>NW_026294813.1:2217500-3417500 GCF_026119805.1 Tympanuchus pallidicinctus | reverse complement strand
GCAACTTGAAGTCTTTTTGCTTTTTATTTAAATAAGCTGGCTAGTTCTCTATTTCACCATGATTCTGAGCAAGCTGGGTTAATTGATATGGGCAATTTATGGTTGTCATACCTCCCCCCCTCCACAGAAACTCAATTACCAGCAGTATCCTTGATAAAATGTTTGCGAAGGATAATACATTTGAAGTCAAGTGTTATCTGCTAATTGACAGGATGGTTTCAATAATGTAACCTTATCTTAGGTAAATAAACTTCTAAGAAAGCCTTAAGCCACAAAGGGCAAATGAGATGTTTGAGATTCCTTTTTGCTGCAGGTCTTGTTTTGATAGTGTATTTCAATAGCAAAGGCTAAATGTGAAAGAGAATCTAAGAGACAAAAGAGAGACTCAGTTTCCTCTGCTTATATTTGTTCTTAACTCAGGATCTTGAGGGGGTATTTAATTACTGTTGAAAATGTGAAAAAAAAAACAAAACATTATCACTTGTTTGAAAGCAAATAATATTTTACTGGCTTTAGTATTTTTTTCTTTAGATTTTTGTTTAGGTTTCTGATTTAGTTTTTACTGTTTAATACAAAACGCACAAATCAGACAAAATTAGGGTTTTTAACATGCAATGCGGTGTTCAATTAAAACAGCAGATCAAAGGTAGCAATACTACACACTGACTGTAAGACTCTATAGTCACGAGTGAGAAAGATGTGGCGCAGTCCCAGTGGATGAAGAGGATGGAGGAAAGTTCGGGCCCAGTGTGCCGAGGCTGAGCAGTGAATGAGCCAACCCTGGAAACAGACTGCAAACTTGTCTAATATACATAGCTGGTATTCATATTGGGCCCTGACTCTGTTTCTGATCACTATTCAAGGATAATAGAGTGCATTGACTCTATTAAGTGCATTGCTCTTCTGTACAGTGATTTGCTTTGTAACCATAATTGACCTCTAAGCAACTGTGGTAATAAGAACTTAAAATTCACTCTCAATTTAACTTTGTCTCCTGAAATTCCAGCTAAGTTTAGAGCCTATGTACTTTCACAGAGATACAGCTGGAAGACCCTCCCACGCATGCAGAACTGTTACCTCATCTTACTTGTACATGAAGTATTACTCAATACCAGTCTGTCTTTAAGGGAAGAGAGATTTTTAGTCCTACACACAAGACTCTCATTACAAAAGATAAATAATATTAGGATGGGATTTCAAATAATAATGACAAATGGTTTTGCTATGTTATGAACACTGTAAAAACACATGTACAGCTCAAAAGAGTTTGAGTCAAAAGGTGGTTGACGAGGGAGGAGAGAGTTAAAAAACTGCACTGATTGTTAAGTGTTTGGCTTTGAAGAAATTCAGTTTCTAAGATCCGTGTCTTAGCCTTTACCAGCCAGGCCAAATCTGATCCCTCTGGGTGGTCATAGCAACCAAAGCCTGGAGCTCTCTCTGGCTGAGCATTCACTTCTAGCTTCCAAAATACTTCTTTTACTATCTGAAGCTGTGATCTGATGGATCCATTCCAAACAGGATTACTAAATAAGTGAGGTTAAACAATTATAATAGATCTTCTCTGAAAAGGTCTTACAGCTAGCTTATAAAGATGGCATCTTCTCACTCTTACTGCAGAAATGCATGTTTATAGCCTTTCAAGGTCATATTTCAGTTATTTCCTGACTGGCAACTGTACAGTTTGTGATGAGCATAAAGTATTTGACCCACAGCCTATCAGGATCAACAAAATGTCAGTCATGTGCAGAAACAGACAAAACTAAATGACGTTGTGCTGAGGTGATACACCACCTTAAGGGACGCAGTATCTTTAAATGCACACCATGCTGCATTCTGAGTGGCTCTCTTTCAAAAACTGGACATGAACTCCCCTTTTAGCTGGGCCAGATATACTTGGGAAGCTACCAAGTCCCTAGAGCTGTAGTGAACCTTGTTATGTGTCCGACTCAGCCCTTATAAATCCATTTGGGATTCCATCCTGATTACTGCATGCAAATGCTCTTACACCAGTCTGTCTAGGACAAAGACCGGAGAGACCACACAAATGCAATGATCCATCCTTTCCACCTCATTGTTGTTTGTGGTGAAGGGAAGACAGCCAAATAAGGCGTCACTTCTCACAGAATGACAGCCTCAGCTTAGTAATGGCTTTCTCTTAAGACTCTCAGATTGATGACTGACTCCAGATGAGACTCACAGGACTCATCCCAAGTCTTTTGCAGTAGAAGTCCACAAAAGTCCTGGATTTTAGGTCCTAGTAATAAAAAAATAAATTAACAACAACAACAAAACCAAAAACAATAAAAAAGATCAGCTAAATAAATCAAGGGCTGTTCAGCATTCTAGAGAGGGTATTTAAAAGTCTTTCTAAGAGATCAAATACAATTAGGGTTTTTTTTTAAATGAAGGAACAATTTTGGGAGATAGAAGGGAAATCCGAGTGAGGCTAAGCAGAACCTCAGGTAAAAATGGTATCTAATGAAAGATGGTCCCTACAAGAAAAAAAATATGGTAAAAAAGCATAACAGAGAATTGTAATAGCAGGATTGGCTCTAGAATGAATTTTTGGATGTAGCAAGAGTACACTTAAGAAGATTGAAGGGAGCTTTGTGTGCTAGGAACTATGTAGTTAGCTTAGGTGATATTAGATATAAGGTAGCAGAAAAAGAGAAGGAAACACAAGAGCATATATTTCAGTGTATGCAGCTTCTTGTGGTAATCCAAAACACAACTGCTCCAGAGGGAAAGAATACTGAAAACTGAATAGTGGGAAAACTGTGAGGTAATACTTTGTAGTGTGACATGGGAGATGCCAGCCATTTTGGAATCACAGAGGAAACTGTTATTATGCCAATTTACTAAGACTATTCCATCTTTTATTTATGAACTGAAAGGCAACAATACTACTTGATAGTAGATAGAAATATTAGTATCTTTGAAATATGCAGTTGTTTTCAGAATCCTCACTAGTAAACAGAATTTAAAAAAAAAAAAAAAAAAAAAAGCCAAGATTATCAAATGCCTTGTCAAAACATTTATGTTTCCATAATTTGTTTTGCCTCTAACTCACACTAAGAGGAATTACTTTAATAAAAACAAAAGGTATGCTAGAGAAACAGAAAATATTCTACAAGACTTTATCACAGATTTCAGTACAGGATATTTTAACTGCATCATGTAAGAAAAAAAAGCATCTCTCAACAACAATAACCTAAGCACCAAGTCCTCTGAAATGAGTTTGTTCCCTATATTTATGGTTACTGATAAACTTCAGATAAAACCTTAAAAGCTCAATGCAAGAAGGACATTTTATTGTTATTGTTGACTGAGTGGAAATGAAATAATTCCAAGAAGTACAGGATATTTTGCTGCCATTAATCTCATTCTTGATCTACATTTATTGCTTAGGCTAAAATATTATTTAATAATGTACACAATCATATTCTTGACTTTTCCTTTTCCTTACTCTTTTACTTATGAATGACAAACTGCTGAATAACAGAATTCTGACATAATGTATAGATGAAAGAAAATATCTCATATATATATTTTGATGCATTTGATGAAGCAAACATTAAGCTTACAGAATTCTAGCAACTGCAAGTCAGACAACAGTACCATGGGTATCATTCTTAAAAGCTGCAGTTTTATTTTACTAAATTGTCTATGTTAAAAACAAATCTGTGCCTGGTGTGGAATTTCACTGCATCAAGTGTTACAATATTTTTGTTTTCATTAAAAGCAGAAGATTGCATGTACAACAAGTGTTAAGAAACATGACAATAAATTAGAATATAATTTACAAAAAGCAAAAAATAATAATAATAAAGTAACAGTGTACCACATTAATACTGAGTATAAAATAATAAGCAACTAATCACAATAATACAAAGGTAATTTCAGTCTGTATTATTAAGGATATCTATGTAACATTCACTCCATTACAAAGTTCCTAACAAAATGGCCTATTTTGGGGTGTACACACCTTAAGGGGTTAATCTGTAGATTTTTCTTTGTTTTGATCTTCTTCATCTGATAGAATTGCTCAGTGAAAGTACTGGAACCAGACTGATTTCTGTATTTAATGTTCTACTATTTGATTCTAGGCCTGTCATATTTATAGCCTGTACAAATAGTCCCATTGTCACTATTTAGGAATATAACACTATTTAGCTTAGATTACATAGTTGGCTACAGCGTAGCAGCAGCAATGAACTGTGCTGTGGAAACCAATTATTTTTTTTTTTTTAATTTGTCTGAAGTGTTGCTTAGTTTGTAAATCCACATACATTCTGTTTTGTTCCCTTTAACAATACAATGCAATGTTGCTCCAGGGAGTTCTTTAAATTCCAGCCTCAGAGCTGTTACATTGAGTAAACATGGGACTCCCTAGTGTTCTAGCACCAGTAAGAGAGCAAAATGTGTCTTTGGAAACACTCCTTACCATATTCATGTCTTAGGTGAGGTAAAAAATATATATATAAAAAGCCCTTTTCTTGTTAACTGAAAAGACACATTATCTGATAAACACAATCATGCCCTGGAGAAAACCGGACCCTGATACAGAGAGGCCTTTTGCTTAGAGAATGCCATAGCAATGCCTTTCCCTTTTATTGTATTTTGACTTAACCAGGGCATGCTAGCACCAAGGTGTTTTGTCAAAAGAATGTAGAAAATTGATTCATTTAACTGAGAAGGACTACAAACTGCCCCTGATCCATATGTGCAACTCCCAAGGCTGTTTACTGGTGTCAGTTTTAACAGGAGTTGTTTACATAGTGATGAGAGCAGCAGGTAAGCATACATGAATAAAGGCAAGCCAACTGAAAATGAGTTCCACTGGTCACAGGCATAACAAAATGAAAATACTGGCAAGAGGTAGCAGATGACAAAATTTTCGTGGTAATGAATATGTGGATTACACAAAACCCCACTGAGAGATTGTCAGTATATTAGGGGGATTTCATGGTATGAGTTCTCTTAATAGTATCTACTTCTCCATGTTAATTCACATTAGTAAATACTGTGCAACACTTTTGGCTTGTTATTGGTAAAATACACTGATACACTTCAATCTCGTCATATTCTGAAATTATTTTTCACTGAAAAGTGTACTTGTTTTTAAAAAGTGCTATTTGAGTTAGAATTTGTAACACGTTATTGTTCATTTTATTTTAATTGCACTACAACAAAGGAGACATAGTTGGACACAAAAAGCACATTCATCAAGTACCTGCTGCAAACTGCAAGTGTTCAAGTACAACATATTAATATAAACTAGTACCCACTTTTTTTATCTCCTTGTTGAGTCTGTAACTGAGAAGTGAAGGGAAGAAGAATATGACTGACATTTTGCTTTTCTAATGGTAGATTCTTGAATATGAACTGCCTAAGTAGTTTGGTTTCACATTTAAAAATGTAAGGTAAATGGTGAGTATTAAAATTATGTTTACACGAAGTGGATTATGGCAGCAGAATAGTTGAAATAGTTAAAATCATATGGAATCTAGCTACTAATCCAGAGACAGGACTTTCTTCCAGTCTCATACTGAAAGCTGCCTCAAGCTTTAAATATGATCCAGCTTGAAATGTGTACTTGGCCATTCAGGTCAAGGTGGCCAGACTTATTTCTAGCCACCCCTTTTCCAGTGTGCCTTACCCCTAATAGCCTGGCATGTACCCCAGCTCAAGCACATTCCTGACTTCTCATTTTAACAGAATCTATATATCCCCACAAGTCTTTGGTTGTAACTTTGTCGACTATGATATGGTCTCCTGAACAGCAGACTCACATATTCTTCCTCATAAACAAATACCCTTCCATTACATATCAAAGAAGGGAACATCTGGAATCCATTTAACTTTCAGTTTTGCAAAAGATCGTTGTTATTACACAGTAGGCTTATCTTTCACACTGATACTTCTTGGTCTTGGAGAATCAAAAATAACATACAAAACAGATCTGGATGCCCACTAAATTGTTTCCTCTTTGTGGATAGTGATGTAAACAAAAGTGCACTGGAGTCAAAGTCTTACATTCTAAGCAAGCTGTACAGTAGTAGTGAAAGAGTTGGCAATACAGTCTTCACTACTATTGGAGTCTGCCTCCCCCATGGAATTGAAATATGTTCCCTTTTAGTGGACACCTTGGTTTTGCTCGTACAAAGGTTATAAAACTGCAACACAGATTTCATTTCATTTCATAGCATACTTGTACTTTATGCACCACTGCAATAACTGTTGCACCTTTTAAAATAAAATCCCTCATGGTTGTTCTACTGAGTATAGCTTTATATGTGGTTCACAGCAGTGTTCAGGAAATACGGATTACTCCAAAGGGAATTAGATGGAATGAGGGAAAAAATATGTGTTTTTTTTTTTTTTAAATTTCTGCTCCTTAAATAACATTTCCAAACTCATTCTATAATTTAAATTGTGGTGCTGTGTCACGAGATAAAATAGTTTTCATTTTTAAGCTATGACTTAACATTTTTTTGATTCTTCTTTACTTCCATAGTAGACCAAGTCATAACAGCTACATTTTAAACAGTTTTAAATACAAATGGATTCAGTGTCATCGCTAAGTCCATAATAAAAATTATTTTAATGGTCCAAGGAGGTAAACAGACTATTGGATTGAGTCAAAAGAACACAAATGTTCCACAGTAAGCTATTCTATATGTGTTATGCGGATCTTTCCAATTTGGCATGCCCTCCTTATACTGTGTCCAGCACTTTGGATGAATAAATCCCACTTCACAGAAGTTAAAATAATATTGAAATCCTGTCAGCTGGGGCTGACCAGTGGTTACGTTTTCCACAGGGTAATGCATTTCCAAGGACGTCAATCTTATTCCGCTGTGTGGCTCTCTTCAATAGACACTCTTCCACAATGATAATAACAAGGCACATTCTCATGCTTTCTGTGGGTCAGTGTCCTTGGCAGGTCTTGCAGCACATCTGTCTGAAGTATGCACGACTGCAGAACTTGAACTTCAGCACCAGTGGGCAATATGCCACTTTGTTCACATCTTTGCACTCTAATAATTAAAGGCATTAAAGATTAAAAAAAAAAAATTAGAAATAAAGAAAATTTGATCTTTAACACATTCCTGCTCTATCCATCCACCCTGCTATACTTTTCCTTATCCACTGCAGTACACAAACCACGTATTTTACAAAGCCATAAAAACATTTGCAGGGCTTCTCTCCCAGGCATTTAGAAGTGTGCCCACTTTGTCTTGAAAGAATTACCATTTACTGGGATAAATGACCATCCTAGGCAGGTAGGAAATATGAGTCATTCTTCTCACAATACTTTTACAGCTTCTTTCTCAGGAGTTACTTTATTCATCCATCAGAGGTTATCCAAACTCTAACATGACTTGCAATATTTGGTACCATGCCTGTGAATTTGTAAGAAGCCTTGAAACATTGTACGCATAGCCGTGAGCAGGGATGGGGAAAGCAAAGAGTGTTATAAATAATGGCACAAACAGCATGAGTTCAGTGACTTGACTGAATTTTGGATTATACTCTAGGCTTGGTTCCACACATCCACACTTTCTTTTACACAGAAGTCATTTTAAGGCCTATAATAGATGAGTAAGAGTTTTTTTAAATACTTGCATTTTTCCTGTAAACTGGGATTACTGCCTCTGCAGCTACAGTGGCAGGTAACTTTCCCAGGAAGAGAAGAAGAATTCTGTTTACCACATGGAAGAAGGATTCCTGCATTTCCATCTATACAAGTGATATATAAAGTGACTTGTCACATTACATTACATGAACAGAGCTAGAATATACCATGCTTCTCCATTGGCCCGATTTCCTTTCTGTAGAAAGAAGGTGGTAATAGGGAATAGAATGTTTTGGTCTATGTCCAGTGCTTACTCTGATATAGCTGGAGATATGGCTGAATCTGAGAGTTCCTTTGTACACTCAGGTTATACAGCTGTTGTTGCTACTGCAATCTACTGCAAATTTGCACTACAATGAAGTAAATGTTGTGGTAGAAGTCTGTGATAGGATTTGTATCTCCAGTTAAAAGCATTTGCATATTGTCTTCCAGACTGACTTCAGCAAGGAGCTTTGCTTCACAGGCAAGAAGATGGAAGAGATGTATGAGAAAAAGCAAAACCCACAAATTAAAATTGCAAAAATGATGTGGGAAGAATGAAATTAGATGAATTTATCAGAAAATAATTTATCTCAAAAAAATGCTGTAATGTTGCATTTGATACTGGTTACCTCTTGCAACATTTCTCGAATTACAACAGCTATGAATACATAGAATCATAGAATTGCTCAGGTTGGAAAAGACCTTAAAGATGAATAAAAAGGAGAGGGCCTAGCAGTATTTTAACCATTTTCATATTTTGTACTGATTTGGTATCTAGAAGTGAAGACTGGTGGTCCAGGATTCTGTTCTTACAAGGCCTAGCAGAACAAAAGCCCTTGATTCCCAGGTGTCTGCAAGCAAAGTATGAAAAAGACAACATCCAGTCACACCAAATACGTAGGAAGACCAAAAAGTAATAGTGAAAGAAACCCAATCAGGATGTACAATCCTTCAGTTATTCCTATATTTTTTCCTTCTACGTACACATTTCACATCCTAAAAAGACAGTGTTAAGATGAGAATTTTTAGTATTTGAACCTAGGAAAACCTAAGTGAGTCTGAACTTAAGGGAACATACTGAATGGTATTTCTTATCATGGCAATATCCATGCTTTTAGCTAGGCAAGTAGAGGCATGAAATGATTTAAATTTTCATTTTACTAACACAGATACAGTATTTTCACTTAACTGTTTTGCTATTCTATATTTTAGTAATTTTAATTCTCACTTTGAGAGTTGGATGTTGGGAGAAAAAAAAATTGCAGGTAGCTGGTTGAGGTACAGATATATTTCTCTATCAGCGACTGCAGCCACTCACTGTTTTATTTTGAAACTTCTTCCCAAAAGAGGACAAATATATTTCAGAAATATTTGAGTCCCCATGTTTATGAAGACTGAGAATATGAGAGAGACAGATCGTAAATTATAAACAAAGCAAGGAATAAAAAGATTTGCTTGATCTTGATGACATATAAAAGTTCATAAAATCTTAACACCAATCTCATACACATTGCTTTTAGTTAAACACAGGTAAAGCTGCTAATTGCATTTTTGCTAAAAGTAGGATTTGGAATTATCCTGCTTCATATTTCTTTAAATTTTTCTTCTTCTTGACTAATCTGAACACTGTTCGGCCACTGTCATTTGGACAAAAGTAAGGCAATACCCTGGGAGGTACCCACAGCTTGTGTTTTAAAAATCAGTTTTGAAATAGATACAGTGGGTGACAAAGTAACCTATTTTTCACTGTTGCTCAATGAAAGAGGATCAGCAAAATCTTCTTTGTTACTAGTAACAATACTGTTAGTAAATTGCAGTAAACTACATACATTAATGTTTTCTTTCCCAAATGCTGTGGTCAGATCAGACAATATTGTAATACCATGTGTCCCATTAAAGTAATAAAAGCACAGCATGTCACTGTGCCTTCTAAACTAGAGAGATCATAAAGGCATACTACAGAAAATACAAGGGAACTGAAATAACATAAAATTAGATTATACTGTTTATTAGGTAAAGCTTCAGGTGACCTTCAGCAGTCTAGATTCAGCAGACTTAAAAAATAAAATCATTCTGAATAGGCTTAAAATCGTGTTATATGCTGCCTGTAGAGCATGTAATGCTACAACGTTTGCTTCAAAATGTTGGCTACAATATTTTAAATCTCCAACGAAGACTTTAGTGAAAAAAAAGTTAAAGGAGATGTTTATTGTCACAAGATAGATCCTCATTTTATTTTACTAATACCATATCCCTACAATTTTTACTATTATTTACGGGAATGACCTGTACTTTCCCCAAGAAGGTGCTCCCAAGCTGGACCAAAATTAACAATATTCAGTGGAGCAACTTAAGCTTCCTGAAAAATATGTACGTTCTTATCTTGAGTTAGCGCAACCATGAAACCACAAGTTTTTAGACAGGAAAGTAATCCCCTCAGCTGCAAACTACTGATCAAGTGTTCTTTTTAACAGTGGTACCCAAAGCACAAGGCAGTGCTAGTGGATAGCATTTGAACACAGGCTGTATGTGCAAACAGATATGCTCTGCTACGTAGATGCACCCCCAAGGGGCAGAACTTTCTTTCCCTGAAGCTCAAAACACAGGTACAAAGTAGACAACCCATTGTACCTGAAGAGAAGCAGAAGCGTACATAAAGGCATAGAATGTCCTTCTCACTGAATCACAGAATGGCCTGGGTTCAAAAGGACCTCAAAGCACATCAAGTTTCAACTCCTTGCTGTGGGCAGGGTCACCAACCACCAGACCAGGCTGTCCAGAGCCACATCCAGCCTGGCACTGAATGCCTCCAGGGATGGGGCATCCACAACCTCCTTGGGCGACCTGTTCCAGTGCGTCACCATGCTCTGAGTGAAAAACTTCCTCCTGATATCTAACCTAAATCTCTTCTGTCTTAGTTTAAAACCATTCCTCCTTGCTATTGCTATCCACCCATGTAAACAATGATTCCCCCTCCTGTTTATATGCTGCCTTCAAATACTGGAAGGCCACAATGAGGTCTTCCCCAGAGCCTTCACTTCTCCAAGCTAAACAAGCCCAGTCCCCTCAGCCTTTCTTCATAGTAGAGGTGCTCCAGCCTTCTGTTCATCTTAGTGGCCCTGCTCTAGACCCGCTCCAAGAGCTCCACATCCTTCCTGTACTGGGGCCCCAGGCCTGGACGCAGTACTGCAGATGGGGCCTCACAAGAGCCGAGTAGAGGGGGACAACCACCTCCCTCTGTCTGCTGGCCACCCCTTTTTTAATGCAGCCCAGAACACAGTTGGCCTTCCGGGGTGCAAGCACACACTGCTGGCTCATGTCCAGCTTCTCGTCCACCAGGACCCCCAGGTATTTCTGCACACGGCATTTCCATAAATATCATTGGCAAGGAAATATCAGAACTCAAATACTTCTTGCTTAAATCATGATCAATTCATCATATTAAAGGGAAGAAAAAAAAAACTAAAAAGAAAAAACAAACAAAAAAAAACAACCAAAAACAAACACTGCTGAAACTGGTGGAAAATGAAATATGAAGATACACTACGTACATTGAAACTCTCCATCTTTCTAGAAGACCAGCTTTTATTTTGAAAAGATCTGAGATCCATTGTTGTCTTTTGGATTAGTCAGTTCTTGAAATCTTAAAAGCCTTCTATCATTTCTATTATGCATAAAAAAAAGTGCTTCAGTGTCTAACAGGTGAGACCTTACTAAAAGAAGAGATGTCAGCTTCTCTTTTGTCTAAGAATTTTTAAGACCAAATGTATATGCAAAAAATGTGCAATACCTGCATACTGCTTTGCAAATACAGTAGCTCAAAAATGTTAATAAATTAGGATATATACTTAAAATGCTTGCAAAAATATTTTAAAAATAACTTGAAAACACTTTGTCATATTTTGGAATAAGGCACTCTTGGTAGTTCATGGATTGCAGCTGGGTTCTTTTGAATTTTTAAGTTCTTAAGTGAATTTTGAGACTGCATTTACTTGAGTCACTTAACCACTTACAGATAATCAGTAGCTTCCAGTAAATACCATAAACATGAAACAAAATCAAGACGCAAAGTGGCAGTGTGACTGTTAAGAACATATGTATTTGACAACATTGTGTTGTATCTTCTTAATTCCTCCTAGATTTTATTACCTCAAGTAAAGTACTGTACTAACAAGGCTGTATGGCTGTTAGTATGGAACTGGACAACTTAAACTGCAGGCCAAAGAGCAGAAGTCCATCTGGAACACCACAAATCCCAGATCTTTTCCAGTGAAGGAGCAGGTCCCTGAAAAACACTACTGCCTACAACCTTGTTTTGTATAGTTACCCTGCAAAGCTCCACTTTAAAGTCTATGAACACCCAAAGTCCATACACAGACACAGAAACTGTCTGATGGCATCCATCTTAGGACATCAGTGTATTTTCCCAACAAATAAAAAAATTACTAATGTAATGACAATAAATTATATGCACTCTTCATCTTGAAATTAAGAGGAGATCAAGCCTTAATCATGCCCTCATAAAAGTACTTTCCTTACTTTGGAAAAGAGATGCTATCTATGGCTAGAAATAAAATAATAGCCTTTGAGTTTTGTAGGATAGAAAGTTTCCTAGACTGATACTAATTGTCTAAAGATTACTTAAGAGTACATCATAAAAATGGAAATTAAAGTAATCAAGAACAAATCCATTATGAAGACGTATTTCAAATGATAACAGGAGATGATAAGCCTCAGAATTATAAATTAACATTCTCATAGACAATCATCAGTGCATTTCTGGTAAGATTTTTGTATGCTTTGTTTCATCTAAATATCTCAATTTCACTGACTGTTTTATGGATCAAGGAAATTCAAAATTAAAATTAGAATAAACTGAAAAGTCAAAGTATTCATACAGAATTGTAGCACCATGTAGCATTAAATCTATAGTCCCAGTTTTTCAACGACTGTGCAATTACTACTTTTCATTATGCTAATCACTGATAGAGTAGGTACAAACTCAGTGGACTAAGAAGTATGTCACCCTCCCCTGTTTTTTATGCATATTTCCATTGAAACAATAAGGAGACTGGAAAATAAATGGTACAAAAGTACAGTATTTTGTCTGTGGCTATATATGTAGCTTGCTTATTTTTAAACTATGCTTAGCTTCTCATTGACTTCACCTTGGAACAACAATAACTAACCAGAAAATAATTGCAAAAAAATTAAGTCATAGACTAGCCAATGATACAAGTAGATTTTTATTAATAAAAAAATACAGTAGTATTGATCAACTTACTTCATTCTTCCCAGATTAAACTATACTCCGATAGTAAACTTACCTTCTGTGTTGGAAATGGGAGTACTGTCACATCTACTTTCACACTGTTGCATTGATGGAGGTCTGTGTGTTTCTGAACACTCACTGGATGCTTGTCCGGTGTACGAGAGGCACTGCACTGTTCGCATCTGTTGCCCAAGACCACACTGTGCAGAACACTGAAGATAAAATATACATGAAAGTGAAACGATGTGGATCCATTTTTTAAAATATAAAACAAGATAAATGAAAGTAATCAGGAACAGTACACATTCACAAAGTTTATAAAGGCATCTGGAGAGATTTGGTCGATACAGAAAACAAAATAAAATATTTATGATTTTTCTATTTAACAAAATAAGCATGCTATGTCTCTCAAAGAAAATAAAACAATCCAATCAGCTTACAAAACAGGTCAGAGTTGAGGTAGGAACACACAGTTTACGTTATTTCACATATCACATTAGAGCTTAACTGCATATTTTCAAGAGAGAAAGCGTTTACTTTAGAACAAAGAGAAATAAAATAAAGGACAACAAGAATTCAAATCTGCTAAACGACATTTTTAAGCACAAAGGCAAGTATCTTTCAAATAGAAATACTTTGTGGTTTCAATACTTTTTAAATTTCGATAATTAAATGGTCTTTTTCCAAGACTTACATAAATTTATGAAAAATAAGTGTCTGGACAAGCAGCATGAAAGAAAATATGGACTGCAAATTAATTTGACTGTAATAAGACAGATGACTGTCCCCTGGTTAGTTAGGCTAAATTATTTTCATTACTGGCTCTTATTCATTTATTTTCTCTACAGAGAAGAAACTTAAAAAGTACGAATTTATTATTTAATAGGTCACTGATCACAAGTAAGATGCAAAAAGAAAGAAATTCAGTATATCTTGTTTAGAAACACCACATAACTGGCAGCAAAATTCAGTCTGACCTGTAACAACTTATACCTTCAATAATTAAGTATATTTTACGTAAGATCATAAAGCTTTTTTTCTTTTGCCTGCTATATATCCTTCTGTACACACTATACGAATATTGGAAATGGCTTTGTATTTCCATCAAATTTCTCAAACTAAATTCTACGTGTTTTAAAAATACAGAAACTTGAAATATTGCTGTATCATAAACTCCATGTTCATAAAACACAGAACTGTAGTAAGAACTGGTTTATTTACAAAAAACACATACAGAAACTCATCCAGTAGAAATTGAATTACTACCAATAATCCTTTATAGTTCAGCAAACTATTACCTAGCATCATATTTCAATGTGAGACAAACAGGAAAAGTTTTTATTTCAGTCATGGAAACTACTTCTTATTCATTTTCAGAAACATCTTTATCCTTAGAAGGTGATAGACTGATGGATAACATGTAGGAGATTAATGGTGATAAATATCTGTATGGAGTATCTCACCTGTCCCCAGTCTCCAGTAACCCAGCGAGGAGGAGGACAACGACCTAAACTACAGCGGATGCGGACTGGAGGTTTGCTCTCCTCTTGGCACTGAGCAGCTGGAAAAGTTTTTAAAAGATCGCTGCTTTTGCACAGAACAATTCGATGTTTAAATCCAGGGCCACATTTTGGTGTGCACTGAAAAAATATTGGTATAAACATACAGTGAATATTCCAGTAAAATGTCAGTATATGTGTCTGAAATGTTATTAAGGAAAAATAGTAGAATATATTTACGTTCATACAACTGAACTGCTATTTTCTCAGGATGGTAGTTTTAAAATGCTTAGAAACAAACAAGCTGGCTGATGACTGCTGTATAAAGTTAAAGCTTTTATGTGTTATAACTTGATAAAAGTAGATTTTCTTTTTTATTTATGCAACTGTATTATTATTTGATTCATATATGAAAATGTTTAGGTTAGTTTCAAGAGAAGCTCTGCTGCAAAGTAAGAAGGTTTGCCACATGTAATGTTATGAGACAAACTTGAGTAAAACTCCCAGTTCCACTTCTGTTTTTTTACACAAATTTTATGTACCCTAAATCTCTACTAGAAGCCTAACAGAAGGCAGAGAAGGAAGATCTATTACGTCTGGCTGAAATGTAGAAATAATTAAATATTTATACTAAGTAGAGAATAAAAGTGAATGATAATGAATATGTCAGATCTTCAGTGTCATAATCATGATTCGATTGTTCTAGTCCAAATTCCATGGAATACTGCATTTATTTTTTCCCAGAAATATTCATGAAATATAAAAACATTAAAGCAAGGACTAGAAGAAAACATCCTTTCCTAGCTGAGAAGGACTTCAACCTTAACTACATCAGTGTGCTTAAAAATCACTTGTATTCAATTTCCTCTTCATGGTTACTATGAATTCCATGAAACACCAATAGGAGAGAGAAGGCTGACACAACCTGCATTTCAAGAGCAGTCTACAGACTGATGATCAGCCTATTTTGTGAAAACAACACGTGACAGACAGACTTGAAACTTAAGAGTTGCACAAAGCTGTGCTCTGAGTGTCACATTCTAAAACTTGAAATACTATAAAAATGCAAACTACCATCTAGCACAGCTGACTCTTACAAATGCCTTCCAAATTGAAGCCTCTGAAGAAGATATATAGGAAAGTGTCTACCATGTCAATCACTTTGTGGCTTTGGGAAGAGGTGGGCATGCAGTTTCTCCTGTGTGTCAAGACAGGCAAAAAAGCAGAACATCTGATAATCAGTAAAATGAATGTCAAAATCCAAAGTGTCTATAGAGTTTCATAATCTCAAGAAAATGGTAGCAAACAAACAAAACTTTGAAGATCAGCGCTTGAATTTAGGTGCACCAATTTTCTAGTCTCATTTGAAGTGCCTCTAAAAATTCTAATAAGTGAGACAGACTACACCTTATACCCAAAAATGAAAGTGAAGTATGAAAACAGGTTGCCCACAATAATACACACATGTAGCACAGCTACATGTCTCCAAAGCAAGTGGAAGACAAAGTACCCATACAAAAACCAGAAAATATTGTACCCCACCACAGCAGGGTTGCAGAATTTCTGACTTGTGGAAGCCATGACTAACTGTAACACGGATGCAAAGAAAATGTTCTTGTCTCTGATACAGCTCTTCACAATAAATCTTTCTGTTCTGCAGCTTTATTAACTGGAAAAATAAAAATCCAAAATAAAAACCAGAAGTAATTTACAGAGTGCAGATGAACTCAGTCAAAGCTCAACTACTGCAAAGTGTGACTTTAATAGCAAAACTGACTTTTACTCAAGAATCACAGAATATCCTCAGTTGGAAGGAACCCACAAAGATCATCATCCTCAACTCCTGTGTTCACCAAGGACCACCCAAAATTCAAACCCTGTGCCTGACAGCACTGTTCAAACATTTCTTGAACTCCAGCAGCCTGGGGCTGTGTTCAGTGCCCTGTGCAGCTTGATTCAGTGCGTGACCACCCTCCGGTGCAGACCCTGTCCCTAACCCCCACCTCCCCTGACACAGCTCCATGCCGTTCCCTCAGGCCCTGTCACACAGAGCAGAGCTCAGTGCTGCCCTCCGCTCCTGTGAGGAGCTGCAGCCGCCATCAGGCCTCCCCTCAGCTCCTCTGCTCTGTGCTCAGCACACCCAGGGACCTCAGCCACTGCTTGGACATCTTTCCCTCTAGAATAGTCACCACCTTCATAGCAGTACATGGGCACTCTCTAGTAGCTTTATGTCCCATGCCCAACTCACACTGGAGGTGGGGCCGCACAGCACAGATCAGAGGGGCCCCTCTCCCTGGCCCCTGGCACTATTGGGCCTGGTGCACCTCAGGGCACGGTTGGCCCTATGGAGGGCAGGCACGTGTGAACTTGCCATCGACCACAGCCCCAGATCACGCTCCGTGGGGCTGCCCTCCAGCCTCTCATCCCCTCTGAACATAAAACCAGGGTTGCTCTTCCCCCAGCACAGAATCCAGCACTTGCTCTTCTTGAACTCAGTGTGATTACTGATTGCCCTGCCTTCTAATTGGTCAAGATCTCTCTGTAAGTTCTCTCCACTGAGGAAATCAACAGATTCCCCTAACTTAGTGTCATCTGCAAACTTAGTATGCATTTGAACTCTGTTCTAGATAATTTATGGAAACATTAAAGAGAACTGGCCCTAAAATTGAGCCCTGTGGAACTGCACTGGTGTCCAGCTGTCAGCCTGATACAAAACTTCATTTACTAGAGTCATCTGAGCCTGACCTATCAGCCAGTTGTTAACTCCTGCTTTTGCCCAACTCTATGGAGAAAATATTCTCCAGTAGGACACTACGAAAAACAGCACTGGAAGCTTTGCTGAAGTCCAAAAAGATTCTCAATTGGCTTTTTCTCAACAACAACAAAAAAATCACACATAGCATTTCACTGTTCTGACAAAAAAATCTAAGAAATATGTGTATATCAAATACACATGTGTATTTATATTTACGTGTATATTATATACAGTTTTAAATATGTTATATTTCTGGGAAGAGTGAACAGAAAAAATAAATCTCATTATGTTGGAATGATATCATCAGTCAAGACATTTTGCCAAGCTACATCAGGCAAAATTTATACAAGAAAGAAATCAGTCCTTTTTTATAATAGTGATAGAACAAACACCATTACAACCAACTGCTTAGCAGAGCAAGAAGCTTTAGATATTTTTGTTGTTGTTGTATAAAATCATAACACATTTCTACTGTAATAAAGGCTGGATGTGGAAGATTAAGTGGTCATAGTTCCAAGGACAATATTATAGCACAGGCAGCTACATGGGAATGCTTATACTTTAAAGTATTTAAAATAATTAGGGCTCATAATTAGACAAATGGATACTGTGACATGTTACTACTGAGATGACGATCAGAAATTCCAATCAGAAATAAATGGTAATGATCACAAACAGCTTAAAAAAAACTATTCATGCCACAGACATGATCTAAGAGTCTTCAACTGAACTTCCTTTACTACTCATCCATTCTTTCCTTCTCATTCCTTCCTCGTCTGCTCCTTCCAAGTCTTATTCATTCCTGATGTATTGGAGTACACTGTGTCTTCTTAGATTGGGACAAGGGCCATTTAAAATCTTTCCTGCCTTGATTTTGATGCTCTATTTCTTGTGTGATGTTAGCAAAAAAAATGGAGTAAAAATACAAATTCCTCACATAGAATAAGACACACATTAAAATTCACTGTCATTTCTAGGTGTCTTAAGGTCCTATTCTAAAGTGAGAAAAGTGCTGAGAAGAACTGCTTTCCCACAGGTTTCAGGTTACAAAGTGGCTTTTTGTTTTGTTTTGTTTTGTTTTTGTTTTTGTTTTTTTTAGTAGAATTGATTCAAGAAAAGATCTGTTATCTTAAAACTGTATAAAACTAGAGACAGATTTAGGAACATTCCATGAATAACTACCTGTTTTACAATATCAAATTAATCTATAAAACCTGGTACAGGTGACAGAAGGTTCAGGGTATAAACAAAAGCATCTGTATGTAAAATTAATGAAAACAAAACAAACAGAAAAACAACTGGAAGTTCACATTGTGCTTTAAAAGAATTTTCTTTACATAAAAGTTTACTAAAATGGCACTTCATTCATAATTTCTTATGGAACAAAACCAGATTGTTCAATAGTGTAGCAAATTGACATTTTACTGTTGTTCAAAGAAAAATAATGTACATAATGGGAAAAAATGCCTACACAAGCAGTTTCTTAAGCTAAGAAGAACAGATGAATATTATATTATATAGGCATGAAATTAGACAGCAAGGAGACAAGCAGATATTACTACTTTCAAATACAGCTATAATAATTAAGCCATTATTAACTAACAATTGACGGAGTCTCTATCCTTGAAGATACTCAAAAGTCAGTTGGACATGGTCCTGGGCATGGTCTAGGTGATTCTCCTTGAGCAGAAGGGCTGCATAAGAGACCTGTAGATGTCCCTGCCAATCTTAACCATTCCACGATTCTGTGAACCAAATTATCTATATTAAAAAAATATATATGGTAAGAATTCCTTTGTACTATTGGTATGAGCATTAGTACAAAGAGGGAGCCTAGTAGCCTTCCACTTTGTGCTTTGACTTTCCAAAGGTTGCAACAATTTTTGGAGATAAAACCATGTGTGCACAGACGAGATTTGTGCAACCACAAGCATATTAACTTTCTTTATATTCAGTGATTTGTAATTTATTTTGAATGAAAGTTTAAAGGCGAGCATGTATATGAAAAATGGGATACAATTAATCATGAATTTATCACTGGTATATCATTCCAGCTTACTTTAATAATCTTCCATTTTTTTCAGACAAAACAAGTGTAACAGCTCTAACCTATCTGGGCTTCTGTAAAGAGGGAGTACAATTGCTTATCTTGAACAGAGCTTGAGAGATGCTACCTGTAAAGACCTTCCAGGATCAGGCAAGAACTGACCTGATTCACATTTCTTCTCAGTCTACTTAATGATGATTACACAACAGTTCCAGCTGTTCAGTGTTACCCATATTACTGAAATTAGCAGCCAGCAATGGTAACTGAATCAATCCCAGTGCTACAAGAGTCTGTCTAAAGAAGGAATTGTAAACTTCGAAGACAGAAATAATTGAAGTGCAATTTAGCAGTACGAAGTGCAAGAGAACACACTTCCAAAAACAAACAAACAAACAAACCAAGAATCACTATTTAACAGGAAGATAGTGATAAAGGAAGATAAAGATATGGATAAGACCATGTAATAGAACATTAGATGGCTTTAAGTAATGAATATGTTATGGCTGTGGAAGAGAAAAAGATTTTTAGAGTATGCTGATACACAGTAGGTAATAGTTATTTTCAGTAGAAGCAGGAAATTGAAGAACAAGGCACATCTGAAATCTCCTTTGGGTAATATATACAAACGTACAGATATATAGACTTCAAACTGAAATAGGAAATCAGAATGTGATCAGGATTAATTTCTTTCTGATGAATAAAAGCAAGAAAAGAAGGGTTCACTGCAGATAATAAAAGCAAATAGGTATAAACTAGCATGGAATTGAATTAGAGTACTTCCTGTAATTCAAAGAGTAAAATTCAGGAATAAGTTTCTGGTAAGAAGTGCAAAAGCCCCAAATAAACTAATTCTAAGACACAATTTAATTCATTTATGAAAGTAATTATTTATACAGCTGCATTTGACAGCAGTGATGTAGACAGGACTTAGCTAATAAGTACTTATAAGTGCATAGAGATTACTTGTAAGTACTCCAAAGGCTTCTTCAAGATAAAAAGAGGTGTGGCCTAAGAGTCCAGAAGAGCATGGATCTGAAAAAGCGTAAAAGCATTTTTGCATTGTGATTTGCATATGTTACAGCCCCATTCAATTCTATCACAGATCAGTCTGTCTTTTTAAAGCTGCACGTAGTAACATACTTCATATTTAATATTTGAAGCAATGGCATGTCTTGGTTTATGCTGTAGTATGTGTCACTGTATTTGACAAAAGACACTCTTTCTTGAATTGAGTGAATAACAATTTTCACATCTTAAGGCACGTTGTTAAGAAAGGTGATGCTTTACACCACCGTGGTTCACAAAAAAAAAACTAGCAGTTTACTTTGGCTTTTGATATTGTAAATTCATCAGTTCTTCTTTTCAGCTATTCACCTATTCAAGAACCAATGGAAATGCAGTCTTTCTCTTTAAGAAAATCATCTGATAGCAAACACTTTTCTAATATTTTATATTTAGCTGCTTTCTTGTATAATACTATTTTTCTGTTATGATTAATAACAACTGATCATAATTATCTGACAAGATAACAGAACTGACAACACAGAAAAAAAGAAAAAAATTATGAATGACAAAAACCGGTTCAATAATTCAAGTGAACCAAATTTTGAATTTTTTGTTAATACTTCATGTGGTGAGCAGCAGTAGGAAATGTACCAACATTCACTGGTCAGAGCTCTTGTCTTATTGATCTGATATAACAAAATTTCCTTACTTCTGACCAGTCCAAAGCGACCCACTGTGGGGGACAGGACTGATTGTTACAGGGCTCTTTCTCAATAGGCCGGTGTGTTAAACAGTTGGTATTGTCCAGTGTCTCTTC
The DNA here is from genome assembly GCF_026119805.1 of Tympanuchus pallidicinctus. Classification (NCBI taxonomy): domain Eukaryota; kingdom Metazoa; phylum Chordata; class Aves; order Galliformes; family Phasianidae; genus Tympanuchus; species Tympanuchus pallidicinctus. The sequence goes on along the minus strand of NW_026294813.1, from coordinate 3,396,484 downwards.
CTCAGAAGGTCCAATCTTTCTGATACAGAGAACTGTTCGTGAACGCACTCCTCCATCACAGGTCTTACTGCATTCTGACCAATCTCCTATAAACCATCTGAATAGAAAAAGTTAGGAAAGTCTATTACTGCATGTCAGAAATTGAGTAGATTATTGCACAAACCCAGAATACAAATACTTTTGTCTACTATCACTGTTAACACTACACCTAGTCAGAGTGAAATTAAGTAAAAATTGTAGATGTTACCTAGTTCAATGTGATCAAACGTAGTCTTTGCTGCTGTTAGGAGCCTCAAATATAATATAATATAATCTATATTATAATCTATAATATATATAATCAAATATAATCTAACTGGCATTCACTCAGGAGGAAGTACATAAGCTTTTTCATTACCGTAGTTTTTGGTAATCACTGGAAGGAAACTAGAATTGTTTTAAATAAGAAAAGTATTTAACTACTTTGTTTAAAAAGTAAGCCTTACTGACTGCTAAATTTTTCAGCCTTTTTTTTTTTTTTTTTTTTTTAAAGTCAGTGGTGGGGGGGGAGGGAAGTGTTAGAATATCTTTTAGAGCTGTTTTTTAGAGGTGACAATTTGTTAACTGCTAAGGATAAGGGATGGGATAGAGATGCATTTTGTAAAAATGAACTGATCAAATGTTATTACTTCTGGAGAAGAACAGCTTTACTTCTGAATAGATACATGAGATAGGAGGAGTAAATCTAGAAGACTGCCATCCTGCAACCCAAGCACAAGCTGGTAGTTTAGGAAGAAACTGACTTCATGAATACCTGTTGGATTTTAATGCATTATAGTCTTGTTTCCTTCTTCCTTTTTGTGTCTTTTTTTGTCTTTTATGTCTTCCTTGTGTCTTTTTCTTGTCTGCTACAAGTAAATGGTTTGGTATACTAAACTGTTCTCTGTTTACTGGTAAACTGTTTCTCTGTTTACTGTTTCCCTTTTGAAGAAGACAAAACAAATTTTAATATAACATACCTAGAAATCTGGCAAACATTTAGCACATCCTCCTCAGTGTGGGAAAGTTAACCTCTCACCTCAAAATTCTTCTGTCATGAGTGCCATAAGACTGGTCTCCAATTCTGTTCCCAGCACTGTTCACCACACCTAACATCTTAATAAAGTACTTCACTACCATCTTTTACTTTTCACTTGCAGTGTTGTCAGTTTCAATTGTTGAACACTTGTTCAAACCTATGTTTCTCAAAGATCTCTTCTAGGTGAAAAAAAATGATTCCAGAGGAACAAGTAGCCTTAACCAACATCTAAAATAAAATATCCTGTCTAATAAGACTGAGTCCTCGAGTTAGACCAGAATTTTATACTACATTTGATCAACCGGATTTATTATATATTACAAAGGATTTTCTATAAATGCAAGACAGACACATCTTAGTGATCATAAACTTACTCAGGTGGGCAAGGCTCAGTGTTGCAGGCTCTTTGGTTTTCTGGAGGCTTACTGTCAGGATCACAGTAGTTGTTTTGTACAACAGAGTTGTCATCCAACCTTTTACACACCATCTCTTGTTTCTGCACACCTTAGGATGAAATTAAACACCATTAATTAATCATTCTTACTGTTCTGTTTGTTGAGTAGAAGTATGTTTCACCTATTAATTATTATTCCCACTATCCCACTTGAGCGGGCTGAATGCTTCACGGATATGAATTCCAACTGACTCAGTGTCCCCTGACCACAAAGAATTTTTCATTTTCTTTTAATTTTAGGCCACCTCATTGAGAGAGGATTTTAAATTGCTGTTGTTTTCTGAAACAAAGGGAATATATTTATAGATTTACTGACAGATTGTTTTTATTTGTGTACTGCAAAAAATCAATTTTCCATCTACCCTTCCCTCTTAGTTAAAGACACTCTGATTTCCAAAGAAAATATCACCAAATAGAACATAGACACTGTTCAATGCAGAATTGTTGTCTACGGACTCTGGTTTAAAATAAAACAACAATCTGGGATACAGTGTTACATTTTCACACATGTCATCCTAAAAACATTTTCTTCATTAAAATAATGAAGAATTATTCATTCTGAAAGAAGCAGTTTGTCTTGTGAATGCTCTTTTGATCTGGCACTCCCAGCTCCTCTCTTATCATGTTAACTATCAACAGGCACTTCAGATTTAATTGTTATTTCCAAGCCATAGTGACCTATACCTGCCAAGGCAGCAGTCATTACAAGATAACACTTCAAGCAGATTTTCCTATTTTTAGAAAACAGAATATAAGGAAAGACATTAAAGAACCACTGACAGCAGCACAGCTCCAAGTATCGCTGTAACAAATTGTGGACAACTGTGGATCTTCAATTCATATGGAGTTCTCGACATAGGTAGTTACAGTACTGAGATAATGGGATTGTAGCATGACAAACTGATAAAAAAAGCCTTAAATCTTAAAACAGAAGCAAATACTTAACTTTTTCCAAAATCTGAACTACATGCAAACAAACAGGGATTAAAAAACCCTGGCTTAAAATATCTTTCAACTTATGTTACAGCCCTCTCTCTTCATTTTAAGACAAACGTTTCATAGGAGGCAGATATGCAGCAAAAAAATTAATTATATGAACATATTTTTCAGACAGTAAACAGCCAAATAAAAACATGGAATTTAGTTCTTTTTCTTATTTTAAACTAGTTAAACAACTTACCTTTCAATTGCTTATTTTCTTACCCATTATGAACAAGAACCAAGTCTCTGGTTCCTAAAATTATACCTATAAGGAACATTGTACTTACTTCCAACAGTGAGTCAAGCATAGCCTTAAGATGCTTGAAGTTTAGCCCATAAAGCATCCTGCTTAGCTATGAACAGAAATCTTCCAGTCTAAGCACACAGGCATTGTCTCTATGATGTTAGGACACATGGGATGTGAGACATATGTCTCTCTGACGTCATGCACAACATGGAAACCTCATTTTCCAAAACAGTCTTGAGAATGTTATTCATTTCCTCAAGAAGCTACAGATCCGGCAGTATTACATTTGAGCATACAGTATTTCCCTGAGGTGGTTAATTTAGCCACTTGGCGGCAAGACTGCAGTTTCTAAACTGTAGGTTATGTCTAGTTTCTATTCAATTACAGCCTAATGTAAAATATATAAACCATCTTCCAAGTATGACCTGCCTGTGCTATGTGAATGTCTTATTTGCTGATTACCGATTACGTCTCTTTCTTTTCTTACTGACATTGGTCCCATCAGTCTTGCATCCTTGACAGCATTGTGGCCATGAATGTCCATTAAAAAATATTCCCTTTCCCTGTCATTCTAGACACTCCGACTATTTTGTGGCATATTTTTCTGGAGATGTATTCCTAGCTAAAATAACTTCATTCTGAAATAGAGAACTGCTATTTAATATAGAATTGCCATTGCATCCTGAAAAATAAAGGTATAAATCCGTATGTAACTACAGAGCCTTGTTAATTCAAATACTCTCAAGAGTCTGCAGGCTGGATCCTAAAACATGTAAAAGCAGTCATGAACACAAATGTGTATATTCCAAGCTATCAGGAGATGGGTTAGATTTAATCACTCAAGTATGACACTTCCTATAAGCAGCCTGCTTAGCAGGTGAGAACTATGTGTATCAGCTCTCAAAATCACGTACCATCTTACTTCACCTGAAAATCACTAATCATTACAGCACCAAAAGAGACCTAACGCTGGAGTCTTGGCTCTACCACAATCCCTAAATCCCTACTGCAGGGAAAAGATACCTCCTTTAGTTTACAGCTACACATAACCTTCACAAAGTAGGCACTCTAAATCAAGCTACGAATGTCTGACATCTCAAGTTATCCATAAGCATCACGATCATTTAAATAAAGGTTTACTTATTAAAATATATTAATTTGAAATGTGCATCTTACAGATAAACCAGGTACAACAAATCAGCTTCTCTCAATTTTCCTTCTTTCTACACATACCTGGATGCCACACCACTATACAATTGCAGGCACAGTGAAACAGTGCATAAAATTGTCACTGTTTTCCAATTGCTTCTTACCTACACAAATTTACATGAGTAAGCTAAAACAAAAATACCATTTTCTGAAAGATGTCTACCTCTATTTTTCCATTACTTCTCAATTTATGTGTTGTACTAAAAAGTTAGTCCATTTGAAGTTAGAGAATCATTAGCATAGGCCCTCCCCATAACTACTGATATTCACATATTCACTGATAAAGATCAAAGATATTAGAGATCCGCTCAGCATTCTCAGCTGCTGACATTTTCATTAGTAGAAAGGCTTAAATTCAGTGAGATATTACACATTAAATAAACTTGGAACAAAGGAACATAGAAGTAGAAGCAACACTAATCTTTATTTCTGGGAACCACTTGTTCATAAACTGATCAATCTCTACCTTAAAACTCCGACACAGTTTCCTCTCTGAAATCCATACCTGTGACTGCTACATTCATTAATTGCCAATTAACACTATTGTTGAAATGAAAAACAGTATTTTAGTTTAAATAACTAGTCTGTTAATAGAGTAAACCCTGAAGTGTTGGATACAGCATTCATTTGGCCAAGCTGTCAGTCCTTCTGTGCATCCATTCACCCTTGAGTTCATTATGCCCACAGTACAAATTATGCCCAGTATTCCATAGGAATTTTACTACTGCCTTCTCCAGCGATCATGAATACAACGTGATATTATTTCCATATTGACATATCCATATGTTTCCTAGCACTCCTATCAAGCAAATTTCATTAGAGCTTTCAATATTTTTATGCTACCATCAGAACAAGAGAAACTGAAGTCGGAAGTCATTACAGGTTCTTTAAAACGTGTAGAAAGCTTAATGACTTTTGATCTTGTAGTTCACATTTTAAGAGCACTTCCCATCTACTGATCTTTCCTAATTTTTTATTATTTGTAAGTAACAAGAAAAACCTTCCAAATTCTAGATGAATGAATCTACAACACTTACTCAGTAAAAAAAAAAAAAAAAAAAACACAAAAAAACCAACAAAAAACAAACAAAAAAAACCAGCTATCAGCCTCAATAAACTTATTTCTGAGGACTGTGGAACAAGAAGGTATTCTGAAGCACCATGAAGACAAAGTATCATTATGCTTAGCTTAAAAAAAGAAAAGAAAAATGCCACCAGCCAAGTTATTTATTGAATCAGTGATCAGGTAACATATCACTCATAAGCATTTATCACTATTTACTCACGTGGTGAAGAACCAGTAATCAATGCCAGGCAAATACGTTAATTCAGTTTTTAAATGTTCTGCATCATCTTTCCATATCGTATGTGATACACGAAACATACGTGTGGATTAAGGAAACATCACATCACTGTTGTCTAATTAATATTATTTAAAATAATATTTCGGAAACACAATTCAGATTCTAAATGCAAAACAACAAAAAGAAATGGGAGAGCTGGAAATGCAATTTTAGCCAGACAACAGCTACAAAGTAGCTAAGCCCTATAGGCCTTGAGAAAATATTTTTAAATTACTTGCTGTAGGAATATGTAGTCTCTCTTCAAATGATCTAAAAAGCATACCTAAACAAGTTCATTTAAACTCCTGGAGGAATAATTACAAGGAGTTAGACAGAAAAACTCTCCTTTCAAATATATAGATTTATGATTTATAATAAAAGATATAAAATGTCATCATGACTGGTCAATGCAATTCTAATAGAAAACAAAATTTCAGTGGTTTATTGACCATACTCTCCAGAGAATTGAGACGTTCTGCAGATTTCAATTCATAAGTAGTCTGCACAATTTTCAGCAGCCAAATTTTAAACTACGTAGAACACACTTTACTGTTATATTAAAACTACAGGCTTGTAAACGTTCTATCTACTTTTACAAGGAATCCTCCACAACTGTGATTTGCAATTGTAAATTTTAATTATAAAGGTACATATTGAATCCTGCATCACAAAAACTATTGCATGCTGGTTAACATAGACATACTTTCTGAGCCCACTCATCAGGTCACAAGATGTTCATCACAGAGCCAAACTCACATTTCCCCTGATGAGGACAAGTATGTTTTATTTCTCCAAAGGTTGTTTCACAATTCATCTGAGGGCATGAAAGAAAAATGCAGTAGGCATCGTACTACAAGAGTCACCATCAGAAAAGGATCCGGACAGCAACTAGCTTACTTACAATAATAGATTGAGAGAAGTTTTGTTTGCGTGCTTGTTTGTTTTCTTAAATGAGTATATGAGCTATTTTATTCATCCAGAGATGAACTCTAACAAAATAAACAAAATCAAAATCAACACTTTGGGTACTTTGTAAATTCCAGATAATAAATGCTGCCATTTATAGCTAGATTTTTATTAAGCATGGAATGCAATGGATTGCACAGGACTGAAAAGGAATGGAATAAAATAAAATAAAATGAATGCACACACTTACTGTGGTCTATTCTTAATGTAAACAAAAGAGAAAATATATAGGGGTTTTTCATCATCTGTTGCATATTTTTAAACAATACCATCAGCTATACACTTCTTTATTTATAACACCCGCATTTAGGCCAAAGTCACAGACTTGAGCTTGGGAAGCCACAAAGTATCACATAGAGAAAGACATGCTTAAGAGTAATCTTACAATTCCGTGATTTCTAAGTTAAAAATTTTGCCCTTTTCTATTACAGCTCTTTTTATTTCCCTTTCCAGAATTAATTTTATTTGCTATTTCTGTGTGTTTTAGTTTCCCTTTCTTGGATTTTCTTGTTTAGTTAATAGTTTTTCTTGTTTACACTTCAATAATTAGGTCATATAGCCTTTCGTTACTATCATCAGATTTTTCTGAATAACACTGACCGTTTTATCCAGCCAGTGAGGCCTTCTAAATTCCATGTGATCTCTTCTAGGTAAACTTGCATTCTACATCTCTGTAGATATTCTCTGACATTGTTTTGCTGAAGTCTTGTCTAAGTCCAACTCCAGCTTACAGAGGCTCTGCACTATATCAAATAGATGGGTGAAGCAGAAAAAAATCTACAAGCAACTGTAACAGATACAACAGATAGCACTGTGACCCAGCAATGTTTGTTCTGCCATTCAGGAAGTCTATTACAATCTGAGTAGGCATGGATTTTAGCATAGAAATATCTTCCCTTCAAATACGGTACAAATCATAATATCGTAAACAATGTGCTTTTTTATTTATAAGACAAAGCTATGTTAAAGTTTGAGGAGAAGATTAAATTTGTATCCGCTAGCTATAGACTTGCAGAATCTAACAAAAAATTTCCTTCCAAGATTCCCAACTCAGAGCAGAACAGTTAACAGTGCATTTTCAGGGAGGAAAAAAAAAAAAAAAAAAAAAAAAAAAAGAAGAAAAAAAGAAGAGTTAATATGGAAAATCAATGAAGTTCAGTTCTGCACAGTGTTCCTGGAGAGAAAGAATTGGATCAGAAATGATAGATACTAAAAGGCAGATCATGAAAATGAACAAACATATGTATTCTCATAGTACATGATTTTATAAAAGAAAAGGTCCCTGGTAAATCCAAAGAACCTGTTTTTGGAAAATCTTAAGAAGTATCAAAGCAAAACTCAGATTTTTGAGTCCATTGATTTCAGCTGTTCATGGAAGTTTTTGTAATACTTTATGCACACTTCATGCAATGACTCTCATGGCATGCTTCAGAGCTCAGACATTCCAAGGAAGTATCCAAATAATGATGAACTCATAATTAGTGAGTGTGTAATATACACTGCAAGCTCAGTATCACATGAGAGCCACACAAGTGAGGGAGACAAGGAGTCCAGAGTTCCAGCACATTTATCCACTGTAAGCACAAAAACTTCCTCCTTCTTTCTATAATTCCTTTTATAGCATGCTCCTTCTCCTGCATGATTTTCCTATTCTGCAAAATGGTTACAGGTTTGAGAATAGAGGTTCTGTACTAAAAATTGAAGTGCTTTTACTGTTCAGAAGCACAGCAACAATGAACACTGAGGTAGAAGTCCACTGGAACAGACAGCATGCTACCGTTTTAATTAATGATTGTAGGTTCATACACAGACATAAAACTGTATTTAAGCCAATAAATAAAAAAGCACTAATTGCTTCTCAGCTTGTTCCATGGCTCTTGACTGCTCCAGTAATCTTTCTCCATAACAAAGCCTATAAGCAACCCCAGGAATCACTGAAAGCAGAGGACTGCTTTCAAAATACTTTATTTCAAAATAAAGAAGAGAGATCATAAAGACTGGACATATACATAAGTGGAAGCATACAAAACTTCAAAACTATCTGGACCTCGCTATGCTAAAATACTGCTCTAGTCTTTGTGCTAGATACTTTTAATCCAAAAATGTATCTCAAGTAATAACTACATCTTAAGATCACAGACCTAGCAAATGCTATGAAATTCAGATACAGTCAGTCTGATTTAGAGAAAACTAGACTTAAGTGTGGAGTGATAACAAAAAGAATTTTAAAGTTGCAAGTACAGGCTGTCCCGCTGTGCTTAAAAAAAAAAAGATAGTTCTACACCTTTGGAAGAAGGGTGAGGTAACCCAAGAAGAGTATGAGGATGTTGCTAGGATATGCAGACAGAAAATCAGAAAGGCAAAAGACCAGCTTGAACTTAACCTGTCTGATTTGTTAAAGATAGTAAATAATGTTTTTACAAATACATTAACAGCAAAAGGAGAATCTCCTGCCTTTACCAGACAAGGCATGGAACATTATCACCAGGGACAAAGAAAAGGCTAAAGTTCTTAATCCCTTCTTTACTTCTATATTTTAAAAGTCAGATCAGTTATCCTCAGGGGTGCTTAGCCCTCTCAGCTAAAAGATGGACAGGGAGCAGAATAAATCCCCCACAATTCAGGAGGAATCAATTAGAGACCTGGTCTCTTTGAAGTCTATGGGACTAGATGGGATCCAGCCGCGAGTGCTGAATGAGCTGGCAGAAGTGCTTGCCAAGCCACTTTATTTATCAGCTGTCCTTGTCAATCTTGGAGGTCCCAGATGACTGGAGACTAGCCAACATCACACCCATCTATGAGAATGACTGAAAGAAGGATCAGGTGAATTACAGCCTGACAGCCTGATCTCAGTATTGGGAAATGAGTATTGGGGGAAATTATGGAACAGATCACCTTGACCGTGATCACAAAGCATTATAACTAAGTTATCAGGCCTAGCTTATGTGGGTTCATGAAAGATAGGTGCTGCTTGAACAACCTAATCTTCTTCTAAAACCAGGTGATCTGCTTGGTGGATGAGGGAAAAGCTGTGGATGTAGTTTGCCTAGACTTTATTAAAGCCTTTGATTCTCTCCTCAGAATTCTCTAGAGAAGCTGGCAGCCAAGGGCTCAGACAGCTGTGCTCTTCGCTGGGCAAAACGCTGGTTAGATGGCCAGGCCCAGAGTGTGATGGTGAACAGAGTTAAATCCAGTTGGTGACCAGTCACTCTAGTGGTGTTTCTCAGAGATCAGTATTTGGGCTGGCCATGTTTAGTATCTTTACTGATTATCTAGATGAGTGGATTGAGTGCATCTCATCTGTACACTTGCAGATGAAATCAAACTGGGAGGTAGAGCTGATCTGCCTAGGTTAGGAAGGCCCTATTGAGGGATCTGGATAGTTTGGATCAATGTGCTGAAGCCAACTGCTGTAAAAAGACCAAATGCTAGGTCATACACTTCAATCATAACAAAACCATGCCAGAAAGCAGTGTGGAGAAAAAGGATCAGGAAGCGTTAGTTGGCCGCTGGCTGAACATGAGCCAGCTGTGTGTCCAGATGGCCAAGAAGACTAATGGCATCCTGACTCATATCAGAAATAGTGCAGTTAGCAGGACTACTGAGGTGATCGTTCCTCTGTACTCAGCTCTGGTGAGACCACACTTCAAGTACAGTGATCATTTTGGGGCCCCATACTACAAGAAAAACATTGAACTCTGGTGCACATACACAGAGAAGGGCAGTGAAGCTAGTGAAGGGCCTGGTACACACGGCTAGACATGGCCTTAAGTTGCACCAAGGGAGCTTCAGGTTGGTTATTACTCAGAAAGAATGTCAGGCATTGGACAGGCTGCCCAGAGAAGTGGTGAAGTCGCTGTCTTTGGAGACTTTCAAGGAAGGGATAGACTACAGAGTCACTTATTGTAAGAGTTGGAAGGGACCCCTAGAGATCATCGAGTCCAACCCCCCTGCAAAGCAGGCCCCTACAGCAGGCTGCACAGGTAAGCATCCAGGTTGGTCCTGAATGTCTCCAGAGAAGGAGACTCCACAATCTTCCTGGGCAGCCTGTTCCAGAGCTCTGTCACCCTCACTGTGAGGAAGTTCCCATGAGTTTTTGTGCAGAACTTCCTATGCTCCAGTTTATGACTGTTTCCACTTGTCCTGTCCCCACAGACTACTGAAAAGAGGTTGGCCATGTCCCTTTGACTCCCACTTAAGATATTTATAAATGTTAATAAGATCACCTCTGAGTCTTCTTTTCTCAAGGCTGAACAGACCCACGTCACTCAGCCTCTCCTCATAGAGGAGATACTCCATGTCCTTTACCATCTTCATGGCCCTCTGCTGGACTCTTTCCAGAAGATCCCTGTCTTTTTTGTACTGGGGAGTACAGAACTGTATGCAGAACTCCAGGTGAGGCCTGACTAGGGCAACGTAGAGGGGGAAGATCACCTCCTCTGACCTGCAGGCCATGCTAATTTAATGCACCCCGGAATCCCACTGGCTTCTCAGCACAATGCTGGCTCATGGCCAACCTGCCGTCTACCAAGACCCCAAATGTGGCACTAAGGGACATGATGGTTTAATGAAATGTTGGTGATGAGTTGATGGTTAGAATAGATTATCTTCGTAGTCTTTTCCAACCATAAAAATTCAGTGATTATATAAGCTAGTCTGAGACACAGCCTAAGGATCAGAAAATGGCCTCTGCTCAACCACTCTCTGTATCAAAAAGCAGTCACTGAAAACAATCTAACATTTCAACATCATCCTTAATTTTGTCATTTTTTGTCTTCTAAACACTGCAAATTTGATATTTTCTTAAGATAGCTATTTCTTGTAACATACACCTAGAAAAAGGACAAAAACATTAGTACATGTACATTCTGAGATGGCTAGAAGTTAAGTTAATTCTAATCAATTTACTATCTTATTAACTCTTATTAATTTAATATCAAGATTCTTGATATGACAGTATCTGGCTCTACTTCATCACAAGTTTTCCCGGATCAAGATGGAATATGGTATGATTAAATTTTTAATACCTATGCACTACAATTCAGATACACCAACTACAATTAGAGGAAGAGGTAGAAAAATTTTGATGCCTTTGACCTATTCATGGTCTGTTCCACGGGCACTATATGATTATAAAATAAAAACCAAATTCCATTCCAAACTAGTATCCCTCACACATATGCACTGTCATTCTTTTTTTCTTTCAGTGATACATTCTTCAACTGTTAACAATTTTGTTATCCTTTGATTTAAAGAAATCTTCTAAAGACAGAATTCAAGTAAACTGCAGTAACTGACTTCATAATGAATCCTACTGAAGCAAACAAAGCCATGCAGTGGTTACATTTGTAAGATTTCCCACATTTCATAGTTATACTTGTCAACTTTTTCAGTTCTGCTTTTTCTACAAACTTTTACCCTTTTTTTTTTTTCCTACTCATCTCCTTTTAAAAATTGTCTTCTTTTGGCATATGGCTGAAGGTGTTTCATAAAGAGAGAAATAGAGGATACACATATGAAGAAAGCAGATCCAGGTTTTCAGCAAGAATTATAGCTTCCTCTACTAAAAATTTATATGAAAATAAGTGATCATAGTATATTCTCATACTAAGCAGAATGAAAGGAGAGAGTGAAAGGAGCCTGGTTTACACACCATAAGCTACTGAAGAACATCTTTCAAAAGTAAGTTTCAAATGATTAATAAATGCATATATTTATCAGAGATTCACATACATTTCACATGAAATGATAAAGATAAGAAAAAAACTAAGTATTTCAAACTAGTTTTATCTAAACTTACTCATTTGGGACCAATTATTTTTTCCATTGGACACTTTCAAATCTCTGAAATCACTATGACCTGAGAAGACTCACAGGTAAAACACTGTGTCTATCTAAATCAGTGGAGTTTTCCCATGACTTCAAATGGCTCTTTAACCCATCATAAAAATCTGACTTGGTGGTACCTGTAAAGTTCTGACATATGGAAATGCACCTTCCACCACACCTCTCCCTTCAAACACTCTAAAATTTTCCTTTTCTGACTAGATTAACAGTGTTAAAATATCAGTTAAAACAGCAGTCTGTCATCTATTTGAGTATAAGAATCCTACAAATTAAGAACAAAATATTGGAGAATTTTAACAACTTCCTGAATTTCGTTTCAAGACTTCCTATTTAGTTACACAGAATAGAATTCATGCTATCCTTTCTGTCCTACCTATGCTATTCAAATTGCAGTATTTAAATTGCAAGCAACCACTAACAGTCACAGCAGGATCCATCAGAAAGATGAGTCAGGATGTTTCTAAACATGAATATCACCAGTACCCAGAAAGAAAAGGACAATATTTGCTCCAAAGTATCTTTAGAAAACACAACTATTTCCTAATCTTGCTATGGTCAGTGCACAGCACAGTAGAAAGCTGAAATTCTGAGGTCAATTTAACTTTCTCTTCTGTGTCTTCTGAAATAAATATATGTTGGTGATGATGTATTCAGTCTCCAGAGAGAAGAAAGATACTGTTCACACAGCACTTCTACTCACCAGTCCATGCAGCAGCAATGGTGTTGGCTTTGAAGAAAGCCAACTGTTCTGCTCTCCCAGCCAGAGGTAAAGAATTGCATTGATGGCCACTAGAGGGAGGATTAGGAATATAGTAAATTGTGGGCAAAAGGTACCCATGATGAATCACATGGGACAACCTACAAAACCCCCATTGCTGCCAAAAGGCAACAATTAATACATACTGCTATGGGCTGGGAAGTATAATCCAGTTCTTATAATCTCCTACAAGAGAGTTGCCAGTATGTATCCTAAACTTTAGTGGCTGGAGGATGAGAGGGCTGACTAGAATGTGTGAAGAATATGTACAAACATACACAGACATATCCCTTTATTTACGATTCCTTTATTTGCCTTCTGTTTTTAATCTCCTTACTAAAAACTTCTGATGGAAGCTCCTGTGAAAAGCAAACATTGCAACTTCAAGAGAATCTCAGAAGAACCAACAGACACACACTGCCAACATATACTGCATTTAACAAAACACATCTGAATATATTAAATGTACTTGAAAACAACAAAATCCGATGAGATAAATGTTCGTTCTCTAAAATAAGGTTTGAGTTATATCTGGAAGAAACATTTTTAATTAGTTACCTACATAATTACGTAAGAAAGAATATCTTGCAATTCAGTTTATCCTTATCCTTGGCTGCCTGGTGTCTTACCTCCAGCACAAGTGGCAGAACATTCTGACCAAGGCAGATGACTCCACGCAAAGCCAACTTCATTGTCTCCACTGCCAGTGCGAGAGATGGGAACATTGAATTTATACCTTATACCCAAATTTTGTTCCTGTAGCAGAATCTGAAGTTGAAAACAACTGGTTATACCATTAAAACAGGCAAGCAGAGTGTAACTACAGTGATGTTAATCTAGGTACGTGTTATGTCTTGTGAAAGGGAGCAAAGTAATAAAGGAAGCTGCAATATTTCTTTAATATATTTGCAAAGCAATCTGAATGAAATTGTTAAACATACATAAAAGGTATTATTGTATAAGTGAGCTTTACCTTATTTTCACTTTGACATTGTAACTACCTAACCTCCGTCAGATTTTTATTCTTGACACAATAACCACAAAGAAGCCAGTGTTCATAAATTAATGTCTTCATGGAAATGAATTTCGTAACTGAATCATTACTTGAAGTGAAAGCTAATTAAATCAGTATGCAAATATGCAGTAATTATCACTGAAATCAAGCAACTAGGAGATCTAGTCTAAGAATACAGCCCTCTCCTTGCTTATATTTCTAGTGATTTATAACAGTAAAAATATTAACAGCAATAGACTGTTGCTGAGGTTATGGTTTTCACTGAATACATGCAGTTAACACTGGTGGATCCTTTAAAGGAATATCAAAACTATCACTACAGTCATATCGCTGCATTTGATATAGATGGCAGAGTAATAATCATCAAGAATTTTTGTCTACCCAGTCTGGAGACTGTATTGCACTCACCCCTTCCTGACATACACTAGTCTTTCATTACTTTTATTTTTTTTTAAATACAGGTCAAATTATTCTCATCATTACAGAACTGTCAGTAAAGAAAAAAGCTACTGTATTCATATTGCACATCAAACAGTTCCACCTATCAGAAGTACACAGAAATGCAATACATATCCAATTTACAATTTCTTCTGTAGCACATTTAACATAGATGGGGCATTTTCTGTGATATTTCCCAGGGCTCTTATAATTTTATCACTTTTTCATCTCAGTATCTGCATATTAGTTTTGAAAGGTAAGGAAACAATTAAAATACAAATGCAAGATCCCAGCATGGTCTGGGACCTACTTTGATTATATTCACGGTTTATCTTTGCTGATAACAAAAATCATATTTCAAATTTCATATATATATTAAATATAACTTTACCATGACTATGAGATTTTCCGAAGTAGGGCCTAGTGCTTCCAGAGATTCTGGTTCGTCTGTTGGCCTCTTGTAATGGAAAGCTGTTCCAGCAACATCAAACTTTCTTGGCCAGTCAATAGTCCAGGCACCATTAATATAGTAGTCATCCTCTTCAGATTTTAGAGCTTAAAAAAAAATACAAGCCACCTAAAAATTGGAAGCAGCATTTATAATGGAGAAGCCATTGCAAATTAACCTACTAATCTAGTAGAAGTATGTGAATTTCAGCTGTCATAACTTTTTTTTCAATATAAATCTTTTTCTTTAGCCCTGATTAAAATATCTCTCAAGCAACTTGGCAAGGCTTTTTACCATAATCTCGATGTGCAGGTAAACTTTCAAATACTGTATGGAACACAAGAGAATGCCTCATACTGTTCTACGTAAGTGCAAGGTGTTGCAGTTGGGTTGCAACAATCCCAGATATGTACCAACTGGGAAAAGAACTCACTGGGAGCAGCTCTGCTGGGGGAACTTAGGGATTCTGGCAGTTGAAAAGCTGGACTAAGCCAGCAGTGTGCAACTGCAGCCCAGAAGGCCAACTGCATCCTGGGCAGAATAAAAAGTGGGGTAGCCAGCAGGGCAAGGAAGGGGACTGTCCCCTCTGCTTTACTCTCATGACACCTCATCTGGAGAACAGGGTCCAGACCTGGGTCCCCCAGCAAAAACAGATCAATCTAATCTTTTGATTAAAATTTTGTATGTTGGAGCATGAGACTGGTACCTCATATAACATCCTGAGTAGGAAAAAAAAGGAAGACTGAATTATGTTACCTATCAGATCTTCCTTTGTTGTCTTTGCACACTTTTTTTTTTTTTTTTTTTTTTTTTCCTTCTTAGAGCATAAATCCAAATACATTTCTACTACAAAATCAAATATCAGTTATTTTATCTGGCAATATATTTTATTACTATTGATTTGCAGCCTTAAACCATAAATATACTATAGATAAGAAACTTCTTAACTAACTGCCTAAGTAGGCTATACAAGCAGATACTCATCAAAGACTTAGTATTTGATATTTAACCAGTAATATGAGATTAATTTTCTAAATACGAAAATGACTTTGTATCTTAAGGCAGATACTTTGTTGATTAGATACTGACTCCTTGGCTTGAAGCAATAATGAAGATTATAGACTTATTCATCATTTATATTTACTTTAAATATAACAGTATTTGAGGCAAAACAATGGGTGGAAACACAATCAAACAGCAGTGCTGTTTTTTGAGACAAAACACAAACCATATAGGATTTTACAAACTCATTTCATAATCATAAGACAACTTAGGATCAAGTTTTGCCACTTACTAGATCAGGTTGTCCAAGGCCCCATCCAACCTGGCCTTGAACACCTCCAGGGATGGGGCATCCACAGATTCTGTGGGCAATCTGTTCTAGTGCCTCACCACTCTCAACGGTGGAGAATTTATTCCAAATATTTCATCTAAATCTACTCTATTTTAGTTTAAAACTGTTGCCTCTTGTCCTATCATAACTTCATATAACTACGTTGAAGCTGAACATTAGTACGTCACTAGTGGTCAGACTTCCCTATAGTTAAAATTTCTAACCATTCTGCTTTCACAAAATCTAGATTGATTAAAAGAGGATTATGGGATCTCCCACAGTCACTAAAACATTAAGGTCTGTCTTACTCTGACATTTAATACCAAACCTTTTCTTGTTAGTACATCTAGTATCTACTAACAGCAAATAATGAGTTAAGTTCTTACTTTTATTACTTCAGACATATCAATGAGAACAAGTGAGATATATAAATAAGCAAAGGAGAAAAAATGTCTTCATACATAATTAATCTCCCCTAAACTCTATTGTATTAATTATATGTGTGTTATACACGATTATTTTTTTACCTGCTTGTCTGCAAAGGAAAAATATATTTGTGTGAATGGATTTGCTTAATGTCAGTTTTTATACACAGGTGGAGGCTACGCAGCTGTGAAGAGTATCCCAAAAATATAATTATATGACAATGATGAGACAGTGACATAATTATTAGCATATGTGAAAAAAGGAACAAGTTAATATCATAATCAAGAAATTTGTGAGAATGTGAGAACGCAGGAAACCCACAGGAAATGAGAACACAACACTCTGTTGCAAAGGGGAATAGAAGTGAAGATGTCATTTAAATAAATCCAATTAAGGAAAGACAGCAGCACTTCTTAGCATATATTTTTTTCAGCAGATCTGAAAAAAAGGCAATTTTGCTGTTGTTTATGGACAGATTGGTTTAAAAAAACAGATTACTTATGCAGCCACAGAAACATGTGCTTGTAGTATCACAGCACAATAAGTGATACTGATGCAGAAACAATTAGTCTGAGTCATGGAGAGCACAGATACTAACTGAGCTACCTGAGGTTGTCAGATATCTAACTGCTGACTCAATTTAAGGTCAGGGCTTGCAAAACAACTGGATCATAGTCTTAATCTGAGACCCTACTAACTGAAAGGAACAGAAAAGTACTGAAGCCAATATCAAAGCTGCAGGGGAGAAGGTTTTTTTCTTTTTTTTTTTTTTTTCATTATTTTTTTATTTCCAAATTGAGAAATTGATTTCTTTGACTGTGGTCACATATTTGGCTGCGTGCACGTAAAACAAAACATAATAATATGTGTAAATGGTTATTTTCAGCTGAATCAGTTCTCTAATCTGGTTCATGGTGTGACCACAAAACAGCTGTTCCAAAACAAGAGGAAACTCCACAAAGATGAGGAAAGTGTTGTGAAGTAGACATTGCTACAGAAGAAGCGCCTATAAAACAACACCTTGAAGTATGTATTTTAACACAATAAATTCCTTTTTAACTGCTATGTTTCTAAAGCTCTCTTTAGGGAACAGACAAATTACAAGCATTCCCTCCCCCAGAAACTGGTGATTCTAAAATAGTGATCTTGCTCACATTCACAGTACAAAACATTCAAAAAAAAAAAAAAGAAAGAAAGAAAGAAAGAAACAGTCCCTGTGACTTTATTATCTTACATTAGCATATAATGGCACTCTTGAAAGTTGTAAACACAGCAAAGTAGTGAAGGAGATGAACGCCCCTGGAATCAGCTAGGACATCTGAGGCATGAAGCAAGGTAGTGAGGAGAGGCCTGAAACTTGGGGACACCCATGAGATTGTGAGAAGCACGCTGGAAACATACTTCATCTTATCAAACCTGTGGTCAGATTAAAACCCACAAATATTGCCTACATTGTCCATTTGAGCTAAAAATTGGCATTTTTCATTAATTTTGGTGCTGAGGTTACTGACATAAGTGCAGTTCCAGATCATATTTCTCTGATAATAAATTAGAGGAACAAAAATCTTAACTGTACTAACTAAAAGTTATCTTCTGTATTCTTTTATCATCTCTGTTTTCAGTTAGCCATAGAATCAGAAACCCAAGTCTCTTAATGTGACCTGTATATTAAATAGGACGTTAGTACTGGTGTAAATGTCAATATTACATAACATACTTTTTTGAAAGCAACTGTGGTAGAATGCACTTAATGCCTCTCCCATCATCTCTGTGTCAACTGTCAATATAGGATACACAAGCAATCTTACTGACATATTTTGAATTGGGAGAGTGTAATGCTGAAAAGATGGTAAGTGCTCTTTATTCCTGCAGTACTGAATATTACTACTCCTACAGGATGGAGGGAAACAGAAAATCTGAATTACATCACTGTGGGAGCAGTCCGAAAAAAAAAAAAAAGAAAAAAAAAGAAGAAAAAAAAGCAACCAATTGTAAAAGGCACCATTATTATCAATATAATACATTTAGGAACAAATGCACCTGGAAGAGTAATTACCCTTCAAACTAACACTTACATGCATTTATGCATTATTTGTTTATATATATACACATCATATATTTATATAGCATTATTTATTTATATATATACGCATCATATATTTATATATTGTTTATGCATTACTGATGCAACATATCAGTATTGTAACATAAACTTCTATTAGTATAGACTGACTAAACAGCAGACAGTTGCCATGAAGTCTATAAAGGTAACAGGTTCTGGTTGTGTTAATCTGTTTCCTGTACAACTTATCAGCTCTCTACATTATTTTTGACTGAGGAATGTGTGCTCCTGCACTACTGTGAACTGAATGCTATGCAAACCAGCATATATAAACTCTGAGAAATGCATGTTTGAGTTTGAGGAAGCCAGATTTGTACATATTAATATTTTAAGAAATGGAAATGAATTTAACATAGTCTTAAAGAAAATGAAGGATAATATGGATTAATTTAATTTGAATTTAATTCTGTGCTTTGTCACAAGTTCCCCGAGTGATCTTAATAAAGCACAAACTTTTCCCTGCATGTAACTTTTTTTTCCATAAAAGAAGGCATAGCAATAAGTCCCTACAACACAGCAATATAGAAACACTATGGAATTAACAAAATATATTGACTTAAGATACAGAGGCAGTGTTGTATCATCACAGAATGCCTTGGGTTGGAAAAGACCTGAAAAGATCATATTCTTCCAACCTCCTGCTGTGGGCTGCTCAGGGTCCCAATCAACCTGACCTTTAACATCTACAGGGATGGGGCATCCACATCTTCTCTAGGCAACCTGTTTCCAGTATGTAATTCATTAGTATTTAAGTAACTATTGTTGTTGGTGAATAAACATTCCAAGATTATGTTTTAAAACATTACAATCCCCTAAAATGAGAATCTTCCTTAGGAAGAAGACACTAGCTCAGTGTGGGGCAGTAGATCACTTTAGTGATCTTCATCTACTCTAGCTCCAAGTCTAGCTGGCCTGAGTTTGTGCTTTGGTCAGGGAGGAAAGATGCACTCCATTAGCTCCACTTGGGAGAATGCATCCTAACAAACTGGATGTTTTTTAGGCAGTTGCCACAGCCTAAAAACTACAATTCCCTCTCCTCCTTCAACTATACGTATGGTTTGGTCAAACCAGAAAACCGTACCTTCAAGTCACTCTAACTTATTTACAGTCTGCTACTTAAAGCATGCTCTTACCAATGTAGTTCTTGGACACTGCCACTTCTCTTATTTCAATGTGCACTGAACCTCTTGGAATTTGAATCACTTCCATGTAGCCTATGAGAAAATGGTATATTTTTCTCTTGTTATATTGGTCATGAAACTAACCATTATTAAATTGTTTACAATTAAAAATTAGTAGGAAGTATAGGATTCAAACATACTTGAACATTCCATTTCATATGATATAAAGGAAAATTCTTTTAATTTCACACACATTTTGAAGTTGTAGCAAAAATGTAGTATAAATTTATGTATTCATTTTTTTTAAATGCTAACAAAGTGCTTTCAACATTGTATCGCAAGTAACTAATGTATGAAATGATTATAGGATCATAGGTCAATTCAGGTTGGAAAGGACCTCAGACAGTCACTTAGTCCAACCTCTTTTGGGCAACTGAATCACTGCCACATGGGGAAAATGTTTTTCCTTCTATTCAGGTAATGTGTTGTTGTTTTTTGGGGTTTTTTTGAATATCCATTGTCTCTGCTCCTTTCATCATGTCATCTACCACCTACTATGAACAGCCTGTTTTTGTCTTCACACTAACTTCCTCACAGGTTTTGGAAGGCTGATACCAGGTCCCCATGAACTATCACTTCTCCAGGCAAAATAAGTCTAATTCCTTCAACCGCTTCTCAAAGAATGTTTTTTTTTCAGCATGTGATTATCTCAGTTGTCCCTCACTGAACAGAACTCACTTCAGTGCATCAATCCTTTGCCTACATTTGAGAATCCAAAACTGACTCCAGATGCAGCATTAATAAAACTGACACTGCCAACAGTAGTATTGTTTTTTTAAGCTATATTTTCGGCTAATCGTCCACACATATTCTCCAAGTTCTTGATAACATTAACTCTTATGGATCCTGTCCATTCTAAAATTTCAAGTATAGTCATATACATGATTATCACATATATGGAATACTGCATTCCACTATGCACATTAAAATCATTCACACAACTTCTTCTACCAAAGCACTATAGACAAGCAAAACAAAACAAACAAACAAACAAACAGAAACCCCTGAACATTCATTTCTTACTAAGTGCATCTAAGATCCTAAAAACTAAATATTCAATAATAAAGGATATTGCAGAGTTTGACAAAAATTCAAACTAATACATTAAAATGAAACAGTAAGGCAAAAGGAGACAAAGTGAGTGAGTGACAGCAGCAAACTAGCAGCAAATAATGGAAACCACTGAAGTACTGTTTTTCATTTAACAGCTATCTAAATGCAACAGAACAGACATAAACATGCATACCTCCTCTGGGCAATGAATCATTGAAGAAACCTTCAATGGCTTCACATGTACTCCCATCTCCTCCACAAACACGACATCTATCTTCCTTAGCATCCGACCCCAAAATATTATCGCAACCTACATGCTAAGAAAAAATACTTTAATAAGATGATGGTTTTTTGCACCTTTATCTTCACTGTATGATAAAACACTCAAGTTTGAGATATTCTTTTTATCTACACTAATTCTAATACCTTGCATTCTCCATTGATACAGATATCCAGTGAGTCAGCATTGCACTGAGTCCCATCTATTACTGCAGGAGCACGTTCAGTGTAAAAATTATAACCTTCAGCCAAGCAGTTTAATGCACATGGTTTAACCCCACCTAGACAACAAAAGTGAAGAAAAAAATAACAGAGTTCCTGAAAAAATAATGTACTTGCATAAATTGATCTAAAATGCATTATCTTATCTTACATTTCTCACATGTAGTATAGACACCTTATTTCACTTCCCATTACAGATTTACTTACTTGACTCTTCCTTTTATTGCAAAGAGGATTATTTCTTACAGCAAGATACAGCAAAGTTGGATATCTACAAATGGATTTCATTATGTTAACATAACCCTAATCATTACTAAACAATTTTAAAAGATACCATTTCAGCAGCATTTGATGAACACAAATAAGAAATAAGTCAGGGTGAATTTCAAAAACATCAGATTATTTAAGATAGAACTTTCGTCTACATGAAATACACTATTACTCAGATCATGTGATCACAGTGGTCACTTCTAGGCTTTCCATCTAAAACAAAACAGCAAATAAAACCATTCAATACAAAAAACAAAAGGGAAAAACTGACATTCAGAGTTTTACTAACTTTGAACAATATGCAACTAAACTTGATTAAACTGTTCTAAAAAGAGATTGTAATTCTCTTCCCTACTTCAAAAAATACCTTTTTTATTTTACAGTGCAATTATACAAATCTCATATTTTAAAGTAAGCTTTAGAGATCCTGTAATGCTTTTTCCCCTTTCCCCATTTCCCACTATTCTCAACTCAATTAAGGAAAATTTTACCTAGAAGTTTATTCACTTACAGATAAGCTATGTAATCTTCAATTCTATCACACTCATAGGTGAAAAAGGGCTCTATATTTTAATATAGAGTCCCTATAACTATTCTCTCAAGCTCTTTCCACATTAAAAAAAAAATCCCTGTTAGAATAGTCAGGGCTCTTCTGTAAGATTTTAGCAGCTGACAAAAGGGTAGAAAACGTAACTTAGGTTATGACATCTTCATCAAAAGATTCTAAATAGCGACACTACTTTCTGTATAAAATTCATACATTTTTGAATACTTCGCATACGATAATGTTTTTACAAAGCTACACATTACCTCCAGTGTAGGGTTTCCAGTTATAATACTTCCCACGGAAAGGCATATTGTCAAAGTCTGCACATTGTTTTTCTCGAAAGTCACGGGCCCCTGCAGGACATGGCTAAAATAATACAGACAAAAAAAAAAAGTTTATTCATTCTGAATATAAAAATAAAAAGAAATTTTCATATTACAAATAATAACAATCAGAAGACTAGGAGGTGGTACTTTGCTTTATCTTGTGGCTCTGATTTTGACATTTTCTTTACTTCTTTGTAGTCTAAGTGTCTATTTTGCAACTTTCAGCTGGCATGAATTGAATTGAATTATTAATTTAAAGAAAGGTAAGTGTTATAACAGTTTCCATAAAACCAGAAAAACAAAATCGGGTCAAGCTATGCTTCTTAATCGATCTGTCAGCTACCTCCTTACAAATGCACATATAAAAAACAAGTGAGAAAAATTAAAATCATTCTGGTAAGCGCTCTTGCCTCAGATTAAGCAGCTGCACTGACATTTGTTGTATAAGATATTGAGAAAGGAATTATAACACTTTCTACAGATGAGACTATTATCATCTTTGCTTACTTGCAGCTTTGAAAAAGAGCATTGCAATAAGCCAAGAATGAGACTAGATAACATGTCTGGTCCTGACTGCAAGCATTAATTAAGACATAAAAACTGATTTCACTTAAATTTGCACTACTACACATTTCCAATTACAAAGATTAGAAACTGTTTTCTTATTTCAGAAGAAACAGAATTCTTTGCTCTTTCTTTGCTAATTTTTCATGAGTGAGTTAAAAATAATAATGATGACCCTGAACACACCAAGAATTCACACTGCATGTTAAACACTGCTATCAATGTTTAAGTAGCAGCTATGATTTCAAGTGCCATGAGACAAAGTATTTGAAATACAGATTAAAATCATTTTTAGACTGAAAGAGGAAAGAGACTGTTTGACAGAAATTAGAGTTGTGAATAAATATTACTATTTTATGAGCAACAGAAGAGTTCATTTCATGGCAGTTTTACTAGTCTTCCTACATATATCTAAGTCAGCTACCACTGTTCAGGAATCTCAAATGCATTCAAGTGAAATGGTCTGTATAAATGTGTGTGATAAAAATCTACTACACAATGCAAATATTAATAATTATAATTCTCACATTAATCAAGCTCCGACCATAGCCAGCCCAGTGCACTATGATTCACAAACTACAAGAGTTTTCTCCAATTTTGAACACAAATGAAAATACTGGATACTAGTCTTATAATTTTAAACTGCCTATAATTCTAATCTCTATTTAATTAAGAATATATTTTTGAATAAAACTTACTGATTAAAAATGTACTTAGTACTTTAATTCAAGTCTTTTAATTTCTCATAATGAGAATAAAAATAATTGGAAAAATGCTCAAAGTAAAAATAAAAAGAAAAAAAAAATCATTGGTAACAATTATATTTACTGCTTTGTCTCCTATTCTTCAAGTATTAGAAGGAACAGTCCTGGTCTATTGCAGTCTGCAATCAAATCTCATCTGTACTTGTCAATACCCACCACTCTTCAGTTCCACGTGCTTAGATACTAATTTGCATGGCTATTATTCCCCTGCAAAAACTTGGAAAGTTACCTTTCCAAGTTGATTAAACTTCACTGCAAAAGACATCATGAAACCCTTTCTATGAATAAAATTACTGTAATCTGATTTTTGAGATGCAGTCTTACTTCTCTTTTGGTGTTGATATATTGGATATATTTTGAGGCGACATCATAAATTTCAATAATAATCTGGATAATGGATAAGAGCACAGCAACTCTGCTCATGACAGACAGTGAGATGAATAATACCAGAGTCATGCTGGTACTCAGAGACATCTCAAGTGGCTTGGAAATGGGTCCACAGCAACCTCAGCAAGTTCAATAAAAGAGAAACACAAAGTCATGCACCCAGGGAGGAAATATCCCTATGAACCAGTTAAATGCTTGTGGCCTTCCAGTCAAAAAGGAGCTTTACAGAAAAGGAGGCACAGCGAAAAAGTTGAACACAAAACAATGTATTTTTTACCAAGGAAGGCAATCATAGTGGGCTGCATTAGGCAAACTACTGCCAGCAATGACTACCTTCCCCTCTTTTCTGCACTGGTGAGGCAAACTTTGCCAAGAGAGCTTGTGTAATCTCCATTCCTAGAGACAGTCAGCTGGGTCCTGACGAGCAACCATCTCAAGGTTTGTGCAAGTTGGGATAGACACCCTCCCGGGGCTCCTTTCAATCTCAGCCATTCTGTGACTCTGTAAGCAAAGCCTTTCCTTCTTGATCCACAATTTAAACTGCTAATATCACTACTTTCTCTTTCTTAAAGACAGCTTTGGTCTGACAGGAAAACAGCTACACACATTTGCATGCTTAGGCTGGAATCTTACTCCTCACCAGAGTCGTAGGCAAGGCAAGCAATACCTGGAAACAGTTAAATGAACCACGGGAACAAAGCTACTTATCCTCTACACTCAGAGAAAACCACGGCCAATAACTGAATGCCCTATTCTGAAAATGTTATATACAGCAAGACTGGGGGCAAATTTTTATTTTTAACACCACAATCTCAGCTTCCACCATTACTTTCTTTTCTCATGCTGTCACTGAAATAACTGCTTTCAGAAATTGGAAAAGTACAGGAAATCAGATTTCTACTGGCTTTTTCATTGTCAAATAGGGTTGAAAACTTTTCCTGAAAGAAATACGTGTAAGGAGCATCTGTTACTTTCCAAAGTGCTAGGACCTAACAACTACCACTCCACTACAACTGACTTCCAGCTTGTTCATTCCAATAAAATTTTACTTTTTAAGCAGAATGTCTGCTAATGATGAAGGGGATCATCACTGCAACTTTACTTAAGACAGGCAATAGAAGGGCTACAGCTGTCATAGTTACGTCTTTTCAACATACTTCTTAAGTCACCTTAACCTAACCAAAAAAGTATTTTTTATATCCATGACACGTTGCGTCCTTTCACACCTGACTGCACAATGAGCAGATCTGTGGACCTGTGCAGTAAAATAAATTTCCATTTTAGTGCCTATGTCTTCTTAGCTAATACTGAAAAACAATCATATCTCAGGATCTTGCTCTTCTTCCCACCAATCAATTTTAACACTCTCAAGCATGTACTAAATCCAGCTTTGAGATGGGTTTCAGACAGCCCTGCTGAAGACTGTAGCCACCAAACTCAAAAGCACAATGTTCTGTACTCTGAATAAAGAAAAATACAACCGATAATTAAATTAATTTCTGTTACATAACTTTATTTTCTGTTGAGTATGTCATTACTACCTGGAAGAAAGTAAAACTAAAGACAGTATCCTCAAGAAATGCATTTACAAAATGTCAGTTCTGCAGCACTGTCCCTCCTGGTAGATATTCTTCTCCCAAAATTAATATGCAATAACTGTCTGATCTTTAGGGTAAGATATTTCATATTTTTCAAGGATTTAGGAGTTTGTACATGAGTAACTCTTGCTACAGGCTGCTTGTGTTTCCAATCTCTCTTTAGGAGACAGCAAATCATGAGACGTGTAAGAACTTATAACAGGATATGAAGAATGTCCAAAGGAGATTATGAAACAATCAAAATTTTGAGTCAAAAAAATCTAAGAAGAATATTAAATTTTTTAAACACTGAAGCAAAAATAGTTCAACAACTGTCAACAAATCATTGAACCAATACTGACACAACACCAAACACCTTATCTTACAGAAATCTCTTCATCTTGGAGGTTCAAGTCAGATAGACTTCTGTAATTGACTAGGTTTCCTATTAACAAAGGATTACATCAGAGGATGAGAAATATTAACAATACCTATGAATGAACATGTGCATAAAGGAATGAGACCACAGAAATAGTTTGCCTACATTCGTCTGTGAGAAAAGACTACAGAACAATAATCTTTGAAAGGTATGCACACATCTATACTTCTATGAAAAGAAAGCATTTACTTAACCTATAAGCAAAACACTCTATTGCATTTAAAAGATCAGGAGTCTTCTACATCTCAAATGTTTATGAGCTTGAGTTTCAAATCCTATATATATTTTAAATCACAATTAGTTAAGCTGAAGTATTGTTTCTTGCAAGTAAGTGGTTGGTGCTAGAAAATACAATTTTGACGACAGTGTTCTTTCTATCACCTTTTGTTTCTAAATTCATTAACTAATGTACTTTTCTGCTGATCTCAATGTTTCCATTTGCAGATGCCTTTTGAATTAAGAAGTCATATGTGGCTTTTGAAGTGTTTGATGAGAAATATGCCTGGTAGGAGTGTGTGTGCTGTTTCCAAAGAATGAAAATGGTCATAAGAGAGGGCAACAGAACTAACTCATCTTTGAAAGAAAAATGAAGTCAAAATGAATGTTAATGCATGGTAGGAGCTTTAGGGAGTGTTACATTTAAAATTACATATGGGCAATGAGTGTTGACACTGCAAAAAACTTCAAGAGAAAAGATGTACTAACAAAACGTTTTTCATAAAAATAATGACAGATTTGCATGCTTTTAATGTTTACATTAATCATACATACCATTCCATTCAAAATGTCAAGCATTAAGGACTGTAATAAATCTTGAAACAAAATCTACTAGTCTCAGCAATTCTTAGTTATCTAGAACCATAAAATTTACTATAAAAGAGATGAACCACTATTCCCAAAACTATTAAGACAGAAAATTTAAATTTCAGTAAGTTACAATATATTAATGCACTGAAAAAACACTACCACTCCACCCACCACCCATCCTCCCCCCCTCCAGATTAAAAAAATTATTCACTGTTAAAGGTTTGTTTCTAAAGCTTAGATAGTGACACTGAAGGTTTCTTTTTCCAACTCCTTGTTTAAATTATCAAAATCTGACCACAGGCAGGAAATAAACACTTTGGACTACAGGATTATAACCTCAAAAGATTTGGATTACTTAGAGCAGTGTTTTGAAATAATGCAATGGATGCAAATTACTACATTTGGATTTGGACTAAACAAGTGTACAAGCTCAACCTGAGGAATGACCTCCTAAATGCCAGCTCCTCAGAAAGAGATTTGGGTGCTGTGAATCAATACTGGCTGAATAAACGCTGTCACAGTTTTAAGAAAAATGAACACATTACTGAAATTTATAAACTTAATTTCATTACTAAGATGACATAGTTCTAAGCTTCTTTTTGACACAAATGTCAAAAAACCTGTGCAGCATTTGGCTACTACATTATAAGAAAACACACGCTACTGGGATGCCAAAGATAGTTGGCAGAGAGACTATATAGTGTAAAGAGGACTAGGAGGAGACATGACAGTAGTCTGCAAACAGAGGAAAGGCTGCCACAGAGGGAATATGTTCTTCTAGATCATACCTGGAACAGAGTAAGACTCTTACGGAATGGGAAAATGTGCTATATTTTAGGAAAATGGTTCTGAAAAGTGAAGATTCTAATGCTATCTCAAAAGAGTTAGAGTTTTGAGTTAGACAGCTTTTCACCTATCATTTGAAAATAGTTTAATGACAATTGATTTTGCCTCTGATTCAGGAAACAGCCAGAATGGCCTTCCCAGCCACCTTTCAAATGTTCCTTCTGTGACATTTTCAGCTTCCTCTTCATAATAAACAAGAAGTTTAGAGAGAATAAGGGAAGTAAAGCAAATCTGGAAGGATTTCTTAAAAGTACCTAATATTAAGAAATTAAAAATGGTAAGACTAAAAGTAATCCTAGCAACATTTCAACAATATCACTAGGTATGGTATACTAACTAGAAAGAAAAAAGACAATTTAAAAATTGTTGAATATTTGTGAGGTAGCAGGATATTATATTACCTAAACTTTCTGATCTGCTAGTGAGTGACGTGCTTGTCTGATATCAGACCAAAATAAGCAGAAAAGTTGATAGTGACTTGACTAATACAGGCTTAAAAGAAAGATAAATGATAATACAGACCAGTGTCTTGTAGAAGAATACTGTAACATTTTATCACCTACAACTTTATATGTTTCCCGGTGGAAAAGAAAAATAATACAATATACCTACATTTTAATGAGCCATGTAAATTAAGAGTGTACTGTATCCCAATTAAAAACTGGACCAAACCTACACTAGTTCAGAAACGTATGTTAAAGCTGCTAGTTATTGATTGGTAACTAACAAATAAAAGACCTCAATAAGGATTCATTACTTAGTCAGTGAATTGAATTCACTGTAGAATTTCCTATCAACTGTGAAAATGAGAAACATGTTCAGCATCATTCAACATTTTTGTTTCTGAACTGAAGCTATAAATAACAGGATATTTTCCAATTTCACAAGAACCAGCTGTGTGAAAAACAAAATGACAGTAAATTAATTACAGAGCATCATCTGGCAAGCTGGATTCATTCAAAGGAAAATTGCACAAAGACACCAAACACAGCTGATCTTTTGAAATCCACTGAAAAAGAAAGACAGTCAGGTTTTCCTAACAGTGTAATTTGGAGGGCAGTTGGACTGGAAAAGATTTACAACTCATATACTTGACAAGAAGTTGAGTTTTAGACACTCTTACAACACTATGGTAAAAACGTCTAGCACACCTCTTGGATATGTGAACAGAGCACCTGTGATATAGAGTATGAAACTGCTTTTGAATCTGAAAATTTGTAATACAGTTGAACAATGAGAATAAATCTCATGGGAAAATCTCACGTATGCAGAGATAACACATGAAAATTAATAGTGATCATAATATCAACGTATTTTAAAGGAAACAATACTAATTATTGTATTTTTTTTGTGAAATATAGCCAAAGATGAAAAGCTGAAATAACAGTGTTATATACACCATATATACATGGATTCTCCCACTGTTATGTTTCTTATTCTGAGAAGAAAACCAACTTGAATTTGAAGCTAAAAAATTATGGAAGCTCACTTTTTGTTTGTACTGCTACTAAATTAAAAAAACTACTAGTGAATTGCTTTATTATGTACTTCTGTCATTCAATTGTGTTCAATTTTTAACTTATTTGAATTTATAATTTTTGTTAATAATTTGATTTTAAGCATTTGCACACTGCCCTACCTCCTTTCTTAGTGTTAGCTCTTTACTTGGTGGGTTGAACCAAAACTGCATGATCATTCTGATAACACAAGAACCAATGGATTCCTGATGGCAAAACAATGCACTTATACTGGAAGAAATACATTTTCACAGATTATCTGTGAGAACTGTAAACACTGAAAGTTATATGGATATAAAAAGCAGGTTTAGAAATAGAGGGATAGCTGAGGATAGTCCAATTTGTGAAAGTTAAACAATATACAAATAACACGAGAGGTTCAAGAAGTCTTTCAATACCCAGCTTTTGGAAACTTCTGAGGAAGGAAATGTCACACTTGGCTCCTATGATTTTGTAATTTTTCCCTAAACACTAATTATTACCTACCACAGAGAGATGCTAGGCTAGACAGAACTTGAGCTTAATGTATAATGGAACTTCCTATGCTCCTAGTTCATCTTAAACCTGAATGCTCATCTTGAACTTGCTTTAGGTCTTAGTAATGAATGAATTAGTTGGGAACCCCTTGAGACAGGGATCTCGACATACAGCAGAGCTTGTAGGGTGTCCACTGTATAGAGGTGCCCAACAGAAATGCTTACCAATGAAGTGCTAAATTCACAGCTTTTGTGAACTGGAAAAAAAATGCATAAATGTATCTGTTTCTGATGAAATTAAGAACAGACAAGTTGCTCTACAAAGGAACAAAATTTACTTACATCAGTGTTGCAGGAGCGATATCTCTTCCTTTCTCCAAGACAATATTTGCCTCCACCTGAAGGCCTGGAAAAAGATGTTTTATGTCTTAGTTTATGTTTCAGCATAAACACATGTTCGTGAGATTTATATTATAAGCATAAATGTAAGTACCTAAGATATACATAGGTTGCTCTGAAAGAAATGCCTCCCTTTTATTTCCATGGAAGCAACAACAGATAAAAAGTGTGCAATAAAACAGCCCGAGAGAGCAAGTTTTTACCTATGAAACACTTTTTTTCAAACACTGTTTTTCAACACAGTCATCACCCTTAGTTACTCATTTTTCGAACTGTCGATGAATGTGTGTAGGTGCTATTTTTTCCACATGGATAGAATGGAGAAATTCAGTGTCACACCTTTGCTTCATACGCACTTCCACGACAGATGCCACTTTGTCAGACTGCCTCTCTGCTGCCATCTCTCACACGGCAACAACATGGAATGAAATACTGGTGGGAAGGTACAACCTTTACTGCCATACCACCAGCATCTGCATCTGACAGCATGGGCTAATATAATAAAAAGGGAGGCATTTGTACCAGAGCAGCCCTCATAAACTATATAATGTAAAAATAACTGACATTAAATTTTTAAGGCATAATTTTAAAATATTTTTCTTACTAAGAATTGTTGCACTGACTTGAATGACAGCAGATGCAAAATAGTACTGAGTGCTTAAAATCTTCATTCACAGTATTCATTTAGTTTGTAAGGATTTCAAGCAATACAGTGTAATTGTAATCTGAACATATTAAAAAGGTACTGCTTTTGTGTGTGTCTGCGCGTAAACCCACATTTTCATATCACTCCCTAAGAAATAACAAAATGAAGAGACTGCCTGCTAAATACTGGAGTCATAGCAAAGACTACATTTTCAAGAATCTGATTCTGATTTGAATTAAGTAGTATTAAATCTAAAGAAACACCAGAGTAAGCTGGTGTGATTACAACTGTTCTAAAATGCTCTTAAATTCCTAGATTGTTCAAGAACCTTATCTATCTTCAACAGAGGTCAAATAATAATTATCATCGACTTTAGTGAAAGATAAATTAGTCATCAGATCTTTGGCTCATAACTTGAGAGTAGAAACTAAAAACACTTGATGTCTGTTTTATAATAAAGGAAAAGAAGAATTTTCAGTTAACTAAACAGTAAATCAATACTATTTTCATGTTACAGATATTTAACCAGAAATCCTAATGAATGAAAGGGAAATTTTTCCTAATGTGGGCATTGGAGTAATAATTTTTTAAAAACTGTTTATGCTTGCTACACTGCTAATTATCTTTCAACATAATAGATACATATGAAGATAGGAGAGCTAAAAATCTTTAATTATGCTTCACGCAAACATTTCATTACTGTTTTTACATAGCGCTGTGAAAAAGATTACGTGCTTAGTTTATTGTTCTCCCAGTAATAAAGTCTGACATGTTACCTATATATATAATTTTTAATCTATTCAGCAAGTAGTGGTATATTCCAGATTTGACTGATAGTAACAGATAATGGCAGAAAGTAAAAAGATCACTTTAAATAGCAGTAATATTACATCATGGTGCCTTGTCTTACAGATCATTGAAGCTGAAGCACAGCCTTGGTTACAAAATTTGGATACAACAAATGAAGAACTTTAAGTATACTAAGAGGAGAAGGTAAGACAGGAATGGCAGAGTCACAGAAGGGCTTTCATGAAAAAAAACGTGATGCTTTCAAGAAAAAGTTGTCTTAAAAGCTAGCAAACATGTAACTGGTAGGATAGAGGTAGTGCAAGTAGAGGTCATGACAAGAACAAAGTACTAAGTAAAAAAACTACTACAGGTAACTATAGCTATAATGAAATAACCCAAGCAGGACAAGGAGAAACAGAAAAAAGAAGTGACTCATTCAGCAAGAACAGCAATGAAAATAAGTAAGCATTCCTCATCTGAGAAGCACTAGTGACAGATAAAAGCACTTACCTGACAAACCACCTCTGCAACAGTGCTCAGGACATTGGGAAGCAGACAGATGCTACTACGAGGTGATATACAGAACAGACCAAGCTGTAGTGAAGAAGGTGCCCCCTCTTGAGAGAGAATAAATGGACCAATAGGGAGTGGTGGCAAGGAGAGAAGTAGCTCAATTGTTTTAAGAGTCAGTGGGAAGTCAAAGCTAAGTGTTGAACGTGACAGAACATAAATGTACTGTAAGCTCAGCAATATTACTAATTACAGATTATATGTAAATCACTGAATGCAGAATCTTGGAAACAGTGTTGCTTTTTTAATAAGTAACTGGCAATATTTATTTATATTCTAGACTAATACCAGAGATGGTATGGATAATGAAAAAATAAACTTATTTCATAATTTAAATACATTGTGTATAAAAGGAATTTTGAAAAATAAAATTGTTCTAGTCACTACTAAATATAATTCCAGCAATCTATATACTACATACATAATAGGTAAATTAAAAAATGTTAAAGCTATGCCAAGTGAGCTTCTCCTGTTTAACTGTTTCTGTCTGCTATTTCGAAGACAAATGCTGGCAAACCAGCAAAACATTTTTACAGATAACATGTGAAACCACAGTTTTGAATAAATTCCAACTGTGTCTTTTTGTTGGCTCCGGCTTACTTTAGCTACTTACGCTGGACTGTCACAGTGTCTTATTGATGAGGAGACTCCTCCACCGCAGGTCCTGCTGCACTCTCCCCATATTGACCACGGACCCCAGTCCCCATCTATGCTCTGGGGCCAAGTGCCAAAAGGAACGCACTCTCCCTGATAGCACCACTGAAAGATTTCACCAAAAACAAGCAAACAAAATTAACATTCAGGCTGACAGTTATCACGACAGAAAAATACCAGGGTCAGATGACCAATTATAGGCATCAGCGTTCCCTGAACAGATAGCAAGACTAATATTTTACTTAATCTAGCAATGTTTAGACACTGGTAAGGGCATGTGTGATTTGTTAATTGTCTTCACTAAACTCTAAATTGTAAGTCCCAAACACACAACAGAAGTTTAAGCAAACTTAAAGAAGAATAATTTCTTTTTCCATGATATATCCTTGCTAACGTTTCAGAATAAGGGAACCATCAAGTAGAGGCTGTATTAAGTTTAGACAGTAAGAGTCCATTCTGAAGTTAATCTAACAGAGCAAGCTCCAATTAACAATTCATGCAGGGGCTGCATTATGCAAAATGAAAGACTTTCCCCAATAGTAATTCGAGAAAGTATTTCCCTACATTTTAAAAAAGTATCTGGACAAAGCTACAATAGAAGAAGAATCTGTTGTAGTACTTCCTACATTTAATGCTACAGACATAACAAAACCAGAGCCAAGGCATGAGACATGGTACAGAAAAATCACTGTAACTGCTCATTTGTTTAGCAGCAGAATGAACAACGTACTTTTTTCATGCAAACTGAAACTTTGCAATATTGTTACTTAAATTGGTCATAAAAAATGTCCGTGAATTCAAATAAAATGGTACTTGTAAAAGTAAGTTCATCACTTCCTAAGTCAGCAACCTTATTAAACAATTCAGAAATAACCAATAAATCACAGTTTGATCCATATTCTAATGTAGCACAGAAAATCTAAAACAATTCAATTAGTTGATTCATTACTTCCATTATTACATCCAGCAACAGAATAGAACATGGACTCAAGTGTACAATGTCCCAAATCTGCACATTTCAATTCCAAAAGGTGATCATCTGTTCTTTAACTGCCTTGAAGTACCATAACAGACATAATATTGATGCTATTCAGAAAAAAAAAAAACCTTCTGTGCCCAATATCAGAAATCTGAATCCGAAAGAATGCACTAAGACACACATAGAAAACACAGTGAAAGAGATGTATCTGTGTTCAGACCACAAACAGCATGAAAAGATTCCGTGTGGAGTTTAACTGGTACAGCAAAACCAAGTTTTCTCTTCTCATCCTAAAGCTCACCTAAAGTCACCTCAGCCCCAGTAGTATGGAATTGAATAAAATTAAATGAATTGAATACAATTAAATGTAGCCATTGCAACAGACTTGAATTAATTTGGATTTGTATGATACCAGGTGAAAAATAAAAAGTGAAAACTAACATTATTTTTCTAGCCACATCATTCTTTTTTCTCTCAATAGATTTTAACTGCCATTATATTATATACTATAATATATATTTATATTATATATTTTATATATTATATATCATATAAATTGTATAATATATGCTATAGATATATATATTTTTATATTTATATTTATTTATTTTTATATGTTGTTCTTGAACATGTTTTGAAGAATAGCTGCTACAATCCAGCATATTTCTGTTTATAAACCTCTTTCTCTACCTCTAAAATTGAAAAAAAAAAAACCCAGCATTTCAGTGTCCTCAGAAAGTGTACAAAGTGGAATATTTTAAATCTCAGGTTCAAAATTGCCTTTCCTATCAGATCATCTTTTCATCTCAGCCTAGATGGTGCTGTATTTTAGACCTGTGACCAAACAGTGTTGAAAGCACTGTTTACTGACCAGTGCCTCACGGCCTCAAAGCTTTCTGTTTCTCACTTTGCCCCTCCAAGACATAGACTGGATATGGACAGGGGCAGGACAGCTGACTTGAACTGGCAAAAGGATATCCTGTAAAGCCTAGAATATCATATTCAACAATTAAACTGGCATCATGCTCAGCAATAACACTGCTGGGGTACTTCCAAGGCAGTTATTACTTAGAGGCTGGCTGGGCATTGATCTGGTGATAGGAGGTGGTGAGTGACTGATTGCCTCTGCATCTCCTGTGTTTGTGTTGTTCCCTTTTTTTTTTTTCACTTTGTAAACTGCCTTAATCTCAACAGATGAGTTTTTCTCACTTTTACCTTTCTGATTCTCTCCCTAGTCCTGATGTGGAGGAATGAGCAAAAAAATGGTGGGACGTTTAGCTATCAGCCAGTCTCAAATCATATTTCTTTAGAAAAAACAAACAACAACAACAAGAAAACAACAGCAAAAGAAAAAAAGAAGAAAAAAAAAAGAAGGACGTGAGGTTTCATAGAGCTCTTCTGAGCAAGAAAGGGTTTCTTCTTCTTGCAGTTCTAAATTTACAACTTAGAGAATTCTGCCAATAAGCAGGCATCTAGCAGAGGAAAATACTCTTAATATGGAGTAGCTTTTAAAATCAAGACTGTCACAGAGTGCCAGTCTAACACATAAAGCAGTTCATTTAGTAAATATATACTTTCTGAAATGACGGTGTTCTACAATAACTGTAGGACAGAAAATAAAGTTAATTCATGTGAACTAAGTTTTCTGGCTCTCCTCATTACAGTGACAAACTAAGTGATAATCATTTCATTAACTAGAAGACAATAATCACTTTGCTGTATTTTGTTACATAAGCCACAGGAGTACATAAACAGTTACCTAATACGAAGGTCAAAGGCTAAAAATTAGAATGTTTCTAAGAGTAAAAATGTAAGTTAACAATTTAGACTAAAAATACATTATAGAATTAACATAAACATTTCCAAAACAAGATTTATAAATAAAAGAATAAATAAAACCCAAATCCATACCACACATGTACAAAGAGAAAATGCAAATAACCCAATTCAGTGCTATTATGGCTCAACACAAGAGGCTGCTGCATTTTACCTGCATTTTACATTTCCCCAAACTTGTATAGAACCTCTGTTCTTCATACTGTTCTCTGCTTTCCTATTATTTCCTTCTTCTATATTTCCAAAGTCCTCTGTAAAAACTCCTTCAGTGCTGGTTTTTCTCTTCTACTGAAGTTAAATCTGAAGACCTACCATGCATTTTGATGTCTCTTGCACATTTTCTAGTGAAAATTTGTCTCTCAGCTGATACTGAATCTCCATCTAATTAATTCAAAATGCCCAAAAATTTGCATTATTTCTAATAATGTAATATTGAGGAAAGGACTACAGAGTAAACAGTTTTTGAAAAAAATATATATTAAAAAAAAATGTAGGAAGTGACAGCTATTTGAGAAATGCAATCTTTTATTAAAGGCTTAGAGCTGAAAAGTTAATTCTCCTCTCCCACTAGAGAAGGAACTTTCAATTCCTCAGAAATGCAGAGAGACAGTAGTGATGCATTTCAAAACAAACTGAATGTGCATAAGATTGCAACTCTAGATAATATGAGCAGTCTGGGGTTCTTTTACAGAGATCATTAATGGTGAAAGAAAATATGTTAAAAAAAAATATGACCACTCCTGTAAGATTTTTGGATATTTTATAACAGCATGCTTCTCAAAAACACATAGAGCAAACACTTTGATAAGGAGGAAAATTTATATCATTTTACAAACATAGGAAAAAAAAAGGTGAATTCAATTTATGCTTGTCATCTCAGCACAAACAGTGGATTTTCGATCACTAATTTCTACAATTTTTTTTTTCATGGAAAACCGATGTCCAGTAATAACTTGAATTTATATCTACATACTCCAAATATTAAAACTTCTTTCAGTATACTGTGTTTTCTCATTTTGCTCATTTGCCCCTTGTTTATGTGCTTAGAAAGGGTTTATACAATGATGTGAGACCAGAGAGAAGCTCCATCTATTCTTGAAAAATTACTGCAAGATTTGGGAAAAGTATACCTTTTTGAACCCAACCAATGTATGAACCCCTTCACCAAGGCTTGAAGGTGTTACAGAACAGATGGTCTGTCAGCAGCAAAAAAGCCCTCACACTATTCTATCTCCTTTTATGCAGGAACAGGTGAATAACACTATTCTATCTCCTTTTATGCAGAAACAATTGAATAATTTATGGAAAAAGGTCTAAAAATCCTCAGTCTTATGCAGACATTGACTGCATTTGAACACAAAGAGTTAAAGTTTGGCACATTTATATAAGCAACTACAATAAGGATTATAATACAGTGTTAGGCAATTTTTACTCTAGAAATCTCTCCTAGGTCTGCCAATAAGCTATTAATGCACACTCCATCATCAAATGATCAAATTTTGCCTTGAGTTAGTATTTATGCAGAATTTACATCAGAGTAACTAAAAGCAGAAATTGATCGTCTAAATACGATAAAGTACTCTGGGATCTTGCTCCATCTTTAGAACAGGGAATGTCATTTATTATCTATTTGGACAGAGCCCAGCAAAATAGGGCCTAATTTGGTTGTGGCCTTTAGGCGTGACTGCCATATAAATGTTACTATTATAATAATAATAAAGTGTTACTGCAACCTATTATTTTCTCCTTAGCATGTGGTGAAGAGAAACTACATAGTTGGAAAGATCTCTGTTTTCTGCTTATTTGCTAACAGGAACTATTAATTTACAGGAACTTTCGAAGTATGTAGCTGCAATTGCCTGCTTTTAAGGGCACTAACAGTTTAGCTTAGTACAATAATACTGATACCCACACTTCTCCCCAAAATCTAAAAAGAGAAGGTACTGGACATGTTTTGTAGAGAACTAATTGATTGGAGCCTCTGGTAAATGGACACAGTAACTGTCTTAAAGTGTCTTGACTTCTCCACTGTAGTTTAAACGGCTTGAAAAATATAAATTGAGGTAAATTGCTCCTTGTAGCTGACAAGCAGTGCTGGTTCCAAAATAAACCTAGACTGTTGATTTAAGAATAAGGCTCCTCGCATTTTCTATTACTCTAATAAAAGGTAACATTTTCAGTAAAACGTGAAGGTCTCTCTATTTTCATTGGCTAACTCTATTTTTTAAAATGACCCCTTCAATGAATGTATTTAACATGATTTACCAATATTTCCAAACTCGGCATGGAAAAGTCATCACAATGGTGCTAGGTCATAGGCCCTGAAGGAAACCATCAGCAAGGATTAATAAACTGTGACAGTTGCCCAAAAGCTTTCATTCTATTTAAACATCTGATTGCAAGTCAAAATGCAGTGTAATCTTTGTTGAAACTAGCTTAGCTAGCATGGCAAGAATCAGAACAGAGAACAGATGATAGCAGTCATTGTTAGGAAAAAATCCAATCTGGAGCAGTAAATCTTAATGACAGACACAGCAACACTCAAAAAGATACTAGAAACTGTTTGATATAATAAGCTGTCATCATTTTGCAAAAACTTGCATAAAAGTTTTATTATCTTGGGAGCTGGCAAATGGAAGTAACTTTTTTTTCCCGTACAAAACCTGTAAATTAAAGATTAAATTATTTTTCACTCCTCTGAAATCTATATAGATTTTCCCTTGCAATTGAGAAAAACTCCATTACTATTCTTTATTTAAAATTTATTTTCAGAATTTTGTCTGAAACTACTGAAACATATTAGGTGTTTGAAAATCAAAACTCATATGCTCAGAGAGAGACAATAGTATTAGACTTATCTGTTGCAACAAAAAACACTGACTTTTGGTAATTTTCTGTTAAGTAGAAGAGCAAAGCTCTTCAAAGCTACATAGTTATGCAATATTAAATAATTCGAAGTCAGAACAGGTTGGTCACTGGGAAATACGGACTTTCAGAAACCACTTTTAGTAAGACAAGCGTTTTTTCTATATGCTTGTATGGTTCATCTAGTGTCTGAAGGAATTAAGACTCTTATCTCCTATGAGAATAACAGAATTCAGGCTCTAAATCTTTTACACATTTTCAGAGTTTATGAAAGACCTACTATTGTAACAACTCTCTTGCTAAAGTTCCATAAAATTTCATAAAGATTAAAAGACAGAGGTTTTACAGAAATAACCCAGAAAATAAAGAGAGACTGTGCAATTGTTTGTTTTATTTTGTTTTAAATTCAGGAAATAAAATTATTTAAGTTGTATTACATATATATAAAAAACTGTTAAATAACTTCCGCACAGCAATAACATTAGAATGCTAATGTATTCAGATCTCTCCTTTTTTAAACTCTTACTTGAACATTAGGACTTTAATTTTCTAGTTTTTCTTCTTGTAATCCCCAAACAATAAATTACTTCTTCGAACAGTAAGTTACTTGTACTCACCCCCTTTTCAATGCTTCCTGTTTGGCAAAGAGTACCTTCAGCTGCTGGAATACTATTGGTAACACAGCGGTTACTTTTGCTGAGACACCAGAGCTCTCTACACACTTCCTAGGAAAGAAGGCAGAAGCAAGTTGATCAGAGTAACAGACTAAAATTGCTTCAAGTCTTTATATAAACATGTACACAAGATTTTGTTTTG
Organism: Tympanuchus pallidicinctus; assembly: GCF_026119805.1. Taxonomy (NCBI): domain Eukaryota; kingdom Metazoa; phylum Chordata; class Aves; order Galliformes; family Phasianidae; genus Tympanuchus; species Tympanuchus pallidicinctus. Next base: position 3,357,032 of record NW_026294813.1, on the reverse strand, counting down.
AACATAGGTTTGCCTGGAGAAACATGTCTAGGAGGTTTTAAAATACTCTGTAGCAATTTAATTGTCACCATATCCTAAATACAAATACTATGCCACAAAAATTCTGGAAGCATCAAGCTGTAGAAAATAAAAATGTGATTTTCCTCAGCCACTATGCACACAGTGTTTTGTCACAGCAGTTTCATCTAAGCAACATATTTACTTTATATTTACATTTTAGTGCTGTTGTAAAAGCACTACTGCAAAAAAACTTGCTGTGGTGTCTCCATTACTAACATCATCTGACTTAAAAGATCATGGTAAAAGGAAAGATAATGTTAATGTTTAAACATGAACCAACAAGATTTGTTTCCTTCAGCTTAAACTTAAAGGTTTCTAAGCTTGGATTACTTGCAATCCTTTTCTGGAACATATGTTAGAACAGTACATATTTACAATATTAAAATATTTCCTTTAAGTATTTTAGACTTGTGGCTGGTATTTCATAAATAATTTAGCCTTTCTGATTTCCTCCATTGCCAGCATTAAACAATTTTTCCAGGAGTCTTTTCTCCTACAGTATTTTCTCATTTGTTTCTATGCATTTACTCATTTAAATTAAGTCAAGTTCTATTGACATTACAGATGCATAATTAAATATGTGAGGTTGAAATTCACAATGAGAGCACAACCCAAAATTGGCTAATAACTTGGGAAATCTCCATGGGCACTTCAATTGCCCTTCTCTTGAGCTATATATGTAGAAGAGAATTAGAAATTACTTGCTTTTATAGTAACCAATAATTTTTGCATGATAATTTTTGTTATATTCCTTTTGAGATCTCCATAGGGCTTAACAACCTGCTTATAGATATTTTCTATTTCAAAGTATTTCTGAAAAATTGAAAGATATTCACATCTTCAAAATGACCTTGTGATAGTCATTACTATTACATTAAACATCTGCTTAAAATTATATCCCAAAATAATTCCTGTATTGGTTATTATGCTGAATCCAGGTACAAAGAGCAAAAATGAAAACATGGTATGAGTAAAATAAGTTTACTAGCCTCCCATCTAGATCCTCCACAAATTTACTGCTTGTCTGACGTAATGAGTAACTGGCATCTTGTCTTTTCTGTGAACCTCATTCAGAACAACTGTTAAGATTTTCCCTAAGATTCATGTTTCTTGCATTGCACTGCATACAGAAATGGTTTTAAATATTATTACCTGGTAGCCACAACAACCGTTAAAAAGTACGAGCTTCTCTTGAAAATTATTTTCTAAATTTAAAATCAGGTGGTGTCACTCTTATAAGATATAAACATACTGCGCATTTACTTTCATGACTGGTAGAAGCAAGCCATCTTTTAAAAAACCAATTAAAAATACACCATCTTAGAACTAAAATTATGAGTAATCAGTAATGATGGAGAAATTCCATTGAACATTTGACAATTTGGCCAAAGACAATTAGTTACATTAAATTACGCATCGTTTGGTGAGTGGCTCTATGAAAATGTATGAGAAGAGACATTCTTGAGCCTCTTATAAGAAATATGGTCCCAGGTAAAATCATACCTGCTACCAATGAAGAACTACCTGCTTTCCAAAGTTGAATTTATTTTTCACTTAAGAAATTAAAACATGGTAAGTATTTACTTAAACCTCTGAATAAGTGCTTTTGCCACTACAGTTGTAACTTCTTCAGACTGAGACATACAATCACAAATACACTGTCTAAAAATCAAACAAGGAAATCACAGAAAATATCACAATTTTTTTTTCCAATAATTCTTTTGATGATGAATTTTATAAGCTTTAAATTGTTTCAAAATTCAACACTAAATCAAAACCAAATCTAAATCAACCAAGAATCTAAACTTAAATCCAGTATACATTTCAAAGTGAGAATTCAAAAGAAGTTCCTTTCACATATGTTGTCAGGTGCTCTTGTGATAATGTCTTACTTACTTTTTTGCAATTTAATTGCTCATCTGCTCTGTGCATGACTTGGATTGTCACATTGTAACTAAAAGTGTCAGACTGCAATGGCTGTACTTGTGATTCATGGTCCTGTACTCATTTTTAAACAAATCAAGATCACTGGTTTAAATTAATACCTGTGTTGACTTCAAGAAGTGTGGATCAATGTTCAGAATATCAAAAATTGAAGTGCATTAGGACATAAAGATTTCAACCAGTTCAACACAGATAGAAGAAAAAAAATTGAATTTGGACAACCATCTGTGTTTTGAAAACTTCTACATTTTGGGGTGGTTTGAATCCAGAATGCTGGTTTGGGCTCCATTTTTTACATACAGAATTTCACTTGTGATATACCTACACAAATACACCATCCATATATTAGCACAGCAAAGGAAGTAATAATTAAAACATGTATTTCATCATCAGGCTAACATCTCCAAAAAGGAGAATATTTAACAAATACTCCCAGACATTTAAAATCCAAGTAAATAATCAGTTGAAATTAGTGAAGTAATGGACACAGCATTCAGAATTATTTTAGTAATTATGTGTTTGCAAAATGATTTAAACAATTTTCTCTCACCTCCCTACTTCATAAAACAGGAAAAATGTTTTCCTTTTTCCTAAGTTATTTCAGGAGACAGTATGAGAAACACTATCACAGCTAGACGCTATTGCCGACATGGTCTGTTAGTCCTTACTCAGTCCTTAATTTCAGCTCCAGTTTTTCTCAGCAAATCTCCAAAGGCAAACAGAAAGGAATTCAAACTGAATACAGCCTGTATCACACTACTAATACTTAAGCAAAAACCACTGCTTAAATCAGAAAGGAGTTCTGTTCAGGGTCAGACATTCAATACCTTAAGATCCTGATTTCCTTAAGGAAAACTATGTTAAAAATAGAGGACTTGTAAACTAAAATAACATAATGTATCAACTTGCAGAATAAAGTTATACTAAAACAAGAAAGTGAAGAACACAATTCTGCAATTTCTTTTGATAGAAACTGTATATTTATTTAAAAGGTTATTCAATTTCCCCAAGTGCATTGCAGTTAAGAGATAGAGTAGAATTTAAAGTACATTTTCTATCACCATGTATATGAAATTATAAATGACATGAATAGTGATTTAAAAACAAGAGATCTGAAAATAAATGGCAAAATTTATCTCTGGTCTTATTCCATTAAATGGGAGTACTATCATACTATGTTCATTATATTTATGGCTATGTCTTCTTTATTTTCAGCTAATTTTGAAAAGAAAGAAAATCTCACCAAGGTGCACAACATTTTCTGTACTTCCTATCAACCCTCTACCTCATTCTGCCTCAAATTTATAACTACTGAATTGAAGTATTTCCTTATTACTACTATCATATCTGTAATATCTCTAAGCAGCTGTTACTAGTAAATCAGGCTGAAAAACCTATGAGAAACCCGGAAAGGTCAAGCCAAAAAATCATTGTAGAAAGATTTTCCTCACACAAGCACAAGTACACACTCACCCACGAATGTAAGGTGATGGCTTTTTAGGGTAGCCTTTTCTTTGTTGGTGGAAATAAGATGAGATTAACAGATCTTTTGTGAATATTAAATTGTGAATATTTTACTGTAACTAACAAAAAGAAGCATAATCTGAAAATTCACCAATGATCTCGAAGTCAGACTACATGTGTGTATTCAGTAACTATTCATTTGTAAAGGAAACAAGGGAAAATGTTCTAAAAATCCAGGAAACATAAACTGAAGCTGAGGCCTCTCACAAGATCAAGACAAGATAGATGACAACCTGTAACGGTGTATCTTAGGGCTCCATGACTTCAGTTTGGAATTCGGATGCTTGTATTTGCAGTAAATTAAACAAAGCTGAACCCATCTAGAGAAAAAAAACAGCAAATCAAATTATCTTCCTTTTGCCTAAGTGTTATCAATGATGGAGCCTCTTTCTCTTGTGTCATGCGGAGTTACATATAAGCATTGCAAATTATGTAACATCTAAGCATCCTGATTAATCATAATAAATGGTAACAATATAGCACAACAAAAACTCAGTAATATGAGCAAAGGTCAACTTGCTGTGCTGTTCAGTTTTTAATATTCAACACTAAGCCTCCAACAGAAGTTAGCAGTTTGGCCCTTAAGTAAAAAAAAAATAAGATAGAAAATACATTTACAATGCATACTAAACTATGATAATTCGGGACACTCATATTTAAATTTCATATTAAATTCCAGAAATCTAGGGACTCATTTTTTTCATAAAGTTTTAAAAAGTTGATCAGAATTTTATGTTTCTATAGTTTATTTCATCTACCATATGCTGCACCCCTTGATGAGCATTTGCTAAAACACAGCATAAAAATAATTTGCTTAAATTATAGCTTACAATTCAGATCTGAAAAGTATCAGCCCAGAGTATTTCCAGCCTCACTGCTGAAATTCTGATGTTAAGACACTCAAAACTAGAAGGCTGATTATATATTATGGGTGAACTCCGGAAGATTCAAATATAAATCTAGTTCAGATAAGCACCCAAAAGTTACCGTTTTAGTGCTCTGCTACCAAATGCTCATTAAGTGGTGCAGCATGTTCTGAATAACAACATGCTGAAAGAATGTAAAATAAAATGTGTAGCTTAAGTTGTACATTTGTATTATGTTACCTGCATGCATTGGGTGCTTATGTGAACCTTATGGAAACTACAGAAGTCCCAGAAGGTCAATCACCTCCAAGTAGCATCTTCCCTTTGAAACCATGCAATCCTTCTCATCATTATTCAAAACACAATACAGAACTGTCTCACTATTGATTCTTGCAACCTCTAAGACACTACTACTGCTTTGATCACTGGCAACCCTTTGCCCTTTTCAAATAACTTCAACAAGATCCACAGTTTTGTGAATGTCTGTGACTCTTCTGAGAGAGAGAAAAAAAATGAAAGAGACAAAGAAAGAGGGACAAGGAGAGTGTGGAGGTAAGATAGTCATTGGAAAGAAGAAAAAAAGGATAGTATTGTGGTGGCAGCACTGTGGGAACTTTTTTAAGATTAAACAGTGATGTAAAACCACCTTCAGATTCAGAAGAGGAAAGCTTTTGGAACTTCTCTATATGCATCCTAATCTTAAAGAAAAGATTAAATTTAAGAATAAACCTGAAAATGTTTCAAATGTTCTTGTTTACAGTATAATACTGTTAGTCCTTACACAAGAAAAGCTTGAAACTTTAATCATTCAAAATGCAAAAGACTTCTAATACTGATCAGTGATGTTGCATTTTGCAGACTAAACCTTACAAAATAGGGAATAATTTAAATCTTGGTAAGAAAGAATATTAAGATCAGATTGTCAATTCCTCTGCATGCACATATTAAAACTACAATTTGTGAGCAATGCAATGTAAGTCAGCATGACTGACCTACTTCTGCATTGCTAACAAGCACCAAATAAAGAGCAGCTTAGGGACGGTGTAATATACGAAGCCAGATGAGAAAAAAAAGTCACTTATTAGTGAGGCAGTATTACTCATGGGTTCATGAGCACGGAATTTGTCATAGGATGAACAAGAGAGAGAAAAGAAAGGAAATTGTAGTCTAAGGAGAAGATACACCTCCGTCTTTCCCTTCTGGAAAAAAAAAAACAGCTTCCAGAATGTGCTTTTATCTAAAAGCCCCAGGTCACATTAAAAAAAACTATTTGAAAAATTGGTTTATGTAGAGTAATAACAAAACTCATTAACATTAAAATTTGCATCACATAATCACAAGGGTGAATTATAATTCATCCTGCTTTGTCTTAGAAGAAATTCTGCAGAACTGCTGTAGAACTGCTGTGTATGGAAATTTGTTTACTGTACTGGATTTCAAAGTTATCTGACCAGATAAATACCATTTTGTTTTGCTCATTCTAACTCAGTTAAACTATTCTGCCTCTGAAATGGCATCTTGGAAATTAGGAAGCAGGAAAGGCATGACAACTCTGTGTTCTGTACCTCTGCACTTTCTAAGCAACATTCTATTAATGTTCATTATTTTTATGGATACTCCCCAGAAGTCATTAAAAACTTCCTAGAGACAACTAAAGCAAGGGGATCAACAGAAGCCAGGAAATGTCTTATTTTGAGAAAAGTATCTTAATTCTTCCTGCTTACAAGCAATGAGTTCATAGTTTGAACTTCATCAGTGCTTCAAAACTCAGTTACAAAATGTGAATAATAGCAAATCTTTGATTTTTAAGTTATAAAATTGTATTAGATTATGACAAGGAAGAGATCTATCTGTCATAAACTAGGATATATACTTGATACATTAAGCTCCAGCATGAAATACAAAGTTCTGCTGATTTGAGTGAAGCCATGTACTCAAGGTAGCAACTGCCTCATTCCTCTGAATTAATGACACCAGTGAAGATGGAAAAGGATAAAATGGAAAAAATTTATCAGGGAATTGCTAAGCACTATCTCTGAAATTCATGCTAGCACCCAAGAGCTTCTCAGATCATAACATGCACCACAGCAAAATCAATCATATGCATAACATATTAACTGCTATTAAAATATATGAGGTTTCAGCTCCTGTCCTAAAAATGTGGGGACCAGCTCCAAAGCAAAACATTATTATGAACCACAAAATCTGCAAGTTACAGTCAGGCATACTATAGATATTATTTAAACTCATAAAACAGAGACATTTAAAGTCAAGACTGGAATTCCTTCCTGAGTTAGCCCAGAGACAGCCAAGAACCAACTATGCAGATGCACAAATGTGAAGAAGGTAAGGAGTCGACAACAGAAGTTCTCTTTACACTCATTTGAATAAAATGATTGAATATGTTTCTGAACTACCAAGCCATGTGGGACACAGAGTACAGCCTAATCGAACCATACTTAACAGTCAGGAGAGGAGAATTCACACCGCATCATCCTGCAGGAACTCGTATTCTTCTTAATACCCTCAAAATCTCCCACAACACTGCAACTAATAAGATACGTGAAAGCATGCAACACCTTTAGGAAAAAAAAGCCACACGCCAGTAGTATACGGTGAAATTTCCACCAATATAATCACCAAAAATCCAAAATTTGAGACTCTCCTGTGTCTCAAAGAATGAAGATCACTCCAAAAGTAATGCCTCCTATTTATTTCCATAAAATCACAATGGATATGAAGAGCACAATAATGCTCTTTGATAGAGAAAATTCTCAGCTACGAAACATTCTTTTTCAAAACTATTAGCCATGCATTTTCACAATGAACAAGAATCTGCATGCCATACTTGTAAAAATCTGCCCCAGTAGACATGTTCTACTGTTTCGCAGATGCTATGATGGCATTATTGCTAAGAAAATGTCACCCATCTTTAAATGGCCTGCATAAATCAAAGCCAGAAGGTGCCAAATCCAGACTACAAGGTGGGTGTGTTAGGACAGTCCAGCCAAGACTGTCATATGGCTCCATGGTAAATGGCCTGACATTACTGCACTGCAAGGGAAAGGTTGTCATATTCTCTGGCCTCACTCCGGAAGTTCACCTCCTCAACTTAGTTTGCATCATAATGTAACAGTCAGAGTCAATGGCTCATCCAAGTTCCTGGAAATCAAGACAAATCGCCTCTTTTCTTTCCTAAAACACAGTGCACATCTCTTTATCCCCTGACAGCTGCATATTGAACTTTTTTTTCAGACACGGAATTCACATTTCACCACTGCATGAACGGCAATTCTGACTTGGAGTGGTGACACCATGTATCATCACCAGTAGTGATGTTATCAAGAAAAATGAACCCTTCGGCATCGTTTTGGCTCAGTAGATCCTGACAACTTTGCGTACAGAGTTCTTTTTATTCCTGTGAGTACTCACGACACCCACCTAGCACAAACTGTCATATTTCAATATTGCCACCACCATTTCGAGTGCATATAAGCTGATATTCAGCTCCCTCTGTAGTTTCCTGGCTGTAATCTGCTGATCTGCACGGATGACCTGATCAAATACACTTCCTTTCATGGTGTGACAGCTGTGCCTCACCACCCAGAATGTGGTGACTGTCAACGAGTACCATATTTTCCACATGGAGGAACTCAACGACACAGCTTTCCTCCATACACACTTCCATGTCAGACATCACTTATTCAGACTGCCCCACTGCTGCCTTCTGTCACACATCAACAAAATCTAACGGAACTGGCAGGAAGTCAATCTCTACTCCATAACACCAACACCCACCTCTGATGTCATGGAGCAAAATAATATAAAAAGAGGCATTATATTTGTAGCAGCCTAAATATATTTAAGTATCATCACATCAACTCTCAGTTCTTTATTCAAACTACCTATTTCTTGAATTAAATTCCATGTAAGTGCTCCTGTATCACAGACTGTTTAAAAGCATAAAGAACAATGCAAATTTGACATTAGAAAATTGCTATCTATTTGGAAACAATAATAAATATGCTAAAACAGCTCTGTGAATTATTCAGCCAATGTGCTGAATATTTGAAGAAAATCTGATCAACAGCTGTAATACTTTTGCTGGAAGTTTTGCTTGTAAGTGACTGAAACAGAGAGCTCCATGAAGTCTAGTTCTGCTTTGCAGAATTCCTTGTCAGTGAACACACACAGAAAAGCAGTCTTATGCTCCCTTCAGTAATTGAGTTCTTATGCCTTAATCATTCAAACACCTCTTCAAACACCTGAAGTTCCTAAGTGAGAGACAAAACTTCACATATTTAAATGAAGAAAAGCTTTTCTGAATTAGAACTTAATTTATGAACAAAAGCAATGAACAGTTAGAATAAAAATACAATGGACTGGATGTGGAAATACAGGAAAAAAAGCAATGAATACAGATCGTCATCAAAGCTATATGGCCCAAACAGGTAGTTTTTCTAGAGGTTAGTAAGACACACATTAGAGCAGAATTTCAAAGACCTTGAATATTTTCTAAATTACCAAATGCCATCTTGACACTTATATCAGAGCCCAAAGGAAAATTTTAATTCTTTTGATCTGAAAGTATGACAGTTTCTCTTGTCATTTCTTGCTATTACAAACTAATAAAAAACATGAGCAAGAGGAAACAGCAACAAATTTTTTCTGGAATTCCTTTTATTTTAGAATTTAACTAAACATCCTTCCTGGAAAATTTGCTACACCTCTTCCTTTTTTAGCAGGCATTTCAGTAAGAAAGGGCTGACCACTAGAAAAAAAGGTCATTACATCAACCAGATACACTGTTATATAAAGATTTTTATTATGTTTTCTCATTTACAGTTGCATGCTCATTAGATTGAGATCCATGAATTATTTATAACATTATGTGAATATTAGCTCATCAGAAACATTCAAAGTTCTAACTGTTTACTTCTGATAGTGAAAGAGTAGAAGAGAAAATTTAACTTAATTTTCCCTGGTATTGCCATCCAGCTCCACTATCAGTTCTATCAGTTTCTGGATATCACCAGGCTTCTGAAATATTCTGATATGGAAATACATACAGTTTACATTCTACTATTAAAAATAGGACTTTGTTTTTTTTCTGAGACTCTTGTAAGTCATGCTCGTAGACAGCATGTAGTACACTACACCAATTCAGAGGACTAGTGATGCCACATGAATACTTAACTTCTTCTAACCATTGCTTTAATTTAGTTTCAATTTTTTTTTTCTTTTTTTGAACTATAGGAGAATTCCTTTATAAAACTTTATAAAAAAATGAAAGCAGACTTAGTAGGCTCTGTAATTACCTACATCTTCAGTACTTCTAATTGTCTGCATTTTCTAATGCAGTGTCTCTCCAAAGGCTACAAATAGCAAGTTAAACGCCTACACATTTCCTTAGCCTGAAAACAAAGAGTATGAAAATCTGCAAGAAAAAGGATTAAAAATTTTAGATGTAGTGACAGCAAACAAGGCCATTAGAGAACAGTGGTGGAATGTGAGAATTTACAGAGGCACACTAAAGGCCAAGACAGGTTTGATGAGGATCAGGAACAGAAGACCTTGCAAGCTAGTCAGCCAGCTACGTATAGCTTTTAAAATCCTCTGCACAATGCTATCTGTCAAAGAGGCATCCCAAGAAAAATAACGTATCTATCAGCCAAGGGTTATTTAATATCCCTTTAATGGACTTTCTTTGGAGCTATCCTTTACAGAAGTAAACAGAGTAAATTTCATGATTATAATTGTTTTATTTGAATAATCAATAATTAAAATATTAGTAATTATTGATCATTCAATTCAATTAGTTAAATGATTTGAATAATCAATAACTAAAAACATAGTAATGTTAGCTCTGTATTTTTAAAGCATTTAAGATTTTTTTATTTACTGTCAGTGGATATTTAACAGTAAGTGTAACAATGTACATCATTTTACTACGTATTTTGGGCTGCAATGTTTTCTTAAAATATTACTTTAAAATATATTGCATAATGCCCTAAAATATTAAGTATGCAGGTTTTTACTACTCCCGTAAATTTTTTTACCTTCAATACTGCACACTGGTATTTGCAGCCAAAGCAGTGCTAGTACTTAGCTATTCAATATGTTATTCAGTCTAGCTTCATGTTACTCTGCTCCCATAACCAATTATTCTTCTCTTCCAAAAGAGCTCTGAACATGAGAAACAACGAACTCATTGTCAGCAAAAAATAAAACAGAACTGATAAATCGATAAAAATACAAACGTAACTTCAAAATGTAACTTTCAACTGAAAAGTTAAAGTCAACAAAACAGATTTCATATTTCAAAATTAATAGAGCATGAGCGTGATCTCATTTAACTGAAACCAGTGAAAATTATGTAGTATACTTTACAAGAAGCACAATAATATGTTCTGGGCTCCTTTCTATCCTCGCATTCAAGAATGCTTCTCCAGCTCACTGTTACGCACACATCTGGGTGTAAAATACATACACAAATGACTCAAGCAAAAGATGCAGCATAAAGATTAAAATGTACCCTTTGCTTATATATGATATTACCAGATAGAGATAGAACACTGCTGGGAATTCATAACCCACTAGTGCATCTAACTAAAAATTTATGCTATAAAAGAATATATACAAATGACTAAGCAAAACACTCAGCGTAAGGATTAAGACTTCTTACCCCATATTTACATTGGCGGGATGTTGCTCCATACTGGAAGCGACATTGTTCATCAGCATCATACACCTGACCTGGGGCCACAGCTGGATAAAGAAAGTCACGCTTGGGAGGTTCATTATCAAGGCAAGTACCACGGCCCGAACTGTTCAACATAAAGGACCAAAGGAATTAGGAATTCTACTGACTGTAAATCACAGCAATGATATAATGCATCTAGCTCTTACTTTTAACAGCCATGGGTGTGAAACAAGTATGATTTCAACAAAAAAAACAGAACAATGGCACACCCACGGTAAAAAAACATAATTAGGGGGAATTAAGAGATCAAAATAATTTTTCATTGTAATTATTAACAAAAATGCTTATTTAGGTCATATGTTATCCTTTCAAAAAGCATGATAATTACTGAGCCACTCGAGACTGATTTTCAATTCTGTTTAAATGTTCCTACTTGTTTTCATTGAAGAATAGCTACATTTCGTCACAGAAAGAAAAATAAACAAATTAAGCAGATAAATTAAGTTTATAATTCTTAATGATCTTTTTGACCATTCAAACAGGCAAGTACTTGAAAACATAACAAATACACACAACTTAACTGATTTATATAAAACACATTTAAATTTCAACATGAATAAATGTCCAAAGAACTAGGACTGTAACATGCATTATTACTCCTCCATGTGAGAGAACAAAATAGTTACAGTGATAAAAATTGTTCAGAATCTTAGAATTTACCTCTGCTTGGGTGAGTAAAAGAATGTGTATGGATCTAAAGATAGTTTCCATTGCATTTAACTAAGATCATCTTCTTTCAAAACTTTCATATTCTTTTATAGACACTGCCTTTTTTCAATGTATGCCCATATTCAACCACAGTATTTTAGTGTAGTGGAACAAATAACAAAGAAAGCCAAAGGCAGATGGAGTTCTTTCGTTTAGAATACTTTATACTTTACTAAATATAATTATTCAGTTTTATTTAGTTAGTGAGTATGAAACAGGACAGATGCTTTTTTACTCTCATTCACATGTGAATAAGTGAGGATTTTTAAAGAATTCTTATGCCAACACTTCCAATTTTTTTCTGACATTCCTACAAATTTTGCCAGCACTTATGTTTTTTTTTTCAAATCTTTTCCATGCATCTTGCCAAAGGAACATAATTTCAATAGTGAGCGCTCCACACTGTTTTGTGAAGATCTCCAATTTTCTACTTCTTTCATCTGCAGATAAAAACAAAAAGGCTCCTTTTTAACCGTACCACTAATTACCTCATCTTAACCTTAATTTGTTAATTTCCTCAAAATATAAGAGCAGACCTTGTGGAAAAGCCCAAACAACCACTATCACATCTGAATACACAGCAACAAATTCACTAATCAACTAAGTAACAATAATAAAAAAGCGATTCAGGTTCTTTCCCAGAAAGTTCCATATGATTCACCTGTACCTCCCCCAGCCCAAACCAAGTCATAAAATCCTTCCTTTCACCCAATCAGGGCTTAAAATGTTAAATACATGATTCTAGCATTAAAAAGTAACGCACTTGTCCCTATATTCCAGTTGTTATTACTACAAGCGCATGCATTTGGCTGAAGTTGAGAAACTATCAAGGGTTCTTCTGAATCTAAAGCATTTCAGTTTTGTATTCCATGTGCACGAGGAGTACATGCTAATAATTCCAATATGGAAATAAATCAAATACAATCTAAGCATTCTGCATTGTTCAAATCAAACTGCAGATACTAACTTGTTTAAACAAGCCATGGGAAGCTTACATTTGACGCTATATATAACAAGAATATCTCCACAGATGCAACTAGTGCAGAGTTTGGTATGTAATACATAATCCTGTAAAAAGACAACCATTTAAAAACCTATCATTACAGTTGGCCACAGGCATATAGATCCCTGCACAGATTAGATTAAAGATTAAAATCTTAATCTTTAAATGTACTGAAGTTGACTGGGTGTCACGAGACTGTTTTCTTTTTCTGCTCACCACTGCAAAGTGTGCTTCCTAGCTGCCCCACCTTCAGCATTACAGCAAGGCCTTTGGTTTTTGGACATTCTCTGTCTCATTTAATTGATTTATTAGTTCAATTATTTTGTATTGTATTATCTCACTTTCTGCTATCATATTTAGTAAATTAGCATTCTCCATAAATTAGCTCGCTGCCACTATTTTTTTATGCCCATCTGCCTACCTTTTCCTTCCCACTTTCCCAGGGCACGGGTTCATGGGTCAACCCCTTCCCATTAGTCATGGAACAGGCCAAACCAGGACAGAACTGTGACATTCTCTGAAGACAGCATTTTTATTGTAACAAAAAACAGCTTTATTAATAAAAAAGCAAGAAATGGTCTAGTAAGTAGTAACAAACTTATGAACTACTTCTCTCAGGTTGAATATTAATTTCTTTTTCCTTCTGCTTCAGTTTTATTATCTCTTTCAAAGAATTTGAAAAAAACAGGTGTTACAAAATCAGTGGGGGAACCTAAAATGAAATGCTGTATGTGTAGATAGTGAGAATGATAAGGACTTTCCAATATCTTCATTTCTGCAAATTTAACTATTTCTACTCACCAACAGTTTCATTGCTTGTGATTTTTTCTTACATAGGAATTGAATATAAATTTAAAAAAAAAAAAAAAACAACACCCACATGATATCAGAGACAGAACATTTGTATTTTTGAAGAGGGATTGAGTAAGTCTTTGTTGTCTGCTATAGGAATAAGATGAACTCAAACTCAAGACACATTCTGGTTACTCCACAAGATACTACATTGGTACTCAAGCATTTTCTCGTTTTCCTAAGTTAATTTCATTAGTTTATATGGGGCACATTAGGACTATTTTCCATCATAAAATTGAAAAGCTTCATGCCATTTTACTGTTATTAACAAAAATATTCCGGTATGATGTGTTAAGAAACAAAAGTAAAGTAATCTATAATGAAGTTCAAAATTTAATTTGTATTACAATATTTCAGGCTAGAAAATTAATCTTATTTCTGTCCGAAAGGACACCAAGGATACTACATCTTTCTTTAAAAGCTCACAATCTCAAAATTTCCGTCACTGTCAAACATTGATCAAAATGACAGCAATAAGGGACTCGATGCTAGACTCTTTAGCATATAACAGTGACAATCTCTGTGCAGTCATCACTTTCTATGCAAGGCTGCTGAGAAGAAAAACCACCCACGTAGATCCTTCAGGGCTTATGCTCATGTTCAACTATTTATTCTCACATATCTCAGGAACATACATACTTCATTAGGACTCCTTCAATGGCTGAGGAAAACACCCAGAACATTAGCACAGAAAATGAGTTTGAGATGTTAGAGAATTAGCTCATTCATTATAATACATGCTTGCGTTATATTCCAATCATATAGATAAACATTTAGATAGTATGCATAATATTTTCTTTGATCATATTACAAATTTCCCATAAAAACATGGAAAATACCAACACTAAAATAACTTAAGTATAAACAGTGCATTTATATATTTACACAGCTATAAAAATATGAATTACTTATATACCTATAAATAACATTTGGCTTTTATCAAAAGACTTACTGCATATATACTATATATTTTTCCTGAGTAAAAACTGATTTTTAAAGAGTACCAAGATATATTTCTATATGGGCTACAAAAATTGCTTAACCCGACATTAATGAATAAACTCTGCAAACTGCTCAATAATCTATAGATAATAACATATAAATATTTGTATAATAAGGGCATAAGTAATGGAGATATGATTCAGAGTGGTATGTTTAAAATTAAAAATGAGATAAACAGGATTACTACATGCAAACGTTGTTGAACTCTGAGAAATTAAGATATTGACGTGGATTTACTAGACTCTTATGATATGTTCTACTACTTTTTGGCCTTTTACACAAGGCTAGCTGTATAGCTGAGTAGCTACTTCATAGCAAATACACTTCAATTTTGCACAATGTTCTTCTAATGCTCATTTTCTCTTTTGTTTTTTAGTAAATAATTTGTTATTTCTTTAATGCATATTTCACTCCATGCTATGTTCCCAAGCATTCTTTTCTTCTTCTGATTAAATATCCAGCACCCTTATTAGGAAAAAACCTACTGAGCCATCTATCAAAATCATCTGCTCTACCCACTAAAATCTACTGGTATCCATCCTGGAGAATTGGAGAGACACTAAAAAAAATCATCCAATTTGTTCTATTTCCATTTCATCAGACACTCTATAGGAACCTGTGACTAATTCTGCCCTTTACAATTTACTTAAATTAATAAAATAAAAAGAACAAGTAAACAAAGACTATTATTTGAAAAGTCAATACTCAGAAACATATTGCAAGCCAGTGATTATAAAAACTGGTTCTCTTCTTTTTAAATGCAGCCTTTTAGGCAGAATACTGACTTTTGAAGACTTTAGATCTAAAATAGTTACAGACATATCCTTTTTGATCCTTATTTGTCAGCAAAAAAAGACTTCTAATCTTTAAAGTGAAGGAAAAAACTATAGGTCAACAGATAATAACGGATGTGAATTTTCTACTTTTATTTGTACAGAAAGAGATGGAATTTTGATATTATTAATGTGCCTTGTCTTACTAAACTAGTCTCCTGGAGTAACAGGGCATATCTGCCATACAAAGTACATAAGGCATATAAGGAAAGTATCTTGTATTATCTTGCATATTCACTTTTATGTCTGAGATTCTTGGTCAGATGATGCCTGAACGAGCTTGGGCAGCCTGGTCTAGTATTAAACGTGGAGGTGGCCCTGCATGTGACGGGGGGTTGGAGATTCATGATCTTTGAGGTCCCTTCCAACCCTGGCCATTCTGTGATTCTGTGAGCTTCCTTGCACTGAAATATTTTTGGCTCAATTCCAGAGCTAGAAAAATCTAGTTACTCAGAGCTAAATCCTGCTGTATGGCAAATCTAGAGACTCTCCAAGAACATTCTGTGACAGATCTTACTTATTCAAATAGTTAAAAGAGTTAAGGCTCTTCTTCATTCCTCTTCAAAAGACAAAAATACCTTTGAAAGACTGAGCTGGTTACGTGGCTTCTTGTCAAACCTTCTCCTATCTGACACTGATAAGATTTAACAACTAGAGATTAATGACTCCTGACATCAAGCAGATTAGGTTATTAC
This sequence comes from Tympanuchus pallidicinctus, assembly GCF_026119805.1. NCBI lineage: Eukaryota > Metazoa > Chordata > Aves > Galliformes > Phasianidae > Tympanuchus > Tympanuchus pallidicinctus. Next base: position 3,340,782 of record NW_026294813.1, on the reverse strand, counting down.
CAACTATAAAAGCAACTGAATAATGAAATGAAGAAGAAAGTTCTCTTTTTTAAATCTTGGGATCTGCATGGCCACGCCCTAGACAAATAAAGACTGGGTAAAACAAAACTTGCATTTTATATTTATATATATATATATATATATGCTGCACTCAATGAAGTTTTACCAATTGGTTTTCAACCACAGACAATAATTTTAGGGTTAGTTCACTTCTCAATGAACAGATTTTAGTTTCTACATTTCTCACAGGAACCTTTGTCTTGTAACACTGCTCTCTCACTCTTCAAATCTTAGTGAGTCCTTCTTGTATTTAATTCTATAAAAAGTTTAATGCAATTTAAAGCCCCTGTTAAGCATGCTAAACAATTCAGGTGATAAATTAAATCGTCCTTCACTTTAACCAGAGTTTACAGCCAACAGCTATTACCTGCTAGAAGAAACGTTTTCCCCATTAAAATGGTTCTCAGTTGCCGTTTCACAGCCTGGGCTATCAGGTCATCATTCTTGGGAGTTTTGATGGACCTATTAGCAATATACACAGCTTTGCTTTGACTTCATTCCCATGAAGTCACATTCACCCTCTATCTGGCTGTCTCACAAAGTAAACTCTTTTCTCAACCAGAGTCTGGCTGAATTGACAACTTTTAAGTAATACTTAATGGCTATTCCTCAGTACCCTCAGTCTGGAAAATTTGTATCCAGATGCAGATCTTAAGAAGTCTTGAGAAAGAAGAGGCTAACACTGAGGTTCTGCTTTCATTGTCACCATGATGACTTGTTTCAAAATGCTTCTGCCTGATGAGAAAGGACAGCATGGCATCAACACTACAAAATAAACACACAGTACAAAACTGTGCGGTTGCAAAGCAGTAGCCCAAGTCAGCACACTAACCTAGATGCACACTAACCTACCTTACCACAGTAAACAGTTACTGAGCTTCTGAACAAATGCATTCCAGTTGCACTGGGAGTCATGACTACTCTGCCTCAACTTTTATGGAGACCCACGCTGATAAATCTAAAATATGTTTTACCATACAGACTCATGGCCTCACATTTCTTATTGAGTATGTTTGCATTTCATTCCACAATGCTCTATTCTTGATGTTAAATATAACTAAATGAATTCAATACAAGAAAAAAAAAATACTTGTCATCCTTTTTTGTTGTTTACTGGTTCTGTTGCAGATGTTTTCTCATTTTTTGATGCAAAATTGAAAAAAAAAAAAAAGGGCAGTATAAAATCTGTGTGGAATAAACACCTGCAGACAGATGACAGTGCTTTTTGAGGCTCTGCCTTTAAATCTCTGAATCAGCTGTTTCCTCATCTGCTGCTAAGTTTTGAAGAGAAATTAGGAAAAAACAAAAATCGAATAATTTTTCCTGTCTGGATTCAAACTGTTCAGCTATTACAGGGGCAGGCAGGGAATTGCTACTATGTGAATCTCACTATTTTTCTCTGCTTCTTGCTCACTGATCACTACCTGAAAATGAAAAGCGTCTGCCATTAAGGCTGTTTTTACCTGAACAGATGGGAAAATTGAGGGGAGAGACTGGAAACTTAAGAAAAAAATATTCACTCTTAACTATTATTTTACCTTGCAAAATCTGGCAACGACTATTTTAAGAACAAAAGCATCAATTCATTTCTAGGATATTAAAAACCAAAACAAGAAGCAGCAGCACAGATTTATAACAAATCTCTAACTGATCATGTTTGAGAAATCTGAGTTTTAAAAAGAATGCATAAAAACCAAACAGCTAAGAACAACAGAAACACATTCAATACAGTATTATTCTCCCTTTGTAATAATGTAAGTACAATTTCAGTGGCATCTCACAGGCTTAAAAGTATTAGCAACTTAAAGAAACTTCACTGTGCTTCAGTGGAATGGAAAAGAATATCAAAGATGCTAAGAGTAAATAAAATAAATAAAATCATTTTAACAGAGTAGGAGAGGCACAAGCTAAATTTTTTTAACAGACATAGCTAAAAACTGACTGATCACTATATAAACAGAGGTAGCAAGTAAAGAAACGTGAAAGATTGTTCAGAATGAAATTTAAAACTATGAAAAAATGTTCAGCAGTATTATATTTTAAGCATAATACAAGCCACAGAATTTATCATGTGTTTCCTTCTCTAAGGACATAAGTAAAAAATACTTTACCCATGGAACAGTCGTCATCAATTTATAAATCATTTTCAAAAAAATTATGAATTCAAAATGAAGTTTAAAAGAGAGTGACAAATAGAAGGAAGACTATAAACAGCAAAAAACGTAATAGTAATAGACAAATCCCCAGTACTACAAGAAAGCATAGGAATATAGGAAGCTGGAGCATAGGAAGTTCCACACAAATGTGCATAACAACTTTTTCACTGTGAGGGTGATGGAGCACTGGAACAGGCTGCCCAGGGTGGTGGCTGAGTCTCTTTCTCTTGAGACATTCAAGACCCACCTGGACACCTACCTGGGCAGCCTGCTGTAGGGAGTCTGCTTTGCAGGGGGGTTGGACTCAGTGACCTCTAGAGATCCCTTCCAGACTCTACAATTCTGTAAATCTGTGATTGTGAGAAAATAACTGAAATGTAAGCTGGTGGTCAGGGTTATTGGTAGTGTGGATTAGTCTCACAGCAGAGATGCAAAAATCCTATTCTTTCAAATAGCTGAAGTTTGGCTATATAGTATACTAGAAGGAGTACTATAGAGAGCAGCTCAGCTGAGCAGATATGACTGGCAGCGATCTTGAAGGTTTTTTTTCATACTGTTCGTGTTTAATTAATACATGCATATCTCCTAATAAAATAACTTATATTGTTGAGAAATCAGCATTACGCACATGTGGGATAATTCATTCAAGTATGATTTAGTCTAGACACTCGTTTAAACACTCCAGCACATAAAAGTGGGTGTACTGTTCAGTGAGGTGATACAGAACACCTTAACCTGATACACTAACCAAAACCAAGTATTTTCCTCTCAACAACCCCTAATATTAACACATTTGATTATGCTCATTATACAGACAGGGAGCCCAAACACATCTGTACAATTCAGTGATTCAATGTGATAGTAGCTACATTTGAACCAGCTGAAGGAAAACGTTACTGGTCTGGATGGAGCCCTTAGGAAACAGAATTATTAGGAATTATTAAAAACAGAATTATTAGGAATTCTGTTCCCTTAGGAACAGAATTATTAGGAACAGAATTATTATTCTGAAAAAGAAAAAGTTCAGTTTGTTCTTAGAAATCCAATGACTAGACTATCTGATTGGTTTAAGTCCACCTCTTAACACAAATTGATTGAATTTCTGAACAACTTTTATTTCTTAAAGAATAATTTCACTGATGACACTGCACCTATCAATCAGTGTCAGCCTGCTCCCATGAACCCACTGTCTCATACAGATTTTAAAAACCATTATTAACTAGCTGTCAGTGAACTCACAGTTCTGTGCCTGTCTTTCAATTGCTAACTACACACAATGGCTTCATTATGCGTCATGTAGAGAATGAACACATTTCTGATACTGATATATTTTGATTATTTTAATTTTTTTATGCAGAAGTAGAATTTTTGGTAGGAATCTATTTCTGGATAAAAATCACTATAGAAGTATAGATTAGCATGGTTTAAAGATATTAATATAAAAATCTATGACAGCTTCAACTCTGATTATTTTCATGAAAGTTGCCAATGAATACAGAAAAACCACAAGACTACATAAAAAAAACACATGAATGGGAGAACAAGGAAAAGGGCTTGAACCTTGTTCCCTTCCTGCATTTCCTCATGTTACACATATATTTAAACAAAAAATTACTTCCTATTAATCACTGACAAATTCTCATCTTCCCTATTTCTCACCTTGAGATTAAGTAAAGAGAATATGATCACAACTTTAAAATGTTTGAATAGATTAAAACTTAACACCAAGAAAAGGGAAAAAGATTAGAAGCTTTTGCCAGTACACAGGAAAAGAGCTCTACAACATAATTCTTCACTCATTTGTGCTTTTACATTCTAAAAACATAAATCATTAGAGCCAGCCACTGTATATTTACTAAGTATTTATTCTGAAAGGTGTGAATTTTTCTAATAACTCGTGATTTTTCTTGAGAGATTACTTACTCTAAAAAACTGGTGATATAATCCCGACTGCAGGCTGACCAAGAGAAAGGATTGGTGTTTGCTGTAATATGAGCTGCCATTAGTTTTGCTGCTTCGTGACCTTTGGTCCCACAGGAATTTCCTATTCCATCATGGTTCATGCCAAAACTGCCCAAAAGAGGAGAAAAACAGTTCATTATTCTTCTACAGCATCAGACATCTCATAAAATTAAATGTGATTTTTACAGAAATCATATTGGACCTTGGAGAACACAGTCACTATACGAGAATTCCAAGTGGAGAATTAAGATCAGTTATGTTCTGTTTAGTTTACTCAAACCTTGGAATGCTGTACAATCACTTAGCACTCATTTTCACAGTTTTGAAAGCATCTTCTTTTCTAAACCTTCAATGAATATTCAATGTTTGCAAGATGAAGAGCACCCAGTACGGAATATACGTTACAGCTTTAATTCTTCTGTTAGTAAACTGGGACAAATAGGGCACATGAATTTGCTGTAGCAGTATGTGTAGGCACACAGTAGCCAAGAATATTTTAAGCAGAATATGGGTTTTGCAATTTCCAGAGTTATACAGTACTCATGCTCCCTCTAACCATTCACAAGGTGACTTGCAGTTTTTTCTATTAGAGCTGTCACTCGTCACAGAAGTTCAAAGCAACAGATTTAAAATCAGTAGAAAATACAGTAAGAAAACTCTGGGTGGAATGTGGCCGACCGAGATTTCCAAATTTATTGACTTTCTACAAAGATGACATGACTCTGGAAAAAGAAATATGGTAAAAAAAATGCTTATAACCTAGAAATCCCGTGCTACTGAAAGAAGACCTTCAAGCTACAGACAACCAGTATAAATTAAAACTTTGAGGTCAACTCAAAGAGGATCTATTTGAAAAGACTTCGATTATACATGTTAAAACTATCTTAAAATGAAATCTTGACTGCTGTTCCTAGATTGGCAGCATGTACTTCATAGGCCTGATATCACTGAAACACCTGAAGAGAAATATAAAACTATGACCTCTGTTAAAGGTATACATATTTTTAAAATTCCATTTCCTTAGTTTGCTTTTCTTTCACTTGGGACAAAATACCTTATTTATCTACACATTAACCTTCAGCAACATTAATTCCTGTTTATGAAACTTATGAAGTTAAAGAAGCAGGTACTGAGATACTTAAAAGCTTCTCTGAGCTTCAGAAAGAATGCTTGTCAAAGTGAATGTCGAAACTAAGCTTCTGCATTCCCAAAGCAACACTTATGTGACATATGAAGAGGTCAGTTTGAAGCTTTCTGTGTTAGAAATTTTAAAAATATTTCTTTCATGATTTCTTACTTAATATTCAGGGATACAAATGTGTTGAAGACTCAGTTTTTTATTTCTAGAAACTTTTTCTTCTGATTACCAGAAAATACATCACTTCCATGCCTATGTTTTCCCATAGTCAGTAGCAATGCCTGCTCTTTCTTAGTTTGGGGTGTAATGTCTCATAAATGCAGAAAGTCACATGCTGTATTATGAATAGGAAACATGTGACTGACATTTTAGGTCATTCTCAAATGAAACTATCACCATTATATGAAAGAATTAGAGCTCTACAAAAAGATCTTGTTGAGCAATGTATGTGCTACAGCGAAACTATCAGATGAGAGTTAATTATCATTGTTAATTTGTTTTTATATTGATAAATTTTTAGGGGAGTGAAGGAGATAGAACTGAATCGGTCTATAATAAAAAAATGTACTTTATTGGCCTAGTTAATTGCCACCATTTCCTAGAATTAATGATATCAGTAGACGTAAGGAATTCTTTTTGAATGACCTCTGTACGATTTCTTGAAATGGAAAACCTTAATTTATAACAGTCCCTATGAGTTGTGTTGCTTATAAAAATGGAAATTTTATTATGTGGGAAAGAGCTACCCTGGATCATGCTGCTATGCTTTTCTGTATGAGAAATACGTATTTCTGACACTCATCTTATTTCTAGTTAGCATGTTCCTATTGTCAAAGAAATCACAGTAATTTCACAGTAAATTCAGCAGTCTGGGAAATGAAAGAGTCCAAAAATAATTTTCATCTTTAGGGTCAACCAAGAACAAACTTCATAGTTAAGTATCCTTGCTTTTACCAACAGTCTGTGAAAGATAGTGGCAGCGGTATATCTGATCAAAAGTAAATCTTATGCATACAAGTACTCAAAACATTTCCATGAGTTGGTGGATTTATTCATTTATTTAAAAATATTAATTCAACTAAATCATCTATTCACTTTCACAATGGCTGTTTTACTTGCTGCTGCTTCTGAATTTAGTAGGAAAACTGACCACTAGGTGCAGGTCATTTTTCTGATACTAAGAGAGGAATTTTACAAAAATTGTTATCTTTTTTCCAAAGATGGTAGTGGCAGCATGCCCTTACAGCATACTAATTTACACTCCGATGGCAGATGAAAACATATTTTTGTCCAATGTATCTGCTTTATATTCATCACAACACGTTACTTTCATTTGGTCATCATTACACTAAGGCTCCATCTTTCACAAAAGCATGTTTGCAATTCAGTTGGGGTGGGAAGGCAAATTAGAATGAAATAGTCCTCATAAAGGCACTGCCTTTTTCAAAATGACTAAACAGAAACAGACTGTATTTTTTTCACTGGCTTAAAGATCTTTTCTGAAACTGCCAATACAATTCTAGTTTTAAAAGAACACCCAGATAAGCATGGAGACCGTGACTCTAGTAACTCTGGGGGTTGGACTCGATGTGTGGAGATGCCTTCCAACCCCTGCAGTTCTGTGATTCTGTGAATTGACACAGGAGTTTTCTAAGAAATTACCATTTTCTTTACTATCTCAAGGAAAGATGTTTATGTCAGGAGCACTGAATCATTCTTTTTTTTTTTTTCTTAACAGCATTATGTCCACTCTTTTCCCAAAAGCTCACATTTACATACAAGAACTATGCAAAGCAGCAGCAATACGAGTTTTAAAATTGTTGTAGAAACTTTCCTGCATTTTTTCCTGTTTCTTGTATACTGCTGAGAAATTCTAAATAAACAGCATATCTAGTGCTCTGTTTCTGTTTCATTTATTAACATCTGCAATAGAATAGCTTCTTTTCTTGGCAATGTTTTTACTTATATCTGAAAAAATTTCTCAGAGGATTATTTGTAATACATATCTAACCTATGATGTGACCTCAAAAATCACAGGGGAGATAACTGGTCTCAGCTGCATTGAATAAAACAGTAACAGATAAACAGAAACCCTGGAGTAAAAGTAAAAGTCTGAATTGACTGAAATTATTTTTGTGAAACAGCCAGGATGCTTTTGCCTTAATTTATTATCCAAACACATAAGATTCAGATGAGACAGATACAAATCAATCTGAATGCTCCTTAATACTGCTTACAGATGTTTATTTCATGTACCATGTACTTTTGTAACACTAAAATTAACTGGAATGTTCTACTCAGGTGAAATATTTTTCTTCCTGACTTGTTAGCAATCTGTTACTTCTGCTTTCCAACATTAATACTAATGATCTGCAAGTCAAGCCAATTCATAGCTTGGAACACTGGAAACTGCAGAGATACCTAACGTTTGTTTCCTCTAAATACAATACAGTATTCTTAGTCATTTATTATTTTATTAATTTTTAATCACAGATTAATGAGTTATAGTACATATGGGAGAACCTGGCCTAATTCTCTTAAATCAGTGCCTCACACTTTGTTTTGTCACATGTTCAATAACGCAAGGAAGAAAATGCCTGAAAAAGAGACACTCAAAGAGTAAGGTGATGCAACAAAGTCATAGGCAAAATAAATATTGTAAAGATCAAGCTCTTATTTTCCTGTTTTCTGTATTTCAGAAGGTAAATTACAGCTCTGTAACTACATATAGCCATTAGGAAAAATAAATCTTCAAGAGAGAAAAGAAAGGAGATCTAACCTTAATAGGTTTCATTATAGTAACTTATTTGACCTAGGAAAGACAAAACAAACACATATAAAAGAATGAAATGAGGCAACTTTCAGCTGAGTATCTTGTGTACCAGGTGCATGACTAGATCTCACTTGACTGAATCAGTACACTAACTAGATACACTACTCCCACAGCTTTTCTGAAGAACAAAGCAAGGGGCAGGGAAGAGTGAAAACTGTGCACCAATGAAGTGTACTTTCAAGATTTCTAGTAGTAAATAACTACAGATACAATGAGAATATCGAAGGCATTCTTGAACAAGTCTTGTTGTATTTGATACAAGATATAAAGAACGAATTGCAATTTACTTGTGTTTATCTGCTTAGGTAAGACTGAACAACTTTCTCATAAACTTTACATCCATTTTATTTTTAGTTTGTTGTTCCAGTAATTGTTACACAGATGTCATTTAAATCCTCAGAAATCTTAAATTTCATCTACTTAAAAGTACTGTATTCATACAGCTTTGAATGACTACATACAGCCTATACTAAAAAAATCTGTAAACATTACTACACCCTTAAATGATCTTTTCACATCAGAACATATGCAGAGAGGAAAAAGAAGAGAAAACTAGAATGTTTTGGTATAGTTTTGTTCAATGAATGAATATGAATTCTGACAAGATATACTATTAGACAATAAAATACATTTTTCTACAATATCAGAGCTATTATATACATGTAACCCACACAGCAATTCCTGAATGGATATACACAGTAATTTTGTTAATTATGCTCATACCTATTAATAGAAAAATAGTGTAAATTATGTAAATTGATACAGAGGAAGTCTGCTTTTATAGCAGTAGAAGGCTAGTAATTTTTTATTTTTATTTTTCATCATATCTTTCACACCATGTCACAACAGAGAGTTCTCCTTCACTGTGGAAGACCTAGATAAATTTCTAGCCAATGTTATTGAAGTATTGGTTATAGCTTCCTATCTGTATGCAAATTTCAGCTAACCCTTAAATGACATAAGAAAAAAGAAAAAGCAAGTATTGAAAATTGGCTTATTTCCATTTGGGATCACAGCCATTGATTTGTTGAAACTAACTGATACTGCATTTTTCCACTCAAGGAAGGGATCAAGATTAGTTACTTCTCTTTTTATTTGCATATCTTACTGTGGACTTTAGCTTTGACTGATGATTTCCTGTATTTGGAGATTATTATAAGTTTTGGGGCATCCCAATCCTTTACTCTGAAATAACGTAGAATTTCCAATTTCTACTTTAGTTAAATATGTTATTACCCTGCAAACTGGGGAACATACTGATTGAACAATAGTAGCTTTACAACAAGCATATGTGCCATGAAATTAAACACAATTTTAGCATGTTTCTAGCATAACTGTTTTCCTACTTATTTCCTAAATACTTTTCTCTTTGACTTCTCTCTGATGATTAAACGCATACAATCTTGATACATTAGCATAATTTAGTATTAAATAAAATATACAACTATAAAAAAAAAGCAATTTCACTGAAAAAAAAACACAGCCTATTCAGAAACCAAGAGAAATAGCAGGCATCTATAGAAATACTAGAAAAAGAAAAGCAAAAATATTTCTTCCTGGTTTATACTGCCTTAGTTATCCAGTTTTCATGCCACAAGAGTAACATTAAATAATGTTTGCGTGCTATGCAAAGGTGAAGTATGAACATAATAGGTTTCTACACTATAGGTCAAACTGGAAAGCATTGCCTCTAATCAGGAAGCAAACTTTGGAGCTCAGATTTCCTTTGGAAATTCATGATGCCCTGAAGGTTACTATAAACTTTCTTTTCACTCCCAATTTATTCTTCCTATACTTTCGCAGAGGTCTGTTAAATGTTATTACATTATTTTTCCTTGATTAAATGCTTTTATGTAAGACATGATCTTATTATTATATACTTCAAACAATATTTTCAACATATTTAGAATCATAGTCATTTATTTAGACATAAGCCTTTTTCATCTTTAAATGTAAACATATTACAGAAATGAAAATCGTTCTTGTAGACTCATATTTACAACATTTTCTTTAAACGCACAAAACATAATTAAAATGAAGGTCCTAATAAAGAATTTTTAATGGAAATTGTATTCCTTCATATTTGCAATATGAAAAGGCAGACAGAAAATAATATTCAATTAAAAGGAAGAGAGAGTATCTGGGTTTACGTGGCTGGTTAGGTCAATTTACTATCTCTTTGTTGTAGAGTTGTAGTGAGCTATAAGACTTCCCCTGAGATTAACCAATCCAAGTGCCCTCAGCCATTCCTCGTAAGACTTGTGCTCCAGAATCATCACCAGCTTTGTTGCTCTTCTTTCAACATGCCCCTCGATGCCAAGGGCCTCAATGCCTTTCTTGCAGGGTGTGGCCCAAACTGAACACTGCACTCAAGGTGCAATCTCCAGCGGCAAGTACAGGGGAATGATCACTTTTCCACTCCTACTGGCAACACTATTTCTGATACAAGCCAGGATGCCACTGGCCTTCTTGGCCACGTGGACACAATGCTGATTCAAGTCCAGCTGAGCATCAACCAATACCCCCAGGTCTGTTTCCTCTACACAGTCTTTCAGCCACTCTGCCCAAAGCCTGCAGTATTGCCTGCAACTGAAGTGAAGACCCAGATCTTCATCTTGTTGAAGGTCATCTCACTGCTCTAAGCCCAGCTTCCCTGCCTGTCCAGATCCCTCTGCAGAGCCCTCCAACCCCCACAAAGATCAACTCTTCTTCTAAGCTTGGTGTCATCTTCAGACTTACTGAGGTTGCACTCAATCCCCCCATCCAGGTTGTCAATAAAGATTCTGAACAGGACAGGCCCAGTACCAATCCCCGGAGAACACCGCTCTTGACTGGTCGCCAGCTGGATTTAACTCCATTTACTACCACCCTCCGGGCCAGGCCTGGCCATCCAGACAGTTCTTTACCCAGTAAAGCGCATACCTGTCTAAGCCATCGGCTGCCAACTTTTCCAGGAGAATACTATGAAAGACAGAGTTAAAAGCTTTGTTGAATTCTAGGTAGACTTCATCAATAGCCTTTCTCACATCCATCACATCATAGGAGATCAGGTTGGTCAAACAGGATCTCCCTTTCATGAATCCATGCTGGCTGGGCCTGATCCCCTGGTTGTCCCACACATGCCACATGATCTCACTCAAGATGATCTGCCAATTACCTACACTGGCACCAATGTCAGGCCACTATGTCTGTAGTTCCCTGAATCCACCTTACAACCCTTCTTTTAGATGGAAATCACATAGGCAGGCCTCCAATATTCTAGGACCTCTCAATTTGACCAAGAATGCTAACAGAAGATGGAAAGTGGCATGGCAATCACCTCCATCAGCTCCCTCAGTGTCTTCTGGTGGATCCCAGGTGGAGTAATAGGTCTCCAGATGTTTCCACATGAATGCTGGGGGTTTTATTCCGCTCCCCATCCCAGATTTCCAGGTCAGGGGATAGAGCACCCCAAGGATAACTAATCCAACTTTCAAAGACAGACGTAAAGAAGGCTCTGAGAACCTCAGCCTTATCCTCAGTGGTCACATTTCCCATTGCACCCAGGAAAGGATGGAAGTCCTCCTTAGCCCTCCTCTTATTGTTAGTACATTTGTTAATTTTTTTTGTCTCTTTTACACCAACAACCAAATTGAGTTCAAGCTGGGCTTTTGCCTAATTCTCTCCCTGGCCCACCTTGGATTTTGTCTGATTAACATCAGTATTAGCAGCAATATAAAGCTATTCTAAGAACTATATATAGGGAGAAATACTGTAAAACTCAATACCATTCTTTATGCTCTCAAGAAAAACTCGGTTGATTACAGTGCTATAGATGCCTTCAATAAAGCAGTGCATTATGAACCTTGTCTACACAGTTTAACTGCACAAAACAAGGATATATAAATATACATAAACTACAATTTTTAAGGAAGCCAAAAAAACACTTTTAAAATTCCATACAAATATTTAGCAGAAAGTATTACTAGCCATAATAATCACTCTCACAATCTCTATCTCATAACGTCTCCATGGCTTTTCTGGATAATATTGTTTGACCAAATGTAAGTTACTGGAATAAATACAAGGGTAAATTAATTACATTTATTATGCTGTGGTACACAGAAAGTCAGAATGGATAAACTAAGGGCTTCATAGAGTCACAGAATCATAGAATGGTTTGGGCTGCAAGGAACCATTAAAGATTATCTAGTCCAACCCTTCAGCCATAGGCAGGGACACCTTCCACTATAAAAGGTTGCCCAAAGTCCCCACCCATGTCATCCAGGAACAATTCAAGGGAGAGGGCATCCACTACTTCAGCCATTTGTTCCAGTGCCTCACCGTCCTCACAGTGAAAATCATCTTGCATATATCTAATAAAAATTTACCTCCTTTTCCTGTTTAAAACTATTGCTCTTTGTCCTGTACCTGCTAGGCCCAGTAAAAACTCTTTCTCCATTCTTATTACAAGCTTTAGCATAGATAAATCATTTAAATGGTTCTAATTTTCATCATACGTCATTTTCATCAGCCAATTTCCTATTTTCATCATATGTCTGAAACACAAAAACAATAATTTTGGTGCAGCAAAAAAAAAAAAAATTCAATGCTCCTTGAAAACACTGTTTTACAAACATATGTAAGAACTTTCTAGTACACACATTAATAAAACTCACTTATAGAAGAAGGAAGTCAAAAGGAATTATTAACTTCCTTCACAGAGACATTTAGTCACGTTATGTGTGAATAGGATTTGATGCTTGGATTTCACAAAACATTATAAACCATGAAGATATTTTAACCAAGTATTTTTTCCAGCTTCTACTGAAGATACCTACATAGCATGTTTGTTTTCAATTTCATGTTTACAGTGCAGTTTTCTTTATTATCTCTGCATCAGATAAAATCTAATTAATATGATTTATTTTTTCAGGGCAGCATTTGACAAGTCACATAAGCTAGACTAAAAGGTGAAAGCCTGAAATAGCTGAGATTTCAAAATTTCGAAACACTTTCTGTATAAAAAGCCAAGAACTACTGACTGTAGAAAGCAAAGATGGTTAATAAAAAGCCTGAGATCAAAGGATACATACTACAGAAATACTGTTTTTCTTAAATCAAAGTCATAATATCACCAAATATTCTCAGTTGGGAAGGACACACAAGGATTATGGGAGTCCAACCCCTGGCTCCACAAAGGACCATCCAAAATTCAATCAGTAAGTGTGAGAGCACAGTTCCAACTTCATGAACTCTGGCAGCTCCGTGCCATCACCGATGCCCTAAGGAATGTGTTCCAGAGCCTTACCACTCTCTGGCGAAGAACCTGTCCCTAACCCCACCCTCCCCTGGCACAGCTCCATGCCGTTCCCTCAGGCCCTGTCGCTACCACACAGAGCAGAGCTCAGCGCTGCCCTCCGTTCCTTGTGAGGAGCTGCAGCCGCCATCAGGCCTCCCCTCAGCTCTTCTGCTCTGCACTGAAGAAATCCCGGGAACATTGCTGGTCCTCATATGTTTTGCCTTCTAGATCCTTCTCAAACTTAGCAGCCTTCCACAGACACTCTTTAGTAGCTTTATGTCCTCCTTATATAACTCCACCCAATGCTGGAAGTGAGGTCATTCAGCAGAGATCAGAGCAGAACACCCCTGGGTGCACACCAGGGTACAGCTGGCCCTTTGGGCTGCCTGGACACAGTGCTGGCTCACATTCAACCTATCATCAACCAGAACACCAGATCACTCTTTGCAGGACTGTTCTCCAGCATCTCATCCCTATGTCTGTACAGATATATTCAGGGTTGGCCCGTAACTAGTGCAGAATCCAGCACTTGCTCTTGATGAACTTCATGCCATTACTGACAGCCCAGCCCTTTGGTTTGTCAAGATCTCTCTGCAAAGCCTCTTCTTTCTCAAGGGAACTTCTCACAAGTTAGTGTCAAATACAAACTTAGAATAAATTCAGATCCTACATCCAGGTTATTCATTGAAGTATCTGACACACCAGTCAGCTGTTCCCTCATCACACTATGTTTTTGTCTAGCTGGAGATTTTTGTTTAGAGGAATACTGTGAGAAAAAGTATTCAAAGGTTTACCAAAATCCAGAAGGATGATGTCAACTGACTTCCCTTAGACAACTAGGTAACATTGTCATAAAAATTGATTATGTTTGTTAAACATGGTTGTAATAAACTGGTTGTAATAAACCCATGCTGGCTGCAAAGACTGCACCATCTTTTAGGTGCTTTTCACTAAATCCCAGAATAATCTCCCTAATTTCTCCAGGCATTAAAATGAGACTGACAGATCTGCAGCAAACAATGTCTTCTTTCTTGCCCTGCTCAAAAATTGCAATGTTTGTCAGCTTCCAGTCCACTATCCAGATTGCAAAGGCTGCTGAAAAATAATTGAGAGAAGGAGATTTCAAGACTCATAAGGACATCTGACAGCTCTTGGAGTAACATAGGTTGAATCCCATTGAGCCCCATAGACTTACACTCTTCCAACTGCAGCAGCAAATCTCTCACAAGTTCCAAGTTGGCTGAGCACTTAATATTTCCACAGCCCATAGTTTGAAGTGATTCACCAAGTAATAGACCAGTGTCATCTCTTGTCCTCTTTTGATTCTTAAAATACTTAAGTGTCCCTTTTGGTGACCTCAAGCTTCAACTTTAGTTGAGTTTTGGACACAGAGTTTTTCTCTGTACAATGACAGACAGTATCACTTTAGTCCTCCTGCATCATTTGACCTTACTTCCAGAGTGCACACTTTCCTTTTCTGTCTAGGCTCTGCTCAGCAAAGCCTTCTTTCTGCTCTCTTGACTTGACTTGCCTGACTTGTACTCTTAAAAGATGGCTCTTAAAAAAGTGACCAGCATTGATGGACCCCAGTGTGTTCATCACAAATACAATAAATAAAAAACTTCCCTCTGGAATGAAAACTATTTGCTGACTTTTTTTTAAAGTCAAAAAGAAAGACAGTCACTCCACTGTCCATTTTAAACCAGACCAAAATAAAAACAACAGATCGTCTTAAGCATGTTAAGAACAAATTTGAATATTGCAGAAGTAATAAATTCTTACAAAGGTAAGCTTAAAAAAATGTGAAGAGGGAATAAATTTACAAGAATAACATAACAGAAACCCTATCCAATTTGGAGATGTAATCTCTCTAAGGATCTTACTGTGTTAATACAAAAAAAAAGCTTAATTTGTTAGTTTTTCCTTTTTTTGTGTGTTGATAAATGGAACACAAGCACCTCAGAGTGACCTCCGTAGTACATCTGAGGTCTGTCTACACCAAAAAGCAAAATCACTCTTCCAACACAAAATGTGGGTGTAAATGTTTCATCTTCTTAATAAGCAGAACACAGCCAGAAATAAGAAGCATTTCATCTGTTTGAGACAAGAAAACGTCTGTAGGTCTAACTTTGGTTTTAAAATCTTTTTAATCATAAGCTGCAATCATTGTGGAAAAATAAAAAGCCTGACTAAAATAAAAAGAGTAACCAACTTTACGACAGTAGTTCTTCACAAAGAGTATTATTCATATGATATGTGAACCAGGATTGTAAGCAGTGGCTAATGGAACAGTCTACAGTTACATAATTTTCCACACCTTAAAAATTTAAAAGTGCAGCAGATGCAACTTTTTTCATTACTTTTGCCAATACAGAATCCCAAGACCCCTGAACTAGCTGGTAAAGAAAATTGGCTGCAGCAAGAGAGTTGTGTCTTGAAAACAGATACAACTGCCAGATTCCTTTCTCTCTAAGTGACTCTCAGTAACAAGTTCTGCCAGCTCTTGTGCCTAGGAAGGAATTATTCGAGGACCAATAACTGGCTTTCCTAATTGAATTGTAATAGGATCACAGAATTACAGAACTGGAGGGGTTGGAAGGGACTCTGAACATCATCTAGTCCAATACTCCTGCTAAAGCAAGTTCCCTAGAGTGAGTTGCACAGGAAAGCATTCAGGTAGGTCTTGAACATATCCAAAGAAGGAAATTCTGTAACCTCCACTGACATCTTCTTTCAGTACTCTGTCACCCTCAAAGAAAAGTTCTTTGTCACATTCTAGTGTTCAGTTTGTGTTTGTTGCCCCTTGTCCTGTCACTGGGCCCACTGAAAAGAACCTGGGCTCATCCACCTGACATCCGCCCTTTTGTTATTTATAAGCATCGAGGAGATCCCCACTCAGCCTTCTCTAGGCTGAAGAGTCCCAAGTCCTCCACGATTCTAAACATCCTGGACTCTCTCCAGTAGTTCCCTGTCTGTCTTAAATTGGAAAGCACTACTCCAGATGTGGCATCACTATAGCAGAGGAGAGGGGAGGATCACTTCCCTCAACCTGCTGGCCATGCTTTTTTGAATGCACCCCAGGATACCACTGGCCTTTGCCACAAAAGCACACTGCTGGCTTGTGGCCAACCTGCTGTCCACAAAGACACCCAGGTCCTTCTCTGCAGAGCTCCTCTCCAGCAGGTCAGCCCCTTACTTGTACTGATGCACGCAATTATTCCTTCCCAGAGGTAGGATTCTACACATGCCCCTGTTCAACTTCATAAGGTTCTCTCTGCTCAACTCTCCATCCTACCTCGATCTCTCTGAATGGCCTACACCAGAAGGCTGAATGGCATTACTTACGTAAACTCTTAACAGCAACACAATTGCCCTAATGTTTTAGAAAGGGTAAAATTCTGTAACTGACAACTGGATTGTCAAGTTTATGGGCCGGTTCTGCCCAGTCCCATGACTGACTAGGGAGGAGAGACCCAACGACCTATGCCCCAGGAGAAGGGGAAGGATAAAAAAACTGGGAAAAAAGATAGGGAGATGGGGCTAAAAAAAAAGGACCGGCAACGAGCTGAGAGAGAAAACTAATTTACTAAATATAATATCACAACGCCATGTTCTACCAGCAGTGTGCGCTTGCAGCCTGGAAGGCCAGTTATACCCTGCATTAAAAAAGGGGTGGTCAGTAGGGAGAGGGAGGTGATTGTCTCCTTCTACTCAGCTCTTGTGAGCCCCATCTGCAGTACTGCATCCAGGACTGGGGCCCCCAGTGCTGGAAGGATGTAGAACTCTTGGAACAGGTCCAGAGGTGGGCCACTAAGATGAACAGAGAGCTGGAGCACATCTACTATGAAGAAAGGCTGAAGGAATTGGGCTTGTTTAGCTTGGAAAAGAGAAGGCTCCAGAGAGACCTAATTGTGGCCTTCCAGTATTTGAAGGCAGCGTAAAAACAGGAGGGGGAATGATTGTTTATGGGGTGTGATTGTTTGTGGGTGGATAGTGACAGGACAAGGGGGAGTGGTTTTAAACTAAGACAGAAGAGATTTAGGTTAGATATTTGGAGGAAGTTTTTCACTCAGAGGGTGGTGACACACTGGAACAGGTTGACCAAGGAGGCTGTGGATGCCCTACCCCTGGAGGCATTCAAGGCCAGGCTGGATGTGGCTCTGGGCAGCCTGGTATTGGTGACCCTGCACGTAGCAGGGAGATGAAACCAGGTGATCATTGTAGTCCTTTTCAACCCAGGCAAATCTACGATGAACGCAAGACAACACAATACAATAGAATATAATCAGAATTGAAGCTAATAAATCAAATAAATGAGAGACAGAGTGTGTCCAGAACCAAAGGCCTTACTCTAATGCCGAAGGTGAAATGGCTCAGGAGCACAAACCACATGAGACATGCGGTAAAAGAAGAGGCAGTCTCACAACTCATGAGCAGTTTTATCTTTTTATCTTTCCCTCCAAATAGAGAATGGAAACAGAACAGTGAATGTCTTCTGGGATATGTAGTTCTTCTCTTCTCAGAACCAGAAATACTGACAATCCATGGAACTGAAGCATTAAGTCTTTAGCTCCCAGTACACTACATAATGTTATTATATGGAATACCAATAACAAAAGTCATAAACTCATGACATGGACATAATTACTTCTGAACTTCAGATAATGTATTTAACTTTGCCCATCACTTAGCTATTGACATTACATATCTGGTGAATCACTTTGATAACCTCTGTGAAGGTACTGCATGAAATTTTATGCCAGCAGCCTTCAAAGTCTTCTAGTCCAAGATAAAAGTAGTGTTTTCTTCTCTCCAGTGATAGTTTGAAGCAAGAGTTGGTTCATTTCTTTCTGCCTTAAACAAAAGCACCTACAACAATCTCAAGCTAGATTCTTGCCAGGTCACATAAGGTAGAGGTACTGTTAACTCTGCCATTGGAATCAGATGTAATATCGGCATAATGTGAATACAGGATGTGGTAACACCAGCTCTTTCAACCTAGTACATTATCCACTTAGCTGTGCTGCCAAGCCCTACAATACCCTCCCTAGCGTTCATTCACTTCGTCCATCAGTTCATCTGTGTGAGGCTTCAGGAGAGATCAGTTCCTCCCCATTGGGTCAGCAGAAAAGACTGACAAAACTTGACACTCTCCATTGTTTTGTTGCTTTTTACTTTTGGAAGTCTCTAAGTCCATTTTTTTGCTAAAACATCCTGTCCTTTAACGCATTCTCTTCCAGTTTAGTTTAGTTTGAGACATGTTTGTCTACACAAATGATAACTGCACAGCTAAATATGTGAAAGTATTCCATTGTATTTCTTTAACTACAAATTGAAGTCGTAATTCTGTAAAATACTTTTCAAAGTTAATCATCTTTGATGTATGAAAATATATTCCTCTTCAGCATTTTCATGAAGTCCATTTTTTTTTATTAAGCATTTACCCACAAGTGCCAATTGAAAGTCATTGAAATATCTGTCACAAAATAATAGAAATTGTATTTTAACACAACTCTTCAGAGTATTTATTGACTAGTAAAATGTATACCCTAATTGGAAGCTTCATTATAGCTAAAGTTATCAAAGCCAGAATATTTTATCAATTTATTTCAAAGCAAAATAAAATGTCTCCCTCTTCCGTTCCACTCTGCTGAAACATTCCTCCATCTTACAAACATGAAACATTTTGAACCCTATATGCTAGTTAGTTGATTGCTAAGATCTTAAAGCTCCTGACATTGTCCTGTAAACCACATTTTCTTTTGCAATATAAACACAACTGCATAAAACAATATGAGATCCAAGATATTCAAACCGATAGAAGAACTATAAAAGAGGCAATTATCCAGTTAACAATTGGGCAATTAACATAGGTACAACCTCACAGAATCACAGAATTGCAGGTGTTGGAAGGAACCTCTAGATATCTAGAGCAAAGCAAGCGCCTACAGCAGGCTGCACAGGTAAGCATCCAGGCTGGTCCTGGAGAGGAGACTCCACAATCTTCCTGGGCAGCCTGTTCCAGAGCTCTGTCACCCTCACTGTGAGGAAGTTCCCATGAGTATTGGTGCAGAACCTCCTATGCTCCAGTTTATGGACGTTTCCCCTTGTCCTGTCCCCACAGACTACCAAAAAGAGGTTGGCCATGTCCCTTAGACTCCCACTTAAGATATTTATAAATGTTAATAAGATCACCTCTGAGTCTTCTTTTCTCAAGGCTGAACAGACCCAAGTCACTGAGCCTTTCCTCATGGGGAGATGTTCCAGGTCCTTTAACATCTTCATGGCTGTCTGCTGGACTCTTTCCAGGAGATCTGTCTTTTTTGTACTGGCAAGCCCAGAACTGGATACAGTAATCCAGGTAAGGCCTGACCAGGGCAGAGTAGAGAGGAAGGATCACCTCCTCTGACCTACTTTTTAATGCAGCCCAGGATTCCATTGGCCTTTTTGGCCACCAAGGCACACTGCTGGCTCATGGCCAACCTGTCGTCCACCAGGACCCCCACGTTTTTCTCTGCACAGCTCCTCTCCAGCAGCTCATGTCCCAGGCCGTATTCAATTCACACTGAATGTTGTGTGTGCTTCTGAGCTCCATAATATAAAAAGGATGCTAAGGTCCTTGAAAGCCTTCAAAGGAAGACAATGAAGCAGAGAACAGTGTCGGAGCTTAAAATTATCATAGACACCATCATACACAATGAGGCTCAGAGGGTCCCATGGCATATCACTGGTGTTGAAAACAGGGCTGAAAAAGGAATCACACCTTTCTGCTTTGTCTGAAACCCTATCTGAGAAGTGATCGACCTAACCAAGTAATGGACCAATGCTATCTCTGGTCCTCCATTTGCTGTTAAAACGCTCTATTTTGGTGTCCTCCGCAGTACTGGCTGGTTAAACTCTGAACTTTGACCACACAAATTTTCTCCCTACAGCAGCAGACAGAATCTCTGTATTCCTCCCATTTCACTCAGTCTTATTTCCAGTGGCCATACACTTTCTTTTCTTAGCCAAGCATTATTCTGCCTTTCCTGCACGATGTCCAGCATTTTGGAATAGCCTGTTCCTGTGCTTCTCACAAGTAATACTTAAAAAGTGATAAGCATTGATGGATTCCAATGCTTTCAAAAACAGCTTCCCCTGAGACCATTTAAACTAGTTCCCTGAGTCTGCTCTCCTCATATCCAGAGCTAAAATTTTTATGGCAGTTTTCCATCTATCACCAAAGATTTTAAAGTTAACTACTTAAATTAAAATCTATCTTCTATAAATCAAACATTGTAATCCTGATAGTTTTGAATGATAACAGAGCTGCATATATATATTTTTCTCATGTATAACTGAAATAACCTTCATAAAGTGCATAGTTACATGACACATAGATTAGAACAAAGATGTGGGTATCTTTTTCTTCTTGAACACATGACTTAAATTCCGCAACACTGCATATCACTATTAACAAGAACTTCAGTTTCTTAATGTTAGAAATATATTTTCCTCTATCTTTTTCAACTCACACAAATAAAGAAAAGGAAGAAAATGAAGATGACAAGAATTACAAGGGTGTTATACTACTTTTTGTTATACTATTTTTGCTAGGATTTTATACAATTGCTTTTGATTTTAGAATTCATCCACTTCAGGGTAACTGCAGTATTACATTACTGCATAATGTAAACGAGATCATACTTGCCAAGTGATTATCCTGCATGATAGGTGTTAAAAATAAGTGTTTAATTCCAATCCTACTCTTTATCAGCAGATTGATCGCTTCCATTTCAATATGCATTTAAACTTACAGCAGTTGTATCAAGTAATGACCAGAAAAACATGGGACCTATAAACTCAGCATTAGTCAACCCATGTAAAGAAAAAGGAAACCTCTTTTAAAAGAAAGTGCCTGGTCTTTTTGGAGTCATCACAATGTACTAGAAATGCTTGCTTTTGAAGGAAGACCTGAAGTACTTCACAACCAATTACATAATTTAAAATTCATATACTTAATCATTCTCATAACATCATGCTCTTCGAAGTGATACACTAGCACTTAAAATTCACAAGTGATGCTATGGCTTTTTTATATATCTCATGCTTGAATGAAAGAAAACTAACAGTGTATGAATACTGACAAGAGAAGCAATGTTTTATTCGAAACAGTTTGAATTGTATTTAAGACAAAATAATGAAAAGCAAAAAAGAACCTTACAACCACTTTTGTTTCATAAAGAAATGTAGACAAGTAAGAGATGGGGCAAAGAAATTTTTTTCAAAACTTAATATTAAAAATATGAAACAGTAGGAGGGTTGTGAGCCTCCTCAAAAGCACAGATTAAACTGGGATCTGAAATCAAAGGATAAACAATAAGTTTTCAGTTCTAAAGTTAAAGCTCTTGATAAAATATAATTAATAAAAGGTAGAGCTACTTATGAATACTTTATACAGAAACATGGAGCACCAGAATAGGGATGGTACAGCCATGCAGAAAAAATGATATCTACGATTAAACTAGTAGTAAAAATGTGATACATTAAAACATATTCTTTTTGTAAACTCACTCACTTGTGACCAATCTCATGTGCAATGGTAAAAGCTGAACCTAGGCCAATGTCTTCATTAATGCTGCAGCTCCTTTCAGGCTCACACATTCCAGCCACAGAGGCCAAGCCTGAATAAACAGAAGGAGACACAAAGGGTCATGCCAAGGTGTTTCAGTCTTAAAAGCCCTAGTTATAAATGCCTGGATTCTTTTTAATAATCTCTATGCACAGAAGGAGCAGTTGGCAAAAGGTTAACTTTCTAGTCATTTGCAAAATCACTGGGGGGAATTTCACTTTGCCGGCTAGACATTAATATTTTTTGAACTGCAGTCAGTGCTGGAAAATGTCTAGACTAGGGGTTAGATTTATAAATTTTACTTCTGGTAACTTGGGACCACCTAGTAACTTGAGCCAGAAAAGGGAATTCAAAAAAGCATTTCTATTTTAACATTCTTGAGGCTGAAGAAAGCAAAATGTATCCACATTATTTTTCTAAAGAAATCTGTTTAAGTTTAGTGGGTTCATAAAAACATACAAGCAACTTTTTTAGCTACAAGAAGCACCATATGGTACTTAAAAAAATTATAAAAACAAAACTGCATGCATCAATGAAGAGAAGGGGGAGACATGTTAATAAGTTCATTTAAACAAGGAAGTCTTTTCCATTTATCTTCTGTTATCTTCTGGAACTAAAACCTTTCTATATGACAAGTGCTTCGGAAAACCTTCTTTAAAGAAAGCAAGGCACAAGCATTTTCAGAATATTGTTCTTCATTATTTTTTACATTCTTCAGAAATAGAGTATCACACAACATTTTGCAGACAAAATATGCTACCCACTAGAGAAATCTCTGAGCATCACATTATTTGATGTATCCCTTTCTAAGGTTATCTGAAAAAAAGCAGTAATCCCTTCTTTTGATGAAATTACCTGCAAAATTAACTACACTGTAACAGAATATAAACTGGGAACAGTGTGACTTTGCTATGCAAAAAGAAAAATAACATACTCTTTATGAACAAGTATGCACTTCAAATTATTCTGTTTGGACTACCAGCAAGCTAGCAATAAGACCGCAAATGCTTCCTAGCTGAGTCCACATGAGCAAGTAACCTGGAGCTACAGGAGCTGGTCGGTACAATACAGCACTGACATTCAGTGCTATTCCTCTATGCATCTCTATGCATGTGCGTTGGTCATTCTATTTTGGACTAGTTTTACCTCCGTAAGTCAAACAAAACATTACACGTGGTTCAAAACTTCCAACAGGAAAAAAATGTAAGAGGCTATCATTAGGATTTAGACCCTAGTGTCTCCCTTAGGTATACATAGGAGTATCTGGGAAGTACATGTTCTGACTCGCTTTTCTCTGCAATAAATCAAGTCAGCACACAACAGAACTACTCTGATAACCAAACTATCATGGGCAAAAAGCAATAATGTCAGCTTGTTGAACTTCAATCAAAACAGACTACTCTAAATCAAATCACTGAAGGAGACATTATCACTGAGAGCAGGATGAAGAAACAGAAGACAAAACTCTGGCCACTGACAGGCGTGTACACTGCTTGCTTTATGCAACCTGTAGAAAATAGAGTAATTACAGTTCACATGCCTTACTTATGCTATTCTAACAGCGCAGCAATTCTGAATGGTAATACTTTTGTAACAACAACCATGTTCTGCTGCAAAGTGCACCATATTGGGGTGGTGAAGTCATCACTATGTTCAGATTTTTTCACTGAACACTTGCTTAGTGACTTATAGGACCATACTAATAACATATAATTATGTACTGTGCCTGCAGAAAGTAAGAGATCAACTAAAGAACACACAGTCTATAGCTCAGATCAAAGGAGAAGAGGCCTTCCCTGCTGAAATACAGCTGCTGCAGAAAAATCTGAGGCCTATCTCAGTGCAGCTCTATGTAAGATTCCTTGTTCTAGGAAACTACAACAGAAAAGAGGCGTCTTTTCTCCTGTAAAGCCTTCACTTCTGTTTCTTCCTGGAACACCAGTGATCCACATTTGTTCTGACCTTTTGAGACCTGAGACTTTTGTTCACAGACAGCTTAAATTTATGCTTTAGTTACCGGAGGTCAGTGGGACTTAAGCATATCAAATGCCTTGCAAAAGAGGGCCATGGAGCTTTATTTCTTCTCCAGTACAGTGCTTACAATGGAAGTATACCACCACAGTTTTAGAGCCAAGGGTCTCGTAACAGTACTTTGATACCATACATGATTTGATTTTTGGAGCAGAATTTGCTTTTGCATCTGATAAAGAGACGACTAGTTCACTAAAGGCCTGTATTAAAAATATCATATATAAATATCAAGCAGTTTGTGAGTGAATATTCTCCCTTTCAAATTGCTAAGACAACTTCGCAACATCAGTGTAGACAGTCTCTTCAGTTTTGTCTCTTCCACGGAGGTATCAAAGGAAACCAATTACACTTAGAAATTAATAATTACATTTTGCCTTTTACTCAAACATGCTGTTAAGATACTCTGTATTTCCAATTGGCGAAAAAATTCTGATACGTTTCTCTTCATGTAAACTAATTTCCTTTGCCACAAGTGTATTACAGGGAAAGACAAAGCAAATACAGTTATGAGTTCACATTATTAATAATTTGAACTAGTAAAATTAGAATTGTATCTTGAATTACTTCTGAGTAAATTTGAAAAATGCATAAACATTACAATAGTCTTTGAATAATGTATCTTTAATTCCTTAAAGCACTACTACAGGTAATAACTACCTTACAGTAAACAACTTCTGGTGACAAATTTAGGAAAGAAGAGAACAACCCTGCTGAACAAACCTAGGATTGTTATATGTATTTCTCCGTTGTCAAAGCACTGTTTTAAGGAGTGTTGCTATTACTGTAATTTATATTTCACTGTTATTTTTTCCAAGTTCATGGAAGGAAAAGTCTGAAGCTAATACTCTTCAAGAATAAGCAGAGCAATAGTGTAACTCTTAAAGCTCTTTTCTTTCCTAGCTTGATTTTTTAAAATGTTCTTGAGGTCTTCTACTTGTATTTTGTACTACCTCACAGAGAGAGATTAAATAAAAATAAACGACAAGTTCTCTTCTCTAATTATTGCTTGATAAATTTGAGTAATCATCTAGGTTTTAGCAGCATTAAGGCTGCCAGAGATGAGACATCCATCAGCAGCTCATTTAACTTAAACTTCCAGTGATCTATCAAAGCATATGCCCATCTAGGTTACCTCCTATTATTCACATTTATAAAACCATAAAACAGTATTTTGAAAACATAAACTTTAAAAACCCAAGCAGTCAATAAATCAACATTTGAGTATAAAGCAAAGAAACAAATTCAAATATAAACTGAAATTTCTATTTATGATCTTACCCAGAGTTCCACATGGCTTGTTCTTATAAGTGCAGATATCATATCTGTTAAAGAGAAAAAAGTAGATAAAATACGTCAGAGAATTAGATTTGTAAGTTATTTTGTATATTTATCACATATCTGTATCATAGATCAAGTTGTCAGAAAGCAATCAGCTTAATTAAGTGCAGCCAGCTGGTGTCGGCATTTTCTACACTCTGGTGTAAACCACAGGCTGCAGTACACTCGCAGCCGCTGGCTACAAGCCAGTGGGACACCTGCCAGCAAGAAAAAAATGGTTAAAGTGAATCTCCGTAATCACCAGCTCCATAAAGCAGTCTACCACAGCGCTATGAAGTTACAGAAGCATGTCTCTGGACTGCTACTGCTTCAAAACACTTGACTTCTACTTTTTGAACATACTGGAATTCCCTACAGTCTTGCACTTCAAAACAAGTAGTATTAATTGCAAGTTCTAGCATTCAGATTTTGATTCTTACTGAAGACAGTAACTTTCGATCGTAACACCAAACATTAGAAGAAATCTTAAGAACTGGCACTGTAATTCTCATCTCTTTTTTTTACAGTGATTACATGTGTCCTAAGAGCACGCTACAGTGAACTAAAATGAAAAACACACTTCTGCCAAAAACTAAATAATATATTTGAAGGAAAATTTCCTTTATTTTAGTTATGATTCGTCAAATACAGAAACTAAAGCTTTTGTGCAGTTAACATGCAAATACCTCCAGTGACTTAGCTCATCATAATAAATGTGTCCTGCAATAGTCATAAGTCATGAATGATAACTTCATATTTTGAGTACGCAAATCCATGATATGACTAGTGATGTGAGAACACTCTTATTATGTCTTCGAATTTCTAGGATTTATTCTCATTTCCCTGCAATGTGTTCCAGAAAAACTCCCATTATTTTGGATGGCAAGAGAAAACAAAGACAATAACATCTTTGTGCTTTAATTTTTAACCTAAATATATACTACTTCCAGACCACCAGGTCATTTCTGTTAAAAGTAACATAAGTGCTGTTTTCAAAAAGTTTATAACATAGAAGCCAGATCATGAGATAAATACCTTTCAGAGTTAACAGAGTTAATGTCTGTCTGTAAGCCAAATCCATGGACAAAATAACAAAGCTTAAAATTTGGAACAAATCCAGTAAATTCTCTGTAGCATGTAGACTGCTGTGACCATATGGAGACCCTGGGATTTTTAAAGGTACTAAACATGGATCAGTTTGCTAGATGAAGCCTTAATTTTGAACTCAGATTTCCATATGCACTGATCTCACCAAAGTGGCTCAAACAGTCATCTTAAATGCAACATAAGGCCCTCACTGATGTTCCATTTGCTGTTTCTGGAAAGGGCTATACTCAAATCAGCGTTGTTATACAAAATGTGTCAGAATATAATCAGGTTTTGTATGTTACAAAGCTGAAGCATGACGAAGAAAGACTTTATTGAACATTTTCTGCCTTCAATATCTATACAGAAACAAACTTAGGACTAAATCATTTAGGATAGAGTCTGAACCTAGTGCTTTTGAAGTTCAAAGCAAACAAGGATCAGAATTCTTTAATGAGAAAATCCAAATTTGCCTGAATTCTCTTAAAAGGGAGCTTAGAATATTCAACACCAGAAAGTCTATGCAATTCACAGCAATTACTGTTCTTCTCACGTTTTTTAATAGTGAATAATAATAGGAAAAAAAATTAATTAATGCCATACATCCTTCGATAAAATGAATATTTAAGAAGATGGCCAGTTCCACTACTCAAATAAAAAGCTGTTACTGACTTTAATGGATCTGAAAATTTGCCCTTATGGTCTCCATCTGCTCACTCTCACATGGGTATAAAGAAGAAGGTATTTGCTCACATTCAATTACATTTCAAAATATATTGCTGATAGGAGAATAAGACATGAATTGAATCCTTTGTTTCTCTTACACTTTTGAAAAACAAAGACCAAATCCTTCTGATTGATTGTGGCGGCCAGTGAATATTCTGCTTTATTTTTTTTTATAAGAAAGCTTGATGTTAATGAAACTTAGATTAGGATAATTAAATAAAATTAACAAAGATATTTTATTTTCCAGTCAATTAGATATTTTTGCAAGATCAATCCCAGAGCGTAACAGTATTCTAGTGGTTTGAATAGATATTCAAATAACCAATTAATCAAAATTAATACACAATAATAATTTAGGCTTCTTCTAAGCAGTACTCATACATTCTCTTCTTTATTCTCAAAAGAAGAAAAAATCTAAGTTTTCAGAGTCCACCATTCTCTTCAAGTTCTATGGTTGTTCTTTTTTCTTTTTTCCCTTTCATTAGCTTCTGCTTGCAACTTTTTCTAAAGCTGGCATCATTTTCATGTATTGAAATGTTCAATTCCACCATCTGCTAATCTACATGATTCAATAAAATCATGCTAATTTGTCTTTCTGGGTTTTGACACCACTTCCACCACTTTAATTTGAATTATCAAGGAATCCATTTAACAATGAAGATCAAACAGATACATATATTTTTTATTTTCACAGAATTTGAAGGCAAAAGAACCATCAACTTAGCTGCCTCTTGTCCATACTGCTTGTTTTCAAATCTTAACTGAAGAAAACAGTACAAAGAGAGGGGCTTTTTTCCACCAGTAGCTCTTGATCAGTAAGATGCACAGTCATTACATACACTGTGGGAATTGTACCACTCATCACATGGCTCTAGAAAGCTTCCCTCTAGAAGAAAAACTCTTGCTCCTTCTTTGTTTCCATACAAGATGTGGGGAGAGAGCAAGTCTACAAATACCTAAAACAATTTATCTCACTAAAGAATAGTACCTGAAAGAGATTCAGGGTAAAACAAACATAAATGAGGACTATACAGATCAAAACCCAAATAGTATTATGATAAACTTTCAATTTTGAAGAAAGATCACAGAATCACAGAATGGTTTGGTTTGGAAAAGATCTTAAAGGTCATCTAGTTCCAGACCTCTGCTGGAAGGAGCACCTTCAAAGAATCAAAGAAATCAAAGAATCAAAGAATTGTAGAATGGCCTGGGTTGAAAAAGACCACAATGATCATCTAGTTTCAACCGCCCTGCTGTGTGCAGGGTGGCCAACCAGCAGACCAGGCTGCCCAGAGCCACATCCAGCCTGGCCCTGAATGCCTCCAGGGATGGGGCATGCACAACCTTCTTGGGCAACCTGTTCCAGCGTGTCACCCTCTGGGTGAAAAACTTCCTCCAAATATCTAACCTAAACCTCCCCTGTCTTAGTTCAAAACTATTCTCCCTTGTCCTGTCAGTATCCACCCTCATAAACAGTCATGCCCTCTTCCTTCCAATACATGAAGTTATTTGAAACCCCATTCAACCTGATCTTGAAGACTTCCAACAATGGAGCACCCACAGCTCCCCTGGACAACCCATTTCAGTGTCTCATCACACCCTCAAAATGAAGAATTTATTCCTATGTCTAATCTAAATCCACCCTCTTTCAATGTAAAACCGTTACACCTTCTCCCGTCAATATACATCCTTGCAAAAAGTCTTCATCTTTAGGTCCCCTGCATGAAATAAAAGGCTATTAAAAATAGCCTAGCTCTAACACCATGAACCTCCTCTGGACCTTCTCAAACAGCTCCACCTTCTTCTTGTGCTGGGGGCCCCAGAAATGAACACAATACTGCAGATTCAACCCATGGCAACTAAACTCAGGAATTTCCAGGTAAAATTCAGAAGGTGACCACACAGTTATTAACATGCAAAATGCATCTACTCCATTCTGGATAAGAAAGCTTATTAGGTGCCAGCAGTTCTAAGCCCAACTGTCAGTGACATCTAATTTTCATTTATGAGTACAGCATAAACTCTTAAGAAGCCTCAGTTATCTACAAAGCTCACCTGCAGAAAAAAACCTCTCTTCTGCATATCTTATGAGTATTACAATCCTGACTGCTTGAGCAGGTCACTTAAATCAAATATGTAAGAAGGATGGGCTCTTTGTAAACATAAGTACTGCTCCATCTTCTCAGATAAATCATGTACAGCTACAGTCAATCCAAGATGTGCTAGGTAACAAAGAATAGAACGACAAATTGCTGTGGAAAAAAACTACTGAGACAGATGAAATATAAATGAAAAAAGGATGCAGAAATTCAGGTGGGATTAAACAAACTGGACATAAGACTCTCTTTCAAGGCAGTTGGACATGTACTTTATATATGCAGTACTACAAGACCTGCCAATTAAGAAGCTTGAAAATAAAAGACTAGTAGAAAACAAAATAAAGCCTAAGAACTGGTAGGAGGAGAGGGGGAGTTGCCCTCTATGTTAAGTGGATAGATTGCGAAGAGCTGTTTCTGAGTAACAGCCGTGACCAAGTTGAGAGCTTTTGGATTAAAATCAAGGATCAGTCCAGCAAAGCACATCTAGTGGTTGGGGCCTGCTACAGGCCACCTGATCAGGAGATTCCTGGAATCTGTTGAGGATAACTTCCTGATTCAGGTATTTGACAGATTAAAGCTGCGTGAAGCCTTACTGGATCTGGTGCTCACCAAAGCACCAGGAAGGAAAGCTTTAGAAAGACTAAGACTGGAGGCAGCCTGGTTTGCAGTGATCATGTCCTGGTGGAGTTTGTAATCTTCAGGAATGCAGGACTGGCAATAATCAGAGTCAGGACTTTGAACTTCAGGAGAGCAAACTTCAAGGAACTGCTAGGTCGGATCTTCTGGGAAACTGTCCTTAAGGGCATGGGTACATAACAGAGCTGGCAGCTCTTTAAGGACATCCTTCTGAGAGTGCAAGAGCATCAGAAGAAATTGAGCAAAGGAAGTGGGCAACCAGCATATCTGAACAAGGACCTGCAGCTTAAACTGAGGGAAAAGAGGGAAATGTACAGGAAATGGAAGTAGGGTTGTGTAGCCAGGGAAGAATATGGGCACACTGTCTGCATGCGTAGAGGTAGAATCAGGAAAGCCAAGTTACAGACGAAGCTGAACTTGGCAAGGCATGTGAAAAATAACAAGAGGTTCTTCAGGTACATAAGCAGGAGGAGACAGACCAAGGAGAGTGTGACCAAGGTGAGGATGAAGAACTAGCTTCCTCAGACATGGAAAAAACTGAGGTACTCAATGGGCACTTCACCTCAGTATGCAATGGTGGTCACATTCCTCTCCATGTCTGCCAGGACAACGTACCTCTAGGTGAGGGTATGGGGAGCTGATTCCACCCCACTGTAACAGTGGACCAAGTCCAAGACCTCCTCACAAAACTGAATGTATATAAGTCCGTGAGGCCGGATAATATCTATCCTAGGGTTCTGAGTGAGATAGCTGATGTGGTTGCCGAGCTGCTCTCCATCATATTTGAAAAATCATGGCTGGCAGGTGAAATCCCCAATGACTGGAAAAAGGGAAACTTTACTCCCACTTTTGAAGAAAGGGAGAAATGATAACCTGGGGAACTACAGACTGGTGAGCCTCACCTCTGTGCCTGGAAAGATCACAAAGCAGATCTACCTCGAAGCTATGTTAAGACACATACAAGACAAAGAGGTGATTCGAGACAGCCAGCATGGCTTCACCAATGGCAGATTGTGCCTGACCAATCTGGTGGCCTTCTATGATGGAGAGTGATGACATAGGTGGACAGGGGAAGGGCAATGGATCCATCTACATGGACTTCTGCATAGCCTTTGACATGATCCCTCACCACATCTTCCTCTCTAAACTGGAGAAGTATAGATTTGAAAGATGGACTGTTTGGTGGATTAAGAAATGGTTGGCTGGTCACAGCCAAAGGGTTGTGATCAACCCTTTGTGTTCTATGTCTGGGTGGAGGTCGGTCACAAGAGCTGTCCTCCAAGGGTCAGTGTTGGGACCAGTGCTCTTAAACATTTTCATCAGTGACACAGACAATGGCATCGAGTGCACCCTCAGCAAGTTTGCAGACAACACCAAGCTGAGCAGTGCAGTCAATATACTGGAAGGAAGGGAAGCCATTCAGAGGGACCTGGACAGCCTGGAGAAGTGGGCCCATGAAAACCTAATGAGGTTCAACAAGGCCAAGTGCAAGGCGTTGCACTTCGGTCAGGGCAATCCTTGAAATCTCCTTGAGAGCAGCCCTGCACAGAAGGACTTGGGGGTCCTGCTGGACAAGAAGCTTGGCGGACTTGAGACAGTAGTGTGCTTGCAGCCCGGAAGGCCAACTATGTTCTGGGTTGCATTAAAAAGGGGTGGTCAGCACGGAGAGAGAGGTGATTGTCATCCTATACTCAGCTCCTGTCAGGCCCCACCTGGAGTACTGCATCCAGTCCTGGGGCCCCCAGCATAGGAAGGATGTGGAGCTCTTGGAACAGGTCCAAAGTAGGGCCACTAAGATAAACAAAGGGCTGGAGCACCTCTACTATGAAGAAAGGTTGAGGGAACTGGGCTTGTTTAGCTTGAAAAAGAGAAGGTTCGTTGTGGCCTTCCAGTATTTGTAGGGAGCATAAAAACAGGAGGGAAAATGATTGTTTACATGGGTGAATAACGATAGGACAAGGGGGAGTGGTTTTAAACTAAGACAGAAGGGGTTTAGGTTAAGTCTTAGGAGGAAGTTTTTCACACAGAGGGTGGTGACATACTTGAACAGGTTGCCCAAGGACGTTGTGGATGCCCCATCCCTGTGTTCAGTGCCACATGCAGCCTGATCTAGTGGTTTTGTGACCCTGCCCATGGTAGAGGAGTTGAAACTAGATGATCACTGTGGTCCTTTTGAACCCAGGCCATTCTATGATTACATGATTCTATGAACTAGTTCAATTCAGAGTTCAAACAGAACTACCTACTACAATTATCAGCTAACTTTTATGGAACATTTCCAAGTGTGTTATTCCAGAAAACAAAGTTTTATTTTTCATCTGTTTTAAACCAAATCCTAATGTTAACACTTTTTATGATAACAGATTTTTTTGTAATAAATTATTCAAGTTTTTAAGGGTCCTTATATGTCCTTGTTCAACGATAAACCTAACGAGTTCATCAGAATTTGATCTTCTTTACTTTCCACTTTTCATGCTGTGCAACTTATTCAAATACAGTCTGTCTGTGACTGGATGCATAAGTAAGGGCTAAAACAAGTTAAAAAATAAAAAAAAAAAAAGTATTTTACATAAGTTAATTTCAACACCCAGAGCTATAAACTGAACTGCTGCTGATCAAAATGAAATTTCAGACTTCCAATAAAGAAATGAACAATTTAACCTCCCATTTCTAAATTACAAAAAAATAGAAGTTAAAAAATTCAAACAGTGAGTTGAGTGTCAACATACTCTTTTTCATAAATAGCTGTTTTTAAAAGTTATTTTTCAAGTACAATTTCACTAATGCTAGTGTGTGGAAGAACAGCTATAAAACCAGTACTGGCATCCGATCAATTTTTTTAATAAACTTTTCATTGTAGTTCCTCAATAGTTTACCACTTTTAAGATAATTTGGTCATTCACTAAACTTGAACAGTTTACAAACAGTAATACACATATATAACACAATACTTGCTGATCTCTTTCTAAAACTTTTACTGCAGTATATACTTAGACTTACAGAAAGTGGTACACCACAACAGGATTCTGCCTTAAAATAAAGTACAGATCTTATTTGGCTTCTTCCTCAAAAGCCTCAAACCAAAAAGAGCTATTTAAACCAAGGAAGGGAAAGTGTAATATATATGTTACACATCACTCAACAGAAATATCTTTTTCTATTATTAGTTTTCCATGTGTTGAAAAATGCCACAGACAACAAAGTCTGGCTCTGTTGGATTTTTTACTGATATTAAGTTTGGCGGAAAAATGACATCCTGAGTTACAGAATTTCTGAGCTAGAAAAATCATTATCACTTTAATTTCTAATTTTCTGATTTACAGGAAGTGAAATATGTAAAACAAAAGATAGTCAAAGACATATCAACAGAGAGCTATTTATCTTCAGTAATATCTTACTGCATCAGTATTGTATCAGTAGTTTCAGCCTAGCCTAGCAACCTAAAGATCCATCTCACTTCCTTACATCTTTATACCCTGTTCCAACTTTTGTGCTTATGCATTCAGTATCAGCACCCAAGATAAAGAACTTAAAATACGTCTTCAGTAAACTGAGATCAGCAGTTCAGATACACACAGGTCAATCATAATACAGAAAAATCCCCAGGCCTTCTGGGAGGCTTAGCCCACCCTCTAATAAATCCATCCATTCTTTCCAGTGTATATAAATCCCATACCAGATTTTTGTTCTTTTCAACACAATGATTCCTCAACCTTATCAAGGAATAAACTCTATGTCAAAGACAACATTGTTGAATTCTGAAAATTATGACAGTCAGGCACAAGACTTGCAAGCTAGACACCATGAATCAGAGAGTTATATTATATTGGGGGTCGGTCTCGATAGTCTCTAGAGGTCCCTTCCAACCCCTACAATTCTGTGATTCTGTGATTCCATCACACATTTTATTTTCTTCTCCTGGAATAGTTCCTAGTCTATTTTATAATAGTGGACGAGAATAATTAGAGCTACCTACATGAGCGACAAAGATTCACAAATGACAGTCATAATCTTATAACTATTCAGAGATTATTGAAAGACTCAGGATTTGCCCTATAACAAGACTATAGAGAATATTTAACCTACTGTACTCTGTTCCTCAAAACTGAATTCCACAGCTTTAAAACATTCTCGGTACCTTTCCAAAGTTTACATGTGATTACCTAAGACTAGTTTAGAGAACAGAAGTTTCTTGCTATTTAATCCAAGTACACTGTTAACAATATTTGTATCAGTGCATTCAGGAAAAATCTGGTGACAGATGGACAAAAGCTCTGTTCAAAGGACATTTATTAAGAACATCACAAGCAGCTTGTAAGGCAATGTTTCTCAGAGTGTTCTAATACAAAAAAGTCTGGGAAAGATAAGCAAAATTAATTGCATAGGCATGGTTAGTTGCATCCTGCAACACAGCAAAAAATATGCTAAACTGTGTATAGGAAAACAGTAGTCCAGACCTCAGGCAGGAGGGAAACAACAGCTACGCCTACCAGCCATGATTTAGTTTTGTTGTACAGATATAAATAAAATAGTATAAAAATGTAAAGCCTAGAATTTAGAAATATTACATTTTTCATTTTTTGTTTGTACCATATGAACATTTCAAAGAACAGATTATTTTCTAGTCAAAATTTCATCATGTTAAGAAACATATATGGCATGGGCAGAAGGCAAACAATCAAGAAGAACTAGGGCAATGACAGAGTTAACTTTTCCATAGAGAGAAATATGAATATCTTAAAATCACAGAATAGAATCAGAATATTTCAAGTTGAAAAGGACACACAAGGATTATGGGAGTCCAACCCCTGGCTCCACAAAGGACCATCCAAAATTCAATCAGTAAGTGTGAGAGCACAGTTCCAACTTCATGAACTCTGGCAGCTCCGTGCCATCACCGATGCCCTCAGGAATGTGTTCCAGAGCCTTACCACTCTCTGGCGAAGAACCTGTCCCTAACCCCACCCTCCCCTGGCACAGCTCCATGCCGTTCCCTCAGGCCCTGTCGCTACCACACAGAGCAGAGCTCAGCGCTGCCCTCCGTTCCTTGTGAGGAGCTGCAGCCGCCATCAGGCCTCCCCTCAGCTCTTCTGCTCTGCACTGAAGAAATCCCGGGAACACTGCTGGTCTTCATATGTTTTGCCTTCTAGATCCTTCTCAAACTTAGCAGTGTTCCACACTCTCTTAGTACCTTTACAGCCTCCTTGTACTGTGGTGCTCAAACCACACCCAGTGGCTGCACAGCACAGAGCAGAGGCGAAAACCCCTCCCTCACCCCCTGGCAGTGCTGGGCCTGGTGCCATCAGGGTACAGCTGGCCCTCTGGGCTGCCTAGGCACACTGCTGGCTCATGTTCAACTTACCATCAACCAGAGCCCCAGATCCCTCTTTGCAGGGCTGCTTTCTAGACTCTCATCCCTCTGTCTGTACATAACCAGGACTGCCCCAGATATATTCAGGATTGCCCCATTCCCAAAGCAGAGTCCACCACTTGCTCCTGCTAAACGTTATGCTATTAGTGACTGCTTAGCCTTCCAGTCTGAGAGGATCTCTGCAAAGCTTCTCCACTCTGAGGGAGTCAATAGCAGTGAGAGAGAGTATTGAAAGCCTGCCAAAATCCAGAAAGATAACATCAACTACCCTCAACTAGCCTCATTTGGTCAATGGTTTTCATAACATCAATTGTTAATAAATAAAAATAATTTACAACTGGTTGTAAATAATCATATTCCCATTTTTTCTCAGTGAAAGACTACAACAAAATTTAAAGTCAAAATCATTTACTTAAAAAAAAAAAAAAAAAAAAAAAGAGTTGGATATAATTTCTTTCCAGCAATTCCAGAAGAGATCCCACCTTCAGCAGTGCAGAGGCAACAAAGAATAGCCATACATTTAGTGAAGTCAGCATCACATTACTTAGAGTCTTCTTTTTTAAAGCATTCAGGAACTGGGATGGCACATTTTTTGACTGCTAAATAATCCACTTAATTGACTCAAGACATAATCAAAAATAGAACTGCAACACATCATAGTCTTCCTTACCAATCACTAATGCTACTATTGCTTTTGTTTGCTGATCATTATTTAAACCACCGTGTAATTAACTTCTGTAGGCTAAATATGACCAAAGTGGAAGAGTCAAAAACAATCTTAGTCGAAGCCTTGTAAGCACTTCACAGTTTATAAGATTGTATTTCACATGTCTGAAATTCATTCCTAGGTTTTGCTAACATTTGGAGAACACTTTCTTATCAGAAAGCAAAGCGGATCTGATTTTGACCCCAAAACAGCAATCAAATGAGTAATAACAGATGACAGCAGTGCCATACATGCCTTTAATTCCAGCTTTGTCAGCCCAGGCAAGTTTCCGTGTGCTGCTCCAAGCGCAGCCCACAGGAGGAGCGAGTGGTGATTTAGCAGTGGATTGTTAGAGTTAGGGTACTATGAGTATGTTGATGTTGGACTTGATGATCTTGAAGGTCTTTTCCAACCAGAGTAGTTCTATGATTCTATAATTTTTGTTCTTTAGCATTTCCAAATACATTGTTCAGAACTGTGTAATACTTCTTACTTCACTTTGTCAGGTAGAGCTAAGTAGACATTTCTTCTGAAAGAATCTGAATAATAAATGTTTGGTCAGCATAACTTATGACCTTGCAATTTTTAAGCAGGCCTAAATATCCTAAAATTAAAATATAAGCAAATATTTTCCATTACAGCTGAATGTGTAAGCTAATGAGCCACCTCTACTTTCTTTTTCCCTAAATCTCTACTCACTTACTCTTTTTTTTCAAGCTGCTAAAAGTAATAAATGAGCGATTTGCCATTGGTCTGGCTGAAGAAAATGTGAAAGTCATAGAAATGCAGCCTAGGTGCTATTCCAACAGATATCTTCTTAAGAGGTCAGAAGAATCATGATACTACTTGGAAGTTGTATGTGATCAGCTCTATAAAATATCAAGTTCCATAGCACAATAATACAAGTATATACAATGAAGATCTAACTTCAACAGCATACTGGATGGTCATGAAGCATCATCCCTTCAGCAACTTATTACTCCACAACTCCTTCCAGTTCTGGCATTAAAGTGTCTTATAACAGCTACATCACCCTCAGCTCATGAAAAATGAAGGGTTATCTGAGTCAACTGAATCTGTAATAGATATGACTAAACTAACTTACATTACCTTCACATTACTTTGTATTAAGTTGCCCATGTGTCTAAACTATTAAACATTCCCTTAGATTTGCCTGGCACCACTATTACTTTATGTATATCACTAAGTATACCCCAAAAAATCATTAGGCCATCCAAAACAGATACTTGTAAGCCACCTACGAACTACATCTCACTTTGTTAAGAACCTTAACAATAAATGTGGTTTGAATACTCTTCCTTTTCTGTGGACTAACACTACAGTTTGACACTCTATTTTGTCTAATGCTTAATCTAAAGCCACTACTAAAAGAACTATTAAATTCCATCATTCTTGATTAAAACTAACTAGTTTACATGAGTTCTAGACTATCAAAACTACAAGAGTTTCTCCAGAAGTACTGTTACTATCTTGGCCCATGACATCAGTGATAGGACTACAGGGAACAGCCTCAAGTTGCACCAAACTGAACCTCAAGGGGAGGTTCAGATTGAATATCAGGAAAAATTTCTTCTCCAAAAGACTAGTCAGGTGCTGGAATGGGATTCCAGGAAGGTGGTTGAGAGACTGATCCAGGAGGTGTTCAAAAATCATTTAGATGTACTAACAGACATGGTTTAGTGTCATGATATGTGGACAGTCGCACTGTACTGCACAGGATGATCTTGGAGGTCTTTCCCAACCTTGGTGATCCTTTGATTCTATGCTGTGATCAGAACCAGATGTTAGTGGTATGGACACAGAGGCTGAACTCTCCCATCAATATTTCATCACATTTTGTAGCTATGTGACATAGGGCAGCAAAGGGGCAGTCTGACAAAGTGGCAAAGTGTATGAAGCAAAGGTTTACCACTGAATTCCTCCATGCAGAAAAAATGGCACCCCAAATCTGTTAAACATTTATGGACATCAAGCAATGCATGTGAGCACAGTGAGGTGGCGGGTGCTGTGTTTCAGCAGTTGTTGCAACAATGTTGTAGCCACATTGTGGAAGGCCATGCAGACTTTTACAAGCTGGCTCTTGTTCATCACTGGTGGAAATTTATTGCTACTGGTGACTATGCTAAAAACAAAACAAAACAAAACAAAACAAAAAAGTGTTTTGTAGCTGAGAACTTGCTCTGTCATTGTTATTGCGCTCTTTGCACTTGCCATGGTAATAAATATAATGTATTATTTTTGGCACATTTTCAGGCTTTTAAGTTTATTCTGAAGTACTCTTAATTGAATCTGTTCAAAATGCTTTTGGACTTAAGCTGTGGGGCTACTTTTAGAATTGGACCAGTAAGGCTTGTACAAAACAGTAAGTAACTATTATTATTAAGTAACTATTACTAGAATAGCAGAACTGCTCAGATTGGAAAAGACCTTGAAGATCACCAAGTCCAACCGCAACCTGACCATTCCACCCTAACTCTAACAGCCCACTGCTAAATCATGTTCCTGAGCACCACATCCAAATGGTTTTTAAACACATTCAGAGATGGTGACTCAACCATCTCCCTGGGGAGCCTATTCCTGTGCTTAACAACCCTTTCTGTAAAGAACTTTTTCCTAATAACCAACCTAAATCTCCTCTGGTGCAACTTGAGGCCATTTCCCCTTCTCTTGTCACCTATCACCAGTGTGAAGAGACCACCACTCTCTCTGCAATCACCTTTCAGATACTGGAAGAGAGCAATTAGAAAGCAATATCATGAGCTGGCAGTCTAGTTCTGACCACACCACATGTAACAGGAAATAACTTGGTAACTATTTGGTAAAAATAGATAGATGCTTGGAGTAGGAGACTATCAAGAGAGCTGTCATTTCCCCAGACTAAACAGCCCCAGTTCCTTCAGTTACTCCTCATAAGGCATATTCTCCAAGCCCTTCACAAGCCTTGTTACCCTACTTTGAACATGCTCCAGCACCTCAATGTCCCTTCTGTACTGAGGTGCCCAAAACTGAACACAGTACTCAAGGTGAGGCCTCACCAGTGCTGAGTACAGGGGCAGGATCCCTGTACTCTAGTCCTGCTCACCACACCATTCCTGATACAACCCAGAATGCCATTGGCCTTCTTGGCCACATGAATACACTGCTGGCTCATATTCAGCCATCTATCCATCAGTACACCAAGGTCCCTTTCCATCAGACAGCTTTCCAGCCACTCTTCCCCAGGCCTGTAGGGTTTCCTGGGGTTGTTGTGACCAAAATGCAGGACCCAACACTTGGCCCTGTTGAAACGCATACAGTTAACCTTGGCCCATTGATCCAGTCTATCCAGGTCCCTCTGTAGCGTTCTTCTCCCCTCATGCAGATCAACACTCCCTCCTAACTTGCAGTCTCCTACATTTATTTCAAGTCACAAGGAGACTCCTTGAAGAAATTTGAGAGCTGTTTTTTTTTCTAGCAGAAGTCTAAAAGTGTCAAAATAGAATCTAAAAATCTAGAAAAATAGCTTGCATACCATCAAATTTGGAGAACATAAGACTTAGTGGTACTGTATTTAAGGGGCACAACTGAAAAGGACACAGAACAGTGACTCTGCTTTCCAAAAGCACCACAGAATACAAAACAAAAAAAACACCACCACCTCAGTTCTTGGAGGATACACTGTTTAGTGGTTATTAGTGTATCACAAACCGGAGTCATTAAAACTGAGGGCACTGAAAACTGATGCTTTTAGCATAACATCTGTATATTGATGGGTATAGGTATCATTGAGCCAAAGGGCCATAGAACATTACTGGGATGCACTGAGAATCCTAAGTTGCGTTCTGTCTGGAAAGCTAAAGAGAACTTTTTTGTTTCAGCTGATTAGTTGAAAGAGGAGAACTCACATATTATTTTCTTTGAAGAGTATGTAATTGTAAAAAGAATAGCATAGAATGCCTGCTCAACACACTTGCTTTGTTTTCTGCATTAGGGTAATTCTGAGTATTACGGAAAGCTTAAGATGGGCTTCTCTGTTTTGTTTTTTTTTTCCTTCTCAAAAAAATAAAGTGAGACTTTGGATGAATGTTAGATTCAAATAACAAAAAAATACTCAGCAGAATGAGTTGTATTGCATGAAAGACTGCTTTCAAACAGCAGTACTTATTTCAATCCACAATTCGATGGAAATAAGAAAAGGTATGAAGATTGTGCAATTTTGTTTTTTTATTACAGGCTGCACAAAACCAGGAAAAACTAGATTAGGGTAATCCACTGAATAAAATGCTAAAACAAGAAGTGCGTGGTGTACAAATAAGTGGCTCACATAAGTTCTGTGCCTCTGGTTTAAGTAGTAAGAATAATCAAAGACACAGTGAAACCCAATTTCTCATGTTATCATGGGTTCCGACGACGTAGGTATGGCATAGTCAAAAGAACTGATGCTCAGAATTGGAACGCTGTAAGTTTAAGACTAAGCCATTTTGGCAGTAAAATTTCACTTTCAAATATTTTTCAGTAACATACACTCCATGAACATGTATTTAAAGATTGTGCATATGCTTACATTTAAGTGGCCTACTGTTGACTTGTATTTGCCTGTAGTGGTAGAATCAGACCCTTAGGCAAGCAGTAAGCCATACACAAGATCCTGCTTTGATATTATGGGCACAGAGTATCAGCACAACTATATACCTAAGTCTCACATAAAATTCACCAAAAATTAACTGATGCTTTAATTTTACACAAGGAATTTACATTTAATATGAAGTTAATCCTATTGAAGCCATAAGACTCAATCCAGTGAATTAAGATTTTTAAGAATTAAGATTTGATAATCAGATCCTGTAACCTTTTTCCAGCATAGTTTGCAGCTATCAAATGTAAAGTAGAAGTGATCCCGGAGAGAGGCAGCAGGTCAAACTCCAATGCAACAAAGCTAGAATTGCACAATCATTCAGATAAAATTTATTGTAGAATTATTAACATTCAAGCGCAAGGAACATAAAGAGCAGACCTGTTTGAATGCTACCACCTTCAAAGCTAGGTATTTTAAGAATAAAACGCACAACAGTTCAGAATAAAATCCTGTTATCTAACAGCAATAATAGCCAAGGCTGAACAGCAAGAGTGAAATTCTTAAACACAAACTTTGTTAGAATATCACAACTGATGTTCTAATGAGCAGAAGTAGACAGGATCTATTCTATACCGTATTCCAAAAAAATCAAACCTCAAATACAGATGACTTAGGCATTTTGGTGACTCAGAGGGAAGAGTGCCACCTACTGAGTCAACAAATTAATTATAATACAACTAACCTATCATGTATTTCCTATGAAACAGAAAAAGCAAGTTCAAAGTGACATTTACAGAGTTTTCTATGCCACTGAAAATGTAATCCCTTTTTGTTATAAAACGTTAACTTCGTTTATGTAACATGATAGTGAATCTATTTCTAGACTAATAATACTTAAACCTAAATTATTTCCAAAAAGTTTCAGACACTTCTGTTCTGATGTAATTCAAGAGCTTTAGTTTCTAAAGGAGGATGTAACTTTCCAAACACCCTGTCCCTACAATCTTTCACAGTTAGACATCAAAACATGAATATGCTCAAAATTATGCATCTAATTACATCTGGAAAAGAATGCACTCTTAACTTCTCCTCTCCTCTCCTTCTTCCCAACCCCACCCTATCTCATCCCCCTTTAAAAAAAGATTCTGGAATATGAGTTTAACAGTGTTGAAGACACAATATTTAGAAGCCAAAAACATCAATCCATTACTGAATATATTGATTTACTTGACCTTCAGGTTTAATTCATTGGTAATCAACACAACACATGCCTCTTTTGGGAGAAAAAAAAACAAAACAACAAAGCAGATAAACCACACTTTTAGAAATACATACAGTGATCAAGAAAAAGTACTTCTACATAACCCATTAAATGTATCTTGTGTCCTATTCTCAGAAATACAGAAGAACAGTATGTATCTTGAGATTCTTTTTTTTATTGGTTGTTCTCGGTGTTTATGAACAAATACTGCCATGCACTTCACATTTGCATAGTTTATGATGTACACCTTTAATGTAGTTAATGAAAGTTACTAGAAACTGACCTTAAGTTGCACTGTCACTCTCTTGGAAAAAAGTGGGTATACCTTTAATTTTGTTTTGCTTTTCTCAGAAATTCCCTTCTCTTTAAAAAATACAATCAACGCACAGCAGCTATTTCAGTACAGATTAATTAAAACAGAAAACTATCCTATCATACAAGTTCTAAAAAGACTCTCTTCCTCTGATGTTTATAAAGACACTATTTACTTTTAAGAAGATAGACAGAAGAATTAGTGACACTCCAATCTGTTATATCAAACCTACATCCATGGCATACCTAAAAGAGAACAAGCAACAGAGGAGGTGGAGAAAAGGGAGGTTTGGGGAGGGAGATAAAGGAGGAGTAGAAACTTGTTCATTATTTATGTTCTACATCTTTGTACACATTAATAAAATAGTTATTTCATATAGACTCTTTCCTTACAGATAGTCCGCCTTCCAAGGTAACTAGAGAATTTGAGCAAGTAGTTGAATACAAAGGTTATATATAACCTCATACTAGAATCTCTGTCATGCCCCAATTGCTTACCAAAATCTCATTTTTGGACTTGACAATTTCAACTATTGCATATTTGACAGAATCACAGTCTTACTTTCCTATTTGCCAATAGTGCTTTTGAGCATAAGTAACTCAAAGTATAAAGCTGTCCACATTTCTGTTTTAAAAGCAGAAAT
The DNA here is from genome assembly GCF_026119805.1 of Tympanuchus pallidicinctus. Taxonomy (NCBI): domain Eukaryota; kingdom Metazoa; phylum Chordata; class Aves; order Galliformes; family Phasianidae; genus Tympanuchus; species Tympanuchus pallidicinctus. The sequence goes on along the minus strand of NW_026294813.1, from coordinate 3,297,976 downwards.
ATGCTTCAAAGTTGCTTATTCCTAAGCAACTTTCTTTGAGTTCAGAGGATGTGGAAACACCCAAGAATTTTATTTATTTATTTATAGTACGGTGTAGCGATTCTTTATTCCTAAAAGCGTGGCTGGGAAACTCTAACCTACTACTAAGGTAACATAGAAAAAGGAACAGGAATCTGCCTTACTGGAACCCCTGCTGAACTTAAAAGCTGTGCAAAAACTTTTGCAGTACTGGTACAGCATTCCCTTTCCTGTCCTTCAGCTCTTTCATCACACGTTTCAATCAAACAGCTCAACCTCACATTTTTCTATCTTGATAGCAAAACACATTCAAATACGTACAGGTGACAACTTACTGAATAATATTCAACAGCAGTCTTTAGATGGCTATTTTAGAAAGTTTTAGAAAGTCAGATTTCTATGTAAAGATTTCAGTTGTAGAAAACAAATCTTCAGGAACATCTGACTTTACTTCTGAAGTCTCATCCAAAAAGCAGTGTTTGAAAATATGAAGCAATCATGAGCTGGCAGTCTAGCTCTGACCTCACCACATGTAACAGGAAATAACTTTGGAAACTATTTGGAAAAAATAGATGCTTGGAGTAGGAGACTATCAAGATTTTGGGATATGAGCAACTATAAAATGATGCCTCACAGTACTCAAGAGAGTCTATATAACCAACAAAATACAGAAATTCCCTCAAACATAGTTTGCACATAAAAAACTGAAATAACTCCTGACAACAGTGTGACAAAGGGCAAAGAAGTGGCAATCTTAAGAAAAGTTAAGAGATCATAGAATCATAGAATCACAAGGTTGGAAGTGACCTATAAGATCATCTAGTCCAACCGTCTCCTCATCACCACTGCCACCACAAGCACTAACACATATCATGCAGCAATGAGAAAAACCCCTAACAGCGGAGCATGAGTCCTCACTGCCAAAGAACTCAGCAGAAAATAGAGTAGCACAGGAACTAGATAAACCATCTAGGGATCTTTATGAACACTGGTGGTTTGTTAGTTTGATATACATGAAGTGACAGATGTCTATGGAATTAAATACTACTTATTAAATATCTATTTTTTTTTTAAATTAAAAGTTATTTAGAAAAAGTATACCTTTATTTTACATTGCTATGAATCTGTGATTTAAAGCAACTGTTTAACAATGCATTATTCTATTTCTACAGATTAGGTATTTTCAAAAATAGGATACATCTGTATCACTAGTAGAATTGCAGAATCATTCAGGTTGGAAAAGACCTTGAAGAACATGAAGTCCAACCATTACCTAGCCATACTAGCGTAACAACCCACTGCTAAATCATGTTCCTGAGCACCACATCCAAATGGTTTTTAAACACATTCAGAGATGGTGACTCAACCATCTCCCTGGGGAGCCTATTCCTGTGCTTAACAACCCTTTCTGTAAAGAACTTTTTCCTAATAACCAACCTAAATCTCCTCTGGTGCAACTTGAGGCCACTTTCCCTGGTGCTGTCACCTGTCACCAATGCGACGAGACCAACCCCACTCTCTCTGCAATACATTTCAGATACTGGAAGAGAGCAATAAGGTCTCCCTTCAGCTTCCTTTTCCCCAGACTAAACAGCCCCAGTTCCTTCAGTTACTCCTCATAAGGCATATTCTCCAAGCCCTTCACAAGCCTTGTTACCCTACTTTGAACATGCTCCAGCACCTCAATGTCCCTTCTGTACTGAGGTGCCCAAAACTGAACACAGTACTCAAGGTGAGGCCTCACCAGTGCTGAGTACAGGGGCAGGATCCCTGTACTCTAGTCCTGCTCACCACACCATTCCTGATACAAACCAGAATGCCATTGGCCTTCTTGGCCACATGAATACACTGCTGGCTCATATTCAGCCATCTATCCATCAGTACACCAAGGTCCCTTTCCATCAGACAGCTTTCCAGCCACTCTTCCCCAGGCCTGTAGGGTTTCCTGGGGTTGTTGTGACCAAAATGCAGGACCCAACACTTGGCCCTGTTGAAACGCATACAGTTAACCTTGGCCCATTGATCCAGTCTATCCAGGTCCCTCTGTAGCGTTCTTCTCCCTTCATGCAGATCAACACTCTGTCCTAACTTGGTGCCATCTGCAAACTTACTGAGGATGCACTCAATCCCCTCAACAAGATCATTAGAAATATGTTAAATATAAGCGGCCCCTGTATCAGGCCCTGGGGGACGCCCGGGCTCGTGACTGGCAGCCAACTGGATTTAACTCCATTGACCACAACTCTTTGGGCCCGGCCATCCAGACAGTGTTTCACCCAGCACAGCATACACCCATCCAAACCATGGGCAGCCAGCTTCTCCACAAGAATGTTGTGGGGGAGAGTGTCAAAAGCCTTAATGAAGTCCAGGTAGAGCACACTAACAGCCTTATCTTCATCCACTAAGCGGGCCACCTTGTCATAGAATGAAATCAGGTTTGTCAGACAGGATCTACCATTCATAAAGACATTCTGATTGGGCCTGATCCCCTGGTTGACCTTTAATTGGTCCATGATGGCTCCTGAGATTATCTGTTCCATAACCTTTCAGGGCAAAAAAACACAATACACAAAGCACAAAACATTGCTTCAGACCACCTCACAGAAAATACCTCCATGTAACTGCACCAGACACCTGGAGATCAGAGTGCGAAAACAATCTCTAACATACAACAGAGGAGGAGAGATGCACCTGCATCTCCAGGATAACAGAAACAGAAAACTGAACACATCATTTGCAACATTTAGGTAGATCAATGACATTGACCTTTAACAGATGGCATAGCTTGAGATAAGATATGCAAGGTCAGAGAGAATACCACCTCTAGTTTTGAAATGGTTGACATACTCACATGCCCAACTCCACGTACAGATTTTAAAGCTGTTGAATATTTGAAAAAGTTAAGCAGCAGGGAACAAGGAATACTCATTTTATGGTAAGAGTATTTGTATAATTAAAATGAAAAGGCTATGAACTTAGATTGAAATCCTACCCAGATCCTAGTGAAATATTGGGCATTCTGCCAATGACCTCAACGCATAAATAATCATACTCTTTGTTAGGACAGATTTGTGTAAACTAGTAGAAACTGAAGATTGCTAAATACTGAAAGTAATGGCTATGATGTTGTCACTAAATGAATTAATTTACAACCTGTGCCGTAATTAAAAACATATGTTTTTAATGTGTTCCTATACAGAAGCAATCTAATAAAATGTAGTAATAAACTTGAGCTAATAGTCAAGACTAATGTTTAAAATCTGAAGAAAACATGAAAATGTAGAATATATTCATGTGCAGCAAGAGAGAGAGACCTTTTGCAACAAATTGCATACGAACTCCAACATTGGTAAAAATCCAGTGTAAAAACTGGCCTAAGATGTTCTTCTGGATTGTTAAGAATGAGAAGCACAGCTAGTCACTTGCATATCTACTATTCTGCCAGTCACTGTAAATTGTGAAAATACCAGCTCTGATATTGTACTTAAGCAGGGGAAAGGGAAAGGGAATGCTAGGATTCTAATTAGACTAGTAAGAAAAAATTTAAAATGAGAGGTTTTTAAAAGCCTCTATGTTCTCTAAATAAAAGAAGGCAAAATATGACATTTCAAACTGCTAGAAAGCCCTTCCTCAGATATCTGGCCAAGCAGTAACTGAGTGTTCTAACAGATATCCTAAACTATTACCACCAAACATTTCCTGGAAAAACTATCATTTGAGTAGTTTTATGACCCTTTGTGCAACTAAGAAGGTAAATGTCTGAAGAGGGAAAAAAAAAAAACAAAACAACAGCATACAAAAGAATTTTTCATTGATTTTTTTTTCTTCTGTTGTAAGGTGGGTATGTAAAAGGAAAACATTTATTTCTAAACTACAGCAAACATTATATACCGTTACTAACAACAGAAAATGCAGTTTGGTATTTCACGGATTTATTTCAATACATTTTTAATTATGCCTCATTTACAGAAAGCCTTTCACCAGAGACAGGAAGTAGTTGCACTGCTCACGTTTCATGCTGCTGTATACGCTGCTATATATTCAACTTTTCCAGCTCAGGAAAACATTAGGTTTGTGACCAGTTTCACTCATTGAGCACATCTTAAGTGTGCGAGGTTAAACTCAAAATTTCTGTCTTAACTTGAGATAGGTGAACATTACTTGTCTCTTTACTCAACAGCAAGTATTTTAATGCGTTTACCAAAAAAAAAAAAAACAAACCTCCAACCAACCAACCAAAAAAAAAAAAACCAGCTTTCAGACTTCAGGTCTCCAGTCAAAGCATGAAAATCTGAGCTTTACTCCATGATACTGGTCACTCTTCTGGTTTTGGAATTGAATAAAACACATTTTGCCCATCTGGAAAGGATTAGGCAAACTCTGGGCATACATTACATCTTTTCCAAACTTCCACTCTCAGAGACACAAACTTTATAAACTAAATCAGAATACATATCTTCAACAAAGCATAATCTATAAGCCAATCAATGATACCGCAAATTAACAACCTTTTTAGTGATTAGAAAACAATCCACTCACAAACATGCTTGTTAATTAGTTGCTAATGACCTGCTGTTTGACAACCACAATGCAATAAGCATTTTTCATATTTCAGATTTTTCAGATAGTTTTTTAGCATTCCAAGTGAGTTCTCTCAAATCCCACAGTCTGACTCCTGTCAGCTAAAAAAAAAAAACTATTAATAAGTGTTAAAAGATACCACTTGCGCTACCATTCTTCCCTCAGAATCGAAAGCAATTTATAGCCAAGATAGGAAGTTTGGATTGAGATTTAGGCCTTATTCTGTAAATAGAGAAGGGAGTGGAACAATAAACAAAAGAAGTCACATCCAACAAGCAAGTGTATAACTATCACATAAATGCAAATATAGATAATATGCCAACTGATTTCATTAATTCATCTTGTGTTTGGTTTTTTTTTTTTTTATATTGGCAGTGTTATCTAATTTCATTTTCTATCATTATTCCACCATGTCCTACGGCTACTCAATTCACAAGATGAGCTACAAATTACAGAAACTGATGACAGAAAATTCTTCGTTGAAATCTTTGTGTATGTTTCCTCTCTTGGTTAAACTTCGTAGCTCTAGGGCCAAGTGTATCTAAAAGAGGGAGAACGTGTGTCACATAATATTTCACAGCTGTTATGTCAGATCTCAATCACAACTCCTCTTTTGCCAGTCTTCGGGTGGCCATTCTAGATATTATTTCTTCAGATAATTAAGAGCAACAACATGTTCGTAACACAAAAGCAAGAATGTAAGAACAGTAGTATTAGTTCATTATTTAGGTTTAAAAAGTGATTCTATCAGTGGAAAGTAGCGTATATGTAAAAAGGAGTACAAGGAGTATACCATCTACAGAAATACTGTACAAATACTCCTATTGTGTGAACCATATCAAGTACCACACTTTCCCCAAACTACTGTACCTAAACAGAAGTACATTTCAGAGTTTGTTTCCACCCTACCAAATCTATCATTTTGAATGCACTAGGATTTTTTACTTACTCGTCTTCAATTCCCTAAGAATAAAGAGACATGGGAAATTTATTGTTACTTGTTGTAAAGCGGGGTCCTCAAATATTAAATACATGCACAGAAAGAAATTAAGGGCAACAGATATATGACAGTTTTTCAACTGTCCCTCAGAGGAACACACACACCTGTGGTCTCCAATAAATTAAGTCAATGGATAATCTTACAATTCTTGCACAAAAATAACACAAAGGAAAACAGCCTCCTGCCAAGGGCTTAAATTCACTGTAAGGAATTCCAGTAAAACAGCTAGGAAGTCTGGACAACAAATGAGGATGAAAATTACTTAATGGACTGTAGCCAAAGAAGAAAGAAGCAAACAAATACAATTGACATCAAAATTACTTCTTGAAATCAAAGCCTTTCTTGTTAATGGGGGAAGAAACTGCAGGATGAGAATCAGAGACAGGATTTCATGGGAACCAGAATGCTCTGAATGCTCATTTTTATTGGACAAGGATAGGAAATTCTCCTGACAGAGCAATGTTAGAGTGCCTTGCATAGAAACAAAATCTTTGCAAACAAGTTAAGAAGCCCAGACAAAGTGGAAAAATGCCTCAGAAAAGAAGCATAACAATCTTGGACCTGCAGAAGGAAAGGAATGTGCAGAGTCCTGACTGGCCCGACCCTGCTACCAAATGCCTTAACTAGTACAGAATCTAATGGGAAAATGTTACTTGTTACTACAGAATAAAAATATATTACTAATCTATAAGCTACCAGCATGTAAAAGAAGAACCATTCGTATGAAATAGCTTTCCTTTTAGTACTGCTAATCAGACAACACAGCTTCTAAATCAGCCCTGGCTGCCTAAACCCCCTTAATATTATAAAAAATGAAAGGCATGATTGTGGTCAGCTCTACACAGGTATGCAAAATGAAACAAGAAGCCTTTTGCTCCTCTCAAATGTCTAAACCACTGCCAGAAACACTACAGTTCTTTAGATTACCGACCACAAGATTTACAAGAGTTTAAGACTACTGCTGTATGCGAATACCGTCTGCCCCTTCAGAAATGTGACAGCACTGGTTTGCACTGGGGATTCATGCTTCACAGTTAAGTACAAGAGAATACACCTTGCCAGTGAGAGCACATGGATGAGCAAATGATTACCTAAAGCATCATGAAGTTAATCTTGTACAAATACAATAAACAAACAAGCTCTGTAAATTTTCTCCCCTTTAAGTATTTGAAAAATCTACAATTGTGTAACGATGCTAATGCAGTGTTGTAAGAGACACAGAGTATTAGTACCACCTGCATACATACTGGAGTTAAAGCTAACAGCCACCACACCATACTGCCAAGCGCTACACTTACTGAATTACAAGTACAGTGGTAGCAGGCAAAAACATGAAAATCCCTACTAATTTCTGAGAGACACAGAGAACGAACACTCTTGTAACTTGCGTAAGTTCATATGAAGTCCAAGGAAGAGGAAAAATTACAGCACCTGTAGCGCTTACCACTTTTACTGACTGCCCACTGATACTGTCCTCTTTCACCTGCACCTACAAATCCAGGTGTCTTGAACTTAGTCAATAAAAATGTGCTATACTCTTGATTCTTTATTCACACAAATGAAGATTCCTCCAAAAACAAAGTAAGCTAGTTCATTGATGCTGTTGAATTAGCTGTTGCTACACAGTAGACCACTTACAAAAGTAACTCCAATTCAATTACAAGACCTTCGAATGTAGAATTATTATTTAATCACCAATTTCAAATGTCGTATCTGCATCTCTAACAGTATATCTGAGGAAAACAAATAACATTTATAGTCTCAATACCAAAGTTTTAAGAAAAAAGCTTCCAATAATTATTTTGCATGGTTTGGAATCAGAATCATATCAAAAGGATGAGATGATCAGGAGGCTGAAGCACCTCCCCTATGAGGACAGGCTGAGGGAGCTGGGCTTGTTCAGCCTGGAGAAGAGAAGGCTGCGGGGTGACCTCATTGCAGCCTATCAATACCTGAAGGGAACCTACACCCAGGAAGGGACTAAACTCTTCAAAAGGGCTGACAACAGCAGGACTAGGGGAAATGGATCCAAGTTGAAGGAGGGAAGATTGAGGTTGGATGTTAGGGGGAAGTTCTTTACAAGGAGAGTGGTTAGGCCCTGGAACGGGCTGCCCAGGGAGGTTGTGGATGCCCCGTCCTTGGACGTGTTCAAAGCCAGGTTGGACGGGGTCCTGGGCAACCTGATCTGAATGTGTATGTTTGGTGGCCCTGCTAGGCAGGGGGGTTGGAACTACATGATCCTTGAGGTCCCTTCCAACCCGGGTGATTCTGTGATTCTGTGAAAAGGATTGTTGCTGCATCAAAAAGGTCTTGATGGTTTTGTCATGCATACTGAATTTGATTTTTATTTTCCTTAAAAAATACAGAATAACTACTGGGAGACATTTCATTTCAATAGATTTTCTGTTTAAAATGCTCGTATTTCAAGCACTAAGGTATGTCCTTAGTGTTAAGGCATGCACACACAACCTCAGCTTCCCCCTGGAATTTTCTTCTCCATGGGCTGTTTGGTGTACCTTTTGTTCATCTTCTGACATAAGAAAAGGCAAATTAATAGCTCTGGATCTTTCCTCCCAGCAGGAAAAGACCGTTTCTGCAAACTTTATTACAAAATAAATAAATTTCACTTCTTTTATAGTAAATCAGTAACGTGCTTCTGGAAAAAAACAGCTGTTTAGTATATGGAGAAAACAAACTAGCCATTTCAGATTCACAAAATATTTGAGAACTATTGGGTTGTAAAAGAAAAACACCCATTTTTGTATTCTGTCATCTTTTATCTCTGCTAGTAAATCAGGCACACAAGATAAAGAACAATTTCATTTATAAGGTATACACCTGCATGTTAACTAAGTCATTGCTGATGAACACCATCACTGAACAGTGCCAGAAACCCAAAACAAAGGGCTGTTTTAAGAATTTCCCTACTTAATGATTTTTAATTTCCAGGCAAGGAAGTAACTGAATAGGATTGAAGAAAACTACCCATTTTCTCTTCAAAAAAATGACATTATAGCATAAATAGCTTATCTTAAAAACACAGAACTCTGGAGGTCACCATTTTGGCCATATTTCTTACAGCATTTCTGAAGAAAAACAAAAAGTCATCAGGCTATCAATGAAGGTTTTTCACACACATAAACACACAAATAGCCCATAAACAAAAACTATAAAAAAGGCAAATAAATACTTCAGTATTGAAGGTAGAATAAAGGGATGTGTATGGGAGAATATACAGACTCAAAACTACAGTTCTAAAATGACTGATCTGAAAACCTGACATTGTGCTAAAAAGTGAGATTTCCACATCTCTGATGCTGGAATGCAGGAATCAAATACAAAGAGTATTTATTTCTACCAAAACACTTGAGACAAAATAAGCATATGAATTTATTCTTCTTCTTTTCTGTAGAAGGTCATCAAAATAGCATAACACTATAATGCAACTTCACAAAGCAAAGCTATCAGGTTAGTATGAAGGCTGCTCCAAAAGTAATAGCTGTTTTATTGTGTTGGCTCACAACATCAGAGGTAGATGGTGGTATCACAGCAGAGGCTGAACCTTCTCCCAATATTTCATTACATTTTGTTGCCATGAGACAGGTGGTAGCAGAGGGAACAGCCTGACAACATGGCATCTGACATGGAAGTACATACGAAACAAAGGCTTGTCACTGATTTCCTCCAAGCAGAAAAAACGGCATTCACTGAAGTTCACTGGCAATTGTAAACATTGATAAAGATCAAACAGTGGATGTGAGCACAGTGAAGGGTAGTTGCTGCATTTCAGCAGTAGAGACAGTGGGTCACCTCCAGTGGTGGAGATTTTTACAAGCATGTAGAATCTTGTTCACGGCTGGTGAAAATGCATAACTCATGGCGGTGACTGTTGAAAAAGTGTTTTGTAACTTAGAATTTGCTCAAGTAGCTCTTATTATCCTTGTGTTTGTTTTAGAACTCTGTTAACGGAATTACCCAGAACTTACTTTTGGAGTAGCCTATGTATTTTCACTTTATGTACTCTTAAGAAACTGATTTAGACAACTGCAGAATAAAATGAAAAAAATATCCTGGCAAAAATCTCACGGAGTTCAACAAGAACTGCAGAGTCTGGAAAGTAGCTCTCGAGAAAAGGCGTAAATTCACAGCAAGTTGAATACAAGACAGTAAACTGCCCTTAAAGCAGCTAGTACTCTTAGCCATTTTATTAATGGAGAAATATTGCCAGCAGGTCAGAAGACGCCACAGCTAGAGTGCTAGGCCCAGTTCTAGGCCCATCAAAACATGAGATACACAATCATAGAATGGCCTGGGTTCAAAAGGACCTCAAAGCACATCAAGTTTCATCCCCCTGCTCTGGGCAGGGTCACAAAACCACTAGGACAGGCTGCCCAGAGCCACATCCAGCCTGGCCTTGAATACCTCCAGGGATGGGGCATCCACAACCTCCTTGGGCAACCTGTTCCAGTGCGTCACCATGCTCTGAGTGAAAAACCTCCTTCTGATACCTAACCTAAAACTCTTCTGTCTTAGTTTAAAACCACTCCCCCTTGTCCTATCGCTGTCCACCCATGTAAACAATCATTCTCCCCCGTGTTTTTATGCTCCCTACAAATACTGGAAGGCCACAATGAGGTCTCCCCAAAGCCTTCTCTTTTCCAAGCTAAACAAGCCTAGTTCCCTCAACCTTTCCTCATAAGAGAGGTTCTCCAGCCCTCTGTTTATCTTAGTGGCCCTCCTCTGGACCTGTTCCAAGAGCTCTGCATCTTTTTTGTGCTGGGTGCCCCAGGCCTGGACGCAGTACTGCAGATGAGGCCTCACAAGAGCTGAGTAGAGGGGGACAACCACCTCCCTCTCCCTGCTGACCACCCCTTTTTTTAATTCAGCCCAGAACACAGTCGGCCTTCGAGGCTGCAAGCTCATACTGCTGGCTCATGTCCAGCTTCTCATCCACTAGGATCCTCAAGTCCTTCTGTGCAGGGCTGCTCCCAAGGAGATCTTCCCCTAGTTTGTATAAGTATCTGGGATTGCCCCATCCCAAGGGCAGCACCCTGCACTTGGTCTTACTGAACCTCTTTAGGTCTTTATGGGCCCACTTCTCCAGGCTGTCCAGGTCCCTCTGGATGGCTTCCCTTCCCTCCAGTGTATCAACTGCACCGTTCAGCTTGGTGTTGTCTGCAAACTTGCTGTGGGGGCTCTCAACGTCATCATCTGTTATCAATAAAGATGTTGAAGAGCACCAGTCCCAAGACTGACTGCTGAGGGACACCGCTTGTGACCGGTCTCCACCCTGACACAGAACCATTGATCACAACCCTTTGGCTGCAACCAGCCAACCAATTCCGAATCCTCTGAACAGTACATCCTTCAAATTCACACCTCTCCAATTTAGAGAGGACATCTGGATATACAGAATAGAGTCCAAAGGGGCTACTAAACTGATCAAGGAACTAGAATACCTCTCTTAAGAAGAGAGGCTGAGTGCGATGGAACTGTTTAACCTGGAGGAGTTTCACACAGATCTCATCAATACCTACAAATACTTGAAGGGAAAGTGTAAGGAGGATGGAACAAGGCTCTTTTCAGTGGTTTCCAGTGACAAGACAGGAGGCAACAGACACAAACTGGAACAATGGAAGGTCTGACCACCAAGAAGCTCTTCTGTGCTGTGTGCATGAGGGAGCACTGGCACAAGGCTGCCCAGGGGATCATAGAATGAGTTGGGTTGGAAGGCACCTTGCACATCATCAAGCTCCAACTCCCCTGCCACAGACAGGGGGCCACCAACCTCCAGATATAATATTAGACCAGGCTGCCCAGGGCCCCATCCAACCTGGCCTTGAACACCTCCAGGAATGGTGCATCCACATCCATCTCTGGGCAGCCTGTTCGAGTACCTCACCACACTCTTGGTCAAGAACTTCTCCCTGATATCCAAACTAAATCTTCACTCCTTCAACTTAAAACTATTTCCCCTTGTTCTGCCATTATCTACCCTTGTAAAGAGGTGTCTCCCCTCTTGTCTGTAGGCTTCCTTTAGGAAGGTTCAATGAGGTAGGTAGGAGAGCTGTAGGCTCTCCTTCTTGGGAGATCTTCAGAATCTGCCTGGACAAAAGTCTGAGCAGGCCAATGTCTGCACTTGAGCAGGAATTGGACAAAATGGACCAAAGGTCCCTTTCACCCATCCAACTCTAACCATTCTGTGATTCTGGAAAAATAATTAAGTCTCATACTATTTTAGTTAAAAAAACAAAAACAAAAACCAAATTTTAACAGGCACGCTCTATAACAAAAAACAGCTATTGCTGTTTCACAGCCTTAATTCAATGTCTTATCTTGAATTATGACTGAACACTTATGACTCAACAAATATGACCAAAAGTTCTGAAGTAAGTGTGTAAAGGAAGACAAAAAGCAGTAAGACATAGAAAAGTATTATCAGTGCTCTGGATAGTTGCTATTTGCTTTATATAAAGTCATCCAGGGTCTCAAGATTCTCGAAGTTGTCCTAAGTAAAGCCAATTACCTCCTCTGAGATCATGTTACAGTAAAGTGCCTTTAGTCTCACAAGTTTGAGGGATGTTCAGAAGTTTTCCTGTGAAACTGAAGTAAGATGCTTCTGCTACCAATACTATCAGTAAATTCTCCCACTAGCCATCCTATGGCATACAGGTTAGCAGTAGAGACAGAGCAGCAAAATTACTCCTAATATTCATCAGAACAAGTTGAGAATGGACATCATTTTTGTACCATGTATGCAAATTATACCGTATTTCTTTACACCATCATAATTTTGCTCTCCTCCAATGAGATTTGGACCAGTCTCTTATCTACTTTAATTTTTTGTATTCATCTAGTAACATTTTTCTGCAGTTCCCTATGAGGTTAATAAAATAAGCACTTTGCAGACTACAGTATGCCTTCAGATTGTGGCAAATAAGCCAGTACATCAAGAAGGCTCTTGGTCAAAGACAAGTGGCATAGTTGTCTCCAACAAGATTAGCTGGTAAAAATACATAGTTTTAGCATATAGCCGATTCAGAAAACAAAAGTTGATCAGGCAGGTCTCACTAAATCAGTACTGATAATATTATTTTTTGTACACTGTAGAACATGACACCTTTTAAAGCATCACTGAGTAAAGAAATTTATTGTATAGCATACAATTACTGTTACTCATTCCAACTCCACCTCTGCAAAAAAAAAAAAAAAAACAATTCTTATATGCTGATAGAATTTGTTAGTAACATTCAGAAAAGCTAGCAGTTCAGGTGAAAGCCAGACTAATTAAACTGATTACTACAGTAATTTCCAAAATTAATACCAAAGGCCGCACTAAATAAATGCAAGCATTCTAACATGAAAACATGGAACTGAATTTGAAAGTTCAGCAATGCTTTATAAAGGTCAGTATCACAAACCTGATGGTAACACACTGAGATATGCTCATTTAAGTATGTGCATGGAAGTGTAAATTTATTTTACAGATCTTATCTACTTTATCTTTATCTACTTTCATAAGATAGCAAACACACATCCATCCTTCAGAAACGCAGCAGAACACATGGATGACTATTAAACCAAACAAGTCCTCAGTGCTCACTGATCGCTGTAAAACTTTTTCAATTAGAATTTTTCACTTTCTCTGTGAACTTGCACAGTTCTTCCACAGCTACAGGTCTGCACGTTAGCATTTTCTTAGGCCTTCGTCTGGAACACAGAACATCCAACCAGGACAAGGAAGCTTATACAGAATACAGAGTAATAAAACATACTAAAGTACAACAGTGAATGAAAATAAACAATTCTGCTTTGCAGTGCCAGAGTAACATTAACAAAATGTCAAATTATTCAGCCATAAGATTAAGAACAGAGTTACCAACACCAATCATCCATACATACTGGGAAGCTTCCAGTGACACAACAGTACCATGTAACAATTAGACTTGTTCGCTGACTGCCTAAGCCAGTAAAACTTTCACATGTAGGACAGCTGTAAAGGTTTAATCTTACATGTGAGCAGCTCTAGTGAAGGCAAAAATCTGAGTAAAACTAATCCTTTTTTTGTGAGGGGAAAAAAAAAGAAAACTAACAAAAAACCACCCACACACCTCACAGGAAAAAAAAAGAAAGAGGTCTCAATCATTTTCACCACCTCAATTATTACTATGCAGCATTAACATCCACATGTAACAATTAGATTTGGAGTATGAATACAAAAATCCATGCAAGAGACTCAGATTTTCTTACTATTCAAAAAGAAAAAAGGGTTTCTTTAACGAAATTAAAACAGCCCCCCTTCCCTTCCCAATAATCCAGCCACTACTCCGTCTTTCACAGAAAACTCCACGACAAATCACTTATTTTAATCACTTAATGTTTTTAACATTTCTGCAGGGAGCGCAATGATTCCAAAAATAGGCGACATACAGAGTAGTACAGAATTTGACCAGGAAAGCAGAAATAATAATAAAAGAATTCTAATCCAAATTAGTGCTGCTGCACCTGCTGCTATTTAAACAAAAGAGAAAAGAATAAATACCATCCTTAAACAAAAGGCAAACGAATCATCCAGAGAAGTACAATTGCCTACTCATAACTGCAGAGAACAAGTGGTAATATTTTCACCAGGAGTGCAAGATAGCAACACGATGCTTTGTTGACTTTATCATAGTAGTGGTGGTAGAGAAGCTAACAACTGTGCACGTCAGCTTTGAAACTTACTACTAAAGCCATCAGTTCTCATGTTAATTAAGCACAATAAATCAAAACAACTACAAAGCAGAATCATACATCGCCTGAATCTGCAAGAAAAATGTTGTTTCAGCAGAAAAACAGTATTACAGTAGTTGAGCTTCTGCCTTGAAATTCTTATAAAACATTATATATAGTTAACAAAACATTTTACACACTGCTTTTCTGTCCATAATTTTAAGAATTGTTTTCAATTATAAAAATATAAAATGCTCAATAAGATCCATCTGTTCTACTGGAATATTTGCATTGGCAATTATGTAATGAAAATAACAAGAGAAGCAAGTAATTTTTGTATCTTACTTTCAAAGCTTCTTAATCTATACTTTGATATACTTAGGTCAAACCATCTGTTACTTCTTTTCCTCATCATATTACCTACTAATTATATTACTTTATAACTAGCCTCTACATAAAAGTAAGAGCAAGAAAACTACAGAGTTAAAACAAAAATAAACATAATACTTATAATGACCATACCTAGTAATAAGAACCGCATTATCATGGTGGGCAATCCCATTTTCTGGAATGGTGTTTCCATCACTTTGGTGGGAGAGAATGGATTTCTGCCACTTACAGAAGCTATCGAGGGACTTGTCTGCATGGTGGTTTATCTCCAAGTTTGGCTGCAATACAACATGCATACCAGAAATGTTCCAAACAAATTACTAAGGTCAGTTGTTAAGCCTTTTGAAGACTAAATTGGGACTATAATTAGAAGCAGTGGTTTCTAGGAATAAACTCTTCTTGCCAAATTTTATCTCTGTAAAATCTGACCCCAAGTTCAGTTGTGTATTACTGAACAGACATTCCTTCTGCTCCAACTTAAATAATGATTATGTCAATACAAAAAAAATAAAAATAAAAATAAAATAAAAATAAAAAAAACCCACCTAAGTATTGACATATAGGTCTAAAAATAAAACTGACATACTCAAAGGTATATTAATATTCTCCTGAAGTAAAGAACAGATATTTTTGAAATAATATGTGGGAAATATTCCTTTGAAAAGTTCTCATCTTGATTATAGTAGTGAAAGATTACAAGGCAGGTTTTGTACTCAGATGCAGCCATTTCAAGCAATAATTGAATAATTCTATACTACACAATAGCATAATTTGTATTTCAGGGATATAAAGCTGAAGTGCAACAACTCTTACCTGATCTTCAGTGAGGACAATTAAACGTGTCACTATTATATTCACTACGTTTCCTAGACTGGAATCACGATAAAGTTTGGCAACCTGACCTCCAGAAAATAAGAAAAGGCACAAAGTCAGACAAGAAACAACGTGCAGTTCCCAAATTGTTAACCATTCAACTATCTTCCTGCTCAATGCATTTACAGAATGTTGATAATTAACATTACCTAAGTTACTTTTTGGATAAACAAATGACCATTCAGTAAAAACAAATACATTTCTGTCATAATTTTCAGTCAAAATAGTTTATAACTTGTTTAATAAACCATCCAACATAAGAAGCATTTAGGCTGTTGATTTAAACATAACAAAGCTACACAATTTTAAATTCTTAAATGATTAAACGATTTAAATGATTAAATGATTACATTCAGATTGAAAACAAAACAAAACAAAAAATGTGAATGATCACAGCACACTTAACAGAAACAGTACTGCATTTTTCCCCACAATGCTACAATTTACCATATTGTAATTATGAATTCTTGCAAGATGATGCATATTTTAAGGCTTTACTATGTCAGTAAATAAATATTTTACAAATACTTTGAGCTTTCAGAGTGCACATGTTAATATCAATATTGAGAGGGATGAAACTTACAATATTCATTACACTCAAAATGTAGTGTTCAATGTCTTTGCGACCATGATATCCCACCATCATTTTGTCGGCTACTACCAGCGTCTCCACAAACCGCTCAAGGCTTACTGATCTCTTCTGTCGACTATGGCTACTTAATGTGTCATTGACAGGAAGTGAAGTTGGAAAAGCAGATCCATCACTCATCCACCAAGGTTTACTGCTTCTTGTGAGGTCTTCTAGGAACCAAAATAATTAAACACTTCAGAAGGATCACTAGTAAAACTCATTCAAATGCAGCTGTTTTAAGTTGAGATCATCTTTAAGACTCTAAAAACAAGTCTTTCTTGAGGCAAGGAAAATGCAAGTTTATCATCTTTAAATTTAAAATACCTCATAAAAAGGAAAAACAAGTTTACTTCAAGTTCTGATATTCTGAATGCTACTTAACTTGGCTTAGCATGACAAATCATCATCTTCTCTCAACGTATCTAATCCTGCACATTTATTTTAGTACTAAAGATTACTTATAGTTAACCATGAGCAGGATATGAGATGGCTGTAATACTAGAAAATTAAAAAAAATTGGAAAATATAGAAAAAAAATCAAAATTAAGGTTAAAGGTATCAAGACATACTAAGGAATTAAACAGTTTGAAAATGCAATACTGCTTTTATGCAATATATGGTTATTACAAACATGAAATTATCAGAGAAACAAACAGTACATACTTTCTTAAAACTTGAACTCATGTCCTCAGGGCAAAATTGAACATCCCTTCCCTGCAAAATGGGCACTTTTAATATTAAGTATCCCTTTTTCACAAAGATCCATGCAAATCTCAAGTTCAAGTTCAATAAAGCATAAAATAAGCTGAAATCACATAGTAAGGACTTCAAAATATTCAAGGTTATGGATGGTAGTTATGGATGAACTTAAGAACACTAAAAGGTAAGCACATTTTTAAGTGACTGAATGAGACTGCTCAAGTGATCAACACAAGAGATGCAACCTTACCTCTCCTACAATTAGTTCAGCTAAGGATAAGCTGAGATATGTCCAATATATTCTGTGAAAAAGCACTACTTTATGCAGTCCAGCTAAACCATCTGTTTCATAGAGCAATAATAACACAACAAAGCATGTACATTCAGGACAAAACCAGGAATACTTCAGTAGTCCCACTGTTGCATAATATTTTGAGTGCACAGAGTTGGCTTTAAAAGGCACATTATTTTCAGAAAGTTGAAAAGAGGAAATAATCTGGGCAGCTGACAAAAATGCTGGAAGTAAAATTATTCTCATTCTACAGTACTACAGTTCAATAATCCTATACCCATCCTAAAAAATAATATCAAGTAATATTGATAATAAGTAATAAGTCTGGAGAGGATTTCAAAATCAACATCAAGATTTCTACTAGCTCTTATCCCTATTTTAGCAAGTTCAAAGTTGATCTAATTGTTTAAAGATTTTCATCTCACTTAAGTAGTGATTTAGAATCATAGAATTACTCAGGTTGGAAAAGACCTTAAAGATCATTGAGTCCAACCATGAGAAGAATTTTAAAAAGACCATTTAAGAATATGTAGAATTTTAGCTGGCAACTTCTGTGGTACATTTTAAAAAAAAAAAAATCAACACCTCAGAGTAAATGGTGCTATCTGGGGATTTCTAATGCTCATAAAAATGCCAAGTACTTTATACATACAATATTGCTTCATATTCATTCATAATTTTTCATTCAAAGATGCAAATCTGTTCTAAACATTTGAAAAACCAATGAGCTCAGAAAACTTCCACATAAAAAACAAGTAACAATTCTTCTGGACTCATCTTGACACCATCCTTCAAAACAAAGGTCTCAGAAGACTTCAAGAAAACAAACGTTTCTCCTTTTCTTATCAGATGATAAAAAGGCTTCAGCTGATTTCAAAGTAATGGAAAAGTTGGAAATAATCCTGGGTACTCACACTCCAGGATCTATCAGTTTTCATGATGTTTTAGTTTAAAAACACTGAACAATTTTGAGTAAAAACTTTCTTTAAAAAAGACTGCAAACTTTCACGGAAAACATTCTGACAAAAATATTTTTGTTTTAAATAACATAATGAGTCCTAGATTAAAAACCTTACATCAACACTGAGCATATCTACTGGGAAATAAAACAAGGGTGGGGGAAGAGGAGGGATCAGAAAAGCAATGTAATTAACCCCAAAGTAAGAAGTACAAAAGCAGGAAATTAGATTGTAAACTGCAACTGAAAAGAAATCCAGATGCACATAGAAAGAAATGGTGCAGGCGGAGTACACAGTAACGGTACCCAAGTTTTAAGTCTTCATCTTCAAAGGTACTAGATAGGAGAAAGAAGCAGAGATGAAAGAACGTAACACACAAAAACAAACCAAAGGTGATTTAAAATCTACAACTGCAAACTATTTTAATATTCTCACAATTGCATCTTACACAGGTGAAAAATTACATACAGCCTTTTCTTAATATTAAGCAACCCCATTTAATGCACATATAAGCATTTTTTCATTTTAGAATGTGCTGACTGTAGGATTTGGCATGAACAAAATCATGACAAGAGGTAGCATGTAGTAGTACTATCCCTAAATAATCTGCCACTTCACAGATTTCACATGTCAATTTTTATTGTTTCTCAATCAGACCCAGACTGTAAATACACATTTTCCTTTGGTTGTTTTGTGATTTTTATTTTTTTTTTTTAATTATTGTAGCCAAAACAGGTAAAGAAATTTTATTCATACTTCCAAGAAAACAGAATTTCAATTCCAGACAAAAAATAGAAGTACATGGCTGATCTGCAGAAAAGCTATTTCTTAGAATTTTGCAAATAAAAAAATAATAATTTTTTTTTTTAAAGAACTACTGAAAGTATTTCACACTTCAACATAATACGCACTATTAGACGTAAGGAAAAATAAATATTTCAATAAGTTATGCAGACAAACAAGAACACAACAGAACAGTTCATAATTTATTTTTAATTGCAATACTAATAATGAGTACCGTTAGCATGTCATCTAAATATTTACATCATAAATCAAAGCTATAAAACAAATACCACTTGGCATTATACCTGCCTACTCCACAGCTTTAAGATGCCTTTTCTTTGAAAAACCAACTAGATGGCAATACTAGTTTGGATGGAAGAATTTTAAAAAATAATAATAATAGTAACTCTTCTACAGGTTGACCCTGCAAAGCATAATCCAGTGACCTCAAATCCCTCTGAGGCAAGTTGAATTTAATCAATTTATTAGCAAAGCCTTAATGATTTCAACTGTATTTACTAAAACAATTAATTTGTTGACAATATACACATGAAATATTATTTAACTTTTTTTAAAACATTCTCATGTCTAAGTGATTAAAAATCAAATTTAGGTTATGTGAATCAGCCACAATTCAAACACATATTTTTACCTGAAAATGAGCTACTGTGAAATAGAGAAGTATTTTTATTCTAATCTTCCCAGCTTTTCTTTTGTACTGATCACTGAAATTCTATTACATAATAAGAAGCAGTCCAACAAATTCTGCTCATCTGTTCACCAAAATAAAAATAAAATCTTCACTGCTTTCTCAGTACAGAACAGATACACGGTAAACTTAGGTGCAGTTTACAGTGGTAGAAACTTCACAGAACAAAATGTGAATAGTGGCCCTTCTGCACAACCATATTTCTCCCAGTGTACTATATTGGCAATAGCATTCTGAAGGTAAAACCAAAACCAGTTTTTCAGACAAAATGAAAGGTATTCTTCCAAAGATGCAGTTATCATTTTATTAAATCTGCATTTAAGTTTTGTTGTTGTTGTTTAACATAGAATTGGAGAGTTCTCAACTTCCAAGAGTTATTACCTGTCTTTATTTCTAATATCTGAAAGATGGGAAACCAAAAAACAATTTTTTTTTCATTGATACTCTGGGGATGCTCAAAATGCCAAGCTCTTACGGGAAAAATGGGCTTAAACAGTACTTGGAAAATAAGTTTAAAAGGTTTGGTAGTCACAGAAGCACAGAACTGTAGGGGTTGGAAGGGACCTCCAGAGATCATCGAGTCCAACCCCCTGCCAAAGCAGGTTCCCTACAGCAGGTCGCACAGGTAGGCATCCAGGCAGGTCTTGAACATCTCCAGAGAAGGAGACTCCACCACCTCCCTGGGCAGCCTGTTCCAGTGCTCCGTCACCTCACTGTAAAGAAGTTCTTGCGCACATTGCTGCAGAACTTCCTATGCTGCAGTTTCCAGCTGTTTCCCCTTGTCCTGTCTCCACTCACCACTGAAAACAGTCTGGCCTCGCCATTCTGCCCCCCACACCTCAGATATTTATAGACCTGGATCAGGTCCCCTCTCAGTCTTCTTTTCTCAAGGCTGAACAGACCCAGTTCACTCAGCCTTTCCTCATAGGAGAGATGCTCCAGGCCCTTCACCATCTTTGTGGCCCTCCGCTGGACTCTTTCCAAGAGATCCCTGTCTTTTTTGTACTGGGGAGCCCAGAACTGGACGCAGTACTCCAGATGAGGTCTTACCAGGGCAGAGTAGAGGCGGAGGATCATCTCCCTCGACCTGCTGGCCACGCTCTTTTTAATGCACCCCAGGATGCCATTGGCCCTCTTGGCCACAAGGGCACACTGCTGGCTCATGGCCAACCTGTCGTCCACCAGGACACCCAGGTCCCTTTCCGCAGGGCTCCCCTCCAGCAGGTCATCCCACAACCTGTACTGGTGCATGGAATTATTCCTCCCCAGATGCAAGACTCTACACTTGCTTTTGTTAAACCTCATCTGGTTTTTTTCTGCCCAGCTCTCCAGCCTGTCCAGGTCTCGCTGAATGGCAGCACGGCCTTCAGGCGTGTCAGCCAATCCTCCCAACTTCGTATCATCAGCAAACTTGCTGAGGGTGGCCACTATCCCCTCATCAAGGTCATTGATGAAGATGTTGAACAAGACCAGACCCAGCACAGACCCCTGAGGAACACCGCAGCTTACAGGCCTCCAACCGGACTCTGCACCACCAACAACAACCCTCTGTGCTCTGCCAGTCAGCCAGTTCTCAACCCACCTCACTGTCCACTCATCTATCCCACACTTCCTCAGCTTTGTTATAAGGATGTCGTGGGGGACAGTATCAAATGCCTTGCTGAAATTAAGGTAGACACTGCTCTCCCCCGATCCACCCAGCCAGAGACAACATCATAGAAGGCTACCAGGTTGGTCAAGCACGACCTCCACCTTCTGAACCCATGCTGACTACTCCTGATAACCTCCTCTTCTTCCAGTTGTCTGGAAGTAGTCAGACTAACAACATTTAAAACAGCATGTAATCTGAAAAGGTATGATCTTGCAGTACTGGGGAGAACAAAGCTTGTCAGAAGTTTTCACTGAGTTAAAACAGTCTACACACCAGCAAGAAGAGAATGAAGTGAAGTAAATGAGCATGAGAAGTGTCAGAATTGCAAAAAGATTTTGTATTTTACTGTTAAGGTTCTCAGGTTGTGATAAACCTGAAAACTCAGGAATAGCAGAACAGCTTCTCCAAGGATAATGGCAGCAGCAAATATGGAGGGAAAAAAAGAAAAAAAGAGGTACAGATGCTAAGGATTACTGGATGTTTTAAAACAAAAACCTCATGCAAAGCTCTGATCAACTTATGATCCATAGCACAGGTACTGTCAGAGTTAGACAAAGCAAAACTAAACTACCTGCCACTGCTTCACCTTCACTTTGAGGAGAAATGATCTCCCAAGCATTAACAGAAGGTAAGATCTGACTGCTGTCAATATCCTTTCTTTTTCTATATAAATCCTAATGGTAAAAGATGAACTGTAGTACACTTAGCAATCCCTTCCACTTACTTCAACAGATTTGTGTGACAGCACTCCCTACAAAATGAAATAAAAAGTTAGATGCTACACAGATGTTTACTGCAAAATGCATAAACTGGAGCATCTGCATACATTAGTGTTCTTATTTTACAATCAGACATAGTAGTCATCAGAATTGTTTCATAATAAAGCATGCACGTGAAATAATGCTTCCTAAACTAAAACAGAAGCAGCATACAAAGTTTGACATGCACTTGACAGTTAGCTGGACTACTCAGGAAACTTCCACAAAGACGAGCCTTTTCAGACGACACTTGCTGTCAGTTTAATAAATCAGCAAGGTTAAAATTTCCAAAAGAATATGAAAGAAGTTGCATTAAAAAAAGAAAAAGTTATATTCTTTTCATTTTTAAGGAATTTGCCAGCTTTCCCTGTGCACTGAATCTCATGGAATACTACTGTCTGGGACAGTACTTTTAAAAACAAAAAAAAAAGGTAATCAATAAAGCTAAAACATTTTTCCTCTTATGTAGAAATACACTATTCTAGTGCTGTAAACCTAAAACAACCGATCATTTACTCCAAGCTGTTCTCAAGAAATTAAGTTTCCATTACAGTTTAAGCAAACCATTTCAAAATTAATAGTACTTAAAGAGTGTTTCTGTAGATGTTAAAACTGTGCTTTGTAAGAAAAATACCCTTCAATCAGAATCATACAATCATTCCTGTTAGCCACATACTCAACTACTACAGAATAACATCAACCCACTGACCCAAACACTACGAGTTTAAAAACTCTAAATCATAAACCCCTAAGAATGAAGAAGATACAGACTCCAGCTTCAGGTACACTAACAATCATAGTTGTAACATACTCACTATACATAGAGTTTCCTCAAATGACATGAAACACATGCTACACACTGAGCTATAACACGTAGTCACTGAAGTCATGCTATACTGCTGAGAAGTACATTTTGAGAAAGTCAGTGATCATTAATACCACTGTGCACAAAGAAATAAAACAAGACTTATTCCCAGTGCTTTATTTGTAAAATGACACTATATTCTGGATGGAAATCTTGATGTGAAGCAACTTTATAACAGGGCATACTGTATCACCCAAAAGGAGTCTTCTTACTCTACACTGTATATAGTACCTTACCTGTGAACCAAGGAAGGCTAAATAAATTTTTGAAGCTATGATAACACCACTGATACTCATATTCATTTACCTGAGACTCCACAGCGACTGTGATCATACAGAAGTTGCTGGCGCATGGTAGACTTTTTGTATATGACATGGGGATGACCATTCTCGTAACTGAAGTTACTTGAATTAGCTGTTATATTCTTTAAAGGCTCAATGAAGTACTCTTCATCTTCTGTAGCAATAACTCCATGCTTAAAAAGAAAAAAAAGGAAAATTTGCAAGACAAGATAAATCTATGTTTAAAACCTTAAAATTAAGTAACATTTGACAATCCTTTATTTCTTTTAAGAAATAAGTCAACATAAAATGCATGATTCAGTTAATTTTCAGAGTCTTTAGTTGGAAGGAGAGGTAAATGCCTACAAGCAATACAATACAGAAAGAACAAAATAGCATTGCTTTACTTCTGGAATTCATCCCTACCTTTTTTTAGTGAGTGTGGTAACAAAGCAAGACAGATTCTCAGTACAGGACAGATAAACTGTTCAAGACTTTTTTTCCAAAACCACATAATTGAGAGCCATTGAAGTAACACCAAGCCAAAACCATCTTGCCCAAAGGGCAAGTGAGCTCAATGTTCCTCTATGATGCCACACTAGTAAATGCTTAATAAAGTAAAAACTGCATGGAAAATTAATTTTAGGAAGTACTATTTTGAGAAAAATTTTGGCATTTTATATTCATATGCCAAGTTCTGTTAATATCAATTACCTTAGACTACATGATCTACAGAGCACTTACTCCTTAACGCATTGCACCACAAACCTCTGGTAGATCCAAGCTGATGCAGACCATGCACTGAACCTTATTCTCTTGCTGCAAATGCACTTCTTTCCCTTACACTACAGGGCAGAATGGCAGATATTCTATTCTCATAACTCTCATATTTGTGAATTCAGTTTCTTCTAACCAGGAAAGTGGTTGATGGAAGAAAAGGGAAATTTCAAGCCAACTATGTAACTGCCTGAATCTTCAGAGAAAACTTTAGCAAAAAATCCAGTTTTGGGATCATTTAGGGTACACAAATATTGAAGAATAAGCCCAACAGAGACTCCACTACACTTATAGTCTCTAACTAAAAAAATTCAGTATTTCTACCTAGGAAATTCTGAATGTATAACTTTTCTATTATAGCAGAAATAACTACTGATCAGTAGTTTCAGTGGAAATTCTAAATTCTGCATTCATATTCTGATTTGATCAAATCAATGGAGATACCATTAAAGCCACTGTGAAGACTGTTCCCAGAATCACAGAATTGCAGGATTGAAAGGGACCTCAAGAGATCAGTGAGTCCACCCCTCTGCTAAAGCAGGTATCCTACAATAGGTTGCGCAGGTCAGTGTCCAGATGGACCGTGAATATCTCCATAGAAGGAGACTCCACAACCTCTATGGGCAACCTGCTCCAGCTCTCTGTCACCCTGACTATAAAGTTCATCTGCAAGTATGTATGGAACTTGCAGTGTTTCAGGCCACTACTCCTTTGTTCTATTGCTACACACCCCTGAGAAGAGCCCAGCCTCATCCATTTGTCTCCTACCTCCCACTAGATATTTATAAACATTTATCAGATCGCCAGGCTGAACAAACCCAGGTTACTTAGCCTTTCGTCATACAAGAGATGCTCCAAGTCCTCAGTCATCTTTGTGGCCCTCCACTGGATTCCTTCTAGGAGACCCCTGTCTTTTATAAATTGGGAAGCCCAGAACTGGACACAGTACTCCAGATGTGGGCCTCATCAGGGCAGAACAGAGGAGGAGGATCACCTCCCCCAGCATGCTGGACACAATCTTTTTAATGTACAGTATACCACTGGCCTTATCACAGAATCATAGAACTGCTGCTGGTTCGAGGCCAATCTTGTTCACCAGGACCTCCAGGTCCTTCTCTGTAGAGCTCCAGCAGGTCAGCCCCTACCCCGACCGAGGCGTGCAATTATTCCTCCCCAGATGCATGATTCCATGTTTGCTTTTGCTAAATCTCATCAGATTCCTCCCTGCCCAACACTCCACTTGGTGCAGGTCCTGCCAAATGGCCTTCTGATGTGTGAGCCACCCCTCCCAGTTTCGTATCACCAGCAAACCATGCTAACATGCATTTACATTAACGTTATTTGAACACTCCTAACAGTGCAGTGTGCAGTAAGGTTATTTCAGAGTACTTCTAAAAGCATGTAAAAATCACCCTATCGCTTCCAGAAGTTTTTTGTTGTTGCTTTAAAGGGTTTGGTTTTTTTTTTTCTCCATTGACACTTCCAGGGTAACCTGTAAGACCACTTGCTCTATAGATGATCCAAATATCCCAAATCTGTTTCTAAAATCACTGTACTTTTGGTCAGACCTTTTCTGTTGCTGTTTTGTACATCAGCTCTCAGCCGTTCTTCACTTCTGGAATAACCAGAATTCAGTAACAGCACAGACCTTATAGAATAAAAATGCCTGCATAACACTTCAGAAAGAACTGTGTTTTAACAACATAATCCTATCATATATTTTAAAAATATATGCATGAACACAATTCAGTTTTCAATTACATGCTTTTTAGTACCAATAGTGACTACAGCATTAAGTGTTCCTCTTCAGTGGTATTTTTCATTATGAGCTCAAATATTTACTCAAGAACTAACATCAGGGTCTGTATACACCTGGACACCAAATTTTCTCATAATGCCTAGATATTTGGAATCTACAATATTACTAAGAAAATAGGTCACTTAATGGCTGCTTAAGCAACCTTGAAAATATAAACCAAAATGTAACTAGGTTTGCCAGATGTGTAGAAAGAGCCTTGATAATCTGGACTGCATCCAGCCAGGCTGTCAGACATCTGGGTTCAAGTGAATCCTGAGCCACTATAAGCTCTGGTATTATATTCCCATCAGAAAATAGAGTCCTGCAGTCTTTCTAGCCAACACCATCAGGCTGTGTGCTTTGTGCCAGGTCTGAGGAGACAGGGGTACCATTCAAGCCATGGCGCTGTCTTTGCAACAGAGAGAGGTCTTTAACTGTACTTGAGTCTGGCTAGGTAAATAAAGTGGTGAGATGACAAAAGAGGGAGCAAGTAATTTCAGATGACATATACAACACTAATAGCAGTACTAATTTTCTAAGCAGATTGTGTTTTAAGAGAAGCAAAATCTATTACAAAAGAATGCAAAATTATAACTGCAGTTCCTTTAGGTACAAGCAGTGAAAAAGGCAAGGCGAGTATCACCAAATTTCCTATGTCAAATCATTATCTCATCTCAGTTGTTCAAACATTATTCTGGGTTTAAAGATACAAATATAGGTGTTATTTTGCCCAAGGAATTGCAAATAAATTTTAACTTACACCTGCTAGCAGATAATCAGAATACACATGCAGTCGGTTGCTGCAGCTAGCTAAGTGACACGATCACACTGGAAAATCACTTGCCCTGCATATAGCTGCAAATGCACTTCACATAAGCCCTGCATACATAGCATATCTTAACTTCCCTTGCTAGCTCAATTGTTATTCCATTATTAATTCAACAACACCATTTGCATCAGTTTAATGTGAGTGAATTTTAAGAAACGTTTGTAAATCTGCACGTAAGAAATACCCATTCCAGTGAATGCCAGTATTTATTTTGAGTTTAGAAAATGCATATGGCTAGAGATGTTTCCACTTTATATGCATTCCATAACGCACTATTAATAAATAGAGGAAGTTACACTATTCTATCCTAAACAACATCCTAAATCTTCTTTCTGGCTTATCATCTTTTCTTTGAGCAAAACAACATTTCAGTTGAAAAGAAGGACTGAAATAAGGACTTATGAAGCATCAAAAGGAATTACATGTATTGAAGCATTAAAAGAAATTAAATGTGTTGGCAGGGTTGGACTTTTTTGCTTGTTTTTGTTTGTTCTTTTCAGCTTTGCCATAGCACTTAAAAGCAGTTTGTGAATTAAACTTCTGTTCCAAAATGCAAGAAATATCATTAAGGAATGACCAGAAAAAGGATGTAGAAAATACCATGGATTTAAGAAATAATATGCCCCAAGTAAGCTACTGTAAGAAGCATTCTCAAGGCTATTATCTAAAACAGATTGTTTGAGGTCCTATGTTACCCAACTCCACCACAGATTGCCAACTCCTGCTAACATATATAAGGTCTGGATCCAGCAGTTTGACATGCTCAGACAAATCTGTGAATCCACGTGGAGTTCCCCTGAAGTTGTAAAAAGGAATCTGTTTGTGTCAGACTGCCTAGATGGGGCCTCACCTAAGTTCAGGCAGGGGATGTCCATCAGCTACAGAAGTAACAGTTAACATCAGTTAAAAACAAAAGAAAAGAAAAAGCTTCTTCCACATTCGAAGTGCTACTTTTTTCAAATTTCTGCCTGTTTTCAACCTTTCCAGATATTATATTAAATATACATATATTAAATATTAATGTAATTTAATAATAATTTAATATTGATATAATTTAATATTAAAAACACAAAGCAGAAAAAAATAGAACTCCTAAAAAACTTTCAGGGTTGTTCAGCAAGTCTACAGCTGGCTGTACACTTCAGTGAAGCTTTATATCGTCAGGAAAAGGCTGCACTCCCTTTGCATGTGCTTTAGGATGAAACAACAGTGATCTGGCCTGAGACAATACATCATGGGACCTAGCAAGACATTTTAAAACTAGGCAATTACAGAGCTGCACCGAGAAGAACTCAATAGACAGCAGCCTAGAATATTAATCTTTTTTGATACCTCTGACCTTTTAAATTACCTTGTAAATTATGCATTTATATATGATTCAAAAATATTGCTATATGCAATTTATGATCTACAAATTTAGATGTTGTGTTTATGATAGAATAAGCTTCCAAGCAAGCTTATTTAAAAATATGAAGATTTACCAGGGTATTTATCCATATGCTGATTTTGAAATAAATCAAATAAACATGAAGTCTGCTGACTATGTAAGATCATGCTTTTAGACAGCTCTTGGCCCTTCGTTCTCTTATCTACTTGGAGACATCTGTGCTACCTAGGACAAATATTATTTTGTGAATGGAACTTTGTGTGCCATTGAAAAATTTGGCACCTTACATTAAATATTTCCTTAGGAATATTGTAGATACAAAAAGATATTTAATCTCTAATTCACTTTCCTAACAATCATTACTTTCTAAACATTTTGAAGTACTTCCCTCTATTGAGCTTGTCAGATCAAAAGGAGAAAACCCACTGCTGTGGAAGACTTGTCTGGGCACTCAGTTACTGGCTTAAATCTGGAAGGCAAAGAAAAGTCCGAGTTTCATTTCTGCTAAATTTCACTGTTTCTCAATCCAAAAATTTTCTTCAAGACTTGCTGCTCTTGGAATCGGACAAACCTCTTTTCTGTAAGGTGAAATTCTCTATTTAGTCCATCTACCACACTTTCTAATTTCACTTCCTTTAGGATTACATACTCAGCTTAAGCAGTTCCTCAGCTACTACTGTCTCAGCCCCATTGACTTACATCCAATACCCAACACAGAAAGCCCTACTTGCACTGGTACTCTACAAAGTCATACAACTTACATTAATTAAACCATGGTCTCGCTCACCCTGAAATTTGACTTCTCTAGAAATACTGAAACCTAGCAGGGAAGCAAAATAAACACAATACTTAAATTCTGCTGATGAGCAGCACTCATCATTTAAAACTATTACTTGTTTTAGAGTTACAAGTAACTTAAAATTACTGCCTTTTGGACAGATTCTAATCAAAAACTATGCAGAACATGACTGTCAGTCTCTTATACATCAAAAATAAGACTAAAAAAATGCAACAAATGCCTTGAACACAACATTTGCTCAAATATCATTAACTCTAAAACAAACAATAGTGTCCTGAATATTTAAAGTGCCACTTGCTTTATTAAACATGTTATAAAGCAGCTGATTAGAACAAGATATTTACCAGTAGAAATCACTTTAAAATAACTGATGGATTTACCTGAATCTAGTGGTAATTCCTATAACCCATGCCCCTAGTACACACTGTCAACACAATGACAGGGAAGCTTTTTACAGCAGAAGATCACATTGAGTCCAGCCAACCACTGCACCTGCTTGAGGGATCCCTCCTCCTTTGAAAGAAAGCCTTATGGGACCACTGTCGCTTCTGGAGCATGACAAAAACCTCAATTGCATATGGCCCAATCTAACACTCACAGTCCCAAGAAGCATGACCACGGAGGACTCAAAAGTCCCAATCATGGTGTGCCCAAAGATCTGAGTCTGCCTTAATACAAAGTAGGTATACCAGGAGGAAACGCTAAAAAGTTGATGACAGCTATAGGCACTGAAGGTGAAAACTAAACAGCACTCCTCATTGAAATTAACTTGCAAGCACAGTTAATGTACGACACATAAAACCATGGAACAACATATAGCTTCACAGCAGCCAAGTAGCATTGTTGAGGACAAGGAAAATGTGGAACTGATAGATGGCTCCGCTGAGGCCAACCAGTATGTCTCTCAATGGATAGAAATGCTGGAGATCAAGGCATGCAGACCTTTTTTTTTTTTTCTTTTTTTTTTTAATAAAAAGTAAATTCTGAAAGCAGCAATTTTCAAAGTATTTTTAGCTGAAAAGAACTAAAATACAAATTAATCCACTACATTAGCAATAGAAGTTCAAACAACTGTGTCATAAGCATTATTACATGGGAACTACAAAACTGAATTAAATTATGGTACTGAATTCAGACCTATAAGCTGCATTAAAAAAACTCTGATAACACATTAAGGAGAGCTACATTTTAACTATGCTTCTTCAGAAGCGCTCGCTCTCTATAAATCTCTATTCAACTAGAGTAATCTATTCAACTCAAGACTAATCCAGGTTAACCAAGACAAAATACTTAACAGCCAACTATGCGTGCTGTTGCTAGTACTGTCTCCATCCCAAACAGCAGGGTTTGGTCTACAAAAAAACATTCTCATAGCTCTCAGGCACTTGTAAAGGTTAAAAAGGAAACAGTTTAGCAAGGTTGTAGCCTTTTCTCTTTTTCCCCTCGTTTACCAATTGGTTAGATCTGCTTACTCTTAACAAGATGTACCAATGTTCCGCTATATAAAAACTGAGTAACTGCAGTGTATATTTTTACTAAACGAATTACTGAGCTCTTGATTTAGTACTTCCTAGTTACGCTCTTTTACTTAAGTATTTTACTACTTGATAGCAGTAAGTTTTTAGGTTTTTTTTGTTTTCTAATTTCTGTTGTGAAGAAAAGCTTCTGCCCCATGCAAATACTATTGTCGTGATCAAGAGAAGAGTAAAATCTGAGAACAAAATTTCTAACCCGGCATTGAATGCAAATATTTATGACACAATACTTTTAGAAAGGTTGATAGTTGCAAATAATCTACTTTTCTGAATTTATAGCAACGATGACTTCCATACAAAGAAACTCCTCCTCCTTGTCAAAATAGGTAAACCCTAATTCTCAAAAAAAAAAAAAATAAAATAAAAAAATCAATGAAGCACACAGTTCAATCAGCATCTCACTGAACAGATCCAGCATCCTAAAGGAACAACTGCTACCCTCTCCCTCCTCAAGTCTGCAACATTTTGATAACCTGTAATGATCCCACTACAGACCTAATATTGCAGCCCCAGTGCAGACACTGTAAACACTTAAGGTACTGTCTGCTAAAGGACTACAAAATTGGGTCCTAGTACTTACAGTTAAGCTTATTACAATTACAATTAAACCGATGACTACTTTTCCCTAGGACCGGATCGGATTTTACAGGCTTGTTGCAACTTCTGTCTGTTTACTCCTCACAGGAACTCAAAAAAACTGAAAAGATATGCCAATTAAGTTCTTCTGTATTTTAAAAGGGGTAAATGCACTATTATTCTAGAACATGCAACGTGCACTTACCAAACCATTGCAGTTGCTTACAGCCACTTTAGTTGTAGTGTGCTGGTCTTGCAAATATCCCGTGTAATGACAGTGGTCTAAAAAATCATGCTTCCACTGAGGACCATCTTTTCCCCAGTATTCCACTGTAAAATGTCTGGACACCAAATCTGTGTTGAGAGTCAGGTTTAAATGAAAGTGCTTGCCATAGGCAGAAAGTTTAAAAAATAATTTAGATGCTGCCAGTTCTTGATCATAAGGGTCTGTGCTCCTTCTCCTTCTTGAGGGTTTAACATTTTTCACAGTAAAGCTGAGGAAGGCTCCATTTTGATCAACCCTTATTGGGATTGTTAGCTGGTAGTGTTCAAGGTAAGACAGGAATTCCTCTTTGTAATCACAAGGCGAGACAGTCCAGGGAGCGTGCATAGAAGAGAATATAACAGGAAACAAGTAGTAAACATAAACCACAACTGGCTAAATCCCATCATCCGCTTGAGTAAAAGTTATTACCAGGTAAACACAAGGTGCAGAGCTTTACTAAAGAAAAGAAAACGCTCTTTTCTTTCTCTCTATGTAAAAAAATGTGTTCTCTTTCCTAATAATCAGATATCAGAGGGAAAAAAAAAAAAAAAAAAAAAAAACCACAACATTTTGAATAATGTAATTTGTCCTATTCACATAAAACAGGAAAACATGGGGCTAAACTCTACCTAGAAGCACATATTCTTTCTAATGATATCATTCAAAGACAAAAGCTATTGCATTCACCTGCACAATAGTAAAGTATTATATTGCAACATATCTAAAAGACTCTTCTTGCCATCAAAAGCCTATAAATGCTCATGGATTAATGATTAGATCCTTACTTCCTAGCTTAAAAACATGTGAATGACCATATGGTAAGCCTTTAAACTATTATGAAGTATTAAAAAATACAACATTTTACCAATTCAATTTGTAAGGTTTTTGTACAGTTAAAACTAGGAAAAGAAAAAAAAAAAAACAAACAATTAAATCAATGTAATCAAACATTCAAGGCAATGAATCATGATCAAACTAGGACTGCAGCATGCATGATCTCATTAATAATATAACCACGGCTTTGAAAATATTTCCCAAATGTAAAAATTGATTATTCTTGTTATCTGTAGAGGTCAGGCTCCTACCTTGAGAACTGTATGAAAGCCTGCTGTCACTGTGAAATTCCGATGAAACCATGACTAGGCTCAGAATCCATGTCCACGTCTTCCAAAAAATTTCCATAATTTAGAAAAACAGAAAGCTTTTTTTTCCTCTCTCTCCTTGGAGGGCTACCTGTGTGCTATAGGGTTAACTCCACTCCAGAATTGCACCATAACAAGTATATTTATCTTATACTATTGGAAGTTCCACTTTTTGACAGGTATTCCTTTCCAACAACTTTCTTCTATATCTGCAGTCATTTTCTCAATTCAAAATAAGCACTGTAAGATTCCTTAAGATATCATTAAGATGTTAGAGTGGATAGCTACTGAACTTGCTCCATTTCTTTTCCTGAAAAACAAAGCAAAATTAGTCAAGTTAAAATTTTTCTACTAAAATAGATCTACCCTGCAAAATATTGAGCTACCGTGACGTATTATGCAAAATATACCAACCATTACTACCTTTAAGATCCAAGGTCACAATTTTAAACGACAACAAAGAAACCCACCATGAACTACCATTAACCTTGAACAAGTAGTTCAATACAGCTTAAGACGCACAATTCTGCTTCATGTTGAACAGATAAAAGGAATTATAAAACTAAGGTTTCTTTTTGCTAGAATAATGTATTCAGATTTGTTCCACCTATCTAGTCAGTGCACCATACCAATTGATTTCAGCAGAAAATAAGTAGACTCAAAGCATTGGGAGACAAAGGAAGAACCTGGGAAAGAATCAGTATTATATTCCCAAGGAAACAAATTGACTTAGTGATGCCATTCACAAAGGGCAAGGCCGTAGATGATACTAATAAAATCTCTAATCTGACCCTCCATGTAAAATCTTCATTTCCGAGCTAATACTTATGAGTGCAGTTATCCGATCTTTCTGCAGCATGTATTTTGTTATTACTTGGGCCCTGGTTCTGCTTATGCAGGCAGAATTTTCATTCACTAAAATGGGAAAACTGCACATTTCTAGCATCAGAGAAACAACCTCACCACTTACATCCTAAGATTTCCAACATCTGTTATCAAAAATGCTTAGTATATAAAAACTACAATTGGATGTAGAATACGTTTTATTTTCATTTTGCAGGCCATGAGACTGACAGAATACTGAACTTCCCACACACCGCTGCCATCATTTCAAACACTTCTGCAACAGTACTGAAAAGCAACTGTGTTGATAGCTGTTGATGTGGATTAAATGGAAGGTCTATGCAGACACCTAGCAGTCCAGTATCATGGACTGTTGTCCACATAACAATGTGTCGTGTCAGCTGCTACTAACCAACTCACCTGAGCACTCCACAAACTTTCACATAGAACAAACTCTACAGAAGCAGGCAGTATTGAAAGAGAACACCTGAGAAGATGTTCAAAAACAGATTTCCAAGTATACACAGTCACTTACACGTATACCAGACATATTTGCCTTTCTGAAATTATGGGAGCGATTTACAACTCATTCAGACAGATAACACCCCCTGCAGTCAGTGGATTATTCGTAAAATTTAAAGAGTAGTATATCAACTTGAGAAAAATCAACACCACATAAATCCTCTTTACTAACATTACAGTGAATATCAGAAAACTTCTTAGCCAAATGGAGACGGACCTAATTACTGACAATAAACGTGGACAACCTGACCATTCCTGTGCCCAAGTTTAAATTTTTTTCAAGGGAGCACTCAGCATTTAATCAGGTTTGCAGGGGGAATAAAAGATACTTTACAAGCACAGTCTGGACTAGAATTTTTTTTTTTTTCCCAGAGGAAACAAATTGACTTAGTGATGCCATTCACAAAGGGCAAGGCCTTAGATGATACTAATAAAATCTCTAATCTGACCTTCCATGTAAAACCTTCATTTCCGAGCTAATACTTAATTACAGATTTTAGCCTTTTTCAAGATCTGAATAGAAATAATCATATACTCCTCAGTTACACTAGTATAATAAAGAGTATGCCTTACTTCCAATATAACAACACTCACCTTCAAATTCCACTGAATCTTGCTTTACATGATTGCTAGTGGGCTTTCTTCTCCTTGCATAGATAGTTATAGTCCAATACAATAACGTCTTGACATTCCCTGATAAGCAGTTCAACCTATTCAGTTTACCTCACTCTGCCAATGCAGTTTCCAGATGCCTAATTAATTCTGCAGCTTTTTTCTGAATCTTTTCCAATTTGTCAGCAGTTCTTTTCATGCACAGACATCAGAACTGGACACTAGTCCAGTAATGGCTCATTACTGCCATATATAGAGATAACATTGCCTCACAGCTTTTACTTAGCCAACAAACAGTAATGGGGAACTCACGTTCAGTCTGTTAGGCTGATTAGAAATTACACTAGCACCAAGATCTCCTGAAACTGCAACGCCCACAGGGCTCAGTAGCTCTGAATAGAGGAAACAAAATGGTGCCCATTATCTAGTCACCACCAGCCCACGTTAAACCTTGACAACATCCAAGCGTCACCTCAGTCTGGAATCTTTTCAGGGCTCTGAATCACATTCTAAGCCTTGATCCTCACACAGGAAAATCTCATTTCACATCAGGCTCACTGAAAGTTCTGCTGAAACTTCCTGCCTCCTTTCCTAACGCATTATAGCCAGTTCATGCAAATACAAATACAACAGGTGCAGCAGTATCAATGGTCTGGCTTAAGAAATTGTGATACAAATGATAAAGCACTCAAATAACCCCAGACAGAGCACTTACATCCAGTATCTGTACCCTTTTCCTTTCACCTGTAATATATTCCTTCCTCCGTATGCAATGTACGTTCACATTCCACTTGCATTGTGTCCAGGCTGGTTCATTTTGTCAGCGTTAAGCATACAGTAGGAAGCATTTCCTCTGCCTCATGGCTGCACTACACATCCATCCATGACAAGCGCATGTATGGCTCTGTAAAGTTTACTTCCAATTATTGTTCCTGCTTAACAGTAGGAGTTCTGTCAGGAAGAAGTGCAAGATGCATTTCACAGTGCTGGTGACACAAGTGATGCTGTGCACCAGGATGTCTGTGCAGACACTTGTGACAGAGAGGCAGTCTTGCCACCAAGCCTTGAGGCTCCTACTCACTGAAACTCAGCAAACATCCAAAAGGGAAAAGAAAGGCCATGAGGCGCAAGAGGACTTTGTGGCTGAGCGTGCATTCCCGGATGCTGTCCAGCCAAAGTGGCCATGTCTGACCAGACACACTGGCGACACCACCCAGGTGAAGGGTGTGAGCCGCCTCGGGCACCTCAACATTCCGTTGGACCGATGGAGGGCCGAGGGAGAGCCATCCGAGGGCGTGCAGAGCACCGCCACACAGCTGCTGCCGGACCTCCACAGCGGAGCGACCCAGGGCTTTCGCATCACACAGCCACAGCCCTGCCGGCAGCCGCGCCACGAGCTCTCCCGGCAGCGCTGGAGCTCCGAAACAACGGCGCCGGATTAGAGAAGCAAAGCGGCAGGGACGTAGGAGGGGGCGGGGGGAACGACTTTGCTTCGTGCTGCGGCCAGCAGGCCGAGGGGCGCGGCGGGCGGAGCGGGGATGACCGCGGCCCCCTCCCCGCGCCGGGGCCGCGCCGTGCCAGCCGCCCCTCCGCGGCCGGGAGCCCGAGCCGAGGCGCGGTCGAAGGCGGCCGTCCCGCCGGGCTACGAGCGGTTGCCAGGGCGATGGGGAGGGCGGGCAGCAGTCAATCACACCAATTCAATCACAGGTACCAGGGCTGGCCGCGAGAAGCGTTCCGCAGCTTCAAAAGCCGGGATTAGCAGCGTCCCCGGGAGCTCCGGGGCGCGAATAGCAGCACGCAGACCTCGGGGGGAAGGGGCTGGGGAAGGGACGTACAAAGGGAAGGACGGCTCCTCCTGCCCCATCCTCATAGCAGAGCGGGGCCCGATGCCTGCGGAGGTGAGGCGCGGGGTGCCTCGCTGTCACCGCGGTGCCGGAGGGAAAGGGGAGAAAGAAAAAAAGCCGAGGAAAAAGAAAAAAAGCTACATCGGGCTCGAGAGCTGTCTGTACCACAGCCCCACACATATGCACGCGTGTTACATGGACGGGGACAACGGCCTCACACACCGACCCCTCAGAAAAAAAAATAATAATAATAATGAAACGTAGCGGGAAACAGCAGCGCCGTCTGAGCTCACAGACATCGCTCAAAGAGGATTCAGGAGGGGAAAGAGGAGAGAAAAAAAAAAAAAAAAAAAAAGTCGTCCTCCCCAGAGAGCGGAGGGAAGAGCCTGGCTGCTGCGGCGGAGCCAGTCCTAAAGTTAACTTTCGGCAGCCCGTTTCCAGACAGCAGCGCTGGATCTATTTGGATAAAACGCGTGTGACCCAGACACTTGGCGCCCGGCCCGATGCGTTGCACCGGCAGCCCAAATAAAAACAAGAGTCTGACTGCCTCTCACTCGCTCTCTCCCCTCTCGCGCAACGAGAGAAACCCGCGAGCACGGAACCCGCCGACCCACGGCCGGAGCCCACTCACCTCCCCCCGCCGCACCACGTCCCGCAGACAGACGCACACCGACAGCAACGCGGCTCCGCGGGGTTAAGAGTCTGGCGAGTCCCCGGCGGCCCGGAGTAAATCAAAACCACACGCTTCCATCTTCCTGACGAGCCCGGCCAGCGCTCGGCGGGCTGCGGGACGGCTGCCGTCAGCCGCGGGGAGCGCGGCCCGGGGGCTGCTGCGCCTGCGGGCGGGGGCTGTCTTTTTTTTTTTTCTTTCTTTTTTTTCCCCCTTTTTCTCTTCTTCTTCCTAACTAACGATCTCGTACTAACGCCAGAACAATCTCAAGCAAAGCTGCCCTGCTCCAGACCGTGCTGTGCAAATCGCGGCTATTCTCCGGTCGAAAAGCCCTCGCACCCCCTTCCCCCATTCTCAGAGGTTTCTCTCTGAAATCGCTCCAATCCACCTCGCCTGGTGCGAGACGACTCCCCCCGCGCCCGAGCCCTGCACGCAGCGCCGCTCGGGACACGAGAAAAGAAAAAGTTCATCGAATAGCGTGAAATCTTCCTTACCGTGCTCATCTTCACTTTCTGATACAAAGTAAGTTTCAAACAATAGAGATTGCACAGGACGGGTCCCGCTTCCCTCTCTGCTTTTCCCCTCTGAGCAAGCCACCATCGGGGTGTCTGCGCCCACAGAATCACGTTCTGTCGCCTCCCCAAAAGGGGCTCTTAAGAAACGGACCGGCGGGGCAGCAGGGAGGATGCCATCAGTTCACCCCACCTATCACCCTGCACATTTTGTCTTTCCAACGAGAAGGGGGGGAGGAAGGAAGGAAAAACAGGCTTATATTGAGGTGGGGGTGGGTGCCCTCCTCTCGAGCAGCCGCCTCTGTGCGAAATACCATGTGAATATCATCTGAGTAGGGGGGGGAGAAAAGGAGGGGGGGGGGGGAGAGAGAGAGAGAGAGAGAGAGAGAGAGAGGAGAGGAGAAGGAGAGAGAGAGAGAGAGAGAGAGAGAGAGAGAGAGAGAGAGAGAGAGAGAGGAGAGGGAGACGAGAGAGAGAGAGGAGAGCGGAGGGGGGGAGAGAAGGCAGGCAGAGCAGGAAGGACTCAGGAAAATTTGGTTGAAGTAGCCCCAGACCTCCTCTCGCTACCGGCTCCCAGCCAAGCCGAGCGCGGCGGCAGCAGGAGCCTTGGCAGCCTCGCCCGGGGGACGGCGCGGAGCACGCTGACGTCAGCCTGCAGATGTGCCCCGGCCCGGCGGCGGCGCCGCGCATGCGCACCGCGTCACGTGGCGGCGGGGGGGGGCAGGGGTACAGTCGGGGTAACGCAAAGCGGTGGGGAGGGATGGGGAAGAGGTGCCGTGCGTTGCCGGCGCGCCCACCGCGCAGAAGGGGGAAAAGAACGGGGCTTTAACGATCGTTTCCCCCTGCCGTGCTGTGGGGCGGCGCGGTGTGCGGGAGCCCAGCTGGGCCCCGGGTGGGCGTTGCTGGCGGCGGGCCGAGCAGCCTCCTCCGCTCCTCTGTCCGGTGAGGCGCGGGCGAAGCCGGCAGAGGCCTCCCGCCGGCCTTCGGCCCGGGCGTTACCGGGGATTTCATCACAAAGCAGCTCTCGTGTGCTGTGAGGGCACGGTGCCGGAGAGGCGGCTCGGGAAACGGGGACTTTGGGGGCTGGGATGGGAGGAGGCCGTGCCGAGGGCACCCGCGTAGCGCTGCGGCTTTTTTTGCAGCGCGGAGCCCCGGGTCATAGCAGCTTCGTGCTGCCGCTAGCGGACTGCCCGAGCGCTGCGCTCCTCCGTGCTGTGTCGGAGGTAGCGGGGGGGTGCCGGTGAGCTGCCAACGAGCGGGAAAAGTCCCACAGTGCAGCCGCTGCGGAGCGCGTCCGAGGGCTGGAGGGCAGCCCGAAGGCCGGTCCTGGAGCGGCACGGTGTCAGAATCACGGCGCGCTTAGTTCTGTTTGAACGTAACGCGCCGCTGCGGTCCCGTTCTAACTTCCGCACGTAAACCGGTGACGTTCCTGTCAGCAGCAGCTTCAGTGGAGTAAGCACCACCCCTTAAGAAAGTACTCGCGTTTGTCCCAGTCCTGCCGAAGCGTCCCGCTACCTTCATCCCATTCACGAGGCCCTGCTGCAGCCTTTAGGCAGCCGCGGTTCGGGCAAGAGC
Source organism: Tympanuchus pallidicinctus (assembly GCF_026119805.1). Lineage (NCBI taxonomy): Eukaryota > Metazoa > Chordata > Aves > Galliformes > Phasianidae > Tympanuchus > Tympanuchus pallidicinctus. The sequence goes on along the minus strand of NW_026294813.1, from coordinate 3,259,088 downwards.
AGCTCGGCGTCGCGCAGCGCGCACCGGTCGCCTCCGGCAAGCAGCGCCGAGCGGAGGCGAGGCGCGTCCGCGGGAGGTGCTCGTGCAGAGGGCGCCACCCTGCGGAGGCTGCGGCGTGCCTCTGCGGCGGCCGCTCGGTGAAAGCGCGTTGGTCAGCTTGGCGGCGGAGGAGTGGTTTTTCTTGGAGTAAGTTCCTCCTTCTGCAACTAATTCATTGTAAGACGATCGCGTTCATACTGCGCGCTCTGCGGCAGGTGCGGGCAAGCATACCTTAGCTACGTTGGCCATTTCTCCGAACGGACTTTGTGACGGTCTCTGCTCGGCATAGGGTCTGCCAAACGTGCAGTCTGTCCTTTTGAAAGGACGGCTTTTACCCCATTCTATACCCGGACCAAAAATAATCTTTTGAACAGGGAGACGCTCATGATCCGATTGCCTCATGGTCATGGTATCCTGGTGGGATGTGGAGACCTGCTCAGGTCCTGCCGAGCCAGAGACAGAATGCGGTCTTGACAGCTAGGCTGGGGTTATTCTGGTGTGGAAGATCGGCTGTCTGTGGTTGGAGCTGCTCCATGGCATACAACCGATTAAATACTCATCAAGCTAAAAAGAAAGACAGCTTAGCACTGTCTGGCCAGGGCACTTCAATGGGTTCAGCTCCTCGCTCTAAATCAAGCAAGGCAAAGACTTGGGCTCTGCAAAGCTCAGCTGCCTGCTCAGACCAACAAGTTATTTATTTTCTGTCCCAGACAACTCCATTTTCTTGCCTACACCCACTGCTGGAGCTCAAGAAATGTTTCCAATAGCAATTTTGTCAAAACTGGTATACTACCAGGAAAAACTTTGGCTCCAGTTAAAAAAATTCCTGACGATCTATAATTAGAATTTCTGACAGAATTCCCAATATAGTTTGACTTAGCCTTTTTGCATAAAATCACTTTTCCCTGAGTGAACCTGGTTCAGATAAAAATAGTGAGTCTATTTGATGACTTTTATTTTTGTGTTGTCAGCCTGAATAATGCCCATATGTTTCTAATGATTTGCAACATTTTAAACAAGAAACTTGCACAAAAAGTCATATGCAGATTCTTTGTATATTTTTTTCTTTGCAAACAAAATAGCAGAGATAGGAACTGCCATTCTGTGTCTCAGAAGCTCTGGACAGGATTACAGATTTATTGAGCACAGAGTGTACTACTCCATGTCTTACCCTGCTTGCTAGTCTTTGCAGTCTAGGGAAGTAGTTAACTAAAGCATTAAGCACTCTTGACTTTACTTTAGGCCTTCGAATCCTTTTGCATGTCAGTCAACAACTGATAAGATTGGCAAGCACTTTTTTGTTTAAATAAATATTTACATTAAACTTCAATTTAACATTGCTCGACATACTCAGAGGTATTTGAAGCTGATTCCAGGAATCTTGCTGTTAACTAATAAACACAGAAAAGAAAGCTTTTAAGTATTTGTACAAGTGTACTTCTACAAGAGGAGTTTCTCATTCCCTATACTTTTGAATGGGCATGCTTGAAAGTATGTCTTTTCTCCAATTTGTCTGGGCACTGAAGACTCAACTGTAATATCCTATTGTATTTAGAAATTTTTCAGCAATGCTTGGGAAGAGAAAAATCATTTCTAAATATTCAACATAAAAGGAAAAGTGACACCTGTACAACAAGCGTGATTCATCAGTCATTTTTGTTCTCTTTGAGAACTTTATTTGAAATGCTTAGGTGAGTGGAAGGCAGTCAATCATATTCTTAACTGCAAAGTAAGAAACAGTGTGCAAAATTCCACCCAACATATTGGTAAGATACAGTTTCTTATTAGCAATAAGTGCTTATGCAGTGCAAATTTTGAAGTGTTGAGATATACTAAATTATAAAATTAATCATGTTAAATACATAAAATCTCTTGTCCAGAACAGTCAAAGAATCTCACCATTGCTCAGTAATCAGACAATTGGTATCTGGCTTGCACCATTCTTGTTTGGGCATTGTACTTTAGTAGCTTACAGAAACGTAAGCTACTCTGTGTCAGAATCTGAAGCGTAGTCCAGCTACCATCACACTCGGTGACTTGATGGCTGATGAAGACAGCTGCTACTAGAGTATCTGTTACCTGCTGGGATAGCTTTACAGATGATCTGTGGGCCCTTTGCAATGATTATAGCAATGATTACAGCAATTATTACAGCAGTGACAATAGCTTAGCATGTACCATGACTTAAGACATGAGATTTTATATGTAATATTCATTCCACTGATGGAGAGAAAGCCATCCAACATTAAACTTTTGTCATTCATAACTATGAATTGCTCATTCTGCAAATCTGAAAACTGTTATTCTGCTTGTAAGAAGACTAGTCATAACAGTGCATTCCTCAAGCTGGTTGTTAGATGTTATTCTAGCATTAGAAATCTTACTGTTTATTACTGTCATGTAGCTTGTACTGAATTGGAAGAATTTACACCCTGAACCATTCTTGATCTGGTAAATTCCATGGAAGGAATTAGAAAATACTCCTCACCACTCCTTTGTCAGGACTGGGAAAAATTAGAACAAATCTGTCAGATCTCATCTGTTTTGTTTGCTTGTCTCTTCACTATGGCTACCTCTTACCTCAAAATGGATTAAAAGGCTCCTCCAGAGTTGGACAGCATGCTGCTCCTGTCTCTGGAGAAGTGAGTAGGATAGCATTATCAAACAGTATGATTCCCATTACTTTATGTGTAACATCTATCACCATGTAAATATGCTCACACAAGTAAGAGTTTGTACATTATTTAGGCTTTCTAATTTAGAAATACATGTAAGATATGATACTTTTTGATTGAATAATTTAATTAAAACTTGATTGAGTAACTTGATCTGTGAGGTAGATGAAACACTTGCTAAGATACTTTGGTTGACCACATAGTTGAGAAAAAAAATCATTATTATAACCTTACATTCATCTGTGCTAAATGTCCTGTGCTTTATCTGTGCTGATAGGGGAGGGAAGCTGGTAATGAGCATAAGGACTTTATTTTCAGTCCTCTAAACTAAAATTTTCTAGGAGTGCTGGAAGATAATTGTACTGCTGAGGTCCAGGCTCTCTCACTGACATTTCTTTGTAGAAAGCCTGAATTCAGATTGCTAAACGGAAGAGAGGTGTTCAGGGCAATACCAATCACTCCCATGCAAGAGAGGTAGAAGCTATTGTGCCCCACACACCATTTTTCAGTTTGCCACCAAAAAAAAAAAAAAAAAAAAGACTGCATATCAAAGTGTCTTTTCAATTGGAAAATGGAGCCCTTCGGAGCTGAGCTGTTCTTGATGGCCCTCTAAAACAAAATTCATAGCAATGAATTTGGTTTCAAGTAAGGCCTTGAGGCTCTGTCTTCCCAGCAATGCACATTTTACCAAGAATGTCTTCATTTGAATGTGAAGAGCCTTACCAAATGCAAGATGGTAGACCATCCTTTTCTAGAATGCTTCTCCCTGAGAGCAGTTGTATGTTATGCTGATAAAGGGCTTATCATCACCTAAGTCACTTTATATAAGGACCCGTGGACTTGACCAACTTGAATATCTTATTGTAAGATTTGGAAATAGAACTGGGGATCTCAGTGTGTGTAAGTTTGCAGTCCTCCAGGAGGTTCTGGGCAGCTTTCTCCATGACAGGAAAAACACAAGTGAGGCAGGGTAGAGACCAGAGGACGTGAATGTGGTAACAGAATGCTCAGGGCTCACTCAAAACCTGGAAGGGGTGGACAGTGGGAAGGGTGATTAATTCTCTCAAGTAAACCTGAGACTGAGAATCTTACCCTGTGGAAGGTGATTAAAATGGGTATTTACTTCCGTTTTTTCAGGCAAATAGATGGAGCTGATCCTATCCTCTTTAAGACTGAAGTAGAAAAGTACAGCAAACATAATAGAGCTCCACAAAAGAACGGCAATTGCAATAAACATAAAAGAAGAGAGAAATCAGATGAGAGCTTTTTTTTTTTCAAAGATAGAGTATCCTTTTCTTCTTTGTCTCTTTCCAAGTCAACAGATACCATAAAGATTAGTCCAGTAGGCGCAAAAATTTGTTTAAAGGTAGAATTTTCCAGCTGTATGTACAATAATTTTCTATGTACATATATTCTTGTTCTCTTATTTTCTTATTTCCAGATAAAGTTGCATAAATTATTAGCAGAAATGCAAGAATTTGGTTATTTGGATTTTTTTTAGGATGAAGAATTTGTTATTGACCTGTCAGACCTGGCAATTAGTATGCAGAGCACTGCAGCATATTGCAGCCTGGCACACAGCTCTAAGAATTACAGCATCCTGCAGAACTGGGCACCTTGATCTCAGAACCTAGGTGGCTTGTTTAGTTTCAGAGTTAGAGAAGAGTTAATGTACTTGTATGAATAACCCAGTCTGCTCATTTAGCACCTGCTGAAATATGTGGGGATTCTCATTTATTGGTACACTTTGTATAAAAGCATGAACACATACACCAATGTCAGAGATTGTAAAATTGGATTGTGAAAGGAGTATGGATTTATTTTGAATGGAAAGAATTGGACTTTCCATATTCCTGGACTGTATAATTGGAAAAGATTTATTAAAGACTCTAGAGCATGCAGTGCATACTGCTTTGGACAGAGATTACAGCTTTGTCTAATTTAGATGGCTTTTTGGCATTCTTTCTACCATAGCATCTTGCAACAGTTTATAAATTGAACTATCTTTAATAGTTACTCTCTCCTGCTAACTTTTCAGTAACTCCCCAAAAGTGCAAATGAATGCAGTATAGCATGTGACTACAGTAAGTACATACATTTTTTTCCCTATCTCACAAGGAACTTCAAAATTCATTTTCATATATGATTATCACAACATTAGTGGCTCTTTGGTTAGCATGAAGGAGGAGCCTTAAAATTCCAGCATTTCATTTTTATTTAGGTCTGCTTGGCTCTGTGTGAAGCTGATTTTGTACAACAGTGACAGCCCTGACCTCCACATAAATCCCTAGCCAAACAAATCTTCAGGTATGACCCAGTAGCTGCTTTTATGTGAAGGGTATCACAGAATCAGAATCACAGAATCACCCGGGTTGGAAGGGACCTCAAGGATCATGTAGTTCCAACCTCCCTGCCTAGCAGGGCCACCGAACATCCACATTCAGATCAGGTTGCCCAGGACCCCGTCCAACCTGGCCTTGAACACATCCAAGGATGGGGCATCCACAACCTCCCTGGGCAGCCCGTTCCAGGGCCTAACCACTCTCCTTGTAAAGAACTTCCCCCTAACATCCAACCTCAATCTTCCCTCCTTCAACTTGGATCCATTTCCCCTAGTCCTGCTGTTGTCAGCCCTTCTGAAGAGTTTACTCCCCTCCTGGGTGTAGGTTCCCTTCAGGTATTGATAGGCTGCAATGAGGTCACCCCGCAGCCTTCTCTTCTCCAGGCTGAACAAGCCCAACTCCCTCAGCCTGTCCTCATAGGGGAGGTGCTCCAGCCCCCTGATCATCTTAGTGGCCCTCCTCTGGACTCTTTCCAAGATCTCAATGTCTTTCTTGTACTGAGGGCTCCACACCTGGACACAGTACTCCAGGTGGGGCCTCACAAGAGCCGAGTAGAGAGGGACAATCACCTCCCTGTCCCTGCTGACCACCCCTCTCCTGATGGAGCCCAGGATCCCATTTGCCTTTCGAGCTGCCAGAGCGCACTGCTGGCTCATGTTCAGTCTCTCGTCCATCAGGACCCCCAGGTCCTTCTCTGCTGAGCTGCTCTCAAGGACCACTCCTCCCAGCCTGTACGGGTGCCTGGGGTTCTTCAAATGCAAAACCTTGCACTTTGCCGTGTTGAACCTCATTAGGTTCACCCAAGCCCAGCCCTCCAGCCTGTCGAGGTCCCTCTGAATGGCATCCCTTCCTTCCACCGTATCAACCGCACCACTCAGCTTGGTGTCGTCAGCAAACTTGCTGAGGGTGCACTCAATTCCCTCATCGATGTCATTAATAAAGATGTTAAAGAGCACCGGTCCCAAGACAGACCCTTGGGGGACACCACTTGTTACCGGCCTCCACCTGGACATGGAGCCATTGACCACCACCCTCTGTCTGCGGCCTTTCAACCAATTGCTTATCGATCGGGTTGTCCACCCATCAAATCCACTTCCCTCCAATCTGGAGATGAGGATGTGGTGGGGGACCATGTCAAAGGCCTTGCTCAGGTCCAGGTAAATGGCATTGGTCGCCTTCCCTTCATCCACCAATGCCATCACTCCATCATAGAAGGCCACAAGATTAGTCAGGCATGACCTTCCTTTGGTGAAGCCGTGCTGTCTGTCTCGGATCACATGCTCATTCTTTATGTGATCGAGCATGTTGTCCAGGAGGATCTGTTCCATGATCTTCCCAGGCACGGAGGTGAGACTCACCGGCCTGTAGTTCCCCTGGTCCTCCCTGCTCCCTTTCTTGTATATGGGAGTGACGTGACCCTTCCTCCAGTCATCCGGGACCTCACCTGACAGCCACGACTTCTCAAATATGATGGAGAGCGGCTCGGCAACCACCTCAGCCAGCTCCTTCAGGACCCTGGGATGCACGCCATCCGGCCCCATAGCCTTGTATTCATTCAGTCTAAGGAGGCACTCTCAGACTTGCTCTGCCCTTACAGTGGGGAGGGATTTACCTCCTTGGTCCCCACATAGAGGTTTGGGGATGCAGGGTTCAGGGACATGAAAAAGACTAGAATCCTGGCCACCAGTGAAGGCCGAGGTGAAGAACTCATTCAGCACCTCAGCTTTCTCTTCATCTGTTGAAGCCAGTTCTCCTTTTAAATTTACCAAAGTAGGTACGCCCGTTTTGGCCTGTCTCTTCTGGCCAATGTACCTGTAGAAGGTTTTCTTATTGTTTTTCACATCCCTTGCCAAGTTCAGTTCTGCCTGCGCCTTGGATTCCCTGATCCCGTAGCTGAAGGGTAGCCTTCAGCTTCTTCAGTATAAACTCTAGGTTGCTGAATTTACAAGTATTTCCCAGTAGTTTCCACTGGAGTCCACTGGTGATCAAAGCCACTGGTGAACTTCACACCAGTTGAGAATCATCCACATGTTGGGTTTTGATGTATTAAAATAAAAACAAAAACAAAAACAAAACAAACAAACAAACAAAAAAAACCTTTTTATTGCTAAGAAATCGAAAGATTACATTTCTAGTTAATTACAAGTTTCAGGGCACAATCTGTGAACTGAAGTATGAACTCTGCTTAATGTGCTTCTGATTGTTTTGTAGCCATTCAGGGATTATTTACATCAATAGACAAGTTATAATGAAAGAAGATGAGATTCAAGTATTCTCAAAAACTTTCAAGGAGCTTATTTGATCCAACTATTACGGTTCAACAGGTTTGTACATTATATGCTATAGTTTTGCATTCTAACATGAATTAGGTGTAAGACTATCCAGAGGTAAGAAGATGTTGGTTTGTGGCTGTTCACAAATCACAAATGTTTGAGCTGATTCTAGCAGTGACCTTCTGCAATCCTGTAAGACTAACTTCTCCAAACCTCTTTTTTCCTTTTTTTTTAATTCAAAAAAGTAAACCAAAACCACTGTGTTTTCTCACAATGCCTGAAACTTAATCAGTAGTAATGAGTTCCCTTATAATCTTTTTATTAAGACTACATCAAGAAATTAGGAAAAAAAAAAAAAAAAAGAAACTATTCAAAGCAAATGGAGTAACAGCTGAAGAAATCCACAAGCTTGAAGAAAATGCTTGACATTTATTTTTAGCTCATTGCATCCACTATTGCAACCGTCTATAAATCTAGATAGTTTCATCCACAGACTACATTATCTGGCAATAAATAAGTTCTTACACAAATTATTGCATGAGCAGTTTTCTGCATAGATTTAAATGTGACACAACTCTTCCAGAGCAGCCAGTGTGTATGAAGTTCAGCTAACAGTAAGTCCCTACCACTCAAAGCTACCCTTACCTATCAAAGCTTTAACAGTGTATTTACAGGGCAGTGAGCACAGGTGCAGATATCCCACCTGAAAATAGGTATCTGCACATACAAACAGATCTAGTTGGCATTTGCTAAGAGATCAGTGAGGCTACAAGACACTTTGGTATAATGAAGCATTACTTTATAGTGCAAGGGTCTGCATAAATCATTTAACTGATTGTGCAATGCCTCACCTTCAGCTGTTACAAGTTTTATATTGTGCCCAAGTACCTTTTAGTAATTGAATGTAAGTGAGGTAATTTTCAGGTATTTTCATCCATGAATGACTGCGTATTGCCCTTATTTCCCTAGACTAACCTTGTGCCTCCTTATGAAAATACCGAGTGACCCTCGTGGGTCCTGTCTGACTCAACATATTCTGTGATGCACAACTACCTGTTGTTTTAGCCTGATGTTTCCACTGAATGTCTACACACAGCATTTTTATTTCTCATTTTCGAATGCCTGTCCACAGATACAGCGTTTGACTTGCAGAGGTGAGAAAGACAACTGGGATTCGCTGTGAAGAGGGCTGGGGGAGGGACCGGGACTAACCTTTGCTCTTGTTTTGCCCCAGATTTTCGGCTTTGCACATGAATGGATACTCTTCTATTGAGATCTTTCTTTAGGGGGATGAAACAAATTAATGGGAAAAGAATACCCGTGTATTCACTTTGTGTGCCATCTCCGCCAAGTTTTTTTTTTGTTCTGAGACTCCATGGAAAAAATAAGAACCGCGGAAGCTTGAAATGTCTCACGCACAACTTTCAGAGCAGGCAGGGCATCCCAGCATTCCTCACGCTCAGTTCCACAGTGGAACTACAGACCAATCCGTTATCAGCTACCAAAGTTTCTTACCAAGGATGCAGTGTAAAATAAGTTACTACAATGCTTCTGAAGTCCATCTGTCTTTCAGAAAATAAAACATTTTCTTCTTCATTGTTTAATAGCTGCTCTCTAACAAAAGATAGAGGTTCGGTTTTTATTGTTTTTGTTGTTGTTTCATTATTCATTCAGTAATTTGGGAAAATAAATCTTATCTGCAGAAAAGAATGTTTTTCCATCTTGAAAACAGAAATCTGAGTGACAAAATGCCCCTATTGCCCACAGGATACAATTACATGATATGACTTTTTCTTTAAGAACTTTATTATGTCTGCAGGGCTAAACATTGCATGTCCAAGTAATCGATGGGTGGACTTGCTGCTAACTAAGTGTCTTCTACCCCCTTGCTGACATGCAGGCCTTCAGACATTTAGGCTACTGAATCTTAAAGTACTTTCAGGGGATACAATGACAACGTGATCAGCAGTAAGGAAAGTGTCCTTCATTCACTGACAACAAACCACCATCAGCAGTGGGATTAATAATATTTCAGGGCTATCCTACGTTGGAAACCACCCCGATCTTTTTCAAAAAAAAAAAAAAGGAAATTCTCTCTCCAACCTCTGAGATGTATTAAGAATATAAAGGGTATAGAATTCAATGGGCATCTCCTCTTAGTTTATCAACTATGTTTTTACAAAGGAGAAACATGAATGACTGTATATAAACTGGCATGGTCACACAAGTTAGTAGCTTAAATTCATGTTAAAAAGAGACAAAACAAACTATTTTATTCAAATCTATATATTTAAATGTATATTTGTATCATATACATCAAACCAGTATGTAAGTGTTAAACATAGAAAGGACATACACAAGTAGCAGGAAGGTGAACAGATCTACCATGTAAATTAATTCTTTGCAATTCCCAGAAAGTAATATTTTCCTATTACAAAAACAACTTGATCTTGTCTTGTGGCTAGAGTTCTGCATTTAGACTCAGATCCCCAGCTTTCCACATTTTTGTTTTTCAATAAGCATTATCTGAAGCATTCAGATGGCTTGATAATAATACAATACAAGCACTTCAGTTTTACGATTAAGAAGTTCTTAATACTCGTGACTGCACTTCACTTGACAGGCTAAGCATAAAGCACAGTGGCAGGTGAAGATCTGGGTCTTTGGGCTGTGAGAGTGAGCTGAGACTGGAAAAGGACTCCCCTTTTGCTGGTTGTCTGGTTTACATTCAGCCTTTTGGACGGATGTACTGGCCCTCACAGCAAGTAGTTCTGCTTTTGATGTTGAATAAAAGTAGTCTAGATTAAACAACTGTTTTTTTGAAAAACACAATCAAACTTAACTTATACTAATTAACTGCATAATTACAAGCTAATTTGCATGGTTAACAAACAATGCCTTTTGTCCTTTGGGGCAAAAAATAATTCCCCCTTTTAAATAGTTTATTTTGGGTTTACTTCTTATCCATCTTTCTTCCTGCTATTTTACCAAAATAAACATATTTAATTGTTTCTTATTAATACTGGTAACAAGATCAGAATCTCCCTACACATATGATGGCTTTGTCAGAGTGGTAATTTGTATTTCCTAACCTTGTACTTGGTCATCAGGCAATCGTCCTATGTCAGGCAGCATAATGCTTCAAACCTCTGAGCTATGGAGTCCTAGCTCAGCCAGCTGGAAGCAGAATAGGTTTCCCCTTACCCATTGCCAATGTGCTGGACTCAACTAATTCCCTGAAGAAAAATGACTATATGCTTGGCACACAGCGGCTACTAAATTTAAACTCCTCCCACCCCTATATACTAAGCTTTCTTTCACTTACAGTGCTAAAAGGAAGTTTCAGGGAGATGGAAAAAGTGGCAGATGCAGCCAACCTGACATGCCATCTTCAATCATTTTGGCTTCATTACCTGCACCACTCCACATCCGATTGCACTGCTTCAATTCTCTCACAAATTGCTGTCATCTGTAATAACATGTGTGTCTAACCAGCAAATCTGACCTGAAAGCAGATTTTCTAAAAAGGAATGGAAGAAGAAAATAGTTGGAATACTCACTTTTACTACATGAAAAACAGTTTTAATTAGAGTTCTCAGCTGTTCCTGGGACCTCTACAGGTTTATCCAACATCATATGGAAGAATCATTTTATCTCCCTCTTGTGATAGTTTAAAATAAGGGTCACTGAGCTGAACAAATCCTCACTCTGTGACTTGGCAAACAGTAATTTAACCCACACATCCTGAGTTTTCCAGTGTTCCTTTGTTCTACAGAAATCTTCACTGAAGAACTAGTACCTTTACCTCAGATGAGAACGTGATGAATTAGCCATGTATGGTGTAAACCTGGTGGATAGTAGATGGATGAACATATACAAACAACTCTGTTTTAAGAGATGGTAATAAAATTCAATTAAAAGCATGATTCTCTGATTCTGTAAAAAATGAAATCAGGTTAGTTTTGTTCGGTTTCAATAAAAATAGGATTCTCTTCTTTGTTTTTATTCATCTAATTTTGAAACATTGTAACTGTCTCCAGTTTCCAGGATTCCTACAAAGCTTTTCTATGAGAAGGCAAGACAGAATGACCCGTTAAAACCTTTTACAGCCATTCTTTGTATTTATACTAACATTGCGATGAACGTACACTAACTTGACAGAAGAAGAAAATGGTATGTTACATGTTAAGAATCCTTATGCACATCCCTTAAATTAAATAGAAATTAGAGATCAGCAAGTTTGCAGGTGATGCCGAGGTGTGTGGTGCAGTCAACGTGCTTGAGGAATGTGATGCCATCCATAAAGACCTGGATAGGTGTGATATGTGGGCACGGGAGAACCTCATGAGGTTCACCAAATCCAAGTTCATGGTCTTGTGCTTGGGTCATGGCAACTCCTGCTATCAGTACAAGCTAGGGAATGAAAGGGTGGAACATAGGCTTGACAAAAAGGACTTGGGGGTACTGGTGGATGGCAAGCTGGACCCCCAAGTGCACTCGTAGCCCAGAAAGTCAACCAGATCCCAGGCTGCACCATAAAAAGCGTGGCCAGCAGGTCAAGGGAGGTAATCCTGCCCCTCTATGCTGCGCTGTGAGACCTCAATTGGAATACTGCATCCAGATGTAGAGTCCTCAGTACAGAACAGACACTGACTTGCTGGAGTGGGTCCAGAGGAGGGCTACAGAAATGATCCAAGGGATGGAACATTTGTCCTATGAGAACAGGCTGAGAGCTGGGGCTGCTCAGTCTGGAGAATGCTCCAGGTAGACCTGAGAGCTGCCTTTCAGTATCTGAAGGGGGGGCTGTAAGAAGGAATGGAACAGACTCTTTAGCATGGTCTGTGATGATATAGCAGAGGGAAATGGTTTCAAACTAAAAGAGGGGAGAATTAGAGTGGACATAAGGGTGGTGGGACACTGGAACAGCTTACCCAGAGAGGTGGTGGATGCCCCATGCCTGGAGACAGTCATGATCAGACTGGATGGGGCTCTGAGCAGGATGCCTAGGTGTTCCTGCTTATTGCAAGGAAGTTGGACTAGATGGCCTTTAAAGGTCCCTTCCAACCCAAAAGATTCTATAATTCTATGACTTTTCTGCTTAGACCAAAAACTTAGGGATTTGTGTGTTTGTGTGATACATTCTTATGCTGTATTGTCTAAATATTATGAAGCAATAGAGCCAGTATTACAGTTCTTCTTATATAAAAGTAATGGCGTTGTAGAAAATAGTCTTTATCTGTGGCAAGTGCTTTTCAGGTTGCACAATCTCTGCTGCTGTTCTGTTCCTTTCCAATACACTATTTGGTTTTGTGGCCTTAAAGAAGCTTCAAAATTGCAGAAATTGTTTGTAGAAAACAAAGCAAACAAAACTAAAAACCAAACATAAAACAACAAGCAAACCAACAAACACAACAAAAACTAGAGGCCTTATATCCACAACTGATCATTCTGCTACAAAGGTGCACAATTTTCACCTCATTTCTTTGAGACTTCAGGAGTAACAATAGCAGAACTGTTTGTTTTTTTTTGAAAAGTCTTTCTGTTTTATACTGAGATGAACATAGAATCTTCTATTTAACTGCAGAGCCAGACCACTTGGCTGAGGTGTGAGAGATGCAGTTTCATGACTGTACTTCAAATAAGTGAATATTATTTAAAGTGACTAGATTTAATCTAACAGAAAACCGAGGAGAGAACTATGCTAAAGTGCTAAATGGTTTTGTTGTTCTGGCATTCAGTAACATATTCTGCACCAATGTTTTACTCATCCTTTCTTTGAGTCTTCATTAGTAGGTTATTTTGGGATGGGTTTCTTTTTGTTGGGACTTTTTTTTTTTTTTTTTCTGGCCTTTGTACGATGAAGAAAGCTTTCCATAAAAAGTAATGACAAGCATAGTCTATAGACTGGATTTTAACTTCCATATAACTGAAAAAAAATCCCTTATTGCTTCCATCTATAATAGAGGATAGCTATTTCAGGGAAAAAAAGTCAATGAAATGGTGCACCTTTCACCAAAAGATTTCCAACTATTCCATCACTACATATACAGAAACTTGTTTTAAATTCAACTTTTTGAAAAGTTGCTATTTTCCATAGTTTTCTTATTCTTCATAAAGCTCAAGAGAGGCAGTACAATTTGGACAGTGTTCCTGTAAATCGATCTGCCAGGACTGAGGAATGTCAGCAATCAGCAAGCAGAGTATAAAAACCTTTGTAAAGAAAAGATGCTCCCTTCGAACTCTTAACCAGTAATCATTTTTATTAATTTATTTTTAAAATAAGGACAGATAACAGTAATAAATAAAGAGCAAATAGAAGTGTAGTACCTAGCACATGCTTGATCCTCGGACCAGTCTTCTCAGTACAAAAAGTGTACTAGGAGCTCTATAGTATGGTCCAACTTTTGGCTTACCTGGGCCATACGGTGTGAAGAGGAACAAACTAGAGCCACATAGGTTGCTCCAAAACTAATGCCTCCTATTTATTTCCACGGAAACTGAAACAAATAGAAAGAGCTTAACAGCACAGTTTGATAAATTCTCAGCTACAAAACACTCTTTCAACACAGTCACCACCACATGCTGCACATTTTTGCCAGCAATGAACAAAAGCCTGCATGCTGCACTTGTAAAAATCTGCACCAGTGGAGATGGCCACTGTTGGCACTGTTGAAAAGCACCGCCCACCCCTCACTGTGCCCACATCCACTGTTTGGCCTCTATCAACATTCGTAAGTGTCGGTGAATGTCAGTGGGTGCCATTTTTTCTGCATGGAAGAACTCAGTTACACACATCTATTCCATGTGCACTTCCGTGTCAGACACCATTCCGTCAGAGCGCCCGTCTGCTGCCATCTGTCACATGGCAACAACATGGGATGGGATATTGGTGGGAAGGTTCAACCTCTACTGCCCTACCACCAGCATCTGACTGACAGCGTGGGCCAACATAATAAAATAGGTGTTATCTTCCAAGCAGCCCTCATAAAAATATATATTTAATGTACACAAAGTAACACCTACTTACTTCATTATTTATATTTTTACTTTTTAATGAGAACATATTTCAAGAAGCAACAAAGCCATGAAACTAGTGGGACGTGACCGTTCTTGTGCAACGAACGGCTCACCCTGGTGCCACGGCAATGGCCGCAGTTCTTAGTGAGCTCTCAGGGCGTTCCTCGGAGATTTGTAATGAAGTTTCACTCTTCCCGTGCTTCATCCCGAAAACAGTTGTTCCCAAACGCAGGTGCCGCCAAAACGCGGTGAGACGAACGCGGCGTGACGGCGAAGCGGGGCCGTTTCTCTGCTACAGAGGGCTTACAGAAGTCACGTTTTTACTGCACCGCCGTGCCTTCCGCCTGAAAGCTCACGTGCTTATGTACACTGAGAATCGATTCGCAAACAAACCAAGGAACCGATGACTTTTTCGGCAACCTTGAAAGGCATCCTCAAATTCCCGCATCAAAACGGAACCAGCGGCCGCGTCGTCTTCGTTGCGCGGTCAGCCAACGCAGCGCAGCGCAAGCGCGCGCCCCGCGCCGGGAGCGGCGCTGCGTGAAGGGACGGCCGAGGGGTGGCTGCGCGCGCGGGGCCGGGCGGGGCGGCTGGGCGGGCGGAGGCGCCGCCATGATGGCGCGGGGCGGGTGCGGCTGCGGGTGGGCGTGCGTGGCCTGAGTCTCTGTACCAGATGTGCTAAAATACCTGGTAGCGTAGGCCAAAAGGTAGTAACTAAGGTAAGCGCCCGTCGTCAGTGTACAGCTTGCTTCTAAAATGCCTCCGTCAGCCTCTTTAAGCAACAAGCTGCTTGTTTTTGAGATTGTGATGCCTTTTTGTACTTTCCCAGTTCTGTGCATGGCAGAATTGTTTTACGGTGTAATGGGTTATTCATATCAGTACTGATGTGAATACTGATAATCCCATGTTTCTAGGAAAGAGTTTGGAAAACTCTAAAAGAGAGGAACATGTCTTGAACTGAATTATTTTTTCATTAATTTGAGTGTCCTGCTAATAAAGCAGCTGAAACTGCATCTTATGATCTTAATGAGAAAGGGGCCATTTTTTCCCCCTTGTCTTCCTCTGGACACTTCCATAAGAAAAAGGCAGTGTGTGGCTCAGTATTGCCTCAGAAAACAAATGGAAATATTTTTTGAATGTATGAGCTTTGAAGAGAAAATCTTCAAAGAAGGTTGTGTCACAATGAAAGTGTCTGGATGGAGGCTCAGCGCCAAAGATAGGTCTGTTTTCAGTTACAGCAGGGCTAGGGAACACTGTAAAGAATACTGGTTGACCTAGAAGGTAACAAAGTAAAGTACAGATTTTGGAATGGGAGAAATGGGAAAATAAAAGAAATAGAGATCATAAAAGAGAAAATACAGAACAAAATATAGAGAAAGAAATGTGTGGAGGAGAGTAGAAGGAAGAAATAGGCACAAAATCTCATAAGAAAACCAATTGTAGGATCTTTTTAATGGTATGAATTAATCATACGAGTGTAGTAGAAGCAAGAAAAACACACAGAATGTCACATTTTTCCAAAAGAAAACGGTAACTTTTAGTATTTACTCTTTCTACAGTGTACTGATTGAGATTTTAATATCACAGAATCACAGAATCAGAGAACTGTAGGGTTGCAAGGGACAGCTGGAGATCATCAGGTCCAACCCTCT
This sequence comes from Tympanuchus pallidicinctus, assembly GCF_026119805.1. Classification (NCBI taxonomy): domain Eukaryota; kingdom Metazoa; phylum Chordata; class Aves; order Galliformes; family Phasianidae; genus Tympanuchus; species Tympanuchus pallidicinctus. Next base: position 3,243,090 of record NW_026294813.1, on the reverse strand, counting down.
GCGAAAGCAGTTCCCCGCAGTGGATTGCACAGGAAGGCATTCAGGTGTATACTGGATATCTACGGGGAAGGAGACTCCACAAGCTCTCTAACCAGCATCTTCCAGTGCTCTGTCACCTTCAAAATAAAGGCGTTTTTTTTTCATGTCTATACACAACTTTGTGTGTTCCAGTTTGTGCTCATTCCCCTTTTCCTGTCACTGGGCATTGTTGAAAAGAGCCTGGGCTTATCCGCTGACACCCACCCTTTATTAGCATTGAGGAAGATCTTCCCCCCCCCCAGTCTTCTCTAGGATGAACAGTCCCAGTCTTTCCCAGGAGGAAGATGCTTTATCTTTTTGGCTCTCCGCTGGACTCTTAGATGATCCCTGCATTTTTTGAAGTTGGGAGCCCAGAACTGGACACATCATTCTGAATGCAGCCTCACCAGGGCAGAGTCGAGGGGGAGGATCACTTCCCTCAACCTCTCGGCCACACTCTTCCTAATGCACCCAGGATGCCATTGGCTTAGGACACCCTGCTGGCTCATGGCCACTCTGTTGTCCAGCAGGACCCCCAGTGCTTCTCTGCAGAGCTCCTCTTCAGCAGGTCAGTCCTTAAGCTTTACTGATGCATGTAGTTATTCCTCCCCAGGTGTAGGACTCTACGCTTGCCCTTGTTGAACCTCATAAATTTCCTCTCCACTCAGTTCTGCAGTCGATCCAGGTCTTGTTGAATGACAGCACAACCTTCTTGTGTGTCAGTCACCCTCCCAGCTTTGTATCATCAGCAAACTTGCTGAACGTGTATCTTCATCCGTATCAATAATGAAGATGTTGAACAAGACTGTTCAGTACGAACTCCTTATGAAATAAGGAGTAATAACTTATATAATTTAGGCTACTAAGAGATAATTGAAATATTTTGAGTGGTAGATAAAAACAGCAGCACACTGTTTTTTTCATAATTATGTGTCACTAACCCTAAATAGGAAAACACCTTTCTGGAATAGATCACACAGTCACTTCTCTTTTAATTATTTGTTAGGTATTTTGGAAAGGAACAGTGAATTCAAACAAAAACGCCTGCAGTGTAGAATACTAACAAAGCATTGTAATGATTACATACTGTGAAAGGTTAGTTGAAATATTAATTAATGAACAGTTAAATTTTTGTTATTACACGACTGTCAGCAAACTTATACAATGGATTTCCTTCACCATCCATAAAGCAGGTATAAGTCTTTGAAATAAAATATTTTCATGGCAAAGCATTTAATTCTAATAAATTTGCTAAAAATACTCCATGTGGTCAAGTTCAGACTGTTCTGTAGCTTACAAACAATTCTGTAGTTTGCTAATAATTTGCTAAACTCCCGTATCTGATTATGTTTTTTTTCACGTAACCTGACCTTTCCCATAAGTATGCATACTTGTATTACTTCAGTATCCTTGGCTTACTTGACTTCCAAACTGCAACTACAAATTTATTGTTTAAAAGAGAAGCACACAAAGGCACTTGATTTGATCATTTTGGCTTTTTACAGTCAGCAAAGAGTTTGTCTCCCCTGTCTCCCCTGCAGAATTAAACATAATCTGACTATCTCACAGATTAGATATTTTCACAATTATCTTGAAAACCATCTTATTAAAATGCTGCAAGGCTAATCTTGTTAAACAATTGTGACAATGCTGCTTTTGCACAAGGTTTGAAGCATCATTGCTGCAGTGTCCAGTGGGATGATTTCACCCTGGCGTAGTCCTGTGGGCAGTCTTTATCTATAGTGGAACAGAACTGCATCACTAATTAATTGGTTGAGTAAAATAACTCTAGGTTTAAGGTGAAGGCTTACACCTAAGCTGTGCAAGATGTGTTTTTGTAGGGCTGTCTGAATTTTTAGGATATTTCTGGCATGGTTTGAATTTCTTATGCTAAGTCCTAGTCATTCACCCTAGCGGGGTTCTGCCTGTCCTCTCCCAGTTTTGTTGATTCTCTAGAAAGTGCTGCTTCTCTTGTGATAATTCAGTCAATATAGCGATGTTTCACAAAATTAGTATCTGTGTTACATCACAAGATTTGTACGCTGCTGCAGCTACTCCTTCCTTAAAGTAGAACAGTTGCTCCTTGACAAATTCAGTCAAGGCGCAATTGCTGTTCTCAAGGTCAGCTTCAGTGTTCCTGACTGGTAACCCATATGTTAGAGCTGGCTTTCTGAGTTAATCATCTGCAAGTTAGCAGTTGGGAGACTTGCAAATGCTTTTTAAATTCATGCTGTTACTGCCCACGACAGCCCTAGCTGTAGGAGGAAAGCTGCATACGAACTCGTGTGTTCTTAGAATTCTGCTGAAACCCTCACATATGCAGTTAAGGTATTATTTGTGTAGCCTTGCCAGCTCTTCAATATTTTATCTTCACAAATCACAGACTCTGTGCAAGGTTGCCAGAATCCTGTCACATACAAGGGACTTTGATCAGGTTACACTGTTTTTGTCAAGCTTGTGTTTGGTCAGTTGAAGGATGTATCTGCTGTGCAGCTTTAGCCTCTAGGTGCAAACAGCAGCACAACTCCGCTTTGTTTGCAGTCAGCAGTTGTTCTGCAAAGCATGAGTGGCTTGGAACTACCCGATAATATCATTTTCATAAGCACTAATTGGCAATACTATTATTTGTTCCTGTTTCCTGATTTTTACAGTAATTGCAGTCAGCAAGACAAGTCAGCACGTCTGGGTGCATCTGTGTTATACCTTTGGTGCACACATTTCAAGCATAGCAACTCTTCTTTGTGCTCAGTGAAAGAAGAGAAGCATCAGGCAGTAATAAAAATATAACTTATTTAAGTTAGTTTAAACTCTGCGTGTCTTCTGTACAGTATAATTATAGCTCCATTTTCTTAATGCGATTGTATACAAAAGGAAATTACCAAGCATGTCTAACTATAAAAGAAAAATAAAATAGAATTACACAATTGCAAAAAGCATGCTGTAACATACAGCTCTGCCCTTTAAAGTTTTCAACGATAGCACAGTTAAAGCCTTGGTGAATTCTGAATTTGCAGAACAGATAGCAGCACTGCTGTGAGCAGACCATCTAATTTGAAATTCACCTTGCCGTGATGAAACACAAGATCTGTCCTCTTTCTATTAAGCAACTTCAATCGTCTTTGTATTCTTCTCTCAAACACTACAAAGTAATTACTTGGTTTTCCAGTGTTGCAGGACTGTAACCAACATGTTCCTGGACCTAATCAAAGTACAACTTTTGATGCAACTACTTTCACAAAACAAAGTCTTCTCATAGTGAAACAGACTTAACTCTGAAAATACATGATACTAAAATAACAGCACATTGCACATTCAAATAAAAAGACTGGATGCAACTGCCTCAGGTTACAAATAAAGGTAGTGTTGTAAGTAACCCTTCCTCTTTGATGATGCTGATTAATATAAGCTAATAATTTTTACGATGACCTTTACAGCCTGTACAAATACACAGAAAATCAAACAGTTCTCTTAAATAAAAGCCAAAGAAACACCAAAGATGTTGTAAGAGATACCAATTTTAAGCTCTATAATTGTGGAGCATTTAGTATTCTGGCACTGATGTCTCCAGAAGACCATGACACGAAGAATAATGTCTTGCCTTGTCCCCAACCAGAATTCCCCAGTGTTCTATTAACCAAAATAAAAGTACTTTGTTATCTGAAGAGAACTTCAACAACTGATCGCAGGGAAAATGATTTATTGTAAATAGTAAAGGACTGGTTCTTTATTAAGTTAACTGCAACATCAATCTAGTTTAATTTGTATTTGAAATCATTCTGCCTGAAACAGTCTCCAGCAACTCATCTGAATGCAACCTAAATTACAATTACAAGAGGAATACCACCAAAAACATTTGTCTTGGCTAACTACAATCCAAAAGCTCATTTGGAAGCACCTGCAAGCAGTGTTTGTTGCCAAATAGAGAAGGCATGATTATGTTTCATTTGACAGTACGGAATTTAAAACTTCTGCAGAACAAAGAACTTTTTGTAACCATGGCTGATTATAATTACGAGTAGTTCAGCACTGCTGAGGTACCTTGGAATGCTCATTGTTTAACCTGGAAACAATCTGAATTAAAGCATAGAGTTCGCGCTGCCTGAGAATATGCACAAAAAAGAATCTCGCTGGCTTAGTCACTAAAATTTTGCCTTTGGGAATAAGTGAAGTTATTGCAATCAGAAAGTAGTTGTGCTGTAAGTTTGAAGCAAAGTAAATAAGTAAATAGAAAGTCTAACAACAGGAAATACCTATACCAGACCTGGTAAAATAATCCAAACGCTGAAAAAAACTTACTTTCTCTCAGAGTATACATGAGCTGACTATCTTTTGTGAATACATACCAGTGTATTTGACTTTTCCTTATGTTGTTAAAAAAAAAAAAAAAGCTTCAAATATGATGTGGTACAGAAAACATAATGCTGTTGTACCGAAATACTGAAAATGTTTGACACTGCAGGACACACTTTTTGTTCTAAGGTGATATACCGTACCAGGGTTAACTTTACCCCAGCCAAAGGTAGGACAACCATAACAGTCTTCATTAGTATCACCTGTTCTCTCCCAAAACATTCAAGCAAAAAATCTCAGCTATATTTCTGGCAAAACTTTGTTCCCCTAGACTTTTAAGCTAGTCTTTCAAATCATGATTCTTTTTATCTTCAGCTAAGTGTTGACAAATGCAAGTTAACTTTAATGTTAGTTGAAAGTTAAAAAAGCTACCCAGCAGAATCTGATTAATTGGGTAGGACATAATGATGGAAAATTTGTACCAGTATTCACGGCTGAGTCTGTGAGAGCATGCAACTGCTGTAGTCTGTGCTTCCTTGTAATCTTATAGCCCACAAGAAGGCATTGACATTATTAGACCAATTTCTTGGTATAGGATAGATGAAGAAGCTCACTGCTTATTTGATAATTAGCAGAATCAAAGGTGGGAGGGTTTTTAAGCAATATCAATATTCCAGAGATACAGACATAATCAAACAGACACAGCCCAATACACAGTAGAAGCATTCAAAAGTCAAAGACAAAGTACATAACTGCTTGTTGCTACCTAGGCATCTATCTTAATCACTACTGGATGCTGTAGAAAACAGATTGATTCCTGTTATGAAGCCTGATCAATACTTCTCAGATTGTCTTGTGATCAGTCAGTTGTCTGGATGTGAACTGATAGGGTTTTAATGAAGATCTCACAGTCCCAGGGTGGTTCTCTGTGCTAGTGAAATGGGCTGTACTGTGGAACACAGGTACACTTCTTAGAGATTATATGGATAGTTATATGACATAAGCAAACAGTCAAAAACATGACTGAAATGATTGAAAAATGTATTCAGAAGCTGTAGTAGCATGTATAGTGTTCCATTTCCTCTGATGTAAGACTTTAAGTAGTTTCCTTTTCTTCAGAATAAGGATATTAGAATTTCTGCTTCTAATGATCACTTCTGCATGATCTGTCCTACAACTCTGAAGTAAAGCATTTCTTCAACCACTTCTTATTTCCTTGAGAAGAGCTTTGGAGAATGAGGTGTAAAAATTGCCATCGAAGCAGTAACTGTTTATCATTGCTGAAAATGCCTACTGTTTGTTATCTCTGACCACGTCCTGTGGAAACCAGCTTTTCAACACTCAGATCCAGGATGGTCTTAATGTGTTTCATACTCATGTCATGAAACTGTAGACAAGACAAAGTGATCAGTCAAGGACACCTCTTAGCGGGTGTCTGAACTGTGATTTCTGAGGCCATGAATCGAGAATACTAAGAATTGTTTCATTACACAGCAATTTATATCGACACTGAGGAGCTGACAATATGGACATGGTTCAGCTTTTCTTTGTAAGTCAGATTTATTTAAACTGATGTATAAACATGACACCAGATATGTGAAACTGAAAATGTGATCGTGCTGATGAAATTAATGTCAATTTTGGACTTCAAAGTGCAGCTAATTATAAGTTATTAGATGTTGCTATTAGTGGCCACAGTGCTTTTCTTATTTCTTCCTACTGGAATTAACACATTTTACTTTGAAGTAAGGGTAATTGTTGAAGTTTCCTAAATGTTGGCTGAAAGAAAGTAACAGGTCAGAACAGTGCTATACCTGAATAATCGGGTGTGGGATGAAAGAGAGTAAGATCAATGGCTACAGCAGTTGTCAGCAGCGTGTCCTCTTTAGGAAGTTAACCTGCTATATTGGTTGACTGATGATGTGAAACAGATGTAACAGAACAATTCTAAAAGGTGGAAGCAATATCTGTGTCTATACCTGAGTGAAATCATAGGTCCCGGGGGAGGAAGGGAGAGGAAGAGTCTAAAACCTGTACTCTTCTTCAAAGGATGGATTTAAACTTGCCCTGATCCAGACCACATTTCCTTGTCAGTCCTAAGAGTTTCAACACTATCCTCACCTTTTGCTTGTACTAGCACATAAGGTATGCACTGATGAGCAGCAGGTCCAGTAATGCTTCACCTTTGGTAGGTCTGTACAACACCTGATCAGGAAGTTATCTTCAACACACTCCAGGAGCTTCCTAGATTGCTTGCAGCTCACAGTGTTGCTTTCCCAGCAGACAGCCAAGTACCTTAAATCACCCGCAAGGACGAGAGCCTGAGAGTACGATACATCTTGTATCTTGGCTCTATTTGATCAGGCAACCTTTACTAGACCCCGACTCCTGATGTCCTTTATTGGTCTGGTCCCTGTCATAACGAATGATATCCATCCTAGGGTTATGAGAGAGATGGCTGATGTGGTTGCTGAGCTGCTTGCCATTGTATTTGAAAAATTGTGGCTGCCTGGTGAAGTCCCCAGTGATTGGAAAAAGAGAAACGTTACTCCCATTTTTAAGAAAGAGAGAAATGATGACTCAGGGAACTGCAAGCCAGTGAGCCTCACCTGTGTGCAAGGAAAGATCATGGAGCAGATCCTTTTAGAAGCCATGTTAAGGCACATATGAGATAAAGAGGTGATTTGAGACAGCCATCATGGCTTCATAAGGGCCTGACCATCTGGTGGCCTTCTGTGATGGAGTGATGACATACGTGGATAGACACTGGATGTTATCTACGTGGACTTCTGCAAGGCCTTTGACATGGTACCTCACCACATCCTTCTCTCTATATAGGTGAGATATAGATTTGAAAGATGGACTGTTTGGAGGATTAAGAACTGGTTGGCTGGTTGCAGCCAAAGGGTTGTGATCAATGATTCTGCATCAGGGTGGAGGCCGGTCACAAGTGGTGTCCCTCAGCAGTCAGTCACGGGACTGGTGCTCTTCAACATCTTTATCAGTGACACAGAGTATGGAATTGAGTGCACCCTCAGCACGTTTGCAGACAACACCAAGCTGAGCGGCGCAGTCGATATGCTGGGGAGAAAGGAAACCATCCAGAGGGACGTGGCTAGGCTGGAGAAGTGGGCCCATGAGAACATAATGAGGTTCAACAAGGCCAAGAGCAAGGTGTTGCAGTTGGGTTGAGGCAATCCCAGGTATTTAAACAAACTGGGGGAAGATCTCCTTGGGAGGAGCCCTGCACAGAAGGACTTGGGGGCCTCGGTGAACAAGAAGCTGGACATGAGCCAGCAGTGTGTGCTTGCAGCCCGGAAGGCCAACTATATCCTATTAAAAGAGAAGTGGCCAGCAGGGAGAGGAAGGTGATGGAGACATGCTCCTTCAAGCAAATTCTGATTATTTAATCAGATACAGTATTTGTGTTACGAAAAATAATACTTTATCTCTTTGAGAGCTTGCCTGCTTTTATAGACTGCTCCGTCCTTCTCATTTCTGTGTTTTTGCTATTGTTTTTGAGAAAAACAACAACAAAAAAAACCCACACAGGCTACACAGTGGTTAATATTATTTATTCCTGAATTTACACTATCATAGATCTATGAAGAACCTGAGATTGATGACTTTTAAAAGTACTTCCCACCTCAAACAATTTTATGAATATTATATGTGTAAAGGATAGCAAAATACAAAATATTTAAAAACAAACAAACAAAAAGGCCATTCTAGAAAACCTTGAATAATTAAGGAGGAAAAAAAAAAGCAACTAAATATGCACGAAAGTCAGACATTACAGCTAGTCTTTGAATGGAGGGCATTTGAGCAAGCAGTTATAAAACAAAAGTAATGTTTCTGGACAGCACCTACCACTATCTGTAATTATGCATAGTAACCAATTAAGTAGGCAAAATTAAATGCGCTTAAAGCAGTGTAGCTAAAAAAGGCACTGATGCTAGAACTTAACATCAAACTGTTCTCATTCCCCCTCCACCCTCAAAGCGTTGTGAAGTTCTCATACAGAACACCACTGAGCCTTTTCCCAGCAATTTTCAGCAGATACGTAAGTATGGCTTCCCATAAGTACTAGTGATTTGTTTAGAAGTAAGCATGTAGATTACACTACTCATGAAAGGCTTCTAGACGTATCCTGTCTGGGTCTTCTGGATGCCTCAGGACAATTCCACTTCGCAGTAGCAGCTCCAGATAAGGTGGCCAAAATGAGTCATCAACCTTTACATAGGGTTCGTGTGGTGTGGACATTAACTGATTCAAGAGAATCTGGAGGACCAAAAGTACAAAATTTAGAACATGCTGTGGAAATTAGTATTGATAACAGGAGAATTCTAGTTCTAAGTTTTTCATTGTATATAAAAAATTCTTACACAGTATAATTCTTTAGACAGCATAACTATAAATGCCTAAGAAATATGAATGTGAAGGCAGTAAGAAATCCTTATATAATCCAGAGAGAGAGAGAGAGAGTGTTTTGGAAATAATTTGTCTGAAAGCCATAACTGACTTATCACCAACGCTTGTAAAAATCTGTACTAGTGGAAATGCACTGTTCACCGTTACACTGATGAAATGCACTTCCTTCCACCTTTGTGCTCACATCCACTGTTTTGTCTCCATAAGTATTCAGCAAATACTGATGAATGTCAGTAGGTACCATTTTTTTTTCAGATGGAGGAACTCAATGCCACACCTTTGCTCCATACACACTTCCATGTCAGATGCGTTTTGTCCCCTCTGCTGCCATCTGTCACACAGCAACATGTAATGGAGGACTGGTTGGGAGGCTCAACCTCTACTGCCATAGCGCAAAACATCCTCCTCTGACAGTGTGAGCCAACATCATAAAATAGGCAGCGCTGTTTCCAGAGCAGCCGCTGCATCATCAGCAACCTTGTTGAGGATGCACTCTATTGCTTCAACCACGTAACTGTTGAAGATGTTAAACAAGACCAGATGCAGTACTGATCACCGTTAGCCAAGACCTCCAACTAGACTGCGCCACTGTCACAACTACCTGAGCTCTCCCAGTCAAGCAGTTCTCAATCCACCTCACTGTTGTCTCATATAGTCCACAAGTCCTAGGCTTACCTATGAGGGTATTATCACAGACAACGTGAAGAGCCTTGCTAAGCCAAGGCAGACATCATCCACTGCTCTCCCCTCATCTGCCCAGCTGCTCATGATATTGTAGATGACTACCAGATTGGTCAGTAATGATTTCCCCTTGATGAATCCACAGTGATTACTCCTGATAGCCTCTGCTTCAACCTGCTTGGTGATGACATTCCATCATTAAGTTGCTCCATTGCTTTCTCAGGGACAGAGGTAAGGCTGACAGGCCTGCAGTTTCCCAGGTATTCCTTCTTTATGAAGACTGGTGTCACACTGCATTTCCTCCAGCCTTCAAGCACCTCTTCCATTCTCCAACACCTTTCAAAGATGATAGAGTGGTTCAGCAATCACTTCTGCCAGCTCCCACCCTGTGGGTGTATCCCACAGAGGCCCATGGATCTGTGTGTGTCAAGTTTGCCTGGATGATCTCTGATCAGATCCTCCTTGGCCAAGGCAGAGTTTTCTGCTCTACTCTCTCTCATCTTCGAGGTCTGGGATTCCTGAATGGCAATCTCAGCAGTAAAGACTGCTAAGCAAAGAAGGCATCCAGTAACTCTGCCTTCTCAATGTCCTCCATTACCAGAGCACCCACCTCATTCAGCAGCAGGCCAGAGGCTCCTTTTGCTATTGATATACTTAAGCTAGCCAATGGACCAATCCTGAGCTTGGAGGAAGTGGTACTTGAATGTTAACCAACTCTGTCATGCAAGTTCCTATAACTACTTCCTGATTGTGCATGACAAGCGCCTCACAACAATTCACCACCTCTTAATACTTCCTTACCCTTTGTTTCTTCCTTACCTAAATATATACTACGAGTTAAGAGACTGGAAATCAAACATCAGTTTCAGCATTCTTTGTGTGCTCCTGAAGTCTGTGTTTATGCCCTCATAATAGGAATAACACCTACAGATTATTTAATTTTGCCTATTCTATCATGCTTTCTTTATTCATTCGAGCTACTTTGTTATTCTACTCAGAGCTTGTAGAGTCCCAGCCTTCCTAGTCTTAGTAAGTACAAAATACTCTGCCTGCCTCTTTCTTGCTGATGAAAAATGCATAAAAAGTTTTCCCCACCTACTGTACTGTTAAAAAAAAAAAACTCTTTTTTTATGGATGCTCCAAAGAATTGCTCAAGTTTATGTATTTTGTATTCATCTGCTCTAATGCTGAATATTTACTCAATTATATTGCTGTAGATGAATTGTTGCTTAGTCTCCTATGACATCTTATATTCCAAAATTGTCTTTATGGTGATTTACATACATTTTTATTGTAAATATCTTTCAAATTTTAAACTAGTCTACAGAATTCTCAACCTGATAGTAATAATTCTTAAACTGTTCAAATGGGGAAAAAAAAAAAACCACCTTGATTTATAAAAAATGAAAAATATACCTTAGTAGTGGAATAAAGATTACTGTAATAAAATTTTTGAAGTTTGCAAGATGAATAAGTTTACATCTTGCTGATGTACTTTATGCTAATTTAATGAAGTGTTAATATACTTGAATTATGTAAATGCATACATCTAGCCTTACAAAATGCATTCATTAAAAATGTACACTTTCGTTGTTCAAAAAGCAAACAGTAAGGAGACATCATTAGGAACACATACTTCCATTGTAATCCTGGGAACCTATTACAGTTCTACAACATTAAATCTGTAATTACAATAGAAATGTGACTTAGTATTTGCCTTTTTAAGAAACTATTACTTGTATCTAAGCAAATGGTTTGAAACTAGAACCAAGTTACTCAACAGAAGAAAAAAAAAAACAACCCACAACCATCATCACCATAAAATAAAGGTAAGGGACACTCACAGTTTAGACCAAAATAGTTAAAAATAAGTCTGAATTTCTGGTACTAATACATTCTTCCAAATGGAAATCAGACACGATTTGCATGTGTTCACATTTCAAGAAGACAATGTTATCAGAAAAAAACACGAAGGGCAATTTGTTTTCCATAGGGAATACATCTATTTCAAATTCTTGAGTCTGTTTTCAGACTCTGCCTAATTTGACATTAATAGGCATGCTGAGATACTTCAGGCATGTAAAACAATTTTGATGATGTAAGTAAGGATTCGCTGTCTGGGCTTTAAACTAAAGAACAACAATGTCATAGTGACCGGATCATAGCATCTTAACATCAGAATGTTATTCATCAAGTTTTCTCTCAAGAAAAAGGATTTTTTTCTCCTGGGAGGTTTTACATGTAGATGCTTACAACTGTCTGAAGTAAGCATGGAAGACAAAAACGAAATTACCTTTAAGACTAGAAGGAAAAATTCTAGCAAAAGGATCTAATGCTCCTTCAGAGTTATGCTTGACAATTCAAAATCTTAAGTTGTACTTTAAAGAAAAACACACACTAACTAATATTAGCATAAAATCCATTAGAAATATATTAATCAAGACACACTGATTTTTCAATATGAAAGAAGATAATCCAGTTAATACATACTACTTAGTTCTCCTGTACCTGATACTGCACTACTTTTCAGAAATATCTGTATTTAAACAGTACAAAACACAGCACAAAATGAAATAATTTTCTTAACCAAAGCATGTTTTCCCTCAAATGAGCTTCTGAGACTCATAAAACATGTATAAAATAAACAATGTAAAATTATAGAAATAAAGGGCAAATCATTTTTCCAGATGAAACTTAAGATTTGGTTATCTAGTCTCATAAAAAGGTGGAGGTTTAATTTGATAGACATTAAAATAGAAATTAAACAGTCCTAAACATTTTACTTTTAAATGATCTAAACAGTATATCATATTGTTATTTCTCTTATGAATAGACTGTAATCAGATCTGAGTATTAGAAAATCCCCCCAGTCTCTACATAATATCATCTTACCTCTAAAATTTCATGCATTGTTATCACTTGTTCACACGGCTCTTCAGAGTACCTCTGCAAACACAAACCCACCATTCAAATTAACAACAAAGAAAAAACGCAAAACAAAACATTCAGGAAATATCATAAATGACAAAGAAAATAATCACATAATTATTTGATGGCATACTACATAACAGGCGAAGACACATGGCTTTTGTTCAGTCATAACACAAATACAAGGTAGGATATTTAAATAATAAATTTGTCAATGCAATATCATGAGCTTCAGTATTACAGATAATTACTTTAAAAATCATTACATGTAATCTCACATGACTGTACACTGACCTACACTGAAGCAAAAAAATAAAACCATATTTTAGGTGTAGAACAATGCAAAACATTTTGTAAATTTGAGCTGTTACAAAAACAGTATTTTTTTTAGCATCAGGTAAATGTTTACAATAAGATGCAAATCTGCCACAGATTATAGTTCACAGTGTCTTAATATTTCTTCATGATTTTTGAATTAGAATTTATTTATTTTACAACTTCTAAAGAAAAAGTCCAAGTTCAAGAGAGAGAATTGTAAAACCCTCTGTAGTACCATACATTAGAAAATTAGAATAAAAACAACGCCAATAAAACTGCTCGTGCTGTTTTCCAAGAGGAAAAAGGCAATAAATAATAACTCACAATGGGCAAATTCTGGCTTTCTCCTTTCCATCACAATTCTTAACAGAAAGCCAAAAAGGGGACATACTTCTTGCTCCAAGGAAATCATGCACAAATCATGACTGAGTTAGGGCTCAATAAAGCATATCTTTTTTCCCTTACATTGATACTGGGCTAAGGAAACAGAACCTATAGTGAGAAGCTGCAAAAACTTCCACGGAAGAATCATGAAGAAGCTTTGTAGCCTTGGCTGTTGTTAAAAAAAAAGATTAGTTAGCGGGTTTGATATTTGTGTGTTGAACCTAAAATTAATTTTTGACTTCAGAAATTAATAGAACTCACAAATAATAAAATCTTAAAGATGTTAGTGTAAGGATGTTTGCACTCTCCCAGAACTAGCAAACGTATTTTCCTATTTTTATAATATAAGTAATAAGCTTTATTTTATAATATTACTTACATACTTTAAGTATTGAAGTAGGTAATACTTCAATAAGTATTTATAATTAATGTGTATAAAGTCACTTTTAAGCAGGATGATCAGCATCTATTTACTTAAACTTCCTTTCATGAGGCAGATCAGCGTAGAGTATTCCTATACATAATTATACTTATCCAGAGGGAAAAAAAAAAAAAGAGCCTAATACTTTCTAAGATCTAAAATGCAAGACAATTCTTGACTCAGTCAGTACTTACACTAAAGCTGTCTGTCAGACTGTGGTCACAGAAGCTAACTATGTTTACTCTTTAATCCCAGCCCCAGGTGCTGGTGTCCGGTGGAAGACAGGTGGAACCTTAAGTCAGTTCTACAGCAGTTCTCACTGCTTTTAATCACCCGGAGCACATTCACAGTCATACAGAACTACTGAAAGCACAAGCAGCTTTCGTGAAGTGAAACAAAACTGCTAACACAGCTAAGAGTTAAAATAACAGAATCATTAAGGTTGGAAATGTCAATAACATCACATAGTCCAAACAGCATCGCATGCCCGGGACCACTGCAGAGCACGTCATTCTGTGCAACATCGGCCCTCTTTCAGAAAACCTCCAGGGATGGTCATTGCACCACCTCCTGGGGCAGCCTGTTCTGATGCAGTGCCACTCTTTTCAAGAAAGAATTTTTCCCCTGGTGTAATTGAAAGCCATTACCTCTCATTCTATCACTAGTTACCTGGGAAAACAGGATGACCCCCACATAGCTACAATCTCCTTTCAGGTCATCATGAAGAGTGATTAAAGTCTTCCGAGTCTCCTCCAGACTAAACAATCCTAACTCCCTCATAAGATGTGTTCCAGACCCTTCACAGCTTCACCGCCCTTTTCTGGGCACACTCCAGGGCCTCAGTGACTCTTCTGTGAGAGAATCAAGCTGATAAGAGATGTGGATAATGCCTTTTTTTGAACCCAGGTAGCATCAAATAAATATATAAAGTGAGCTTCTGTGAGAAGGGTAAGTGTAGACTATTCTCAGTGACCCTGGATGATGTGATTTTCAATAACATAAGAAAAACTGCATGGAAAAGAGACGGAGTGAAGAAACTAGTTAGAATTTCTAACAGTACAAGAAAGGCTGAGAAAATGCAAGGAATTGAATTTTGTGCTGGGGTAAGAGATTCAACAGAATTCTGAATCAGATACATGAATGCACCGTTTCTTCAATCTGAAACTTAGCTGGAGATGACTGTGAGGAACTTAATCCAACCTCAAAATTGGCCTTGCTGATAGAGCTGGACTGGGAGAACTCCAGAGATAACTTCCAGATCAGATTTTGATATGAATCATATATGTGGTAGCAAATGAACTTGTTTATCTCATTATGTGAAATAATGTGAAATAATTATGTGAAATAATTTTAAAGATATGACATCCATGGGGAGAAAAATAGACAACAGCTTAAAATTCATCTGGGAAAGTAACTGGTATTTGAACAAACATCCTAAAAAAAACCAAAAAAATCTACAAGATGACTAAGAACCAGCAAAATTTCTTTTTGCTGATGGGAGATGGGAGATCAGGGTGAAATGAGGAAATATCTGATTTAAAGAAGACTGTTAATTAAGTCATGGGTTCATAGTCACTAAAGTTTAATTTTGTAACAGTGACAAAACAAAATGTAGGTTGTCCTGTTTTCAGCTAGGACAGAGTTCATTTTCTTCACAGTGTCTGGTATGATGCTATGTCTTGGCTTTAGGAGAAAAATAACATTGATAACACACCAATGTTTTAGTTGCTGCCAAGCAGTATTGTACAGAGCCAAAGACATTTCAGTTTTTCAGCTTTTTGTACTATCATGCCAGCACAGGGCCAGGGGGAGCACAACTGATGAGAGGACAGAACCAGGACAGCCGCCCTGAACAGGCCAAAGAGATTTTCTATAACATGTGGCATCTCACATGAACTGTAAAAGTAGTGCAAGTCAGCCAGGTTGGGACAGACAGTGCTCTGGGACTGGCTAGGCATTGGTTGGCAGGTGGTGAGCAACTGCATGGTGTATATTTGCTTTGTTCATGTATATATATGCATAATAAAATTATAACAACTTATTTCTCTTTTCATTTTCTTTCTGAGTGAGTAACTTTTATCTCATCCTATGCATTATATTTTTTTCCCCCCATTCTTTCCCTGATTCCACTGGGAGGTGGAAGCAAGCAAATGGCTGTGGTACGGAGCTGCCAGGTTAAACCACAATATCAGGGTGATCAATATTTACTAATAAGAGGATTCTGGAAAGCACTGATATAGAGAAGAACTAAAATACAGTACAGGAAGATGTGGATGACTTCAGAGATGATCACTGTGCCTCAAAAACTGCACCTGGCATTTCTATGTGCTAAATATGTACTGTGTAAATCCAAGATTTTTTTATTTTTTTTTTTTAGAAGAAACTCAAGTCTCATCATTACAAATAACAGGAAGAAAAAAGGCAAGAGTATTTTTTTTGTTTTGTTTTTGTGAAGAATATGAGCTATTTTCTTTATAATGTTGGTTTCTACCAGATTCCAAAATAAAAAGATTAATCAGAAAGGAATCAAATACAGTGAGTATTAGTATAAAATGAAAATTTATCTCATAAGAAACAAACAGAAAGCTTTGCTCTTTCAGTTTGCAAAACAAAGAAAAAGAAGGGACAAGACTACTGTCCAATATATCAGGAGAGGTAAATACAAGAAAGAAGAAGCTATTCTAAGGACAATACTGGCATAAGAATACATGGATCTCTATTAGACATGAGATTCTAACATAAGTTGTTCCTCAGAATTCTGAAACAGATACATGAATGCACTGTTTCTTCAATTTGAAACTTGTAATTTAGGAGATTTACTAACTAGGGTATTGAAACATTAGAAAGAACACTGATAGGAAGAGCAGAAACTGAAAAGAATTAAAAATGAAGCTCAATCAGAATAGTCTAGAAATTGCATGATGTGGTTGTCTGCAATAACAAGGAACTAGATTCAAGAAATCTATTTCTGTGTTCTTAAATGTGTATGAAATCCAGATCAACTCCCACCTTATTTATAGCTGTTTTCTAATCGTTTTTTTAAAACAGTAATGGTAAAAGGTTTATTTTTACTACAGACTTTGAATTTATTATGCAAAATACTCCCTGACTGCCTATTTTTCCTAAACTTTAAGATAATTTTTGGCTGGGTTTGCCTGAACAGAAACCGATAGTTAACATTCTAAACTATATTGTAATTATAAACACTTGTCCTGACTACTGTTCCAAAAGCATTGCTGGGCAATTAAAATTTGCTTTGCCAAGGAAAACATGAATCCACTTGCCTCGTCCAGTAAGAAAAAAAAGAAAAAAAAAGAAAGAAAAAAAGAAGCATTTTGGAGTGAACACCACATCATTTTCAAATTTAGCACAACTTTTATGCATCTTATTGGGTAAAGGCTATATGCATTTAAAAAAAAAAAAATCAGCTGGAACTGCCTTACATAATATAAACCAACTTGAAATATGTTGATTAAATATAAAAGATCAGCCTTAAGAATATACTTATATCTCGAAATGACCAAAGATTCTATACCAGTGACTTTTACAAAATATTAAAACTAATTAAATAAAAATGAAGCATTACAAATGTAATAGTCAGGAAAACAAACAGAAAACAAACCATCACCAAAAACAACAACAACAACACAACAAGAACAACAGAAAAATCACACCAACTCAACACTTTACCTTCTTTTTAGCATTTCCATTTTTCTCTGGAAGGGGAAAATGTTCTTCTAGGAACTCACCCAAAGCATTCAAGAGTTTTTTCTTATATTCCCTTAACTCCGACATTTGGTTTTTCAGTTCTTGAAACAGTCTAGTAGGCAATATAATAGTAAAAACATACCAACAGAATATCAAATTCAACAAAATATTTTTTTTCTCAATTAAAAGAAGGCACTTATTTTCTATTGTTAAAAAATTGTCATCTTATTATTTGTTCTATTTTACAAAGCAAGCAGCATGTTTTTTAGTATTTGTTTGGTCACATACTTTTCTTGAAATATAAGGTCTTCAATATGAAAAATTTGACATTACAGCAATACCTTTTTTCAGAATC
Organism: Tympanuchus pallidicinctus; assembly: GCF_026119805.1. Classification (NCBI taxonomy): domain Eukaryota; kingdom Metazoa; phylum Chordata; class Aves; order Galliformes; family Phasianidae; genus Tympanuchus; species Tympanuchus pallidicinctus. The sequence goes on along the minus strand of NW_026294813.1, from coordinate 3,225,556 downwards.
TGTTATAACTTCTTTTTTCATTTCTTCTTCAATTTCCTTAAAAGCATTTACTATTTGCACCTGTTCGTCATGCCACTGCTGTTCTCTTTGAAACATGAAAAACAGAACACAGTATAATTGATAAATGCAATGCAGTTTTCCCTGAACATCAATTCTTAAGTCCCAATTACTTTCCAGATCCTCTTTCCACCTTTACCTTTCCAGATCTTCTTTCAGCTTTTCATTCTTTGACTGAACTGCTGACAGCACCATTTCAAGTTCTTTCTTTACTTCCTGCAACTATAAAAAAGTAAAAAGAAACCTACAATTTACAAATAGCCAAGCCTCCACTATTTTTCTATGTAAGGTTTTATCTGTGGATCTGGTTTCATGTATCAGGTAAAGACAGCCGAAGTTATCTCTAATTTCTTATGCAGGCTCAGGTAAAAAGTGTTTTAAAATCCAGCTGAAATCTTACTGTCCCAGACACTCAATAATGTATCAAAACACTGTAAAACATCATTAATTTTACTTGAAGCAAATTGTGGAGCACTCACAAGTACTGTTCATCTGATGAAACACTAAACACATAGCACTGAAAAAGAAAAATGCTGCAAAGAAAGACTAATCATATATACTGATGATATGGATTATATAAATGGGAGAGGAAAGAGGAAGAAACAACTTAACTACTGCAGCCAGGAGCTACAGGTGCTGGTAAAGATATGGAACGTACATCTCAAAGGACTGGGTCTTTCATTAATACATTACATACTAAAAAGCAAAACTCCTAATAAGTTTATGCCTTTTTAATATAAACCTACAATTTGGATGTACTTTGTCTCCTTTCATACACACTATGAAAATTATTTTATTTTGCTCAAGGAAACAAAACTTCTAAAAAATATTATACATATGCAAGTGCGCTGTATACACACAATACTTGAAAAAAGACTGGAACTCTCTGCGAAATAAGCTTGCAGCTAAAGCATAAAACAGCAGTGCAGTGAAATTAATTAAATTAATTAATTAAACGTAATTCAACAGCTTATTTATAATGGCTCTTAACAGCCGATGGATACTCTGCTACCAGTGACTCCAGAGGGAAGAAAGATGCTAGGAAGAAAAATCTAAACAATATTTTTTAAACCAGAGCAGCATATTTTTAGCTACTACTGCATATCAATGTCCAACCAATACTGTGTGAAGTTACCACTAATGCAATTCTTGATTTGTCCTGTCAAGTCTAGAAGAACTCAACAAAATATCTGCAGATTATTTTCACAGATATCTAAAGCTAAGAATACAGAATCTTCTTTGTAACATGTTATACTCTATGTTATATAGCATGAAATGCAATAAATACAAAAACTTTTGCTTAAAAAAAATCATTCTTTACAACCAGAAAATTTTAGTAATTATAATTCAGGAGAAGACAAACATTAGGACAACCACAATAGTAAAGAAATATACTGACTAGCTTGACAACAGTCCACAACAGGAGCAGGTAGACGGGAACATGGGACCTGAATAGAATTTTTAAAAGTTTAAATAAAAAATTATCTATTAACAGAAAAAGACACTTACCTCTTCTTCTCCTAATAACAGCAGTACCTCTGGATTAGTTGAAATTACTGAAAAATATAATGAATGGATTTGAATGTGTTTCAGTCACTTCAAAGTGAAAAAAAGCACTGAGTTTTTTTGTTTTGTTTTTTAAGTGTGCACGAACAAGTACAGGTACACGATTTTGAAATGTGACGTCTGTACGACAGCATAAGCAAGCTTGTGTTGTGAAAAGTTTCCATCAACACAGGAAACCAAATTTCTCCAGTCTTCAATTCATTCTAAAACAGGCTCATCAAATGACTGAAGAACTGTGAGAAGGTTCATTATCACTCTGTTTTTATATGTAAGCTGAGCTTGTACACTTTCCATTGTACACACAAGCTATTTTATTAGAACTTCATTACAGCTTACTCAAACAGAATGTTTAGCCAAGCTTTCTACAGACCACGTGCCCATATTTTACAAATATCTAATCTAAGTTATGTAGAGATTGAAAATTTCTCAGAATTCCTCGGTCACAGATTAGTTGTGTTTGGAAGGGACCTCAGGAGACTGTGCAGTACAATACTAACTCAAACAGGATAAACTGCAACAGAATGCCCATTAGGGTTTTTACTATCATCAAATATGAAGAGTCCAAAGCCACCCTAGGCAACTTGCTCAAGTAACAATCACAGTAAAAAAGGTTTTTAATCTGTTTAAATGGGTTTTCCTCTATTTAAGTTAGTCATCATTACCCCTTGCCCTCTCACTGAATAGCACTGAGTCTGTTTTTTCCTTCTTTACTTTATCCTTTCAGGTATTTATAACACTGGTAAGATTTCATCAGTGTAAACTGTAAAGCTCTCAACCCTTCCTCGCATGTCAGATGCTCCAAGCCATTAATTATTTCCATATCACTGTCAGTGGACTTGCTCCATTGTGTCCAAGTCTCTCCTGTACTGGTGAGCCCAGAGAAGGGCCATAACACTCCAGATGTTTGACTGTAGAAGAACAATCACATCCTTTGATTTGTTGGTGATGATCTTTCCAAGACAGACCAAGATGCTGCTGTCCCATAAAGGAAGTTGGTTTGGTAGATGCACATGGAAACTCTTCAAATAATAACTAGCAAATGCATTACACTTTGATACCTAAATGCTTCCAAACTGCTTGACCATGACTGTGAAATCTACATAGAATCATATAATGGCTTCGTTTGGAAGGAATCTGAAAGCCCATCCAGCTCCAATCCCTCTGATGTGGGCAGGTTGACACCCACCAGATCAGGCTGCCCAGGGCTCCATCCAACCTGGCCTTGAATACCTCCAGGAATGGTGCAGCCACAGCTTCTCAAAGTAGCCTGTGCAAGTGCTTCACTGCCCTGTGACTAAAAAAAATTTCCTCCTCATACCTCAAGACCTCGACTGCAGGGCTGCTCTCAATGAGTTCTTCCAAGGCCAATGGCGTCCTGGTTTGTATCAGTAATGGTGTGGTGAGCAGGACTAGGGAAGTGCTCCTGGCCCTGTACTCAGCATTGGTGAGGCCTCACCTCAAGTACTGTGTTGAGTTTTGGGCACCTCAGTACAGAAAGGACATTGAGGTGCTGGAGCAGGTCCAAAGAAGAGCAACAAGGCTTGTGAAGGGCTTGGAGAATGTCCTACGAGGAGCAAATGAAGGAACTGGGGCTGTTTAGTCTGGGGAAGAGCAGGCTGAGGGGAGACCTTATTGCTCTCTTCCAATACCTGATCTCTTCTCACTGGTGACAGGATGAGGGGAAATGGCCTCAAGTTGCACCAGGGGAAGCTTAGGTTGGATGTCAGAAAAGGGTTGTTAAGCACTGGAATGGGCTCCCAGGGGAGGTGGTTGAGTCACCATCCCCGAATGTGTTTAAAATCCATTTGATGTGGTGCTCAGGGACATGATTTAGCGGAGGGCTGTCAGTTAGGGTAGTATGGTTAGGTTGTGGTTGGACTCGATGATCTTTACGATCTTTTCCAACCTGAGTTATTCTATGACTCTATGATTCTTATCCCAGTCTCCATTTGGAATTGTCCCAACCTAAGAGTGGCACCTTGCACATAGTTAATAGTTAAATTTGCAAGCTTGTTCAGCTCTCCTCGGATGGCATCCCTTCCCTCTATTGTATCATATTTAAAAAAATAACAAAGTAAAGCACTATCCTAAGTGTTTACAAGAATAGCTACATGTAAGGAGATGAAATGACCAATACAGTCAACTTTCTAACAAAAGCCCTCAGCAACAGCAGCACTTAAGGAAAAATGTTATTCTGTTCAACCACGGGGTAATGTTTCTCTAGAATGCTCCTGCAAAACCCAGTTATTTATGGCTCATGCACTTTCTGAATAAGAAACAAATTGTTGTATTTAATAGCCTTCAATAGACTTGAGTCTGTTTGCAGTGCCATATTAATTTCAAGAGTCTGCATTAGTGTATGACTTCAGAAAAAAAAAGCAGCATATGAATCTATCAACAGGGAAAGCAAAGCCACTCTAGCACATTTAAGCATTAATATGATCATGTTTTGCCCAAGCCTGTACACTGAATTTCTAATCTTAAATAAAATTCAATAAAACCTTTTCCTTTAAAAAAAGCATGAACTACTTCTTAAATGCAGTACAATTGATTTCATCAAATTTTCAAAGCACACTTTGAGAAATTAATTTTATTGTTGTTTCAAGCCTGCACAATTTATGTGCAGTCTTATTGCTTTAATAATAATTGTCCAGTGATGTAAACAAACCAACAAAATTAATGAGCTCAAAAAATGCATTAAATGTCAGGATGAAATCTCTTCTGCTTAGGAAATTGCTATCATGCAATTCAGCAAGCCAATAAAAAACAAGTTATGCCTCAAGAATATGTTTTTAAAACAAATAACCCGAAGTTGAAAATAATGGCACACTTTAGTAAGGAAACCTACCATCATCAGCTATTTTACCTAAATAAAAATTTCAAATGTTTTCAATGTAATTCCTTCAGTCAGCAGCTTATTTATGAACAGCAGACAAGAACCAGAATCTCCTATATTTTATTCAATGTCATACTTTCAGTCTGCATGCTTCTAAGAAGCGTCTGAGGCTGATCTCTCCCCTGCAGACAGGCTTACAAAGCACACGAACTATGAATTTGTTCCAGTGCGCCAGCATCCATTTAGAAGAAATAAGAAACATTTCTTATCTTTCCAGCTCCTCTCACTTGACCATACGATATGCTGCAAGTACATGACCTTTGAAAGAAGCTAGAAAAGTGACTATAATATTAATCTAATCTAAAAATGCATTCCAGTTCGGCCAAACAAAGTATCGGAAACTACATTTTGCTGTTTGCACAGTGTTTCCAAAATGACAAGGACTATGAAGAACAAGACTACTCTGGCATTAAAATATTCAAAAAAGCTGAGTCAATGCATGTAAAGATTATGTATGCATTTAAAGATTAGCTAACAAAATTTACTAAGTTGAAAGGTACAAACAGGGACTGGACATGAGACATAGAAATGGATGCTATCAGAATACTACTGACAGTCTGGTGCAAATTCTTATGATTTTCTAAAACAGCACCTCTGAAGCATGTGTTTACACTTAGATTCCAAGTGGTTTTATTTTCACAATGTCTGAAGACAATATGGAAGACCTACAGCTTGCCTCAGTAGTATATGCTTTCAGTAAGCAATCTAGATTATTGTTACAATAAATTGAAGTTTTTAGTAGTTTTCTTAGCCTGAAGTCCATGACGTCTACTAAATTCAAGATAGATATTTTATCACGCTGCAGGGAGTTACTACTAAAGGCACATTTCAAAGTTTCATCCAGTATAGCATAACACAAACGTAGCAATAAAAAAAAAAAAAAAAAAAAAGGAACTACAGTTAAAAACATGTCTGAGTAAGTTACTATTAGTTTATAAGCAATATTTGCGAAGATGAAAAAAATACATCAGCCTATTTCAATTAGCACGAAGAAAGAACTATTTGCCAAAGCAGTTCTGTTTAAAAAAAAAAAAAGAAGTACAGACAAGAAATGCAGGAGAAACAATCACAGAAAGGAGCAACATGAAAGAGGATGACAGAATAATCAATGTTTCTGCTTCGGGGTAAAATATTCTAGGAAACTTGCTAGCAATTATTTTCCATTTAACCAATTGATGATGATAGGAATTATGCATTCTTTTCCAGAATTGTAGGTTTAAGTCATAGTAAGAATCACTTCAATAGAAACTGAAGTACTAAAAGAAAATAGAGTAACTGCTGGAAATTAAACATAGGTATTACAGTGGGAAGCTTTTTATTTGACTTTTAACTAGTTATATTACCATAATACAGTACGACTGTCAACACAATCGCAGCCTAAGATGCTCAGATGAAGCACGTTGCAAAGCTTTACATGAGTATGCCTTACAGGTAAGCAGCTACTTACGCTCAGGATTTCTTTTTTGCCATTGATAATACTCTGCTCTTAAAGCCTGCATTCGTGTCAGTAACAACAAAACCTGTATTAAAAGAAATTAAGTATCTTGTAAAGTGTGTTGAATTGTACTGGAAGAAACAGGATAGAGTGGGATAAAACTTCACTTACTAGATTTATGCAGCTGCAACAAAAGAATGACTACTGGAAAAGACCATTTTATCATTTGGAGGATTACAAAAAAGCAATTGCAGAGGTCAAGAAACATTTTCACTCTTATTTCAGGAGGCAGAAAACAGAAATACTCAGATTTTGAATGCTCCCCTTAATTGCCTCTGTAGCATCAGACAATTGCAGCTGAAGATAAGCCACTTGAAGCATCAGTATTTCACATCTTTGAATGTTTTTTGATATATAGTTGATCCACATTTACCACTAAATGACAGTGATCACTGATAGATGTGATGACTAAACAGAAGATTTTCTTCCAAAAAGCAGTAGTCAAATATACTGTCTACCAAAACCACATTTATGTACTCAACATCGAAAAGCTTTAGATCATTCTTCTAGCTCACTGACAGCACTGAAAATATGGGAGCAGTAAAACAAGACGTCAGTTCAGGAAAATTCATTTAAAAAAAACAACAGCAACAACCTAAATGACCAAGATTCTTAGAAGTTTACTTCATTTATTTTACTATGATCTGGAGAAAGAATATATATATAAATATTTTTTTAAAAAATTATATATATATATGGTGTGTGTGTACACACACACATACATGAATCATTACTATTCCATTTCCTGACATTGGAGATTGCACATATTATTTGAAGAAAAATACACACATACATAATACATATTGTCAAATTACAGCATAAGAAAGTAAACATGCATTTAATTGCAGTAACCACTGCTGTCTTCAACAAAAAGGACCACAGACCACATTCTGCTTTTCATCAAAAAAAAGGAAAAAGAATCATCAGCTAAGATCTCATAATAAAACGAAGAACTGACACCTAACACTTGGATTTTCACAACTTATAACATCTTAGAAAACAACTTTGGAAATCTTTTAAAGTACTTTAAAGAACAGGAAAAGAAAAACCAAAAACCTTAAACTGAAAAAAAAAAATCCATCATACAAGTGCTTTTTATTCTGTAGATTAGCAGGTATCTCTTGTAATCTCTTGTAATACTGGAACACTACTTTTGACAGTATCATCAGCCCACTCTGTTATCTTTTAAACTTGATAAAAAGGATCTACAAAATGTTTTCATATATGAAGTATACAAATAAATTAACACCGCCATTCAATAGCTGTAGATTGTGGTCTCCTCAAGAGACAAATAGGTACTGCAAATATATGCATAAACAGATATCTTTGTAATGTTGTATTTATATATTCCCAGCAAAATATACTTCTCAATAAGCAAATCATTGCATTGTAGACCAGAATCATCCTCAAACTTAAAGAATAAAACCTCACACAGTAGAATGCAAGATTTTAATCTTGATGTGGTTAAAGAGTGAACTTCACCGATCAGTTCAACAGCAAGGAAAAAAAAATCAAACCACACAGCTTCTTTGCCAGCTACATTGATAATCGAAGTGCCTGTCTTAGGGCTTAAATGAGGATCACTTAAAAATTGCTGAGTGAGGGTTTAACATGACCTTTTCCTCTCCTTCTTATTTTCAATCATGAAGTGGCATAAACCTTTCCAACTCCATTTAGTGACTGTCTCACTACAAGAGACTTTTTAAAAAGCTTATCTCTGAAATGAATTACAAGGCCATGATGGACTTCAATAATGCTACAGAAAAATATAAAAACCTCAGCCTACACCCAATTGAGCCTAGACAAGTGATTTCTAGTGCTTGGATTTTATCCACTACTGAAAGAAGAGAAAAATTGCTTTGTGCATATAATAGAGTTCTTTGCATTTTATTTACTCCAATTTAGAACACAGTTTACTAGTAGCAAGAAATTAAAATTAGTAATTAACTAGAAATTCGATAGTTGAATGTGTTTGACAAAGAAATATATTAAAAAAAAAAAGTATGCATTCCCACATACTGAATTAGTCACCTGAATATACCTCTTGAAGTCATGTAGGATGGAGATTTATAATATCTATTTATTTCATTCACTCAACCAACATACTTTCCAAATGAAGGGTCCCCATATAAATCCAATTTTAAAAATTCCTATTTAGAATCTACAAGCAACTAAACAGTGAGCCAACACTGCCTTTTTGCATGCTCCCCAAAATTCCAAGGGCATATATTCACACACTTAGCATTGCTTAGGTCATTTCCAACTCAAGCATATCAGTTTCCTATTGATATCTGCAAACAGGGAACAACTCCACTTTCCAAACGCAAACTTACAGAGTAAAACTAAAGGGATCAATAAAATATGAAAATATTTTATTTTCAAAAAGATATAAATACAGTGTAGCCCAAACAGCTACTGAAGTTACACATCCCACTATTCTGCCTGTGTCAGCTCTTAATCAGGTTACACGGCAGGACTGCACTTAACCTCTCCTCTTTTTGCGTTTATGCAAGAAGCTGCATAAATGCAACTGTTCAGCATTTGCTGGGCACTGACATACTTCAAATTAAGTCTCAAAGTTTGTAAGAGTAAAGACAACAACTTCAGAGACTAAGCAAAGATAATTTAGTTTTCTTCTTTCTGAAAGAAATATTCTGCTTACAGGGAACATCTTGTGGAGAAAAAAAAAACATATTGCCTTACCTTGGCATCTGATTCTGGCACTGGTTCTGCTGTTAGAAGGGTTAGCTTACTCTGACACTAGGTAGAAAGCAAAAGACAGATATTGTTTACTTGTTCCTACCTTTTGCAGGAAAGAAATATGATGTTTTAAAATTGCAGCAGTAACTGTTTACTGTAACGAAAAAAAAAGTCTTGACTTGGCTCTTACTGTGTCCCTCAAAATCTGACCCAAAACAGCAAATAAAAGAAATATTCTGAAATCATACTGCAGAAAAATTCAATTAATCAAAAAGTAAAAGAGCAGCAGCTAACAAAAGATGTGTAATTTGAGAAAAATAGCAAGTTACAAGGGAAACATCAGTGCAGAGAAAAATACTGAACAGATTAAGAACATTAAAATACTGTGAAAACGAGACAGTCATGGACAGCAAGGCTGAAAAGGGAATCTGCTGTGAAGTTAACACACCCAGTGCTACTACTCTAACTTTCCTAGTAAAGCAATCACATTATAGCACATTTTTTGTTTCAACTAATTTAGTAGGTCAATATACTACACAGTTGAGGAACAGGCTTATTTTTTAAGTGTAGCACATCAGTTCCCATTGACTGTAATGACTTTAATACCAAGACAGAAATTCAGGCCATCACAGAGACCCAAGACCAGAGCAAAAGCCACCTGCTAAACTTTTTCTTATTTTCTACAAGTCAGCACTGTATTCTACCTCACAACTGGGCAGAACAGAGACTACTAAGCAGCAGAATTAAAAAGTAGTTCTTCGGAATCCTTATAATTCTGTTTTGGAACTAAACACAATATAGGATTTTGGCAGTAAATATTACCAATGACAGCACAATAAGACATAACAAGATACCATAGATGATATCAACAGAGAAGCTAATTCAATGATTACAAAGTTCTTCAGATTTCTTTGCAAAAACTTGCCTGTATCCAGAACGTAATGTCCTGGCATATAAGATTTCAAAGGTTTTCCAATTATGTTAGAAATAATAAACACTTTATCTTCATTACTTATCTGAAAGTCTCACAGAAAATCCACATCCTCCAAAACCGTGCTGGGCAGTAGTTCACTTGGTAACTTACTGTGATATTTCAGAAGCCTACAAACAGGATTTTCTGCAGCTTGTTCATTAGTAAGATACACACTGTCCAAAATTCTAAGTAATATGCAACAGTGTTAGGTTTACACACAGAGCTAATAACGTCCTATTATCTTTTAAAAACCTATTCCATACACATTATAAACCACAGTTTATAAGCACTTCATTCTGCTTTAAGATGTGAAGTATTTTCATGTAAAGTTCTGATCTTTTTAATGCATTTAGCCTACAATACAGAGCAAGCTAAATAAGTGGTGCGTTTAGCAGGTAAAATAGAAGGTAAGCAATTAGCACTCAAAATATTATGCAAAGCATGAGCTTTCACAAGTCTCAACAAACTTCTATAAAATGCATAACATTCCCTCACAATGGTTAAGAGTTTATTTTGACTAGGTTTGGCCTAATTAAGAAGATAAATAAATATAACTTGCTCTAAAGCTTTACTATTAGCATACTGGACCACCTGACAGAAGAGATACATTTTATGATTGGGGTTGCAACTGTCAGCTTGTGTGAATGTATGCTACAAGCATCATTCTTCTGAATCTCTCTTCTTCAATTCTGTCTTTCCCTTAAGACCTTAAGTACTTGTGAATAGCAACTGATACCTGTCTTGAATAAGGCAAAAAAGAGGATCTCCATTTTAGTGTACTGGTATTGCCAGAATACAAATAACTATCATTGCATTTTTCGCAAGTTTTAATGTATTCTCTCATTATACTTTATTTGGGATGTAACTAAATCAGCACACTGCAAACAAAGACTGGCTCTGCAGGACACTTTTCATCCTTGCCAACATACCTGCCTTTCTAAAGGTCTTCATTTTGTTGTTCTTGTCATTTCTTTGGAGGAGGTGTGGTAAGTACACAGTGAAGGGAGATAAGCAAGAAATTCTGACTGAAGTTAACAACTAATTAACAAATTAACTAATTAACAAATATTCATGATTTGCATACCTTTTCCATCTCCTTCCAAATATTCTCACATTCACGCAAGAGTTCTTCTGTGGCACCCACGGGGCAAACTGAGTCATTCATGATTTCTGGTAGTTTTTCAGCCTATTAACAAGAAAATTTGTGAAGTTACCATGTAGATCAACAAAAACTAACAGTTTACTGAATCATACCTGCTGCATTAGGTCAAGTCCATATCGGAGCAATCCCTTTGAATCCAAAAAGTTTTCAGTTAAGAACTCTATACTTACAGACAGGATCAAATCATTTGGTAACATCAGCTAACCATAACACTGTAGAAATATTCAGAAATAAGATACTAACAATATTTGCAATTGAATCAGAAAGTGCAAAGTTTTCAAAAATGCTTTGGTTCATCTGGGCAACTTCTTTCCTGACAAAGAAACAATGTGAGAATAAGTGCCAGTCCATAAAACCATGGTTTTCTTCCATATATCCACAAAGTTCTTCAGCAGTTCTCTCTGCAGCCTTCCAATAAACGTACTAGGCTACTTCTCCTTACAATTTTCACTTGTTCATCAAAAAGACTCTGAATTCAAAAATTGTGGGCACAAACAACAAAAGAAGCCTAAAGATATGCAGACAAGTAAATAAAGAGGGTACTAGGATGGTCAGCAGAAAAAAAGTCACAAGTCAAACTGGTCAAATTAAAAATGTTGAGAAACTGTTAGGCTAAATAGGCACATACATGTTTTTAAAATGTCATCTTAAAGTTAAGTCTGTTGAGAGAGATATAAATGTCAACAGCACATATGAGGAAAACTGGGATAACCAAAATGTAACTCAAAGGGAGAATCTGCTAAGGTAAAACAATGAACTGCAACTTCCTAACTGTTCTAGAAGTGTTAAGTCTTTAAAGAAGAAATAAGTGTCCTTGTCATCTTGATGATGCATAAACTCCAAAGTAAACCTTAGGAATTCATTTTCAAAACAAAAAAAGATGCATCACAGAATAATATGTTGAACATATGAGTGAAATATTTAACTACTACTTCTAACAGGCAAGTAAGCCACAGCAGAGCAGCTAAGAAAAAAATAAAACAATCAGCACTTCTCCTGGAATACTGTTCTAACAAACTGAGAAGTACCAATACCTCTGCTAAGCCTTTCTGACAAATTTGTTGCATAAATAATTAAAAACAGAACACTAAGAACACTAAGATTGCCATAACCTGATAAAATCTAACAGCATGGTTTTTGTAAAGGAAAATCATTATCTTCTTAAGAGTCTTGGAACGTCTCCATAACATAAAAGAGAACTAGATCAGATCACTTACTAAGAATTGTGAAATGCCTCCAGCGAAGTCCCCCACAGAAGGCTAATAAAAAAGCTAAGCAGTCCTGAGATGTGTTGGTTTTTTTCTTCTTAGATCAAAAACTGGCAAAGATACAAACAAAAATAAGAAAGCCTCAATAGATTATTTTCATCACTGTAAAATGGCTCAGCAACAGAGTTGAGAGGCCCTGAAAAAAAAAAAAAAAAAAAAAAGGAAAGAAAAAAGGAAATAAAGCAGCCTTCAGAAAGGAAACCTGAAAGGGGTGTCTGGGTGGAAAAAAAAAGTCCCATCTTCCCACATCTCCGCTCAGTAACACAATCTGCCATTGTGAAGATGGGACGTGAAACAGACATCTCTAAATACCTAGCAAATAAAGTTATTATTATAACGTTTTTAATATTGTTGTCTCCAGCATTTTCATAGCCGATTTTACACAACCACAAGACGAACATATTTAAAGAAGAAACTACAGGCCACAATACCAGCAACCAGGTTGACTTGTGGTCCCTTATCATTATCGTGTAAAGCACATATGTTAAAAATACTATTTCTTTTGAGATGTCTGTTGCTGTAGCTGGCAGTTTTCTCTTTTCTCACACGATAAGATGAGGTTTCCATTTGTCCCTACAGTTCGCAGCCGGTTGCTGCTTTTGTTAGCGCGCCACTAACTTTCCTCCCTCCATCGCTGTAGATGCACACAATTAGCTAAAAGCACACGCGCGAACGACAGTGCCACGCTTATCTTCGTCATTCAAAAGCAAAGATTTCTTTCATCTCACAGACATATTACATTCTCCGAAGGTCAGGAAGAAAGCGGCCCTCCCCCCCGAGGGCACCTCGCGCCGCGGGCCCGCGCTCAGCCCTGCCAGGCGGTCGCAGGGTCCGGCCCGTCCGTTCTCAGTGCCCCCCCGGGATGAACGGCCGCACCTCCGGCGGCTGAATCTGGTTAGGGCTGAGACCGGGGCCGACGCAGCCCCAAGGAGCCGCAGCCCCCAAGAGCCCCACCAACACCGCCGCCCACCCGCCCGTTACCGCGGCGCCGCCGCCCGTCGCCGCCGCCTCAGCGCAGCCCGCCCGCTCCTGCGCGCGCTCCGCGCTCATTGGCTGCGCCCAGCGGTGGGGGTGGGGAGGAGAACAGCGACGGGAGGGAGCGTCGCGGGGAAGTGACGTAGCAGCATGGCGTCGTCCGAGCCGGAGCGCAAGAGGAGGGCGAGCGGCGCCACGGAGAACGAGGAAGAAGACGAGGAAGATGGGGAGCGCTGGGTCGGGCCGCTCCCGGGGGAGGCGGCCCAGGCGAAGAAGCGGAGAGGTAACGACCGCTGCCTGGGTTGGGGCCGTGGGATGGTGACGTGCGGGTCGGGGGCCGTGCGTCTGCTGCGCAGTCGGGCCCCAGGCGCTGCTTATCCGAGCCGGGGTTGTTGAAGCCTTCAGAAGAGGAATTAACTCTTCTGCGTCGTTGCTCTGGGTTGGAGGGTCGTCACAGAGAGACTTCGACTGGAAGGGACCTCATAGCCCACCCAGTTTCCCCCGCCTCTGCCGTGGGCAGGGCTGCCCCCCACCGGCGCAGGTTGCCTAGCGCCTCGTCCAGCCTGGGCCTGACTGCCTGCAGGGATGGAGCACCACAGCTTTTGTGCCCAGCTCTGCCAGCGCCCTCTGAATAAAGTATTTCCCCCTCACGTCTACCTTAGATCTATTCTCATTCAGTTTAAAACCTTTCTCTCTTATCCTGTCATCACATTCCTCAATTAAGAGTCCCTTTCCATTTTTTCTGTAGGCCCCATTACAGTACTGGAAGACCACAATAAGGTCTCTCCAGAGCCTTCTCTTCTCCAGTCTGAACAAGCCCAGTTCCATCAGCCTTTCTTCACAGAATTGGTGCTCCAGCCCTCTCATCTGTTCATGGCCCTCCTCTGGACTCATCTTAACAGCTCCATTTGTATTGGGGGCCCCCCTGACCCACAGTACTGCTGGTGATGTGGCACATGAGGGCAAAGCGAAGGAGGACAGTCACCTCCTTGTTCCTGTCACCGTACCTCTTTATTGATGCAGCTCAGGGCATTCTTGGCCTTCTGGGTTGCAAGCCTATGCTGGCTCATGTCCAGCTTTTCATCAGCCAGCATCTGCAAGTCCTTCTCCTCAGGGCTACTCCCATTCATCCAGCCCATGGTTGTGATTGCAATTGACCAGACCCAAGAGATACAGTTTGCTCTTGGACTTGTTGAACCTCCTTAGGTTCACGTAGGTCCACTTTTCAATCTTTTCAACGGTTGGTTGGCATCCCTTCCCTGCAGGGGTCAACTGTGCTGCTCACCTTGGTGTCACTGACAAACTTGCTGAGGGTACACTCAGTCCTACTGCCCATGTCACCAGCAAAGGTGCTAGAGAGCACTAGTCCCAACAGCAACTCCTGTAGGAATGCCACTCATCACTAGTCTCCACTTGGACATTGAGCCAGTGACACTCTTCGAGTGTGACCATCCAGTGAATTCCTTATCAACCAAGCAATCTATCCATTAGATCCATGTCAGTCCATTTTAGATATAAGGATGCTGTGTGAGGCAGTGTCAGATGCTTTGTACAAGACACGGTTGAGCTCTAGTTGCTCTCCACTTTATTCAAAAATGCTGTAACCCATCTGCCAGAAACCACTAAATTTGTCAGGCAGTTTTGTCCTTAATGAAGCTGTGCTGGCTGTTCTCAGTCACCTCTCTCTTTTTTCCGTGTACCCTTGCACAGTCTCCAGGAAGATTTGCCAACTTAGTAACAAGTGTGATTGCACAGATATTAAGAGTATGGAATGGTTTCAGTATACTGTGAATCAATAAGTCTGAGTCAAAATGGAAAGCCACAGTGGAAAACCCTTTTATTCTGTTTGCAGAAATCCCTGCTATACTCTACAAAAACAGCAGTAAGCTATTCAAAATTAATAATGGCAAAAAATAGCCTTATGGAGTTTTTAATGAACATTTTATGAAAACAGTGTTTCTAATTTTCCTTTTATTTTCTTCAGTCCTTGAATTTGAACATGTCTATCTTGAAAATCTACCATGTGCTTCGATGTATGAACGTAGTTACATGCACAGAGATGTCATTACACATGTGGCATGTACTAAGTAAGTCTGGGTTTTATTATTTTTCCCTACTGTTTATTGTCATCAGATATGTATTCTTGTACATACTAGGAAATTTTCACTGCAAAAGCCTAATTGAGATCTGTTACGTCTAGAGGTGTCTGGTCTGGTATTGTCATGTCCCTGAGCTGACAAAGTTTAAGGACTGTTTGGACACTTAGACATAGGGCTTGATTTGTGGGTGGTGCTGTGTGGAGCCAGAAGTTGGTATTGATGGTCCTTATGGGTCCCTGGGATATTCTGTGATTCTGTTTTTGTGTGTAAAGGAGAGTGCTTTCTGAAAAGCACAATAGAAGTTATTATTTAAGCAGACAAAAAGGGATTCTCAAAATTCTTACTGCAGTGTTCAGTATATACAGTAATAAAAAATACTGGTTGCAATCAAATGAAAGCTGCAACCAAATGAATTTAGCAGAACTGCGCAGATTGAGAAGAGAGCTTTCTTCTCTTCTATGTGACTGTTTCTATCTATTTGTCTATCTAAGTACGTGTATATATATACGTAGAGGGATTTAGTTACTTAGTTAGTAGTAAACAATATCTGCTGTGAAACCAGAGCTAAAGTAGTAAAACTTACATGGTCAAGAGGAATAGTATTATTTATTTCTTAACTTTAGACTGTTGACCTTTCATAGGTTAATCCAGAGTGCATTAAAATGTTTGTTTGCTATCTCAAAATTAATAGTATTCATTTAGACAGACTGTTAATGGTAGTTTATCTAAGTACTATTCTCAAAACAACACAAATTATAGCATCTTAATGTCAGTTGTTATCCAGAAGTGTTGTGAAATTACTTAGTATGTGTATTTATGTATTTCTTCTTTTGTAATTCCAGGACAGATTTTATCATCACAGCAAGTCATGATGGGCATGTAAAATTCTGGAAAAAAATTGAAGAAGGGATTGAGTTTGTTAAACACTTCCGTAGCCACTTAGGTGAGAAGAAGTTGTGGGTGTTTTTGTTTTATTTTGTTTTCATTCATTTGAAGAGAGGGTACAATCTCAGAGGAGAGAGGTTCTAGCATCCATTTATTACAGTGAGGGATTAAATTATATCATGTGTAATTCTACTTGTCCTTTTACAATCTGCTTAAAGACTGCAGGAGGAATAGTGTGGGAACAGAATATGCAGTATGAATCCTGTGCACATCACTTACTGCCTTGTACCCTGCCTTTAAGGAGAATGTCTAGGACAGGTACAACATATCTACTAAAAAAAAAAAAGAGGGAGAAAAAAGAAGAGCAGTATGCACAGAATCCAGGGATGTTCAAAAAGATACTACTTGAGGCCATGTTATCTTCCTCCCTCATCATCTATACTATGCAAGGCATTCAGGTACTCATTGGTGTTAGAAATCATTATCTGCTTAATGGAAAAGAAACCGCTTGATATGCAGCCTCACAATAAGAAAATTAAATAATAGTAAATTTTGTAAAACTATAATGTTATAGTGAGTTTTTGACTTTAAGCATCAACTTCTCATTATATACGGAAACAAAATGTGAGAGCAAAGGCTACCAAGCAAAAACAAGGAGAACAAGTATTCTGAAGTCTCAAATGCAGTCATTTTGATCCCTAACAAACGTTAAAAGCAGGGTTGCAATACAATTAGCATTCTGTTGCTGTTTCTCTCTTGAGAATGCAAGTCTAAAAGTGCTTTTATTTTTTTCAACTGTGCCATAGTCTTGTTCTCCCTCTTTTTTTCAGTTAGAGCTTTAAAGTAATTATAAAGTCATAACTTTCACTTACGTAGATAGTAAGTACTCCATCCTTTCTGACCAGATGGTGAACAGTTACAGGATACAAAGTGTTTAAAAAAAGATATCACAAAAGAACAGAAAACAAAACAAAACAAAAAAAACAAAGGATAAGGACCCTCACATCTCCACGTAGTTTTTAAATTGAAAACAGGATGGAGATATAGCTGAGACAGCTTTGGATGTCCATATGTGTTTAGGTTTTGGTGCTTTTTTTTTCTGTGCGTTTTTCTTGTGGAGTAGTGAAATGACAGATACATGTTTCCTTGTCTTGATACTATGTTAACTTATTTGATAGGTGTTATTGAGAGTATTGCTGTTAGTTCAGAAGGGGCATTATTCTGTTCAGTTGGAGATGACAAAGCGATGAAAGTGTTTGATGTAGTCAACTTTGATATGATCAACATGCTGAAACTTGGGTAAGTTGCTCAGTTCTTGAAAATGCTTATTTGGGATTTTGATTAGGGGTTATTTTGTGTAACAAGTAAGTAAATAATTTGTTTACTTGATTATTTTTGCGATCAGGTTAAGATGATTACGTTGCATTAAGCAAAATACTTGGCTGACTATAGAAAGTTTATGACTGTATGCATCCTTCATAAGAGTGCAATATGACTGCATACTTTTTTATAATCAAATGTTAGGCAGAAGGATATGTTGTTTCTTAAGTAATTCAGCTAGGCATCTTTTTTTTTTCTTATTCTGTTTTCCCCAGTTGCTTTGCACTGAATATTAGAAATTATAACCAATTAATAGTTTCCGTAATAAAGAAACTTGGTCCGTATATATTATTTGCCATCATTTGTTGTTTCAAGGCAAGCAATTTTCTTCTAATACTAAACAGAGCATGTTTTCCTTAATCCTGCTTTTGTTACACAGTAGATAGGTAAAGAACTTGGAAGAGCTAGGGCTGGAGATTATTGGAATTATATCAGCAACAGAGGAAAACAAAGCCTGTGTTTTAATTTCAGATTGTGGTCAGAAAGTAGAAGGATCAACGAATGCTCTACCAAGAATGGTACTGATGTTTCTACAAGCCTTGGGATATTAGAGACTATTTATTCCATGTGGCCTAGTATTTACTAGATAATTTTGAAACTGAGTTAAAGTGTAAACTCAAACATGTTCATTACTGACGTTGTTCTTCTAATTGAAATTAACACCAAGACTTCCACTGTTTTGAAAGCTGTTCAAACTGATATCTAGATACTTTTTAGAACAGCCCATATAAATGCTTATGTTAGCTCTTTATGGATATAGTGTTAGTAATATCTTCCCAGTAGTGACTAAGTCCATAGGAATTGATTACCTGTTGGCTGTCTGCTGTGGAAAAAATCCAGTTAGTTTTAGCCTTCTATTTTTCTGGTGTTTTATGCTTAGCAGCCCTGTATTGTCACTGCAACATCAGTAAAACTACATAGTGAAATAAAATGAACTTAATATTAAAAAAAAAGCCTTTAACTCAGTAGTAGTAGCGGTAGAAGGTGTTTTTTTTCTCTATGAGAATTCAGGGGAAACTAAGGTAGAATTTAAATCCATTTTGCATCAGGGATATTGTGAATAATACTGTTAGTGTCTGCCTATGGTATGTCTCATGACATACCTTTAAATGGTTTTTCTCAGCATCAGTAGTCAAACTCCCCTTCCATTTATATTTTTCCAGGCATAATTGTGTTAGACCTACAAGTGGTCTCTTTAATGAAGAAGAGGAACATATACAGCTGTAGTAGAAACAGTGTTGTGAACACTCTTTTTAATTTAATGTCCATTTCATTATCTTCAGTGCCAGTGCTTATTGGGTAGCTTACTGACCTGAGAAATTATTAATGGCTGTTCACTCAAGTTTGCAATGGTTAATTTAGAATTGATGAGTGTGATTGTTTCAGCTTGCATTAGCTTGTTTGTCTGCTTTGGTGGAGACATGCCAGTATGCTGTATGGTTGATTAGCTTTTTCTGAAGCTCTTAAGATCCTTTCACTTTTAACTAATGTGTACAGTGTAGCTGCCTACAGGTTCTAATGCTGTGTGCTTCCTTTAATCAAGGTGAGAAAGACTTTTATTTCTGCAGAAAGCGTGGATAACATGACACAGCTATAGGCCATCATATTCATAATTCCTCAAAGACTTTTAGTTTTTATTATTCTTTTTAATCTAAAAGATTAGTGTCTGGTATCTGTCAGGCCTTTAGTATCTCCTAGTTTGATAAGATACTATGAGTTTCCTATGGAGACTGTCATTTCTTCATTACCCAACATTTAGTTCTAGCGTTCCAGTTCTCAGTATCTTAGCTTCTAGATTTCTTTAAATAACAGGTGTGATTTAAATTATTGACAGCATCTCTGCTTTATTTGTAGAGTATCATAGAATCACAAGGTTGGAAATGACCTATAAGATCATCTAGTCCAACCGTCTCCTCATCACCATTGCCACCACTAGCACTAAATCATGTCTCACAGCTCCTCACCCAGACGCCTCTTGAACACTGCCAGGGACGGTGACTCCACCACCTCTCTGGGCAGCCATTCCAGTGCCTGACCACTCTCTGAGAGAAAAACTTTTTCCTCATGTCCAACCTAAACCTCCTCTGGTACAACTTGAGGCCATTTCCCCGGGTTCTGTTCATTGCCTTGGAGAAGAGACCAAATCCCTCTTCACCACAGCCTCCCTTCAGGAAGTTGTAGAGTGCAATGAGGTCTCCCCTGAGCCTCCTCTTCTCCAGACTGAACAATCCCAGCTCCCTCAGCCGCTCCTCATAAGACTTGTGCTCCAGACCCCTCACCAGTTTCGTTGCCCTTCTCTGGACACACTCTAGGACCTCAATATCTTCCCTGTAGTGAGGGGCCCAACTGTATATTCAGTTTTAGCAGATGTGTTCCTTCTTTAATACGTGGGGTGCTCTGAAAGTAATGTATCCTATTTATTGCCATGGAAACTACTCTTGTAGTACAATAACACTATTTGATAGAGGAAATTCTCAGCTACTAAACACTTTTTAACACGGTCATCCTTATTAAATATGCATTTTCTCCAGCAATGAGCAAGAGCCAGCACGCTGTGCTCATAAAAATCTTCATGGTTATTGGGAACATGGCTCGTCTTTCACATCACTGTCATCACTCCTGAAACGTACCCTGCCTCACTGTGCTCATATCCACTGTTTGGTCTCCATCATTATTCAGCAAGCATTGGCATTCAACGAATGCCAATAGTTGTCATTTTGTTCTGCTAGAGGAAATCAGTGACGCACCTTTGTTTCACACGCACTTCCACATCAGATGTCATTTTGTCAGACTGCCCCTCTGCTGCCATCTGGTGCACAGAATGTAACAGAATATTGGTGGGAAGATTCAACCTCTGTTGCCAACATAATAAAACAGGAGGCATTACTTTCACAGCAGCCCTCATATAGTCAGAACAGTTACGTATAAATGTACTGTGATTGTCATAATTTTATTTATATTTGGATAATTAACTTTTGTTTTCTGAAAACCTTGTTATATTTTCAGTAAGTATATGCCAAAGGTGCGGTTATCTTCATTTGCACTGAAGCATTAATCACTTAGAGCTGAAAGAAAAGTGCTACTGAATCACAGAAATTAATAGTCTTTAATGCTGTTCAGTGCTATTTAGTTGTTTTTCCATCATTTTTCTTCTTTCATATCCACCTTCTTCTGCTTTCTTGAACAGCCTCTTTAAGAAGCAATATGGAAGTAACAGAAATTGGCTGAACCATCTTGACTTGTTTGGAAAAAGCTTGGTTTTTAACAAGACGGATATTAGCAAGACTAGTAAATGAAGCTGAAGATTTACTTGATGTTTGATTTCAAATTAGCTTGATTCTTAGCAGTAAAACCAGTCCTTTTTTTTTTTCCTTTCTTTCTTGCAGCTATTCCCCTGGTCAGTGTGAATGGGTATATTGTCCTGGAGATGCCATATCTTCTGTTGCAACATCTGAGAAGACCACAGGAAAAATATTTATTTATGATGGACGAGGAAATAATCAACCACTCCATGTTTTTGATAAACTCCATACATCTTCTCTTACTCAGATACGGTTGAATCCTGTCTACAAAGTAGTTGTGTCCTCTGACAAATCTGGAATGATTGAGTATTGGACTGGTACTCCTCATGAATATAAATTTCCCAAGAATGTGAACTGGGAATATAAAACAGATACTGATCTGTACGAATTTGCTAAATGCAAGGCTTACCCATCCAGTATAAGTTTTTCACCTGATGGCAAAAAAATGGCCACTCTTGGGTCCGACAGAAAAGTCAGAATTTTCCGATTTTTGACGGGGAAGCTCATGAGGGTCTTTGATGAATCTCTGAGTGTGAGTTTGGTCTTGGTTCTCTTTGAGTCTTTATTTATTTCTTTGACTTTGATCAACACATGCATCTACATGATTACCTAAGTCTGAGCTTTATTGCTAAGGTTTTCTTTCATAAAAGGTATTCTCTGTTCTTTTCCATGGCTGCTGTGTTGCTTTGTCCCAAAATTAATTCTTACTAGTGTATGTTAGCTATTGAGTGAAACTGTGTTGTTAGTTTTCATCTCTTTTCATACTGTTAGATTTCTTTTTATTAGGAAGCAATGAGAAAAAATATTTAAGTAATAAACATAGTAATGAAAAAAATTGTGATATTTTAAAAACTTTGTTAAGACAGCTGCGTATTTGTTTTTCTTTGCTTCAGCAGAGTGCAACGTGCCCATTAGGTCGAGTAGGATTACTTGTGTTTAATTCTTCAGATAAGTTTGACTTGGTTTGAATTCTTGCCTGGATTCTGTATTTTGTAAGACTTTGTGGATTGGTGTTTATCTGGATCAGGGCGTAAGTGTAACAGTGATTATTTATTTATTTTCCTGTAGATGTTTACTGAACTTCAGCAGATGAGACAGCAACTACCAGACATGGAGTTTGGCCGGCGCATGGCAGTTGAGCGTGAGTTGGAGAAAGTGGATGCAGTAAGATTAATTAATATAATCTTTGATGAAACTGGACACTTCGTTCTCTATGGAACAATGTTGGGCATTAAAGTCATAAATGTAGAAACTAACAGGTAAGTGTTAGTGAGATGTGTGCAGATAAATTTCTCTAGAATTCCATGCTTAATCACTCACATTTAAAATTTGACATGACTGGTTACCACCAATCTTTGTTATTTGAGAGACTTCAGGCAGACTGTTGATTTAAAATATTCCCTTGCTTATTAATGGATTGCTGCAATTCAAAGCTTACAAAATAAGATAATCTGTCAAGCTTTTTACTACATATTCATAGTAAAAATGAGTAATGAATTAACTTCTAATTAACAGTGTGATAAAGTAAACATGGATCATGCAGTTTGTTTTCTATAGCATAGGGAGGCTGATTAGCAGTTGATTAGCAATGATTAGCAAGTTTGAGTAGAGAAGCATTATAAATACAATTATTAAAAATTGTTTTGGGAAGGCTTTGGAATTTTGCTTTGAGTCTCTTGCAGTCAGAAAGGAGACATGTAACAACAGTCTTTACATTTCTTTATGTCTTGTACTTCAGGTGCATTCGTATCTTGGGAAAACAAGAGAACATTAGGGTGATGCAGCTAGCTTTATTCCAAGGAGTTGCAAAGAAGCATCGTGCTGCAATAACCATAGAAATGAAGGCATCTGAAAATCCTGTTCTCCAGAACATCCAGGCAGATCCAACAGTAATCTGCACAGCTTTTAAGAAAAACAGGTTTTACATGGTATGTGTGATGTCCTTTTAAGTAACACTATTCCTCTATTAAACTTTTTTTGTTATTTTTAAATTTTATACTTGTGCCTTTCCAGTGCCTTTTGTCTTGAATGTTTGAAAATGCAGCATTTCTAGCAGCGTCTTTTTAAGTTGCAAATGCATTCTACAATTCTGTTTGAACTGTCTAAAACTTGATTAGAAACAGTGTGGTAGTCTAATTTCGTTTTCACAATTGCTCAAGCAGTTAAAGAAACTTTGATGTTTTTAGCTGTGTGAATTAGAGTTAGTGTAGTTTAAGAAATTTAAATAAGAACACTTAAAATATAATAAGATATTTTGCCTACAAAGAAACAATTAACTGAATGTATAAAACACACGAAAATTCTGAGTAGCGTCAGGCGGATTACAGGTAACAAAGACAGGAGTCATCTTCTTCACAGATGTAGATTTTAGAGGAGATGTGATTTATCAGCCTAGCAGTTCTGGAGGATTTAGCATTTGATCTGGGATGTGATCACAGCAGGGGTAACAGGTCAGTGTGTTGCTGCTTGTGCTTGAATTTGATCATGTTTTCAGTTGCAGCAAAGTAGTGTGCTTCCTGAACCTTCATGTGGTTAGTATATAGTGTGTAATGGAATATACTATGAACAATTTGACAAGAAAGGAAGAAAAGTCATGTTCAGTGTGGAAATACTGCTCATTCTGGTTAGTGCATGGCCATATGCCAAGTGAATGCATGCAGAAAACTAGTCATTGTCATTTGATACACAGTTGTACTTCTTCTGTGGCTTCTTGTGAATGCTAACATTTACTGTATTTCTTGCCTCTTCAAGAAGTGCTTTAAAAATTTCATTTCTGAAATGTTTTTCCTGCTTTGAGTTGAATTTGCTGTTTCTGCTGTTTTTTATTAATACAGTAATCAGAATTTAGTTTCACTTTTTGGTGAAACCACAGGTTTTGTAATGAAGTCTGTCAATTTCAATACACCAATGCTTTCATTCCTTCCTAAAAGAAAGGTGCTGAACTAGTATTATGGGCTTTATGTTAAAATGAGGAAGTAATTTAGAAGTTAACAAATCATTGAAAGTTTATTGGACTTGCATATATTTGTACGGAAATTTGTGACTAGAGAGAAACACTGATAGTGCACAGCACTGAAATGCCATCTGTGAATCCTTTGCATTTCGAATCTAGTTGAGTGTCCAAGAGGTTAAACCATCACATTGATGTCTTGGGAACAGACTTATGTGTAAGATAAGGAAAAACAAAATACAAACTGTTACCTTCTTTACTTTTATTCTTCAGTTTACTAAACGTGAACCAGAAGATACTAAGAGTGCAGATTCAGACAGAGATGTCTTCAATGAGAAACCTTCTAAAGAAGAGGTCATGGCAGCCACACAGGCAGAAGGTCCCAAAAGAGTTTCAGACAGTGCCATTATCCACACAAGCATGGGAGATATACATGTTAAGCTTTTTCCTGTTGAGTATGTATTTGGTGGTTTTTCTGTTACTCTGTTTCTCCTTCCTTGCCCTTTTTTTCTGGCAGTACCCAAACCTTACCTTTCAAGCTAGGAATGGTTCTTATCCTCATTGTTTTCTATTGTCCTTGTTTTTGGATGGTTTCTTAGTACATCAAGCCTCCAGAATGTGACTCTTGATGAACAGAGGAGGGGAAAAATAGGTCAGAGCAACAGCAGTGGGGTGTCAAGTTTGTCAGGGTCTGATTTTGTTTTTTCTTTCCTTTTTTTTAACTGCTGGCTGAGGAAGCTTATTCCTTTCTTAAGTATTTTTCTCTCTCTAAACCTCAGATGTGGCTAGGTCATAATGGTGTCCTGTGCAAGCTACATATTGTTGTAATTCCATCTTGAAAGAGTAGAATGATGGTGGCAGCAGCAGATGTTGTCATGGGTCTGTGTAAGCCAGAGAAATAGTACTGTTTGCAACTTCCAATACGTGGCAAACGTATTACATGTTACGGTACTGCAGATCTTTCAAGAGCAACATAAAATTTATACTAACATCAGTGCAACATAAATCCAAAACTAGGCATACGATTAACAGAGTTTCATGCATGATTACTTGGTATTTGTCTCAGTGTGTCTGCTTCATGATACTAATACATGCAAAGGTTTTGTTATGAAACAAGAGGTTTATCTCTCATGTCAGGTTTGCTATAAACTCACAGAAATCCATTTCTCCAAATCAAATTCACGTTTTGTCACAAGCACAGATAAGGTAACAAAACTCAGTTTTATCCTGTAGAGAAGCTAGTCTTAAATTTCTGTATTAAATGATGTCTTCTTGCATGAAGCTGTACTTCCTGTGATTGTTACCTGTAGCACACAGGCTGCAGAAATAGTACAGCATGTACCAGTAAAAGTGGTAGGTCAAGTTATGTTATTTCCATTTTTTTTTAAATTCTCATGCCAGTAGATTTGCATGCATAATACATGCATAATATCATTAAGTTCATTGCAATACTTTACTTGCATTTTGTTAAAGTAAAATTCTTTCAGCCTTGGTTATTGTTACGTTTGTCCTTTTCTAATATTTTCTTCTGACTGAACTTCGAAATTAAAATCTTCTTAAGATAAAATTGATTAAAAAAATAAAGTATAACAATGAGGATGTGGCTTTGATTGCCCTTTGGCCAAGTTCTTGTGGTCTGAATTGTGTACTTTTGTACTATGTAGCAGGAACTGGGACTGTGTTTTGTCTGCTTTTTCGTTATTTTATTAGTGCTGTTGCACAAGATGCTTTAGAATATCATTTATATCCCAGTGAATGTTTCTATGAACATTATGTGGTATGCTGGGAAAAATGTGTATGACTGTTCAGGTCTGCATGTGGGTCTACTCTGGTGACTAATCCATTTCATAAAACTAGAGGAAGATTTACACAAACAACTGTAACTCTGGTAGCATCTAGTGGGAGAATGGAAGAAAAAAAAACACTTTAAAGAGATGAGAAAGAACAGTATAAGTCTTTTTTGTTTAGTTTTTGTTAAATGAAAAGTAATATTCCACCTGTGCAGCCTCGCTCTGAACAATGCATGCCAGCAGTTTCACAAAAGGAGAACAAGCTCTGTACTGACTGCAGGATCGCTTCACAATATTAAAACAGTGCTGTTTCAGATTCTACTTCTAATGCACAGCACTGTCTCCATATGGAGCTTACATTCCTGAATCATCTTTATCTATCTATAGTATATAGATAGAAATCTGGAGGAGGAACACGTGGTCTTGACTTTGAGGAAACACATTTGGTTCCTAATCCCACTGCGGACTTCACATCTAATTGTGCAACTTCGTACTCCTAGCAAATTTTATTCCAGCTCTTGGTTTGAGGAAGTGGGAGTTTGGTTTAATCTTATTTCATGAAAGCCCTGTTGCAGTATGCTAAAACATTGCTCAGCACAACAGGATCTGAAATCTTTATGGCCTTGCCAGAAAACACAGGCTACCCTGAATATTTGTTTTGTATTACATGATTTCAGGTGTCCCAAAACTGTGGAAAACTTCTGTGTACACAGCAGAAATGGCTACTACAATGGACACATATTTCACCGTATTATCAAGGTAACCTGTAAAATTTATTTTGTTGGTTTATCTGATGTATCTGATATCTGATATTTATCTGATATCTGATGTAATTTCATGGCCAGCCTTTACATTTTCATTTGCTTTTGCATGAAGGATTTCTGGAAAAGTTCCACAGTGCCCTGAAAGGTCTGAAGAATACTGAGATACTGAAGACCTTTACATAAAATTTCTTAATAGCTGTCCTGCAACTGAAAAGGTGGAAAAAACATCTGAAAATTAAGATAAATATCAGTTCAGCAATCTTGCATGAATTATAATTTTATTTCATGTCAGAATGGTATCTCTTCTTAAGATTCTTACTTTAACTGCATGAGAAACAAGTGAATACAGCCTAAATCTCTGCAGAAGATATGGACAGTTAGGTTCTATCCTTCACTAGCGGGAACAGTGAAGTAGTCTTGTTTGTGTAGGTTTTTTTCCCAATGCAAGGAATTAATTATTACCTTCATTCCTTACCCACCACATTTAACGTTTAGTTTTGTTGGAAGATATGATGCAAGCTTGAAAAAAAGAAAACAGGAACCTAGTGTAAAACATTTTTGCTTATTTATTCCACATGATGATGTAATAACATCTAACTTCTGTGCAGGGTTTCATGATTCAGACTGGTGACCCCACAGGTACAGGAATGGGAGGTGAAAGTATCTGGGGAGGAGAATTTGAAGATGAATTTCATTCAACTTTACGACATGACAGACCATACACACTGAGCATGGCTAATGCAGGACCAAATACTAATGGATCCCAGTTTTTTATAACAGTAGTGCCAACTGTAAGTAGTATCAAAAGTTCAACTCAAGGCATGAGATGCTAACTGCATAGTAAAAATGCAGTAACTACTCTGGTGGGAAAAGGAACACAACACTGTTCAAGCAACCTTTAATTGTTACTTTGCAGCTAACTGCTGCACGCAAAGATGTACTGTGTGTAGACTTCATCAAAACAATTATCTAAGAAATAGGAAAGTGCTGTGACCATGATCATTTGAATTTAAACTGGAGCAAGAACCTCATCTAATTCTTAGTAAAACAAGATCGTTTTCCAATTTTGCATTACTAGAATATTTTGGAATAATGTGCTGCTTAAACTTAACATAAATCTAGCTATTGTTAGCACCATTCTAATTTTTTTGCATTAGTATCAGCATAACTGCTTAAAGTTGCTGATTCCTATACAGAAAAGCCAGTATACAAATGAGAAAACTTCCCTGCTAATATTTTGATCTGTATACAACTTCACAGAAATACATAAATGAATTGGGCAGTGAATCTAATGTGCAAAAAATACATTAAGACAGTACTTAGAGAAATTTTGTTCCTCAAAGTCATGTGTCTTCTTAAGAAGTATCCATCTACCAGAATTTTGAAGCTCATTAAATCACATCATTGCCTGTGTTCCAATTGGGCAAATATTGCTAACTGGGCATATTGTATGACTCTGAATTAGGTAGTATTCTAGACTAGCATTTAAATTCAATTGTGAAACTACCATGAAATAAATGTGCATTTCAATGAAATGAATTTAAACTTTAAACTATGAAATGTTGCTGCATCACTAGAACTTGATGTCTGTAGCACTTTGGGAATGTTTTTAAAAGATAAGTCAGTATGCATAACTGCACTGATAACAGTCACTTAGTTTCAGCAGCTGTTTTACAGTTACTTACACAACAAGCGTAAGATCAGTAGTCTTTAATACATATTCATGTTCACTTACTCTAAGCCACTCTCATTTGGTATCTAATCTACATGCTGCTTTCTATTTTAATCTGCTTTTTCTTTCTTCTGCTGTATCCTCAAACAGCCTTGGCTAGACAACAAACACAGCGTGTTTGGACGGGTGACCAAAGGAATGGAAGTTGTTCAGAGAATCTCTAATGTTAAAGTCAATCCCAAAACTGACAAGCCCTATGAGGATATCAGCATCATTAATATCACAGTGAAGTAAGTCAGGTGTCGAAGGTTCCAGCTTAAACAGAAGAATGTCGTCGTCCTGGGACCCAGGAAAGAACCCAGAAGGAATAAAAGCTTTTTTGATAATTCTTCGATATAGGAAGTGCCATGACAAAGCAAACATCAGTTCTGCTGTTTTTCATGTACCTAAAGTGCCCTAAGCCTGTATTTCTCGGTAAATTTGTCTTTTTAAAGTAAAAACATTGCCATCTTTCTTACAAAGCCTACTGTTTGTCTCTTCTGTGCAAGATTGAAGATGCAAATACACTACAGATTATATTCTATAGCTTTTGTCATGAACTGAGTAGAGTCTGTACCTTTATCTGTGACCAGAGGAAGGGATCAGATGTAGGCTAGTAATAAGCTCTTCAACAATACGTACATTCATTAAAAATTAGATTGTAATATGCTTTGCTAGGATGACATATATAATTTACCTCATCTTCCAAGATGGTTGTGTGTGTGTGTCCATCAGACTAAATCAACAAGTGATCAAATTATGCAGTAACAGTGCATTAAATCCTACACAAGTACTGGCATTGCCAGGTTTTCTTGTGTCTTTTAATGTTTCACTTCTTGTTATCATAGCCCCTGCACACTGTTGATGGCTTGACTTTTACCCCAGAAATCAGACATATTAAAACTTTTACTAGAATACTTAATTGACATGGTTACTCACATCAACCTGTTGTGAACCTGTGGCAAAATATGATCCTGTACCAGGCTGGATAGTTAAGTCTACTCTAAGATACGGTACCGTTAATTTTGACTGTTCATGTCCACATAAGACCACAAGACTCAGGAGCTTACGATTCTAATAGTTTTTTTTTTTAAAAAAAAAAACAACAGTGATGTAATGCATGCTAATCAAATTCAAAGCCTTTGGAAACTGCTGTCACAGGGAAACTGACACAGAAAGGCATACTGAAGAATCAAATGAGAGTTTTACAGTACACTGAATGTACTGCACCTCTAGTTTTAGATGACAAGACAAATTTATTAAAGAAAACTACATCTTCAAAAGTTTTAGATAATTTTATTGAAAAAAATTAACATTTTTTTTTCTGGGCAACTCAGACTGCAGCAGCAGCTCATGAATTATTTCCATTAAAAGAGCCCTTTCACTGCAAAAATTATTTAACATCCAACAGTTCAGAAATTAAACCATCTCAGAAGACAATCCTCAAATACCACACAATCCACAATAAGTTTGAAGACAGCATACAGCATCACCACATCACGTGATATGATAAACTGTGATTTTTCCTGTTAGCTTAAGCACACTGTTATTGAGCCAGGATGCTTTAAGGAAAGCCACAACATTGTCACTGGATGTTGCATTCACGGAAGTTCACAAATAAGTCAAAATCTTGCAGAGTTAATCAGTCTCATAGAAATCCTCAAAGTAATACTTGAGTAAGTTCTAGCTGAGGAAATCCTCCATTGTGCAAGTCAGTACACTAAAACTCAAGTTCTAGAGAACTGCTGAAACAAGCTTAAATTTGTAACGGAAGCAGTTTACATACAGTATTAACTTATAATACAGATAAACCTCTTAGTGCACCAGTTTACACTGAAGAGTTCACAGACAAGTGCAGTACCTTCACAGTTACTTGAAGTCATCTTAAATAAATTCCACTAAAAAACACTTTATGGTAGTATTCCACACATCACAAGCAAGCAATCTTTTGTGCTCAAAAAGATGTACAAGTATTTTTCCTGTGCCCTCAAATACACTCTTACAATAAAAAAAAAAAACAAAAAAAAAACAACCAACAAACAGGAACACAACTCACAAACTCACTTTGAACATCTTAAAGAAGTAATTTAGAATCATAGTTCAAGAGTTCAAAGGGAATGTAAAAACGGCATATGCCCACTATAATTACAGGTTCAAGTTTTTCTAAATAACAGATGTCTTCCCTGTATTCCAGGAAAAGGTACCTACCACACTTAGCAGAACTTGTTCATACTTCAAAAAAAGAGCTATAAAGGGACAGTCAGCACTAACTAGATCTGGCTGAGTAGATGCTGAAGTCAAGAGCAGCCAGCAGCATACTGTGCAATAACTTACGGGCTGCAAAGGAGGAGCAATTTTCTGTTTGGTGCCGGAAAAACATCCTTCAGCCCATTGTAAACTATTTTTATCAGGCTTATCAGATTAACTGCTAGATTTATCAGGTTAACTGTAGAAAGAGTTATTACCCTTTCTTAGCACCTATACAAGCACTGAAGCCCTTTTCACAAATTTCTACTATTTTAAAGCTTAGCGTTCTTTCATCTACTATTCCAAGTCATTTGACCTGCTTAAACTGAAGCTACAATTAATGTTTTTACAGGAGATACAAGAAATGAGAAAACTAAGAACAAATGTTGTTATGTGGAAGTAGCTGCTTTAGCTGCTTCCTCTCTAATAAAAGTGCAAATATAATATACACATTCTTGGCTTTTCCTAAGGTATGTAGTGGGAAAAGATCATTAAGCAGCTAATAATATAAAGAAAGCCATAATAATAGATTGTGAAATAAATTTTCTGTACTGGGTGAGGTTCACAGGTCAGCATGTTTTTTCACTGTAACAGAAAATTCCATCTACCTATCTGTAAAACAATGCTGATCACCTCCACCGTCTGGTTCCTCACCCCTACTGCAGCAAGAAAAATGACACTATCCACTTTTGATCTATTGGCTATGTTCTTTCTACCTCTTTTACTGATATGAAGAGAGTCATGGGCATGGTTTCTTCATTGGCAACTACTGCATACTAGAAGAGGAGGCCAGGAGATTATCCATTATCAGTAAAAAAAAAATTATCTGATTTGCATGTGTAGCAGAAAAGGAAGACGCCACTAAGTGATCATAATCTCTTCTACATTTAAAGTGTTACACCTGCATTTAATGAGCTTATGAATGACTGACCTTTGAAAATAAAGACACTAGTAACAGCTGAATGTGAAACATGGAGTAAGTATTAATCTAAACACAGAATGTTCACATCATATTTTGTCATTTGATCTTGTAAAGGTTGTAATTAGTGAACGCTTTTTTCATCACAGAAAACGTGGTGAAACCAACAAGGAAAGGCCACTACCTTAATCCAGAGGCTTGGCTTCTACATAAGAGTACACAGATGGACTGTATTACACCACACTACTTCTTTAAAAAGGTGTGAGTTTTGTGGTTTGTTTTTTTTTTCTAAACTTTGTCTTCTTGAGAAGTAAAATTAATCTATGAAGGCAGATTATATCCTCAAGCATTCATAATACATTTTCAACTTAACATCACTATATTCTACCCATAAATAATTTAGCATGTGTACACTTATAAAAAAGCACTAAAAAAAATCCCCTTGGAAACAGTCAGCTAAACAATGCCATCTAGCTGCATAATACTACAACACTGTTCCCCATTCTCAATTTTCTTTGCCCTGCTATGCTTCCTTACAGTCAGCAACAGGGAAGCTAATAAATAGTGCACGACACATTTACCATTAGCAATGTATCTGCACGTAATTTTCAACACAAGCCTTAGATAAATGCCTTTCTTAGATGTAAGAGAAGCATCACCTGTTTCAGGCTTACAGTCAGAGCAGGCTATTCTAATAGTTTGCTATGAATTTTGGAATAGTTTCTTGGGAAAGCATTTCTGAACCTCTCAAAATGTTTCTGACATCAACTACCGTAATGGTGTTATGAATATTAGATACATTCTAACATATTTCATCAGAATTCAAAATTTTCACAAGCTAATTCCACTAAAAATAATTTCAAGGCACTCATGTAACTAGCCAATTTCACTACTTGTACACACATGAAGTTTCAAAAGGACTAACTGCAGAAGCTTACTGAAACAATTATCCAAACTTGCATGAAGTCTTAAATTTTTCTGTAACCACTCACTTAAAGGAAGTCTCCTCTTCAGACAACAGACTTTGTTACAAAATCCTAAATCATGCAAACACAACAAAACAGTGAACTATAAACTTATCTGTTCTGAAATTAAGCCACATCCAGGACACCAGCAGCCACTAATTGCCTTGAAAGCCAGTCTAGTCCTTCAAAAAGTCCTGTACCACTTCGAGCATCACAGCCCTGGATAAACCAGTTACGGCCACAGCAGAGTTTGTGGAGACTCAACAGTTCTGTAAGTTCTTCCACTGAAAGCGCACCTGCTACATCCTACAACAGAATCAGACAGACTCAATTACTCTTCTGAACTGTGTTTGAATGATTTTTAACTGATGGCTTAGACTGAGGTTATGGATCACATGAAAGCTTTCCAAACACAAAAGTCAGACAGCTACAAGTTTACAATAGATTATAATAAAACAAAAACTGACTACTGAATCTAGTAAGTACGTTAGTATCATTTATTTCCTAAAATTAAACATAAGGAGAATATGTACATTTTATTCCTTTCACATAACTATTCCCTTCTTACAGAAGAGGATTCAGAAAGTTTGAATTTCATAAATTGAAGAGCAAAAAAAAAAATCACAAGTACCTGTTTATTAGCAAAGATCAAGAGCAAGGCATCTCGTAACTCCTTCTCTGTTAATAATTTTGCAAGTTCACTGTGTGCTTCACTGACCCTGTCTCTGTGACTGCTATCAACAACAAACACCACTGCTATAAAAGAGAAATAAAACAAGCATTTTACACACATTTGTATAAAGTCAGCTGAAACCTACAACTGTTTTTTTGTTAGAAGTCTTCTATGTCAAATTTCCCAGCAGCACACAACTTCACTTTCAAGTCCAGGAAGACTGAGAAATACCATATATGCATATATACTTCATACAAAAATCTGCAATTCATCTTAAAACAAAGAAAAACTTTTCAGTTTTTAGTCTAGTTTAACAAATTCTGATGTTTTAACTGTTTTGGTTTAATCAGATTTAATCCTCAAAGATCTCTTTGAGAATCTCCATTCAAGCTATTTTTGATTCATTTCTGTTCAACAGACTCCCACACAACTGTTTCAATTTTCCTTAGTTAGCTGTAAAAATATCTGAAGTCAGACCAGTGCTGCTTTCCTGAGCTATGGACTACACATAATAGAGAAGATTTCCATAGTCCCAACACAGCAGCAGTAAACATGCACCACAAAGGGTAATCACACTGCCAGAAAGCTGGAGAGTTCAGAGGCAGAGCTAAAAGACAGCATTCAAACCTGTTCAATTTTAATAGAAAACAACACCAAAATCAAACACACCTATTGCAGATACACACCAAGGTAATTGCTTACTCCTTCATCCCAACTTATAGTTCTTCAAAACTGACATAACTATTGGTGTTTATAAAGTGAATGCTAAGAGGACAGTAGAAACCCAAAGTTAAACATCTTCAAGTTTGTAAAGACGAGGTGATTGAAAGTGTTGAAATTGGCAGTGAAGGATAAATAATACATAAAATGAAACACTGAAAAATCAACACTTGTCTTTCCTAAGTATTTAAGGCAATTCACAGCAATTTCATGAAGAGGAATTCCTTTCTAAATTGTTAAATGGCAGTTGAACACAAACAGAAGGGTAGCATTAAATTGCAAGTCAGCAATATTTATAACGAAGTTTACTAATAAACTGCTTGATTCTGAAACCTGGAATCTGAAGTCCACGATACCAAGTAAGAAATTATAAACCTCTGTAGAATTTTTTTAAAAGTTGCCAACTAGAGGCTCCTAAAGAACAAGCATTTTCATTTCTAGTGCTATTTAAAGTTTATATCTGGCAAGTACTACTTCTCACCATGCAAACTTTGGAACGTTATACCTTGTCTGTTGTCAGACAAAGCCTCAGATTCTAATTTTGTTTGGCTCCATGAACTGTCTGATGGATTTATGCAGAATGTACCTTATCACAACAAACAACTGGATTAAAATATTTAGCCCATGAATCTAGCAGCTGAATTTTGCACTAGACAAACTTTTTTTTTTTTTTTTTTTTTTTACAGTTATAAGTATTCTATTAATAATTTTTTTGGCTCTGAGATATAAGCTAGAAGACAAAATACGATTTAGGAGATTTCTATTAGTCTCACCTTGAGTATTGAGATAATAATGCTTCCACAAGGGCCTCAACTTGTGTTTTCCTCCTACGTCCCAAATAGTAAACTTCAGATTCTTGTATTCTACTGTTTCAACATTAAAACCTAAATTAAAAAATATTCAAGTTTTATAATCTTGTGCTATATGAATGTAAAATAATCAAATTCCACAGACAAATAAAGCATTCAGAAAATTCTTACATTTAAATTGTTGTGACTAACCTATTGTTGGAATTGGCTGCATGAATTCATCTTGCTTTAACTTAAACAAAATAGTTGTTTTGCCAGCTCCATCTAATCCTAGAGTGACAACTCGAATTTCCATTTTTGGTCCAATATGTACCCTGTTGTCCTGGAAGAAGCAGCACAATAGAAAGTTAAGGATTTCATAATTTGATTTTCCTAACAGGTCAGGTGCTTATGTTCTCACTATTTGTGATTAAGTAAATGAACTCCAGAAACACAAGGCACTGTCATCATCCAATCACCTCCAGCAATAACACAGACCACAGTGTCCAGCAAATTCTGTAGTGAACTTGCAACTTCTACCTGGCTTATCACGTCTTTTAGAAAGATATCCAATCTCATGCTTGTTCATATTTCAGGTTCTTCTGTCATGGGGCTTTGACCCAAAAATAAACTGCTCACAGCAATTAGAATTCTCAGACCTGAGGAATCTGCTGGTTTAGTAACTTTTTCCATTATGCTTTCTCATAGTATTACTATTCCCACCTACAGAATTATTCCATTGATGAAGGCTCCACAGCTATACTTCTTCACCTCAAGCCATTTCCAATCTTTTACAACTTGATAGCAGCAACATTATTTCAGATTACTGCTTGAAATAATGATTCAAAACACATACACACCACTTCCGAAGTAGGTACTTACCACAGAAATAACAAGAATGATTTAACTCTAAACAATTATTTTCCAAAAGGATGTGGCATGAAATCTCGAAAGAGAACGCAAGAAACATAGATGATGGCAGCAGTACTGATGGTTAACAACATAAAATGCTTAGGACAAAACTCATGTGGAAGCATTCATTTCCTTATAATAAAGGCTTCAACAGCAACATTTAGATCCTGTTTCACTTCAGCACTAACAGATCCCATTCCTCTCAGTTGAGCAGAACGAGAAAAAAAATTAAAGGTCATTTAAAGTACTTCTTTAGATTCTCAAGCTCATTTTCTCTAACTAGATGAATATCACGATTATCAAAATCCAAATAATTTCACTATTTTCAAAATTAAAATGGTACTGAAATACCAAAGCAATAAATAAAACCAAAGAACACATATGTAGCCCAAACTATAAGTGAACACAAAGCTACTGCAAGACATCAATTAATAAATTAAAAGAAATATGTAGGTCACTCCAAACGTAATATTTATTTCCACAGAATATTTGACAGCTAGGAAGAACATAGTAACACCATGAGAAAAATCCTCAGATACAAAACATTTTTTCAACACAGTCGCCACCAGTAGCTATGCATTTCTGCTAGCAATGAACAACAGTCTGCACTGTGCTTGTAAAAATCTGCACCAGAGGTGGCCCACTGTCACTGTTGCCACTGCTGAAATGCACCACCCAGCACCTCACTGTGCTCACATCCACTGTTTGGTCTCCATAAATGATCAGCAAGTGTTGATGAACATCAGTAGGTGACATGTTTTCCACATGAAAGAATTTAGTGACACGCCTTTGCTCCATCTGCACTTCCATATCAGACACCATTCTCTCAGACAGTACCTCTGCTGCCATCTGTCACACAGTAACAAAGTGTAATGGAAATTCTGGTGGGAAGGTTCAACCTCTACTACCATAGCACCAATATCCTCCTTCAACTCCATGGGCAAACATAAAACAGGAGACATTACTCCCAGAGCAACCCACATACATTACTTTGAATGGTATAAACCGAAATATATGTTAACATTTATGTTTTCAAAACACAGCTGTGCAATATTCAAAAAAAAATGTAGTATTCTGCAGGTGTTATACATGGAAAACAAAATGTCAGTCAGAGCTGAATGTACAGCAAATCTGGGATACCACCAAATAAAAGTATTTCTGGAATTCATGAATGCTAACCTAAATCTCTGAAGAACAGCAGCTTATATTCAAATAAAACTACTAATGTAGCCAATGTTAAATATTGTTTCTTGTACTAATCGTAACAGGGTGGTTTTGCTGTCCCAGAGAGCACTCATCTTGTGATAAGATGCTGTACATGCTGAACTGTCCTCGTTTGCTGCAACAAATACAGTACTGTAATGAAGACACATTATTCTTACTTTCACTTAAAGCACATCTGGCACTTGATAAATTGGGTAGCTATATTTGTCATGAGATTAAAAATACCTTTGTAAAAGTGACAGGTATGCTAGCATCCAGCTGTATGTGATCTGCAAGTTCTGTAAACTGCTGTTGCTGCTTCTGTAACGTCTCTAGCAGTCTTGTAATTTCCTGTTTGGCCAACACTACTCTGCAGTCATCCTAAATAGACAAAAACCAGAAAAGCATACCTTTCTTTTAGTAATTTACTTAGTAGAACCAAACAAATGTAAATACAACAGTTTTATTTTAAAGAGAAATGCTTTAGGTAAACAAATATTCACAGAAAAACTTTAAAATTAAAAAAAAAATACATAGGTCTTGTCATTCTTCTCTACTACTAGCAGATACTAAACAGTTCTGTGTTTTAAAAAAGTTATTCCTGATCTTAGTCCTTTATGTATAAGAATATAAATTACAAAAGAGTGAAGTTAAACATTTAGAATATTTACATCATTCACGTGCAATGTACTCAGCTGAAGTACAGTTGCAGCTTCATAGCACACTAACATAACTGATAAAAAGGATTATCAATACCCAGATGTTATTGACAAAGACTTGCTGAGTTAGATGTACATGACTATGCAATCAAACACTTAGATAAAAAAAAAGTACAAGTGACACACTAATGAAGTACTTTCTCACAAAGTTCATTACAGATGCCATTTACTTTTTGTTATCATTAAGAGAATATTGCATCAGACAGTCTTACACATTCACTTTCTTCACACTTTTAATCTGATACTGACTTACACATACTGTAAGTGCAAAGATCAAGAGCAAGACATTTAGTATAAAACTGTTTTTTTCCCCTACCAATTTCACATAACCATTTTCAAAGAAAGTATTACCATCTGCAACTATAAAATCCTTCCCATAAATCCCACATGCTTTTTCTTCCTTCTTGTTCACCTCTGTTCCAAAAACCTGTCTCATAATCAACCAGAAGTTACTCCAGAGTCACATGAATTTATAGCAACTGAAGGACTAGGCCAATCTCATGTTATATAGTTACAGCTTTAAAAATATAAAATAAAATGCAGAGTACCACCTAACCTTCTTGTTTGTAGCCCAAACTTACGCTGCATTCTCTTTCACTTGTCAGATGTTACAGTTCACTTGCCAACCCACCTGTTGTAAAGTTTTTTCACAATGAAGGCAAGCGGTTGAAACCTGTGACAATAGGATAGTCATGTCTTCTTGTTGTTGTCTAAGCCAAATCAACTTCTCTCTCACGTGAGCATCAACAACACTAAGAGCCATTTCCTCCTGACGACAGAGGGTTTCATGAAGATCCGAAAAATAGGCCCGGACACATGAGCGAGCATTGTCTGCAGTCCCAGGTACCTATCACGGCACAAGAGACCAACAAGATTAAAACACCACAACAGTGCACAAGTGCATTTTTTTCATATTTCTTAATTACATTCAAGTCTGCTTAGCTACCTTATAGTTCTAGTCCCATTTACACAGATAGCCTCATCATTGTCAAGGTCAAGATCCTCCAAGTAATTATTTCAATAATCAGGTAGCTTTCATACAGCTTTCCCTACTGATTCTCTATATTCATACAGACTAAAAGCCTTGTCATGTACTACAAGACTGTACTACAAGATTGCCTCTTGTCTCAGTAATAAGATCTTGGTACTGAGACAGCGGTGTTAATCTCTTCGTAGACATAAAAACTTAAAGCTTTGTCTTATGAAGTCTACATACAGTTTTCCAAGAACTTCCTCAAAATGGCACACACTGCAATAATGTATGTTATAATTCACTACCCCCAAAAAAGATCTTAATGTGTTAAAGGCTTAAAAACAACCTTACAAGCTCTTATCTGTTATTACAATCAGTAAATATGCAGGAAAAAAAAGAAACCAAAGAAGAAGGTAGCATACGTGTTCTGTATGGGCCATTCCAACTCCATCTTCAACAATTTGTTCTCCTCCTTCTATATGCTGAACTATTCCAACTAATTTTCTGGAATAATCTGAGATCTCTTCTGTGAAAGTTCTTATACAGTGGGCCATGTCTAAAATGGATGCACGAATCTGATTTGCTTCTGGTTCCAAGACAGAATGCTATTAATTAAAAGCAACATATCAATGATCAAGCATAAATATCTTTCTTAACCTTCTCTTCCACCTTACTAGATATAAAAATATATGAATTAAGTAAATTACATAAATGCATTATTCAGAAGCTATGCACTATTCTGTTACTAAGACAGGCATCTAGCAGTTACATAAATACAAACAAGAACTACTAATTGAACACAAAATGGTGGATGGAATGCAAATGATTGGATGAACCAGCTGCAAGATGAAAAACAACTTTCAGGACAGGCAATTTAATACTGTGAGAAGTTCTGAAAAGCATCAAATTAAGGGACAGAACACCTTTACTTATAAATAACTTAATGCAGTCTTAACTATAACAGTTTTTCTTCTAACTTTTATCCTGGTAGTTCTTCAAATGAAAAGGAAAACGGAAAGAAAATCATGACAGTACTTCTATAAAGTCACATGAAGATTCTACTCTCCTCTCTTGATAACCTTCTGTGCTTTAATTGAATAAATATGCGAGTTGTTCCACAGTACGACTAGAAACAGATTCTTAGCAGTACCTTATGACCTTGATGCTTCCCATACTCTTTGCAGACACAACACATGAGAGGACTGGCCTGACAATCCTCTTCTAAGCAAACAAACTCAATAGCATGCACTTGGTGTTGGGAGCACATGGTCTTCTCATGAGGCTTATCAGCAAGAGGTACACGTTTATGTTTCGCAAGCGTCTTTGTAGAATGAGTAAGCTGAGAGCAGTCTGCACACAGGTGAGTGGCACAAACAGTGCAATAAACAGATGCAACATGGGCTTCATCTTCATCGCAGCGAATGATACTCTAGAAAAATAATACCAACATCAACCAAAGTTGTTAATATTTAATGTCAACAACAATGGGAAAAAAATCAGAAGACCTGACACCGATGTGGACTACTTCGAAAACTTGACTTCTTGTTATTTAACAAAGATAAAAAAGTCACTTTCTTTTACTACAAGTTCCAATATTATTCTAGAGGGGTATTGATTGAGAAGTTAATTAACTCCATAAATGTAAGCTTCAGCACAAGTTGCAAAGCTTTTGAGGCTAAAGTAATTCAAGCTCTAGACAACTCTTCAACACAGGCATTATAGAAAGAAGAATGAGAAAGTTAGAGACAAAACCAAGGTGCTTAAAGCAGACTTTTCTGGTAAAGAACCTTTTGCATAATGCAGTCATATTGATTGACTATAAAAGGCAACTATCTGGAATAAAGAGCTGCTTCAAAGTCTCCAGAAAGAGATGCTAGGAAGTTCTAGAAAACTCCCCTAAAATTATGATAAAATATTCAAACAAGTAACCCTCTGGAAAAATCTAAAGCCTAGAAAAGAGGAAGATATACCTGATAATACACCTGATAATAACTTCTCTGATTTAGTCAGTGCACATTAGAATTTAATTATGAAGTAATTACTGAAAATATTCATATTAGATACAGAAAGAAAACAACTTCATTGATGAAATTACACTTGCCAAGAGAATTTTCCTCTCTCTAATGATATTTTTTAAGCAAATGTAACAAAGTCCTCTTCTCTTCTCAAAATCTGTACCTCTCCAGATAGACCAATGGCTTCTTCTGCTGTCCCACACTGTCCAGGAGGCCCATTCTGCAACCGTTCCAAGAGTTCCAACAAAGCAAAATTCTTTTTCAATCCCCAGACACCAGAATCTCCTATTTTTGAGAAAGGATTAAATGAAGGGGGGGATAAGAAGAAAATGCCCAAGCAAATAACACAATGAGAATTTTACAAAGCACAGACAAGATTTTAACAAACATTAAGAAGAACATATAATTCCAGTGAGACACCATGACCACTGTTATTTCACAATACTATTCCATAATGTTCCTTCTTTCTATTATAGATTTACTATTTATGCAGATTTTCCCTACTTAATAAATGCCATCTGTAAAATAATCTGCAATAACTAATAACAAAAGACCATAAAAAGCACAGTCATCATGAAATTTCATACATTTTGCATAACTACATACAGTTCACATTTCTACTGCACTAACAGAAGCTATGAAGAACCCACATTAACCCCATACTCCCTGAATCAGAAGATGGAATACCTACTGCAGACAGCAGAAAACAATGAAAATGAAAGCAACATTCAGAAAGAAAGACCTATGTGCAGAACTATCGCACACAACAAAAATGATTCCTGCATCCCTATGACTGCTGCTAAATGCTATCTCATAAGCATACAAAAATCTTAAGTGATTACTCTTCCAAGAAAATATCACTTTTTTTTTTTTTTAACATTGGTATCTTAAAAACATTTTCTTAGTTGAAAGGCAATTATGCCTCTAAG
Source organism: Tympanuchus pallidicinctus (assembly GCF_026119805.1). Classification (NCBI taxonomy): domain Eukaryota; kingdom Metazoa; phylum Chordata; class Aves; order Galliformes; family Phasianidae; genus Tympanuchus; species Tympanuchus pallidicinctus. The sequence continues at coordinate 3,184,520 of NW_026294813.1, read as the reverse complement.
ATAAAGCATTTTGAGCACTTAATCGTTACTTCTTAGTCACTGCAGAATCACTGAATGGTTAAAGTTGGAAGGGACCTCTAGAAGTCAACTTTCATGTTGCCCAGCTCTCTCCTCAAGCAGGGACATCCCACAGAGTGCCCAGGTCAATATTCAGTCAGCTTTTGAAGCGATCTCCAAGAAGGAGATTACACAAATACACCAGGCAACCTGTGCCAGTGCTCTGTCACCCACATAGCACAGAAGTGCTTCTTGATGTTCAGAGGGAACCTTCTGTGATCCAGTTTGTGCACACAGCCTCTTGTCCTGGCAATGGGCACCACAGAGAAGAGCCTGGCTCTGTCCTCTCTGTATCCTCCCTTCAGGTATCCTTTCAAACTGATTAGGGATTTCCTCCTGACTCCTCTCTTCCCCGGCAGTACAGTCCCTGCAGTCTTCAGCCTTTTCTTACAGCAGAGGTTCTCAAGTCCCTTCATCATCTTGGTGGCCCTTTTGTTTGACTCTCTAAGGCACATCCAGGTCTCTCTTGTATTGGAAGACCAAGAACTTAACGCAGTGCTCTAGGTGTGTCTTCACCAGTGCTGAGAAGTAGCAAAGGATCACCTCCCCTGACCTGCTGTCAATACTCCTCCTAATGCAGCCTAAGAAATTTCTAGCCTTCATTGCTTCAAGGGAAAACCATGCCTACAAGGAACCTTTTCTAAGAGCTGCCCCTCAGCTGGCCATTCCAATCTTTCCTCTATCACTCTACTGAGAGAATTACTTATTTCTAATGCAGGAAAATACATACCTAGCACCTTCCTCTGAGAGTGATTATGCATAATAATAAACTAATAATACATACTTCAGTGGGATGCTATGGAACATTCCTCAAATGGGATGTTTGCTGGTTTCAAAGACCAAGGATACAGAATCTGAATATACATTACCTAGAGAGTTATGTTTGATTAACTGCAGTAGGCTGACTACTATTACTGACTCATGACTGCAGACTTTCGGAAATTTGGTGAGCTGGATGATTCGTTTTTTAAAGCAGTTTTACGTGGAATTCACTACAAATTTCTAGAATGATAGAGCTATTTCTGTCTTGTTTTGTTCTAAGCTCAAAGGCCAATCTACTTTTGAGTATTTCTACTGCCTAAGCCGTAACCTTATTACCACAGAATTTGGAATCAGTTTAAGTCACAACTCATGCAAACGAAGTTATTCATATATAGTGCATACAACCAACACAGGAACAGGTTTCAACTACTTGTTCACGGTTCCTGATTTGGAAGGGACAAACTAAGAAACATGCATCTTCCTGATGAACTAAAAAGAGTTGTCTCCTGCTATCGTTGTAGGGAATCCATTACAATCCAGTTCATCAAAACTGGCAGAAGAGTTAATAAATAAGCTAAACCCCTCCTAACAAATATTACAGAATCTATGAATGCTTACAATTTCACAACAAATCTCTGACCATAAGTCAGAGATTAAAGAAAAGCTCAAGTAATTAAATAATTAGCATTCAGTAGTAATGCTGGATATATTCTGCATGCTGGCACTTCTTTTGAGCACTGAAATGAACAAAAAGTTTTATCACACAATGCTGCCCTTTAACAGACACTGACTGAAGCACATACAAGTTATCAACTGCAGGAAAACGGGGGTTTTCACTAGCTTTGAATAGAATGATAGAAAGCAGCACATAAGCAACTTTACAGGTACTAACAGGGCACAGATGTGTATACATTTACGTAGTTAAGCAAAAGCCTGGAAGTACTTTCTTGTATTTAAAAAGAATCTGTATACTCTGTCAAACTTTTGTACTGTGTTCTTGAGATAAGAACAGGCAGCAACTTTTCTTAAACAAAACTGCATGTACTTAGTGCTTTTTTATTTTAAATACTTGTAGTCCAAGCAAATGTACCAATGCAAGAACATAAACTGATCTATCGGTACACTTCTACTTATTAAGCCATTGCAAAAAAATAAAATGGCTTATCATTTCATTCAAGTGACAGCTTAAATGTTGCTTTAACCATGAATGTAGAAAACAAAATTTTAGAAAACTGCACCAGATCCAGAAAAAAAAAATCTGGGCTTCCTCTCGTAATTCAGTTGCAAAGACAGCGGAACAGCAACTGGAGACAAAGGCTGGCTCCAAACGACCTCTAAAAATCCCTGGCATTTTCAGTCCATGTATTTGGTGTCTGACAGGAGTGTCCTTCTGACATGACCTCACAGAACCTACACCTCACTTATCTTCCCAAACAGAAAGTCCAGGCTACTTTAACCGTCTGATTCTCCCAAGTGTTATTTCAAGCGCCCTCTGTTACAATGCCCTGTGGTGGCCTGGTAGCTGTACGCCCTCTGCATCCTTCATCTCCATTAAACTAGACTTTTTTTTCCCCCTCGGTACTGAGAGCTGTCAAACATGCCATAAATTCCAACATACTGTTTCATTTGAAGGAAAATACATAATAATACAAAAGAGAACAATAACAATACATGTTTCATAGCTATGAAACAAGACTGGTTTTAATACTTAAAACCAGTTTAAAATACATACAAGTGCTTTTACAGCCTGCCAATATTTTTCTTGCTGTACTGTTTCACAGAGTAGAGCTGCACTGCATGGTTAGGTACTGCTGCCTGGAAGAGACTGTAGAACAAATACCTCCTGTTTTCTTAAGATGACTTTCCTAGTAAAAGTAAGAGCAACAATGCTGAGGCATCTCTGAAGAGGGATGTGAACAGGAGCCAACATATCCACTTTCCTGACCTAACCACTTCATATTATTTACAGTTTTAACACACAAAACTTTATTTTCTAGGTACAATTCCCCACAGGCATTTCTATTATTCTGAGAGGCTGAACCCAAAATATGAATTACCTAAAATAAAAGGTGAACTTCAGAATACAGATAAATGGATGGAAACAACTTTCCTGTGGCTATAAACGGGAGCATGTATATGCAATTCTCCAACCTCCTCAACTTGTACAGAACAACACTTACTGCATGTTAAAAAAAAAGCCACACCAAAAAACAATTCCTTGTCAGGAATGGACTGCATGTGACTTGCAGCAATCTGCAAGTCTGCTGTCTTTGGAAGTAGGCCTACCAGATAATGAAGTTTGCTGCAAAGCAAGTACATGACACTGCTCTCTCCAGTTACTAATACAAAAGAAATTTTCTACCATGCAAGCAAAATTACCAGTATTCAATTTAAGACCTCAGCAATCTCTAAAACAGAATGTGAACAAAACCCATTACTCTTATGTTCAATTTTTTGTTCACCACATTTTCTGAAGGAGTTTATGTTCTGGTCTTTTACAACCTTTACAACTACACTTAGCACAAACATAGTCATCTTCATTACCTTTTAGCACAAGCACTCCTATCATTGTAACAGTGTTTTTCCAAAAGAGAGCAAAAAAAAAAAAAGTAATCTCTCGCTACAAATTGAAAAAAATGCCCATTTTAGGAATCTAAACTCCGTCAAATCAGTTTGTAAACAGAGCTTGGATTTTCTGGCACTCCATCCATAGAGACTTTTGGACACTAACTCTCCAAAATCAATTACAGAAAAGCATCTGATGGTTCTCTTCTACAGCATTTAGAGTAACACTATCCCATATTAAAATGACTATGCACAAACTTCAGTTACTACAGTATAATACCTGCACATTAATAGCACACCCGTATAATTAATGCTGATACTTGTGTAGCTTTCAGAAATCCAGTGAGTCATTAATGCAGAGAATCATTAATAACAATATACATAGATGCATATTCACCAAAAGAATCAACCTGCTTACCAAACATTTTCTTAGCTTTTAATCAAATACTGGATAAGGCTGAAAGATGAAGAAGCTGTTCAATCTTCATAGAGTACACTATAAAAGTATTTTCTTTTAATTTACAAAAATTAAAAAGCCAAGAAAATTTCCTTAATAAATGTACTGCCTTTTGTTTACAATCCATTATCTGATCTTAATCATGTTCTTCTTCTTCTCTCCCACAGTTAGCATGAAGAGAAAGTCAAGTCAGAAAAAAAGCACAATTAACTTAAAGGCCTGTAGCTGTTCTGTCTTACAAGCTATTTTCTAGTTCAGATTTTAAATGTGTTAGAAACAACTTTGGAGACACACAAAGAACAGGCAAAACTTAAGCGTAAACATCTGAATTAATCTACTGAAGCAGAATTTGCAACAAATAAGCACCTATAAAACAGGCACTGTTTTACAGAAACTCACATTTCATTTCAATGGTACTTAGGAAAGTTTACATTATTTGAGAAAAAGCCTATTTGCTCCTTTTTGTGCTAAACACATTAAACAATTGCTGTGTAGTATGCACATACTTTATAATAAGAAAACAACACCAAAAGATAAGTTGCATAAGTACATTTGTTTATCTCTTAACTTCAGTTCAAGTTCTGCTTTGGTCACAAGTGTAAAAGAGTCTAGTGATCTCATCTCCGTGCCTACAAGGGATGTTTGTGCCCATTACAAAACTAGCACACAATCCGACAGTCTCTTCCGTAAAGAAGAGTAATACATGATTAGCAGGAAGCATGTGTGCCAGGAATGAGACAGTGACTGAGCTGCTGAAGATATTAAGATGGACTCCTGCCAACAATACAAATAACATTTTCAAGAGCATGAAGCTTGTCCGGGAAAAAATTACAAATAACAGGAGTAATAAAAAGAGCCATCTGCATCTGGATACCTGAACAAAGCAGAAGGGATATTGTATTACAGCCGCATTTTCTTGCACAATGTTTTGAAGTTTTATCTCAGGGCTCTAGCAAAAGAATATATAAACAGTGTCCATGGAATGGATTTGATGATGTACACCGAAGTCTGAATACATTAGCTGAACAAGTTTTAATGACAGAAAATAGTTCAAGCTCTGTAACATGGTGGTGGCACGAAGAGTTCACCTGAGCCATAAACTCCAAAAGGTTTCCTTAGCAGAGCTGCTGTGGTAAAGAGAAAAAGTTGGCCTCCAAAGCTATCACATAAGCACGTCCTTCACAAAATTCCCTGGTCTATGTATTTTGAAAAACAACTGAAACATTACACACAAAAACACACACTCACACCAAAAAACTAATCACAGAAAAACTTTAATCCCGTACACAACGGAGAAGAGAGAAAGAAGACTGTTAGAAATGATTTGCCTACTCTCCCAAACCTGAATATTTGGTAGAAAAAAGGCTTTGTAAGTATTATTGTCAATTTTTACTTCCAGACCTTGCATATCCTGAAATCCTGATTGTTTGAGAAGCCAGTTAGAAGCATTTTGTCTGTTTTCTACATATAGAAGAAACAGGCAAGCATATTTAACCAAACACCCAAATCAAAACAGGGAAAAGATATCCTTCCTAAAAATCTCTGGGAATCTCTTGAGAAGTGCTTAAGAATCCTTCTGAACATTTAGACAAATGTCGAGTTGAGTGATAGTAGAAAGAGCAAGGATAAACAAGTAATTCTATCTGCTTAAATGTATAGTTTAAAATTCCATTAGCTTAAAAGCATTCATAAAATCTATATTTAGTATCTTAACAATTTGTTCAACACAGGCAATTTTTTGCCCCAATCACCCAGCTCTTCCTTCAAAAGAACTTTCTCAGGACAGCAGTCTCATAATCTAGATTTAGTTACTGACCAGATGCCTGAGTTTAAATGCACTAAAAGCAGAACAGAGCTTATTTCCTAAAAGGCTCCTAAATAGAGGGGAGGGAAGAACCAGAAGTTGCTTTTATCAGGTGCATGGTTGCCATGTCTCCTTCCCAATTCCACTCCTGAGATCACCGAATGAAACAGAACTGCAGCAGAATTTAACAACAGCAGGTTGATTAGGACAAGACAACAAATGCACAAGCTACTCAGATGGATCATGACAGGATGCTGTCCATAATACACTACATTTTTACATTTCCTGAGACAGCTCTTACAGAGCAGATGAGATGTGGCTGTGACCCTCTTCTGCTTGAAATCATCAGGCAGAACATTTTTATTCACAAAAGCATTTTGACTCTCAAGCTGTTTTGCTGAAATTTTCTTTTTTTTTTTTTTTTTTTTTTTTTTGAGCAATGACTGGTCACAGCATATCATCCTTCTTTCCAGAACTATCCATGAGATGCAAGCCTACTTTCCTAGAAATGAAAGCTGCAACTTTCCTTCCACCTTCCTTTCTGTAGAAGTCTTGCAAATTTAACACATCACTGTGCTTCATGAGAAACTACGAATTTTATATAAGATTAAGAAACTTAGTGTTTTTATGAAACTGCATTTTTGTTGAATCTGAAACTCAAAAAAATTACTATAGGATGCTTTCAATTGTCAGGTGGAAATCACACAGTAAGAGCCACAAAGTGACCATGTCCCAATTATAATAAAACGCTCTGCTCTCAGATCACAAGACACAAGCAGCTGTCTCACACTGAAGTTTCACAACAGCAGGACTAACACGCTCCCTATTAAAACATACATACAGAAACCCTGTACAGTCATGGATAAAAAAATAAATTGTGAGACACTTTTAATCACATACCGTCCACACCTCTCCTACCACAAACAAAATTCAGATCACACTGACGTTTCTCTCCTCAGTTTTTGTTTCCATTAAATGCTTTAATATTCCTCTCACTCTAGCAGACCCTCTCACTTCAGAGTAAATACTTATTCATGCTAATGTGATAATTGTACATTTTTTTCATGGATTACTACATTTGAGATCTCCTTCTCCACGGATTCTCCTCTATCCTAACATTTTTATTTACTGTGCTATTCAAAGCTACTACAGATAGTTCTGTTCACAAGTTAACCTTGACACAAATTCTTCTTGTAACTTGTTTTCTCTGTAACCTTATGTTGAATAGACAATCACAAGCATGTGCCATATTTTGTCTGAAAGACTCCCACTGTGGAATAAAAGTTGCATCTAATCCTTTCAAAGGCTCTTCAGAGACATTTCTAAAGTAATAAGATCCCTAGATGCCAATTTAAGTTAAATTTCACTTCAAATTATCATATAGTTTAAGAACAGGTTTATTATCATTTCATCGTGATTTCAGACAAATTTGTTTGACAGAGAAACAACTTACATAATTGAATAGTTTATTTAATGTTTAGGACAACAGGAAACTGATGTCCTCTGAAGTATCCTTACACAGGAATTTGAAACAGATTAGTTATTTTATAAATACAGGTTTACAAATAAGATGCTTGCAAGCCTATGTTCAAGAAGATAAAGATTTATTACTTAATCTTTGAAAGACCTCTCTCACTCTTCTCAATAAAAAAAAGCATCCCACAGAAGGAATGCTGCAAACCAAACACCACAACTAGCATACTCACATTATTTGGCTCTATGTATTATCCATACACTTATCCAGTCATCCATTTTACCATACCAACCCTCTTTCCATCCATTTTCATCCCAATCAAAGCTACTGACTGTAAAAATTCTGACACCACATACTGCCAGCCCACTAACACAAACTGGCTTTTATACATTTTCTGCTAAGACTTCCTAGTCTTTTGAACATTCTGGGTCTTAACAAATTCAGACTAAAGCTTTCTTACCCAATTCAGTAACTTGCCGATCAAAAGGACAGCGGACGGCCCGGCCATGAAGGGGAAGCCGGGTGAGGCAGTCATGGCAGACAGTATGGCCACACAGAAGCAGTCGAGGAACTTTATCGCCTTGCAAAGAGAACACATCTTCACAGACTCCACACTCAAGAACCTACGATTTCAGAAAACATACCATCTGTTTCTAGGCTGAGGGGAAAAAAAAACAAACGGAAGCAGCACGCAGCAGCCCTCCCCAGAAAAGCTGGGACACAGCTGTCATTTGACCGCCTCCCGCCTCGCAGCCGCTCACCGGAGCCCCGCGGTGAGGTGGAAGCGCAGCGAGGCCCTCCCGCAGCGGTGTTTCGGCGCGACCCAGCCCACCGCCTCAGGGAAACCCTGCCGCCCCGGAGAGCCCTCACTACGCCTCTCGCCGAGCCCAGCAAGGGCAGACCGCAAGCCGGAGAGCGCCGAACAGCCCGTCTCACCTTCACGGCGGCGCCGGCTGGGCCCCGGTTATTACTAGCTCCACGGCTGCCGTCCGGCCCCGTCCCAGCCTTGTTTACAGCCAGGGCCGCCATCTTTGAAGGGCGGAGCACAGCGGGCCACAGAAAAAAACCCCGCCTTAACGTGCGCACTGTAGGGGCGGGGCTGCGCGCTTCCTCCGACCAAGCGGCAAAGAACTGCGGTTCCCGTCGTGCTCCGCGGGACTGCCGCTTCGGGAAGCTCTCGAGGACTGTCCGTCACAGCAGGCATCGCCTGCTGGGCGCCCGCGGGGCCCGCCTTCCTGCGAGGAGGGGCTGAGCAGTTGGTGGCGCCGTGGCGGTGCCGGGCGGGGTGTGTCCTGGACAGCTGCTTCCGGGTTCCGAGGTGCCCGCTCTGCTGCGCCGTGCGTGCGCACTTCTACCCTGGTTGGGGCGCTCGGGGCTCGCGGCTGCACCATGGACATTAACCAGCCCAAGCAGGAGCACCTGCTGGCCCTGAAAGGTACGGGCGCCTTGCCTGGCCGGGCCCTCAGCGGCCGCTCTCACCCGGCTGGTCCCTGAGCTTGGGAAGTGCTGAGGGCCGAGCTGCTTTCCCCCGGGTCTGCGGAAGGACGGGGCGCGCCGCGTGACCGCGTCTCGCTGCGGGGAGCGCGCGGGCGGGCGGAGGACGGGGCTGCGCGCCGGGCCTGGCGGGGCGCTCCGGGCTCTGCGCTGTATTTGCGGTTTGCAGACAGGCTTCAGCACTTCTAACTTTCTTTTTTTTTTTTTAGTTGATTTAAGATTTTCTTTGTAGTCCCCTGATATTTTTTTTTTCCTTTAATGGCTTTTTCCCTCGGTGAACAGCCGTTGGCTTGCATTTTTGATTCAGGAAACACGGGTATTGAGAGAAAAAAACTAGTAGTTCTTACAGACCTAGAGCTGATAGAAACAAAAATAATCGATAGGTTTCTATAAAAAAAGCTGGTTGTGCCAACAGGCACTTGGGTACCATCAGGTTAGGAGCTGAAGCAGTGAAAAACCTGAATCTAGCTGCCTCTTATTGCAGTCAGCAGAAGTATCCACCTTCTTTTTCTTGAACAGTGCTTGTTGGAAATAAGCATTGCTATTGAGGTGGAATAGGGAACAGTTAAAACCTTAATTGCATGTGTATTTTAAGTGAGTGAGATGGCTCAGTTATGTAAAGCAGTGCAGGTGCATAGATGATGTTAGACTCCATCTTCTGTTTGTTTAATTGCTTCACAGTGTTTTTTGAGAGAGTTCAGCATCTCATAGTAAAATGTATTAACCATAATTCAGAGATCGGCAACCACTTTTTCATACATGTGCACAGACAACAGCTAAGCCAAAATGTAAGAACATGGAATACTGTCAGCTGCCATTATCAGAACATTTTGTTAGTAATTTATACAAAGGAACATGTTGTATGGCATGTCAATCTGTTTTTGCGATAAATCAGTAGGATCCTTGGGCTCGTATTGAATTTGATACAGTGCCCATGCACAAAATATTGACAGGGACATGATTAAGCAATTTGAAATTTTAGTGACTCCAACATTATTGTATATTGCTGATGTCTGATGGAGAACCTGAAATGATTGCAAACTTGATAAGCAGAGAGGGGAAGCTTGAGTGAGAGTGCATGTTATATATGCTTTGTGTTAAGTCTCATAGTCCTGTTTGTAGGTTGTTGTTTGTTGTTTGTTTTTTTTTCCCTACTTTAATTTGGTCTTTAAATGAAAGAAAGAAGTTACTGATATTTTTAGAGTATAAAATCTGTAAGGACTTACTACTTCTGAAAGAATGGCTGCATGTATTCCTTGGAAGTTGAATGACTATGAACATTATATAAACTGGGAAAAAAAGCAGACCTTAGTCTGTTTGGACTTACCTTTTAGTGTCAACTTTAAAAACTGCAACATCTGTCAGTACTATTTCAGGAAGGTTTCTGTAATACATCGTATATTCTGTAATTAATTTATATGCCTTGGCTTAGTCTGTTAAAATTTTTGGGGAAAATACTTCAAAAATAAATATTTGATTGGTGGCTTTGCTGAAATAGACAGTGGTGGTGATGTGTCTTATTAAAGATGATATTTTTAAGAATTATTTTACTTCATGCTTTGATAGTACACTTAAAGTTCATAAAGTCATGTGAGTACAGAATCTTTGGAAAAAGAGAATTATGCTTGCCTTAATACGTAAGAATTAACATTTGAGGTCTTCTCAGTTATCCTTACCCTACTGATCACAAAAATGTAACAAGTGGCAGGTGGATGGCAAGCATGAAAAGGTTCCAGTGAAAAGAATATCGTTGAGGAAGGACAGCATCTATTAAACTGCGTTCTTGTGGGTAATGTTCAGTGTACTGAAATTATGCTGGTGGTGATGGAACACAGTTGCTGTAGTCAGCTTGAGTAAATAGAAAGGTTAATGTACATGTCTGGCTTGTTTTACCACTTGTTGCTTTTTTTTTTTACAGAATATCCTAGCAATGTTTTTCTTAATTTGGAAGTGTCTTATTTTTTCATAATGCTTCTGCTTTAGGTCCCGTTTCCCACTGATCTTTGCAGCATGGGGCAAGGAAATTCTTGTAAATAAGATGTTTCAATCTAGACTTATGAATCCTCATCAAGAGACTATTCTTGTAATTAAGAATAACTGGATTGCTACTGCACAAGCATGGAAGTGGTCTTACATTACCGACCACATCAGAGAGATCTGACAGAACTGCACAAATTTGCAGAAGCGGCAGTGAAGGAGCTTCCCATTCGTCAGTTACCAAGATTCACACCCTGGTTTCCAAATGATTTGTACAGACTTCCGCTCAAACCCAAAAAGCAACCACCTGTTATTTCTTCTGAAGAAGCAGAAGAATTGAAACAACTTACTACACCTTCAGAATGTATTGTAGAATCTCCTAGTTATGACTGCACAAAAAATCTCCTTGAATTTCGGTCTGATATGAATCATGGGCAGACTTTAACCCACACACAAAATGGCCGCAGGCAAATTAACTTGGAAAATCAAGGGGAACCAGCATCTTATGAGAAACAGAAATTGAAAAGGTCTTGGAGTGTCTCTCTCTGTAGCCCTAAGCTTAAAGAAAAGATTCTTCCTCTATCTCAAGAACTTCAAAACAATTTGGAAAGACTTAAATTGCATGCATTTTATAGAGCAAAGTGGACAATTGAGCAGTCTAATTGTAATAACCAGAACTTGGAGGACATCTGGATAAAATTGAATAGACTGATCAAGCAGAACGAATTGCCATCTTGCAATGCTACTATCCAAAGATCTTTGGGACAGATATGGATTTTCTGTGATATACTATACTGTGAATATATTAGAAATATTCTTAGGGAAAAGCTGAGCCTTACTGATAAAATGAATTTGCTTGTACATAAATTTGGAATTATATTTAGTTTGTGATTGTAACATAGTTTTGTAACAATATTGTTGTCTGAAGTAGTTTCAAGTTAGCTTAGTTTTTAAGGAGCTTAAAATACACAAACTTCAGAACAGCGGATGAATTAATTAAAAGAAAATAACTGTTACTTTACTACAGTTTTCAAGTTGTAGTAGTGTATTTAAGTTTATTTTGTTGGGAAAATCGTGAATGGGTCAATGAAGATTAATACATTTGCCTCTCGCATTCACCTGCAACATGCATTTGTTTGATTTAGTACAGTATTGTATTTTTTCTCTTGTCCTTTGTCTAAAGGAAAAAATACTTCTGCACTTAATTTCTCCAGGATATTCCCTTTGGAATTTTGCTTGTTTTTCTTCATATGATAATGTTTGAAGAATAATAGTTTATTGTGGACATTGCATACCTCTTTGTAGTTTAAAACAAAGGATATTGAACATTGACATGCATTTTTAAACTTTGGCTGAAAGCAGAATGTTCTGTATTATTATTTGGTGTATTTGTGGGATTTAATATTACTGCTTAGCAAAACTGATGTGACAGATAACTAGTTGTTGCTATTAGTAGTAGAGCTTATGTAGCCAATTTACATCAGTGAAATTACTTCTCTGATCTTAAAGATAATAGTAATGAAGTTACTTTGTACTGTCAGAATTTTTAGAGATACAGTGTACTAAGATGCAGAATGTTTTATTAAGTGTTAGAATCTGAGGAAAAAAGCAAGAGATAATCTGTAATACTACAAGAACAGAATACTTTAGTAGTCTCATTAAATACAATAATCTACATATCTTGATTTGTGCATTTTGACTTCACTCCTTGGTGTATATTTTTTAATTTTATTACTGTTATCTTTATTTTAAACTTGAGCTGTAACTCTTCCATGATAAGTAGTCGGTTCTAGTTATATAAGCTTATTGTAGATTTGAAGACAATTAGGTAATTGTCTATAATACAATCCCACTATATTCTTTAAATAAACTTAGGACTTAACTAAGAAAACATTCCTTGGTGGTAGAAAGGCTTTGCAAAGAGATCATGACAAATTAGAGTGCTGGGCACTCACCAAGTGCCTGAGTTGTAATGAGCAAGTGCCAGTTTCTGTGCCTGGAGCATACAGAATTGTGGATGAGCAGCCCCCATAGAAAGGGATTGTGCGTTGTGGCTGATGGCGAGTTAAATCATGAGGCAGCAGTTTGCCCTGACAGCCAAGAGTGGCATCCATGTCCTGGTGTGCAGTAGGCTCAGCACTGCCTGTGGGTGAGGGAGGGGTTGTCCTTTCTGTTCCGCACTGTGCAGCTTCACCTCCAGATCTGGGTGTGGTTTTCGCGCCACAATATATGAAGGACTTAAACCTATTGGAGAGTGTCCATGGAGGACTATGAAGATGGTAAAGGGACTGGAGGGCAGGGGGTATGAGGAGTGTCTGACGCCCCTGAGCATGCTCAGTGCAGAGCAGAAGAGCGGAGGGGAGGCCTGGTGGCGGCTGCAGCTCCTCACAGGTAGCGGAGGGCAGCGCTGAGCTCTGCTCTGTGTGACAGCGACTGGGCCTGAGGGAACGGCATGGAGCTGTGCCAGGGGAGGGCAGCTGGGAGTTGGAGACAGGGTGTGCACCAGAGGGCAGAGGGCAGTTAAGCAGGCTGCTCAGGATAGTGGTCATAGCGGCAGTCCCGCTCAAGGACCATCTGGCCAACACTCAGAGGCCGGGTTTGAATTTTGGATGTCCCTGTGTGGAGCTGGGGGCTGGACCCTGTGACTTTTGTAGATCCTTTCCAACTTGATACTCTACAATCTGCCAAAACTTGGAACAGAGATCAGTGCCACTATTCAGTTGTAGTTGTCAGGTTTCTGCTGCTTTCTCTTAGCTGGCTTATGACCAATGATACTCACTGTGCTTGACTACACCACAGCTGGAGAACTAAACAGTAGTAAATGAATGCAGCATTTAGTTTTTCTATAAAGCTATTTGTTTCGGGTAGGACCAATGTAGAAGTGAAGTAAAAAAATTCTACTTTGAGCTATCTAGAACTGCTTTGTTCATACGCACATGTGATTTAGTACCTTTTTCAGTTCCTATGTTGAATCCGCTTCTCTACTTACTCTGTTTTGTGTATTTTGAGGCTTTTTGTTTACCGCATGGTACAGAGCCTTCAGAGGTCATATTTTTAGTCTTTAAACACACAAAAGAGAATGATCTGAAGTTGTTGTTGTTTTACATTTGAAAACTAAGATTTATTCATGTAAATACTAGCTTGTATAGGTTTACTGTATGATAGTATAAGTTAATGTGAACCAGCCCAGCCCACTACTATATGAAAGGAGTTGAATATTTTTATACAGTTGGAAATAGTGAATGCTGAGATGGTCTGTAAGTAGTACAATAAATGTGAAATTGCAGTACGTGTTTCAGTGCAAGGTTGTTGTTTAACATCTTGTATTCAAAAGAAATATCATGATTTTTTATAAAATAAAATTTTAAGTTTTATGTTTGGTAGAAGAAAAAGGAATCAGTGCACTTTACATATTCAGATCAAAATTTGAGATTGCAAATGCTAAACTTAAGTTTTATGTTGATGCATTCATATGAAGCAATAGGCAAGGTGTGGGCACTGATTAATATTAGTAGGGAGGAAATTTGTAAGTTCAAGAATCTCAAATATATAGTGCAAATGAAAATCATGTGACCTTGAGTATTCTGAGTTACATGAAGTTAGAGAATCGCAGAATGGTTTGGATTGGAAGGAATCTTAAATATCACCTAGTTCCATTCCCTCGCCTTGAATAGGAAAACCTCCCACCAGACCGAGCTGCCCAGGAGCCCATTCAGCCTACACTGAACACCTCCAGAGATAAGCAGTCTGTGCCAACGCCTCACCATCCTCTGATTAAAGAACTTGCTCAGAATACCTAATCTGAATCTGCCCTTTTTTAGTTTGAAACCTAAATTGCTAATTAATTAATTAGCAATAATAACTAATTGCACAGTTTATCACTGCATTCCCTCATGGAGTTCCTCTTAAGTTTTCTTGTAGCTCCCCTTTGGGTACGAGAGGACTTCAGTCAGTTCTTCTTGGAGTCTTCTCCTCTCCAAGAGAGAAGAGCTCAACTCTCATCAACCTCAGCTCTCTCTTTCTATCTTCATAGAAGAAATGCCGTTGAAAACACAACCTTCTTGAAGTAGAGTTTTGTTTTTTTAATCAGAAGATCTTGATGATTTTGATTTTATTGGTATTGATGAAAGATTTTATAAGAAGATCCTTGAGTTTTTTGGCCCTTTTGCTGTTGTATTGACAATCTTGGCTCCTTACTTCAATCTTGGCTCCTTAATTCTATGTATATCATATGTATATTGTGGAGATTAGGATATAAATTGTGTTGTGTCCTGATATTTATGGCTGCTAAAATCCAAATAAGTCATTGTGTTCAATTCTGTGGTATCTAGAGTCACAGAACAGACATCTAAGCAGATTTAGAATGGTCACACAGAATGAAGCTGGTACACTCCTTGTATCCACAAAACACATAGTACAACATTTTAACAGAAAAGATATATTCAAATTTAAGATAAAAAATGATAGACATTATTGTCAGAGAAAGCAAGAGGAACCATTTTCACCACCCGTATGCTTGGATTAGAGTAGCAGGGAATTTATTCTGTTGAAAATGACCAGATGGGCTAAAAAGATCTTGACATCGTTTGAGCTGAGATTTGATAGTGTTTGTTTTCATTAGTTCTTTTTTTAATGGAGAGCATGACAGAACTGTGCTTAAAACAAACAAATAAACTTGTCGATTGACCTATGTTTTATTTTCTGCTTTTGCAGTGATGAGGTTAACAAAGCCTACCTTATTCACTAATATTCCAGTGACTTGTGAAGAAAGAGATTTGCCAGGTATGTTTTATCTACTAACTGATCATTGTGCACTGTACAGTTAACAAATGTACAGTTAACAAATGTGCAGTTAGAAGAGTGGTGTGCTTGGGATGGTATTTTACAAGTTTATAGTTAAAAAGATTATTGTGGTAGAAAGAGACAATCAAAAATAAATGGAATGCTCACCCTAGGCTCAAAGTATAAAACTCCGACAGGAGGGATCTCCAGGAAAAGATCCTTCCTCAGTAGCAGTCAGCCCTTAAACAGGGTCTAGGAGAGGTGCAACCAGGTTCCATCCCTTCCAGTCACACAGCTGATTGCCTTCACTTGTGCTCCTTGGGCTGACTCAGTACTTGTCTCAGGTAATCAGACAGTGGTTCAGGCCATGATTTAGCAGTTCCCTTACAGTAAACACCTATTGCTAGGGTTAAGCAGTGCATCTAAGATTTATATGTGAAAAGAATTCTTCTGAACTTCTGTAGAAAGTAATCTGAAATGCTACTATGTTTTGGTTGGTATTAGGTATAGGAAAATACCAAGATGCACTATGCAACTCTTCACCTAGAGCTTTGAAAACTTAGTGATTATATTGTGAACATATGAACTTGAAATCTGAGCACTTAAGACACTATCTCTACAGTTGTTACTGTGAGGTAGGGAGCATGCAGTTATTTTAACTGGGAAAGAATCTCTAACAGAGAAAAATATGTAATTGTAGAAAACAAAAGGTTGTTGTTAATATTTTTTTTATCTGGAGAAAATGCTGCACTAATTATAATCAATGTGTATGGGAACTGAACCTCTGATTGATCACCTGAAGCGAGCCATGAGTCAGCCACAGGAGCACAGGTGAAAACAATTCACCTGTGCTGCTGGAAGGAGTGGAGCCTGGCTCCACCTCTCCTAAACCTATTTAGATCTATTTAGATCTATTTTATTTCCCCCTGGCTACCAGGGGGAAAGAATCTCTTCTGGAGATTCACTGTGCTGGAGTTTTGTAAGTGAGCCCAGGATACGGGTTAGCTTTCTATCTATTCTCTTTTTGTTATCATAATCTGCTTTGCTGAACTCTCTTGTTTATTTTGTAATTATAACATCTTAATATTCATTGATATATATTATACAACATATTGCAATGGAAATTGAATCACAGCAGAATCACATGATCGTGTGCTTGGTGTATGGAGGTGAAGTATTGCAAATTCCTGGATTACCCCTCAGTAGTAGTTGCAACTTAGATGTATAAGAAAAAGGGAAAGATCCAAGAAAAGAGACCTGTGTAGAAATGCAAGGCAGTCTGGAGAGAAGGGAAATGGGGCTAATCAATTGTTACGTTGTCGCAGTTCAGCAACAAGAGGCCTCTGTCATAGGAAAGTCCTTTATTATTCTTCTTCTACTACATCTACTATATTCACCCAACACAGCAGCACACACACACATATATATATATATATGATTACGTATATCTTGGATACAACTCAACAGTTTCAAGGCCTCCCTAAGCAACCATATCTAATCTTACATCTTGTTTCTACGTCCAGTGTTTCTTCTTGATCAAAGCCTACAGTTCCCTATTGTAAAAGATTCCCACCCGTGACCACCACCTTAGCACAGCAGAAGCAACAAACACGGTAACTAAGCAGACCTTGCTTTTGCCGTTTCAGCCTGTGAAGCCCATGGCCTCGTGGAAGTTAGGCTAACTGTGGATCCCCACGGGGATGGACCCCCAGCAAGCTCCACGTAGTCCCCTTCATTACGTGGCGTGCTCTAGTTAGACAGAATATCCCTTAAGATTTAATAATAATTTGAGAATGCCTTTGAGATTGTGCTGTTCAGTGTAATTGTAAAAGCCTTAACTTATAAACAAGCATATATACATGTGTTTTGTCCCTAAGTAAGTTGGTTGTAAAACAAATATATTTAACATAAATTGAGAAGAAAAAAAGAAGTGTCATATCCTAAATGCAGATGAAGCCTTTGACTTGACTAGTACTAAGATGTATGCAATCTGATGTTCTACAGGTAATCTATTTCACCAGCTCATGAAAGATGATCCTTCTACTGTAAAAGGAGCAGAAGCTTTGATGCTAGGAGAAATGCTGACTTTGCCTCAAAATTTTGGGTAATGTATATTAAGTATATTATATTAAGTTCTAGGATTTGTTTAACATTTCTTACTTGCCTTTCTATGCAATAAAATATTCAATTATTTTAAAACCATTCTGTGACTCGATTTTGAATGTGATGTAATATATAAATGTATATTGCTTAATGTTGTGTATAGCCTGATTGAATGTATCAGGAACAGTAAGTGGAAAGAAATTTTGGTAAAGTCCTGATGTAAAATGCTGCTATAAACCACAGCTTATGCTGATAGATTTTATTGCAGTGACTTCTGTAGTGTTGTCTATTATTTTGTACACAGTATTGTTTTTGTATTCTTATCTTGTAAAACTTTTGATTGTCTTATTTTTTTTTGAAATTTGCTCTTAGTAGGATGACGTTGAGAAATATGGGTGTGAAATTGCCAACATATTCTAAGGTTTGATTTGGCCACCTCCCTAGCTATTCTGAAATTTGAATCCTATAAACAGTTCTGTTTCCTTCTGGATACTACTAAGTATAAAAATTAACCACAGCAAATGGACTTCCCCCAGTGAGCCTGATGACTGTTGCGGTGTAGTTTCAGCACTGTATTTCTTCACGCTGGACTTAGTATTGTGAGTTTGTGAGCCACTCATAGGACTTTCACAAACTACATCTTTCTAGCATTTTAGGAACTGGAGATAGTAATCAAAGTTGGCAAGGCTAATGATCAGCTTAAAAAATATATATGTTAAAAATGGAAT
This sequence comes from Tympanuchus pallidicinctus, assembly GCF_026119805.1. Taxonomy (NCBI): domain Eukaryota; kingdom Metazoa; phylum Chordata; class Aves; order Galliformes; family Phasianidae; genus Tympanuchus; species Tympanuchus pallidicinctus. The sequence goes on along the minus strand of NW_026294813.1, from coordinate 3,166,317 downwards.
TTTGTGAATTGTTGTTTTTTTTGTGTGTTATTGTTGTTGCTAAACATATATGTATATTTTTTAAATGCAGAAATATATTTCTGGGAGAAACATTTTCCAGTTACATTAGTGTACATAATGATAGTAATCAAGTTGTCAAGGACATACTGGTGAAGGTATGTGAAATCTATATACTCGGTTTGTTAAAAACAAACAGAAGATCTTGATTGTTTTCTTGCAATATTAGTGCATTTAGCTTGTTTTATACACAGACTGTTTATTTCTTTTTTGATCCAGAAAATATTCCTTGCAAATGGAAACAAAAACAAATGAAAATGGAAGTGAGGATAAGAAATATTTTAATACTAGAATTAAAAAACAAAATGAAATTGTATTAAAAAAATGGATAATCTGTAAAGCTTCTCTGGAGAATTAGTGGCAAAACTTCCAAAGCCAAAAAAACCACGTGTTCTTTTATTTGCAATTGTTATTTTCAGTTATGTAGTCAAAGCTAGTCTCTTTATAGCATATATTTACTTGTGTTTTCCTTATGTTTTGAATGAGTTATTTCCTGGTGCATCATATTTTGCATTTCTTGTTGAACAGAGAATTGCATGAGAACAGAAATTTTAGAAGTTTATGGAACTCAAGAGTAAATGGGAATTTTATAAGCTACATATTGAAGGATTAGATTTGTCAAAGACAATTTCTGAAATACATGGAAGCAACTTATCTCGCAATGAACACAGTTGTGCTTTATGTATAAAAATGTGCAGGATAAAACCCTCAGATACTTCTCAGCCTAACTTATTTTTCCATATTTTACCTTAAGCAGCTGTAGAGTTACCTGATGCTTTGTTTTTCTGTTCTTAGGCTGATCTTCAGACAAGTTCTCAGCGCTTGAACCTGTCAGCTTCTACTGCTGCAGTGGCAGAACTTAAACCTGACTGCTGTATTGATGATGTGATTCATCATGAAGTGAAGGAAATAGGAACGCACATGTAAGGTTTTAAATCTTGGTGTTTTTATCTGTTTTTGATTTATTTTTAAACATTGCAGAGGTATAATAAACAGTGAAACTGCAGCATGTGCCTGATATTCTATGCCTTCATTAATACAGTACAAAATTTAATTATTTTTTTCTAAATATGTCCTTTAGCTTAGTTTGTGCAGTAAGTTATACTACGCAAACAGGAGAGAAGATGTACTTCAGAAAGTTCTTCAAATTTCAGGTACAGTACACAGTATTCTACTCTATTTGTACAAAATGAATCAATCTGAAAAAGTAATGTTAAAACAGTTTATGCTTCAGAAGTATTTTTACATGCTGTTATATATTTGACACTTGAAATCAAATGGATAGAAGCTATCACTTCAAACTGGGTGAACTGATGGTTTATAATTACAGCGCAGCTAAAGTTTTCAGAAGTTACAGATACTATTTTTTTCATTGATTGGTAATGAAAAATCAATTTCCAATCTCTTTGTAGCAGCCATTTTTATGATTTTTTTAAAACATATTAAGTGTTGTTCAGTCTGACTTTGACATATCTAACTTGTGAGTTTAAGTTATAAAAATCTGATTTTTCTCTTAGTGTTCTTAACCTTTTAAAACTGGAATAGAGGGTTTTTTTTTAAAGGAAGCTAAGAAAAGAATTCTAAATGTGCTATATTTTACTAATGTCAAAGGAATTAATTGATAAAGTTGAAAGTCTTCATTCCACCACACAGGTACCAAACTTGATTAGAATAACTGATGAAAGCAGGAAATCACTATCATCTGGATTGATTTTGGTTGGAAAGTGTATTTTAGCTGTGTATTTAATGGGTGTTGATTTACTGTGAAATATATTAAGACTTGCATGATTGTGGGATAACAAAGAAGTATTGGGTGGCGTGTTTTACTTAATATGTTTTTGGCTACTCTTATATAGGTTCTGACAGTACATGAGCCAGACCTGTGGCTTATCATCTATGTCTTCTCCAGATTGCACATGATCTTATTGTACACTTACAGCCCTGTACTCAATCTGATTACTGCAGACAATATTATTTTGGTCTTTAGAAGGCTAAATTGCCATCTGGTACAGACAAAGAATATCAGTGTGTGCTATTAGTATCTGTGGGCCTTCCATATGTGCAGGAGAACAAATGTTCCCAGCAAGACATTTTAAACTTGTTTCCTTCTAAGTATAATACGTTATTTCTTTCAGATTTATCAGTGTATTTCCATTTTGTAAGTATTAACTGCTTGGAGTTGAAGACACTGATTTTATGTGCAACATTTAAAAACCATTGCTTTGTTCTCTCCTTTTGTCATCAAATTTTTCACTGTTAATTTATGAGATTTAAAATATCTGGTGTCTATTCTTTATTTACCATCTTAGTAGTGTTAACAGTTGTATTTTCAAGAAGGAAGTCATGGCTAGTAATGGTTCATTGCTTAAGAAAATCACATGTGTAGTTCTTTCATTTATTTTTAGAGAGGTCCTCAGCAACATTTGTTTGGTGCTAAATGCTTAAGGGCCTTTTAGATTATTCTTGTTCCCCTCTTGAGAGCAAGTGGAGACCACTACAGGATGCAAGGTGGATGTAATGTTATTTTAGAGACAAAATCTGCTCACTACATCATATTTGTCTCATTTCATAAGAGGATGTTGCAGAGTATTTGTTACCAATATGAGAAGACTACTCGGACAGTAAGAAAGCAGCTGGGCTGGTAAATAACTAGCAACTAGCATATAGCAAATTCTGAGTTTTTAGATTATTCTATTGCATGTTTCTTTATGCACATGTTCTGCTTATGGTAAAAAAAAAAAAAGGGGCAAAAAATCCAAGAATACCATCAGCATCAAATCTTTGGTGAAGATTTACTGCTATAAACAGTTTGTACTAATGATGTCTGAGAAACCAATAGTCAACCTGTCTTTTTTCCATTTCACTCAGGTACTCAAACCACTAGATGTGAAAACCAAATTCTACAATGCAGAGGTAAATGTGAGTTATTTGTATTTAGGTTTGTTTTGGTTTAGTGTTTATTACTTCATTTTAGGTAGTTAGATTAAATTCAGAGACCTTCTTAATGATCATATTTATATGCTGATGAGTTTATGTAATGTAAATTAAAAATAGATGAATTCATGATGGAACGAAAAGAAATGGCATATGTAAAGCAAGCATGTAAAGAATTTGATGTAATTGCTGAAAATTTTTCATATTTTCTGCTGTCCTGTGAACTCAAATAATTGCATTTACAGATTGTATTTTTAGGTTGATAGATTACTTACAGTAAGGGGAGATTAATTGTATGAAAAATAGATAATAGTTTACCACGATAGGAAAAACAAATTTTTCCCCAATGTAAATATAACCCCTCTGTTACCTAACTTCATTTTCAGGTTTTGTATCAGTTATGCATGGCACTTTAAAACCTTGTAATTGCAAATATTTATTTGGATGTATACCTAAGTATCTCTTTTTGGCTCTTTACTGGTAGAATTCTAGTTGAAGGTAGCATTGATAGTGGAAACTCCAACAAATTACATAGATTATTCTTTTCAATTGTAGACTTTCCTTGTAGGCATATTTATTGTATAAAAACCGAGTGAAATTGCGGAAAACTCTTTGCACTGAAGAATAAATGGAAGAAAAAAAGACAAATGTGGCAATCTGATAATAATTTGTGTTAAGTAGAAAACATTTTACTATCCTGTTTGTTCTTAATGGAGCAGATACATGCTAGGAATTTGCAGTAGAAAAGCAGAGTGTCTCAAAATCTATTGTCTTAATTGTTTATCTCAATCATATTTATATATGGGTTTATCACGTGCGATTATGGCTATACGGTTGCAAAAGATGTATTTCTGATAAAAATCAACAGAGAAAGCAGGAAAAATGACATCATGATTTTTGATCTAAAGATAAGGATCTTGGGTGCAAACATCAACTGTGTTCAGAGTTGCACAGGAGATTCCCCAAGATTTTCTGTTGTATATGACCAGCACATAGATTATAATCCATTTAATATAGCATGTGATTTATTTAGGGGAAGTACAGTTCGAAGAATTTAAATATCGTAGTACAAAGAAATGAAAGGTATATGAATAAGTGTATGTACTACTAGCTGAGTGCTTGAGTGCTTCATAGATCTAGCATAGATTCCAGTAATGGGGAATATCTTCAGAATTACATAAATAAGATAAATGTTGATTTTCTACATGAATCACATTGTTTCAGGTAGAAAATACATCGTGGGGTGAAGAGGGACAAATGTGTTAAACCTTATTGTCTCTCTACTTTATATGTAAATTTTGTTCTGTGCTGAAAGAATTCTTAATTTTAGGCAGACTTATGACATGTCATGAATACTCTTCTCTTGACTTTTTTCTTCTTTTTTTTTTGTCTGAATGGCATTGATGAAGTATAGAACGAAATATCGCCATCCCTCAGCTAGCCACCAATTCCTCATTAAAAATAAAAATTTCTGAGAAGTTGAGGTGTCTGAGCTGATGGTGGTTTTTGGTTTTTGTTTGTTTTGATTTGGTAAGCCACTGGGTTTTCGGTTTTTTATTTTGCTTTTTTTAATCCACAAAGGTTTGAAAAGGTTGCTTTGTTGCCTTTTGTTATTTCTTTCTGGGTATTCATATGACTTCATTACTTCAGTATTCATATGATTGATTAAAACTTCTTTAAAAAAAAAACAAAACTGTGGATAATATTAACTGAAGGATTTTCATTTACCCAGCAAACTGATTTTAATTTCACTTCTGAAAGGACGTTAAGTTCTGCTATGTGATGTAACAGTGAAAGATAGATAAATAAAAAAAGAAAGAAAGAAGAAATTGGATAAATGCTGTTTGTGGCACTACATTGCTATCAGAAGCACCAGTGTCTACATTCTGAATTTTAAGGCAGACTTCTCCTTGGGAGTAGAGGAAGATATGTGTAATTGCCGATTAACTAGAGGTATTTAAAAGTTAAGTAACCAGTTGAACTGTTAATGTTACTGATGAGATACAATTTCTAGTTTTATTTCATCTCTCTAGGACAAGGGATAACACTGAACTTAATCTTGCATGTTGCTCATGTTGCAGTAACACCCAAATCATGATGGTCACTGAAATTCGTGTATAAAATGCATGTCCTATCACCTTAGTCTGCTGCAATCCTGTGATTGAATTACCTGACTCAGTGTTTAGAAAGTCTCTCACTGGCTTTTTGTGCCTCAGAAAGGATCTGAAAAAGAGTCTGTTCCTGCAAACATTCTCAGGGAGGCAAACATACAGATGCTTATGAAAATAAGGTTTTCACTTGAAGTATTTTTTTTGTTTTGTTTTAATGAAGATACCCCTCCCAAAAGATATTTTTTCCCATTTAAATTACACCAAATTTTGTTGCAAGCTGTAGTATTGTGTCTTGGCTAGAACATTTTAAAACCTGCTTTTTTCTTTTGAGACTTTAAATATATGGATACTTCAAATTATCTGTGAAATGACAAGGACTGTTTTTCCATTTCCTACTCAACTCATTGCATGGATTTAAATTAAAAGCATATTTTAAAATTGCTCCAAAACTGCTTTTTTTTGAATATAATTAATTTATTCTATCATGCCTTACATGTGGCTTGTATGCCTTAGGCTCTGTTTTGTATTGGTTCTGCAGCAGTTAGTAAAATCTGAAGCAAAGCTAGTAAATCATGTAACAATACTAGCTACCACTTAATAGAAATGTACTTGTCATCTTTGTTTGCATCCATTTTAATTTACATTTCTGTCTTACTAATGCTCTTGTGTTTAGATGGTACAAAAAAATGCAGAAATGCATTTTGTTTGAAAGTTAGCCTCCTTTTTCTTTAACATTTAACCCTAATTTCTCTAATGTGTTCTTTTTTATTTTCCCATTAGAGTGACCTCAGTTCTGTGGTAATTTTTATTTTTTTTTAATAAATCTGTATGCTTTTTTAATTGTCTGTCTGTCTCTGTGCTTGTTGTTGACACTTTAAAACATAATGGAAAAGCAATGTTTGTTCTGCATATCATGAACTGATGTTTTGCCATCTGTCCTGCATACGTACAGCTAATCTTTTAAATGGTTAGCTCTTTCTTTAATACCCATTGTTGAAACTGAAAGTTGGTAATTTCAAATTCTCATGTGTGCTATTTTGTAGGACATATCACAAAAATTTGGTGAGATGGAAGCTTTCTTGTTAACTGGAAAAGGGGATTTGTTATTTAAAAGTGAAAGTTAATCTCCTTTAAAACATTATTAGTTTTGAACCATGGGAGTGTAGATTTAACAACAGCACTACTTGTGTAAGCTGTGACAGAACTTTTCCCATCCAGTTAGTGGAGACAGTGGGTTTGAGGAGAGAGCAGCAGCTGGATGTTCTTTCTTTCCTGAGCTGGAGCCTTGCTTTCCAACTTCAACTGCATGTAAGAGTTGATGAGTTAGTATGGTACTCCTGCAGTCTGATTTCACTCCAAGGTGTGTGTTGTACTAAGGCAAGCTGCGTTCTGGTGAACTACTTTAAGGTGTTTTTTATTTTATTTTTTAAAAAACAGCTGATATTTATACAATTACATCTAGGGATAACATAAAGCTAACTTGCTTTTTCATTATGCTGCTTGCTTTTTCTTTTCCCTTTCAAACTAGCTCTTCCAAAATTTCTGCCTATGGTTGCTGCGTTAAAACAACTAAAACTTGGGTTAATGGAGATTTTAAGCAATGGATTTATGGGATATAAACAGTGTCAATTTAAGCAACAGTCAGGTGGTGGTTGTAATGAGTGCCTAGAGCCATGTTTAATTCAGGGGTATTTCCAACTCTTGGAAGTGCAAGGTAGCCTGTTAAGCTTGCACAATTTCCATTCCTCTATTTATGTGATACAGGCATAACTTGTTTGTAAGGCACAATGAGTTGTTCCATTACTAGTCTGCATTTCTCCTTCTAACAGAGTTCCTTTTGAGAATAACGTAATTCAAACATATTCTGTAACTTACAAATTGAGCTTCTCCAGCTTGTTTACACTGATTTAAAAAAAAAAGGAAGCTTTTATCCATTTCTACATGAAATACATCTTTTAGATTTATCATACATTTAATCTAGTTGTTACACAATTTACTGGTAACTGTCTCGTAAATGCAGATTTGATATATCCCCCCCAGCACATATTCTTTTTTTTTTTTTCTTTTTTTGTAATTGGCACTTCTTCAGGGACTTATGAGTCTGATAGCCTGAGCCTTCAGTGGTTATTCTGCCATCAGGTTTAGAGCTTCAACATGATTTTAATGGTCTGCATTTCCAGAGAAGCAGAGGCAAAAATCCCTCTGGTTTCATGAGTTTTTTTTTTTCCCCAGTATATTCAGTAAAACAGTCTGTACCTTTCATTCTGCACTAGAACATCTTGAGGCATTAGCTTCATTAGTACAGATATATCTTATAGGAGGCTTTGAAAGTTGAGCACCCACTAAATTGTTAGATGTAGGTAATGCTAGTGACCATTGGCATGATGAAGCTGAGTGAAAGGGGAAGCTGTTTTACTTTTTAGTTGACACACAAATGTTTCAGAATAAAAATCTCAGAGCATGTACGTGAGCTGTTATACTTTAGTTCAAGCAAAACATGCACACTTCCTTTAATTGTTTTTATACAGCACTAGTAATCTGGCATGGCATGACATTAACGTGCATTGGAATTCCTTATATTTTTTTAATAATTTGGATTATAACTTCAGTTGTTACCAAGTTGATGAAAATCTTGGGAAGTGGCAATCTGAAGTGTTACAAATAAGCAGTAGCTAGAACATGCAAAAATTATCCCACATCCATTGTTTGGCAAGATACCTGTTCACTAACACTGTTGCTCCTATTAATGGTAACTGGGATTAAGGTTTTTCTTGCATTAATTACTTTGATTTGCAGGCATGAACTAAACACACACGACTTGTTTGTTTGTTTTTTTAACAATAGGACTATATATTATTTTAATATTAGCAATTACATTTTTGTGATTTTGTTCTTTATTTTTCCCTAGACAGACGAAGTGTTTCTGGAAGCTCAGATTCAGAATATCACTACCTCTCCAATGTTTATGGAGAAGGTTTCTTTAGAGCCATCCATCATGTACAACGTTGCAGAACTGAACACAGTTGACTCAGCACGGGAGAGGTATGCTCAGACTGAGGAAACATTGTATTATGATTTCATGAGTTGTAAGCATTATAATCACTGAGTTGCCTGTAACTGTAGGAGTGCACTTATTTGCAAAATTAAAAAAAAACAAATTCCTATTATGTATTCAGCTTGTTAGTTTTCTTTTTATAGAAGTTATTTTTAAAAACTTATAAACAAATCTCTGTTTTCACCCTCAAATAATAGCATGAATGCATTGAAAACGTTTCAGTATATATTTCATAAGATCTAGCACAGGTATGGTTCTGACCTGTCTGTTCATAGATGCAGGAGCTTTCCATCCTCGTTTCTTTCTAGTAGATGCATATCCATTTTCAGTTATCTAGTTATAATTTATCCAACCAGCAGTTAAGGTGAATCAGTGGAATTCCTTCACAGAGTCTTAGGCCACAGGTGTTTGTCATGCTGAAATAAACACCAAATAGCAGAAGAGCTGTGTACTGTTCTCTGAAATTATTGTGGGCAGAAAAGCTTGTAGGGTGGATGTCAGATTTGGCTGCTTGCAGTTTGCAGTTGCTTAGGTTTTTTGGAAGAGGTGTACTTTGTGTGCTCTATAGTAGGAGTTAAAATGAAAATTCTGTTTTCTCTTCTCCTTGTCTGTCAAAGCACTTGGCCACTAAAGGGGAGTGCTGTTCATACAAAGTGTTTTTATCCAGTGTAACATTTTTTGTCTTGAAACTGCAATCATGAGCTTGTAAAACTGAGAGAGCCTGGAATTTCCTGGAAAGGAGTCAAATAACAGTTTATATATTTGGAATGACTTAGTGTGAATTGATTTTTTGCATATTGAGACTTAGTGAATACCATGGCTGAAAGGCAGTTCTGCACTCATGGATCCAATTCCACTTTGTGACCATTGCCATCTGGAATCGTAGCGATTAAGAAAATCTTAAGAGAGCTAGCAAGAGTGGTAAAGAGAAGATTAATGAATGAAGAGGTTGGAGAGGCGAAACAAAGGGTTCCTTAAGTTGCTGAGGGGGCTGTGAGTCTGTGAGGTAAAAACTTAAAAGATCTGTGTTTGATAAAATAGAAAGTATTGTGAATACAGGAAATGGAAGCATGGCAATTTCTTCTGGGAATTAGTTTGAAATAAACTGGACTTTGGTAAGCGGAATAAGTTCTGTATTTCTTACCAGTTATATTGATATAGTTCTTTACTTCTCAGCATGAAATCTTTACTCTAAAATATGAACACGTTGATGATGTCAGATTTGTGATCTGTAGAAGGGATTGTTTTTCTTAAGGGTATCATACTTACATGTAAGCTTTACCCATGTCCTGAACCATGGTTCTCAGTATGTACCTGCTTCCCTTTTTCTGATGCTTGAGAAGATGATTAAACTGTTATTAGAAAATGTAGTTGTAAGAACTCTTGAAAACTGAATTTAATCCTTCTTTATTGTTGCCCTTGCCTTCATGTTATGTGATGATTCCCTATTGTGTTCATTAAGTAATGTTTCAGCATGTTTCAAGTACAAAGCTTAATTTTTTGTTAATAGCTTCATTAAGTAACTGTTGGCTTTTTTTTGCAAAATTTTCATTTGCTATTTTAATAGCCCATGAATTAATGTATTCAGTTCTGCAGATTGTTACAAGCAACCTGTTTTCTGTTGTTGTAAAATCTCTCCCTCCAAAAAACAAACAGTGGTTTGGTAGGTACTTCGGAGGTCTTTATCTATATATGGTCCTTAAGAGTTTATTTTCTGGTTTATTTCTTTCCACAAGTAAGTTCTAAGCTCCTTGGATTTATTGGTGTGAAGAATTGTTTATTTCGAAGTACTAGTTATGCACAGGGAATCTGAATTACAGCGATTGCTTTTTCTGCTCTCACCTAGCTCTCATTCAAATTAATGTGAAAACAAAGCAATCAGAGATTTAAATTTGTTTCAGTACCAGTGTCTGCCTCTTCCTATATCAGTTACCCGGTTTCTGTATTCATGTGTTTGTATCTGTTTCCTGGAGTTAAAATAAACAAACAAACAAACAAAAAACACCGAAACAGCAACAACTACAGTAACAACAAAAACAGCCAAAAATCCAAAACTCATGAAAGAATACAGCTGGTTTTGCATAGTTTGACCTCTGTATCTTTTAATCTGTGAATATCTGTGCAGAATTGAAAGGGTAAGTTAGTGTATGTGTTTAAGGCAGATAGAGCATTGCTATAGTTGATTTTTTTTTTTTTTTTTTTTAAACAAAGCTAAATCTGTATACAGTTCTTGACTAATGAGATTAAATTAGCTTTATGGACACAAGTTGTACCAGAGGAGGTTCAGGTTGGACATAAGGAAGAACTTCTTCTCTCAGAGAGTGGTCAGGCACTGGAATGGCTGCCCAGGGAGGTGGTGGAGTCGCCGTCCCTGGCAGTGCTCAAGATGACGTCTGGATGACATGCTGTATGGTAGGGGTTAGTGCTAGTGGTGGCAATGGTGATGAGGAGATGGTTGGACTGGATGATCTTATAGGTCATTTCCAACTTTGTGATTCTATGATTCTATGAAAGTTACCAGCACAATTATTTGAATGTTGAGATGCCAGATAATAAACAAAGTGGATTTCTATCTCAGTTCTTTCTGTCTCAGCTGAATCTACTTTCTTACATCTAAACGTGGTCCTTCAGTTCTGCATACATTTGAGGAGTGTTTTCTATTGTGAATATATAAAAATGTGTGCTAGTATCGACTACATTGCCACATGCACAGTAAAAATGGGGAAGGAAGGGAAGAAAGGTTGAGTTCTTATTAAGACCTCCTAAAAATAACTGTTTAAAATGAAGGAATAATGTTTTTTGTTCTAGTGAGTCAACTTTTGGCTCAAGAACTTATTTACAACCTATGGACACACGTCAGTATTTATACTGCCTGAAACCAAAGCAGGAATTTGCAGAGAAAGCTGGAGTAATAAAAGGTGTCACTGTGATTGGTAAACTAGATATCGTATGGAAAACAAATCTAGGTGAGCGAGGAAGATTGCAAACCAGCCAGCTTCAAAGAATGGTGAGTCTTTAAGCATCATTTTAATTTAGTATCAATTTTAAGGCAACTCAATGAACAGCTGAATAATAACTTGAAAGAAAATTCAAGCTTCTTACTTTCTGGACCTCGATCTGAATTCATATAAATATATATGGGAAAGTTATTTAATATACTCAGCATATGTTTGGTCTATGAAGTGTGGGGAAAAAACACTAAACTGGAGTTTTCATTTTGATCATGTGCATGACTGTGTTTTTTTTATCTCATTTTCCTGATTGTTTGTTCTCTGGCACATAAAATGTTTTTTCTTCTTTGTCACTGTGCTGAACAATTTAACTTAATGGCTTGTGCACACATTGCTGGAAGCAAGTAGAGGATAGCAAAATGTATCAGAACAAAATGAACTTCTTGGTTGCCATTTGGCAGGAAGCTGAAAAGCACTGAAAAAACAACTCCCGCTTGAACAGTTAACATACAAAATTCTTCTCCATAATTCATACAGACATATTAGTTTCTATGAGTTACAATCTTTATGTGTAGCATATGTAATACTATGTATGTTTCAGATTTGCAGTCTTGATTCAGGCTATTTTTCTGGTTGATTTATAAGTTGTTCATGAACTTTGAGGTTGTGATTACTTTCATTGTCTCATCTTCTAAGTGCTGTCAGGTTAGTTGGTGTCTAAATTCCACTCACCTTTCATCACTTTACTCCTAATCCATTTAGTAATCCAGTGAGCATTTGTTTCCCTTGCAAGCCCCAGATTTTACCCTTACTGTTCCTTTATGTCGTTACTTTGGTCCAGATCAGGAATGCATTTTTGAAACAATTTATTGGATGTTTCCTGCTTAAAATAATTTCACTTGGTTTTGGAGTGGTCTTGTAATTCACAGACTATGTTTTTTTCTTGCAGGTTTCCAAAGTTCCATTGTTCTACTGATCTGAAATTCTCTGTTTTGACACTGCTCACTCTAATGTCCAATTTAATAGGTGTTTTAAAATGTCATCTGTCTTCAGTCTGTAATGAGCCATATATAACTAAAAGCTGTTCACAAGCTGTCAGGTCACTGACTTACTGTCTGGGCCTCATTGGGAATACCTTTTAAGCTGTAGATGTAGCACAACATATCAGCAGAATTTGAACGTATGTCTCAGCTGCGACTTGTTAGGCAGAATTAAATTTCCTTCATTTTTCCTTTGTAGTTTTATCGTTTGTGGAGATTGAGCTTAAAGATAAAAGGCTTTAGATTTTCAGTCAACCCAAGTTTGTAGTAAGTTGAGTATTCATTGTGGGTTTGTTAGTAAATCATATGAGAAGTGTTTGGCTCTTTACAAAATACAGAAAAGTATTAATGCACCATTCTATCTGGTGGCAACTAATTATTTTGGCAGATGTTTGGAAGACTGAAATAGCAAGAGAATGCACCGTCTTATTCCTTAGGAACAGTATTTCTTCTAAAGATGAAGAATACTGAAGGACTAATGCAGGAAAACTATATTACCCATAGCATCTCTGATAACCATCTGATAGAGAGGTCATAGAAATGAATGTTAATCAGGAACAGTGTATGAGTATTGGAACTCAGAGTGAACTGGCCGAAAAAATACTAAAGTGCATATTGTTCCCTGTAAATTAATTCATTATACTTGATGCAGATCATCCTGTCTAATGAATTGTTAAATCTATCAGAAAGGTGATAATAGTGGGACACTGAGCAAGAAGAGACAATCCTCTTCACATCCTGTTGTTCTAAACCTGTTGTAGTAAATGAAAACGTGAATAGTAAAAACTCCAACTTTGCCAACCAGCATTTGAGAAATGTGCATTCTTATACTTCCCCAGGCTCCTGGTTATGGTGATGTAAGGCTTTCTCTGGAGACAATACCAGACACCGTGAATTTGGAAGAGCCTTTTGATATTACATGTAAAATAACAAATTGCAGGTAATGATGTCATGTGACTCTTGTTCTTCCTGAGTTGCTAAGTTGTGGCTAATACATTTTTCAGGGCATTTCTCCTGAAACACTTCAAGCATGGATTTTACTTTGAATACCACCTAATTGATGGTTCATTACTTTAAACATCTTTTGGATTCCAGTGATTCTAAATAATTAAATATATCTTCCATTACTATGTGTTGATACTATTCTAATCAGGAGACTGTCAAAAATCAGCAGTGGAATTCTGCAGAATTGGCTGCAGTATCATGTAAGATTTCACAGTTCAATTGCATATTCTTAATTCTTTTACAGAACTAGTGCTTACTTGTTTTGCTTTTTTTTTTAATTACACATAATTTATCAGAATAAATACCATTTATATCAAGTTTGATTTTACTGCTAATTCAGTACCACCCCTGGAGTGTCTCCTAAGCATTCTCTTAAGTGGTCTTCTGTGGGTCTTTATCCATGTTTTGACTTGATTTGTATTTACGCTGTGTACTCCAGTAGACCTTTATTGTCTCCAACAACACTTTTGTAAAGCAATTCTAAATAAAATTTGAAGCCAGGAACTAAAGCAAATGCCTGGTCTGCAGGTACTGCGCACTGAAAAGGTGAACGTTATTGTCTTCTCCAGTTAACTGAATCCATGATAGAAAAGTCACATTAGCCAAGGCTGCGTTTAAATAAATTATTGCACATCACAGTAAATCTTATTTGCTGTCTTATAATTATATGAATTAATTTTAAGTGTTTCATTAATAACAACCTAAATAATAATCTAGCTGTTAAATATTTGCAGTCATTGAATGCTCAAAAAAAAAAAAAGTCCACAGGTTTATTTCCATTTTTCAATTTCCTCTAGCAGTGAAAGGACTATGGATCTGGTTTTAGAAATGTGCAATACTAATTCCATCCACTGGTGTGGAGTTTCAGGAAGACAACTTGGAAAATTACACCCAAGTTCCTCTCTCCGTCTTGCACTTACGTTATTGTCTTCAGTGCAGGGATTGCAAGTAAGTCAGTGGCATGGATTTGTTATAAAATACCTGTTTTATGAGTTTAGTAATTCTTATAACGGGTCTTATAATTTTTTTTCCTTTCTAGAGTGTCTCTGGCTTAAGGCTTACTGACACATTTTTGAAGAGAACATATGAATATGATGATATTGCACAAGTCTGTGTTGTTTCTTCAAAAGTCAAACAAGAAAGCTGAAGAAAAGTTTTATTTCTGCTGTTTGTTTTTTGGACCAACTTCTTGTGTTTTTGCAGTTGAATCATATTGTGTGAAGAGAAGAAAAACCCCGATATACCCGTAAGCACAAGTTGCTTATTTAATTTCTCTCAGCATCTTTCTGAATGTTTTAATATCTCCTGAAAAGATGCATATGCATCTTAATGAAAATAAAGCCTTTGAAAAAAGCGTAGCTCTAGCAAATTGTATTTCATTAAATGTGTTGGGTGAGGGTAAGGATTGACACGGAGTTTCTTTGAATCTACTTATTTAAAATAGCAGTGCATTTTTTTTATTTTAATTATCCTAAACATTCTGAAGTTACTAAATTGTGGTTCTGATTTTAGTGTGAAGGGCTTAGCCTTCCATAGACAAGTTCCAGGATTCAAATCCCAAAAGAAATACTTCTGGGTGTCTGGAGTAGCAGTACACTTGCATGGCATGTGTCTAGCCATGAGGTGAAGGGGAGCACCCAGCGCTGTTGAGATGTCCATCAGGTGGAGAAATTTCACTGTTTTGTGCTTCCCTGCGATTGCAGGGCATGTTGTGAATAGGAATGCTATCCTTCTGTTACAAGGGAACTAAAGACTGAGGTATTTTTGATTGTTAAACTGAGGTAGTGTGAATTATTTTTCCCATGCTAGAAAGCAGTGGCAAAATGTCTACATTAACTAAAATTTTAAGAAAATGAGAAGAAAATTGTTTCCTAGATCAAGGTCTGCAAAGCACATGCACAAAGGTCTTCAGGACTCTAAGCACTAAAATATACTCTTCCCTAGCTGTGTTTGGACATACCATTGAAATCTTTTTTTAAGGTTGCCAAGTTAGCCGTTTAAACTAGGAGTATCAGCAAGCATCTTCTGTATTAGTGGTGTTTATGCATCCAATAGTGAAGATTCTCTTTCATAGTTCGTCAAACCATATTGTCATTTAGAAAGTACAGTTTTGAAAACATATGCTTTAGACTTCACTATACATGGAATCTTTCAATTTTAACTTTCAATTTTAAGATACTGGATAAATTATGACCAGTTAATTAAATTAGAGGAATTTTAAAATATATATACTCTGCACATTAATAAGATGCCTACCAAGCAATTATCTACTTAATATTTTCAGAGGTACCAATAAGCTAAAACAGTAAAGCCACATCCAAAACAAAAAAAATGTAAATAACTTTATTTATAATCTGTTTTCAAGTTAAATTGACACAAATTGAAGATGTGACCTTGTGGTAATAAGAAGTAGGAAAGGTTCAGAAATAGTAGACAAGCTGCATTTCGTCAGAGTGACTATCAGTAGCCCTCAAACAGCGTATGAAGATTTGTTCATGAGTTGCAGACTTAATTCTGTCTTCATATGAGTGAGTTTACTTCATACTCATTAGAAAACCAAAAGTGCAACAGGAATAATTTCTGTGGTGAATATTTCATTAGATGTTTTTCTGATCAGGCAGTTAGCATATATTTCCATGCAAGCAGGCTACAGGCCTTTACAGTTTGAGTGCGTAACATTTTCTTCTCTAACCATTATCACACTTACATGTTGATGGAATAATAATGATGCAAAATCAATTTGGTGTTAAATGTGTATTTGTTCAGTTAAATGAAAAACTGCCACTAACTTTAATTTAAAACACTATTTTCCGTGGTTGGGGTTTGCCACTTGATCTAGCAGGATGAAAAATTTTAGTGCAAAACAGAAGTGCAGTTATTACACAGGTAAAGGATTCCTTCCTCACGCTGTGTTAAAGGGATATTGCATAGCATTGTGAAACAATGCAGCCTATTCAAGGCCAAATAGATTTCAGCATAAATAATCCCTCTGTTCCTGGCTTCAATAGAAAAACATGTAATAACGGCTCCTGTTATTGGTTGCACTGTCTTTTATTGAGGCTATAAAGCCCTTTTTGTTAATACACAAGAAACAAAGAATGTTTACAAGTATTACACAAGTTGTAGCACATTCCAAAAAAGTTAGCTAATGCCACCATTGTAATACATATTCTGGTTACATATGATTTGTACAGGCTTAAAACCTAAACACTGATGATACTGTAGTAGTATGTAAAATATCCATAAAGATGATTTTAGTGTTTTCAAATAACAAACCAATAACTCATTTCTCTTTTACCTTGGGGATTATACTCTGATAAATACAATATAAGGCCATACCAGTGAACAATTTAAAAAATAAAGTATATTTATGGAAGACAGTACAACCTCTACATCAGTATGTTAGTATTACCACATTTTGTTGTTCTACAGGAATTCTCAACAGGTTCTTCACACTTGCTGTTTTAAAGTAGAAAGATCAACAGTGCTTCCAACAGAAGTATAAATTAATTGAGAGAGATCCCCATGTGCTATCCAGACATTCCTGGATTTACTACTCTCCCCTTAGCAAAGCTAATAAAACTCACTATGGAAGAAAATTAAGGAAATGTGGAGATTAATAGGAGTTATGTGCTAGGAGCAATGCTTCTTTCGTGACACAACACACAGAATACTGTTTGCACAGTAGTTTTAGCCCACATAGCACATACATACATTGACCTTTCCTGTAGACAGTATCCTTTCCTATTATGTTAGTGTAACTGAACTTAACTCACAGATTAGATTCAGAATCTTAACTACCTCTGAAAAAAGATCACATTGAAAAGCTTCCTTGTCATCAGATGTTGTTGACAGTTTTTATTTGGAAATCTATTTAATGTGAAGTTTAAATATCTTCACAACCCTAACAAGGCAGCCAGAGCAACTTACAGATATATTTTTTTAAGTAAGTGCTGCGTGTAGGGTTGCTTTGTTGAAGAAACTACAAATATCTTGATGCCGCTGCAATAAGTGCATGTATTCAATAGAGGATAATGTGGATTTTGTGATTGTGGGATTTTTTTTGTTTTCTCCATTTCATTTCTCCTTGGATCCAGCTGCATTTTTCCCTGTGTTTTGGCTGCTGAAGGCTCATACAATGGATGCACAGATTTCTTAGTGGAATCCCTGACTTAGTCCCACTTTTGCATTTTCTGAGTTTGTTGGTTTCTTTTGCCCACAAAATAGGTATAATGTGTAATGTCCAAGGAGTTACTGTGTCTTTTTCCATTTAGGAGCCTGTTTTATTGTCTGGGCTGCCTCTAGTCTGAGAGGCCAGTAGAGGGCACTTTGTCTTAGGAATCAAAGCAGGCTCCTCAAATTAGTTTTAGTTTTGATTTAGAAAGAGAAATAGTGTGTTGAAAAGCTCCCTGAAGCTGAAACAAATGCACCTCATCACAGAAATCAATGTGAGCAGCAAGCAGAATTTAAAAGAAAATACAGAAAAACAGTGGTCTGTTTCAGAATAAGGTTAGCTGGTAAAGAATGCCAATGTAAAAACAGAAATAACAAAAACTAGAAAAATCTTTAGCCATACAATCATTGCTAAAAGAAGATAACATACAGTGAATCTGAGGCCAGTGATTTATCGTGCAGGAGCAGGAAGAGAATTCTTCTAAGGCAATCATTTCTTATTACTTTTCAGTACAAGATATTTATGCAGTCTTTCGTGTTTTCAGTTATTTTATTACAGTTATGAATGTTAAGCCTATGTTAAATACTGCATGCCTATGGAACGTAATACAGTTCGCAATGCCTATGAAAACATAACCACTCTGCTGGCCTCCAGGGTTGATCTGAGGGTATACATGGCAGCTGAGGAGTCTGAAACTCCTTAATACTATTTCCTTACCAAGCCAAATTGTATCTTGGTGTATGTATAATTCCACTTTAGAATTATCTTTTTTTCTCTACAGTTGCTACTCCTTCATATGCAGTCATTTCCTTTTCTCCAGCCAAGATGAAAAAGTACTTCATGTTACCGTTGACAGCCTCTCCGCAGATATAAACAGGCTTCAAGCAGAAGTTTATGTACATTCTACACTCCAACACTGATTTACACTCATAGAAGGGCATATCAGATGTCCATTAAAAGGACTGATGAAGCTATTGTTTCAGCAGTTGTAACAGAATTAGAATTACAGTATTAGAATAACAGTATTAGAATAACATGCCTTTTACATTTTAGAATTAAGGATTTTAGAATTAAGTTGTTACACTAAATCAGACAACTGCAGAACTCCTTGCCATTCAACACCCATGGAAATTACTCAAATGCACCTACTGAAAATGACTTGTACATAAGGATTTTAATAAACCACTGAATGCATTTAGTATATTAATTTTCCAGGATTAACTATACATTAAATGATGTTATGTGCAATAGATCTGTTTAACAGATTTATTCTCGTTTGCAAACACGCACAAAGAATTTTCAGTCTTCTATTCAAGCAGAAGAGTTAACGATGGTGCTTTTGCTGCTAACTATGGTATGCATTTTGGGGTTATATATCATTTCAATTCACAGTACTCATTTAAGTCAGGAATGTTCCTCAGTGCTGCCACTGAAAGATCTGCTCCGGACATGATTTCTCAGTTGCTCTATGAGCTCTGGATTCTGCTGCTGTATCTGCTGTGCAAACTGCTGCCCCCTGTGTTGAAAAGTTTTTAAATAATTGAAAAAATAACAGGTTTTGTAACACAATAAGATAACCTAATATAATTGAATACTACATCGTAGGAAAGACTAAAGATACCTTGATTAAGGCTATACAGCAAGGCAGCTATAGTATCGTGACATTATCTACTTGAAATCTCAACAGTCTCTTCTTCACCAGGTTTTTTGGACCATTTTTGTATTTGGTAACATGGAAAAAAAGTATTGTGTTACTTACTAAGATATAGGAGCAAATATATTTCTGTGATTTGCTCCCTTCTCTTTGAGATGATTTGTTCTAGTAATTGAAGGTAACTACTCTTAGATAACTAAGGTTGAAATGTAGTACATGGTTGGTAACTTGTAGCAAGAGCTCAACAGAAGAAAGCTTCTTGCGTGACTAAAGTAATAGCAGATGCATCTCCACAACAGTTGCAGCCTAAGATTGGAATTCTTGTTGAGATTCATTCCATGTAGCAGATAAGCATGATACTGGTTTACTACAAAAATCAACTATGCAAAATCTGTTACCTCATGGGTGGCCTGCCATGGTACTCAATCTTCTTCATTTGCCCAAGTATCAAAGGTTAATCAGACTCTTTTCAACCAAAGTGAAGGTTGAAGAAAAGCCACCGTTTTCATAAGTCTAGGCACATTTTTGTACATAGCACGATTTTTGTAAAAATGGCCCTTGATTTTGCAGGGTCACAATCCTGTCTGGAAAGCCAATTATAATTTATTCTTCCCTTGATGAGGCAAAACTTAAAATGGTTTGAAGAAGGCTAGAAGACTGAAAATAAAATTGTAGGACTGTTACTAGGATTTGCCATATAAGCCATTGCATATTTTTGTGCTAACTCTTCCAGATGCATCATTCTTATAATGTTATAAAATCTGGGGTTCTGTTTTTTGTAAAAGCCACTCTCTTACTATTATCTGAGTTCCCTGGAGTCCTTCTAGTCTAAATGTAGGTTTGCCAGAGCGCTGTCAGTCAGGAAACAACTTTAGAACTTGTTACAACTTGTGCGAGGTAAATCTAACTTTTTTAAGTCTGGGATATCAGCTAGTAACAATTTCAACACAGTTCACACAAACTCAGGATCAACCAATTTGAAATGCACTTGGTACCAGTAACTGAAAGGTTTGAGTAGCACTGAAGTTGCGTTTAGAAAATTAATGCTGTATGAAAACCAGAAAATAAAACTGAGCACATGGTCGTTGCAATTGACATAAGACTTTAAGACCTTTGATTTAATAATAATCGGGCACACAATGAGGAAAGGCTGCAGTTTAACTGGTTCAATACTATTCCTTTTTAAAACATGGTGAGCTATGAAGTTTCTACAAATGTATCAGTAAAACTAAACTATGATTCATAGTACTTACGCATGGATCAGGCTGGACAAATCTGACAGGCCTCCGACACCTGCAGCAGGGCCACCAATGGCATTTGACATCATCCCTGACATCCTGGAATAGTTAGCACACTGTTTGCATTGGGGTCTGCAGGAACCTTTACAGTAAGCAATAAACTCTAGTTCTTTGCTGAATTGTAGGGAGGAACTAAGCTGAGGAAGAAGCGGAGAGGAAGAAACTATTTACAGTAAACAAATACAAAATCACATTTTCAGGAATTCAGTACTGACTACCTTTTCTTTTAGTTCAAACCCTTAAAGACATTTGTTTCAGTAGTACTCCATTTTTATACTTACAGTTGTTGAACTTGGGGATTCTGCATTAAGCTTGCTGCCTGGAATAGACAATATATAGCTACAATTACAACATTTTACAACACTTTTATTACATATGTGTCACTGAAAAAAATGTGAAAAAAAATCAAGGTGTATTCTATGTTTTATTACAAAGTTAGGCGTATGTACAATGATGTGTGATCACCAGCAAAAATAATCATTACAGTTAAATATTTGAAAGATACGATGGTGAGATAATTCATAACATGTTAGACAACAGATACTGAAAAATATGACAAACATATGTCAAACATAAAAACCCTGTACCTTAAAAATGAAAAAAATAATAAAATAAAATAAAATATCTAAGTGCAAAGGTTTTCTATAAAGCATTTAAAATCCCCAGGCTTCAGAAATCATTTTTGCAACTATTTAAGTAGTAGGAATAAGCTCTTAAAGCAAAAGCCAGATAAACAAAATATTGCAGAGCAAATCAGATTGTGAACTTACTTTATACCATAGTTTTGTAACATATTTTCTTTGGTTATTTGTATATCTTGTGCATCTTCTTACTTTGTTTTAAGAATGAGGTTATTTGTATTTTCATTCACAAGGTACCTCAAAAATTCTGTTGTGTTTACTGTAGTGTAAACCAGGTAAAAGCTAGTAATATAATTCTTAAACTTAAAGCTAGTAATATAATTCCTACAAAAATCTGTGGCCAAAGATTAATGCATAATGCAGTGTGTGCCTCTTCACTATTTTATAGAGTGTACTAAAAAAGCCCAGACATAAAAACATTAGTTGGCCAATATATCTTCATACAACCTCTCAAATGTAAATCAGGAAATAAGTATTTTTTGCATTTCTTTCCTGCAAATTCCATTCTTCAAAGTTAATCTATACCATTTGGCTAAGACAGATCTTCATGAAGAGAAAACTATTGAGGAACAAAACTGCAGCTTGAAAGAGTGCTGGAAGTAAAGGAAAGCACAACATATTACTTAGATTCACTATTTGCAATCTCTTGAAGTACTACACATAAAGAGGTCAGGGATAATTTGAAAGGTTAAAGAACAAAAAGTTGTTCTGTGCAATTATAAGCTTTAGCCTTTTGTTGGGTAGACTGCATCTGAATCAACAGCTATTCATTTAAGAGGAAATGTCTTTGGTTGCTATCAACTGTGGTGGATAAAAAAAGATATCCCCACTATGATGATGACGTGTTTTGCTACTCTTGCCATCTTTGAAAGCAACACAGCTATCTATGTATATCACTGTATGTTCATAAGTAGGATAGAATCAACTGGAAACGGCAAGCAAATGGCAAGCAAGGAAATGGCAAATGGGATCCTGGGCTCCATCAGGAGAGGAGTGGTCAGCAGGGACAGGGAGGTGATTGTCCCTCTCTACTCGGCTCTTGTGAGGCCCCATCTGGAGTACTGTGTCCAGGTGTGGAGCCCTCAGTACAAGAAAGACATGGAGATCTTGGAAAGGGTCCAGAGGAGGGCGACGAAGATGATCAGGGGGCTGGAGCACCTCCCCTATGAGGACAGGCTGAGGGAGTTGGGCTTGTTCAGCCTGGAGAAGAGAAGGCTGCGGGGTGACCTCATTGCAGCCTATCAATACCTGAAGGGAACCTACACCCAGGAGGGGAGTAAACTCTTCAAAAGGGCTGACAACAGCAGGACTAGGGGAAATGGATCCAAGTTGAAGGAGGAAAGATTGAGGTTGGATGTTAGGGGGAAGTTCTTCACAAGGAGAGTGGTTAGGCCCTGGAACGGGCTGCCCAGGGAGGTTGTGGATGCCCCGTCCTTGGACGTGTTCAAGGCCAGGTTGGACGGGGTCCTGGGCAACCTGATCTGAATGTGTATGTTTGGTGGCCCTGCTAGGCAGGGGGGTTGGAACTACATGATCCTTGAGGTCCCTTCCAACCCGGGTGATTCTGTGATTCTGTGAAATCTGATGAGCATTAGAGTAAATTTATCCTGCCTTCTTGGTTCAAAAACAAAATGACTTAGAAAAGTTTAAATTCAGTATAATGCATCTTATCTATTATAAGCATTAAAAACACTTGTTATTAAACAAGAGTTGTTCTTAAAACTTCAGCCTTAAAAGCAATGTAATGTAAAGCCTGAAATACACTCACCATACTAATGAAGGCAGGATTGTTGATCAAGCTTGCCATGTCAAAACTCAGCCCAGTTCCAGTCTAGAAAGAAGTAAAATTTGAAGGTAAGCTTACCTCCAAAATACCAGTCAAAACCATTGTTAATAAATAGATGCAGAGCTAACTTACAGGACTGGACATGTCTCTTAGTTTCTGTTCTGCTATTTTCAAATTTGACTTATAAGAGTCATTTTCTGGATCAAGATCCAGTGCTTTTTGGTAACTGGTAATTGCTTCTTCATATTTGTTCACTGAGGTCAGAGCCAACCTAATGTGAAATAAAGAAATCCTGGGTAGAACATTATCAACCATCAAAAGATAACGATACATTTTCTGCTTCAATTAAAAAAATATCTCACCACTAACTATCTTCACAGTAAATTAAAGGATGTTTTGCTGTTGTGTTACTACTGCTTAGTGTAAACCTTTATTACTGCAGAACAGATGATCCTCAAGAACTCATCTGGCATCATCTGCTCCATACATAGGAAAGTTTCATTAAAAAACTCTGGCGTTATCAAATGATTTAGTTTATGAAAACACAAATTGAGCTCAGAAATTCCTCTTATTGTTTCCTCCAGTCCTTTTGATCCAAGAGATTATTTGGAAAGGTATATTAGAAGATAAGTAGAGTTAAGATACTTGTAATTTGAATTCTGCTGCTGCAAGAAAACGAAGAGTAAAACCAATTTCAATCTAAAAGGCTTTTGCACTGGATCAGTGTACGGTTTTCCTCTTGGATCTTCTACATCACTGCTTGACAAAAAGGATATAGATGATAGTAGCAATATCTTTAAAAAAGATACATTTCAGAGAAACCTGCTCAATTTCTGAAAAACATTGTTTTCCAGCTGCTCAGGAGTGCACAGAATGGATTATGTACTATTTCTGAAACAATATTTGTTTTCAGATTTGTTTAGCATTAAAAACATTTCCTTTATTGGAGCTATTCCGTAAGTCCAGCTGGTTGCAGTTCTGCCTTCTACTATATAGTCAATTTACACTGATCACAAAACTAACCTGATTTTTTCTTCATTTTGTGAAAGATCTGTGTAACCTACATTCCACTAAAAGTTAGTACTCCAGTTTCCCTTTAGTATGTGCTGAGCAATCAGACAGGTTTGATAAGCTTGTGTTAATAACCAGCATGAGATCTTGGTCTTTTATCACAGGCAAGAGGGTTCAGTGTGTTAGATACATCAATCATGGTCATCACTCTCAGCTGTAACAAACTCAGTAACAGCATAAAACTCCAGTATGAAACTTTTGGAGTAACTCATGCAATGCTAATGTTTTCTCAACACAATTGCTCTCATGAACTCTGTTCTTGGCCCATAAATTAGCAGTTTCTAACCAGAGGATAAATGCAGTCAGATATTTCTGTGATGCAACTGCATTTATTTATGGAAAAAGTATGTAAAATTCTACTTCTTGGTATACACTACAGTCTGAACAGGAGGCGAGTCTCCTTGCTCACTATTCCAGATTCAGCATTTCTTATAACTGTCTACACAGCTGCATATTTCTGTAAGACTTCTGTTTATTTCTGTGACATCAAGATGCAGAATTTTACATCAAATCTTCAGAAAAAAACTGACACACTTTTGTAACTCAGTCAGAAAAACTAGCAATCTCACATGAAGTTTTTCTTTTGAGACAATAGTTTCTGCTCTTCCCCGGTTATTACTAAACAAGCACTGTATCCTTACTCAGCCTATGCCATATACATTAATCTTTCAAGCTTCTGAGTTGAACAGCATCCTGTAGTTGAGAATATATCCTCTTTTAAAGCAATCAGACAAGGAAAGGAAAAGCTTGAGTGCTTGAGAATGTGAGATCCCACTTAACTATTCATGAAATAGTACACTGATCTCACATTCAAAACTCTAAAATAACCTCCAATTTTCTATTAAATCACCCTGTACTTTTCTTCCATCTCACTGAAATCTGAAGATCCTTGGATTCTACCATATACAGAAAAAAAAGTCTAAGGAGAGTTACATAACCCTTACAATATCAAAGTGAAATAATTATGCACTATCTCAAGGCTACATTTGTACTAATAAAATAAACTGTGTCTGGGAAGGTTTTCAAATTACAGAATTCTATCATTTTTTATTTGAAGTAAATGTTCCCTGGCATGCAGTCCCAAGCCAGCTAGCCCAAACAATTCTGGGGCATGGTTCAGAAGTTAACACAGGCCAATGCAATTTAGCAATAAGCAGCTTGAATGTGGTCACTCCGTAACTAGATTTTAATCAATAATATGGACATGGGCTATTTTGTGCCAACTGACCCCAAAGAACCACCCCAAACATTTTCTGAATTTACATCAAAAGCCAAAAGGCTGAAGAAGTATTCAGCCCACATCCTCACAATATGCTTTGTTAATGAAAATGCAAAGCTAGATATCTTACAATTATGGCCCTTCACTCCAATAGACATTCTCTGTCAAACTGCATTTAGCAGATCCTCTGCCTAAAGGGGCAGATCAATTAAAACTTAAGATCAATGAAACTTGAAGCTGACGTCATGACAGAGTCATCCTCAGAAAACTGCTACACTTTCAGAATAAGAACGTCAGCTATGTAAAACAACACAGCTCCACTTATCCCTGAGAACACGTGCTGATTAGCACATGGGTTTTCAGTATTCACTCAGATTTACATTAGCTTACCCCATTCTTCCATATGCTTTGCTGTACTTTGGGTCTATTGCTATGGCTCTCTCACAGTCCTTTATTGCTTCACTGTACTTATTGAGTTTACTTTGAGCAGCTGCCCTAGGAGAAGGCAGAGAAAGAAAGGAGAGAGCTTAGTCAAGAAAAAGTAACAAGATCAACACAAGCTTACGTTTTTACATGTTATGTTTTTACATCATACATGTTTAATCTTTCTGACTTTTCATTCACTACTTAGACAATGTGTCAGCTTTCCTCAATGGAGTAGGACAAACGAACATTCTTAATATGCTAAGGTGTATTGCTGGAGTAGGGCTTTGGAGAACACACTTGTCTTTGAAGGCACAAAGGAGAAATAATCCTAAGAAACTGTTCTACATCCAGCTTATGACTATGCACAAGATACATCACAAAACCTATTGCATGAAGTGAAACTCTCAAGTAAAATCATTTTTCCAGTAAGGAGTATATTTTTAATGCTGTCCAAAGGAATGTTGTAGTTTTTTTCTGCTCTCTTAGCAGTTACGAATCTGTGCTTCAGGAAGTACAGAATTGCCTTTCCATAAGAACCATCCCACTTGATCTCTGAAACTGGCTTCAGGAGAACAACCTAAGCAGCTTTTGCCAGTTCTGAACTGAAGCCATCTTTATTTTACACACACACAGTTGTATCTCAGTAAAACTCATGCTTGCAAATAAATTGGGGTGACACTTCTCAACAATCTCTGAATTACTAAATAAAAATTGCACCTCTATGTCAGCAATAACACTGAAATACTAAATGCTGTGGTTATTTACACTTGCACTTGCCCTAAAAAGATGATAGTAACAAATTAACTCTCAAAATTTCCCACTTTGAAAGGTCTAATAATAATCCAGTTTATTCTTCCTTTATTAAAAAACTATGGGAGAAATACAGTATTTCCATTACATGTAGCATTTTTTTTTAATTTTAAATTAGAAGAGCTAGATGCTACAATCACCACTCAATTCCTTCTCCTGTGATAGCTTGAAATGGTATTATTTTTTCCTGACTTCGTACAAGTAGTCTGTTGAGAAGACATTCTTGTCCTTTTAAATATTTAGCATACTTCACAGTTTTGTAGTTCTGAAAATGCCAGTAAGTTTTATACATAAAACTTGGGGATTGTGCTTCATCTGTCATGCATTTCAGCAGAAAATGTTCTTTCCATATTTACAAAGAAAAAGAAAAGTGCAGACAGTTAAAGCTGCAGTGGTATCTAATCTCTCTCATTTTCACAGAGCTGACAGTAAAAAGCAATACTTTAGAAAGCAGTAATTCCTGAGAAGAAAAAGGCCTATGCTAATTCAGATACTGCATACCTTCGGGAACTCCAGAGAAGTGCCTGTCTTCTTTTACCTAACTTTGTACAATACTGTGCTCATGGACATCAAGATTCGTTTTGGTTCTCATAAATGTAGCACACAGAATGAAAAATTTCTGCCTCTTTTTGCTAACTACAGATTTGCTGCTGAAGCTCATTCTATTGAAGAAATTTTCTGTGACTTTGAAAGACTTTTGAATCAGGTCTTTTATTAACATTTTATATCTATAATCATTTATGTGATCAGTTTTCTACGTTAACATAGATTATTTACATTTTTGGCTACTACTTTAATGATATAAAATGAAATTACTAAGTTGTGCTTTCCCTTTCCCTTTATGCTTGCCACAAAACACTGAGTCTCACTTGTCACAAATTAAACTCTGAGTAATGGAAGCACAACGTCCAGAAAGGAAAAATCCACTGCATGCAGTACCACAAGGACAGGTTGACAGCACTCAAATTGTGATCTCCTTCTGGTAACAGATGCACTCAGGAATAAGGTACAGAGGTGCTGTAGAGGCAGGGCATAACTGCCTGTAGAGCCTCTAATTACAGAGGGCTCTCAAAATACACCACTTTTGTTCTAATACTGATCCTCAGGGCAATATACTGAAAGTGCAACCTCTGCTGCTGCTGCAATTACATGCTCTTCCAGACTTCATCTAGTCCCTTGTCAGTACTATGGTGAAGAACTTATTATACAACAAAATTGTAAGAACGTTGCCTTGTTATTTCTCAACAGATCATGCACAAAATTACAATCTTTGAAACCTCCAAAATCTTATACCCACATCACTGCTTTTTTCTAAGGCTAGTCAAAACTATAGAAGACTGAAATGACAACTAGACCACCAGAAGAAAAAGCTCTTATTATTCTCAACACACTGGGAACCACAGCCTATGTCATGATTTACTATAAACATCCTAACCTACAAAAAGCTGACATCTAGTGTCAAAGTAATTTTAAAGCCCATATGACACCTTCTGATACAGATTTGCTGAGGTATCTCAATTCTGCTTTATATCTGATAGAAATTCATCATGTTAATTTAAAAATATCAGTTTTTCTAGCCTCACATAGTTTTGATCTACATAATATTTTGTATTTTAAAAAATGTTTATGAGGTTTGGGAATAAAAAGTGTGTATTATTTTTTTTTTACCTGTTGCAGTAGTAGACTGCATTGTTTGGATCCAGTTCTATTGCCCTAGTGTAACAATCCACTGCAGCACCATAATTTTCTTCTTTCATATGATTGTTACCTGCAGTAATTACAAAAATCTCATAAGTAATTAGGAGACACATCAGTATGTTTTAAGAAAGTATAGAAGCCACATTACAGCACCTAAATAAGACAGTTTTGATGCATGCTTTTGAGATATATTCTTTAAAATGTAACTGGCATGGAATAAAGCAAATAGAATCATATACTATCTCTGTAAAGGTCATTAAGTGCATTGCAGTCCACCAGATAAGCCTTTATCTTCTTTTTTTTTTTTGCTTCTTCATACTTTTCGGACAGTTTTTGCTGCTAAGTAAAGATCAATTCATTGAGAAATAAGAGAGTTAAGACTGACAAGGTACATGCACTCAACAAGGTTGTACTACCCGACATTTCTCTAAAACAAAACTACTACTGATGGCCATCAAAGCTTGAATTTTTGATACTGGTCTGAACCAAAGGTGATCAGAAACACTGTTAAGTTGGAGCTAGTATGAGTGGGTACCGATTGCGCTCTCTCTCCAGCTAAAAACTGGTTAAAGAAAACAGAAGAATACAGAGACCTACTATTTATGCTGCGATTAAGAAATCTAGGAAAAAAGGAAAAACAACTCTAATATTCCACGTTGCATGAGACAAAAAAAAATCCTAGTACATTTCACAAACCCTTGAGGCCTGACAGATAAGGAGGTGCAATACACCGACCAGAATCACCGAATGCGGTAATAGCCACAAAATAAAGCGCTGGATATCTTACAGCCCTGTAATCATACCAAGTGCTGCCAGTGCTTTCTTAGAATCCAGACAGAGCACATCACTTAGCTCTCTTAGAGCATAATGATCATCGTGAAAAATAAGCTGCATTTTTTTGTACAGGTTATGTTGCTCAATACAGATGCAATATTATCACTACCCATGATAACAACAACAGAAAAAAACCCTTAACAAGATGTTAATTTCTTTGTCAATTTACAAACCTTCATCCTTCAGATGGTCAGCCTTCTCGATATCCTCCGGTAAAGAGTCGGAGAGAGGCAGCTTATCAATCTGTATGTAAACAAAATAAGCTTTTTTTTTTTTTTTTTTCTTTAAAACATAAGACCTGGTTACACTAAAAAGAATTGTCCATTCTGGTTGCTATTCTATCAACAAGAAAACAGATTTTCTGTATTGCAGAGGAAGTATGAAAGAACTAAAACATCACTAACATCCAGAGAAAGATAGCATGCTTTCTACAACCAAAGAAACCTTATGGCTCAACACACATTTCATCAGGAAGATGAAATATGAAATACGCAATCCATCATGGTTTTTGTGCTTCCTGTACTGGAAACTCTCAGGTAACACTTATTTGTACACTTCTGAAAAGTTACCACTTTGAGGTTAGTGCTCTTCTAAATTATTTCCACAATGGAGTGAGAAGCATCAGAAAACTGTAGATGACCTCAAGCACTGTGCAGATAATTACCTCTGGGAATCGCATAATGCTGAACTGGGGATAAAAGGAATAAAATCCTTTAGGTGACAGCTTGACCTCCACTGTTTAGTAATCTTATGCATGGAATTGTCCTTGTCTTTCTTGAGGAAAGTAATTCCTCATACTGTCCCAAAAGAGTTCACTCTATTATGTTTTACAGAAATTTCATATTTTTTTTCCACATATTTTCCTTAAGCTTTCACATTGTTTTGGTCTATACAGCACTTTTAAGGTTGTGCATGAAGTACAAAATCTTATCAGAAACTGGGAAAACAATGCTAAAATTTAAATTTAAATCTTACCTTGCGGAAAGAATTTGCAAATATTTCTATCAAATGCTGTGGAGGTGCAAGATGAGTATCTTCTGGGTTAATCTTAAAAACGGTCTCCAGACACTGAATTGCAACTTACAAGGAAAATAATAATAATTAACTCAACAGTTTCTCAACAGAAAGAAATGTAATTGCATTAATTGATTTGTGAAGTTGTGGCTCACACTTCCTTATTCAGCTACTAACAGCTGCAGTATGGGGCACACCACAAGACTGACTAAAAGCTATATAAAATATTTACCTGCTCTGCCATTATTCTTAAACAAATATATAATATTTCTTTGAATCCTCTGAATCATCTGATTCATCAAATGATTAAACGGCACTCCCAATCCCACAATAATTACCTATGCTCAAAATATGCAATTCTAGAGTAGACCAAATATCAAAATGAAGTTTCAAATGTGAGCACATAATTTCAGGCAAAAGAAGATAAATAGGAATTACTATATGTAATTCTGTATAAACACATTTTCTGTTATTTATAATATCTGAAATTGAATCAATGCTTTCCCTAACATTTTGAGAATCTGGTAGAATGTTTCCATCAAAGTACATCATCAAATGTTTTAGACTGAAAACTGAGAAGGAACAAAGAAGAATCTTCGTGAAGCCTAATTTGAACAGAAAAATGAATGATTTAATATTATACTTTTATATTTTATTTTATACATATTTTATATATTTTATATACATTTTAACCTGAACTAGAAATTACTTGGAATAGATGAACTCAAACTATCACTAAAAATTAATCTTAGAATTTGAAATCAATTTTAGTTCAGTGCATTACAAGAGACCTGAATGCTGATCCAAATGTTAAAGTAAAATTACTGAAAGTTAATAAGACCAGTTCCAGGAGACTTAAAAAGTAAACCTGTAAAATAAATACCAAAACTTAGAAGATTTTTTTAAAGCTTCTCATAACATACGAAGTGTAGTGAAATTAAAGCTTGAGTCTATAGTTAAACATGCATAGCACTTATTCCTATGGCCTATAAATGTTGGACATACATTGGTTTTTCAGATTCTAAATTACTCAGTAAGTGTGCTGAATGATTTGTGTTAAACTCTTTTGTCTCTTGGTAAGTAGAAAAACTTCTAGGAAAGTGAGCACTGATTATGCTGAATTCTGAATTATATATTAGTAGTACTCCTTATCAGTGCAGATCAGTCTCAACCTACTTCATCTTTTGTATAACTACCCTCATCCAAAGCGTCCAAACTACTATGCAACCTTCACCTTAAGCAGTGCATTCCACAGTTTCAAAAGCACTCCTTTGAGAACTCACTGCAGGAAGAAGCAAATAAATAAATAAAACCATAGCCTTTCTCCATCTGTATAGAGTTTCTGCTTTAATTCCACTGTAATAGGTGCTACAAACAGGAACAACACGTAGAAACTGTATACACAGAAGGGAAATGACTGCCTCTCAAATACATTATCTAAAATACAGCTTGGCAGAAGTGAAGTTGCTAATTCATACAGTACTGTTGAGTATTAGCCAACAGAGTTTTGTACCATTCATCTAAATCCTGGACTGCAGAAGAATGTATTTCTCCAATCTATCTTTTCTGATTATTCCTGTTTCCTCAAACTAAGGTATTTTATTCATCATGTAAGCATGGGAAACTTTCACTATCATTGACATCATGTTATAATTTGAACACACAAGAGCTTGAATATATGCCAGACTTATATTTTGATAAATTCTCAATTATATTTATAATGTTCTACTTCTTTTTATTGTTTTCGTGGGGAATAGAAAATACTTAAAATTACTTTCTGGCACAGCCACTCATACCCTATTTTCTTTTTTCACAAATACCAAGATACATAAGTTACCAAGGAAAAATATCAGTCAAATTTTGTCCTTTAAGCTTCCACCTGACATTAACCAATTCCACTGGTAAGACCTGGACTATTGCTATTCCACATGCAGTAAAGATATTTTGCACAATAAAATGAGCCAATTACTTAGAATGCTTGCCTCTGATCATCTAACACTTAGCATATGGTAAGAAACTGCTGGCAGGGTACAGCTCTAAAATTAGGATTTCATATCTGTATTAAAATGGTAAACTTTACATAAGCATTTAAGCGAGGGTTTCTAATATTTTTATTCAGAAAATCTATAAAATGTTGATTCTTTCAGGCAAACAGAGGGTAAGACTGCTTTTAAAGATTTACTTGTATCCAGGTAAATCTTCATAGGCATAACCCGATGTTTATCAGTGTTGTAAAAAATCAAAAGGAATATTGATCTGCTATCATGCAATTGCCAAAAACATGACTTTCTTTCATGACCCGATTATAACTTCACTGTAATACTATTATAACCTAATAGTTAAATTTAAATTCATACATGTGGAAAGTGATAGTCATCTATATGTGTTGCTCCAAATGTAGCGCCTCCTATTTATTTCCACAGAAACTTTGACATCCACAAAGAACACAGTAACACTATTTGACAAAGAAAATCCTCAGCTACAAAACACTGTTTGTCAGCACATTCACCACCATTAGTTATGTATTCCTGCCAGCAATGAACAACAAAAGCACTCCTGAAGTGTTTGTGAAAATCTGGACCAGCAGAGGTACCCTGCCACCACTGCTGAAACGCACCACCCACCGCTCACTGCGCTCACATCCATTGCTTGGTCTCCATAAACATTCAGCAACTGTTGCAAATGTTAATGGGTGCCAATTTTTCCAGGTGGAAGAACTCAGTGTCACACCTTTGCTCCATCCACTGCCTCTCTGCTGCTATCTGTCACATGGCAACAACATGGAATGGAGTATTGGTGGGAATACTGGCTCAGCTTCAACTGCCATACCACAAATACCTGCCTCTGACATTGTGAGCCAACAGAATACAGTGACGCAACAGCAGGTCTGTGGAATAACCTTTGAATAACATGGAACAAATGTTTCTTTCTGGCTTGTATTAGTGAAAAACTACAATATAAAAGCAACAGACACTGAAAGGAAGAACATTCCAGGTTTCCCTTTCTAAGTTCATGTCTTTGAGAAGCATGACTTGCTTCTCAATCCCAGCTCCTTACAGTTCACATAACTGCCAGGATGACATTTATTGCCCTGCTATTCCCTGACTCCAACTTATCCTCCTCTTGAGATATGAAGCCTAAGACTGCTTAGAACAGTGTGCAGGTCTCTTATACAGATGCCATGAAAAGCACATCACAGAATTAATAACTGTGATACTACTTCCTAGGAATTAGAGAAAAGAATGACAGCAATGAAATTGGATGTTGTGTTGAGGGACATGGTTTAGTGGGAGCTATTGGGAATAGGTGAATGGTTGGACTGGATGATCCTTTAGGTCTTTTCCAACCTTAGTGATTCTATGATTCTATGAAATCAATGTGTATTGCTCTGTTGGAGGAGGAATACAAACATAGAAATCCATCTTTCTGAGGCTACATTTTTTGTTAATAGAAACTGTACTACAGTGAAGATATTCCTCATTGTGCACTCTTTGTTATTGCTATTTATGTGAAAAAGCTATAGTTAATAGCTATTTTTATTTTATTTTTTTTCTATATTTTATTTTCTATACCTATGGGTTCTTTTAGCTCTCCCTGATGGACTACCTGCAACTCTTGTATGTCTTATAAGAATAAGGAAACAGTTCTCCCTGTCTTCCATGTGCCTTAGCATAGCTTCCAAGAGGATCTGTTCCATCACCTTTGCCAGCACAGAGGTGAGACTGACAGGTTGGTTGTTCCCTGCATCATCCTTTTTGCCCTTCTTAAAAAGTGTACCCAGGATGGCATGCGTCTCACTGGCACTGCCATCACACATCAGTACTATTGCAGCTCATTCATTACCAATGGCAGCCCCAAACCCATTATCTTTGTTGCTTCAGTAACACATCTCTAAGTTTTAGATGTGCATGAAATTGTCTGGTGTCAGTCCTGGTGAACGCTGGCAGATGGGTATTTAGGAACTTGTGAGGGCCTCTGGCAAGCAGTGTAAGAACCATACTCTTAATGAAATGGATGCAAACGTAAATCATTCCCATAGCCTGCTCTCTGGCACTGCCTAACTTGATGCAATTCAAAGTATCTAGTACTTAAAATCAATTTTGTGACTTTAGAACATTTTTAAAATGAGAGATGGCTTAAAACAAATAATTTCTGAAATACTGTGATCTTATTCACATGCCATTTTGTGGTAATTTCACTTAGATAATTCCATTTACGCTCAGTGGTAACATACACCAAATTATGTAATGTATGCATGCGCACAACCTGCCCAAGTATTGTCAGCTTCACCACTTACCTTCCAAGCTTTCTTGTTCATCTGGAGTGAAAGTTTCCATCTGACTCTGCTCTCTCAAGAAATGGATGAAAGCATAAACCAAGCGCTTGACCGATGACATTTTCAAACTGATGAATTTCTCCTGTCTTAAAAAGAAATAGGATCTCTTATTTCAGAGGAAGAAAAAGGGGGGAGAGGGGAAAGAAAAGCCTTGTAATATGTCAGAACATACGCTTTGGGCCCAGCTCTGAATTTCCTGGAGCACCTCGGTTAGAAGTGAACACATCGTATGAAAAATTATCCTTCACAAAAATCCCAATATGACACTACCCTGAAACGAGCCCTTGGGTCATGCAGGTTACAAGCATCACCTGCAACGTGCCAACCTGCCATCGGAAGGGCAGAGATTTCCTCAGATTCATTCCAGCAGGAAGATTCACAGGGGATATAACTCATGAACTTCTGTTTCCAAAGGATACTGTTTGGATATATATATTTTTTCCCCTAAGACACTTGCATTTTGAAGAGGGAAAACATGCCTGAGTCATAATCGACTGAGACCTACACTGAGTAGCAATGCGATGAAACAATTGAGCAGCAGCTGCCCTGCCCCGGACGCCGTGGTGCTGGTTGCTGCACGCCCGCCCCGGGCACAGCGGGAGCGCCGCGACCTCGGCTCCAGCGGGGATCGGGGACACGGGCGGCTCTGATTCACATTCCGCATCAGCTGCCAGTTACATAACTTTCCGGAAAACCCTATTTCCAACTTTCTGAGCTATTTTTCCCAGATCGTTTTGAATCAAAAGGGCCAGAGCTGACACCCAGCCCTCGAGGGAAAGCGGTGCTGCGATCGATGAACGGCAACGCCAGGATCGGCGTTGGCGAAATCCTGCGCACGCCCCCGGAGCTCTCACCGGAGGGCCGAGCTCGGCCGCCGCGGGCTGCGCACAGCGAAGGGCCTAGATAACGGCCAGCGAGAAGCTCCCGGGCCGGGCGGCGCCGCCGGCTCACCGAGTTCCAGCCGAGGGGCGCCGTGCCCTCGAGAGCTCCGGCGGCACGGCCCGGGGAACAGGTCCGCCCCACGCCCGCCCACCACCGGTCCGGTCAGCGCCGCCCCGGAACATCGCCTTACCGCGCGGCCAGCCGAGCGCGTCCCGTCAGCGCCGCGCGGAGCCGGGGATTGGGGCGCGGGAAGCGGCGGAAGCGGATGAGCGAGGTGGCAGCGCGGTCCCGGCGGCTGTGCCCGCGCCCGGCTGGAGGGCGGCGGCGGTGACAGCGGAGCGACACTGGCCCTTCGTCCTTCTCCTCCTCCTTCTGCTCCTCCTGCTTCTCCTCCTCCTCCTGGCCGTGTGGCCCCGCCTCCTCGCACGCCGCCCTCCCCTCGCTCCCCATGCTGGCCCTGCGCGCGGCTCGCAGGTAGGCGCGGCACGGCGCGGACTGGGGCGCTTGGCGGCCCCGCGCCCGGTCGTTCCCACTCCACCCGCGGCTCCGCGCCCCTCGGCCCCAGTCGGCCGTTCCGGCGGGGCCCTGCCCAGCCCCGCTCTGCCGATGCCTCTCGGCTGCGGCCGTGCTGCACGGGGCCGGGCAGACAAAAGGGCCGGGGCTGGACGGCTTCCCCGGGTGACGCCCTTGGCTCCTGCGGCTCGCCCGCCTTCCGGAGATAACCGGCGCGCAGGTGGGCGGCTCGGCCGGGCCGGCCCGCCCGGAGCTGCGGTGGGGAGCGCGGGAAAACGATGGCGAGGGGCGCGGTAGCTCAGCTCGCCTCCTGCCCGCGGTGAGGCGTGAGACGGGCGCGGTGCCGGAGGGTTTGACAATGAGGGAAGGAGCGCCGTCTCTGTACTGAGCGCTGTCTCCGGGCGCGTCCGGGGAAGCGTCGTGGAAGACGGCGAGCGGTGAAAAAGGGAAGGGAGGAGCTGCGCCGTGCTCGGGGCACGGAGAGCGCGAGTTGAGGCCGAGGGCCGGGCTGGGTGGGCACGGGTTGTCGCTGAGCTGCGGTGCTGAGCGTGGATCTGAGCTGCAGGGTGAAAGGAGGAGATGGCTGCTTACCGCTGGTGAGCTTCTGAGAAATGACAGCTGTGTGCGGGCTGCGTACTGCGAGGCTGGTTCTCGGAGGCTGTCATTTCCGCCACATTCAGGGCGAGTCTTCGGGCTGAGTTAGGGTTGGGGGTCCCAGCGGTTAGAAAAGAAGATTAAAAATCCTTCTTTTCACCAAGTTCCCGCTGCTGTAAATTAATTGATCGACTCGGTTATGTTCTTTTTGTATAGTCACTTTCATTGTTTCCCATTGTGTGTCAATCCAAAATGCTGCCTGACTGACCTTCTTTGTCCTGAACAAAACAAAAACAAAAAAAGGGGAAAAAGAGAAAAATAAGTGTTTGAAGGATGAAAGTTATTCCATTATGCAGTAAATAAATAAATAAATAAATAAATAAATAAAAGATCTGTCCTTGCAATTTGTATTTGGAAACTGAAGATATGTCTGTAGGTAATAAGGAAGGATTGATATTCATTTCAGAATTGATTTTTTTTTTCATCATTTGTCATATGTACATCTAAGAATAGTCAGTGCAGTTTGTTAAATGTGTTATTTTATTTTTTGTCAGTCGTCATTTAAGTGCCCAAGTAATTCTTTCACAAAAATGAGTGATCTCAGAAGCCAAATAGAGACCTCCAGGTCTCAGAAGTTAAGCACGTGGTTGTAGGAACATTGAATAGCAAACATCCTCAGAAGATATTTTTAGTCAATACATTTTAAATGTGAAATTTAAAATTGAGTCTGTAGGAAGTTTCAAGCTGCATGTCTTATGTTAGATAAAATGGCATTGAACATTTGAATAGTTCATTTAAAAACAGACAGATTTGGAGAAGGAGGTTATCTTCAGCTGAGTACCTTCCCTATTAGAACACAAAGATTAATATATTTCAACGAAATGTGTAGAAAAAGGCAGGCTAAGGCATACATTAGTAAAGTCAGCACGGTAGACTCTTTACTTTCTGAGGCTATTACGTGTAATAGAAAAAAAAGCAGAAGTGGAAAATGTGACTTAAATAATTCTGGTACGCTAAAATAATTCTGCAGGGCTCGTGATTCTAGAGTCTTTCTGTCAAAACCTTCAAAATCAAATTTTGAGCTGTAAGGAAGATTTATATAGCATCCAGGGGAAAAAAAATAATCTTACAAAAAAAAAAAAAAAGGAAAAAAATAACCTAAAAATTGCATGTAATGGCTAATTTTTAGGTTTTCTTTCCTGGAAAGGTACTCTGAACACTGACTTCCTTATTTATTATACTGAATACTCTAAACACTGAACTCCTTATTTATTATATTGAATACTCTGAACACTGAATTCCTTATTATATTGAAGACTATCCTCTTCAATATCTTTATTGATGACCTCGATGAGGGCATCGAGTGCACCCTCAGTAAATTCGCAGATGACACCAAACTGGCTGGAAGTGTGGATCTGCCTGGGGGTAGCGAGGCCCTACAGAGGGATCTGGACAGGCTGGAGAGCTGGGCTGAAGCCAATGGATGAGTTTCAACAAGGCCAAATGCCGGGTCCTGCACTTCGGCCACAACAACCCCAGGCGATGCTACAGGCTTGGGGTGGAGTGGCTGGAGGACTGCATAGAGGAAATGGACCTGGGGGTATTGATTGATGCTCGGCTGAACATGAGCCAGCAGTGTGCCCAGGTGGCCAAGAAGGCCAATGGCTTCCTGGCCTGCATCAGAAACAGTGTTGCAAGCAGGAGCAGAGAGGTGATTGTTCCCCTGTATTCAGCACTGGTGAGGCTGCACCTCGAGTACTGCGTCCAGTTTTGGGCCCTGCACTGCAAGAAAGACACCGAGGCCCTGGAGCGGGTTCAAAGGAGGGTGACAGAGCTGTGAGGGGTCTGGAGCACAGGGCTTATGAGGAGAGGCTGAAGGAGCTGGGAATGTTCAGCCTGGAGAAGAGGAGGCTCAGGGGAGACCTCATTGCTCTCTATAACTTCCTGAAGGGAGGCTGTAGTGAGCTGGGGGTCGGCCTCTTCTCTCGTGTCATTAGTGATAGAACCAGAGGGAATGGCTTCAAGCTATGGCAGGGGAGATTCAGGCTGGACATGAGGAAGTATTACTTTTCAGAAAGGGTGGTCAGGCACTGGAATGGATGCCCAGGGAGGTGGTGGAGTCACCGAGCCTGGGGGTGTTCAAGGAAAGGCTGGATGTTGTGTTGAGGGACATGGTTTAGTAGGAGCTATTGGGAATAGGTGAACGGTTGGACTGGATGATCTTTTAGGTCTTTTCCAACTTTGGTGATTCTATGATTCTATGATTCTATGACTTTTCTCTTGAAAGGGAATCAAACCAGCAGTAAGGGAGCTTGGGGGAAGAGTCAGGAGGATGGCAGGGAAATCTGAAAACCTCTTAGAGTCACTTTCTTGTATCTTATTATTTGTGAGCACAATGCATGTGTACGCTTTCCTTAAAGTATCGAGTCCAACAGGGTCCAACACTAGCAACAGTGAGGTCCAGACAGGACACTCAGGACATCTTTCATTTTCACTGTGCTGTGGGGGCTACACAACCTTCTGTGTGTGCCCATCAGCAGTTGTCTTCTATGGACAAAAGCAAGAGCTGCCGCCACCTTTTTAACTGCAACAGGATCTAAAAAGCAATTTATCTTCTCAGCAGTGTTTGCTGATCAAAACTGTTCCCTGGACCTGCTGAGTTAAATGTGTTGGGACTGAAAGCATTTTGTGGTTCTGAATTACACCCAGGGGCTGTCTGTTGGATTACACTAAAAAAATCAGATAACATTTTTTTGAGGACATAGTTGTCATTCTCTCTATAAAGAAAGAAGTTGGGAAATTGGCACAAGATGATCCTTCCAACTCAAAGCCGTTCTATAATTCTGGGATAAGTAACCATGGAAGCTCTGTCAGGGGAGGTTGAGTGTTAGAAAAAAGTTCCTCACCAGTGGATGGCTGGGCACTGGAACACTGGAACAGGCTCCGCAGGGCAGTGGGCACAATCACGTGCCTGCTGGAGTTCAGAAACATTAGGACAGCACTCTCAAAGACTGGCTTTGAAATTTGAGTGGTCCTGTCGTTGACTTGGACTTGATGATTCTTGTAGGTTGCTTGGGATGTTCTATAATTCTAAGAAATGCCGGGCTTGGAAAGATTTGTCTTGGGTTATTTCAAAAGTCTGTCAAGATCAAATGTAGGAAAGTGTATATGATGGGACAAACTTTTGACTTTTCAGAACAGTTCCATGCCATATCATGTAGGTCTTGGGGACTTGCCAACACAAAAGACAGTTATCATATGATTTTGTGGAAAAAAAAAAAAAAATTCTGCTAATGCATTTTTATGTTGAACTTCCCTCTTATAACTCTTTGATCTCTTCTAGAATTATGTCAGAAGTAGCAGGGGGAGAACTGATCACTGTTCTTTCTCTCTGTGCTGCTTGTGTTTGTATAACTTTCTTAAAAAACTTCCTCTGTTTGTTTGTTTCTGTCAGGGAAGAATCCCCATCTAGTTGTTCTTTGAGTGGAATTAATCCCTTACTGATCATAATTAACTTGGCAGAAGAGGAAAGGGATTTGCACAAGTGGAAGAATGAAAACCAAGAGAGTTGTAATGGCTGGGAGCAGCAGAACTGCACATAGTATGTGTGTGCATCACCTGTTACAGTGTCTACTGGTCTTCCTTACACCTTTGCTCAACCCCATATTTTGTATGTACTGTCATCAGTAACTGCTGCAATTTCATGAAGCCCACCTTTTTCTAGGCTAGGTATGGATATGCTGAGGAATACAGAACCCAACCTAGAACTATGCAGGTCACTGAGTTCCATTCTTCTGTTTCTTTCAAGTCTTTTAACAGTTTCTTCTTAAGATGATTTTCTGTACATCTCACAGCAGTGTCATTTTTTTAAAGACTTTCTGGTCAAATCAAAAATCTGGCCCCTGTCTACTTAAAAGACCTTCAAAGAATTCCAGTAGGTTACTGAGTTATGAATCCCCTTTTTGTCAAAGAGGCTCTTTTTCAGTATGTGTTAAATATGTTAAATATGCCTGCATACTTAGAAACCCTCCTCGATATTTTTCTGTCTTGCTGTACTGCCTTCTTTTTAATTGGAGTCAAAAAGCTATTTTTAATTTGTTATCTGATTACATTGACTTACTGAATTGTCCTGATGGTAGCAGTGTGTGGTGTTTGCACAACAGGGCATGGACTTTGCATGTGTTAGATTGTAGGCATGATAGTGCTTATGAACAGTAAGTGAGAGAACTGGAAATGTTTTTTTTCCCATTGTGTTTTGTGTAGTGGAAGATACCAGAAAGATGGCTCCTACATCAAATTCAGTGTAGTGTAAGTAGTTCACCTGCAGTCTGTATGGACATCAGTCTCTCAGCTTTCTTTTTAAGTTTCTTCAAGCAAAGTGTGCAGGTATGGAAGTACTCCATGATGCTATGTGAATTCAGTTCAGAGAATGGATTCAGAGCCCAGTTTATCAGAGTAAGATTTTGTTTTTCATTTGTTTTTCTTTAGAACTGTGGGTTCTAGCATTTTAGGTTTTGAGAAAGAAGATCTCAAGCGTTCTGCAGAAACCTGATCTTCCGTGTGGTCCACTCCAGAATACTGTGTGCAGATAGATTTCTCTTATGAAAATCAGTCAGAGCTGCTTCCAGCTTGCTTTTAAAGATTACTGGGGGGACATGAGTAGAGTATGCAAGTATAGCATAAGGCCTAGGGGTTTGTGCTATGTGAAACTTGCTATGCATACCTGTGAATTTTTACTTCTGATCTGCATTTTTCTTTAATTGATACAAAGAACCTTTTCCAGTTACGTTACTGTTGTTGGTGATAATTCCACCAAAGAAACCAGTAAGCATTTGTTGAAAGATGCTAAGACTGTGAAAGTAGAGTAGAGAAAAATATATTTCTCAAGAAGGATTCTAAAAGAATTCGTTTAACTTCCTTCTTTTTTTATTTCAGTTGATCTGAAGAGCTAACAATGTACAGAAAGATGAGCAATGTAAAATTTACTGTGATCTGAGTTGCAAATAATCTTTTTTCTGAAAGATGCAGTGACAAAACTAATTATTTAGTGTTGAAAGATTGTCGATCATCTTCTATTCCATCTAACACCGTTTAATAAGAGTAAGTTTCTTGTTAACATCTGTGGAACTTTAGATTAGGAAATACAAAATATGCTGTCCTCTTGCCATCATGGGATCTGTCTGTCCCAAACTCTGTCATGACACAGAGCCAAGTTCTTTGCCAAGGAAAATCACTTAAGAATTCAAGGCATGTATTCACCATTCCAGACACTGTCAAGAGCCAAACTAATGAAAGGGCTGAGAAGTGAAGTGTAATCACGACTTCAGAAGTGTTTGTCCAGCAGGAAAAAGTCATTACTTAAATTCTGTGGCTGTGGTCCCATTCCTTATTCTCAATTGAAATAATGCTGTGATTTAACTCAGAGTGATATAGCTGTACTTTGTTCTTTCTTGGACTTCTCTTTTTTTTTTCCCTGTTCTTTTTTCTGTCTGGGGTTACTCAGTCCTCTGCTGACTTTGCTTGATTTTGTTCTTCCTTTACTCTAAAATAAAAAAGAAAAAAATACTTCTTGCTTAAATCTGAGTTAAAACTCAGTGGAGATATACTTTGAATACAAGCAAAGAAGTTAGACAAATTTTGTCTATTTAATTTGCATCTTAAAATCCATCCAATTACACAGACCAACTGCAGTGCATCCAAATTGTATTACTTGTTGCTGAAATCACACTGTAGTGTTTCTGAAATGCTTTTTAACTTAAGTAGGTCTTTGTTTACAGGAAGAAAAAAAAAAAAAGAAAAAAGATGTACCACTGAACCCCTGGATATGTATTTAAAAACCATTTGGATGTGGTATTTAGGGACATGATTTAGTGGAGGGTTGTTAGGGTAGTATGGTTAGCTTGCGGTTGAACTTGATCTTCAAGTTTTTTTCCAACCTGTGCAATTCTATGATTCTATGATTGAATATGAGGCTTGGTTGCTATAAAGGTTTACTTAAATCATGCCTGTCTATTACCATTTATATATGTTTGGTAGCACTCACAGGGAAATGCCAACATATGGCATATTGTTCATGTATTAAATAATTGTTCCTGAGGCAGTTTTTATATTGCAGTAATGGAACGTGCCTTTTTTTATTATTTAAACAAGACCACTAGGTGGCGTTGAAATACCGAGGCCCTGTGAGTGCTGATTGAGGTCACCTGATGAATATGGTCTGCAGATTCCCAACGCTTGCGGGGCGCAGTGCTTCTTGCAGCCTCCAAGACAAGGAAGTATTGTTTTACTAAAATCTGCTATTTCAACAGTTTGAAAGAACAGAATGGTCCTGTTGCTGCTCTCATTTTTAAATTAGGTGTTGTGACAGTGCTACATAAAGTAAATTACAAGTTGAAAGATATATTCATTGTGTT
Source organism: Tympanuchus pallidicinctus (assembly GCF_026119805.1). NCBI lineage: Eukaryota > Metazoa > Chordata > Aves > Galliformes > Phasianidae > Tympanuchus > Tympanuchus pallidicinctus. The sequence continues at coordinate 3,123,801 of NW_026294813.1, read as the reverse complement.
TTACATGTGTGGTGGTTTTTGTGCAAGAAACCCACGCGTTTTGATGCAATTTTTAAGCTGGGAACCATTTGTTGTTGTTTATTTTTTAACTTACAGAAGCGCACGAAGAGTGTAACATCCCATTCTGTTTTAAATTCGTGTGTGCAAACCTGTGCAAAAATATATTCAGTGCTAACCCATCTGAATTAATGTATCTCTGCCTCTCTTTTTGCCTCTTGTATTCTTATTTTAATTTCCTTTCTTGACTTCCACTTTACCCCCAAAACTGTTATCCCAGATTTTTCATAAGGAGTGAATGGCTTCTCCAAAAGCAATGGCTTCTGTTTTATTCTATGATGATCTCTGATGCCACAACATCAGAGGCAGATGTTGATGCTATGGCAGTAGAGGTTGAACCTTCCCACTGATATCACGCCACACGTTGTTGCTGTGACAGATGGCAGCAGAGGGTCAGTCTGAGAGAATGGCATCTGACATGGAAGGGCACATGAAGCAAAGGTGTGTCATTGAATTCCTCCATGTGAAGAAAATGGCACCCATTGACATTCGCTGACACTTGTTGAATGTTTGTGGAGACCAAACAGTGGACATACGCACAGTGAGGTGGTGGGGGGTCATGATCAAAGAATGAGTCTTGGACAGAATCACAGAGGGCTTGGAACTTGATCTTTGAGGTCCCTTCCAACCCAACCAATTCTATGATTCCATCCATTTGCAGTGTGAATGCATCGCAGTTAAATGAGACTGCGAACTTGAATCTGCTATAAAGTAATCATCAGTAGTAGGATCATGGTTGCAGGTTTTTATGTTTGCATTTTCTAAAGCTGGTGCTACCCTTTGCTACTTTTGCTTCACAGTCTGAGGTTTTTTTTTTAAATAGTGCATTGTTACAAAGGGTTGTTTGGCATCTTCCAGATGTGGAAAATTGTTTTTAAACAAAACCAGACTTACATAAATGATTAGTATGCTTAAAGTATTTACTGCACAAGTTAAAAATCAGCCCATAAACTTAATTACTTTGCTCATCTTTGCAGCAGTTATGTTGGCTGCTATACTGCTGTAAGAGAGTATAATAAAAGTCCTCCTCCTTTTTAAAATCAAATTGTGTTCATATTTTCCAGAAGCAGCAAGTAATCAAATCTTAGATTTGTTGGCAAAATAAATTACCTGATGTTGTAGCAAAAACAGCATTGATTGCAGTCTGCAACTTAGAAGCTTTCTTTCCTTTTTAAAAATCCTATTTCAGAAATTGCTACTAAGCTTTTACAGCTTGCACTGCTTTTGTTAGAAATTGTCATTAATACTAGCAGTCATCTAGAGGCTTTTTTTCTCAACCAAACTCATGCATCATATGTATTTTCAGGCAGTGATGCAGGCTTAGATGTCTTTTGGTAATCTTCTCATCCATTTTTTATGCTAGCATAACTGTTTTGAAGCTACACATTATGGATAAACAGAAAAAAAAAAGGTAGGCCTGGTCCATTTTTTTGTCTTTTTGTGGATGGCATTAACAGGTATGGTGCAGTCATCATACTGGAGGGAAGGGATTCCATTCTGAGTGACCTGGATGTGCTTGAAAGGGACCATGCAAAACTCATGGCATTCAGCAAGGCCAGGTGCAGTCCTGCACTTGGGTCAGTGCAATCCAAAGCACATAGACATAGGCTGAGGGAAGAATGGCTTGAGTGTAAGTCTATCAAGAAGGACTTCAAGGTGTTGGTTGATGAAGAACTGGGACATTAGTGTGTACTTGCAGCCTGGAAGGCCAGAAGTACTCTGGTCAGCATCAAGGGGAGTGGCCAGCAGTGTGAGGGAGGGGATTGTCCCCCTCTGTTCTGCCCTCGTGAGACCCACCCACAGTAATGTGTCCAGACCTGGGGCCCCTGGCATAGAAAAGATGAGGAGCTGTTGGAGTGGGTCCAGAGAAGGGCCACAAAAGTGATCAGAAGGCTGGAGCAGCTCTCTTCAAAGGCAGCTCTGTGAACTGGGCTTATACAGCATGGAGAACAGAAGGCTCTGGAGAGACCTCACTGTGGTCTTCCTGCACTTAAGGGGCCTTACGTGAAAAGTGAGAGGGACTCTGTCAGGGGCTGTTTTTTGTAGGGCAAGGCGTACAAGTTCTAAATTTAGACTCTCTTTGTTTGCATTAGATATAAGGAAAAAGTTCTTTACTATGGTGGTGAATTATTGGAAAATGTTGCCCTGCCCCTGGAAGTGTTCAGAGCCACACTGAGTGGGGCTTCGGGCAACTTGTCGCTGCCTACAGCAAGGGGAGTTGGAACTAGGTGATATTAAAGATGTCTTCCAACCAAAGCCATTCTATAATTCATTTTTTTCACCTGTTTGTTATCTTGTCTCTTTTTGAAGTACGATCCTGCTGGTAGTTACACTGTCATCACAGATGGTGTCATGTACAGGGCAGAAATAAGTGGCAGAGGATGGAGTGGGAAGGAAGAGGAATATCTTAATGCTGAATGTGGGCCTTATCCATAGGCCATGCTAGTTCAGATATGTCAACAGTTCCACATTGCACTGCAGACAATTAAATGTAATGTCTGAAAGACTGAACTGGTCAGTTCACGCACTGGTAATAGCGTATCCATGGCCACATAGGATAATTGCAGTATACGCGTAATCTTTACAGACCTACATTTGTTTATTCTTCTGCCTAATTTAAACTGAATCATTTTCTTATTGCATAGTTTGGGTAATGGCTGGCTCCTCTATAATGCTGCTGCCATTTACCAAAACCAACCCTTTTATGTAATAACTGCAGCATGTTGCTTCACTTACTTTTTGAAGAACACTGCTTGCTGCTTCATCTGGTTCCTACTATTATTAATATGATTTATTTAATTTCTTTTCCAGTTTGTGTCTCAGAAGTTAAGGTTTCTCTCAGTGGCACAATTTACAGTCACATTTTCTAATAACATGACAAATAAAGCTACAGAGCGTCTTTGAAACATAATTATTTTAGCAGTGTTCTCCTTTCTTGTTCTTCTCTTTATATTCTGTTTAATCTTTAATTTTACATTGCTATGATTTCTATGCTTCTCTCTTGAACAAATAAGACATTCTCAACTTTATCGTGTGATATTTGAAAGTTGGGCATGTGGTTATAATTTCAAGTAAACAACAAATATGAAGTACTAATCCACTTAAAGAAATAGCTGGAATAAAATTTCACCTGTGCACATACTGAAGTTGCATGTGGCTTTTCTTTATTCTGATGTGAGTCACATTGGCCCAAAGTACGACTGGCAGCAAAGTGTGTGTTTTAAAATGTCAGTTTGAGTTGTGTTCAATGGTTGCATATAGAGATTGTTTTTACTTGAAATGTTATTATAACGTTTCTGAAAGCCCACATTGGTTTAGTGAAAGACTTGTGAGTCCTTCTGAGTTTTCTCTGGCTTTGTTCTACATGAATGCCTGCTTCATTGCATCAGAGGGGGCAAAGTATCAGCACTGCAAAACAAAGCCAGTTTTTTGTGTTTACTTGTCTCTAGTGGGTGTAGGTAATCACTTGATGGAATTTATGCCAATCATTTATAAAGCTATTGATTTTTATGTGTTCCACCATGCAATTAGCCAATCTACAAAGAAAATCAGGTGGTCTGATCTTTTTTTGTGTGCTTAAAAGAAGTGCTTAGCAGCAATTAGGGGCTCTTTATTAATTAAACTTGTCCAGCTTTATTAATTGATCTTGTTTGACAGGCTGAAATTAAATGTTGCTATGACTATTTAATCACTGTTTCTGGGACTGTGTTGTTGGACAGTAGCAGAGCTGTGTTTTCTCCATGTGAAAACAATGAATTACAGAAGACTGTATGTTCCCCTAAAAATAATATCAGCCTTATATCCTTCACTTTAGCATAGCCATCAACTTTTATTTTTTTCAGGTTGTTGTTTTCTTTTGATTCTGCTTCATTTCTTTTTTGACTTTAATTTGGCGCATTTCATATTCCTTCTGACAACCTTTGGAGGGTGAAAAGGGCAAGTTCAGAAACTGCTTTGAGGAGGTTGCATCCACGAGGCTGTGTCAGAGCTGCAGTGTAATAAAGACTGACATAGCGCAGTCCAGTGGGAAGCAGACTTAATGAAGTGCTGTTCTGTAATAGATTTTTAGATTCAGGGTAGAATTCAGTAGTTCTGGATTCTCGGAAACTGTTTCATTCGGAGAATGCTAACACATGTTCTTTTGTTTTCATGAAAGTAGCTTCATTTATTAGAAACTTCTAGATGAGATTCCAAGTTGCAGTAGTCCAGCGGAGAAGCTGGTGACACGTTAATGTCAGATCTGAATTTGTACTGGAGAGAGAGCAGAGATGGAAGGAATGCTTTTTATTCAGGCTTTGTTTTCAGAGTTTGGTTGTTGATATTATAGAGGGTTATATTTCTGTATGCCAGTAGAAGTTAAAAGGAAGCATCTTGTCTACACTGGTATGGGAGGATTTGAAGAAATGATAATAACAAGGGGAAAAAAAATCTCAGCATAAAATGTAGATTACGGATGTTGCCTTTCATTTAGGTCCTGTATAAATAACTTTGACTAGGCCATACCTAGAAAATTCCTCTTTTAGGCCAGTGAGACCTTTTATTTGAAATCTTTCCTTCAAACAGAAGCTCTGCATGTGGTTCTTCTTGGGTTGCTAGCACTTTGCTGATCTGCTTCGCTTTTCCTTCAGGCCACAATTGCTTGTTCTTTTATGTAAGCTCTCTGCAGTATTATGCCAAAACCTTTCTAAGTACACAACCAGACTTGTTTTGCTATAACATTAGTGTAGGCGATTGACTGATACTAACAGAAAAAGGTTTTTCGTAATAAACGGTGTAAAAACAAAACAAAACAAAACATCCTTTCCAGTAATGAGCAATCTGTGTGTTCCTATATTTCTTTAGTTTTGTTTGAAAGTCAAAAGTTGTCATTATTACCATAGCAATATATTATTTTGGCTTTCAAATTATGTGAATGAAATTGGAAGGCAGATAATAAGCTTCTGCCATTCAGATCTGTTCTTAACTCAGAGATCTGGTCCCTGTTACTTTTCTGAAGGTGTGGATTGGTCTCTTAAGATACTAAAATCTGTGGCATTCTACTTCTTGAGTGCAAGCTGTTTTTTAATTACTATCAATTCGTTATGTTTTTCAGCAAATAATTTATATCAACTGAGATATTACTGTGATATGTTTTGGGACTGTGGGTTTTTGCTAACCAAGTTTCAGTCAGCTGCCCAAGCCTGGCTACTTCTTTATACAGCAAAGCCGATGTTAATTTTTTGAGTCCAAGGAGATGGGAATGTGGAAGCCAGTATATCCAAAGCCATAACTTTTATTTGGATTCATTGATTTAAGATATATATTTTTAGTATAATCGCAAGAATTATTGAAAAGTCAGCCAGTAATTGCACTGCACAGTTATGATCAGTTACATATGTGAATTGTTCTACTAACTAATGCTGAATTATATTTGATGTATACAAATCAGGATTGATAGTATGTAAATTGCAGTCAGCTTGCATCCTCTTCTGGCATTAGACTGAAGCAACTTGTATCGGAACTACAAAAATTAGGAGCAAATTTTCAACAAAGTAACAACTACAAGTTTTCTTCCTATGGCTGTTTACGTGGCAGACATGTAAACAAATATGAAATAGTTACAGTGAACACAAGCAGACATGGGTGGTTTTTTTTATCTTATTGTATGCATATTTGTAGTTCTCATCCATCATAATTTGCAAATCACTGCAGAAAAATGTAAATACTGTCTGTAAAGTTTCAGTAACTGAAATTCTGTTTTTCTAAGACTAAATAGTAACAGTCTATTTTTTTCAACATCAAAGTTTTTGCCTCTGTCTCATATTTGGCACTGTATGGAAAAGGGTGTAGACAAACCTCTGACTTACCTAAAATTAATTTTAAATAATAAAATAATAGCTGTGAATGCTCCTGATGGACAAGTAACACATGATTTTAAGTAGGACCCTGTTCTTACTGGTATAAAAATACTTTGTGGTTGTTAAAGGTCTGCTGCCTGTTTAATATTTACTATAAACTTTCTCACAAACTGGAGTCTTTACGCAAAGATCTTTTTTCCTTCTTTCAGGTCCATTGGGCCTCGGCTTTTTTTGGGAATGACATTAGGAGCAGAAATCACTAAGCAGCTCAAGGCTTCTTCGTACATAGCATCAGGCCGAAACCTTTTGAGATGGGACCTGTCACCAGAGCAAATTAGAACAAGAACAGAAGAACTAATCAGGAAGACAAAACATGTATATGATGTTGTTGGGAAGCTTAATATTGAAGAAGTGACACATGAAAATACCGTACGGGCTTTGGCAGATATAGAAGTGGAATATGCAGGTTAGTGTATGCTTTCTGTGATTTTTTTTTTTTCAATAGTGCATTTTCAAGCCTGATAAGCAGTGCCTATCTCAGTTGCTGTAGAATTTGACTGAGATGAGCAACTCAAAAGTAACAATGGAAAGACTAATAAACTCCTAGTGGAGAAAAGGTAGTGGAAGAGAATGGAGGAATTTTGTGAATGCTTTTTCAATAAAAAAAACCTACACACTTTTACATTATGTCGTATGAGGACTTGAAGCAGTGCAGTAGAGGTATTGGTCTTGTGATCATGTCTAGACTGTCCTGAACAAATTACCAAGACCTTCCAATATACGGATGCAGTGTATGGTCAAACACAAGTCACTCAGATAACTTCTTAATAATCCTCAGAGGAGGTGGAACAATAAAAATATGGCTTTGTTTTGGAAAACCTATAATGCAGTGGTTGCATGTTTGTAATAGCCTGTGTAATAAGATATCAAATTATCTTAAATTCTCTAAAAAAAACCTGCAGTTGAAAGAGAAGTGCTGAAAACAGGCACTCCAACATGGAGATCAATCTTCATCTTCCAGAAAGGAGCAGCCTGTAGCACAAATGATTGTGTTATAACATTAGCCTATTGCTTTCACATTACTTTAACTCACAGTTCGGTTACATCCAGTGAATTGACTGGAATTGATGCTGGCAGATAGACTGACTAATCTTCATCCAAACAGAGTCCGGACAGATTTGGTTTTAATTGTATAAATGTGTTTGGTATATTCTAAGTCATTCTGTCTATGCGTAAACCTCTGTGCTTTAAATTGAATTAGAAGGCAAGTCTGTTTTACTGAGAAAATAGTGGCCATAAGCCTCTAAGCAGAGCCACTGAAAGTCACGTGTTGTCTGAGATGTACTTTCTTCTTTACATTGCCATTGCTGAATTGAGTCATATCTAACCTTTCAAGGCCATTTATTAAAGCTGTATGTGAAATTACCAGGACTTACTTCTGAAATAGCTCGTGGCATATGATATATTAACACAGCATGATTTTGGCTAGGATCTTGGATTTTTAGTCCCGTTTATCCCTTTCTCGGGTGCATGAAAAATATTCCCCCAGTAACTGGAGTTCATGAACTGAGGAGATGCACATTACAACTGGCCTTACATTATCCTTAGAAGATGCCAGAATTAAATTTGTTGTTTTGAACCACAGTGGTCTGAGAACAGGAGAGGAGAAAACAGAGTTTTCAGTGGTTTTTAAGAGGAACCATATGACCGTTTGTGCATTCTGAAGGTTTCTAAGTACTGAGAGTAATCTCCGTGCTTTATAAACAACTTAAGAGTAAATAAAATTTACTCTATTTTATGGAGTTTTTACAACACCATGTTAAGATATCATTAATCTAAAACATCATTTTTGAGAGAGGAGAATGAAAGCATAATTGACTTTTGAGAGAGGAGAATGAAATTATAATTGACTTAAGTTAATTCAGCTAGTCAAAACAATTCATTTCTATTTAGCACTTCCATTCCTTAGGAAGATAAAGTATTATTTAGTAAGTAAGGTTTTACTTAATTTCAAAAGAATATTCTAAAAATATCAGTAGCTTACAATCTCTAGAAGTTCAGAATATACATCTTTTTGTTACTGGATTGTTTTTCTAAAACATGTAGATGAAGATAGTGATTTGACACTCTTCTCTTGTACCAATTTAAAAACAACTTCAGGACAGATGGGCATGTTTGAAAGGTTTGGAGTACTTCGCTTTAAAAACTAGTATGGAAGCCTCTGCCTGCTATGAAACATTGTCAGTCTTTACTTGCAAATGTTATATCCTCCAAAAATCATGTATCCTATTTATACAACCGTCAGTTGACTTCACAGAAGTACAAAGGTGATAATTAGTCTTAGGTAATGGATTATTTTTGTAAACTGTTTATTTGTTATAATGTTATGCAATTCTATCCCATGACTCATTCAATTTTGTGTTAACTCATGTCCTTCAAGCCTAATTTAAGCATCTGGTTGCTTTGGATACTTGTTTCTTTTATCTTGTATAAATATCAGAAGAGGGAGGGAAGGTTTCTTTGTCCATGATATTTCTAGCCTTCTAAGTGTTCGCTGCCTTTTATTTAAACAGTGGAAAGAAGCATGTTGGATTTTCCCCAGCATGTCTCACCTGACAAGGAGGTACGCTTAGCAAGTACAGAAGCTGACAAAAAGCTTTCCAATTTTGATGTGGAGATGAGCATGAGAGAAGATGTGTTTCAGAAGATTGTTTATTTGCAGGTAAATTACAATAAAGAAGTGTATATGTACAGTGCTTTTCAAGATCCCTGTCACTCCTTAAATGAACCTTGTATTCTTCATCTGCACTGTTTACTTTGTGGGTCATATTTTATTGAAACAGGAAGAACATTTCTGTTTATTCAAATCTATCTAGTAACATTTAATATTAATATCCAGACGTAATTTAGAGGTAATGCAGGGAAGCCATCAAATGTGATGGCAAATATACATTTGTCCATGGTCCAAGTGAATCTTTCCTTTCAGCCCTGCCAATTTAAAAATTGTCAGTGATGCTAATAATATGTAGGTTGCTCCAAAAGTAATACCTGCTATTTATTTCTTATTACAACCTGTTACAACAGGTATGAAGCACACAGTAGCAGTATTTGACAGAGCAAATTTTCAGCTACAAAACACTCTTCTTCAACATACTCACCACCATGAGTTATGCATTTTCACCGGTGATGAGCAAGAGCCTTCATACTGCGCTCGTAAAAATCTGTACCAGTGGAGGTAACTCACTGTCACCACTGCTGAAGTGCACCACCCACTGCCACACTGTGCTCACATCCACTGTTTGGTCTCCATAAGTGTTCACTAGGTGTCAGTGAATGTCAGTGGGTGCCAGTTTTTCTGCATGGAGAAGTTCAGTGACACAGCTTTGCTTCATCTGCACTTCCTTGATGAAATGCGTCTCTGCTGCCATCTGTCACATGACAACAAAATGTAACATGATACTGGTGGGAAGATTCAACTCTATTACCACAGCACCAACACCTACCTCTGACATGATGGCTAACAGAATAAAACAGGAGGCATTACTTTAGGTGCAGGTCTCGTACATTGGAGCCCTGTTTCTTGATGCAATTGTCTGTACTTTTTGCAGTGTTGAAATGTATGTATGAGTATTAGCAGCACCATAGTGAAGTACATTTCAGTAGCACTGTTTTCTGTATTTTCAAGGCATATGTTCTAGTGTTTACTTCTAACTGGATATTGTTATATACATGTTTGTGTAGGTGTTTAAGAGGATCATTTTGAGTATTTTCTGGTATGTTTTGACAGATAGTGCCTTATGTTGAGGTGTCAGTTACTGGAATCAGTTGCTATTAATTAAATGCTTGATATATTTTATTTTGCTGCAATTTTCTCACTCCTGTGTATGGTATACACAGATAGATCTAGGGCTAACCTACCATACTTGTGTATTCATCTGTTTTTAGTTTACAGGTATTTCTGTTAGTAGCTAGTGAAACTGATTGCTGTTATTAACTCTTCATTACTTTCAGTTCAACTTCTTCATAACACTGTTTTCATGTAATGCTTGCTTTGTTTTCCTTTCAGCAATATTCGACTTATATAATAGTTACAATTTCTGTTTAGATCTCCCATTAGTGTTTTTTAGATTGCACTTGGCATAACTGCAGCATGCAAGAATCTTTAGCGTTCAGTTAGCGCTGTAGGGTAGTGACCTGCACTAAGATCTCAGCGTGTGTCAACTTCATAGCAACCGTGAAAGTAGTAGTAATACCTTTTTTCTTCAGAGCAGTTGTGAAATTGTCAACAGTGGCAGACTGATAGTTTGATTATTTCCAAATAACAGTACAAAGTTCTTCTTAATTTCTACTAAACTTCTAATGCTTTATCCTGTTGGAATCTCTTAGTTAAGAAGTCAAGTTCCAGGTCAAAAAGAGATTTTGACACACAGGAATGTTTTCCTGCAATCTTTTCATCAGTTTAAAGAAGCTAGCAAAATACCTTGGCTAAATCAGGCTTTTCATCACCCTTGTGTTCTGTTATAGTTCCGATATAATAATTCATATTGGAATTTTTATGATCCTATTCAGGGGACAGTTTAAATGCAGTGAAGAAAGTGAGGCCCCATGCTCTTGCATGTTATTTATAATATAGTTGCTCCACTAAAAGATGAATAAATATGCCATACTCAATTGACTTTTGACTAATGACTAAACTTTCATTGGTTCAGCTTTATTTAGGAACTGTTGATGGTGGAAGATCTGTGAAGTTTTTGTATTTAACTTAAAAAATGAAAATAATGTAGCCTTTTTCTTTTCTGCATACATAAGGGGAAACATTCTTCATAGGTTTATGTTGTCAAATATGCCCTGGAACTTACTCTTTAGAAAACTTTTATTTTGGCATTTGAAACCTGCAATAAAAGTGAATTTGGTGGGGAAGCTATCATGTAAAATTTTCTTATTCCCAACATCTGCACATGTTGGCTAGCACAGGCATGCTTAAGAATGTTGCCAGTCTTCTCCACCCACACATATTCAGGAATCTCAGCTTGTTGTAAACAGCTGCTGCAGTTTTTGTTCACAATATTCTAAGTTATTCTATTTCTTATTCTGCTTATTTCTCATAGGATAAAGTAGCATGGTTGTTCAAAACTTTGAGATGGTGTATAAAATTAACAACAATCACCACTTAAAAACTTCGGGGAAATTCAAAAATTTCATGTGTGTTGTACACTCAAAATTAGCATTTCTTTTACAAAGGCTATTTGGTGAACTGCACAGAGCATCCTGACCAGACAGAACTACAAACATGACTGCAGAGAACACTTGGCTCCTTGTTGCTCACGATGGCTTGTCCTTCAAGACCTGACCGGTCTTTCTGAATGTGTACTGTCCTTGACTTAAGCACATCTATGATACAGATAAACTACTCAAAGGCTACAGTAAATACTGGAAGCTATTTAATATTGGTATCTTGAAAGTGTATGGAGAGGTATGTAGTCACCAAGAGAAGAATGTAGAACACTCCTTTAGTTTTCACTCCCTTTTTCCCCCAGTTTTCTTCCTCGCGTTTAGCTTTATGTAGTAGGCACCAATATCCTCTGGCTTTAGGGACATAAAACTAGTATTTGCGAGTTCTCTCTTTCTTCCTTAAATCTCTGCTGTGTTCGGGCCAAAGAGATTTTCAGTAGTGTGGTAGTTCCATTTTTGATATATGCGTGATATTGAGGCTGGGAAATCCTTCACAAGGCCTTATTAACCAAAACTTTTCAGAATCCTCTGTCCTTAACTGCTATAGGAGTTCATTTTTACAGAGAGTAGCCTGCTCCACTTTTTTTTCATCACTGTTTCTGAGCCTTCAGCACAGTTAGCACAATATAAACATTAATGAACTGACAGCCATATCCTGGGCTGCATCAAAAGGAGCATGGTCAGCAGGGCAAGGAAGGTGATCCTGCCTCTCTGTCTGCACTGGTGAGGCCTCACATAGAGTATTGTGTCTAGATGTGGAGTCCTCAGTACATGAGAGACAAGGACATGCTAGAGCACATCCACAGGAGGGCCACAGAAATGATCCAAGAGGTGGAACCTCTCCTACAAGGATAGTCTGAGAAAGCTGAGGCTGTTCAGCCTGGAAAAAAGAAGGCTACAGGGAGATGTGATGGCAGTCTTTCAGTATCTAAATGGAAACTGCAGAAAGGGAGGATATAGGCTTCTTGTAATAGGACAAGGTGAAATGATTTCAATCTAAATAAGTATAGATTTCTGTTGGATTTGCAGTGAGATTGGTAACACACTGGAACAGGTTGCCCACAGCTTTAGGGGAAACCATGTCCCTGGACACATTATATAATGTACAATTGCATTAATATTTAGTGGTTCTGTTATAATGCTTCTATGACTTGTGATTCTTTGCAGAGTGAAGGGAAAGCTTAACCATTCTAATCTCTTACATGATTCTACAACCAATCTACACTACTTTTTAGGTCTGTACCGTGTGTAGCAGAAGGAGATATTGCTTATGTGCTGTCATGTAAATTATTTTAAAATAGCAGTTGGCAAAATATCTGTTTCAGGGTTGCCAGTATTATTCATTTTCTCCTGGAATGCAATTGGGTTCTTACCTCTTATTTTTTATCATTAAAGAGTTAATTTGCACTGATGATTGTTAGTTGACACTTGTACACAGTTGTATAACTCTTTCATAAAATTTGCATGTTTCAATGTTCTTATTTTTTTAGATATGCTAGCTATGAATTAATTGTATGTAGGTAAGCTGGTTAGGTTGTTGTTAAGACAAGCCATAACTAATCCCAACACCTTCCTATTTTAGAGGTGAACTTAAATAGAATATGTCCTTTTTAGCAAGTGCTGTAGCTTGCATCTTGTTATAATGTTCTTTTTTAGCTACTGGAAGATAAAATTATAATGTAAAATGCTATTTTATAGCAGTATTTACAACTTAGGATAAAATCACAATTTTCTGAATTAAATAGTTTAGCTTTGATCAGTTGGAAGGAAGACCCTCATGATGTTGGTCCATGTTCTGTTACAGCTAGTGTCTTGTCTCTTAATATTGGGTGCTTTAGAAAATGATCATTCAGGAATCTCTGTAGCTGTATAACCAGACACAGAAGTACCTTTTTATTTGTTGCTGTGGATTGCTTTGACCAAAAGCAGAAAGATCTATAAGCTTCACTTTTATACTATTTGAAGACCTTCAGTGAATGCTAGAAGCACTTACTTTTTAAGATTTTTTTTAATTAGTAATATTATTTTTAATCCCTTCAATTTTTAAACTATGATATTACCTTATAGCACTGATTTCTGCTAGTTAATAATATACAGAAAAGCTATATCTACGTTAGGAGCTTTAGTATACTGCAATCATAACTAAAAGGGTTAGCTTTTGTGACAGCATATAAATGTGCTACTTAGGAAAAGTGTATGCAGAATGTGTCTCTGTTCCTGATTCTGATTGAGGTATTCAGTAAAAGAAGATTTCATGCTACATCAATATGAAAATAATGTTATAAAGAATAACTTTTTGGAAAATCCTTCGTACTATAATTCATGATATTGCATTGTTTCTGTGATGCCTATAAGAAAGATGGGAGGGAATCTTTTTCAAGGAGTGTAGCAGTGCAACAAGGACTGATGGCTTTAAGCTGAAAGAGGGTAGAATTGGATTAGATATTAGAAAGAAACTTTTTTACTCAGAGGAATGTGTGGCACTGGCACAGCTGCCCAGAGAAGCTGTGGTGCCCCATTCCTGGAGGTGCTCAAGGCCAGGTTGGATGGGGCCTTGGGCAGCCTGAGCTGGTGGGAGGGCAACCCTGCCAGGAAAGGGTTGAGACTGGATGATCTTTAAGGTCACTCCCAACCTGAGCGATTCTGTGATTCTGTTCAGACCCTTGTAAATTCTTAGTGTGTGTGTCTCACTGTATTGTAAATTAAATTATGCTGTACTGTCATTTCAGCAAACCTGCAATCTTGAAAATGTAAAGCCTGAAACAAAGCGGTACCTAGACAAATCAGTTCAAGTGGGAAAAAGAAATGGACTCCATCTTCCTAAAGAAGTACAACATGTAAATATGGTTCTTAGTTTATAAATCAAAGAGAAACTTGTTGAAGAGATGTATTATTCTTGTGTATTAAGTGTTTGTGCCTATGGTCTTGCTTAATTACTGCTCTAATCTTAACTGTTCTTAGTTCTATGTCCATCTTTTAAACTCTAATTATCATTAGTTTTTAAAATTAATTTGTTGGATTCCTCACTCAGTAGATAGAGGTAGTATACTTGACTTTTTTTTGTTTTGATCCAAATTAGATTCATAACCAATGGCTTCTCAAAAATATTAATTGTGAGCCCAAGCTTCAGAAGCACATATGTAGTAACTATTATGAAGTCATAGATATTTTAATTTCAGATATTAACCATCATTGTAAAATGACTCCAAGATTTTAGCTCTAGGTGACTTCAAAGGAGCTTTGAGAATCTTGAACCCATTAGAGAAGAAATTAAGCCTATAAAGCACTTTTCAATTCTGAAAGTCACAGAAGTAAAGGGACTGACATAACTTTCTTTAAATTCTGAACTGAAGTTGTGTAACCATCAAGATTTACGCTTCTCAAATAGATTTCTGTCTTTTCTGAAAAAATCATTCTTTGTGCAAGTACTTAAGTTAGTGACAATGTTGTTTCATGTGTATTTGCATTACCAAACGGCCACCAATCCTAACGGGGTTTTTAAATACTTTATAAGTAGATAATAGTTGAGCTATATTTAAGTAAAATTTCCACTAGTTTTATTCTATGCCAAATTGCTTGTTTGTTTGGTATTTTCATTACTTGTGATTACAGCGTTCGTGTGAACTTGCCAGTAAGGGGCAGTCATGCTATAAAATACATTAGAACATATTTCAGATAGGTGTACATGAGGATTTTAAAGTGAATTTGGAATGCTTTTATCTTGTATGGGTATTCTCTTTTCTGCCTGTACTCTGGTTCAAAAAATGTTTTTTAATTTTCTGAAATTGTTAGAGCACTAGGCTGAGCCTTGGGCTCATTGGCAACTAGATTACTCAAGACAAAAGAAGGGTAAAAATGAGCTCAGGGACAGGGGAGACGTGATACTTCCTGCAATATGTTACTCAGCCAATAGTAGTATTCATTGTAGGCTAGCAGAGAACCTAACTGGAAAAAAATTAAATACTGTTAATGTGGAAGATAGTAATTGTCAGTTGATTTTTTTTTCTCCACTAATTTTAGTTTATACTCAATATAGGAAATAATGAAAATGAAGAAACAATTAAGTGAGCTGTGTATAGACTTCAACAAAAACCTGAATGAAGAAAATACGTTTCTTGTATTTTCCAAAGAAGAACTTGGTGAGTACTATACTTGCCTTTTTCCTTTTCTTTGCCTTCCAGTATTGCAGGTAGTCTTTTATTGGCCCACTGAATGATGGTTAGATAATATGAAATTCCAGCTGTATTCCATTCTTAGTTCTTCCCCAATTAGAGTTTAGAATTACAACTTGCAGATGTTTAAAATGTCTTTGTAGACCTGTGCTTACTGAAGTGTACACCTTGCATAAAGTTAGCATATCTGCCCTACCTTTTTATTTCTGTAACATTACTCATCTTTGCTTCTTTTCTCAGTTCTCCAATATCAGGCAATCCAGCATGTGTTACGTTCTTTATAACTATCTGAATTTTCTGTCATGCGAGATATTTAAGCCACTGAAATCATTTAAATTGATCTAGAAGTCATACAGTCATACAAGGCTTGGGTTGGAAAGGACTTTAAGGCTCATCCCATTCCAACTGCTGTGAGTAGGGTTGCCACTCACCACATCAGGCTGCCCAGAGTCCTATCCGTCTTGGCATTGAATGCCTTCAGGGATGGGGCATCCTCACTTTCTATGAACAACCTGTTCCAGTGTGTCATCACCCTCTGAGTAAAGAATTTCCTACTTGTACCTTACCTAAATGTATTTCACGTAACAGAAGACTTAGAGATGCATTTCTGGAGAGCATAGCATAAAAAATAAATTAAGATACTTTCTAACATCATGGTTTGTTTTCATCTGGTATCTTCACATTTTTTCTCTTTCGCTCATTACTAAAGCGTTTCAAAATTTATTTCATTTGGCTTATTAGGAAATAATAGCATTAATGGTATTAAGCAGAGAGAAGAACTGTATTTCTGTTTAAACTCCTGATGTCAAATTAGGTAGCAGCAAAACAAATGCAATAATGTAACAAAAAAAAAAAAGAAAAAAAGAAAAAAAAAAGAGGTGAGTAGATAATTCTGGGAAATATTCTTTATTGAATTGTGTTCTGTAGAAGGCCTGCCTGATGACTTTATAAAGTGTTTAGAGAAGACTGAGGAGGACAAATATAAAATAACGTTAAAATATCCTCACTATTTTCCTGTTATGAAGAAGTGCTGCATTTCAGAAACAAGGAGAAAAATGGAATCTGCCTTTAACACAAGATGCAAAGAGGTACATTGTTTATTGCCTTTTTTTACAAGGTAACAACAGGGTTGAAATATGGACATTCAGATGTTAGATTTGAACTCTGTATATTGTTTAGTACTGTGAAATTAAAGCCTGTTAATATGATCTTCAGCAATTCCTTGCTTCACGTGTATGTACATGTATACATCTTAAGATGTCAGTGGGTGCTGTTGATATATGTGGCATTTTGAGAAAACGATGACTTTCTCTACAGAGTTCTGTAGTATCTTGCACTTACTTCACAGATGGCACAGTCAGAATATGGCTTCTCTAGACCTTCATGTTCTTCAGGATGGCAGGATGGCAGTGATTATTTCAGTGTTCTAGTTATGAAATGTAATTACATGTGAAATTAATACACTGCTTCTTGAGGAGGTATTTAATGATGTGTTAAAAAACCACTAATTTATTTTTAAAGATTCATTTAATTAAATAGATATCTGGAAATTTAATTTGTTGAAAGAAGAGATAATTTCACAAACAATTTATTTTATACTGATGAGAGCAGCACACCTAAGTAGGTACAAATAAAAAAAGAGGTGAGAAAAGAAGAAAAGAGAGAAGTGTCTTTCAGCCGGCAATTGTACCAACCACTCGTTAGAGAACAATGTTAGGCTTGTGCTTTTGTACTTCAAGTGCTGTGAAATGTGAAGATCAGAAATTGAAATGACACCAACAGCTGTAATTCAGAACACTTAAAGGAGTATGCTGTTGTAACTAGGGGAGGCAACTTCAAACTTGGTACATTATACATACCTTGATTTATTTATTTCTCTTTTTTTCCTGAGAAATCTTGTTTTTCTAGAAATCAAGATAACACAGTTATGTTTTCAGCTTCTCAGGGATCCTCTACACTATCTAGGTCAGGGCCTGGGGCTTTTTGTCTTTCAGATCCCTTTCTCTGGCTGCTATTGTCAGAACACTGACAAACAAGTAAATAAGCTTTGAATGTTAGCACAATAGCTTTGCAGTATGTCTTAACCACTAACAAGCAATTAAGAATTTTGTCAGCTGTGTCCCTGTCATCTTTTACATTTAAATGGTTGATAAATGAAATAATATTTTTGCAAGAGTCAAGGATTTGTTATCCTTAAAACGACTGATATATCTTTTGATTAATTGAAATAGATTAATTACAGTAGGGAATGTAATGGCTCGGATTGACTAAAGAGCTAGATTATCTTGCTACTTGTGATCAAGTGCTTTGAAAGATTTCAAAAATCTCTCTAAGCTTATGGGTTTTTTTAATATTTATGTTTTAAAGTGTCTTATTTTATATGTTTTCTATTTGTAATGATTACAGATATTTATGTAATTGTTTGATAATTAGATTTCCTGGTTTCACTTCACAGACTTGCCTGCTTTCTTTTTTAGGAGAACACCAAAATTCTTCAGCAATTGCTTCCACTAAGGGCAAAAGTAGCAGAGCTGCTTGGTTATAATACACACGCCAACTTTGTTTTGGAGGTAAACACTGCAAAGAGCACAGATAACGTAACAACCTTCTTAGGTTTGTTCTAATTTATAAATGATCTTTTTGTATTTGCACTAGCAGTATGGCTCCTCAGCAAAGAAACGTTGAAAGACACGATTGGCAGTAGTGTCTATCTATCTATCTATTGCCTCTGGGTCCCTGGTTTTTATATCATAGCTGTACAAATTGCTCCATGGTATGGAAGTATAAGATAAAAATCTGAAAATAACTGCCTAATGATAGCCAAAGAGAAAAGCTGTTATCATTCTCTGCCGCACCATGCAGTTATCTTAATTTCGACCAGAATAACATGTGCCACTAAAGTAGATTCAGTTTCAGAAGGCTGCAGCAGAGTTGCAGTTTTTTGTTCCCTTTACATTAGCTGCAAGGTTTTGTGCCCATGTAGCCTTAAGTGTTTCTTTCTGTACATTGATACAACAGCAATGAGTATAATAAAAAATCTGAGTATGTGATGATGTTAGTTCAATGAACTGTATAAAATAAATTAAACTGGGAATGACATGACTCCTCTGAAGACAAAAGCTCTCTAGTGGAATTCAATCTGACAACTGAGATACTTTGACAGTGATGCAGATTTGTATAGCCTGTTGATTTTGGGGAACTTTTACTCATTTTAGTGAAGAAGATTGTATATTTAGATATCGCATAAAATCAAAATCCCCAAAACTACTTTGTACAGCAGTAAGTTGTTTGGTGATAGTGTTTTGTTTTATTTATTTATTTGTTTGTTTATATGGCGGTAAGGAGGTTAAAATGCATCTCTTCCTTTACCTTTAATTCTTTCTCATTTCTCACGTTGTGCTGTGGCAATATCAATTATCGGTGTATTTATAAATTACCCTTTGTTTTGATTTGTAATTCTTAAAATTGCCTGAGTTTTAAAGTACATTTGCAATATTTTGAACTCTTTTCTATCCAGTATATTTTCATAATTCTACATAGGATTACATTACACTGTGTGGATTTTTTAATTTGTTATGAAGCTGACACACCTCAAAATGTCCTGGTTATTGTGGTGGTGACTTTAGCTTTTTACAAGTATTTTACTATTCAAAAATATTTTGTGGTAATTTTGGTAGAGGGAGAACTTTCATCAGGTTGTCAGCTTTAACTTAGTAATTTTGTTCGATATTCAGCCAAAGCATGACAGTATAATTTGGTATGTTTTGTTCATATATATACCTGTTTTAAACCGATGTTCATAAGTTGATCTTATGGCTAGGAGGAAAATCTACCATTTTGCCCTACTCGGAATTTAGTGTATTCTGGGCTGAAAACTATTAGTATTTATCAGTCATGTAAAAGTATATAGTGCCTTACAGTCATACAAGAAACAGGAGTGCCAGTACTCAAATTTTACGCTCCGTATGCCATGACAGACCATTAACCTCAAATCCTAAAGAAAAGTATAGTTCAGAAATATTCAGAATATAATAAACACAGCATGTACTTCAAGGGAGTTTCAATAAACGTAAATATTTTGTATTTAGTGTATTGGTTTCATAGTGCTATGGCCCTTCCTTTTCCAAGAAAAGCTGTATTGGAAAAAACTGAGATTAATAAGTTTGATATACAGTGGCTGTGGTAGAAGAGTAGATAGCTATCATGTAGCCAAGAGCTTTTGGTTTATTGCTGTTCAATAGGACTATAGCTAGAAATAGATCAGAATCTGATCTTAAGTGATCTCAAAAAAAGTGTTGGAATCCTTCGTTGCAATTCCAGTAACTAACAGTAGTAGTGTTTGGCTGCTTCTGTGGAAACACATTGAAAAAACTGAGGTTAGCCAAAGTAAAATACAAAGCTTCAAGCACGTGTCAGGTGCTACTTTGTGTGTTAAGTATTACGTTCCATTTTTTTATGTCTTTGAATAAGTCCACATTTATCAGAACCTTTCACAGTACTGCTAAGCCCCTCTGTATTTCTACATTGCTTACAACATGTATGTGTTAAAACTCATTAAGACAAGAAACCAATTTGCTTCCTGTTCATCAACAAATAGAAAACTCAAGTATGCCTTCTGGGACAAGCACTGTTAAGTTATGTTACATAAATGTGATTGTGTTTTATAAGAATATACATTATAGTAAGGAACAAGCTGATTTAAAGGCAGTCTTTGTTTCAGATGATTTGAGTGAGAAGCTAAAGCCATTGGTTGAGAAGGAAAGAGAATTCATTCTAGATTTGAAGAAAAAGGAGTGTCAAGCGAGAAACTGTGATTATGATGGAAGAATCAATGCATGGGATCTTCATTATTATATGAACAAAACAGAAGAGCTGAAGTACTCCATAGATCAAGAAAAGCTGAAGGAATACTTCCCAATCGAGGCTGTTACGGAAGGCTTATTGAATATTTACCAAAAGCTGCTTGGACTTGTATTTGAGGAAGTGGAAAGTGCTCATGTTTGGCATGACAGTGTTACTCTTTATACAGTAAAGGACAATTCAACAGGAGAAACATTAGGGCAGTTCTACTTGGACCTTTATCCTCGGTATGACTTAGTGCTTTATATATATGTTTAAAATGAACTTGGTTTACTGGGTTGCTGTTGCGGGTGAAATTAAATACATTGGGAAGTAAATATTTGTCCCACTGGTGAGACTGTTGCTGTTGGGCTGCTTTCAGATAGATTATTTTGTCTTTTTTTTTTTTTCTTCAGTACTAACGTGTTTCCTGCTCATGTTCACTTTTTGAACCATTAAAACTTTCTTCATTTTGTGTAGTATTGCTGACTACTCAGTTATCCACCATTCCTCTTTTTCCTTTTCTAACTGAAATACCATGTTTTACTTCTCATTAATGTTTTAACTATTCAGATCAGTCCTGTTCCTCTCTGCTCAGAGTGTATCATTTCTCCCATTTCCTCTTTAAACTTTGTGTGCCTGCTGTGTAGCTAGTTCTCTAAACTGCTGAAGAAGATGTCAGATAGATCAAGACCCAAAAAAGATTGCCATTGAGCACCCCTTGAAATGTACATCTAGGTTAATCTCTATTGCTCTCTAGCTATTAGCAGCAGGATCTATGTTCTGTCAGAGGTTAAGAGAGTTGACTAATTTGGCAAAACTTGTTTTCAGCTATTCCTTTTCGGTCTGTTTCTTGCTGTTTTTTAATTTCTTTTGTAGTAATTTATATGTTCATGCATTTTTTAAAGCACAAATTTATTTACTTCTCTGAGTAAGGAAAATTAGTGGATACAGTAGTATATATATTTTGCTTTAGAAGTAGGCACAGATTTTCTACTTTATCTATTTGTCTGTTCTCTCCTTTCTGCGTATAATGTGAATTTCCGAAGACATTTATTAGTAAGACATTTCTGCCTTTACTACCCCACTGTCTTGTGTCTAGGGCAAAAGTTTCAAAATCATTCTTCCTTAAACTTGGATCGCACTGCAAATGCTTTAAACTGTGTTCTTTTGTCCCCGATGAAGGAAGGAAAGTTACTGCTTCAGAGAATAGAACATAGTCCTCTTTGTTATAGTGTTTATGAGTAGTTCAAAATAGAATTGGCATCTGAGGTGTATATAATTTGAGTAAAAATCAAATTCTTGTCAATGCTGCTATGAATCTTCAAATAGTGTTCTTTAGGTACTGTTCTCCCCTCTTCTGTTCTTAAGCAGAATCTTAAGCCTAGCAACTCGTAGAAGTCATAATAAAATTTTTGTATGGTCCTCCTAATGAACACACATAGTTTCTTCATTTAAAGAGACACCAGCTCATTGAACTTGTTCTTGAATATTCTGGTCCTGAGCAGGATTGTGATTTCAAGATAATTTCTGAAATATTTTCTTGTACAGAGAGGGAAAGTATGGGCATGCAGCATGCTTTGGTCTCCAGCCTGGCTGTCTTCTCTCTGATGGCAGTAGAATGATGTCTGTAGCTGCTCTGGTAACCAATTTCACGAAACCAGGATCAGATCGCCCATCACTGCTGCGACATGATGAAGTAAAGACATACTTCCATGAGTTTGGTCACGTAATGCATCAGATATGTGCACAGGTTAGTGATGCTTCAATTTCAATTTTCTTACATTTTTCGTAGCCTCCAAGCAATAGATAAGTTTATTTTGGAAATTTTACAATTTTAGCAAAGTGTATGTACATTTTTTTGGTTGTATTTCAAGATGACCAGTTGTTTTGTCTGTTTTTGATCTCCAGTTAAAACAACACATCAGTGAATACACTTTTCAAAAAATATTTTCAAAAGAACATCTACTTTTGCATTTGCACCATTGGGTTTTAGTGATGATTAAATAGATCCACGTGTAAGGTAAAGAAGGTGCCCAGTTGTGACTTCTGTTACAGCTGTCTGATGTCTTTTTACTACTCCTTGCAACATACTAGATTTCAGAAACAAACAAAAAGTCTACTATCCTCATTAGTGCAAATGATTTATGAATTCATATAATTATGTCCTTAACCTCCATTGTTTTTGTAGTACACTTCAGAGCTATCATTCTTCCTATTAAAAACATAAAGCAGGTCTTGCCCGAGCTGTTATATTTTCTGTTCTCACATCTCACTGTCAGGGTTCTCACTGAGACCAGAAAAAAGTGATTTGCAGATTTTGCACCAAGGTATCATTATAGTTATAAAATTTCCTGTTTCATTTTTCCTTTCTTCTGTCAGAATTAATCTTAAATACTGAATTTGTTGTTAATGTAATAGAAACTTTGTATTTCAGAAAAAAAGGGAAGTTGCTGTGTTTATTCACTAAAAAAAATCACATAATTATCCACAAAATCCAAACGTTGTGCAGTATTGCTGTGGCCTATAAAACAGTACCAGTTCATAAAATCAGAGCAATATAATGCACATTGAATATTAATTATGTCCTTGTATGGGAACTGCTGAGTCACGGCCTGAACCTCTGATTGATCACCTGAGGTGAGCAATGAGTCAGCCATGGGAGCACAGGTGAAGGCAATTCACCCTGCTGCCCGAAGGGGTGGAGCCTGGCTGCACCTCTCCTAGACCTATTTAAGAGCTGGCTACCAGTGGGGAAGGATCTCTTATGGAGATCTGCTCTGCTGGAGTTTCATAAGTGAGCCCACAATATAGGTAAGTGTCCTATTTATTCTCTTTGTGTTATTATAATCTGCTTTGCCTAACTCTCTTGTTTATTTCATAATTACAATATCTTAATATTCATTGATTATAGAGTCCTCAATCCCAGAGCCTAGGACTGCAGAAAAAGCAAACAGACGCATACAAATCCACGTATTAAATCTAGAATTAAACAAACGATGCTCAAGCACATTTAAGAGCAAGTAGCTATGCATCCACTTATATTTTTTGCATCTTGAAAGTGATGGTAATGTGATCATCTTCACCTGAAGACAGTTCAGAAATCAAGAAATAAATAAAGAAATTGAGAAATAAAACCTCGTCTTTTTTTCTCAATTACTTGAGAGGAGTTTATGAATTAGGTACATTCAGCATTACAGCAAAATTCTGGAAACTGATGAAGATGTTCTGGCTGTTGCAGAGCCCTGTCTGGGCAACCTCAATGTGGACATCCACTTGCTGAGAACTGCACATAAGTCAGAGAGCTTTCTTTCCAATTGTCTCTCGCTGCTGTGCTGTCCTCTGC
Source organism: Tympanuchus pallidicinctus (assembly GCF_026119805.1). NCBI lineage: Eukaryota > Metazoa > Chordata > Aves > Galliformes > Phasianidae > Tympanuchus > Tympanuchus pallidicinctus. The sequence continues at coordinate 3,100,318 of NW_026294813.1, read as the reverse complement.
TTGCATTGCTACTGTGCTCACTGCTGTTGTATTTTATGTGAATAATTTAATGGATTAGTACATACACCAGCAAATAATATCTGTATCGTACATAGGAACATCCTGTGCTCTGAGATTTTTCACATGCAAAGCAGTGTCTTTTTTCATTTGCTAATTTCTTTTTTTAAGCATGTTAAAACTTGATGTTTAAAGAACATAGGAGGATCTAGCTGAGTGGGAATCTGTGAGCAGCAGGTCAGTGTTTGGAGGGCAGTAATGTGTTGGAAGTCTGCTGGCATGTGAAATATCAGAGTAGAGACAGGATCTTTTTATGATATTAGGGAAGGACAGCTAATCAAGAACCTGAACCAATTTTTCTTTCTTCTTGGGACACTGGGAGATTTTGTTTGTTTTTCCTTTTAGAATCTGAAGTGTTTTTAGTATTAGAATTTTGCTTAGAAGGAAAAATAATAAAATTGGGTTAACAAAAGGAGTAGAGTCACAAGGCAAATCCAGAGTTAGATAAAGTAACTCCTGTTGATGTTCGAACTTCTATCTTTCTAAAGTTATCATCTTTTTAGAAAAGAGTTTGGGATAAATTTTATGGATTTTTGACTGTATTAAGCCTTTCTTCAAAGCCAGTATCTGCGGTGGTCTTTTTAAACGTGAAGCAATTGACAATAGTGAAGTGTAATAAAATAAGAGAAAAATCTCTAAAGTGGCTGGCTTTCAAAGTGAAGACTCTTCTGTCAGTGAATGAGTATCAGTTTGGGGAACCGTTCGTGGCTAAAGCTGCTCGGGTTTATTTATTTCAGGCCATGTATTACTGACTCAAAAATTGTGCAGCATTTTAACTACGTGTTTTATGAAAGAAGACAGTTATTAGGGAAAACCTTGATAGTATAAATTGGTCATGTAAAATCTGTGAATGAGTGTGTTAGACTGCAATGCAGTGATCAATTTTACAAGTGTATTATTGGAGTTCATTTTTTTACTTCGGGGTAGTATAACATAATTTTATAACAATTAACAAATCTTCCAATTGTAATAAATAAGACAGCATAGAAATATCTGTGTTGCGGTCTTAACCTGAGAGATGAAAAGAATAGTACTAAAAAAACTGAAGTAGAGAATCACTAGCAGAGAATGGAGTAAGTAACTACTTCATAATCTGTTTTGTTGCTTTTTAGTTGTCTAATATATGTATTTTTGTCCTTCTTTCTTTGAAGTTAAAAATCTTGTTTTAATTGAAACGCTGAAACTTCAGTATCTGAAAATTTGTGTTCTTCCAGAAATCTTGGTTACCATTTTGATTTAATACAATGGCTTTTCTTTTTAGACTGATTTTGCCAGGTTTAGTGGTACTAACGTGGAAACAGACTTCGTAGAGGTACCTTCACAAATGTTTGAGAACTGGGTGTGGGAAAAAGAACCGCTACAGCAAATGTCAAGACATTACAAAGATGAGAGCCATGTTGCAGATGCTCTCCTTGAGAAACTAGCTGCCTCTAGACTGGCGAATACAGGTATCTGTCTCTCTCACACAGCGTGTGTGTAAAAAATGGATTATGATTAAAAATTTGCTTGGAAACCTCAGAGAAAGTACTATCTGTAAAACATAACAAGCCCATTACTTTTCCTTTTTATGTACACTGTCTCTGTCAATACTGTCAAGAATTAAGTGAGCACTTTCAACCAAAAAGTTAAGTTTGTTGTCTTAATAATTCCTGAGTTTATTTGCTTGGTTACAGCCATTAATAAAGGCTGTTCCACTGCATACAGGAACAGCAGCAGCTCTGGTTTTCCAGGCTTACCAAAAGGATTAATATACTTCTACAACTTTCCCTAGGTTAATTTTATTTTTTTTACCCCAGCAACTCTATTTATTTAATGCTGGGTGAGAGAGAGCCTTGGTTTTCCAATTTTTTTTTCTAGTGGCCCTGGGCAGACACTGTGCATTATTAGTATAGAAGTATCAGATTTTCTGCATGTATGTTATGAATTTCATTTGCACGTGTTATTTGACAAAAATGAAAGTTGCTTGCAAGTTTACTGAATGTGCTTACATACGTGATACAAGAAGTGTTGCAGCCTTGCGTTGCTCAAACAGCCTCTTAACTCCTGAATCCAGAATCATAACTCTGTATTCTCCACTTCAGTAGGTACACTGCATTCCCAAATCAAGGTCCCAGTTCTGCTGTCTTTCCACAAGTTGTCTCTTCCTTGTCTTTATCTCAAGATTAGCAAGACCAATTTAGTGTTATTGCACCTCATCTCATTATTATTATTATATCCCTCTTTCCACTCCATCCCTGTAATCAGAGCTCCCTGCACAGCATCATTTATTGTGCAACTTATGTCATTAAAGCACTGCTGCTTATTTCATACTTCTTCCCTCTCCTAAACAAGAAGTGCTGTCCTTTCAGCTGACAGGCACTGTAACTACATAAGCATTTTATGCCGAGCAGAGGGTCGTATCTTGTAGCTTCTTCAAAATATCAGAGCCTGCAGCAGCAGCAGTTCTTGCTATCTTTGCGGTGTGTTAGGCAGTGTCACTACATCATCTGTGCAAGCCCTGTATGAAATGGCAACTAGAACTGATGACAGCTGAGAACATGATTTTAAATATTGATGTTTGCTTTTAAAATACCTGCTTTTATTAGTCTTTGATCTGGGAGGAAAGTAACACTTGAAAATATGGACCTTATAATGGTGATTCAAAAATATTCCTCTGTTTCTTTTTTCTTTTTTTTTTTTTAGCTGAAGCATTTGGATGGACATGACATAACTCAAAGTCTTTTCTGTAGTTAAAATTGTGAAAATTTAGAATGTTTGTTGAGATCTTTGAATGAAAGGTGCTAAAGAAACTCCAGCTCTTTTGGTATTAGTAAGTTGAATGTTCTTATTCCATCAGGTTTTCTAACTCTCCGCCAGATTGTTTTGAGCAAGGTTGACCAAGTGCTCCATACAAAACCATCTGTTGACCCAGGAGATGAATATGCCAAATACTGTATGGAGATCCTAGGAATTCCTGCAACCCCAGGTATATCAGTACAGTATGCCCAAATACTTCATTTAGATATGCCTTCCTATCCTAATAATGTTTGGCTTAAAAAAAAAAAAATCAAAGTTGTTGTTTGTAAAATAGCCTAACTTATGAAGCTGAAATAATTATTTTGAAAATTGGAACAATCTTAAAGATCTCTTCTGAAGGAAGATGGAAGTATCAAAAGCTGTACTTTTGCAAGTTGTATTTCGGAGCCAGATTATGTGAACATGGCATTAAATGTTCTGTCACATCTGCTTCAGATGTGCAAGTAGACCAAAATGGAATTTTCCTTTTGTAGTCACCAAAATATGCATAATGCTTTTAGACCTGTGATGTTAGTAGTTCTTAATTATATCATACAAATACGTATTAATTTCTTCAAATTTTGTTTTTTTCATACATAAAATAAATGAAATAAATGACTGCATTTGATTTTAATTAATGTGAACTTTTTAAGGAACGAACATGCCAGCTACCTTTGGGCATCTGGCAGGTGGTTACGATGGGCAGTACTATGGATACCTCTGGAGTGAAGTGTTTTCCATGGACATTTTTTATAGCTGCTTTAAGAAAGAAGGCATAATGAATCCTAAGGTAGGTAACAAATGCTTTCTTTTAAAGATTCCTGTTGTGCTTTATGTCAGAAGACACATTTATTGCAATTAGAAATTGCAATAGAAATTGCATAGAAATAACATCTCAAGTACACTTCTTGTCAAGTTCAACCGAACTGAAAAAAAAAGTGTAAATAATTTCTTTTGAAAATTATCTTGAAATTTTGGGGACTGCATGGATTTTATTATAATTATATAATTATATAATATATATAATTATATATTATGATATTATAGTCATATTGCTTTGCATTGCTTTATAACTTTTAAGACATTTAACATATATATCTTAATACTTTCCTCTTTAGTTTTAAACAAAAAAAGCCATACTCCTCCATTGAAAGAGTAGATAAGTATTCTTTCACTATGGAATATGAATAGAGCCTTAAATGTGGTATTTTTTATTTAAGTGTTACTTAGTGAATACACTTTATTTTGTTCTTTCACAGCACACTACAACTTAATTTTTTTTCCTCCTTACTTTTTCTCCCATGTGAGTTTTGAAGTTCAAGTTACTGATGGATTTCAGATTTACTGGGCTTTTTTCTCTTTGTAATTCTTCAGCCTCTTCTGCCTCCAGCAGGAAAGAGGGAGGGACAGTCAGTGTTGTAACGAGTAGTCCTACCAATTTGGACAATTTTTTAACTTCTCAACAATTGTAGCATTGGAATTCTATCTGGAGATGCTACAGCTTTGTAATGGGAACAATCTTTTGATTTTCCTGCCTGTTCCATCTTCACGCAACGCATGCTCCTCCAGGGTGATAATAGATAACAGAAAGACTGTGATCATTGGTCCTGGCCTTCGGAACTGTTTTGAGTGATTGTGCAGGCAAAACCCTGAGCCATAGTTTATCAGAACTGCTCTGTGACCTTTACTACACCCTAGGGATGGAATTGCAGTTTATTCCAATTTTTTTTGTGTAGGTTTTTGTTTTCTTTCTCAGTCACTGAATGGGCACTTTGAGAAGTGTTCAGTTACATGAGGACTAAGTGGATATTTGCAGCTAAGAGGCAACTAGGTCTGCTTTTAAGGGAAGCTTCCTGTTGCAGCTAAGAAGACAGAAATAAAAATGGTTATTTGTGTATGTGTATTCACGTGCATGGGCATGTGTGTGCCTGGCTCGCTCTCTCATGTGTGCAAACATACTTTCTTTAGACGTTCACATAACCTCAGGGGGAACTTCCACTGGAGATTTGCTTGCAGTTTCATGGCAGTACTATCCTTTTAAGTTGGTTCTCTTTTAATTTGTTCTTTGTACTCTCATTCTATTTAAGTGTAACAGTGTTCTGCAGGGTGGGAAAACCATCTTTTATAAAAAGTTGCTAGATACTAGTGAGATTTTTTTGTAGATACAGTTCTTATGTCTTGATTTAGACTACTTTTCACAACAGCAGGAAAGGAAGTCAGTTACAGTATTACGGCAAGGGCTTTCAGAAATTTGGCTTACCTCTTCCTGTTAGAATAAGATTTCTCTTCCTGTTTTGAGCAAGTTATTGAAACTCATTTAAGCATCTCTATCTGGAACAATTATTCAGCAAACACTAACATTGTTAATTGCCAAACTCCTAAGTCCATGCACATTATCTGGAATTATTTCTGGTCCCTCTAGAACTGAGTAATCTGCTGACCGGAAACACAGCAGCAGAAAGGCACATTTACACAAATAACATTTTTAAATTGAGGAACAATACTTTTTTTTTTTTTCTATTAACATTCAGGAAACTAAGACAAATAGCAAAATATAAGCAGTCCTTCTTCAGTGATAGATTGTCTTATTCACTTAGCTTTTTCCATCTGCTCTTTCAATGCAGTTAAGTAATGGGAAGTCCATCAGGTAAAAATACCTCAGATTTTGCACTAGTGATCAGTGAGCAGAGTAGTTCTGTCTCATAGGTTTCATGTGTGAGGGAAAGATATATGTATATGTACAGTTACAGAGTTTTTTTTAATTTAATACTAACAGCATCTAGCTACATGAAAAAATATTTTCTGATTCATACATATGTCTCTGAAGCCCCAAATTCTCCAGATACATTCTTATAAATGTTTTCTTTTAAAGAATGTCTTCATTTAATGTTGTCTAAGAAGCTCATTTTGTTTTTCCTAACATTAATTTCCTGCATTAATATTATTCTTGCTGAAAATATAAACTGGGTTAAGTTTCCATTATTCTAGCACACTTTAATTGGGAAATAGTGTGTGTATATATTAAATAGTTATGCATATAAAATGTGTGTATGGGCCATGTTATTCCTCACTGGTATTTGTGTTTATCTCTGTACTGTCATTCCTCAAATACATGTGGAAGAAAGAGAAATCATCAATTAAGGGAGAATGGATGTTTAGATTCTGTTTGCCTGTATATTGATCGTGTTATGGCTTATAGAATGACATCCATAACTTCAGCAAGTTAATGTGATTGTAAATCCCAAAATAATGCAAAACCACAGGAAAAATTATTTGAGGGGATAGGTTGAATTTCTCCAGTCTTGAATTGTTCCAGCCAATTTAAGTTATATTGTGGCATATTTTGTTTTATTGTCAAGAGAATCTGGAAAGAGAGGAGATGTTTTTAAAAACCTACACAATTAGACATGACAAATATGTAAAAGTTGCAGCTTCCAAGGTGAGAAATACTAATGTTCTACTTTACCTTTTATCAGGCAGGGATGAAATACAGAAATCTTATTTTGAAACCCGGAGGATCTTTGGATGGGATGGATATGCTTCAAAATTTCTTGGAGCGTAAACCAAGCCAGAGAGCTTTCCTACTGAGTAAGGGACTGTGTGTGCAGTAAAACTGTGATTCCTTTGTAGTGACGTTCATGTATGGAATGAGTTGGAAATGTCAGTGTGATTCATATTTTAACTGTGTATCATTTTAGGCAAATTGGGTTACTTTTTTCATGATTTTTTAGAAATGTGATTTTTAAATTGCACAGGACTACAGAACGCAAACATCAGGGGAAAAAGAAATCTGAAATGTGCAGAAGTTGAGAAATTTGTGTGATAACTTCTTCTTTGAACTGTTACAGTACTAATCACTATGGGGATATGTTGCCTTGTTTCTCTTTTAATAGATGCACTTAAACTGTCTTGTGAATGAATTTTAAAACTGGGGATAAAAGGGGACATTACCAGCAATAAAAGAAACATTCATTTATATTCGGTATTTTTCTATTGCATCAATGGCTCACAATTTATTTTTGGTGGAGTGGAAGTGTTTATTTTATCATGTCTTCATCATCTGACTTTCTGACAAAGTTATTTATTAACTAAGATTCTGCAGTGCAGTAAAATGTCTGCTCTTACATGTATATGAAAATGCCTACAGGATGGTATGGATATCAGTTGGCTATCCAGGTGTGTAGGAAGAAGAAAATCTAAAACCAATTTGTGGCCCATGAAGGTAAATATTATGATCTGTATCTGTCCCAGGGAATAGTTTTCTGCAGTTTTCTTTTGTAGAAGCCATCCCCAAAGGTCTCCATCACACTGCTACTAAGACCATCTTATGGCTAAAGTTGCTCTCAAGAAAGGAACGTGTGATGTTCTAAAATGGCTTGGAATCATCTTAAAGTGTTACTGTATCAAAGTAAGCTGCCATTTTTTATGTTGCCCCTTGAAAACATATTGAATCAAATTGAAGCTGTAAAGAATTGATCTTGAAATTGAAAAGATAACCTGGATAAAGACCACTTTTCTGGTTTTGCATTTCTTCATTGTAGGTATGAAACTTTTTCTGGATGTGAGTTTATTCTGACATTATTCCAAGCATGTGACGTAAAATCCCCAAAGACAGCACGTAATATAATCACAGTCTTCTGTTTTAGAAACACAAGTTAATTGCCTTAGTACTGCACAGAAACAATTACCAAACATGCCAGAACATCGGTATCTGGCAAAAAACAACCTGTGTCATAGTTGCTAGACCCATGTTTCCACTGAATTAAATTTCAAAACATTAAAAGCCTATTTAATTCCAACCCAATTTCAGGTATTCACTGTAAAATAATAATGAAGTAACTTGAAATCTTAGTCTAAAAAGCAGCTGAATTTTCAAGTTAATAATGGATCTTCTTAGAACACTCTATACAGAATTTCTTTTTCTTCCTAATCAATTCAAATAGGACTTTGGCCTGGCTGCACTAGCTTTAAAAGAACAGAAGGGATAAGATGGGAGACGTGAGAGAGAATTTAAGTGCTCAGTAAGTGGTTACCAGTTATAGCTTTCCCATTCTGCAGCTTTACTGCAAAAGACAGAATGAGTTGGCCATGCAAATTGGTCACAAACTGGTGGCTGAGGTGGTGGCTTCAGCCATCCCTGCTGCTGGTCATCTGATACAAGTCCAGCATGCAGACTGCCTGAATTGCTTGCTGGCCATATTAAAAGGATCTGTAGGTTTAAATGGTTTAAATTTTGCTCTGTGAGCCTATGGTGGCTGTTGCATATTTTGCCAACTTACTAAGAAGAGCATGAAGATGTAGAGTCCATGTTTGTAGAGACCAACTGGAGTCTGTACTTCTCTAGTTCTCCCATTCAGAGAGCTCTGTGCTGTATGTTGTTAATATAATCCTCTTCATAATCAGTAACTGGGGTTAGTCAAGTGCTGATATTTTTTGACAGATTATTTTGTTAAGCCCTTTTTTAAGAGATGATAAGGGAGCAGGGACTGTAGACACTTGGTGTGGAAGAAATAAAACTACTGCAGCAAGAAGTAAATCACGAAGTCAAGGTCTTTGTTTTCCTTCTGAAAAATGAAATTATTTCCAACTATCTTTGGTGGTAGTTAGGTGGAAACACTCAAAGAGGTTTTCTAGAAGTGTAAAGCTGTTTGTATAAGGAGATAAGGACAGAGCTAGAGATTTACTGAATTGGGGTTGCATGTCTGGGGGAGTTAAGGACTGAATAAGTACTACTAGACATCAAGAAATTATGTGGTAGCACATCAAAGAGAAAGAAAGGAAAATATTAGGTTGAAGAATTACATTTAAACAGGGCGTTTGGGCAGTAGTTGTAGAATTGTTGGTGTGAATGTTGGGAAGACCATGAAAAAGGCAGTAGCTTAATGCATAATGATTTATAAAGAAAGCATTATTTAGAAAATGATTTAGAAAGAAAATGTTAATATTTGTCTCTGAATAAATTCATTATATTTTTATTTGCGTGCCAAAGAATATTAAATTTTGCCTTGCATTTTTTTAATGGTTTAATAACAAAACATAGTAGTATTAGTCTCTCAGTAAATTTCTTGTATTTTTCTTTGCATGCTAAAGAACATGTGGTTTTGCATCAGCTTGTTGCTTAAATGCTCATGTTTCTTCCTAATATCTGGAGCTGGTTTTTTTTGTTTGTTTGTTTCACTAGTATTTTGTTCATGAATATAATGTAAGTGATAGTTTCCCCTGAAGAAAGGAAAAAATGTGATGTTGTACAGAGGAAGTTCCAGTTGTGGGGCCTGAGCTGGAAGTCTTGTATAACTAATCACAATATAAAAATGTTATATATCTGAGACCTAGCTAGGATAGATAAAGATGAATTAATTAAATAAATTGCAAGTTAGTGGTTGCCTAGAAACTAATAATGTGACCTAATTTTGTTCAGTATTGATTAACAAAGGATAGACTCAACCAATACTTGCTTGAGTTATACTCCTGATGAATTAAAAGGGCTAAATATATCACTGTTAGATGGGCTAGTGAAAAAAATCAAATGGAATTAAAATTGTGAATGAGAGTAGTGCATCTTTAAAATGTAATTGGCAAAAAATATTCACAACTTAAAAAAAGAACAGTTCTGACTAAGAACCAATCTGCTCACCAGCAAAACCAGTAATAAAAAATTGGAGAAAAACAAAAAAAAGCCCTAAAAATTGGGTCAGGAGTAGGAAACGGCTGTGAAGTAAGAAATTTTTAAATGTTAAAATGTTAAATAAAACAGACTATCAAGAAAAAATAACTCTAGAAGTGTACAGCCAATAAGTTGTAGCATATGTTAAGAACTAATCCTGTCTGTATTATTGACCTTTAGTAGATGGAAATGCTAATTTTGCTAATGATGCAAAAATATGATTTTTAATCACTGTTTGTCTTCTACATTTAGAAAGAAGCAACATCATGTAATCATATCAAATCAGAACAGTTGGGTATTTTCCAGTCTGTTATTAAGTAAGGAGTATATTAAGCAACATCTACCAAGAATAAACATCTTTGAGTGAGTAGGATTGAAAAACTTGCACTCTGCAGACTACAAGAATTGATGGGGACAGATTTTTCACAGTGCTGCTTATTTTGGAATACCACATATATGGTATCATACTAGAACAGTGCTAATTAGTTACAGTGTTCAAAAAGAGCAAATAGGTGACTGGTCACATAGCTTGAAATCTGTCTTCAGCAAAACAATCAATCTATGTAGTTTTGAATCTGAATAATTAAACCATGACTATAATTAGTAGACTGTGAGTGCTGTTACAAAAACAAGTCATGCTTTTTACAATGCTGATTAAAGTGGTTGTAGGGAAGATTTAGGTAAGGGTTATTTGTCTTAGTGCTGTATATTTTCATTTGGAATAAGGCAGTATGGTGTCAAAATGCACAGTGGTTTAAGAGCTACCTATCTGTTTTCAGAATGTAGGTGTTGGAACGGAATTACCATTGACCAGTGTTAAAAACGTTCTACAGTGGTCTCAGTTGATCGTGGTTTAGCCGTGATCAACATTCAGTGCTTGAAGATCTGAAAGCAATAGAAAAACACTGATGATAAAATTTGCAAGAAATCCAAAAAGACAGTACCACAGATTTCTACTAATTGAAAACTTTGTACATTCATCCTAAAAGTGTATGTAGCATGGCTAAATAGTAAACAGAAAAGTGGCTTAAAGCTTTGTTGAATTGTATTCTAGGAAGTACTGACTTCCGTAAGTATGTAGAAACTATTTATAGTTGTCAGGCAGTTCAATCTGTATTGATAAGAGATTATATAAATAACAGATAGTCTCATGATGGATGACTTCAAGTATGTTGTTTAATAGCAGGTTAATTTATTACATTAATATTAATGTGTATAGCAGTAGTAAAATGAACATATTTTGGAATTCAGTTTTGCTGATGACATTTTAAAGCAAAGCTAATAGGACTTTGTACTCCAAATAGACACAGATTATTTTATGTATAGTATAGATTTAAGCTCTGAAACTTGCTACCCAGGATTTTTTAGAGACTACGGGTTTTATGTATTTTCATAATAAGATACAAGAAGTTCCAATCTTGCAAGAGAAACCCATGGAGTGTATAGAGCCATTCTCCTTTTTAGGAAGACCCTGCAAAGTACAAGGTGAAGATCAGAGTAATATAGAAGAAAGTGTCTATTAATAGTCCTCTGAGGCATATACTTTTAGCTATCTGCTACAGTACTGGATGAACCTGCTTTTGGAAAAAGAGCTGCAGAATGTGCCTGAGAGGTGGAGAAAACTTTCAAAGAGATACTTTCAAAAGCTTTACTTTTCAGCTTAGCAAAAAGAAGATTATGAGAGGACTTAATCATAGTCTAGGTATTGACATCACATACTAAAATGTTCTTCAGTTCACTAGGAGAATGTTAGCTAGAAGCTGAGGTTGTTCTTTGAAAGAGAAAATAACAGCATTTTTAGTGGTGAGGGAGACTAAATAATGGGGGGAAAAAAACTGCTCTGAAGATGGGTAGAGTTGTCTATTCCTAATGGCTTCACATCTAGAAAAATAATGCTTGTCTAGGAGATATACTTTCCCCAAACACAAGATATTAGGCTTCATTCCAAGTGACAGTGAAAGAGAATGGCAGGTGAAATAACAATCAGATCAATTTTGTTGTCCTTTTCCCCTTCAAAATTCTGATTCCATAAATCTTACTTTACCAAGAAAGGTTTGTTGCGTGTTTTTGATCAGACATCAACCCTGGGTAAGCCCAGCTGTAGATCCCTCCACTGTTTCTTAAGCCTGAACTTAATGAGCAGTTATGAATCTGAATATAGGCAAATAACATACTTGAAGTTCTTCTCATTCACCTGTAAATCACTGTCTTCATTATCATAGAATCATTTAGATTGGAAAAGACTAAAAATCATCAAGTCCAATTATCACCTAGTCTTACCGAGTCCACCACTAAACCACATCTCTTAGTGCCATGTCCTCATGTCTCTTAAATACTTGCAGAGGTGGTGACTCACCACTTTTCTAGGCAGACTGTTCAGATGCCTAACCACCCTTTTTTTTCTTCCTGCTATCAAACTGAAACCTCCCATGTTGAGGTCAACTTGAGCCCACTGTTTTGTGTACTATCACTTATCACCTGAGAAAAGAGGCCAGCATTGTCCTTGATCTAACCTCCTTTCAGGTAGCTGTAGAGGGGTGAAGTCTCTTCTGTGCCTCCTCTTCTCCAAGCTAAATAACCCCAATCCTCTCAGCTTCTTCTCATGTATTTTGTTCTCTACCTCCTTCTTTAGCTTCATTGCACTTCTCTGCATGCACTAAGCAACTCCATATGCTAGCAGTGAGGGACCCATACCTGACCATATTACTCAAGGTATGGTCTTACCAGGCTGAGTACAGAGGAGTGATCACTTCCCTGGTCTGCTGGGTGCACAGTTTCTGGTGCAGATCAGAATGGTGCTGGCCTTGGCCCACTGGGCACACTGCTGGCTTGTGTCTTTGTTTTCCTCCAGGTTTTTTCCTGTGTGAACGTTTATTCTACTGGAATATACTGGAATCAGACTATTTCTAAGCCTGAAGGAGAAATTCTGATCTATGATGGCACTGAAAAGCCAAATCACTTTTTTTTTTTTTTTTTTTTTTTCCCCAGTTACAGAGTACTCTTTAATACACTGATGAAATCTGAAGTGTCTGGCTTTCATCTCTATCATCCCCTAGGAATGACACAAGTCTGCAAATTCTGATTGAAATTGCTTAATTCACAAATTGATTTAATTTTATCACTCTTGTTGTGCCATTTGCTATGCAGTGTGGTACGCTGTGAGTAGATCTATACCTAGGAACATGTCTGCCATGAAGATAAAGAGGGAAAAAGGCTTCCTAAGTGGGGTTAGCAGGGAAAATGTGCTCTGGGTTGGACTGCAGTGAGTAAATTATTTTACTAGAATACCTGAGGGTCAATACTTTCACTTAGGTAAAACATAAATATGGTATGCAAAGTATGCTTGCTGTGATGAAGGAATGACATATTAATGAGGTGGTTGTTCCCATAGAAATGTGTGAAAACTAAGTACAGAATCTAAAAACTGTTCATCACCAGCTGAGAAAATACTAAGAATTGGGTGATGAATTCCAGGTGATGATCCAGGATCACAGGAAATGACACATTCATTACAGGGAAAGATTTGTCTACACACCATAGAAGGTTTTGGTCAGTTTAGTCACATAACTGTGTCTCATGGGCTTTTTCCTTGATAAGTGCACATATGTCGTAATTTATCCATAGGTTTCAAGGCAAAAAAAACAAAAACAAAAACAAACTAGTATTATGTGGAGAGTCCTGCCTAAGTCCAGTGAAAGCATGTCTAAAGCCAAGGGCAGGGCCTGAGCATTGTACATTCTTGAATAAGAACAATTGCCCTCTCTGCAGTGATGAGAATTGCCTTCTCTGTATCACATTATTATCTTTGCCAGCATCTTTTCATTAGAAGATAAGGAGCAGGGATCCAAGAGACAGAAGAATTCTGCATTAGAAAGGCTGCCATTTTTAGCTGGTGTCCGAAGACAAGAGGGTCTCCTAATCCTGAAAATTTAAGAGCAGCTTTGCGGTTTCAATTTTTTTGGTTTGGTGGTCACTTCACACTCAAAGCAGAGACTGAAATTGACTGTCTCAAAACAAAAAGAGGGAAAAAAAAACAATTCAAGACTCTCCTAAGTGCTTACCTGGACTTGGAGAATGGAAGTTCTATTTGTGTGATACAGGCATTTGATCACCATAAGCTATGCTCTGTACTTGGTGTGTTATTTTACAAGCTGCGTGGATATGAATTCTTATGCAACTGTAGGAGGATTTGCCAGAGAAATCCCTGATATGTCTGTGGAAATAAAAAGTGTTCAGTTATCAATAAATATAAAATATATATTTATTTAAATTATTATTTAAATATTTATAAATTAAAATATTAAAAACTGATATTGAAACTTCTTTATTATCATTGCTGGAAGCATCAACAGCAAAAAAAAAAAAAAAAAAAAAAAAAGCCTACCTAGATTATTTCCTCACAATAACAAAGTTGTATAAATCGCTGATACAATATTCCTGTTATTTAAGTATGTATTACATTAATTTCATTAAGATGGAAAGTTGCATCGAAGGCTTAAATATATTATTAACTTCATTAAATAGAAGACAGCTTTGAGTTTGTGCAAAACTGTTATAATAAAGTAGAAAATGTAGAAAATAGCAGAATGAGAGTTTTCAGAATCAAAATATTGAATGTAAGAGAATATATCCCTCATTTAATTTCTCTAGTGTTGAGGTCTCACTCAGTATTTTATCTCTTGAGCTTATTGTTTAGCTAGTATAAAAATACTTGACTTAGAGGTGTTACATGTTTTGTATGAGCTATTTTTCCTCTGACTTAGGCTATTTACCCTTTAAGGAGAAATAATAGCTCAGGAAGTTTGTTTAGTTTGTTAATATAAACCAGATAATAATTTTATTTCTAAAATATTCCTACAAGTCAGAGATACGAATACAAATCAATTAGCTGTCAAAGAAAACAGCATTTAATTTTCTTATACAGATTTAATGGAACTGCATCATTTTAATTTAAGAGAAAGTATAGCAGTAAGAACTCTGGAATGGTTCCTCCCCTGTCTGAAAACTTTCAATGTGTGACTTGCGAACTGATACCTCAGAGTAGGCAACAACACATCTTTAAATAAGGTATGATTCTTTTGATACATCGTTAATACATCCAAAATAGCCTTCAGAATAGAGAATAGCTTTAAGTAACATTTCTTCATTCATTTTCAATCAGATTGTCACCTGAATCTTCTTAAAATGCAAATACAAGCTGAGCCTGACAAAGTTTTCCTAGTGCCTTTTTCTCAGTACTGGGAATGCCTTGTACTTTGTTAGCAGGTATGCTTCTCTGAAGACTCTTCACCTTCACTGTAGCTACTTCCATCTTGAAAGGTTCTAGTTTGTAAGTACTTTGTTCATTCTGCTGACAGAAAAATAGGGAATGAATAAAAAGCTCCATATCTTTTCCTTGAGCACAATGTGTAACTCATCTATGTGTAACTGGTAAATAGCATTTTATGGCTACAATTTTACACACTGAATGGCAGAGCCTAAAGTTCATTATTTAAGTAAAGCTGATTTGGGGGGAGTGCGGTTTTTTTTGTTGTTTTTGTTTTTTTCCTGATGTATCTAAAGATTTGTATCCTTCTCTTATTATTATTATTTTTTTAAAGCTAAAATTGACAACAATATCCCTTTTAATGTATAAAAAATTAGACCTGGAGAAGGTGAGCTTCAAAAAAGTATATCAGATTTTTTTTAATACAGTTTTTTTTTCTGTGACTGAAAAGGCCCAAAACAAATTTCTGTGAAAAGAATTATTTACTCTGTGTACCCTCTGCCCAGTTCAACACACCCCGCTCTCCAATCCACCCCTAATTGGAGCATGATTTGAGCCAATACATTGCTGGTTAGAGAGCCTTGATTTTTGAGCCTTGCAATTCATTGCTTTTGGCATTTAATTTTGTTACAACAAAGAATCTGATAGGTGAGGAGTTCTGGGGCCCTTTCTCTGAGCAGAGCAGAAGTTAATGCAATTACCTTCATGGAGTCTAGGTGCTGATGCAGTTGCTTCTAATAGAATGTCACTTCTGAAGAAAAGTCCCTGGCATGGAAAGAAATAATATCTGGTTCAAGTGCATCTCACAGGGACACAATGATTGAATTGCACTAGAAAATACAGGGCTAAAAGTACATTTTTTCATGTACTTGTACATGTTTTTAATTGTGTGTGCACAGTCCATTAAAAACATAAAGGAAATAATGAAATACTATTTAGGTAATCTTTTCTACTGCACCGATTTATGTGCAACAGCCTACTGTATCATTCAGTCTAAGATCTAGAAAAGTTGCTCAGCTGGTGCCTTCAGAGTTGTTGCATCAGAGTCAGACTCAGGGAGCTCCCTCCCAGTGCCTTCTGTTGCTGGTAGGTGGGTCACTGAGGGCAGGAGGGACATGCTGCTCTGCTGCAGTCCTGCTGCTCCATCTTGCTGCAGCCTGAGTCAGTTTCCAGCTGCTATTACAGAATACCCAGCTCATGCGCTGTGGCCTGGGGGGGCCCTGTTTGGGATTGAATGTTTCATTTGCAGTTGAGGCTGCTGTAGGGGTTGTGGGAGATCTAGCATTTCAAGGGATTTAAAGAATGTTAAAGTATACTGTTACTAAATTGTTCTGATTTGTCAGAAATGTTACTGAATTGCATGTTCTTATAGGTATATAATATGGGTAAGTAAGTCTGTTTTCTTGAGAATAACCAAAAGGATATTTCGAAACAAAATTATCTGCCAAATATCAAATGTGTGCCCTAAAGCATGGACACCATATGTTTTCAATTACTGAAATACAAAACCTGGTTAAGGTATTACATACATTTTAAGTAGCCAAAATAATTCAGGTGAAGTTTTCTTCCCCAAAAACAGACTGTGGAATATGTTCAGCATGGAGGTCAAACAGTTATAATGTAGCAAATTCAAAAGCAATTAAAAACTGATTATTATAAAAGGCAGTGTTGGGCGGCCTAAATTGCAGGCAGGTCTATAAGCCCAACCTATAATTTACTGCATGTAGAGAGTAATTTCTAAATGTAGGATTATAATTTATAAAAACAGATGGAGAAGGAGTTTCCTGGTACGATAATTAAGAGCTGGTACTGATTGAAATGTTTTAGCATTAGTAATGTTGACATTTTTAATTGAAGTTCTGGATTTGAATAGAAAGGGGTTTGGGTGTTTTTTTATTGTTTATATTTTGGTCAGTGCTGGAACTTGTTGGAAAATACTCTAAGAATTTTCAGTAGAAAATGGAGAAAGTTACTTCTTTTCTTTTTCTTTTTTTTTTTTAAATCATTGAAGCGCTTACATAAGTATTCCTTTCTTTAGGAAGCAAAGTTTTTATAAAACAGAAAGATTTAAATTTTCTTGTACTACACATAAGGTGTTTTCAGATAACTATAATATGGAGTGAATCACGGGCTGAGGTTTGCTGTTATGCTCATCTGGTGCAGCTGTGTTACACGAGCTGCCCAGTCAGCTTGCATGCACAAGATGGACTTGTGAAGGTCATGAAATATTTAAATGTCTTCTAAAGTACCTTAGTGGCCAACTTTGAAAGGAGAAAACACTGTGTTTTAGATAAGAACCAAACTGATGTTGTTCTTTTTATTATTTAATTAACACGTATTCACATTACCTCAGATTTCTGAATTACACCTGAAATCTCTCACTGTGGAAAAGTACTGTAAAACATGAGCCTGAAAGGCATGTAGATACCTTTCTCAGCTGTGGAAACTATCGATGCAGTTACTCCATGCAATTGTATGCTCTCAGACTGGGTGAAGTTAAAGCTGTCTCCCAGAAGCAAACCCACAACATAGTACAACAAAGCCAGAGCTGACAGTTATTGGTGAGAGCATCTATTGACAAGGCTACTGCAAAAAAAGCAGTAGGTATCAGTGTGGCTTCTCCTCTGCCTGTAACACTTGCAGATATGGATACAAGGATGTCAGGCTGACAGATGCAGATATAGATGTCAGACTAAGAAAGGAGCATTGTATTTAGTGCCAAGGGCAGGAAAGCAGCTTACCAAACGAGGCAGGAAAACAGCTTACCAAATGACAACAATGTGTGCTTCATTGCAAGACGTGTTGAAACTAAAAGTAGAATGACACTGAGTGCATGGTAATTAGAGGAGTAAACAGGAAGGTGACTGTGCTCTCCAACTGCAGAGTTAGTCCTTTGCTGGCAGTAAAATCTGATACGATGTTCAACTTTTAAAAGTGGAAACATGAAATGGTATCTCCAGGAGTACGAACTGAAGTAAATGAGGTATTTGTATGAGAAGTTAAGGTGATGGGTGTTTAAAAGCAGGATATAGAAGAGATAGAAGTTAAAAATAACGTACTGCTATGGGAAGGTGGAGGAAGGAACTTTACTGAAAGGCCTGTTTTGTTTCCATATATATAAGATCTTTAATCTTATTTATCCTGGTGTAATGCAATACATCAGATAAACTTCTCCACTTATTCCAGAGGCACTGAGCCATAAGAGGTCTGGGTCATCCAGTGTGATCCAGCATGAAGGCAGAAGCTGTTCCGTTGCTGCTTCCAGTACTCCTGCTGAGGTTATATTGGTGGACTCACGGTACTGGGCAGGAATGCCATGCGGTGGCGCGCTGCATGGAGGCCGCGCTCACTGACATGTTTTATTGATTGGTTTGCCGAGTTGGTCACAGCAAGTTAATTCTGAAACCTGTGGTCTTTTCTTTGTTGGGCGCTCTCAGTAACTCTCTAGCCTTGTTGCATACAGTGTGTTTGTCTAATGGACATGCATGTTTTGATTTCATTTCAGACTGCTAAGTAAATCAAGATCTCTGTATCTTTCATTCCAGAAATATAATCTTCTGTATTATGGACCAAACTCCATAATTAGTAGTCTAGTTTTTTGTGATACATTGATGCATATTTTAGTGATATCCTTTAAAAATCAAACTTAGGTTAGCCTGTTTTTTGGCATTTCAGTTTGGTTACCTCCATTGTAACTGCTGTGTAAATTATTTATACTCATTTCAGATAGATAGCCTATGATTATTAATAGTTAAATTTCTATATTGCTATTGCAGTTGTTATTTCAAAAGTATCACTGAAACTATGATTCTACCATGCCTCAAAAGCAGAGAGATGTTAACAAGCAGCAATTATGAAAGATTAGTTGCTCTCAATGTAAATATTTCCTCATGGTGCTGACATGTGATGAGTGTCTGTAAAAGGAGAGTGCTCTTGACTGTACACACATGAAAATTTACCAGGTGGATCTGAACTAAAAACAGCTCACTTTTACTGAAAAGTATTTATTATATACTTCTTTCAGTGTTAGCAGCAGTAGGAGCCTTTTGTTCTGTCATGCTTCATGATGTATTTTGTGTTGACAACTTTTCAAGTGACTGGGATGGAAGCTAAGTGTCCTGGACAGCAAGGACTCTGCAGTGTCTCAGCAGAGTATTTAATGGCAGCTTGGGCAGCGCTGCAGCACTGTGCCATGGAGGCAGGCCTGACACAGACAGAGATCCCATAGGGAGAAGAAGAAAGGAGGTGGTCATGTAATTGAAGACTGTACCATAAAGCACATGTACCAGTGGGTGTAATTATGGTTGAACGTAATTATGCGCCTCCTAACCTTACGTACCTTAATTATAGCACCTCCTAATTCTTTGAGTGCTTGCCTTGGAACTCAGTCCGATGTGCTCTGCTGGCCCACAAAGCACAGCACAGCTGTGTCTCTCTTGTTGCTTAAGATGGTTACTTGGTTAATGCAAACATTGGTAGGTTTTTTAATATGTATTTAATTTCTTAAAACTAGATAGTGAAGAAATTTGGCAGGTGACTTTGAAGTGGAGCTTTTGCTGGGAACCTTGGCCACCATATTTTCCTGGGCAATGAGAGCTATGCAGGATGCTCAGGAATCTGGGGGTTTTCTCAGAGCTATTTTGAAAATTACCCAAACCTTGTGCAGGAGCAGAACAGCAGCCACAGGGTCCTGCTGGCATGCCATTCACTTCAACACTTGGTTGGAATGGTCTTCCTGTGCTTGTCCTTGCCCACCCCTGTGGGAAAACCCCTCAGGCCTTCCCTGCAGTGAGCCATGACAAAATGTGAGTGTTTCCAGTGTGCACATGTCCCACGGGCTCTGTCAGAAGGAAGCTGTCCAGCCAGTTTGGTCTATGTCATCATCATGAAGGCAGAAAAGCATTCCTCCCACTGCTGTGTTTTCCTTTTAGCAGAACTTGGCCTAAACCTCATGTTGATTTGAAAGCACATAACAGCAGTAGACATGGAGATGGATGCTGACAAATACCATCTGGATGGTACAATCTTTCATCCCAACAATATTTCTACAACAGATAACAGCAGTAATGAGTACAATAAGCCCTTCAGGTTCCGGAGTCTCAAAGAGAAGTTCCTGTGCAGAACAAGAAGAGCAGTGTTCTACTTCATCCCCAGAACACTGCTTGTCAATGCAAGAGGTCCTGAAAATTCCAGTGCATTAGAGAAAGCAGTACCACGATGATGCATGGCTTGAAGTAAAGACTGTCTGGTATTTAGGTGCTAGTGAAAGGTACGAATCCTGCTGCCTATTGAGGTGAGAGGTGTGGAGGAGCCTTGTTTGCTTTGCTGTGCTGTGATGGGCCGTGTGAGCAAGGAGATGCTCTGGGGCAGGCAGACAGGAGCTGATGGTATGGGGCAGGACCCCTCATGTATACCAAAGATATCCCCGGGCATACAGCTTTAGTTAGGCTTGATGCTTTGATATGTATTCATATTGTTAAGATCTACTGGGGAGCCAAGACCTCTATTATAAAATTAGGCATACCATTTTCCCTGAACTTTCCTCAGAAAGCCTATTGGTTTCTTTTGAAGGTGCATCTCTCTGCTTCCTAACCATGGCAGAACCTTCCAGGCTGTATCTCTCTGAACAGCAGTAAGTGCTGTTGAAAGCAGTAATAATTATGCAACCAGCACTTCATTGGACACGGAGGTGAGCTCTGTACAGCCAAAAGACAAGCAGACTGTTGTGCTTCTGATACATGTGAAATCATACACCAGGAAATAAGATCCTCTTCTCTGTAAGTGGCATTGGGGAGTCTGTAGGAACTGGTGCAGGTTGCTGTGTGCTCCCATGCACTTCCTGTAAGCAGGTGGTCCTGATGGGCAAAGAGAGAGTTCCACTGTACTGCGTTTGTACAAAAAAGGAAAACAGTGGTACACCCAGTGTGGCTGCTGTGCAGTAGCAGTGAAACATGTCTGTTGAGGTTTCTTCCTCTCTGGTATCTTGAGACCTGTTGTTCTAACGACTTCTCTCCCACTCCCCTCCTCGGTTCCCTCTGCAGCTTTGATGGAGCCACCCCCAGGCTCCACATCTGTGCCCTTTCTTCTGGCTCTTAGTAACTCAGGAATGAAACAGGAGCAGCAACTCATGGCAGAGAGGGAGAGCTTCTTGTTAATGATGAGGGAAGAAGGCCACAGGAATCCTCTGCTCCATCTCTCCAACAGTGCTTTCCATCCCCACGCTGATGTCTGAACCAATGCCTCTCTGGATGCTAGCTGCTCTATTGAAGAGTCCGAACTAGATGGTTTCACCACCTGGGGACTCTGAGGAGAGCTAATCTCCTAAGAGGTGAACATACTAATTATATTGGTAATTACTGTAAAGCCTTTATGCCGCTTTTTTGCCAGTGCCCATTGCCATGGTGACGGCAGCAGGTACAGCGGCATGCCGCAGAGTCCTGGGCGGAGGGTGGGGAGCTGGTGTTCAAGTGCTTCTAGATTTTACAGCACTCAAGATGTTTCTTTGCTGCAAACAAAACTTAAAATATCAAAAAGCTATCAGAGAAATTGAGATCTCCTGCTTGTTCCCTCCTAAAGGAAGGAGCTTGCTTGTTCTTTCCTAAAACATCTGCTGCTTGTTCTTTCCTAAAACATCACTCCTGTAGGTAGGTGTGCTGGCAGGTCCTGCAGGCTGGTCTGCAGCCAGAGACCTCGAGCATGTCCTGTCTGACTCAGCAACTGCTTTTCTGCAGCCTCTTGGGCTGAGAACAACAGCCCTGCCACTTCCTAGCTCTCAGACCCTGTCTGCTGGGTGAATTTGGGAAAAGAAATTCCCACCAGTGCATCAAGTGTGTCTGAAATGGTAAACAGACTGTGCTTGGGCTGCTTTGTAGTGACTTGCAGGCTATGTTCAACTTATTGTGGCTGCTGCAGAAAGTTCTGAGGTAGTTAACATTCTTATATTCAATAGTGTTTTTTTCCCATATACTGTAAATATCAATCATTTACGCTTTCCTGATGAAGATGAAATGGTTCATAGTGTGGAGACTTGTTACCCAGGTGCCAGGCAATGCCAGTGCTCCTCCTGCCATTGTTGTGCACTGCACTGCATGTTCTGGAGTCACGAACAAAAGAAAGCAGTCAGGCACCTCCTTTCTGCCCGAGTGAGTTTCAGAACTCACAACAAGCTCCAACAGGAGCACACCAGCAGCGAGAGCAAAACGTTCTGTTTCTGTAGACAGGCACCTTTATATGGAGCATGTTAAAAATACAGTATCATAATGAAAAGATATAGGGATTCATTTTTCATAAACAAAAGTTATAGGGATTCTGTAACTAATTCCTTTCTTATATTTTTGGAAATATGAACATCCAGAAATATTACTTATTTTTCTGTGATGACCTCTGGTGCACTCTTAAAAGAAAATTCTGTGTTAATTAATGTATTTCTTTCTGTTTGGTCTAAATAATTATTCAATTCTGCAGTTGATATTGTTTCACTCTTAAACAAACCTGCTGTGTATAGCATTATACCTATCCTGTTTTTCAAAGAAAGTATGTCAGAATAATAGATAAATCACAAATGCTAAAAAAAAAAAAAAAAAAGAGGTGTCTTAGATTTAAAGAGGAACTAGATTGTCATCAGTCTTCAGAATCAGGTACTTACCTCAGAATGTAGGATCTTAAATACTTGCATCACTTGTTTACTTCTATACTTGACATTATTTTTATGACATAGCACCAGTTTTGTAACTGTACATATCTAAAATAAGAGATAGCTAATATTTGAGGTGTTTTATCTTCAGTGATTTCAGGCAAAGGAAAATTGATTTAAACTCTGAGTCTTTTCCATGCTCCAAGATAGCTCAAGACTGTGAGTTACGCTGTCCCTTGCCTGGCAAAACACTTAAAATGACAACAAGGGAGACAAATCAAGCAAAGGGTCTAAAGGAAAATGAGAACTGAGAATAAAAACCTCTGTGCAGTGCCCTTCTTATTTTACAGGCAAGTGAAGTAGTCATTAACCCTGCAGTAGGGCAGAGAGGGCCATACCCCTGGTGTCAGGATGTTGGTGCTGTGCAGCCTGCTTTCCTTGGAACCTTCCTCTGAGACAAGACACGTTGCTAAGTATTAAAGTTGTATAGTGTCTGTGTGTGGAGACAGCAGCAGTGGGCTAAGACATCTTGTGCTAGCCCCTTGTCTTCATTTCATTTCTCTGACATTGTTTTGCTAACATCCATATGCACACACATATGGAGATGTGATGGCACTCGTGTCACTGTGTGGCTGCACACTGACTGCTCTGCTGTGCAGGGGATGTCTGTCTGATACATGCTCCAGCTCAGGAGGAGCTCCATGAGAGCAGAAGAGGGTTCCAGACATGGGAATACTGATTCTTCATTAATATGCACAAGTGCAAAGACAACAGTCCGCTTCTGAGCAGGGCAGCTTTACAGCTTGATATCCATCTCCCAAAAACTAGAAAGATCTCCACAGAAAAACAAGGGTAAATGAGGGCACATGATGTTGTTTCACATCCTCACAGAGATGGCTGTCATCCAAATTTCCCTCACTGAGAAATTTAGCAGAGCTTCGGATCCACTGCCCAGGGTAAACCAGGGATAGCACACATAAAAATGCCTACATGAAGATATAGTGGAGTCAAGGATGGTTACGCGTGCACACACACACACACACACACACACACACACACACACACAGAAACCTGACCTGAAACTGGGAAACTGAAAGTTCTTCTGTCTCTACAACAATGTACTTCGCTTATCTTCAGTTGCTTCCTGCAAAGCAGGAACACAACTGCTTTCTGAAGGTGCAATATTTGAAAAAACAAGCTTGCAGTTGGCTGTGTTGGAGAAGGGGATGGCTCATCTAGTCTGTCTGACACCTGAAATGTGTGTGTAGTGTTCAGTTATAGGGCTGACTCAGCTCTGGATCTCTGTGTCTGAAAGCAGAACTCTTGCTTAGCAGCAGCAGGGGAAGCTGAAGAAAAGCAGTTGCAGAGGGGAGTGGAGAGCAAATAGTGTAAAAAATGAACAAAGACTTACTTAGTGACAGGGAGAAGCTTGTATGTTGGGGGATGGGAGAAGATAGAACCTCTTTGCAACGCGTGATGCAAACTTCAGCACTTCACAGAACCATTTCCTTATTCTGGCACTGGTGTGTAGGTTTCTTTTGCAGAAACAAGCCAGTGAGTGCTGTCAAGACTGACCACAAACCAAACTCTGCCCGTGCTGTAGTCCATGACCCAGTGGAACATTTGCCTTCATTTGTAGCTTTAGCAATGAGGCCCTGGAGCTGCATTGCGTGATGACAGAGCCATTCACCTGAGAGCTGCTCTTGCCCTTGAGTGTGTCCCTGCAGGATTTTGTTTATTCCCTTTTCACCTCCCTGAGTGCATGGCTTTTTGTACCTTTTAGAGGAAGCTGTGCAGCCACCTGTTCTTATTGGCAGGCTGAACTGGCTGAATATTTCTTTCTCATAGGCCTGAGGCTGGTGTACAGGGAAGAAAACAGCCAAACACAACCATGTTGTGCTCTCAGCCACCTCTGAGCGATGAAGTGCATCATTAAAGGCTTTGGCTGGTGGATGGTTGCCAGCCCCCACGCATGGGCTGTGCCAAGTGGGTTCTGAGTGGCCGAGGAGAGAGTGGATGAGCCGTTCTGCAGCTTTGCCATTTAGATATTACCATGATGTTTAGATGTCACGAGCCTGCAAGTGAGGAAACCTATCCGGTTTATCAAGCTGAGCTGCCTTTTTGTCTGGTTATCTCGTCTCATTTTCCGGCTAGGTGTAATGCAGTTTGTGGTTTGCCTCTGGTCTTCAGAAGGGAGGAAGAGAGCAGTGTGGCTGTTTTGATGTCAGCAGCTCTGGAAGACTCAGACTCCTCCTGTTTCTGTACCCTGAGGACAGTCCTACACCACTGCAGCATCATGGGACAGCCCAGCCACCCCAGTGACCCAAGTGTTGGCCTTGGCTTGCTGCCACCACCAAGCCCTGCGCTGGGTAACTCTGCTGCTTCTGTCCATCACGTTTCCTGCAGTGTCTCATCAGGCATTGGCATGAGACCAAGAAGAGTTCAACAACTCTGACGGCTTCCTCTGACACTCCAGTATCTAATATTTGTATTGCTCTGGTGCAGGTACTGCTGCTGCGCTACCGGTACAGAATGAGGGAGGCTCCCATCCCAAATTGCCTACAGCCCAGAGCAAGAAGGATTTACTGGTTGCCTGTCACAAATGGTCTGTGGCAGACTGGGATGCAGAGTTCAGAGCAGCTAAATCCTCGATCGTGAATTAACAAGATTATCCTTTCACTCTGAAAACAAGATTGAGAGAGATTTTGATAGTAGCAGCCCTGCTTCGCAGCTAAATTACACTGAGTTGCTTGAGACAGGATTTACAAAATCCTAAATTTTAAAACATAAAACATTTAGGATTTACACTGCCTGTACATTTATTTATTTATTTATTTATTTTAAAAAAAAAAAAGAAAAAGGAAAAAGCCCCAGTGGTAAAATGTAATGCCACTTTGGTTATACAGATAAAGTTGCAAGTCCAATGTGAGGCTGTTTGAAAATTATGTGCCTGACATGTCTTTTATTTTTAATAGCTTCCGTGACATCATGGATGCTTTCATGTTTGGAGTAACTTGTTCCACAACAGAGCAGATGTCCTGGTGCTCACACATGCCTGCCACACTGAGCAAGTCAGCAAAGTTGTATGCCCTGAGAGCAGCCCTGCTGGTGTTCTGGGTGCCATGGAGCACAGTGGGTGGATCATCCACAGGGAATGGTTTCAGTGGGTGAATTTCTGGGCACATAGAGTGCCGCAGAGTGGTTCCTGGCATGGACACAGGTGCTGGCCTCAGAATTACTATACAAACTCTCCCTGATGTTTATGGCCTGCCTGTGTGAAGGATTGCTTTACACAAAAGCAGTATTTGATGAAAATGTGCCAAAATAATGAATTGTTTTGTGGAAAGGGAAGGTCACAGACAAGTACTGTGTTTAAAATATATCTCTGGCAATTAAATCCAGAGCACAGACGGGAGCTGATCTCCCACAAAATGCCAGCACAGGCCTTCCCTGGCTCTTTCTGCTTCACCACCCTTCCCACTGCGCCCATTCCTCTCCTTACAGTGTTCCCATGCAGACTGACAGCCTTGGTATCTTTTAGGATCTGTTGAGAAGGGAGCAGAAGAGCAGCTGTTCAGATACCAGGCTCTTATTGGTGAAATGGACAAGAACAGTGCATGCGTGTCTTTGAGCAGGCCTCGGGAAGACTGTAGGGCCTTACCTCTGCATGGCTCCTTCCCAACCATTTTGCTCAGACTGTGGCAGCAGCTCAGCAAAGTGACTTGCTGCCAGGGCTGCCAGGGGCCCACGCTGCACCTTCCTGTCCCCACAGCATGGCAGACCTTCATGTCTGTCAGCCTCACGTGGCAGCACGCTCTCCTGGTGTGGGGACACACATCCTGCCACACCTGCCTCCGTGCCCTTGGTGGGATCTGTCCCCTTCTGTGGCTGGGGGCATGCTCAGCATGGCGTGCAGGCTGTGGAAGAGTTGCCTGTGTGGGGTTTAAATGCAGAGCAGGTCCACTGCTGCCTCACAGGCAGCCTCTGCAGCCTGGTCCCAGGGCACTCCATTTCTGCTCAGGGTTTCCTGGGTACACCAGAGGCTGTGTCCAGGAGCTGCTGCACTGCAGAGCACGGCCCTAAGGAGAGAGGGGACAAAAAATGACCTGATTGTAAGGAGTTTGTTTGAAACTTATGTGCTGTGAATATGAGCTGTGGAAAGACGGCCTTGAATGCATTTGTCCGACACTCTCATCAGTATTTGTCACATTGAAAAAGAACATCCTTGCTATCTGGTGAAATTAAGCAGTGAGACTAATCCACCATCCCTCCGCTCTGTAGTGCTCCATTCTGGGTCACTGAGCTTATTAGAATGACTTTCATTTATTTAGAGCAGATAGTGAGGACGAGGGAAAGCAGTGCTGTACTGCTAATGGATGGCCATCTCCCAGTGTCACCGTCTTTCCAGAGTAAGGAACTCCCACTTTCCCTCTGAAGTACATTTTCAGGTGTTCGAACTCACGTTTGTCCTGTAATTTTCCATTGTTCCTTTCGCAGCGTTCACCACTTGCCTTCATGATATTCACTGAGGGTTGAAATTAGGAGCAGATGTTGCCCTTGTGCTGTGCTGCAGCCCTGGCCTTGGTCAGGGACGGGTGAGCCCAGTACCCTGGCACAGGCCCAATGCCCTGCTCTGTCTCAGCAGAGCACTGCGCATAAACCCTGCCTGCACCGGGGATTGGAAAATCTCCCCTCATTTTCACAGGGAGATTTTACCGTTGAAAGCTGGGAGGCTGGAGAGAAGAACCTATGCAGATTGTGCTACCATAGCCAAGTTTTTTTGCCAGGGTTTTGATATAGCATATATACCTTTAAAGTCTTGTCTCATTGTGTTCGTTCCAGAACTATTTGCGTGGAGAGCCTTTGATTCTGCATGACTGCATAAACTGCTGGCACAAGATTCCTTTTCTTCTTTTCCAAATCATTGTTGTACATAGTATTAATGCTGAATCTTAAATTACCCTGCATACTTGTCTGACAATTCTGTATTGTGTTTTGGTCTAAACATGCCTTAATGTCAGACTTTTCTTATTTGCAGTCCACTTGTTAAATTCTCTCTGTTTGGAAAATTACACATGAACTCTGATGACAAGATCCATACTTATTTTAAAGATATAAGTGATTTAAAAAGGAAGACTTCTGAAGCTGAACACATATGCCAGAGCCAAAGCTCCATGGAATTTTCACAAGCTGTTATTATTAGCTATTAGATTAAAATAAGTTAAAATACTTTTCTGAAATTGTCTAGTACGTGGATATGCAGAAAAGATTTATTTCAGTAAACTCATACAGCAAGAGCATTTCGTAACTCAGGTTAGTGAACAGCAGGCAGGAGCATTACAGATAGGCTAAAAATACATATTCACCTGCTTGACTGTAGAAAACTTGCTTCCTTCTTGAGAGTATTTTAGAGAAGCAAAACCTCAACATGCCCAGGAGTTCCGTGAGCACGAGAAAAACTCTCAGGCACTTCAGTTAGCCCACTTTAACCTGTGCAGACTGCTCCAGTTGTCTGGTGGCTGTTTCGTGACTTAGTGCTCATGCCTCCCACAAAGTCCTTTCCTCCTCAAAACCAGCAGAATACACCAGTGACATTAAGAATATTCCAGAGATCAGAGAAAACCAGGATTGGAACAAAGGGTAACTGTAATCATGATAATAAACTATGTGAGGCTTTCATGGGTTTGCATGATGAGTAGTTGCACAGCTCAGCTGTGTTCATGTGCAGTATGAGATCATGGGCGTTTGTCTTTAGTATGGTTTCTAAGAGCTCTGCAAAATCTGCTGCTTCCTTCTGGAGGCCAAGTGCAGCATCACTGCTGTAGATAATGACGGAAAGCATACAGAGATACTTGGAAGTTAATGAAGAGAAAAACAGCTTGGAAAAAAAACCAAAACAATTCTTGATGCACAAAAACCAATAAAAGCAATGGTGATCCATCTACCTGCCATGGTGATCCATCTACCTTAGTGCTCCAGTCCCTCCTGAACTGAATATACATTGAAGCAGTAAAGAATTATTAGATTTTTTTAAGCAAACAAATCTTAAAATTTATTTGCATGTGAACTTTTAGTAATTCAATGGATCTGAATGATTGAGAAAAATATTCTATCATATTTTTTAAATCTGTGGTAATGCCAGAGCATTATTGTTCTATTCTCTACCTCATTGTAAGAAGCTATACATAGAAGGAGTATTGTATGGACTCTAGATTTGGAAGAGAACTGTGTCTGTTTATTGTAATTTTGAAATCTGCTTTCCTGTGTCCTAAATGTTTATTTCTGAATAACCTATGAAATCTAATTACTTGTAATTACGCAAAAATTTAAGCATATGTTCTGCTTTCTTTCTTCTGATGATCAAAAGAGAAATTCCCGTTCTTACCATATTACCTAAGTTGTACTAACATTCTTACCATAAAGCCCACATTTAAGCCAATGTGAAAGACTTACCACTTTTGTTTTGATTTGTTTGCATAAAGTGCTGTACAAATTGAATATGTATCCAGAAAAATATTTTACTGGAGAAAATAGTACAGGGACTTGGGTGGCAGTACAAACAAATGGAATGGAATTAATGGGTTTCCTCTGCTTCTTTTCAGTATTGTTATTCACTGCCTTCACTTCTGAATGAATACACAGTCAAAATGCACGATACAAAAGAACTCAAAGCAAATGTAATTATACATTCACTGTATTATCTTTAGCTTTATTGCACTAAAAAAGCACATTCCTTCCCCATTCTAGCCTAAAGAAAACTGATTCTCTACAGTCCAAAACAGCCATTTTCAGTAACAGATCTAAATGAGTATCTTTTCCCAACTAGTCATTGGGTTTAGAAATTCACAGTATTTATTGCATACTGTTATTACTGTAATTCTTAATTTACTTGTAGGTCAGCAGGAAATTCCCAGCACTAATTGGTTCTCTCAGAATCTTGGGAGCATGGCTTAAATGAGAAAATCCAGCATACCCTTTCTTGAAAAACAATCTTACATGCTGGAAATGAAAGGTAAAACTTCTAAAATCATGTGTTTGATATGAAAATCTGAGGCAATGATAGTTGAAGTCATATTGGTTTTGTGTTTTCTAGATGAAGACTAATGTGATATGCACAATAGTGAACTTTTTATAGCTGATGAAAATTTTCAATGCAATTTTGGACATCAATGAGTCTTCCGTTGAGCTTGTGTTGTTCAGAAAGCAAGCTGCTCTGCCACCTTGTCTGTGCTAAGCTCTCTGGCTTGGAGGGATGCATGGTTGTTTCTTAATGAGATCCTGCTAGCATTTTCAGAACTTCTTTTGAGGACACTTTTTTAGAGATAGAAGTTCAGGCATACAATGAAAGTTCATTTCTGACCTTCTGAAAGTGCTCGTGTGCACTTTCAAACTTCTGCATTTCTTTCTCTTTCCCAACAGCATTGCTGCAGTTACGGTAAGGCAGTAATTATTTTCTGTGCCTGCTTGTCACATGCAAAAAATAACAATAATAACTGTATGTGGATAAACATCAGATTGATTTCACACACACATATGCTCAGAAACAGTATTTTCATTCAGGATTGTTTCGTACACTGTATAAATACACAGATGTGATGATCTGCTTGTGTTTCTTTACCATGGGGCATCTCATATGAGAAACAACAGTGGCACATTGCCTGAAAAGTGAAGAGGACAGACCATGTTTATGTATGATTACATCAAGCTCATTTTTTCACTGCTGTTTTTACTTTGTGCTTTTGTAACTGAAAATTGACATTCATGCAAAAATGTCAGTGTGGAGGAGGAAAATAGGAGAGCATTTCTGTATGTTATTATTCCCCTAGAAGCACAAGGAGCTCATTTTAGCTTATGTTTGTATTATGTAAATTGCCATCAATGGAAATGGGAAGCTTACAAGACAAATACAGACCATTCCAGGTTGTTTTATAACTGCTTCAGGACTTGCCCACCCTTGATACTTTTATCAGCAAAGTTTAGCAAGCATCATAGTGTATCAAAGCAGAGTATGCATGGTGGATGTGTTTTACAACTGTGTCAACTACACAGAAAAAGTAGCCTCCTGCAAGAAGATACTCTTTGAAAGAAGTGTAACACTGTCAGCACCAATATTTATGAAAATGTTCTGTAACAAACAAACAAGATTTGCCACAATTTTGAACAATATTCCAAAATGGAGTATTTCCACTCAGAAAAAAAAAGACCAACAACGGTGAATGATAATAAAAAATAATGAAGGCAGCAAATCTCACATTAATTGAAAGTAGTTTTCTTATTATTCAGTAGTCAAACAATGATAAACACAAGAAGTATGCAAAACATAAAAAATTATAAATATGTTTACATTTTTACACAGTTTAGTACTTCAGTAAGCTAAAAAGTGGCAAGTTACACACAAATAACACTGTGTGCCATACGATTCATGTGATTGACTCAGCTTTACACTTTCAGGAAAAATTATTCTTAACACCTGGCCAATTAATTTCAAGCATGAGGGAACAACTGAAATATATTCCATTTAAATTCTTCAAACTGGGCACTTGATTGGAGTGTGTATTCTGAATTTATCTTGCTAACTTCAAGTGAAATATTATTAACTTAGGCTGTGATTGCCGCACTATGGTACTGGCACAACTGGTTTTTCCTAAAGCTGTGATGAGAATTATTAACTGTTATAAATTAGCAGACTTCTAGAACCTCCACTGTAACTGGCTTTTCTGTGAGCAAGAAACCCAGCTCAAAACAGAAGCATTTAGGAATTTTACTTTCCATAAAACAAATGGAATGAAATGCAAAAATACTTTTATTGGACCTAGGTTCCAGCCTTTTATTCGGAAATCTCTAATACATATTCAGCCTTTAATCCTCAAGTGGCTGTAAACAACCACAAGGCTCCAACAAGGCTCCAACAGAGCAGTGTCAGGCCAAAAATGGGAAAGTACTGAAATCCCATTTAAACCTTTTGCCAGAACTCTCAAAGACTTGCTTTTTTTTTTTTTTTTTTTTTTGCTTTTTTTTTTTTTTCCATGCATTTATTTCATTAGATGGGATATTTGCATAGATCAAGGGCTTTCTTTTTGGAGTGATGTGCTAGTTATTACTTCTCCATCTCTTCTGCTCTTTCCCACTCTTCCCTTCATTCTGTCCCTTCATTTGCTTACCTCCCTCTTCTTTACAGTCTTAATAATTTCTCCCTCTCTTTTATTTATTTTGACCTCCGTTTCCATCAGACCAACACTTTTGCTCTTCAATAAAGTTGTAAGAGGAAAACCTTAATCTATTTTAAAGACAGACTAATTGATGAAGGGATTGCATGACTACTGTTGTTAAAGAAAGAAAGTAGACACGGCAGTTTTCTGCCTCACATCATGTTCACCTTAATTGCATTTCTCAGCTTTTGCTTCTGAATGATCTTTTAGAATGCCTGTTTATTTGCAGTCTCTATGCTACAACATGAGTTTGTTTCCTTTAATTTCCTTTTTCAGTTTCTTCCTTGTTCTCCCAAGGCTTTGAGAAGACCACTGGATATATTTTTGCTCCATATGATAATTTTTACTGTTGTCAATCTTCTCCATCTCTTTCCAGCTGTACATTACTACATACTAGCTGTTCACATACATTTCTTCAGTAGCCACCAATAGATATGACTTCTTAAACATTACTTCTCAAGTTTCTCGGTTTCAACAGCTCCTCCCTACCTTGTAGACTC
Organism: Tympanuchus pallidicinctus; assembly: GCF_026119805.1. Classification (NCBI taxonomy): domain Eukaryota; kingdom Metazoa; phylum Chordata; class Aves; order Galliformes; family Phasianidae; genus Tympanuchus; species Tympanuchus pallidicinctus. The sequence goes on along the minus strand of NW_026294813.1, from coordinate 3,068,214 downwards.
CTTAATTGATTTTCTACTTGCATTTTTTGCCTAAGAAATTACTCACACAATGCTCATAGTTCTGATCCTTTGGTTACAAGAGAACTAACATGAGTTTTTTTCCTCATTTCCAAAAGCCTGTATTTACAGTCGGCATGACTGGAATTTGCTAGTCTATGCTATACACAGGAAAGCAATACAAATGCTGGGGCAATTACATGATGTTTGAATGTGTGGAACATCTATCCAACTTGCTCCATCATGGCCTGCCTGGACTTACTTTCCTTTTCCCAAGGCAGCATTCTTTACCTGGGACCAGTTTATACGTCCTTCATAGGCCAGTCTTTCTCTGAAGGTCTGAAGCTAAACTATTTCATTCCACTCCAGTGGGAGATTAAGGTCTTCAGTATTCAGTGGTGGCTGAACACTCCCCTTTTAATTGCAGTCCCATGAATAAGAGATAACTCAGCACTGCACTCCAGTTGTTTTCATTCTTCATGGAAACAATTACGGGATGATGGGGAATTCATAGGAAAGGAATGGATGGTCTGCATATTTGTGTGTAAAGGGGAGTATTGTGGCAGAAAGAGTAGTAAGAAAAGCAAGATGATCATTTGCCGCCTGAAAATAATGTGTCCAACGCTCTTCCACATTTAAAATACCTTATTTATTTTTTATAGCATGTTGATGATTGTAATCCATCAAAAGTAGAATGCTTTCCATATTGAACAGGGAGTGATAAAGAGAATGTTTTCTGTGTGGGATGGAACAGAAGCCATCTAATCTTCTCTGAAGAACAGTTGCTTATGGCCGGGAAGGCATAGCTTTCCACGTTGGAGAGAATAAGGAGAGCTGTAAAGTAGTAGTTCTTACATTTTGAATTCAGTTTTTACTGCTTACAGAAAAGCTTCAACTTTCCAGTGGATCTCTGTTATTCAAAAATCAATAATCAACACTGAATACTGAAAACACTAACAACCGTTTGTGCCTCTTATTTGTGCATCACTATATTCCCATAATTTGACTTCTCAGAAAAACCATCTAATACCACCTCAGACCACCTAAAGACTGATTTCAACTACAACTGCAACAAATAATACGCTCTGAAAAAGGTAATGTTAAGGATATTGATCAGACTAGGGGAGACTCTAATTCAGATTATAAACCCTGTTTGTCACCCTATTCACCAAAAACATTCATATTATTTACTCTCAAAGCTGGTCAACCCCGAGGACCATGGGCAGAGAGCACAAAGCCGTTCTCTGAAGCCTATGAGGTGGAGGAGAACTTTCTGTGGAACTTAGTTGTAACAGCATAGGATGATCTTTAGATGAGTGATGACAAGACAGATTTGACTCATTTGCTGAAATACTGAGATTTCCAAGAGTTTTCCCTGAGGAACTCAACAAGATGATGGGAAGTGAGGAATGATAAAATCCATGTGTGGGAGGAGGAGAAGCAAGGGAAATAAAGGAGTGTTTCCCAGTGAGCATCTGAGAGTGAGTGAACTATTGGACATCGTTTTTTAAACTAGCTCTTAAAATTTCTGGCATGGTCACTGCCTGAAAATGGAGGCAACTGAGAAGAGTAATCAGGAATTCAGAGAGATCTGAAGCTGGATTTTACAAGCAGAGAACTGTGAAAAGCCCACAGCAGCACTGCAAGCTGAACTCCTTCACCTGAGAACCAAAAGAATGCTGTCTCTTGTGTAGCTTTTCACATTAACATCGTATTAGTCAGGCAGAGAAACATTTACTGGCTGATATTCTTTTCTCAGGATTTCTGGCACAAGTAGCCTGTAAGACTGGCCATCTGAATGCATAGATGCAGTCAGCACATAGGCCCTTGGTTTGGCACTCAAGTGAAGCAGTTCTGGCTTTCATTTGAGCCTTCTCCACAAAAGCATGTCAGTCTCAGAATCCTCACTGTCTATAGTGAAGTGACTTCAGTAAGTCCTTCCATGGCAAAATTTAGTCAGGCATCTGACATAGAAGTACATCTAAGCAAAGGTATAGGATAGAATTCCTCCATGCGGAAGAAATGGCACCCACATTCATCTACACTTGCTGAACATTGGTGGAGACCACACAGTGGATGTGAACACAATGAAGGGTGAGTGCTGTATTGCAGCAGTTGCTGCGGTGGGTTGTCTCAGCGGGCACAGATTGTTATCAGCACAGCATGCAGGCTCTTGTCCATCACTGATATAAGTGAACATCTAATTGTAGTGACTAAGTTGAAAATCAGCGTCTGATAGCTGAGAATTTATGAAATAGTGTCTTTGTGCTCTTTGTGTTTGTTTGCTGCAGTTTCCATGGAAATAAATAGGAGGCATTGCTTATAGCATTACGTATCTCATCTAGCATATTTCATATTTAGCATATTGATGTATATATAATATATATATGTAGCATATTGATGTATATATAAAAACTTACGTATGCAGAAATCTATTTATTAATAACTATATTGAAACATGAATGTGCAGCTGAATTGAAAATAATATAGTTCTTACATAAATGTGGCATTGAAAAGAACACAACCATATCCTGGTAATTTCCTTTTTTCTTCAGAGTTAGGAGGAGAAGATGTCATAGAATAGAATCATAGAATCAATCAGGTTGGAAAAGACCTTAAAGATCATCAAGTCCAACCAGCCATAACCTAACCATACTACCCTTACTAACCAGCCTTTGCTAAATCATGTCCCTGCGCACCACATCCAAAAGGTTTTTAAACATCCAGAGATGGTGACTCAACCAGCTATCTATGTCTATGCAGATCTAAAATGCTGAACAGCCAGACAAGGGCAGTGTAATTCCACATGTGAATATCTTAAAAAGTAGTTTATGAATATCCACATCTCGGAGGATTTATTTCCGAATTGTCTCCTGGTTTTACAGTGGAACTAATTCAAGGTTTCTGCTAATAGTAAAGAATGAACTGAAAAAGTATACTGTCGTTTCTCTTCTTTAATAAAATGATGACACACCTATATCAGTGGTTTTTTAGATGGAAGTGGTTGTTACTGGTACTCCCCATGCAAATCATTAGGAAAGGGCAAACAAAATCTGAAAATATTTTAAAATGCCTCTTCCATAACAGTATGCCAATTTGTTCATCCACTACTAGGAGGAAGGTGTTTGAGACAACTGTGCCAACAAACCTACTCTGTATCTAAAATACACACATCTTTATCACCTGAGCTTCTCCACTGATTTCACAGCAAATTCAGTATCTACTGTATTTCCTGTACTAGATTGAACATCATCTTTCTAGATAAGATGGCTGAAAAAGAAAAAAAAATACAGTACAAATTACCCTGTATAGGGAAACACAAATCAAAACACTCTTCACAAAATCAGCCACAATGCATAACACTCTGGGAAAAACTCTTTAAAAGTGCCCTGGGAGAAACAGGCTGTACTTTTGAATTAGACAACACAATACCATCCATGAACCTAATGATGCAAAAAGAAAACCCTTGCAGACAGTATGTTTTTATTATTTTATATATATATATTCCATATGTTTTGATGTTGATAAGTGTTAAATAATTACAGCACCTACTAAAAAACATCCGTGAAAAATTCTACTGGGTACCCTTTTCCACCTCTCTTTTCAAACAGTGCTTCCAGTATTGAATTCATAACCCATAGCATAACAAATTGCCTTTGCACTAACAAATGCTCATCAAAACAAAATCTTGTCAGCACAACAAATGCAAAATTCATGGATACCAACACATTTAACATAATTGATGTCAGTGCACCAAAGAATTATTAATTTCCATGCATATTGCTCCTCTCCTTTTAAAAATGTGATATGTTATATCAAACATAACAAATGCCCTCATGGGAGTTAGGTGTGTGAAACTAATTGACCATCATTCACTACAATGAACTACAGAGATGTCTGACTGAGGACAAAACACTTCGAATCGTAAGAGAATATTTTTAAAGCAAAGAATAAATTCCAGTTCTTGCACACATCAGATCCTCATAGGAGATGTACAAATAATTTTCAGTAAACGATCCTGGGAACTAAATTCTCAACAACGGATAAACAAATTGTAGGCTCAGTTGTGACATGGTTTTTAAAGCTTGCTGTTTTCTTGCCGATTCATCCCTGTACATTCATGTCAGCAACTGTTCTCTCTCCCATAGTTAAACTGATTAAAATGTTTCATTATACTAAGAACAATCACATCTAACTTGTATTTAGTTTGGATTGCTACTTGTCAGATCTGATTAATGAATGCCAGTCAAGTCCTAAAGCTTGTTTGCTTTCTCCAGTTCTTCTAATTAAAGATTACCTCTTCCACAAAACTTGTCTCACTAATACCGTGGCATAATATCCAGAGCATCACAAGTACACTCTCAAAATGCACAGAAGTTAGGTAAACTTTTAATTGGTGTACTTATTCTCCCGCTTTTGCAGAAAATGAAAGGGGTCTGGGAGGAAGGGGGAAATAAATACATTTACACTTTACACAGGCAACTATAAGGTTGAAAAGCAGTGCCCTAAGGGCCTCATTACAACAACTGTAGTTCATACTGAATGTTTTTCCTTGAATCTAAAGGCTTCTGTTCCACCTGTGTATAGATTTAAGTGGATTTGTCTCATCAATAGTAAAGAACAAGGCTATTTTTATTGCTAGGCTAATTTTTTTTCAGTGCAAATTCAAAGGGACAACTTCCCCCCAAAGCAGTGTGTCTGCTTAATCTCAGTGTACACTAATTACAAAACTATGAAATACGTTCATGAAAATATGTTGAGTTGCTGCTGCCATGATGCTCAGTTGTGGTCTCTGCTCTTTTGTTAATAGCATGGTTAGTTAGTTAGAAAATGCAAAGATTCTATCTATGCATTTTCTCAATCTAAGCTTAACTAAGTAAAATATTTTAAGTATATTATTTGTAGAAATCATATTACAGAATAACTACTGCTGTTGACTAAAGTGTTCTTCTCAAAGCACTTAGTAAATTGACATTCTCTGCTGAGAGCATTTGCTTGTTTGTAGGCATGGAAATGTGTTGATCCATAACATTTTCACCTCTGTGGCACGGAAAGTCGTACTTCCTTATTGATGTATAGCATATTAGTCATGTCTGCCAGTTAAGATTTGTATTAAAATCCTGCCTTTGGATGGAAGAAATTAAGAGATGAAATTCGTGGCTTAAAACATTTAAATTATTACTCTAGTTTTATTGTTTGCCTGAAAACTAAGGATAGATAAAACTAAAAAAAAAAATTCTTCATTTCAGATTTTAAAAAGTATCTGCAAAACTGTTCTTCCTACAGAAACAATTTAAAAGTCTATAGTTCTTATCAGTTATGCCGGCTACACAGAGGTGATGTTTTATGTTTGCTTCATTGACATTTAATGTGTAGTTTCAAACATGGCCATCTACAAGAAACTGAGCTTTAAATTTAATTGAGCCAGCATTACATCTGGGAATGTACGTATTTTTAGGACTCAGTATTTCATTGAGATTATTCATAGAAAGTGAGGTGAATGGACAAACACGGAAAATTAAGGACTGTGCACATTATATAATTGTGTTGCTAAAAACAAACAGATCTGTATTCCTTCACAAGAAAACTTGAAGGTCAAAACAGAAATGAAGAAGTGACCCACATCACGAAATCTTAAAATGTAAAATAAATGCAATTCATTCCACAGTTACAGAAATTTGGAGTTATTCATTGGTTAGCATGATTGGTATCATAATCATAAATACGCCTAAATAGAAAAATTATGGAGTGATACTTTTTATACATTTATAATGTTCAGCTACACATTACATGTTCATCAACTTGGTATTCCAGAATTCATTTGTAGGGGTTTTTGTTAGTTTAAAAACACCAGCTTTGCTAATTTTAAGCAAACTTGCCACAGAGATTCTTTTGTAACAGTGAAGAGAGAGGAATGATCATTTTCCTGCAGGATGCAGCACAACAGACTTTGGAATAGCAATTTAACTATCATAGAAATATTATGAAGTTACTATAGAGCTAGCACGGTTCACTTTTGATAGAACAGCTATTTCTGGTCTGATTAGAACCTCTGGACACAAATACCCTCAGCAGCATTAATTGCTACACTTTTTGGATTCAAAAATCTTTCTAAGGGCAGCTGGTAAGAGTTTATAGCAAAAAAATATTGATAAAATAGCTCATTTTAAGCACGTTTTTGACAACTTCATGTTTAACTCAAGTCTTGAGCGTGGCCAGAAGTAGCTCTGCAGGAGCTTCTGAGTGAGGGATTGATGGCTACAGTCCACAGAGGTCCCTGTCCTCACACGACATGGTTGCAGTTTTCATTCCTTTCTGTTTGTTTTGACCAGTGCAGGATTTATGTAAGGGCATCAGCTGTCAAAACAGGCTCTCAGGCTAAGAGGCTACAGCATAGCTTAAAGTCAGTGCTAAGGAGACTGCCCAGGAGCAAAACAGTCCAAATCAGAGGAGAGTAAAGGTGCCTTAACTTCACCTTTTTGTCTTTTCTTCTCCTTACAAAACACCATGCCAACTGCTCCTCAGCCAGAATTCAGGAGCTCACCCATGGTAACCAAGGAAGAGAAATACAAACAAAAAGTCACAATTAAATGTTTAAAAATAACTCTAAAACATTCCTAACCATTTCTGGAATAGAGCATACACAAAACAGGTTGTAGTGTTACAAAGGTTTCCTAGTGCTATTTGTGTAATACCGTAAAACTTAATTACATAATACATTTATTTTCACTGCTACATTTGATATTTTACTATTTGAAAACTGTAGAGCCCAGCATAGATAAAAACTTCTTTCTAAGGCGTAACACAGTGTTTAGTTAGTGTCAGTTTTTCATTGTTTCAACATTAAACTGAACAGAGATGGTTTAATTAGCTTCTCTTAAAATATAGGAGACGGGCATTATACATTGAGGAACTTGTAACAGCATACTTCTGGGCCTTAATTGCCAGGGAATTATAGCATTATTGTTGTTGTTGTTTAAATTGATTTCACCAGTATAATTGCAGTATTATCCTGTTGTGAATCAGATCAATCAAAATATTCTACTTTGGATCATGGACAAACGTAAATTATAGAGTATCCCTAAAATAAATGGCAAAACTTCAACATGCACTAATTATAGAAAAGACTACCCATTGTCTCTTTATGTCTTTCAGGCAATTATGACTTCCAGTAATTGTTATTTAATGTTTGTATTGCAATGATGTCCAAAAGTCCCAATTCTGACCAAGTTAAGATCCACTGTTCCCATACCTCAGCATTTAATGAGAAATGTTTACTCTGAAGTAAGTACCTTTCATCTAGCCAGAAAAGTTTGAAGACGTAAATGTAACAAACAACATTTGTAAGAACAGGGAAAACCAGCAGTAAGCACTCTGAACAACTACACGTGTTGCTTAGCCCATTTAAACACTCAGGGCTTCAGTTTAGTTTACTCAGTGTTTACTCACATTGCTATTCAAATACAAAAATAGAAATTTCAGTGAGAGAATTTTGGACTTCATGTCTAATGTGAAGTTGTGTATAAAGAATTTGTTTAAACTTTCACTGGGATCACTTGCAGAGTATCACTTGGAAGACTCATTATATAACTATATTTTGTACTTTATGCACTTAATCTGTAATTACAGGGTAACTGGGATAACAACCCTGGGAATTAATGTTGCTGGGGACTCCGTTGAAGCTGTAATCTAAATACTATCTTGATATTTATAGCACTTCTAAATCCCTGGGATAACTCTTGGTATTTTTTAGTTTGCATAGACAGTTGTATCTTTTCTGTGCAACATGTCTTCAGGAGCTGTAGTCCAGCTATCTATAGTATCAGTAATCTTTGGCTAGGCTTTTATTTTTGATGGCTAAAACTGCAAGCAAAATTGTGTCTTACACTGAAACTAATGTTACAGCTATGCCTGATCCATCATGGGAACAATAGTTGCTATAAATTTCCCACACCCATCTGTTACCCAGCTGCACTGGTAAATGCATTGGGCAATTTGCAGCAAACTTTGCCAAAGAACAATTTCACACCAATAAAAGCTACAACAATGTCATGCATAACACAGGTGCCTTGGAGAGTTCATGAAGGAGGACATGGGTTACAGAAAGAGATTTGCATTAATTATGATAAGGATGCATTATTTGTTACTTGATCAGAATGATCAATTGCTCATGAGATAAAATACTGGTAATTTTATTAAAACACCAGTATAGTGCATTATGGTGGGAAATTCTAAATCTGTTATCAGTGTTCTTAACAGTAGTAGCTGAAGCTCTCAATCTTGGTCTTAGTCCACAGTGGAGTTATTTTAAGTAAAATACCTTTTCTAAACAACAACAAAGTGGTGATTTTGCCCTTTCTTTCATTCCTTCTTTCTTTCCTTCTTTTTCTTTCTCCCTCTCTTTCTTCCTTTCTTTCTTTCTCTCTCTCTCTCTCTCTCTCTTTCTTTCAAAACAAAGATGATTTCATGCTTTGTGAAATATGTATACAATTCTATTTTTTACAAACTCTGATGGTTATCTATAATTCAGTTTAATTATTTAAATCCAGGCACAGCTGTAGTCCCCAAAGAGGATTGTATGCTCTGTAAAGATGGAGTGAGAATTCATAGAAAAGGGAAGAAACAATCAGTGAATATTATTACCCTAGTAGAAACTCATGCTTGCTTTCTATATCTGGATACAAATTAAATTCTTGAATGTGCAACTCCCACACACAGCTGAGTACTTTTAAATAACAGTAATGTTAAACATAGTGGGCTTATATAAATATGTCCAGCTGCATGTTTAACAAAGTTTCATCAGAATCCGAATGAAGCAACTAATGATCCTGAATGGAAGACCACTGAAATTACTTTCAGAGAGAGCAGCAAGGGTTTAAAAGCTTCTTCACTTCTTGTACAAGCTAACAATCAGACGAAGGTCTGTGCTAAGCTGACGGCGTTAGTGGCTCACGTAAACTGGCTTTTTACAGCATTTTGTCCATTTCTAAGTGAGAAGATTACAAAAATACAGCTGCGTTGGTGGCAGTCCAGCAGAGAAGCCCAGGATTAAATGGGCACAGAAGCAGAGGCATCTCTGTCCTCAGGCATGGTCCCTGCAGAAGACAATTAAGGGACATAAGGTGAGCAGCAGGAACATCCCTCCCTGCTGCCAGCAGAGTGCTCTGCCTGGCGGCTGAGCAAAACCGGAGCTCCAGGACTGCCGCAGAGGCATATTGTGCTCACCATGGGGTGTCAAACACCTCTTTCAAACAGCGGGGAAATTAAATAGAAAAACATTCTCATCAGTGCACTGCCGAGACCTAGCAAACAGGAGTGAACGCTGTAGAGCTGCGACTGCTTTTCCAACCTATTTGTACACCACTAGCTGCTGTGGCTGACAGCCTTTCAGCACGGCTATGTAGTTGTACAGCGGGTTGACGTACCTAGAAATACACCTGTACTGCAGGCCTCAGCATACCTGCCTGTGCACAGCGCAGTGGGACAAGTCGTGGCTCTTTCACCACTGGTCTCCGGAGCCCTCGGCCAGCACCGCCATGCATGCCAGACAGCCTGCTTCGTGATCAATATTTTCACCATTTGAAGGTAATATCTGTCATTATTAGATTAAGAAGCCGAGCTGCTTATGCCCAAGAAATCATTTGCCGTTCGGGACTGAATTTGTCTCAACAACTGATGCGTTCCTACAGGAGGGGAACGAGGCGCGTCTCCATCCTCTCTAGTGCCTTCACCTCTCGCCCTTGTCTCTCGGTCGTACCGGCCGACGAAGCCGGCCCGGCCCGCGAACAGCTCCCGCTCACCCCGCGAGCCTCCGCGCGCCCGCTTACCCCGCCCCGCCTCGGCCCGAGCCCAGACTGCGCCCTCCACCCCCTCCGCCTCATTCCTCCACGGCGCGCTCCCGCTCCCCGCGGGGTGTCATTGGCCCCTCGGCCCGTCCCTCACGATGCCCCTGGCCCGGGATTGGCTGCGCCGCCGCCTCCCGCTCTCAGCCCCACGCCTGCGCGGGGGAGGGGCGGCCGGTAGGGCTCGGCGGCCGCGGCGGCCGATCCGCGCGCCCCTCCCCCGCCGCAGCCCAGCGTGGGCGCTCCCGCCGCACCCCCGCCCCTCTCCACCGCCTCCCACGGCCCCGGCCCCGCTCTCGCCCCGCCCCCGCCGTGCCTCCCCCCCCCCCCGCTCTGCCCCGTCCTGGGCGGCGGTGCGCGGCGCCGGCAGCCGCAGGGGCGCGGCGGCCTCGGTCTCGTACGCTCCTCTGTCGCGTCCTTACCGCCACCCCCCGGGGCGTTCCCGCGGCTTCGTCGCCGCCGCCGCCGAGGCCGGGGAGGGGCGGGAGGCCGAACGGAGGAGAAGGGGGAAGCGTGCGAGAGGAGGCGGGGAGAGAGGGCGGCGGCGGGCGGGCAGGTGAGGCGGGCGGCGTCGCGCCCTGGGGGGGGGCGGGAGGGCGGTAGGGCGGCCCGGGCTGAGGCGGCGGGCGGGCGGGCAGGCAGGGACCGCGAGACTGGGGCGGGGGCGCCGTCGCTGCTGGATGGTCGCGGCGCAGGGCGGGGCTGCCTTGGGGCAGAGTGCGGCGCCGGGAGGAGCCCTTCCCCCGTACGCACACACATATAGGCGCACACGCATAGACACACGCATACAGACACATACAGACAGACACACACACGCATACATACATACATACATACATACATACATACATACATACATACATACATACATACATACATACATACATACATACATACACGCTCGCTCGCTCGCTCGCTCGCTCGCTCGCTCGCGCATTCGGCGCGCTGCAGCCGCCGCCCCCGTCTCGTTGAAAGCTGTTGGTTTTTTTCTCTCTGTCCCTCCCTTCTTCCCCGCTCCCCTCCCTCCTTCCCTCCCTTCTCTCCCCGTTCAGCGGTCGGAACGCCCGATTGGATTTAATACGTTTCCTCGCGGTCGGGAGAAACTCGCGGCCGCCGGACCCGGTTCGGACGCCCGAGGCAAGGTGAGCGTCACCGAGAGGGCCCGGGGTCGGCGGCGGCGGAGCCGTCCCTCCGCCCAGGCGGGGATTGGCAGGAAAGCGCTCTCTCCCCGTGCCGATATCCTGTTTTCGGCCTGCGCGGCCCCTCGCCCCGCGGCCCTTTGTGCGGCCCCGTCTCGCCGCGCTGCGTGAGCGACGGAGCGGCCGCGCCGGGGGAGGTGGGGCGGGCGGGGGGAGCCCGAGGAGACGGAAAGTTCCGAGCTCCGCGGGCACAGAAGTTTCTTTGTTTGCGGGAGGTGTTGGGCTGGAGGCGCTCGGCTCGGTGCTGCGCGTCCTGCCCTTGCGAATGATCGCAGCGTGGTTAAGTTCTCGGCAAATTAGAAAGTTCCGGAGGAGGCAAACGTTTTTCTTTAATCGGAAGATTCCGAGGCTCCGCGCGCCCCGTGCCCGCCGCCCGCTCTGTTCCGGGGTGCTGGCAGGAGCCGGGCGGCCCCAGGAAGGAGCCCCCGCCCAGCCCCGGGACGGCCGCGCTGCGCTGCCTTTCGCTCTGCGCGTCTCGAGGGCTTCCGTCCGAAAGAAGAAAGGCGTGCTGGTCCCTGACCGCTTAGCAGCGTGCCGCCGGGCCCCGGCTGAACGCAACCCCGCTGTTTTATTATTTTTAAGTCTAAGCGTCCCATCCGAAGTTCTTGGAGGGGAAGCTGAACGTGAAGTTCTGGTGTAAGGTTTTTGTTATTGCTGCGCTGCTCCTGTCGCGGGAGCCTGCTGGTTGCATGTAGTGAAAGCAGCGTCGCTCACCACGGACTCGCTCGCATGCCTCAGAGGAGTTACTGGTTAGTCTCTTCGTGATTGGGAATGCTTGCATGAACTGGAAGCCGTAGCTCTGCTGGCTTATCTAGATAGTGTTCTCTTGCCTGAGCCAGCGTGTTTGGCAGCTGCAGTGCTTCTGGTTTGTTGTATCCAAGGCGTGCTGGTGTTTGTAAGAGTTGGACAGTCACTTCTGTGCACTACTTGAAACTGTTACGTGCACAGCTCTTTAACAGCACCTTGTATAGCAGGGAATGAGCAAAGTTATTAATCCACCTCTGTCGGTCTGATTGAGCATGAGGACAAATGTCAGCATTTAACTGACTTAAAGTAGCGTCTGGTGCTGATAACAAGTAGATGATTTGGCTTGTTTATGGACTTACCTTTCTAAGCAGCAGAAAGGTTATTCTGAGGTGGCTGAAAGGGCTGGACAGAATAAATGACAGTGGACTTTGATTTCCTTATATGGGTGGTGCTTGGCAAAAAAGCAATGAAGTCTAAATAGAGTAATCTTTTTACAAAGAACGTCACTTTCCAAGCCAGTGTTTTAGCCCCAGTGATGACTTGAGATTCCATGGGGGGATAGATACTGTAGCAGTGCATGACAAATTTAGTTGTAAACCACTGTGTTGTAATGGAGGCAATTTTGTTTCTTTTCAGACCTTTTGTGTTCCTCATGATGCACTTGATATTTTTCAATGCGGTGGGGAAGAATAGATCCTTGTAGTGGAGCAGCAACTTTTTACGCTGGTGTTTTGTCACCATGGTAGCTGTGGATAAGGCTCTTTTTAATGATGAAAGTGGAATTCAGTACTGCGTACAGCTAATCGTTATATCACAGAATACCATTCATGTCATTAACATAGCTTAGAAGTTATGAAGGAGTGTATTCTTCCTTGAGATCAACCATCTCAACTGAATTAGGCTGACATTGGTATTTGTGTTATGAAAAAAATGATGCAAACATACACGTGGCAGCTCACATTATTTGGAGCAGCACATTCATAGGTAAGTGTTGATGGCTTGGGGAAACATTCTTTTTACCTGGCCGTTCCTTGCTTATGAGTTAAATTAAGCTCATGTAAACATTAGTAATTTTATGTAGGTATGTTTAGTGAACAAGGTGGAAATTACAGGATATGGCACGCTATGGAATATGATTATCACAGTTACCACTGTATGTTGTTTGAATGGTCTTAGCAAAAGTATGAGTGTAGTTTTATTACTAATAAGTCAGACAGTACATAATATTTGATATAAATGTGATGTTCTGAAAGTTGGCTGGTGTAATAGACTGGTGTAAGAAAACCAATTTATGCTTTGTCCTTGGTGGAGTTGGTTCAGAGATCACCGATCTGAGCGAGGAGGGCCATGCTTGGAGGATCCTCATTAGGTAAGGCATGCACACGTGTAACATGCATTTAACTTACCATGTTAGCAGTAGGTTCTAGAAATAGAAAGGGATGGGAGCAGGATTCTTCAACTCAACTTTCCTGTTGGGGTGTAATGAATCATTACCTGTCTGCTCTGGGCTTTTTGTTCTGTTTTTATTCTTCCTGCTTACAAACAAAAAGGAAAATCCTCTGGGGAAAATGTTATGTAAAGATCAAATGCTTGATATGTCATCTTTCAGAAAGTTCTCCCTATGGAATAAGCTAAAAGACCATCTGACGTTTACAGATCTAACCTCTTCCGTATGAGTAACTGGTCAGGCGGACAGGAAAACTGCTCTTAGGGATACAAAAACTGTTTCATTTTGTGAGCATGTAGATGTTGATGTTAACAGTCAATACAGGTTTAAGTCTGAATTATCTGGAAAATGAAGGTTCAGATACATTGCTATTTTGCATTTGTTAGCTTTTAAAGGAAAACTGTGTCAGACAATACTTTTCATATCAGAATGAAAACTTTAAATAATTTGTTAATCAGTTATTTATTAACTATTTACTGATTTCATTATTTTCTCAAGCTTAAAAAGTACACTATTGTGGTAACCTATTAGTTCGCTAGCCTAGAATCTTTGTAACACCTGTAAGTCCAAAACACCACTTATAAGTAAAAGCTACTTTTCTACATCTTAGAGAAGTTGAACTGATTTGGAGTTTTGTTTCATGTTTTGAGTACATAAAGATTTTTTTTTTTTTTCTAGTGTCGTGGTAATGTGAACAATTCTGTGTTGGCAGACTCTGGTCCAGTTCTGGACAAGAACTACATTTTTGGTGGTGTTTGGGGTAGGAGGCTGGTCAGAGCTTCACATGAGTTTCCCACAGTCTTAACTGTTCTCTTCATCCTGGGTAGCAGCTGCTGTGTGCCTCTGCAGTTTTGAACTGTGAAGGTGGCATGTAGAACCCACAGTCAGCACAGCTGGCACACTAAAAAAACAGTAAAAAATAGTGTCTGTTGTACGTCAGTAACTATTAATTATTCGGCAGCTTTATTTAGTTTGAGGAAACAGGTGAGAGCTTAACTGGACTTGGTGTACTTGGTTTCTTTTATTTTTCTGTGAGATTTTTAATTAGTAAAAAGATGACTACTAAAATACAGCTTTAACTTCTGATTAAAAATTCATTGTTCATGTGTTGAGAGTATAACTTTGTAACAACTAATTTTTGAAAGTGAGGATGCTGATTTGGTAGAGATCTATAAATCATCTTCTGCGTAAGAAGAATAGGAGAGGTAAATATTGCTGTAATGAAGTTGCTAGTATTTTTATGTAGTAACCGTGGGATTATTCTACTTTTTTGGTAATGTTCTTCATCATCTGCTCTTAAGGGTTTTTTTTTCCCCTCTGATACTTATTTCAGTACAGCTATTGACTTATTACTCTTTGTTTAATTTTGTCTGTATTTTCTGTAAAGGTGTTGTAGAAGCAGGGAATGTACAATTATTTGGTGTAACTTGAATTAGCACTGCCCTGTACTCTCCCTCTGCCCTGATTTCAGCTCAGACAGTGATGTTTGGCTGCTGTGAGCAATGAGTGTGCGGCTGGGGCTGGACCAGGCCACTCAGTGGGGCAGAGCTGCCAGTGTGATGGTGTGTTTCAGGTGGCAGTTGCAGGTTGGGATGTCCTGTGCTGTACTTTGAACATGCCTGGTCTAGACCTAAAAGGTTACTTAAAATAATAAAGACAGCATCTGTCCTTGTAAGAATGAAGGTACCTCAAAGATGAATGATTCAAAAATGTACAACTTCTGCCTAGTTTCCCAAATTTTAAATATGATATTATACATCTTTGTATCTTTTTAAAATGAAGCTATGGGTTCTCCAGCTCTCTGTAACTCTAAATTCTGCAAGTATAAAGCTATAATACATATGCAAATTGAAGCAGCTACTATAAGCAAACTTTTTGATTCTAATTCTAATTTCTGTGTAAACGCCTTTGCAGGAGTAACAACTGGAAGAAATTGCAGGTTGGTAATCTCAGAGTGGTCAGTTAAGAATTCACTAGGTGTATGAGCAAAACTGAACATTGTTATAAGCTTTTAATGATCTCATAATGTTCAGTTCTCTTTTTGTGTAGTTCAGTATGTGCATTCCTGCACTTCTTGTCTTGTAGTCTTTGTCATGAAACTTGCAAAGGTGGAATAAACAGAGATAAATAATTTACTACTTGAACCATGTCTGTTTGACTGTTCAGCATTATCACACTTCCAGTGGGAGAGACTGCAGCTGTGTGAGCAGAATTTCTGGGAACAGATAGGAAGGGACTACTTGTTTGAAGTGTTGAATGTTATGCTCTCTTGAAGGTAAAATTCTGTTTTAGGAAGTAGGTGCCTTCCTGTGGGCTGGTTGTGCTCAATGTCTACCTCTTGTCTCAGTTGTGCTGGTTGCTAGCTTTAGGCTTAGAGGAAGCTCTGATGTAGTATACAAAAGTAGTGTACAAGAGTACTTGCATGAAAAGTTTCTAGTGCAATTCTAATTTCAAAAGGATTCTGTGAAGTGGCCAGCGACTTTCTCTCTTTGTTCAGATACATTTGGTTATCAATGCTGAATTTAAAATATCTGAAATTCTATCTGTATCCCTGGAAAACTGGATGTAAAAATGATCTACATCTGAATAGTGTCTGAAATGCAGCACCAGATTCTTTTGAGCATAAGTTGCAGGTTCAGCAAAAATCAAAATGTTTTTGCCATGGATGTAATTTTTAGTGTTTGGATGATGGAAAGCATTTCCAGACTCATTTGGAATGTTTCTGGTAGGCTGCTAGGAAATAAAACGTTTTGAGAGCTGCTGCTTTTTCTCTGCACTTTACTGTAGTGATCTTGGAATTAATCTTTTTGAAGGAAGAAGTGATAGCTCTGAAAATGATCCCAGTTGTCAGTAATTTGTCAGCAAAATTAATATCAGTGGTAACCAACATGACTTCATC
The DNA here is from genome assembly GCF_026119805.1 of Tympanuchus pallidicinctus. NCBI lineage: Eukaryota > Metazoa > Chordata > Aves > Galliformes > Phasianidae > Tympanuchus > Tympanuchus pallidicinctus. The sequence goes on along the minus strand of NW_026294813.1, from coordinate 3,052,083 downwards.
AAAGGCAAGTCATGCTTGACAAACTTGGTGGCCTTTTATGATGGAGTTAGAGCGTCAGTGGATAAGGAAGAGCAACTGATGTCATCTGTCTGGACTTGTGCAAAGCACAGATAGAGACTGGGCAGAGAATGGCTTGAGAGCAGCCCTGAGAAGAAGGATTTGGGGATGTTGGCTGATGGAAGATTCAGCGCAAGACAGCAATGTGCTCTTGCAACCCAGAAGGCAAACTGTCCTGGCTTGCACCAAGAAAAGTGTGGCCAGCAGGTCGAGGAAGATGATTCTGTCCCTCTTATTCTGCTCCCATGAGACCCCACCTGGAGTGCTGTATACAGTTCCCAACACAAGAAGGACATGGAGCTGTTGGAGGGGGTCCAGAGGAGGGCCACAAAGATGAGAGGGCTGTAGCACCTCTACTATGAAGACAGGCTGAGAGAGCTGTAACTATTCAGACTGGAGAAGAGAAAGCTTCAAGGAGACCTTATAGCAGCCTTCCAGTACCTGAAGGGGGCCTACAGGACGGGTGGGGAGGGATTCTTTAGAAGGGCATGTAGTAGTGACAGGATGAAGGGAAATTTTTTAAACTGGAAGAGGACAGATTTAGACTAAGTATTAGGAAGAAATTCCTTACTGTGAGGGTGGTGAGACCCTGGAACATGTTGCCAGAGAACTTTTGGATGCCCCCTCCCAGAAAGAGTTCAGGGCCAGGCTGGATGGGACTTTGAGCCACCTGGTCTAGAGGGAGGTGTCCCTGCCTATAGCAAGGGATTGGAACTAGGTGATCTTAAAGGTCCCTTCCAACCCAAACCATTCTGTGATTCTATGTTTACTGCAGTTCTTCTGCCTTCATTTACAGGTAACCCTGAAAATGGAATAGGGGTAGATTATATGAAATAGGATATCAGAGAACTCTTAAATAATTATACTAATTTCTTATTATTATTTCTTTTTCTGTTATGTTTAATAATCTGCATGTGCTTATCTGTACTTGCGGTCCAAGTAAAAGAAAAGCTTGGCTAGATAAGTATTTCCAAGATCAAGGTATATATTTTTAATAACAGTAAAGTGAAAATTATGACAGGAAAAAAGCCTAGGGCCTTCCTGACCTTAGTGTTCTACAGCCACTTGTATTCTCTGCTACAGAGTATAACTTGCAGGTGTTGAATTCACTTGTTTTCCCTTTCTTCTAATGGATGGGTGCGCTGAGGGAAGATGAATGTGCTTACAGCTGTTATCTTACACTCTCAAGATGCTGCTTGTATATCTTTTTGCAGTGGCAAATGACTTGATGGTGACCTGGAAGGTCATCTTGGTAGTGAGCTCTTCCTAGGAGAGCATACTCATTTTGGATTTCTGCTCTCATGATCATTTGTGATATTAGCTCTGAAACCATAGATCTTTAAATTCTGAGCTGTGCTATTTTGTTTGTTTGTTTTCGTTTTGTTTCTGAGCTGACTAGTGAGAGAAAATTCCTTAAGTTCACATCTCTGTGACTCATAGTTAGTCACAGTTATCCAGTGTTTGTACGGTTTAATTCAGCTCTACTAAACTTATGTAGGATTATTTATTCTAAGTAAAGGAAAATACTAGTGAATTTTTCAGTAGATTACTTTCTGGGGGAAGAATTTACAGACACAGGGAATAGAGTGAAGAATGCTAAATAGTACTCGGAAAAAAATGTAAAATTTGACTTTAAGGTAATTTTTGTTGGTTCATGTATGGGTGTTGGTTTTTTTTTTGTTTTTTTTTTTGTTTTAGTTTTCCTGAAGGAAAAAATTAACTTAAGGCTTCAGTTGTAAGTGGAAAGAGGAGAAAGATGCTTAAACCTGTGTGTTCCCATCCTGTCTGGGAATGTGGCAGGAAGGGGAAATCAATTGGGCCTCTGAATTTGGCATGCCATCTGGCTCTAATTCTGATAGATAAGATCAGAAACACTGACATGGGAGAGAGAAACTACTGGAGCTTTACTGTTTTTACTATGCTATTGTTTAACTACAGTGCATCATTGGCATCTTATTTTAAGAGATTTTTTTTTTTTTTTCCTGAAACAATGTTCTATATAGGAGGGAGCTTTCTGTGGGTGTTACAAAATCCTGTTCTTCCAGTGCATTATTCTTAATGTAGACTTCCATACTTCAGGTCTCTTACCAGAAATTTCATCTAAGAAATTTAAAACATAGACAATACAAAAACTAAAAAAGCAAGGTAAAATGAAAATGACCTTTAATAGACTTAGATGAGATAAATTTACTTTTTCATTTGTATTTATTTGAGTGAGCTCCTCACTCAGAGATCAGAGCTTCAGCACTTTTGTCTTACTTCACTGAAGCAAAGCAAAGGTGCTGAGGATTGTGGCATTCCTGTGTTCTTCTTGCAGTGCTGCTTTTACTAGAGAAAGGTGGAGCAGACAAATGTTTTTGTGGAGTTTTCCTGTTCGGTACTGGTAAAAAGGAAGGAGAGGCATTGTCAGGATTTCCAGTGTTCTGTATTCCTTCATGACATTGCTGTTACTGAATTGGTTGTGCAGTAGCAGTCTGTGACAACTCATGGGAAAGATCATGGCCCTGTAAAGAGAATGAATTAAAACAGGATTACAGGATGGAAGAGAAGTGAATCTCTACTCACAGTTACTTTTAGATCTCATTCTTACTTTTCTCATACCTCTACTTCAAAAAACCTGGTCACGAAGCAGCAAACTGTAACCCAGACTTTCGGAAACAGTGCACTCACTTCCATCTGTCCCAGGTGTAGTAAGTCCCTGCCTGTTGCTACTGAATTCAATTAGGTGTTCAATCATTTCAGATTCATAGATAACAAGATATTCAATTTGCGTTAAATACTAATAGTTATATTTCAACTTCTGAATTTGAAATATCTTTTTTGGAATGACCTTAGCATGGGAATACTATTATTTTTCCTGAAACTTGTATAAACTTGTTTTTAATCACTGAAGCGTCTGAGGGGAGAAGTAGCCATTGGATAATTAAAGTTATTTGAAATCACAGTTAAGAATTTTTCTGGAATTTCCACTTTGTCTTCTTCAGGTCTTTTTCCTAGTGTGAGGAAAAAAGGCTTATTACTTCAGCAGCCAATTAGTAAAGCACTGCCCTACTTCTTAAAATATTTCTTTGGTGCCACTGAAGTAACTATTTTCCTCCTACTAAAAAAGCATGGGATTTAGGGAAGTTAAGTGGAAGTTTTGAGGCTGTAATTTGCACTGTGATGGCAAGGAAGAATGAATTGTTTAAACTTTCTTATTGGTGAAAACTTTTTCTCTATTTAAGCTGTATTAACAACTTTGATAATTTGGTTACAGAGAACTTGTCCTTCAGTGTAGTTATCTAAATCCCAAATAATTCTTCAATTATTATTTTTTTTTTAATTGTGAACTGTAAACTTCTACTCCTCACTATCTAAGGAGACAAAGAATACATTGGAAACCACTTAAGAAAACATATATATTTTAAATTTTGTTGTAACATTTTCTTATCTAATCTTCAGAACACCTGATGCATTAAAATAAAACTTATTGTGGTTTTTGATTTTTTTTTTAAAGTCTGATCACAGTCTCTTAGCATGGAATAACACAACAGTACATGAAGAGAAAAATAACTTCACTTACATGCTTATTTACTGTGTTAGGAGTGAAAAGAGATTACAAATTGGCAAAACTGAAGTTGTATGTTCTGAAAGTAAAGCTAAATACGGGTCAAGAAAAATAGTGCTTCACCACATGGGAGACTTCTTGAAAAGTCTTGTATTTAGAACCATGGCTCAGGCAAAGAAAAGTAATTCTTGTATACCAAAATTATAATTGCTGATTGATATAGATGAGGATTTATGTATGAATGTATGAATGTATAAGAAGAAAAAAATAAAGTTCAGGCATTCTTTTGTTTGTCCAAGACACTAATGCTGCTGAGAGGGGTTTTGGCCTAGTATCATTATTATTTCATCATTATTATTGTGTAAACTAGAAGGAGAAGGTACACTGAATCTGGAAAATACTGATTTTTATTTTTAATTCTCTTTATTGAAATAGACTGGCTATTCCTTACCGAAACAGTGAAAAAAGTGCTTTTTAAAGCTTAACTGCAAATATAAACTTGCTTTTCCAGTACAACATTTCGTAAAAAGATATGGGAAGGCAAAAAATAAACTGACTTGCTGAGATGGGCAGTGGAATAACGACAGAAACGTTCTTTAAGACAGAGCATTCTAAAGAAAACTCAAACTCCTTTTGCATGTTCTGTTTCTTTAAGCACTGCGTTTCATTACAGCATTTTGTCTTTCAGAATGCATCTCTACTTGTGTTTGTAGTAGTATCTGTTTTGTTGGTTTTTTTGTTGGTTTTTTTTTTTTGCAATAGAGCAGTCCCTAATGGGGATTGAATATGTGCCCCTGCAAGCACTCCTGTCTTTTAAACTGTGTTCTGTGAGTGGGTTTCCGCTTGTATTACTTTCACCACCAGCTGAGTTGTGTAACCTGTTTAGATGTGGTGCAGGAGTTTTCTGGGCAGCTTATGTGCTTTGTTATTAGCTTCAAGGTATTTGGTATAGTTCTTCCTCTCATGTTTCCAGTCTCTGATTTCTGATTCTCAGTCTGTTATTTTTTTGAGCCTACTATGTTCGTCTGACCTTTGTTTGATCGTCCTAGTTTTAGCTAGAAGTTTTGGTAATTATGTTTTTGGAGTGGGGTGCATATGAAGCAGGACATCGGGTTTTTGTTTTTAATATACAGACTGCACATTGTAAAAAAATAAATAAACAAATAAAAATTAACTGTCGATCTTCTGATGGAAATTTTCTTTTTTCTTTCCCCTTTACCATGTTAATTTGTGTTGTACTGCTATGTGTTTCATGAATTTATCTGCGGGAAAAGTCTAGTTAACGGATGAGAACTTTTATACTGAAATACTGCATATTTACAACAGTGCAGCTTGCTTGTTTAAAAACCTTTACTATCTGCTGCAGATGGCTGAGTAGTGTAAGGAGTGGTTTCCTGGCTACATTGTACATGAAGTGCCAAATATGATGAGAGCAGTTTTGTGCTGGAATACCAAAATATATTAAATTCATTCAGGAAGCAACATATGTCAAATGAATAAAAATTTCACACTCATGCAAAACAGAATATGTTAGCTATGCTTTTCAAATCTGTTCCCCTACCCTCACAAACTGAGGGGTTAAAAGGACTTAGTGTTGTATGTATTGAGAGTAGTATTAAGTATTAATTGCTGGGTTAGGCTTTTGGTATTTTCTTTGCTGTTCATTTCCCTATACCTTTGCTTTTTTTATTAACACGTGCTGTATACTGAAATGGAAACTTAAAGGCTATCAGTAGGGGTGTTGTATATGAAAAAGAGTATTTTAATTTTTGAATATTTAGGCATGTGCACGGCATATAAGACCATTTATTTAATTTGTTATGGCTGGTGACATGCTTTTCTTTACCTTCTGAAGAGAGATGTATGTATTTGCTTGATATTGCAGGTAGAGAAACAGCATTGTTAATGTCTCCTGCTGTTAATTTTTCACTTCTGCCCTAACTCTGCAATTTCAGCAAGTTCTCAAGATGGGAAGTGAAAACATTCAATAATAGCTCCATGTATTGCAGGATTTTATGATAAAGAAGCAAACTCATGGTAGAGGGCATTTTGTTGTATCTTACTTCCTTGTTTGCAAAGAGGGTGGTGGTCACTTTGTTTCAGTTTCCAACTCTAAATTTGTAGATTTTGCTTCTGCTCTCAAGTAATTTGAAAACTTTAATTTTGTAGCTGTCTTAAGCTAACCCAGAGAAACAGCATGTATGTTTAAAGCAGTTTTGTTTGTACTTTCTGAATGTTTTTTTTCTTCTGCTACTAGTCATACAGTTATATAATTCACTGAGGTTAATTTTTTACATGAGGTCTTCAGTGTTGTTCTGTCCTGTGATAGCACCCTGAAGGAGGAGGGAGTTGAGGAAGTATTTTCATAGCTGTAGCAAGCATGGATGTATTTAAATCAAGCATTTAATAATGAGATAGTTTCTCCTAAAACTTGGCTGTAGCTGAAGCCATAATAATTTCTGTATTCTTTTTGTATAAATGTATGTGTAGGTATGCAAGATTAACAGATCTGTCTTGAAGTGGAGTGCAATCTTGCTAATCTTGTCTTCTGAACTGAAGGAAGAAATGTTGGTGTTTCTCTTTTGAATTCCCTGTTGCTTCTTGAAGTCTTTAGCTTTTCCATGGTAATGATGCTACCAAGAAAGTGTTCATGTGCTGAGACAATATGTACAGTCCATAAGAATTTCTGCAGTTACTTCCGTGTGTTTAGGTCCACCTCATTTCAGTTCTCGTGTGCTTTCAGATTTGTTTTGCCACTCTACCAGTTTTCCCTGACTGTGATGTATTATTTTGTCTGGTCTCACCAGCTCTCTTCAGTATAGTAGTAGTCTCTATCAGTATATATCGTATAGCTAGGAGAGATTCTGTAGAGAGCATAAATAGGAATGAAAATGTCTTCTTTCTCTGCCTTAATTGTCTGCAGCATGGCAGCTGTCTTCATTCTAACCAAGAAATTTTGTGTTTTATGAACAAATGTTGGTCCTGTTATGCATAGGAAAGCCTTTCCTGTTCAAGCATGATGCATTCCATTGTTTCTACTCCTCTCCATATTTATCAGTGGCTGCAACTCTGTCCTATAGCTACTGAATTTTAGAAAGTATCAGAAGTAATGACATGAAGATATTTTCCATCAGGTCCATGGTTTACTTCTGTCCTTTTTTTGTTTGAACAACTTCTCATCACTTCTCATAAGTTCTCATCACTTATAGTTTTAATAGGTAAACAAAACTATGGAGTCCACTGATTTATTTATTCTTCCTCTGGAGTTCACTCCAGATTTTCTACTAACATGTATATGTTATTGGTAGCAATGTAGAGCCAACTTCTCATATTTAGTGAGTCTCTCTCTCTAAAAACATCTTAAGCAAACAATTATCTTATTGCGAATTTTACCCTTTGTAACAATTATCTTATTGTGAATTTTACCCTTTGTGAGATAGTTTGCAACTCAAATCAGCTCTATGTTCTGGTTTATAATAGCATCTTGATTGTTATGCTTTGTTTCGTCCTTCCTAGTATTTTCCTTTTGAAAGTATCCCTTTTCCTTAGGCTGTCAAAGACTGACTGTAGATTTGCAAGCAGGATAGAAGAGAGTTCTGTGGAATTTTTATCCGTTTCTTATTATCAGAATTATGTTAGGTGTGCATTTCATTCTAACTTGAATTCAAATCTCATGTGGTCTGCAGAGGCACTGGTTTCATCCATACAAACTATTAGACTTGCTTTACATCTGAACAGCTAAACGTTCCCCAGTAGTTGTTTTATTACAAGGACTTAACATGGCATAAATTGTTTCACCTTTTAAAATTGGGAATGGGTTGCATTCTTCTCTAAGTAGTAGGTCTATCTGATATGGAGTGGCAGTAGGACAGATGGGAGATGCAGTGGCCCAACTGTGTATTTCACAACTTTGTTCCTTTTTACAAATCTATTCGCTATTTAAATAAAAAAAAAAAAAAAAAAAAAGTTTTGAATTAAAACTTGGTATTCATTTTCTACGGGATTATTTTAGCCTTAATATTATATTTATATATTTGTATTATATTTGTATTATATATATATATATAGTATAGTATAGTGACGGAGCACTGGAACAGGCCGCCCAGGGAGGTGGTGGAGTCTCCTTCTCTGGAGATGTTCCAGACCTGCCTGGATGCCGACCTGTGCGACCTGCTGTAGGGAACCTGCTTTGGCAGGGGGTTGGACTCGATGATCTCTGGAGGTCCCTTCCAACCCCTGCAATTCTGTGATTCTGTGATTCTGTATTAGTCCACACTACCTGAAAAGCTAAAATTCTTAACCAGGAACGTTTACTGATAAAGTGCTTTCTGGTATTGGTTGCTTTTGAATTTAAGAATTAGTTCCTAGTTTATTTATATGAAAGACAAACCGAGACAAAAAAAAAAAAAAACACAACAGCCAGAGTTTGACATGTTAGGGGTGATGGTCTCTTCTGTATGATATAGTTTTGCTGTTTAATGAATGTAAAGCTAGATGTTACTAACATATAAAGCATTACTTTAGATTTATGAAAATTAATATTTTGTTACAAAATATTTACGGTATTTGCTGAAAAGGTTGTCTTTCATTTAGACCACATCCTATAGGTATTTCTTCCAGTTCTGACCTTCAAATGTGCAACTGCTGACATAGCATTACATAGACTATAACTTTGCTTCTTCTTGTGGCCTGGAGTATCTGCAGAACTGAGATTTGGAATGGTTAACTATTTTTATTTTTATTTTTTTTTCCCTCCAAACTGTTGCCTCCGGTGCTTTTTGTCATGGTTGACTTCAACCATGTGAATCCAAGGCAGACTAAATTGTAAAATTTGACCGGTGAATTTTACTACCTGAGTGTGCTGTTGTGCTTTGTGAGCCATTAACAACTCTTTTTCAAAATGTTTGTTTTGATGCATCTTTTTAATGCTCAGAGTAAAGACAAAAATAATAATTATCACCTTTACTTTGAAGGAGTCTAAGTTTGGAAAATCTGTGTGGAATGCGTAGTCCTGTGATATGCTGAATTTTCTCCAACAGGAGACAAGATGCTTCCTCTTTTCTTCCTGTAGCAGTTTCCTTGTTTTATGTGCAGAGATTTTGCACTGGAAGTGAGCAAGTCAATCCAATTAGAAAGAAGTTCCCTCCAGTATCTTGCAGAGTCCTTTACTGCTTCAGTCACTGATTGGACTCATGGTATGTTTTACAGAATCACAAAGTGGTCGAGATAGGCAGGGACCTCTGGGTCCAGCCGCTGCTCAAGCAGAGACATCCAGAGCAGGGTGCCCATGCTTGTGTTCAGGCAACTTTTGAAGATCTCTTAAGAGACTGCTTGTGCCAGTGCTCTGTCACCTGCACAGCACAGAAGTGCTTCCTGATACTCAGAGGGAACCTTCTGTGTTCCAGTTTGTGCACACAGCTTCTTGTCCCAGTCCAAGGCACCACTGTGAAGAGCCTGGCTTCATCTTATTTGCACTTTCCCTTCAGGTAGATGAGACATTGGTGAGATCCCTTCTCTCAGCCTCTAACAGGAGAGATGCTCAATTCCTCCAATTCCTTCCTTCCTTCGTCTTGATGTGACTGTCTTTTGGATTATTTCCAGCATGCCTATGTCTCTCTTGTACTCATTGGCTCAGAACTGGAAACAGCACTCTAGATACATCCTTCCCAGTGCTGAGAGGAGGAGAAGGATCATCTCTTGATCTGCTGGCAGTACTTTGCCTAATGCAGCCAAGAATACAGTTTGCTGCATTAGCATCATGGCACATTACTGAGTCTTGTTGACCTTGGTGTCTACCAGGACTTCCAGGCACTTTTCCACAGGTCTGTTTTCCAGTCCAATTTGAGGTTATTCCTCCCCAGATGCAAGAGTGCGCTTCTCCTTGGTGAACTGCGCGAGGTTCCTGTCAGCCCGTCTCTCTAGCCTATGGAGTTCCCTCTGGATGGCTGCATGGCCCTCTAGTGAGTAAGCCACTGCCCCTACTTTCATTTTGTCTGTGAATTTGACAAGGGTGTGTTTTGCCCCATCATCTAGATTGTTAATGAAGAAGTTAAACAGGTCTGTACTCACTATAGATCCCTGGGGTGTTCTTCTCATTACTGACCTCCAGCAAACTAGACTTTGCACCACTGATTGCTACTCTCTGGGTCCTTCTTGTGACTAGAAATGATTTCTCTGTCAACTTCTTAAGGATTGAGGTGAGGCTGACAGGTCTCTTCCTTGTGTCCTCCATGTTGTACTGGTTGTCTGAGCTCAATATTAAATGGAAGGCAAGTGTGAGTAGGGAAAATTCAGTCTTAGTCTTTCTGTAGAAGTCTGTAGTTTGGATTAAACTCAGTGTGACTTGGCTTGGTTTTTGAATTTCTGTTGCTGATTCAGGATATTCTTTCACTCAGTCATGGACTCCAATAATGTGTTTCTATCTGATGCTCTAAGGAGAGTAGAGTGGCAATGATGTAGAAAAGCGAGTTTTTCTTTCCTTTCTATTGTAAGGAGGAAAAGTATTTTCATATTGTTGCAAGTAAAACTCTTTCCATTAGATCTAATGTTAAGTTTACATTTTTTTCCTTACACTGTGTTTCTTAAAGAGATGAGAAAAATTTGGCCTAGTTTGTGTGAACTGATTTTCGTTTATACTAGTATTAGCAAAAATTGCTTCTGCAGGAGAGGCTTTGCTGTTTGTTACTTACTCACTGGAGTAGTAATGTATCAAATGGATAGTTTTGAAAATATCCTTAAGCAGCTAAAAAACAATTTCTCATGCCAGTAGTTTATTTGTACATCCTAGTCTTTAATCTATGAAATTACAGGTGATAGAAAACTGTGCTAGGGGACGTATGTTGCCAGATCTGTTGCTTCCCGGTGGAAGAACCTACTGGGGATGTCAAGATTGGAGAAAGTCTGGACTGTAGTGATCATGCATTAGTAGAATTCTCAGTCTTGAGATATATAAAATGGGTTTGAAGTAGAATCAAGATCCCAGTGTTCAGAAAGGCAAACTTTTGGCACTTTAGGGTACTGGTGCATGTAATCCATTGGGAGACTTGGAAACTGGCATCCCCAAATCCTTCTCCTCATGGATGCTCTCAAGCCATTCTCTGCTCAAAGTGTATCTGTGCTTGTGACTGCCCTGACCTAAGTGTAGGACCTTGCACTTTGCCTTGTTGAACTTCATGAGGATGTTGCTAAGCTACCACATATCTAATTTGAAAGTTATGGCAGTTAAGTGAGTTTCCCAGGGTTCCCAGGGTCTGAAAAAGGGACACATAGCACCTTTTTTTGGCAAGGGGAAAAAGGAAGATCCAGACAACAACAACAGAGTAGTCACTCTCATCTCTACTGAGCAAGGTTGGGGAGCAGATTCTCCTGGAAAGTATGCTATGGCATGTGGAGAACAAAGAGGTGACTGGGGATATCCAGCATGGCTTCACTGAAGGCAAATCGTATCTGACAGATTTGGTGACCTTCTGCAGTGGGGTTACAGCTCTGGTGGATAAGAGAAGAGCAGCTGAACTACCTGATCTTGTGCAAGTAGTATTTGATGCTGTTCTGAAGGACATTCTTGTCTCTAAACTGGAGACATGTTGATTTGATAAATGGACCACTCAGTACACAAAGAATTGGCTGGATGGTTGCATTGGAAGAGTTGCAGTTAGTGGCTCAATGTCCAAGTAGAGACCAGTAACGAATGGTGTTCCTCCAAGGCTGGTATTGGAATTAATGCTGTTTAACTTGTTGGTGACATGGACAGAGAGGTTGAATAGCCTTCAATATGTTTGCACCAAGCTGTGTGCTGTTGTCAACACACTGGACGGAAAGGATGCAATCCAGAGGATGGAAGCCCTGGGAGGCTTGAGAGGTGGACCCATGTGAATCTCATGAAGCTGAACAAAACAAAGGGCATAGTCCTGCACCTGGACTGGGGCAATCCCAGACATCAATTCAGATTGGGTAATGAGTGAATAAATTGTAGCTGTGATGATAAGGTTTAGGAAGTGTTGGATGATTTAAACATAAATAAAAATTGGACATGAATTGGCAGTGTGCTTGCTGCCCAGAAAGCCAATGGTACCCTGGACTGCATTAAAAGAAGCATGACCAGAAGGATGAGGAAGGTGATTTTTTTTTTTTTTTTTTTTTTTTTTTCTCCTCTGCTCTTATGAGACCCCACCTGGAGTAGTATGTTTAGCTCTGGTCCTCCAGCATTAGAAGAATGTGGAGCTCTTGGAGTGCTTCTGGATTAGACTATAAAGACGATCAGTGTGCTGTAGTGCCTCTCTTATGAAGCACAGGCTGAGGGAGCTAGGGTTTATCAGCCTTGAGAAGAGAGAGGTCTGGAATGACCTTAGTATGGTCTTCCAATACCTAATAGGACTACCAGAAAAATCGAATTTTTTTAGGGAGTGTAGTGATGGGATATGGATAATAGTTTCAAATTAAGAGGAGAGGTTTAGATTAGATGATTATAGAAAGCTCATTATCTGAGGGTAGTGAGGAGTTGGTTCAGACTGCCCAGAGAATCTTTGAATACTTTATCCCTGGAGGTGTTCAGGGCCAGTTTGGAGGGGGCCCTGGGAAAACATTGTAGAAGTTCCCCTGCCCATGGCAAGGGAGTTCATACTGGGTGACCTTTAAGATCCCTTCCAACTTGAACTACTGTATGATTCTGTGAAATAACTCCTCCAAGTTTGTTATGTCATGTTGCGTATCAGAGGAAAATACATTCAGTATAAAATTATTTTCCCCAACGTGCAAGGATTGAAAAAAAACTCAGAATATATCAAGTCCTGAATTAGTTTGAATGCTATATTCTAGCCTGTGCTTTTTTTTTTTCCCCTCTCAACTTATGTAGTACAAGGATTAGCCTAAGCATTAACTGGAGATGGTAATTTTTTTCCTTAAGGCAGGTCCCTAATGCTGATCTTTTCCATACTTAACAGGAACTGTTGTGAAGCTATGAAGTTCTGTGGGGCCAAAACTTAATCTTATGAATTAAAGGTCACGTGGTATGGTCTTTTCCCCAATCTCAAACCAAAATTTACTACAGTTCATCTTAAAAGAAACACATTCACGGACTATTTATGAATTGAAAGGTCAACCAAATTGTTTTTTTTTTTTTAAATAAGCGTTAAACAGTTGTGATTATTGTCATATTTTCCATGTAGAGTATATCTGTAGTAACAATTCAGAGCATGGTGAATTGGAAATGACTTTCAACCTGAGTGCAGGTGTATCTTATACTGTCACATCTTAATTTTCTCCACTCTTGCCTGTCAAATGAATACTTGGTGAAGATATTATTACCTATGTTCACTTTTTCTAATTTGGAAGTTGTCTGTCTTATGGTTTTTTTCCACTTTAAAACATGAAAACGAAATTCCTTTTGTCTCTGCTTGCTTCTGACTGCCCCCTAATCTCTCCTATTGGTATTTATCTCTTTTGGGAAGAATCAGACACTCTGATTCATGAAATACTCATGAAATACTGAACTCCAGTTTCTGTGTATCTGTTCTGTCTTACTGTTGGGCAGAAAAGGTTTACAAAAGTGAACTAAATATGTATCTTCACATTTGTCTTGTGATATATATAAATATAGAGGGGTGTGTGTGTCTATCTAAAAAGATGGGGAAAAAAAGAGATATTTTAAGATCCCTAACTTTAATATCCAACATGGAAATCACTCTTTCTGCTAAGATCATAAATTTTCTTGTATCAGTCTTGACTCTTGGATAGGAATTAAGTTATGCTTGCTGAAATTACAGCCGGTGATGAGGCTGAGCTGAGTGCAATAATATACACTATTTAGGAGGGCTTCCTTCCTTTTCTGTCATGAAGTTATTCATTTAAAGAAGAAAGTAGGATGCAGTGTCAAATTTCTCTATTTTTAGGTTGTGTAAAAAACTAATTTGTTGAGCTACTTGTTGGCAAGTACCTACACTTGCACAGAATCTGCAAGTTGATTCATTCTCCTGTCAATCACTTACTTTCCAGGAAAGTGAATTGCTATATAACAAAATTATATATTAAGGTTTGAAGGATAGTAGTCAAGGATGTGTAAACTCTCACTGATTTTTGGAATGAGTGAAGAATGAATGTGTCAAAATAACTTCTTGTAATATGAAATAACTAATTTGGGTGTGTGTTTTCTGTAATTATATCCATCCTCTATTATCTCCAGAAAGTATTTAGTTGCTTTCACAAACCACTCATGGATAAGACTCTTTGTTCTTTTCATACCCAAATGTATTAATATTACTGCTAAACTAATATTATTGCTTTCCAAGTAGTTGTGTTCATGAATTAATAAATTCATATTTTTGTCTTTATTTTCCCTTTAGTTTGAACTAGACATTCACTGGAAGCATGCTTAAGGAAATCTTTCCTTTTGTCATGGTGGATGAAGAAGGGGAGAATCATGTAGTGGAAAACGAATTTTTCTTCTGTTCCCTGTGAAAGCAAAATGCTAGCTTATATACATCTCCTGATGCAGTAGGACTGACTAACAAGCATTTTTTAATAGTCTTTCTGAGCCTATAAGGCTTGTTTAGTGGAGTATTTCTCAGGAGTTTTGCTACTTGAAATGATCATTGTGATTGCTTACTGCTATCAGTGTGTCTATTGCTATGAGCAGTATGATGATGTTTTTTGGCTTTGTGTGAATTATGTAGTGAAATGATGCTGGTTGTATAATATTTGTCCAGTAAGTCTGTTCCAAAGTAGTAGATGGATTTGGGTTATGAATTTACCAAAATATATTCTTTGAAAATCTGAAGTGCTGGATAACAACGCTTTCCCTACCTTTCTCTTTCCTGCAATACTTGTACAGAACTTCATGAGGCTAGTCAGATTCTGCTCTTTCATGCAATAGAAGTATTGAAAAAAGGAACAGAAGTAACCAGATAACCAGAAATGAACAACAAAAGCATTTTCCACTTCTTTTCTTAATTAATAACTTTTTTTTTTTTAATGGTGCATGACTTTCTGAAGTGTGGTAGGAAAATCCAAGTTGAGTATTCTCATGTTTGGCTTCGCAGCCACAAAAGCACTTGTTGTCTATCAGATGTTGTCGAAAAGAGTTGACTGTGCACTCAGTGGCAAAATCTGTCTAGCTGTGAAGAGTTCTGGTTTATAACTCTTCTGAAATGAGTATATCTCAAATGTAACGCATGTGCTTTTTTACTAAATGACCCAATCATCAGGGCTTTGAGTTGGAATCAGTTCTTGTAATTAATTAGGCAGCTTGTGTTTTACTTAAAGTAAAGCATGTGGTGATGAATAAGCTAGAAGTAGCTATTGTAGATACTTAATTTCTAAATTGTCATGTTGTGGATAAAAAAGTTAGGGGAAGAAGTACCAAAACAAGATATTTTTTTCTGAAGATTTTAAAAATGCTCATTTCTCCTTCTTCTAAATGTTTAGTTTTGGAGACAAGCTCAGCACTATGTGCTTGTAGTACTTATGCCACAGTAGTCCCTTTTTTTCTTAAGGAAAAAACTTGAATCTTAGAAACAAGGAAGTGGTTAATGGTCACAGGAAACACTGCATTTGACAGTCAGGTTAAATTGATGTCTGTCTTTTGAGCTAGTGTAACAAAGCTCTCTTTGTCAGTAGGGAAAGAGAAAAGAAGATGGAGGAGAGTTTCATAATACCTAGGCAATAATCGTTCATGTAAAAATCAGTGCAGTTGGTCATTGTGTATATGGCCCTACAGTTATTGTGTCCTTGCTGCTTCGGATATAGCATGTCACAGATTAAAGCACTGTTCAGTAATTGATGGAGGCAGTCACTGTCCTGGACATGTCATCTGGAGGAGTCAGCATGTTGGACAGTCCACTTGAAGGATGACACTTAAATCTGTGGCTGAACTGAAATTTCAACCTTACGTGGAAGAGGGTGAGACAAAAGAGAGGGAAGTTATTCTGCTCTTGTTAGTTACAAACCAAGAAAGTTGTTTCAAATCACATCATAAAACAACAGTTTCTGAGTGGGATGTGTGTGGAGGGAGTTACTGGCCAGATACGAACTTCATTTAATATAGTACTTACATTAGTATTTTTGGTCATGTAAAATTTTGGCTGTACATAGAAAGGCAGTAGGAAGATTTTCAAAGGAAAGTTCCACTACCATAAAGGAAGACAACCTCTTCTCTCCCTTCTACCCCCAAGCAAACCAGGGAAGTAGCTATATGACCTTAGAGCCATGCATCCTTCAGGGTTTCTTGATTTGCTGGCTTTAAGACCTTGAGAAATCATACCAGCAGTATCTTGGCAAAGCTGAAACACAATTCATCTGTTAAATGGTTACATTAGAATGGAGGTTTTAGAGATTGCTAAATCACAGTAGGTATTCTGAAAGGGACAGAAGTTGTCTTATGTGCAATAATAGTAGTCATTAACCTTAGAAATTTTTGGAATTATTAAACTCAGTTTTGTGACTGAGTGCTTTATAAAAATAATATGGTATGTTAGAATCTGATATCCCCCCCAGGATCTTTTTTCTTTAGAGACTGATTTCACTTACCTACCTGAATTTGTTAGTTTTTTTTTGTTTTTTTTTTTTGTATGGAATATGTTTGCTGTTTTGAAAGCAGATGACGAAACCACTCTCTTCTAATTTATGGTCCTCCTTCTGTATTTTGTCACCTGATTTGAACTGGCCCCAAGAATTGTCATCAAGATGAGGCAATGGGTGTGTTCTATATACATCTTGGACTTGCTTCATTATTCCTGCTTACTAGCCAGGGCTACATAGTAAAACTATGTCCTCAGCATACCGAGTATAGGGTAATATTCCACAGATGTTCTCCAGACAGAAAAACTTCTCAGAAGAGGTTCAACTACTTGTAAGCAACCATCTTGCCAATAGCTGTGGCTGCAGACTTTCAATAAAATCTCATGTTAAGCTAAATGAAAGGCGTCTGGTAGGTTATTAAAATAATTGCTGCGTTTTGAAGGACTCATCTGTTGCTAGGAGCTGTATTTCCCCATGAGGTCTGTGGGAGTTTTTGTGACAGTGTGGATGGTATAGATTCTCTCTCAGAGAATGTGCTTCAGCTGTGCCAGAAAAGCAAAGCAGAAAGCACCCTTTAAAGAGAAAAGTCATCTTGTGTAGGTCCTGCACAAACTGTTGTTTTCAGTTGCATTTTGTTAACTCTGTCATTTCTTAAAAATCCATTCTCACAAATAACAATTGTTTTGAACTCAAGCTTGCTATCAATGCATATGTTTTGGTTTTGTCTGGTGTAAAATGGAGATGTGATAATCAGTTATAGCTTTTTCTGTATTTTGGCACAGTATTTATATTACTTTGAGATTTGACAGGGGGTATTCATGAGTAACTGTAGAATGGCTCTTGAATTGATGTTACACATTACCCTTTCAGTGTCTTCTGTATTTAGTTCTGATGTTAAAGCCAAAATAATGATTGGATTTGAAATGATTATTTTCTTATAAGGCCATTTATACCTGTCATCTTGAAAACATTGTCCAATTATTTTTCACAGTTTCGTGTGGTGGATGGTTTGATGAACTCCTTGCTGCATCCTGGTGATTCTTTGATCCAAGTTCAGAAGCTGATTCAGACTCCTGTGCTGTGAATTGGCAGTGGTGGAGTGATTCGGGTAGGTGACTGTCTAGAGATATTGAAGGAGATAAAAGGAATGAAGTGTTTTGAGTACATGTATTGTTTTAGTTGTTCTATGATGTGCAAGTATCTTCTCTTGCCTTTGCATGTAAGATGACTAACCTTTGTTTTAATTGCTGATTTTATTTTATTTTATTTTATTTTATTTTATTTTTTGTAGCTGGTAGGGAAGATGTGTGAAAACTGATAACTGGTGGCTTTCTGTCAAGAAGTGTTAGGGGTATCTCTGCAGTGTAGCTGTTTTGTTCACGTTTAAATCACAAAACATATTTTGTGTACTAGGTATTAATGTGTTTGATTTTCTGCATTACTTTTTTTATAGAATGTTATGTATGTGAAGTAGTTAGACGTTTTATGGCAGTGTGTTCAGATGGCTCTGAAATAAAACTCAGTGAAAAGCACTTCTGCCCTCAGTAAGCTAACTTAAGTGCTCCCATCCTAGCCGTGAATTAATTTTTTGTTTGTTTGTTTGTTTTTCTTTTTTTCCTTTGCAGTTGTAAGCATGTACTCCTTTGGTTTTCTGTACCCATGTGAATGAAGTTGTAAGTGATATTTTTCTGGGAAGTTGAAACTTTTTTTTTTTTAATTTAAACACCTCTAATTCTGTAGTTCATCAACAGATGCAGTTATCGACTTGTAAAGAATTAGAGACAAAGTAAAGTGATAAGGAGTTGGTTTTTTTAGTAAGTTTTATTTAGTAAGTAAAATATGATTGATGTGTTTCAGAATTTTGATCTTAATACATTGCAAAAGGAATTACTGTCTTAGTCCTTACTAGTACTGTGGAGCAAAACACATTTTTTCATCCTGCTCTCTTAATCTTTGTCTCAAGTATACAGGTACAATAACTTAAAGATATTTTTAACTATCCACAGAAAATGCTCAACTTCTGGAGGAGAAATATTTTCATAGGAAAAATACTGTCTTAAATGCAAATGGCGGCTCTGAAAGTGATGCCTCCTATTTTATTATGTTGGCCCATGATGTCAGAGGAGGATGTTGGTGGTATGACAGTAGAGGCTGAACCTTCCCACCAGTATTCCATTCCAGTATGTTGTTGCTGTGTGACAGATGGCAGTAGAGGGGATGGTCTGACAAAATGGTATCTGATATGCAAGTATGTGTGGAGAAAAGGTGTGTCATTGACTTCTTCCACACGGAAAATATGGCACCCACTGACATTCATCAACATTTGTTGAATGTTTATGGAGACCAGCCAGTGGATGTGAGCACAGTGCGGTGGTGGGTGGTTCATTTCTACAGTAATCATGGATCACCTCCACTGGAGCAGATTTTTACAAGTGAGGCATGCAGGCTCTTGTTCATTGCTGGTGAAAATACATAACTAGCTATGGTGACTGTGTTGAAGGAGTATTTTGTAGCTGAGAAGTTTTTCACTGTATTGTGTTCTTTTATATCCATTGTAGTTTCCATGGTAATAAATAAGTAGGAGGCAGTACTTCCAGAGAGATGTATATGGAAAAGATGGTTCCATAAGGGAACCATTATGAAATGATAATTTAGTTGGATTGATAGTTGGAAATTTTTTTTTCTAGATGTGTTTTTGGGACTTATTTTAATAAGACTTATTATGACTTATTTCAATAAAGATTATTAAAAGAAAGCAAGAATACTTATTTTGAACAGATTCCATCTTCTTTAGAGGAAAAGCTTAATTATTTCTTTAAAGTACCTGATGTTCTATGTGAGCATTTCAGAACTATTGTTTCTATACATCTTTGGTTACGCAGAATTGTTCAGTGCCATATTTCTCTGCTACACACCTGAGATTTATTTTGCAGTTCTCTGGCTAGTGAGAGATACTGTGAAATAATCATTGGAGAGATATGGTTTTAAAATGTAGATAGGCTGAGACTTCTTCAGTAAGCTTTTAATCTGCTGTTTACTATTAAAGCATCAGTAACAAAGCAAGGACTGCAGGCAACATTGCTCAACTTCTGTTTAGAGACAGATATTTCCTTTGTCATGGTATTCATATTTTTCACATTAGCTTGTCCTAACATGCATGCACAAATAGAATGATTGCAGATGTTTCAGTGTTAAGAACAATTTTATGTTGAATTGTAATCTCATTTTCATAATCCTAATTTCACTGCAAATCTTTTTTTGCCATTGAAGCGCTTGTTAAGTCTTACATAATTCAAATTGAATGGTTAATCTGTAGTTTATTTTTTGTTGCCTTGCTTTTGTTTGCTCTTGTCTATCACTGTCTTTGCGCTTAACTGTTGGTTCTTTGGCATACTTGACTAATGAGCCATCACCATTTCCAGGGTGAAGGAAATCTCTGTTAACAGGGTTGTAAGCTTTGTAATAGACTTGTAGCTGCAAGCAGGTTTAGAAAAGTTGAACTGTAAAACTTACAATGGTGAAGTGTGTACTTCACAAGAAATGTAGTGTCTATTTGGAAGAGGCTTCTTGCTGCCAACTGAGTGTATTCAGCTGCTTCTCAAAGTTTTATTTCTGGAAAAGGTGCTTTAATTGTTGTGCAGCTTAATCCAGTTAGTACACCACTAAAAGCTCAGGTCTATCATGAAGGTAATGATTAACCTTGTGTAATTATAGATAGTGAACTTTAAATGAGTTCTTACTTGTATAGAACTGAAATCAATGAAATAAAGTTTAAAAACAAATAATAAGTGCTGAAGTTCATCATGTTTTGTTGTTGGTATTTTTGTTTTTTTTTTTTTTTTGCAATGTATTCTGCACTTGACTAGTCACTGAAATCTTCCTTGCATAGAGTACTGCAGCTTTCTTTACAGTAGTGTTGTATTTTCTATTTGGTGTTCTGACTATGCTCCAGTTAAATATGCAGTTCTTGAAACCGTGTATTGAGTCAGCTAAGGAAAATCGCAGTTCATTGTCTTGATATAAGGACTTACTGAATAAAGGAAACAACACTGGCTAAAGAGAGGCCTTGGTATCCCATCCCTTAAGTATTCTTGTTTTTCCACATGTCCAGTAGTTCTTGGACATGTTCCAGCCTTCTTATATAAGCCATGGGTACTCTGAATCTTGTTGACTTGCTGGTTCATTTTTTCTTGTAGCAATAAGCTTTGGCTCAGATTTCTCCCTTCTTAGTTTTATTGACATGTTTCAGCATGAAGCACATATTCCAACATATCTCAGGTGGCTCAGCTGCGAAGGCTAATTCAGTCAGCACCAGACATGTTTTGTCTTGGCAGTGTGTGTTGGAAGCCTGTCTTTCTGTCAGCCTGCTGTTCCTTGTAATGCAGAAGAGGAATAGGAAAACCATCCTGATAGTTGACATGATTTTTTTGCTCATGGATATTCAGAACTTCAGAACTACAGTATTTTATGCTGTCTTGCTGAACGCTGTTTTAGTTTGAGGATTTATAAAGGATAGCAGTTAGCTGGTCATAAATGTGCATGCTGCTAGCAGTCAGTCTAAAACCTGATTAGGTTATCAGAAGATTGGCTTATGTAATAAATTCTTTGGTTGTCACTTGGGCAGAATTAGATAGTTGAAGGAAAACCACATTCATCCTTAATCTGACAAATTTGGTTTTAGTTCTGTGAAAAAAAACTATTGGGAAACACCTCCCTTACATTGCATAAGCACTTCTTGGATCTATTTGTCTGCAACTAGCAAATATAAAAACTTATTATACTGGTCTAAGTACGTATAGTGCTTTAAGAGGAAAAGTATGCAGAGAATGCTTCTGTCTAACTTGTTAAAATAGCCCAGCATATTCTGGCTTCCTTTTCCTCTTTCACCTCCTTTTCCAGCTACACTGTCTGGTATGGATAGATATAAGTGCTAACTAATTTATGCAAACAAACTTCCTTTTGACTGTTGTCCTTGAAGTTCTTGGCCTATTCAGCTTGTTGGTCGAGGAATGACTGTGTTCTTCAGCTAAGATGCAGCTTCTCTGTCACTCACAAAACTCATTGATTGTTTCCTACCTTATTTGATTCCCACTGGTTCCCCCATGGATTTTTTTTTTCTTTTTAATGCAGTTGTACTTTCATCTCCTGATACATTTGCCTGTTAGTGTGAAGATATGATGATGAGGCAGATGCGTTTAGCAAAATACTTTACTCCTGATGGTACTATAAGCAACTGTATAGTGTTGTAGTGGACATGGCATCATTTTTCCGCCAAAGTATTTTATATAAATACAAATAGTGAAAGTTTACAAATTTTGATTTTATAAGTACATAAAAGTATGAGTTTCTTTCAGTATTTTCATGTCTGGAGGGTCATGCAACACTGATGTGGACCGCTGCATAGGCTGATGTGTTTTAGATAAAAAAGCTAAATCAATATGGGAAACTGAACAGGAGGTGGAAAGTGGAGCAGGTTAGTTTTTTAGCTAGTCTACATCTAATTCAGGCTGAAGAAGTTTTAGAACCTGAAGACAGAAAGAAGAATTTGCCTTTGATTTCTAGACAACTAGTATGGGAAGAATACTGTGTGTTTAGAAATACCCGTTCAGTTGTAGCATGTTGTCAGCCTGCATACTTCGGTGTCATTAGGTGGGCAATGTCTTGAAGTCCATCAGATCATCAAGGGCTGATAAGTAAACCTAAGGGTCTTTACAGAAAGAAGTTTTAGGTACTCATTTAAAAAAAAAAAAAAGGAAGAAAAGTTTGTGTGTGTTCTATCTAATATCGCTGGTCCTCGGCATGAAGGATGTTAGGTTATCCTCATTAACTTAGTGGCAGCTATTTGAATGAGATGAGAATTGGATTTTGATTAAAACAACTTTACCTGTTTTTGACTTTTGAGAGGTAGAGGAAAAAAGTTAATACTTCCTCTCCTTTTGGCATTCTCTGGGACCAGAGGCTTTAATATGGTCTCCACAAGATAGTCACGAAAAGATTGTGACAACCCAGACAGAGGGCCAGTCCAGAAATGTGGCTGTTCAGGTCTCCAGCTGCAGGGAGTGCCTGAGCCTGCTGCTGCGGGAGGAGGGTAGCAGGGCTTCCTGCCACCTGTGTGAGGTATGAGCAGATGGAGGAGCTGCTCAGCCTGGTGGCAGAGCTCAAGGAGGAGGTGGAGAAGCTATGGGCCATCAGGGAGTGTGAGCGGGAGATCAACTGGTGGGGTGTGTGGCTGGCATGCTCTAGGGAAGGGTCCCAGGAGATATCCCCAGAAAAGTGGTGGAATTTCTGCCCTGTCATAGTTGGACAGATCTGACAGATGAAGAGGGTTGGAAGAGAGTTCTGACTTGGCATCACAGGCACACCCCCTGCCTGCCTACACTGCTCCACCAGATCCTACTAAGCAATAGGTTTGAGATGCTGGAAATTGAAGGGGAGGTGAACGGGGAGGTGAGGGAGGATCTGCCTAGGAGGGAGCCTAGGGTGAGGCAGTCACCCCATGCCTTGAGGCTGGCTCTGTCAGGAAAGATAGGGAAATTGTGGTGGGCAGTTCCCTTCTCAGGAGAACGGAGGGCCCCATTTGCAGACCTGATTGGTAAGGAGGTGTACTGTCTCCCTGAGGCCCATGTTAGGGACATCACCAAAAAACTCCCGGGTCTGGTTTGCTCCTCTGATTACTATCTACTATTGATAGTTCAGGTAGGCAGTGATGAAATCACTCAGAGAAGCCTGTGAGCTATCAAAAAGGATTTCAGGGGTTTAGAGCGAATGGTTGAAGGAGTGGGTGTGCAAGTGGTGTTATTCTCTCTCCCTTCTGGGATGGTGAAGGACATAGAGCAGTGTAGGAAAACACTTTAAGTGTCTGAAAGATTGATGCTGCCACAGGAGCTTTGGGTTCTTTAACCATGAGGTGGTTTATTCAGTGCCTGGCCTGATGGCAGCAGACAGTTCTTTCATGTCTCTGGGAGGAAAGCTGATCCTATCCCAGGTGCTGGAAGGGTTTGAGAGAACTTCAAACTAGGTATGAAGGGGGATGGGGATAAAATGATGCTCTCTAGAGTGGAGCAAGTAGTTCAGAAATTTCAACTAGATTTGATGAGGTTGCTATCATGGATACATGGTGGGATGAATTCCATGATTGGAATGCTCTGAAAGCCACAAGCTCTTCAGAAGGAATAGACAAGGTAGGAAGGAAGTGGGTGTTGCCCTCTATGTTAGGAATTGGGTACATTGTGAAGAGCTGTGCCTGAGAAAACAGCCATGACCAGGTTGAGAATTATGGGTGAAAATCAATCCAGTAAAGGACATCTAGTGGTTGGGATCTGCTACAGGCCACCTGATCAGGGAAAGCCTGTTGATGAGGTCTTCTCTCTTCAACTCTGGGAGGCGTTGCACTCGTGGGCTCTTGTCCTGATGGGGGATTTCAATCACCCGGATATCTGCTGGGATAGTGGCACGGTGGGTGGCAGACAATTCAGGAGGTTTTTGGAGTCTGTTGAGGAGAACTTCCTGATCCAGCTAGTGGATGGACCTACCCAAGGTGAAGCCTTACTGAACTTGGTGCTCATCAGTGCAGAGAAAAGCATTAGGGAGATTAAGACTGGAGGCAACCTGGGCTGCAGTGGTCATGCCTTGGTGGGCTTGTGATCTGGAGGAATAACAGGCATGGCAGAAAGTAGAATCAGGACCCTGAACTTCAGAAGAGCAAACTTCCGGCTGCTCAAGGAACTTCTGGGTAGGATCTTCTGGGAAGCTCTCCTTAAGGACATAGGAACAGAACAGAGCTTGTAGCTCTTTAAGGACACCCTTCTGAGAGCACAACAGCTCTCAATCTCACAGCAGAAGAAATTGAGCAGAGGTGGGCAACCAGTATGGCTGAGTAAGGGCCTGCAGCTTAAAAAGGTACAGGAAGTGGAAGCAGGGTTGTGTAGCTTGGGAAGAATATGGGGATGTTGTCTGCGTGTGCAGAGATAAGATTAGGAAAGCCGGAGCTGAACTTGGTGAGGGATGTGAAAAATAACAAGAAGGGATTCTTCAAGTACATAAGCAGGAAGAGACAGATCAAGGAGAGTGTTCCCCCACGGAAGAATGAGGATGAAGAGCTGATTTCCTCAGACATGGAAAAAGCTAAGGTGCTCAGTAACTGCTTTGCCTCTTTTTTCAGACACCTCCCCATGTCTGCCAGGACCCTGAGGCTCTAGGTGTGGGTGAGAGGAGCAGATTTTGTCCCACTGTAACAGTGGAACAAGTCCTAGACCTCCTTGTGAAACTGTATGTATGTAAGTACGTGGGGCTGGATGATATCTATCCTAGGGTTCTGAGAGAATTGGCTGATATGGTTGCCGAGTCACTGTTCATCATATTTGAAAAATCATGGCTGTCTGGTGAAGTCCCCAGGGACTGGAAAAAGGGAAACAGAACAGAGCTTTTTTTAAGGAATGGAGGAATGGAGAAACAAGCCAAGGAACTTCAGACTGGTGAGCCTCACCTCTGTGCCTGGGAAGATCACAAAGCAGATCCTCCTAGAAGCTTTGCTCAAGCACAGTCAAGGTAAAGAGGTGATTTGAGACGGCCAGCAAGCTTCACCAAGAGCAGATCTTGCCTGACCAACCTGGTAGCCTTCTGTGATGGAGTGAGAGCATCAGTGGACAGGGGAAGGCTGATGAGTGTCATCTGTCTGGACTTGTGCTAAGCCTTTAACATGGTCCCTCACCACATTCTCTCTGAACTCGAGAGCTATGGATTTAAAGGGTGGACTGCTGGGTTAAGAACTGGTTGGCTGGTTGCAGCCAAAGGGTTATGATCAATGGTTCTGCATCAGGGTGGAAGCTGGTCACAAGTGTTGTCCCTCAGCAGTCAGTCTTGGGAGTGGTGCTCTTCATCAATGACACGGACGATGGCATTGAGTGCACCCTGAGCAAGTTTGCAGACAGCACCAAGCTTAGCGGTGCTGTTAATGCATTGGAAGGAAAGGAAGCCATCTAGAGGGACCTAAACAGGCTGGAGAAGTGAGCCCATTTGAACCTAATGAGGTTTAACAAGGCCAAGTGCAAGGTGTGGGAGATGGAGAGTTCAGCCCAACCTCGTTGAATGTCAACTTGCTTATAACACAGGACTGGGAAAGGGAGATGAACAGAATAAACAGGGATTTTTTTGTAGAAGATATAAGCTAAGCTCTCTGCTGTTTATGAAGAGTTGTTATGGAAGTTGCTTGCTTTTTAGCCAATGGATTGTTAGTGGAAATGTATTAAATGTGCATGTTAGAATATAAAAGGTTTGTTTAGAAGAAGACAGATACACAGCAATAAAGAAATCTTCCATGCATGAGAACCCTGTGCTGTGTTGCTAGCTTGGGACAGTTGATACCCAAACAGGGACCGAGCAGGGACTTGACCTGCCTTCAAGACTGACCAGTCTGGAGTGCGTTGAGACAAATGCAGGGTTTGTTGAGACTAGTGTGGAGCACGCTGAGTTGGGGCAAACATACCATGCTGAGGCAAACACGGCAGGCATTGAGAAAAACATGGAGAGCCTGTACAGGCATTGAGATAAACAGCAGACCGAGGATTCATTGTCCCTAACAACTCTGATTGCCTCTCACTAGATGAAGGTAAGCATGCATACTCTGGGGAACAAAATGACCTCAGAACAGAAAAACATCCTAGTTGCTTTTCAGTCTTTTCTTAAACAATGGGGGGGTGTCAGTATCTCCCCACAATCTATGGCAAATGCTTGCATGGGCCACCAGGAAGGATCCCTCCAGACAGTTTACAACCCAGAGTCTTGGGAAGGGATTGGGTGAAATTGTGGGATGCATCCTCTAAAGGTGATAAAGTGGTGTCCAGGTTACATGAAACTTGGAGAAAAATTTTTGAAGCTTAAAAAAGTCATATGGGCTCATGGTCAGTCACCCCCCGTCTGTCAAAGGGTGAAGGAGCTGCAGGGTCCTCCTCAGACTCACCTGCTGTGCCAGCTACTTCCTTGTTACCACTGTTGCAGGCAGGGGGCTCACTGCCTCCCTTCCTGAGGGCCCCATTGATCCCTTTGATCTTGGCCTGAAAGACCCTGATGAAGCGCTGGATCTGTCTCTCCTGATCCACACAATGCGTAGGTGCTTGTTGAGAGGGAGGCTAGGAAATCTGCTAGAGACGCAGGTATGTTAAGGGCATTCCCTGTAATGGTTGCCCCAGATCAAGAACCACAGTGGGAGGCTATATTGTATAGTAAGTACCCTGCGAGATTTACAGTGTACAGTAAGACTACGGCATCAGTGCCCTGTGTACTGTCAATTTGATTCAATCCGTATGTGATAGTTCCGTTTTTACACTGCATGATTTTAAAATGATGTGTTGTCTTATCATGACCAATATGCAGTATACTATGTGTGAATCAAAATTGAGAGGATTGGCACAGGCACAGGCGACTGAAAATTGAGCACTGCTGCAGAGAAATCCGCTCGAGGCTGTAGATGTGAATGCTTTGATGGGGGAGGGTGATTTCTCCACTCCAGCTCTGCAGGCCTGAATCCCTGCAGAAGGGTTACAGTAAGTTCAGCATCTGGCAATGTGTGCCCTCCAGTCTGTGCGAGAGGCAGGGAGCAAAGACAGCCGTTTGTGAGCATTAATCAGCAGCCCCAAGAACACTATATGACGTTTCTGGATAGGCTTAAAAATTTGCTGGAAAAGCAGGTCGATAACGCACAGGCGACAGCTCCCGTATTTCAACAGCTAGCAATTGAAAATGCAAACACTGACTGCCAGAAGGTGTTACGTGCTCTAAAAAATCCCACTACTGGGCAAATGATTAATGCGTGTATGGATGTTGGCACATATCAACACCAGGTTATGCTAGCAGCCCAGGCGTATTTGTTGCAGTATCCCTTAACCAGCAGTATGGATGTTTTGGTTATAACCAATTTGGGCACTTTTGCGCAAAGCGTCCATGGAAGGGCAGTAAATCACAACAATTATGTCTGAGATTCAAAAAAGGCAACCACTGAGTACGGGATTGTTGGTCGAAATATAATATCAATGACCAGCCGCTCCTTCCAGTAGGAAACTACTGGAGAAGCATAATGGCAGGGTTGCACAATGACAGCAAATTCCCCTCAGGTGGCTGCCTCAGCTTGTATGCCAGAAGCCATAGCAGCATCGGGGTGGACTTGGCCACATCCTCAGACACAATCTTAAATGATACCACTGTCACCTTACCCCCCACAGGTATTTATGGAACTCTGGGGAATGGCATGGCAGCACTCTTAATTGGACAGTCTTCTGCTACTAGATATAGACTAAGTATGACATGCTACACTACAGAATTGTGCTAGTACAGACTTCTGTTAGTTCAGGGTCACAGGTGTCAGGATTCCAATGGCATGTGTTGTATGAACTTGTCAGATCATTCAAATTCAATACATAAAAGCATTCAAGATTTACAGAACTGAGTTAAGAAATTAGAGGTTGATGACGGGTTGGATATATTTGGAGGCCTCTTTGTAAGGCTGGTAGTGTGGATACAGAATATGTTAAAAATAGTGTTAGTTTGTCTCATCATTTTTCTCCATGTTTTAATTTGCATTCCTTGCTTATTGCATTGTGTTCGGAAAGTGGTACAAGATGTTTTAGATCACGTTTTTTTCATTAGCAAAGAAGGGGGAATTTTAGGAGATGGAGAGGTCGGCTTGACCTCGTTGAATGTCAACTTGCTTATAACATGGGCCTGGGGAAGGGAGATGAATAGAATAAACAGGGATGTTTTGTATCTAGACATAAGCTAAGCTCTCTGCTGTTTATGAAGAGTTGTTATGGAACTTGCTTGCTTTTTAGCCAGTGGATTGTTAGTGTGAACGTACTGAATGTGCATGTTAGAATATAAAGGGTTTGTTTAGAAGACAGATATGCAGCAGTAAAGAACTCTTCCCTGCACGAGAACCCTGTCTCATGTTGCTAACTTGTGACTGGCACGATCCCAGGTGTTCATACAGACTGGGCTTAGAACCCCTTGAGAGCAGCCCTGCACAGAAGGACTTGGGGGTCCTGGTGGACAAGAAGCTGGATATGAGCCAGCAGTGTGTGCTTGCAGCCCGGAAGGCCAACTGTGTTCTGGGCTGCATTAAAAAAGGGGTGGCCAGCAGACAGAGGGAGGTGGTTGTCCCCCTCTACTTGGCTCTTGTGAGGCCCCATCTGTAGTACTGCATCCAGGCCTGGGGCCCTCAGCATAAGAGGCACATGAACTCTTGGAATGGGTCCAGAGGAGGGCCACTAAGATGATAGAGGACTGGAGCACCCCTCCTACGAAGAAACGTTTCATCTCTGGAATCTCATGCTCTTATCAAACTCTTAAACTTTTTTTTTTTTTTGTCTGTGTTTTTGTTTGCTACTATTTCAGATCATGGAGAAACAAACCACGTAAGTGCCTCTGCATTAAATTTTCAAGTTAGCCTAAATAATGGTACCAGTCTAGCCTTAATCGTTTTAGTATGAATGTTTGCACAAATGTAACGCATGTAATGTATTTTTGTGTGTTTCACTGCAAGGTAGTTAAAAATTATTTTCCGAACAGTATAATTGTCCTTTATAATGATATAATCCAAAGGAGTTTCAGTAAACAAACTGAAATCACCTGTCATGATTCAACATGAGTGTTAGGTGGAATACATCCTCTACCTTAAGGTGACTTCGATGGTTAAGTGCATGCGATAAAGTGGAGGGAAAATATTGGTTAGTTTGATGAGTAGTGTTGCTCATTAACAGCCTGAAAATTGTCAGAACTTTATTTTTAAGCCTGGTTGTAAATGTAAGAGACAAGAAAATGAAGGAATTAATTGTATTGTAATTTGTGTGAATGAATTGTCTAGATGTTGTTTTTAAAAAACTGATGATGACAGAAGTCAGGTCTACTGACAAGCTAAGTTTCGCTCTGGACTGTGAATGAAATAATAGTTTGGGGAGGGAATGTGGAAAAAAAGCTGTTTCTCTCTCTCTAGTAGAAAGGGAGAAAAAGGAAAGAGGGAAACTCAGAACATAGTCAAGGCAAGAGCGAATTTACCAGAATTCGAGAAGCAGTGGGCAGAACAGTGCTGATTTTTCCAGAATCAGTAGAAGGATGTGCTAAGAACAGACGTTGGTGTTGGTGATTGAGATCAAGTCCTGGTACACAGTGAATTTAAGTAAGCAGTCCCCGGAGGTTCTCATCATCTGGAGCATTGCTGTGAAATGAGAAGCATTGGGAATGAGTTAGAAACTTGGGATGGACAAAAACATACAGGAAAATAATAATAAAAAAAAAAAAGAATAACAGAAAAGTGAGGAGGAATGGATAAACGAATATGCATAAAATAGCAGTGGGATGGATGAGAAAGCAAAAGAGGTGATGCTTTTGTTGTTCTCACCTTTATTAAGGATTTTATCACTGATTAGGGGGTTCACCTGTACAGCACCATAAGGTCTCTGAGAAACATAGGACTGCTGATAGGAGTCATATTAGCAAGCCAATCACTTTTTTTCTGGGTTTTTTTCTGTTTTTTTTTTTTTTTTTTTTTAAATGCATTTTCGTTGTTATTCCAATATCTCTCAAATAGAAACTATTCTGTAATAGCTTTATGTACTTGGCCATAAATGTGTCGAATTATTTCATCCATGACATTATCAGTCTGTCTCCGTTCTGATCCCTTAATGGTATCAAAACAAAAGCTAATATCTAGAATGGAATTAGTCCACTAATCTCACTACTGAGCTTTAATACTGAGATTTTTTTCCCTACTAAAAAGAAATGTTTTGCTTTTTCAGCTGCTGATGTAAATGATTGTTATGTTAAAATGAACCTTTTGGAGCAGTTAAGTTGCATTGTCTACTGCTAGGCAGAATTTTGCCTTGAATGTCATCTAATGCAGTTCAGTAAATGCCTGTTTTTCTGTTAAAAAACAAAACAAACAAAGAAACAAAAGAAAACAATACAATAATTTGCAGGTAATCAGGTGATTTATTTTGTTTATATGAAGTCTTGAGGTACAGACTTAATTTCTTTCAGCCAGATCTTATATTGACTTGTTGGAGAAAATCCCAAAGAAATGCTGTGGAATTTAAGGAGAGGAGGGAAAAAAAGTTTAGCGGTCAGATCTAATGATGCATTTCCTATGTTGCTGGAATATACTGCAAAGTGGGACCACATTTAAGAGGGATCGGGAAGATGCATGAGTATTGTCTTCAAAATGCATTTCAGAATTTGCAGTTTGATAGGACTTCTGACAACAAGTGAAGGTCTTTCTTTAAGAAGACTGTGGAAATGGCAAGAGATTAGGATTGAGGAGAAACCTAGTGGTGATTTGCAGCCCATGCAGGCGCAGCAATTTCTGCACGCTAGCCTTAAAACCCAACTCTGTGTTGGTCTAGGTCAAACTTAATAAGAAGCCACTAGGAACTGGGGAAAAGTTCCCATTGTAACCTCATTATCAGAAGGGGATGCAACAAGCTTGCATCTGTTCTTATTCAGAAAATGTTGTCTTCTACCTATAAGTATAGTAACAATTATTATAAGTAACAATTATTTATAAGTAACTTATAAGTATAGTAACAATTGTATAAGTAACAATTGTTCTTGCTTTGTTAGATTCAGAAGCTCCATAAAATAAATCACTTATTCTAGAACAGTTTTTTCCTGAATGTGAATTGTCTTTGAAGGTGCCCAAATCCCCATTACAAAATTATATGGCAACAAGTGATGGTCTGCAGTATTCATCTTTGACTCTCAGGCAGGTAGTGGGGAGATCTAACAACAAGCCAAGACTTTGTGTCCATAAATTGGTTCAAACCATGAGATTAAGCAGCAGCATTAAGCTTTTCAAGAGTAATGTGATAATGTCACAGAAAAAAACAGTTTATAACTCAGTGGCAGATGGCACATGCCTTGGTAAAGTGTAATAGTCTAAAAATATGTTTTGATATGTTTTGGTATGTTTGAAATATGTTGTGTATGGTTACTCATGAACAGTAGCTGTTAAGGTTAGTTGTGAATTTAATATAACTCCAAAGAGGAAGCTTCCAGGAAGATACCTTTTCAATTGTTCAGAACTTATTAAAAGTTTTAATTACATTCTTAAGTAATTTTATTTTTTTTTTAATTCATCTTTCTGTGATTCCTCTTTGCTCCTGCTTTATCACCTACTTCAGTTTTGAATATGGGAGTGTA
This sequence comes from Tympanuchus pallidicinctus, assembly GCF_026119805.1. Lineage (NCBI taxonomy): Eukaryota > Metazoa > Chordata > Aves > Galliformes > Phasianidae > Tympanuchus > Tympanuchus pallidicinctus. Next base: position 3,020,786 of record NW_026294813.1, on the reverse strand, counting down.
TTGTTCTGATTTCTCTCTTTGAGAACGTTGACATTCAGGAATTGATTTTCACAATGCGCACATGAGATGAGTTAACAATATAGTGTTATGACATTGAATTGATGTGCCCAGCAGTTAACACTTGAAGCTTTAAAAAGTATCCGACAGTTCTTTTTTCTTTACATCTACCCAAACGAAGAAAAACACTTGAACTTTTTTGTATAATTTTCTATGTTGAGGTGAGTGAGGTTAATGTCACTTCTAGCTATGAATGTTCAACAGTTTTGCAAGCAAGTTCTCAGATTGCTAATTTTGTCAAACTGCTCAATGATGTCTTGTAAATGAGTTTAGTAAACTAGTGAAGAACAGACGAAGTGCAGGAGGAAGTAAAAGATTTGTAAAAACAATTGTTAGTTGGAAAGTTATGGTTTTACATGCGTGTAGGGGGAAGTGACATCCGAAAATAGATTTCAGTGTGGCAAATAACACCCCTCACCTCTGCCCTGGAAAGAAACGGAACTCAGGAATACCCTAACAATGACTTGGCTGGTGGAGTGAGAGCTATTATTATGTGTACAATTATAGCAACTGCTTGCTGGTACTTTCTATTATTTAAACAATTTTAAAATCTGTGTTATGAAACTATGTTTCTTAAGTATGAGAAGTGCCACATATGGGAGTAAACAGTTCATCAGATTACTAACAGCTATTTGTTACTCTATTTTCAGAAAACTTCTAGATGATTTTGATTCCATCAGCTTAGTCCAGTGCATTTTCTGCACAATTCGATAAATGTAAGTACAAAGTGTTAGAGCGTTCAGGTAATACTAGCTCAAGCTAATTTAAATATGAAGTCTCGAAGTGTTCAGTGAACAGCAGCTGTAATAGCCTGGCTAGCAATGAAAGGCCACAGGCACAAGACAAATTCATGAATTCCATGTGCTAATGGCATTATTAGTGACTGTAAATGTGCAGTCTGAATTTTATGTATAAGTTTCTGCTACTGCATTTCTCCACAATCTTCTGCATTTTACTAAGCTGAAACCCCACTTGGATCCAATTTTCTACATAAGTGGTGGTATAAATGGCAAGGTATATGCTTGATTTATGACGTATGTTCAGAGTGCATCTATTATAGCAGAATTAAAATTGAGGGCTATGTACTTTATGGTTGTAATGGGGTATAAGTAATAGTTATTAATCTGAATTGCTGGAAACCTACATTTAAATGGTGTCCAAGAGGACCCAAACCTCCACTGATCTGTATTTTAGGACAGTAGTGTTCACTCTGTGGCAGTCTTTTGGTTGTTTGGGAGGACTTGTTCTTGTTTCTAGTCATCTTCACCGTATTGCCTAGATTACTTCTGTCTTCCTCGCTTGAAGTAGTTAATAGGTTATCTATGTTAGTGAGTCAGCATTTGCTCCTTGCTCACAGAGGTGTGGGTGTTGGGTGCCACTTGCATTTTACACACACCCACGCTCCCTATAAGATATATTACCATGTTTGAGTACTGTGCAAATAAACTTAGATATGTCCCTCCCAAAAGAATGTATTAGAAGCTATAAACAATATGTGGGTGTGATGTAGTAGGGAAAAGGGTTTGTGTGATAAAGGGCAGCAGGGAAAAAGCACTGAGGGTCACATTCATAGCATCGTATGAGTCAATCACGTATTTATTTTAGATGAAATGGCTTAGATAGTGCTAATGCATTCTGGTGTGGTTTATTGTGGATGATGACTGATTCACATTTTCAGTTACAAATCTTACTTCTGGTTAAATAATTATATTCATTCTCTTTGAGTATTCCTATTCTTTTAGTCATTTGTTTACCAAATATTTTGCTTTCCCCTTCTTTCCCATCATCAATCTCTTGGGCTGCTGTGAAAGGAGGCAAAGGTATGAACATGTTTGCTGTGGCTAGCAAGTAGGCCTCAGAAACCCTGACCATCTGTAGCTATCACTGTCTGTCTAGGATACATGTGCTGATGGAGAAATTTTTAAAAATGGAGAAAGGAGAGGAGAAAGTAAAAAGAAGGGGGCTCACAGACACAAAGGGTGAGAGCATCAGATCTAAGTAGTTTTCTCATAGATTTGCAACCAGTCTTTTTATGCTAATGCTCTTGCCAAATTGTTTGTGGTGCTAATTGGCTTCCTGATGTGAAGTAGGTATGTCCATTCCTCTAAAGTAATTGGCAGATCTATAGCAGCAGTGGCAATACTTCAGACAGCTGAAGCTTGGGTGTAAGAATTATCATAATCTACAAGGAATTCTATTTTTGTGTTTGATTTTTTTTTTTTTTAAGTTTTATTCTGCTTTTTAATTCCTATGTTGAGTCAAACTGGATGATTTGTATTGCCACTGGTAGTAAAGCTATCTCAGGCTTAAGAAGACCTTGATGTAGCATGCGGGTACTCATTTGATGCCAGTGAGCTAGCATAAATGTCACTTCAGAGCCATGGCTTTGTACAGAATTCTGATGGTTGAAGGAAATCAGCTGTAGCTGTTGACAGACCTGCTGGTTTGTAATCATGATCTGTGAGGCCAAAGTAACCAGTCCTTTGGTCGACCTGATTGATGGCTATAGCAGGTTTTCTTTCTGTTATGCATGATGTGTTTCTTGGTGGGTTTTTTTTTTTTTGTGTGTTTTTATGTTCAGATACTACTACAGCATATACTGCAGAGACAGAAAACAAATGGATGTAAAAATAGATCAGTAAACATGTTAGTTTTGTATTTAGATGCTTTGGTTTAAAGCCTTGCCAAAAGTCCTAGAAATTAAGTTTTGAATCTAAAACTCACAGCATAATGTCTTTACTTTCTACTTTTTCTGTCATAGGCTCTTACTATTTGAGCTAATGCAACAGCACTACAGTAAACAAACAAACAAAAAAGTAAATATTAGTAAAGCATTATATTAAAAAATAATCCTCCTCAGATTTGCTGCAAAGAAATTTGGACTTATAGGAAGTAATAATTCACAAGTCTGTGAACACTAGCTCTTCTTTGGTGAACTTACTGGTCATTTACTATAAACTAGTAACCATCTCCAATTAAATAGAGATTTGTCTGATTTCATTTATGTTCATTGATAGAGCGTGGTTCTATAAAAAAATATTCCTTTTATTTTTATTTAATTGAAGGAAAGGATGCTGGAATTGCTGAGAGATGAAATGGTGTCTATTGTGAATTCAGGAAGGATTGAATACATGATTATTTACCTGCTTTAGTAAGAATTGGAAAAGACTGGAAAAGATATCCTGGATAGGAATTATATCAACTAAATAATTTTGCTATATATCTCCACTGTTTGTAAAAAAAAAAAAAAAAAAAGAAACAAAAAAAACAGGTCTTATTTTTTTCTACTGGAAATGTTAGCAGGTAAGTCAGCTGACCTTCCTACTGTACACGTTAACGTGGACCTTAGCTCAGGAGTGACTTTTGACTTTGACACTATGTCTAATGTTGAAATTGGGCCTGATGTGTTTACTGTTCATGGGCTGAACTGCATGACCTGGAGAGAGCTCTTCCAGCTTCCATTATTTTTCAATTTAAACTACTTGAGGGAGTATAGAATACCTGTCTGCAACAGCTTGACCTTCTGTTAGTGTTGTATATACAATTATTTATGCCTAATGAAAATATTGCATTTTTTTTTCTTTAGGAATTTTTCATAGAATCATAGAATCACCAAGGTTGGAAAAGACCTAAAAGATCATCCAGTCCAACCGTTCATCTATTCCCAATAGCTCCCACTAAACCATGTCCCTCAACACAACATCCAGCCTTTCCTTGAACACCCCCAGGGTCGGTGACTCCACCACCTCCCTGGGCATCCATTCCAGTGCCTGACCACCCTTTCTGAGAAGTAATACTTCCTCATGTCCAGCCTGAATCTCCCCTGCCGTAGCTTGAAGCCATTCCCTCTGCTCCTATCACTAATGACACGAGAGAAGAGGCCGACCCCCAGCTCACTACAACCTCCCTTCAGGAAGTTATAGAGAGCAATGAAGTCTCCCCTGAGCCTCCTCTTCTCCAGGCTGAACATTCCCAGCTCCTTCAGCCTCTCCTCATATGGCCTGTGTTCCAGACCCCTCACCAGCTTTGTCACTCTCCTTTGAAGACGTTCCAGGGCCTCAGTGTCTTCCTTGCAGTGAGGGGTGCAAAACTGGACACAGCGGCCTCACCAGTGCTGAATATAGGGGAACAATCACCTCTCTGCTCCTGCTTGCAACACTGTTTCTGATGCAAGCCAGGATGCCATTGGCCTTCTTGGCCACCTGGGCACACTGTTGGCTCACGTTCAGCCGAGCATCAATCAATACCCCCAGGTCCATTTCCTCTACGCAGTCCTCCAGCCACTCTGCCCCAAGCCTGTAGCATCGCCTGGGGTTGTTGTGGCCGAAGTGCAGGACCCGGCATTTGGCTTTGTTGAAACTCATCCATTGGCTTGAGCCCAGCTCTCCAGCCTGTCCAGATCCCTCTGTAGGGCCTCGCTACCCCCAGGCAGATCCACACTTCCAGCCAATTTGGTGTCATCTGCGAATTTACTGAGGGTGCACTCGATGCCCTCATCGAGGTCATCAATAAAGATATTGAAGAGGACAGGCCCCAGCACCGACCCCTGGGGAACACCACTCACAACCGGTCGCCAGCTGGATTTGACTCCATTTACCACCACTCTCTGTGCCCGGCCCTCCAGCCAGCTCCTTACCCAGCCAAGAGTGTACCCATCCAAGCCTCTGGCTGCCAGCTTCTGCAGGAGAATGCTGTGGGAGACAGTGTCAAAGGCTTTGCTGAAGTCTAGGTAGACCACATCAACAGCCTTTCCCTCATCCACCAGATGGGTCACTAGATCATAGAAGGAGATCAGGTTGGTCAAACAGGACCTGCCCGTTGTGAACCCATGCTGGCTAGGCCTGATCCCCCGCTCATCCCGCACATGCCACATGATCTCCCTCAAGACAATCTGCTCCATAACCTTCCCTGGCACTGAGGTCAGGCTAACAAGCCTGTAGTTCCCCAGATCCTCCTTACGACCTTTCTTGTAAATGGGAGTCACGTTGACAAGCCTCCAGTCTTCTGGGACCTCACCAGTCAACAAGGAGTGCTGACAGATGATGGAAAGCGGCTCGGCTATCACCTCTGCATGTTTGTGAGACTTAAGCTTTTGAGAAACGGGCATCTAGATGCATAAAGATTCCTTGCAGTTCTAATAGTTGAGAGCCTCTTCATATCTTCCCATCTTGAACTTAGATTGGCCACTGCAGTAAAGGAGAATAAGAAATCCTTTTACAAATATATCAATGGCAAGAGAAAAACCAAGGATAATATCTATCTTTTAATTGATGCTGCGGGGAATGTGGCCACAGATGACAAGGAGAAGGTCCTCAATGCCTTCTTTAGATCAGCCTTTAATAGTCAGAGCAGTTATCTTCAGGGCATTTTGTGCCCTGATATGGATATCTGGGCTGATATGCAGAATGTCTCCCCAGAGATTGAGGTGGAGGCAGTTAGAGAGCTCCTCCTCCATCTGGACAGTCACAAGTCCATGGGACCGGATGGGCTTCATCCTAGGGTGCTGAGAGAGTTGGCGGGGGTGATTGCTAAGCCGCTCTCAGCTATCTACCAGTTCTCCTGGTTGACTGGAGAGATTCCAGAGGTTTGGAGGCTTGCTGATGTGACTCCCATCTGCAAGAAGGGCCATAAGGAGGACCCAGGAAAGTACAGGCCTGACATCAGTGCCAGGGAAGGTCATGGAACAAATCCTCCTGGGAGAGATCACACGGCTCGTGCGTGACGTCCATGGGATCAGGCCCAGCCAGCATGGGTTTGAAAGGCAGGTTGTGACCAACCTCATCTCTTTCTACAGCTGGGTGACCAGACTGGTAGATGAGGTAAAGGCTGTTGATGTAGTCTACCTAGACTTCAGCAAAGCCTTTGACATGGTCTCTCACAGTATCCTTCTGCGGAAACTGGCTGCCCATGGCTTGGACAGTTTTACCCTCCGTTGGATAAGGAGCTGGCTGGAGGGCCATGCTCAATGGGAGGTGGTCAATGGAGTGAAGTCTAGCTGGAGACCTGTTACAAGTGGTGTCCCCCAGGGGTCGGTGCTGGGGCCCAACCTGTTTAATATCTTCATTGACGACTTAGATGAAGGGATTGAGTATACCCTGAGTAAGTTAGCAGATGACACCAAACTGGGAGGTGGTGTTGATGTGCCTGAGGGCAGGGAGGCCCTGCAGAGGGATCTAGATAAGCTGGATCGCTGGGCCGAGGTGAATGGGATGAAGTTTAACAAGGCCAAGTGCCAGGTCCTGCACTTTGGCCACAATAACCCCATGCAGCGCTATAAGCTTGGGGATGAGTGGCTGGATAACTGTGAAGAGGAAAGGGACCTGGGGGTGTTGGTTGATGCTCGGCTGAACATGAGCCAGCAGTGTGGCCAGGTGGCCAAGAAGGCCAACAGCATCCTGGCCTGCATTAGAAATGGTGTGGCCAGCAGGAGCAGCGAGGTGATCATCCCCCTGTACTCAGCTCTGGTGAGGCCGCACCTTGAGTACTGTGTCCAGTTTTGGGCCCCTCACTACAAGAAAGACATTGAGGCCCTGGAGTGTGTCCAGTTAAGGGCAGCGGAATTGGTGAGGGGTCTGGAGCACAAGTCTTATGAGGAGCGGCTGAGGGAGCTGGGATTGTTCAGTCTGGAGAAGAGGAGGCTCAGGGGAGACCTCATTGTACTGTACAATTTCCTGAAGGGAGGTTGTGGTGTAAAAGGGTCTGGCCTCTTCTCCCAGGCTAATAGTAGGGCCTGAGGAAACGGCCAGGAGTTGTACCAGAGGAGGTTTAGGTTGGACATTAGGAGAAACTTTTTCTCTCAGAGAGTGGTCAGGCACTGGAATGGCTGCCCAGGGAGGTGGTGGAGGCGCCATCCCTGGCAGTGTTCAAAAGGAGTCTGGATGAGGAGCTACGAGATATGGGTTAGTGCTTGTGGTACTAATAGGAATGGGAGGGTGGTTGAACTAGATGATCTTGAAGGTCGTTTCCAACCTTGCAATTCTGTGATTCTGTGATCTGTTGCATGTGCATTATAGCAGTTTCTCATGGCTGAGATTAAACTCCACTACACTGGTTATTTTGGCATTATTTGCACTATAAAGGGCGATTTTGAACCCTTGGAAAGTCGTAAGTATTTTTGTTTTGCTGCAAAATCCATGTACCAACAGATAACTTGCACAATGAGGGTTTTTGCATCTGTGTCCACAGATGTAAGATGGATAACATGAAAACAGTGAAGTTCTTTGGTTGTTTCCTTTAAGCTGAGGTCAAATTTCTAGTTTTCTTTTATGTCTTGGATCAGTTTGTGGAGCTCATATTTGTTGATGAGATTCCTAAGAGAAAACAACGAACAAGAAGACAGAACAGTTAATTTGTTTGCATACTTCCAAGTGTGAGTGTGTTTCCATAGCTGTTTTTTCCAAAAGTGCTGTTTTGTTATTTTAGGTAATAAAGAACATTGCATTATACTGAGTGTTAGGCATTTCATTCAGTTTTAAGATAGTTAAAAATATGCCATATAAAAACTGTATATGTTCTGGCAAAACAAACTCTAGTATTAAAATGCAACTCATGCAGAGATTTGGCCAGTCATGGACCTATGACAGTTCCTTGCCATTGCTGCTGATAAACATACCCATACCCCTTGGCAGCATACTTCCAGAAGTATGTCCCCAGCAGAACACCAAAATGGTATTGCCAAATACAGGTTATTTTGGGGCAGTCTGGAAGCAAATGTGAGTCTTTGTGTACTTGCTGAGAATGTACCATGAGCTGTCACTTCCCTGTGTTGAAGGATTCTGGCTGTCAGTAGCTGTCATGCTGTTAGTACTAGGAGGTTACAAGTCTGTAAATAGTTCAGTCTCTTGCCTCTTAAGACAGTGTATTATAGTTAACATCATAGAATTCTCCACCCAAGAGAAGTTGAAAGATAGCACAGCTTTTGGAGTTGGTCAGGTTTTGTCAATCAGGCAACCCACACAGCAAGGTAGTTTCTTTGCTTTGCTATAAATTCGTAGCTTTGATTCAAACACTGAAGTAATGAGAAGTGGTAAGGAAACTGACAACAGCAATACTTGCTTTCAGGAAAAACATGTTAGGCTTTTCTTGAGAATGATCTCTGAACACTTTGTGTCTCCCTGGCCTGCCTTTCCCTGTTCCTTAAGTATAGACATTTGAAATGATCAAACAACTATCTACTCTAAATGTGAAATATCTGTTTGATTTCAAAGGGTACACTTTGTAGACACAAATATTTTTCTAGCCACATCTATCTTACCTAACCATATGACATTTTTTTGTCAAATCTAGCTCACTTGTAAGGCACATATTTTCAATCAGTCTAGAAGGCTATGATTGAGTTAGAATCTTGCCATTAACCACTGACAGTACAATCCCTTTATTACAGTCATATGTGAAATAATTGTCTTTGTTCCACATATACTCTCCCAGTACTTGCTGAAAATTACTGAAAATTATTTGCTGGTTTAAAACTGATCAAGCACAGTCTGTAAATCATCAGAGCTTATCCTTCTGTGGTACTTCTAATTGTAATACAGTTAAGTCTTAGAAATTATCTATAAATGTGGTGGGTTTTTTTTTTTCTGAACTTATTGTAACAGGTATATGGAAGCTTACATGGAATTTATGAGGCTTCCCTCCCCAACCCCCCAATTACATGATAATTGATACCTTTGTGCAGACAAAACCTATTTCACTGGGAACAGTGGTATTAACTGTGCATGGAGTTGCACTTCTTTAGTCTCCTTTGGAATCTCTCATTTCCCTTGTTCAAAGGAAGACAGTATAACTAATCTCATTGCCCTAAAATTGTTCCTGTTTTAGAAGAAGAATTTTAATGTTGCAGTTCATTTCTGTTCAGCTTGTCTGTGTGATGGATAATCTTGCTAAATCTGAAGTCTTTTTAGCTGAACATACTATCTTTGTCGTTGAACACGAATGGATGTTTAAAGGATGAGCATGGATAATCCTACCTCTACAATGCTCTTCCTGGAATTACTGAAATAAATTCTGGTTTTACTGTTTTTATTGTTTTAAATGGAAGATGATTATTATCATAGGCTGGAGGCTGCCTGAAATGTCTCTGAAAAAAGTAGTTTTCAAAATACTTCTTTCAGTCCTACCTTAGATGAAGGGCATGAATGTTGTGGCTCTCTCTTCTCCCATTTCCTTTCAACAAGCTAGTGAAAGGAAAAACAGCTTGGGAGTTATTTGTTACCATTCAGCTAATTCTAAAGTATAATCCTATTTCCTCATCTTTTATATGCAAACTTGCCACTAGTGTTCTGGGTCCATCAGTAACTCTCCAAAATCTTCCAATAAGCTACTCAGAGAATTTGAGGTGAAATGTATTTGTGTTAAAATTGCAGAAAGAAAGAAGTGTACTAACACAACTGCAGACCTCACTGGCCTAAAACCAGCGACAAGCTGGAACTGAGGTATGTATGTGAACAGGATGCAGTGTGGTGGAGAGAACCACTGCATTGCAGCACACCAGCAGTTGATTAGCAAGCATCTTCTAACAAAGGTAGAGTTATACACAAGGGAGGGTAGAAAAACAATGAGTACATAGCAGTTTGCCCAACTTCTCTCCTAGTGCTCGGAAAATGGAGTGCAAGGACTCTTACATAGCACCTTTTTTGGTGGAGTCTGGCAGAATACAGAGGCACAATATGTTGTGGATTATACCATGTGCTCTAGAATGTTTAAATAAAACTTTCCTAGGTGCTTTTATTACATATTTTAATTTATCACTATACATCTAAAGCACCTGTTACTTCAGGTAGGTAGGAAGGTGACTTTCTAAGCTAGTTGAGATCATGGTGCATAGTTACCCTGGGTTCAGCAGAATGCCTTGGCCTCTTTTCATTGTGCTTTTCATTCTGCTTTTCAATGAACTGGACATATCAGCGTGATTGCATGGAAGCCTAGAGTATTCCTACTTTTGAGAATCACCAGCACTTAAAACTGTAGTCACTCTGTACTCTTGGCTGAGTAGTATTCTCTTCTGCTATAGACTTGAATTTATCTGATTTAGTGTCAGTTTCAAGTGCTATTAAAGTAATGTCAGTTGTGATGATCTCAGTGTTTCTTGTCTAATTCTGTAACTGTTGTGTGTTGTTCTGTACATAGTTCCTTAATCTTTATGGCATGCACACACATACCAATTCCTGTATTATTTTCTCTGAGGAATTGGAATCTGATCAGTTCCTTGTGTTTGGTTTTGAAGTCTGCAAGCATTTTATGGTTTGCTAATGGTTCCCTACCACTGGAATTTATTCTTCTAGGCATTTCAACAGAGGCAACCCAACAGGTGTCAGGAAATGATGCAAGAGTAATCCCTTTTGTTTATTGTTTTTGCAATTATTATGCAGCTAACTAATTCCTTTAGTTTTTCTAATCTGAATGCTCTGCCTGCCATGCCTTGACCTTCTGCCTTTTTGTTTTCAGCAGCATAGTCACCTGACATTCTTATTTTCAGATCCAGCCTTGTGCTACAGTTTTCTTTGGATTAATTCTGTTTATCTTAGCAGAGCTATTGCAAACCTACAGTTCTATCATTTGGAAGGTTTGTGTACAGTGCCTCGAAATAAGTTTTCTACAAATGAAATAGCTTTTCAGAAGGAGCATAGAGTCATGAGATGGGAGAGAATCACACAGATGTGGCAGTTTGACACAGGCATCCCAGATTTCTGAATATGTTTTGATCCTCACTGTCTTCATTCATCTTTTTAGTTGTTTTGAATGCTGCTGCTAAGTATTTCTGATGCTGGCTAAACCGATTGATTTTATTTTATTTTTTTTTTCATCAGGAAACTCAATTGAGGCTTTAATATTTTACCTCAATTGCTTTTATCCCTTGTTTGCATACCCTCATTGTTGTTCTGCTGAAAATAAATGAATATGTTTATCCAGTACAATGCATTGGAATGTGGTTGGTTTGAATGTACTATATGGCACAAGTGACTGCTGAGGGAAGAGCAGGGCCAGTAACATGCAAAAGCTGATCACAGCACAATCCTGTTGTGTTGTTCCTGGCTTCCTAACAAATTAATTGTTCTGTGGTAGTACTGCTGCTTGCTTCTTACTCCAAACAAACTAGCTTTCATTTCTCCTATAACAATTTTGATTTTAAATCCCTCTTCAGAATTTTTGTGGACACAGTTATGATACCTTTCTTGATAGTCTGATTCTGCTTTTTACTGGAATTAAATAAACTGCAATTACATTTATGGGTAAATCCTTTGAATGAAAATAATTGCTCCCCACTATTTGTTCCCCACTATTTTAGTTTTTTCTAGGTACTTTGAGAGATTGTCTTCTACCATGACTCAGCTCCTTAGTTGCTGTACATGATTTTATATTCAATTAGAATCTGTTCATGCGGATACTTAATCCCTGTGAAGATATATTCTACTTCTATACTTTTGTAGGCCAAGATTACAGTTTGCATAGGTCCAGCCAACAATTTTCGATGTACTGAGTGTTTTTCTTTATCTTTCCTTTTGTTCTACATTGGTGAATGTAGCATTAGTAGTCTGCTATGACTTAACTGGCAACTTTGTTTAAAAAACAAAAAACCCATAAAGTTAATATTATGGGAAAAGCACAGATTTGTCATGTTCCATTGATTTCTGATGTATTTTTTTCTTAACTTTCTTGAGAAACGTGCAAGAAATGTCTAGTGTTAGGGACTTATTAAGTATAGCTATTAGATGTGAAGTAGAAATGAAACAGGTTTATAGACACAATGCTATGAAGTCAGAATTGAAGTAGGAAGGCAGACAGTAATTTTCTCTTTAAAGAAAGTAGTACCCCCTAAAAGTTTGTATGTATTTTTGGTGAATCTTTCAAAAACTATTAATAGTACAGAAGATTCTGAACTACTGCAGTAATGCTATAATAGTCTCTAAATTAAAATTCACACAGGTACTTTTTTTTTTTTTTTTAAGCAAACAATGCGGAAAGCAAAATAAACACCCAATGCAATGAAGTATCAGTTTGCTCTTATCTAGTATGGATAGGTGTGACTAAAATTTTCCTACCTTTGTTTTGAACAGAATGTTGGCTTTGAAAGCTCAGGGAAGAAGCAGCAGGGAGAAGGAAGTAACACAGTGGTAAGTACTGTATTTCTGTTTCCTTTACGTAATAGAATGTTTACACATTGATTCTTTTCTTTTTCGTATGCCATCAGTAATCATCTCCAGAGTGCTCAAATTTTATTGCATGAATGCTCATGTTGTTCTGAAGCTTTTTTGTTGCAACTATCAGTTGAGGAGTATATTACATGTAGTTATGCGTGAATATAAAAGGGAAAACATGAAACTAAGTTGCAGGATAATAATTTTCTGTTTTGAAGACAAATGTTAATTATTAAATATTTTCATTTGTGGAGTTTTAGCATTTTAAAATAATTTTTAAACTGCTTTTTAAAATAAATGTATTTAGTTCTTAAGAAACCTGAGCATTAAAAAGAAAAAAAAGTTAAAGATGCTTGAAAACTTGTTGAATACTTGTTGGGCCTCTTACCATCCATTTTAATAGTTTGCACAGGAGGACATTAAGTCATATCATTTCTCGCTTCTTGGTATATTAACATTCTTTAGCTAAAGATCATACTTTAGAGTATCAAAGTTAAGCTAGAGTTCATTTTTGTTTTCAAAGCTTTGGAAAAGAAACACATATTTGTATTCAGCTTTTTTCAATGATGCCAGTGTAGATGATACTAAGTTGATTGTTGTAAGGTAAGAGTTGCTAGATAGAAATATTCCTCATGAATTGAGAAGAATATCCAGGAGAATCATTCATCTCTAGAACTTCTGTTTGAATTTGAGTAGTGCTTTCCCACCCACTCCAGCAAACCAAACTAACCAAACACCTCACCTCTCCCCCTGCCGACCCCCTTTCTGCCCCCACACCACACACACAGCGTCCATCTGCTCTGATTTTGTTAATAGTGCTATTAATATTGTGCACGTGCTAATAAATATTGACTCATCAGTGACTGTAATTATGAGATTTATTATAAAATATCTGTTTTAAAACATACAGAATCATCTGAGCATTTTATCTGGTATTGCTACAGCTTAAGGAGATAGAAGCATATGTACAAGCTCTTTTTTCTTGTTTTCTGTGTTGTTTACAGTTCAGTGGGCCTTGTGTACATTAGCATTTTCTATTGAACTAAGAAACTGTTGTTGTTGTGCTGCCTCAGCTCTGTTACCACTCTGTAAGGACTGGTTGCTTTCTATAGGCAAATGACTTGCAGCGCCTCTTCTTTTTCTTCCCATATGCTGGTTCATCTCTTTTGATTGTTATAACTGGAGGACTTAACACAGCATCTCTTCCTCTCTGATTGAATATTTGTTGACAGTATGTGATACACAGCATTTACTAGTACCATAGATCCAGATGTAATCCCTCAAAGGACTAAACCAGAAGCATAAGCAGTTCAATAAGGTTTTATACCTCTTCCAGCAGGTTTACCAAGTCTTAGTCTAGCTGCACTGTGTGTTTAATTTTCATTGTTTTCTTTGTATAGAAAGTTAGGAATTTGTCCTTTTTGTTTCTGTGGGCCTTTTCCACATTGACAATGGAAAAAAATTGAGTTATTTAATGTAGTACTTAATAATAGAGTAGTTTATTCCTCCTAATGTTCTCTTAATAAAACTACAAATTGTTACCCAAAGAATATACAATGTAGTCAAATGTCAGCAACGAAGCTTAGATCTATTGCTAATCTCAGCAATATTGTTAGTGATATATGACTAGAGACTATTCTTCAGATGACAAATTTACTTGGATAGTTTGGCTGGTAAAATGGAAATTAGTTTCTAGGACTGGCTTAGGAAAAGAGCAAAACAAGTGAGAAGTTACTACTAAATGGAATGCAATTGTATAGTGACAACTGGAGGGACTCTGAATTGGATGGGTTTTTCAAACGTGAACAATCTAACAGAACAAATGCAGAATGCATTCGATTTACTTGCTTAATCTGTAGCGTTAATATAGAGTCAAAATTACAATTATTAGAACACCCAACTACATTTTATTCTTTATTCTTCAATGTATTTTATACATTTTATTCTTTATAAATACATTTTATTCTACTGTAAACTTACCTTATAATTTTACTTTTTTTTCTTTTTTAAATAGGGCATTTCTGTGATGCATCTTGCCTTAAATTTACACATCTGTACTCTTGTGTACCTGTGCTTTAGTGATGCCACAGCCTAGAGATATAATACTAAACATTACACAGTTAAATTCTGTGCTTAAATTAAAATCTTGCCAAAGGTTTTTTTTCTTAATGTAAAACAATTTTGTTCTATTTTTACAAAGTTGATCTGTTCTTGTCATTGCTAAGCTTTTGGTATAAAAAGACCAAGTGCTTTGTTATATTACTAATTTCTTTTTTTTTAATAGCAGATAAATAAATTAACTGAAATAAATATTCCAAGCATTTCCTCTTATATGCTTTCATTGGTTTACTTGTCACAGTAATTCCTCAGGTTTGTTTTAGTCATCACAAAAATGGTTTTTGCCCCTTTTACCCCTCAAGAAAAAAGTATCTTTCACATGTTTGCACTTAATGAATGATTATAATTGTACTGCATTTACTAATATCTTCCTCCCTCCCTCTGTTGTTACCATTCACCATTGTTGCTTCATGACTAATGCCTTTTATTTCATTTGCTATGAATGCTGTATGTGAGCAAGTACAGTGTGATTTTTTTTGTCTCCTGCCTTTGTGGGGACTTGCAGCCATGAGTGCAGCTGAACATTGTTTGCATATCAGGAGCTTCACATAAAAATAGTGAAATGGTTCCAAAAGACCCTTTGTTGTAAGTCTCTTATTTCCTATTGTTTGTTCTGACTGTACAGCTTTGGTTCCTTGGTTTGTATTGATCTAAGTGTTTACCAGTTTCATTTAATTACATGTGTGACATAACCAATCTATTTTGATTTTTTTTTTTTTTTTTCCCTTTTTTTAGAAGTGAAAGAAATAGCTTGGATGGGAGGCAGGAGGAAGTGAAAATACCTTGACTTGGCATTGTCACTGAACAAAGTTTTAAAACCACAGCCACAAAATGGCAGTGGCATTTGACAAAAGGCAGTTTACTCACAGCATACCTTTCTTTCTGGTGTTTCAGTTTCTCATCAGAGTCCATCAGGTCTGAGAGTCACGCGTTCCTCTTACACATTGGACATGCAGGTCAGGGTTTACAGGGTGTCAGGTGCTCTCAGTTGCTCGGAAACCTTGCTGCTCCTTCCCAAGAGGAGGGGGAGGAGTTAGGGGAAGCCAGAGTCAAACTTTTGCCTCCCCTGCCCCATCTCGGTTAATGTGTTCTGATATTGAAGAAGAGATACCAATCATTTCTGAGCTTAAAGAATGAAGAATTGTTCTGCTTCTCCTTGTAAGAGTGGAGGACTTTCTGAGTTTAAGATTCTTAGATGTGTACAGTATCTCCAAATTTTTGAGGACCAGAGCTGCCTTTTGGTGGAAGATTCATTTAAATTGTGCTAGGAATTGTCACAACAGTCTCTTCTAGGTCAAACCAATCAGCCTACATCTGTGCATGTGTTGTTGAACATGTTGCTGCCTTAGGAAGAGAAAAGCCTACAATATTTCTGAAGATAGACCACTGCGTGTTGCTGATACAGGAAGTCTCATTCTTAATAATTTATTAATGTAAGACCGATAGCTTTTTGCTTGGTGGATTACATTGTGTTTCAGTATTAATTTGTTGGAGGTTCTATCCATTGGCCACATAAAGGTTTCTACACGTTAAGCTGCAATGCATACTGCCCCTCCCTGCCTGTTCCTGTGCTTACACATCCCCAGCTCGGCAATTCTGTGCTCATCTATAGGCACTGGACTGGACTAGTGGGATTCTGACCAGAAATTTTTCTGTGGAGCTGTACTTGCCTTTCTGTGTGAGCATCTGATTGCTGGTTTCATTTTCAGCTTTGCTGCTGATGTAACTGGTAAACATCCTTCTGAAACACTTGGGGGAAAGGGGAGCGCTTTCACACGCAGTGCTTACAGCATTCGCATCCTGTTAGTATCAGGCAGGAATCTGAACAACCCATGATACAGTGCTATTGCTTTTAAAACAAAGTAGCAGAGATGAAGAGCATTAGCTTAGATTCTGTGGGTAATGACATGAGTTCGCAATTCTCAGAGCAGTGTGATACTTCTGTGCATGGTGTTTTGTTTTTTAGTGCTCATCAAATCACAGTGAGACATGTGGTTAAACAAAAATGTCCTGTGTGTCTCTGGCAGATGCCTGGGTGCTGCTAGGCTGTGAGTGCTCAGATGACGGCAGTGTGCAGGAATGAGTGATGTCTCTCTGGGCGGTGCGCACTCGTCTGAACTATCGGTCTGTAGTGGTGTCCAACCCTGCTGCCGGTTTCGCTTGCTTTTGCTAATAGTGGCCTTTCAAACTGACGCTTTGCTTTTCTACTTCGAGTGATTTTATTCTGTTAAGGATGTCTTAGGCTTACAGATTTGGTCTGCTGTTGTTACAGTGTAGATTTGCTATAACCATGGTGCTTACTTTTCCCTAGATTCTCCAGTAACTTTATCTGAATACTGTATTAATTATACTGTATTCTCCAGTTGTTACTTCACTGTATGTTATTAGCATCTGTTTGCACTGAAATTCCATCCCTAGTTAGTAAGATTAATGAGATTTAAAGAGTACTTCAAGCAGTCTTCAAAGCCTTCTGTACAGTAGAAGTTTTTCAGGGTAGATGCTATTAAAATGTGAATTGAAGTTATATTGATTGCTCTAGTGTTTTAATCACAAAGTTAAATGTTATCATGATAGCACATATTTTCATTTTATTGATACAAATATAATGGGAAGGCAAAATAAGGTAATGACTTTTTTTTCTTTTTTTCTTTTTTTCTTTTTTTGAAACTGCAAACCAGCTGAAACCAGTTTCTGGATTTGTTAGATTTTGCTGCTTTGATTCTGTTTTCTGTAATAGCATGCTTCAGGGGTAACAAGCTGACCTATCTTCTAGAAGTACATTACTGTAGGGGAATTACAGATTCCCCTTTGGAACTGGAAACATTGATAAGCTTAGCATGGTCTCTTCAAAAAGAAGATAATCTATGAAGTCTTTTCTTTTTTTTTTTAAATGTGATAAGTACATGCAAAAGTAGCTGGAACACAAATGACTAATATTCAAAACTGATAAAAGATGAACAACAGTCACAGATCTTTTTTTATTATTATTTATCTGATGAAACAAAAGTCCTCTGTATTCATTTTCAGTGTAGTTTTCAAAGCAGAAAGGGGAAATTTAATTCTGACTTTCTTTTGATTTTCAAGCAAAATTTGTTTGAAGTTGATGGTAACAGTAAAATACTGTTCATTTTCAGCTATATTAGTAACACCTAGAGATACCTGTTTTGGAAACAGTAAGTTATGCTTGTAGAATTCATCATAAATTGACTGTTCTGTGCCTTTGTGGTTAGCGTGCTGTTCCATTTTGTAAACCTTTGCTGAAGAAATCCTACATATCTTTTAAATTGCCGTTGTTATCAGTAACCTGTCTTAATGGTTTGTTCCAAGTGTTGCTGAAGTGCTCTTAGTATAGCAAAATAATTGAGGAACTTGCTTAGCAAAATAATTTTTGCCTATAAAATCAGAGGTGTAAGGAGTTTACCAATTCAAGCATATTAAATGAAAGTGTAGTGTATTGCTACAACACAGGATGTAGATGCCTAGAAAAGTCTTAGTTGCAGAGGTACTTAGCTGGCCAAATCTTGCAAGTTAGAAGTGGAAAACAGTGAACAGGAAAAAATAGGTAAGAGTTACTAATGAGTGAGACTCAGACAAACATGAGTTTTAACTTATTCTTTTTTTCCAAAATGCTGGCTATTCTGCAAGTTTATTTGCAAACCTATAACCTTTGCAATGGTGTAGTAATAATAATAAATAGAGCATGTATTATATTTTGAAAGAATATCTATTTGAAAGACATGTATCTGAGACTATATTGATACGGGAAATATGGAAGATATTTCCACTCTCATCCTGAGAAAAAAATTAAAAGCTGAGATGAAAAATGAAAAAAACAGCAAATGTTGTTGTTTCTGTTTGTCACATCAGAGGGTTAATAGCTACAAATGAATCCAAGGCTGACTGTGGGGCTGGTTCCTGTATTGTTTGAGCAGTTGGGGTGGGTGGGTGAGAGTGTACACATCATGCTTTGTTATTTCCCTCTGGTTTTGATCAAACTGGTTGGAAAAAAATCCCACAGCAATAGTCTGCTTAGTCATTGTACCATTGGGATATGAAAGGTCTTGGCGAATGGGAGAGGTGCCTGAAGACTGCAGGATAGACAGTGTCACTCTAGTCTTCAAAAAGGGCAAGAAGGGAGGATCTGAGAAACTACAGGTCAGTCAATTGTTCCTATAAAGGTGATGGAAGTGCTTGTTCTGGATAACCTCTCCAAGCAATTAGAAGAGAAAAAAGCTGTAAGGAGTAGTCCACATAGATTCATCAAGGGGAAATGATGCTTGACCAACCTGGTAGCCTTCTTTGATGTCATCACTGGCTGGGTAGCTGTGGGGAGAGCAGTGGATATTATGAACCTTGACTTCAACAAGGCATTTGACACTGTCTCCCACAATATCCTTGTTATTAAACTTAGTAAGTGTGGAATAGTTGAGTGGACACTGAGGTGGATTGACATCTGGGTGACTGGTAGAGCTCGAAGGTTTGTGATCAGTGGTGCAGAGTCTGATTGGATGCCTGTAACTAGTGATGTTCCCCAGGGTCAGTGCTGGGTCTGATCTCATTCTACATCTTTGTCAGTGACCTGGATGAAGGAACAGAGTTCACCCTCAGCAAGTTTGCTGTTGGTACAAAGCTGAGAGGGGGTGGCTGATGCTCCAGAAGGCTGTGCTGCCACTTTCAGAAAGGCCTTGACAGATGGAAATGTTGGGAAGAAAGGGAAGGGAGGAAAGGGATGAAGACGATGAGCAAGTTTATGGTCTTGCACCTGGGGATGAATAACCATATACATCAGTATAAGTTAGGGGCTGACCTGTTGGAGGGGAGCTCTGTGGAGAAGGACCTGGGGGTCCTGGTGGATAACAGGTTGACCATAAGCCAACAGTGTGCCCTTGTGGCCAGGAAAGCCAATGGTATTCTGGGGTGCATTAAAAAGTGTGTGGCCAGCAGATCAAGGGAGGTGATTCTTCCTCTCTGCTCTGAGCTGGTGAGGCCATGTTTAGAATACGGTGACCAGTTCTGAGCTCCCCATTTCAAAAAACACATGATGTCATAATGGGAGTCCGGTGAAGTACCACGAAGATGATAAAGGACCAGGAGCATCTCCCATATTAGGAAAGATTGATTAAGCCTGAGGAGAAGAAGACAGTTCTATGAAGGTAAAGACTTACCTGGATGCCTACCTTTGTGACTTACTGTAGGGAACCTGCTTTATTGCGGGGTGAATTTCATGATCTCTTGAGGTCCGTTACAACCCCTGTGGGATATACAGATATTTTTCTTTGTCCCACTTGGTGTATTTGTTGTGGAGCTTGTTTCCTATCAGTTCTGTTTATACAGTGTTTTTTTTCCTCTTATTTCCTCATGAGGTGAAATGAACTGTACCAGTATCCTGATGTTTTTTCCTTTGTTGACTACTAGCTGAGGTAAACTTAGGTCAAGGCTTTAACTGTCTGGGGGACAAAGGCTTTTTGTTTCTGGAGTTTTGTTTTGTTCTTTCTTCCTTCTCTGAGTTCTGTAGTAGATCAAGTTCTTAAAATTTTGAACTTGCACGGTGATGGAGAAAAAGAAACTGTAATAGTGTTGCAGATTTGCGAAGCTATTTCATTGTTTTATTTGGTACTTTCAGATTGCTTGTTGATGTTGCAAAATAGTACAAGACCAAGATTCTTGTTCTTGCTGGACTTCAGAGGGAAATATTTGAGATGCTTTGTATTCCTGTTCCTTGCTGAACTGTATTTACCCAAACCATCCCTGGAGTAGTTCTGAATTTGAGAATATAAAAAAAAGAACGTCACCTGTGCTACACTACATTTTTCTGTCTTTGGTTGATGAGAGTGAACTCTCTTATGTGATACGTCCTTCCTTTTCTCCTCCACAGTCTTTTTACTTGGGCAACTGATCATGAGGTCAGACAGAAAGGCAGGTAAATAGGAGAATAGGTAGTGTGCATTGAGAGAGGCAGAAAAGTGTGCAGAATGATGATATGAAGAGGCTGTCCTAGTATTGATAGCCTTCAGTGTTTTAATTAAGACAGGGAAGAAGTTCCTATCGCAAAATGAAATTTAGTTAATTTCAGTGAGCACAGCAAGATGTGTTAAAGTTTTACTTACTGACTGAAACTGCAGAAGTTGAGGGAAATTATTTATCTGAGTTCTTGGAAATCTTTTATTTTAAATAAGTAGAAAAATTAGAGAAAACAACGCTAGCTTGTTACGCAAAAAAGCTGTATGTATGTGAGGGATTTGAAATTAATGTATATTAATTTGATATTACTCATCACTGAAGATAAGGTTTTTTTTCTCTGTATCATTTTGATTTCATTGTATTAAGCAAAAATAGATTGTAAAAGTATGAACGATGCTTCAGAACTGCTGCTTTAAATTTTATCTGCTTACATACAGTGTGGATATTCTCTGCTTAAGGCTGTTGACAGGTGACAAGTTACAGGCTAAATTCTATGTTCATCCATCGGTATCTGTAGATATTTCAATGACATTTCATGCCAGTAAAGAACTGTTGTGTTTAAACAAAACTAAAATCTCTCTGCCCACCTCCCTCTCATATGTGTGTATATATATACATAGCATGTATGTATACATTTCTTTCTTTTTCAAGCATTTAGCAGCTAGAAGTTTGAGATGTTGCCCATCTAGGTATTTCTGCAGTTGTCTGGTTGGTTTTATAAATCTACTAATTTCTGTGTCCTAGTGCCTGAAAATGACCACGAAGCGGAATCTGTTGGTGCGGCTGGTGCCATGCCGCTGCCTGCGTGGGGAGGAGGAAACAGTCACTACACTTGATTATTCTCACTGCAGCCTGGAACAGGTGCCTAAGGAGATTTTTGCTTTTGAAAAGACCCTGGAAGAACTCTACTTAGATGCTAATCAGATTGAAGAGCTTCCAAAGGTATGTTGCATGATTTCCCTTTGTGTAACTTTCAGTGTTTCTCTTCTTACATCATCAGTGGTAAAAGCTGATAGTGTCAAGCTTCCCCGTACAGCTTTAAGGCTGAGTTATCCTAGATATTTTTGAGTAAATGTTGGTCCCAGAACAAGCTCTCTTGATAGGCTGTCCTGTGTATTTCAGCTGGACCAGTTCCCTGTGCTGCCTTGAGGTGAAACTGCTTAAACAACTGAGCCAGCCCAACAGGAGAAGCTGGTGCAAAGCAAAAGAGGCAGGCTAGTTTATTTCTGTGGAAGTGTCTGCTTAAATTGACTAATACTATTCAGATATTAAATAAATTGCTGCATTGCTTTGAATCTCTGATAGTATATGAGGATTAGAAGCAGCAAGATTACTGTATTATTCAGATTTCTGTGGTCATGAAGCTGAAGTCCAAAATAGTCACTTGAAGTCCTTGCTTTTGTTTTTGACTGAAAAGTATCTAAAATTATTTAAGCTCAAAATGTAGAGAGATGAAATTCTACTTTGATTACATCTTAATTAAAGAAATCATTATTTGTTGCTAGTTCTGAAGACAAACCATGTGCTGAATGAACAGTATACTACAGGAAAGGATCAGATTTTGTTCCAGTGAGACTCCTCAAAAGTACAGTATGGTCAGAATAATAAATTTTCCCTTATTAGATCCTATCTTGGTGAAGTTGGATTAAGTACTTGATATTAAAAATAGTTTTTTCCCACTTGCATGCAGACCTTCCCTATTGCGCAGTGATGAGTTTGGAACACACTGCTAAGCTTGTTGGTGGTTTGTCATAACCATATGAGATTTTTTTTACTTGAGTTTTTTTGAAAGACAGATGAAATTAATAAGGAAATAAAATAATTTAACATGTCAGTTCATCAGAAGTCTTGTTTGTGTTTGGTGGAGCTGACTTTGTTTAATCTAATGAATATATTCCTTTTTTTCTGGAATTACAAAGCTTATGTAAATTCAGTATAGGTACAAATTCAAATACAGTAAAAGAAACAAGCTGAGAAATTAGGGAGTATTAGAGACATCTTAAAAACTATTTACCTATTTAATAGAGGTTGTAATCTTGAAACTATCCATAGAAGATCTCTTAGGGAATGCCTTCAAGTTTGTAATAATCCTATCTGTTTTAGAGCCAGAGTTTCAAACTGTATAAGCCTTTTCCCTAACCTAAACTTATTTAGTGTTTGAACTCTGAAGCTCGTAATTAATCCATCTTCTCAGAAAAAGAGTGTGGTATTTATTAGACTGTCTCCTGCTCTTCCCCTTTCCTGACTGCTACTGGTGCTGTTTTTGTCCCAGTGTTGCAGTTTTCTGCCCTTTGTATTTCACAACACAGTCGTTTGGACAATTGGGCCATGTTGTCAACCTGCAATGACCTGTTTTTTGTTTTGTTTAGTTTGTTTTTTGTTTGTTTTTAGGTTTGGGGGCTTTTTTCATTTTTTAGTCACCCCCAGTCTTTCTTGTAATGTTCACCTCAGTATACTTTCAAAATTGGATGTTACAGTGTTGTTTGTTAATTAAGCAGATGTAATTGAACTTGAAAAAATAAGACATACTGTGAAATAAATGTAAAATGTATTAAAATTTGAAGTTACTTTAGAGAAGATAAATACCTACTCAAATGCTACATTCTGGAATAATGTTTTTAGTGGATTTGTTGATTTACCTTTATTTTTTCTCCTCCTTTTCTTGAAGAAACTAAAAGTACTTTGGAGGAACCAGATGGCATGCTTACTGTGGAAAATACTTTTGTTTTCAGAACTACAGGTCACAATTTGTGATGCACTTGTAGGATTTTATAGTTGTTAAATGTAACTATCAGTTTTCTGTGGCTGTTTGCACTTCTTTTTAGCTTTCCTAAACATCCTAAACCTAGTCAAGTTTAAAAAAAAAAAAAATTGTCTTTGGTCAAAGTGTTTAAATAGCCTGACCTTCCAGCTGTGAGGTCATAAGTTTAAAGGGATTTAAAAAAAAAAAAAAAAAAAACTATACAGAGGAAACTAAGAGAAAGTTGCTCTTTTTTCTTTGTTTCATTAGCAACTTTTTAACTGTCAGTCGCTGCACAAGCTGAGTTTGCCAGACAATGATCTAACCACATTGCCAGCATCCATTGCAAATCTCATTAATCTCAGGGAACTGGATGTCAGCAAGAACGGTAAGTCATTTCACTTATTATATTGGAATAGCTTTAAGGCAAATCATCACTGATTGTACAAAGATACCAGTAAAAGTGTAATTTCCAGAATCTATGCATCTAATAAACTTTAAACTACAACTCTAAATCTTATGCTTAGCCAAGAGTAATCTATTTTATGGTTTTTTATGTTTGTTTTTAATCATATCTGTCAAATGTATTGCTTTATATTTTGAGATCATTACTGAAAAATGATACCATCAAATGTTTGTGTTTTCTCAAAAATGCATATGCTTTGAAGTTATTACTTTTATTGACTCTTGTCATTTTTCACTATAGCGAAGAATTTTTGCTCAAGAGCTTTTAAAAATTTGCTGGATTCTCCTTTAATTTGATTATAAAAATTGTTTTCAGTTTACTTTAATGATCTGTCCCAGACTTGTAATAGAAGTCAGCTGCTTTGCTATCTGTCTCTAGAGATGGTAATCTCTGTCACATGGGGAGAAAAGTGTCCGTGGACAATGACTGATTCAGTTGACTGACTTGCATTCTGTGAGTCAGCTGCTTATAAATTATGAAATGCTGTCAGCCAAGTACTATGTGTATGCTTTCATTTATTTTTTAATGGTAGTCTTTTGGCAAGTTGGAATATCTGTGCAAATGAGGAAATTGTAAGAGCTTATATTGTCATCAGGCTTGCTTGTGTGGTTTACTTAAAGAAAAAAAAATTATTGTGTTAATTGATAAGAATGTAAGAGCCTTTTCTTGCTGATTCACACTGAAGTTAGACAAGGACCTTTGCTTGAAACCATATTTGAAAGTATAGGTTAAATAAACATGCCAAAGATTCTGTCATATGCAATTCATTGTTTTTATGTGAATACCTAAATGACTCCATAAAATTAAGTTGAGATCTGCTTTATTGTGGAAGTGTTCCCATCGTGGAGGTGTTGGCATTCTCCTTTCTTGTCCATTGTATCCCAGTCTGTACTTAAACTTTATTATTTCTGCTTAATGAATGCAACATTTAGTGCAATAAATTGACCTGGTTGTTACTGCTCTGTTCCTGTTACAAGTGGATTAATAGCCTTTCTTAAAGAACATGTTCCCTGAACTTCCATAATTACAAACAGCTGGGAAAGTATAATATTTCTGTCCTAGACTGAACAATTAAAAGGATTAAATGATTCTAATGCAAGTTCTCAATAATTAAAATTTGAAAGCAATGGAAGAGATTTCAAGTTCTAGTGTTGGCCAATTCCTTAGCTTATGAATGTAAATAGGCAGTTGGTCACAGAGTTAGTTACCCACCCAAAACAATGCAACCTTTTGCTTCTAAGGGCTTCTAAGGGCTGCTGAAGAAACACTTGTTACTGATAAGCATATAAATGATTTAAGGAGACAATAGCTGAAAGATGTGACATTGCAATAAACTGTTAAGTTCTGTTTTTTAGGAGCAATGGGTTCTTCCTCCTTAGGTGCAGCACTTTTCCTTGTTGAATTCTGTGTGGTTCTTGTCAGCCCTTCCAGCATGTCTAGTGAATCAGCTAGGACTTTTCCAGGACTTCACATTTTTGATGTGTTTTTATTTTGTTGGGGTTTTTCTGTGTTTTTGAGTGTGATGTGGAAACAGCAAACTTTGTGGGAAGTGCAGGAGATGTAATTTTTCTTCATAAATCAGGGAAAACTAGGAATCAGTTATGAGAGGCCTCAAAACTCTAGAATAATGCAGTGGCTTTTTTTGTGAGAATAGTGTGGCTATAGCAAGAAAGTTAGTCTCCTGCATTTTTCTTGTATGCTTTCTCATGTCACAGTACCAAAAGTGTTGTTTTCCTCATGTGGATGGAATTAAAGCACAAAGTGCAAATGCGTTTGCATCAAATATATGTTCGTTTATAATTTTCATCTATAATTTTAGACTTCATTTTCAAATACCAATGAACATTCAGGTCTTTCAGTAGTCTCCTGTGTAGATGGAGTAGCTTTTTCCCTGTGTATTTCAGCAAATTTAAACATTGTCACCTTTTCTATCTGTTGCAAGGCATTTTTACAGAAAAATACACAAATGAAAAACACAAACACTGAAAAGCTCCACGAAAACACATCTGCCAATAATATTATTTTTAGTAATATTGAAGGTTTTTGTTAAGAAATACAAATCTAGATAAAATATGTTTCCTTCAGTGTTTTAAAAACATCTGCTGATTTGGCAAATTTTAGAGTAGTGTGTGCCAGAAGTTGGGGAGTTGAAAAACAAAAATTCAGGAGAATGTGTAGTTATTATGTTGCCCATCTGTGAAGGATTTAGAAGTACAGTTTGTCAACAAATTGAGAATTATTCATAGTTAATAAAGAGAATGATCCAAGTTTTATTTTACTCAGGGAGAAGCAAGAGAGAAAGATCCTGAATAGAAAAATAACTTGCTATAAATTTGCTATTTTTGTCCATATAGGAAGAAGGGGAGGGGATGTACTTAATTTTGTATCTTTCATGATAGTTAAATAAAAAGATAACTAATTGGTTGAGGACTTCTAAGTCTGTAGCTTTATTATAATATTTGTCATTACATAGAGGTGGTAAATTTATGTTAAAAGCAGTTAGCTATTCAACTTAAAGCTCTTCAGTGTAGATAATGTTTTTTTCATGAATACTTTGTTTTTCCTATGAAAAAGTACTGACTAGAAGCTGTCTCTGCAGAATAAAATTATGTTCCTGTCTAAGAGAGGATGTCAGCAAAATGGAATTGCAGTGCAGTTAAGGCACAGATTTGGTCTTGAATGTGGAACTTGAGTGTACACATTTGAAATTCTGAAACTAGTTTAATACAGATCTGTTCCTGGATTCAAAGAAATTTTCATAACATAGAAAAAGCATTGTAAAAGTAATTGGGATTTTTTTTAGTTGTGAATTTCATGTGGAGGCAGAATGTTCCTTTTTTTTTTTTTTGAGTAGTGTGCTTTGAGTGACAGTCAATCTATCACACAAAAGTGCAAAAGTGACTGGACAGGCAACAGAAATTTTTCAGCTCTGGGTAATGGGGGGTGGGAGAAAAGCAAATCAGCTTTTAGTTTCAGGTTACTCTGAGGGGGTCCAGCTTTGAATCAGACATAGTTCAGAACCACCTGAATCTTAATAATCTTTCAAAACAGCAGTGTAAGCAAAACTGTTGTCTATAACGCTCTTAGTATCTCATGTTCAGAAAATTTTACTCTGACCTTGGCATGCCTAGGTAGGTTTATCTGTCAAGCACTTTTTAAGACCATGAGTATGTGTATCAAGTAATAATAATTTCCTCTGATGAGTTACTGTTGGTGGAAGTGATGAGGCATTTTTCATTTAAATAGATCAAGGGGCGAAATAGGATTCTTTACTGTCTGAACTGCTGAGAACTTGGTTTTAAGCCTTCAGATGAAAAAAAAAAAACCTTCATATTTTTAATTTTGCAAGTACTCTCAGAAATGAATTTTGGAAATATTAAACCTGAATTAGCCTTCTAATAGAAAAAAAATAGCATGCAGATGATGAGAGAAAGCCAGCTTAAAGTATGGCACACACATGAGCATAAAATGTTAATTTTTTTATGAGATCAAAGTGCTGTAAAAAAAAAAAAGCATTTTACATTTTCAGTAAACATTCTATTGCCACATAATTGTATGTAGCTGAGTCCTCATGTCATTAGTGAAATGAGCATTGAATATATTTCTGATGCTGTATTTTATTGTAAATCTAATTATACTGTAATAATCATCACAACCAATAAGAGTATATTTTTCTAAACCATAAAAATCTTTCTACTGAAGTATTTTTTGTTCTCTCCCTTTTTTAAAATGAAAGCACTGTTTAAGTTGTACTTCTCAGGTTTATAAATCAACTAACATTCTTGCACTAACGGATAGCATAAATATCATGCTTCTCTTCTAGAAAATACCAAGCAGACCTCAAAATAAAAATTGAGTTTCTATTTTTCATTTTACAAACCTTCAAATAACCATAATAGAAGGGAGGACAAGTGTGAAAGGAAACTTTTAGAGCATAGAATTGGAGAAAAGGACTTCATAAAGTGAAGATGGAGAGGTGAATAGGCTGAGCTGTATGTAGGTACTTGTCAAGTAGTTCATTGAGTCATAAAATCTGAAAAAAACCTCTAAAATAAACTAGTCCAACTGTCCACCTACCACTGGTATTGCCCATTTGATACTACATCTTCACATTTCTTGTACACCTCCTGGAATGGTGACTCAACCACCTCTCTGAACAGTCTGATCCACCACCTGTCTACTCTTTCAAATAAGATTTTCGCTATATCCAGCCTGAACCTTCCCTGGCACAACTTGAGACTGTCTCCTCTTGTCCTATTACAAGAACAAGCTGGCACCCGCCAGGCCACAGCTTCCTTTCAGGTCATTATAAATGGCAATCATCCCCTAAGCCTCCTCCAAACTGAATAATCCCGGCTCCCTCCATTGCTCTCCATAAGACCCATCACCAGCTTCGTTGCCCTTCTCTGAACGTGCTCCATGGCCTCAATATCTTTCTAGTGGGGAATGGGGAAGGGCTCAAAACCGAACACAGTACTGAAGATGCTGCCTCATCAGTGTTGAGTACAGAGGGATGATCACTTCCCCACTCCTGCTAACTACACTGTTTCTGATACAAGCCAGGATGCCATTGACTTTCTTGGCCATCTGGGCACACTACTGGCTCATAGTCAGTTGAGAACTGACCAACACCCCCTCCAACACCCCCTGATCCTTTTCCTCTGCACATCCGCTCTATCCCAAGTCTGTAGCGTTGCATGGTTTTTGTTGTGGCCAAAGTGCAAGACGTGGTGCTTGGTCTTGTTGAACTTCATCCCTTGGCCTCAGCCCAGCTATCTTGCCTGCTTCAAGTGAAATTAAGGAAATCCAATGGAGGATGTTTTTAGATTCTTACAAACATTCTGTAAGATTTTTAGATAAGAGACCTACAAGCAAATATTTTTTTCTTCTAAGGAAACTTTTCTATTTAAACAAAACAGAGAGATTAAAGGCTATACAAATAGGAAAACTTACACTTGCAAGGAATGTTACTAGTTTAGTGTGGTTGTCATGGTATTCCTTGTGAAATACAAGTAAAGCAACCAAAAAGCAAGGTATAGCAAGTTTCTAAAGCTTTGAAATATCGAGTTTTAGAACTAGATGAAAATCTATTTGCAATAGTTGCTCTTTACTCTGAAAATGATTGGTTTAGAATAGGCTTGCACTGAATAAACCAGAGGTGCCTGTGCTGCTTTGAGATCACTAGTGAATTGTCTGCCACCTTGCATGGAGAAGTCAACCTTGTGCAGGTCTGGAGCTGCAGCTCTGAGCAGGAAGGTACTGCTGTTTTGCTAGCTGATCAAACATCTGGAAACCAGAGCTCCTGGCTGACTGGAAACCAGTGGCAGCAGGGGACTAGGTAAGAGTTTTAGGAAGATAGATGAACTCTAAGAAGGAGCAGTGGCTGAGTAAACATTGTGTAGCAAATTAATTGGTCTGTAAGATGCTACTTTAAGTGTTGCTTTTAATACCACAGGTATGCAGAAATCCTGAATTAAAGTGGATTCTAGAGGTATATATGAATACAGACTGAATGTGACTGATACTTCCCTTTGAGTTTTCAGTTTAAATTCCATGCTTAGGAACGTTTTTCATAATTTTTGGAACAGCTGTGTGATCTTGAACTCTGGAAGTATTTTGATTGCCATGTTTAATCCATATTAGCTGTCAGTATAGCTGTAGCAAAAGGCTGAAGGGGAAAACAAACAGAAGCTGTGGTTTTTTTTTATGGCGGATCTGCTTTCAGTCTGGTCCTCATAGCTGCTTGTCCAGAATTTAAGACCAGGATGAATAGATTAGCTCAGGGAGGCATGTGTGTAATTACGTTGCTTTCACATTCATGCAAACTGGGCCTGCGTGTTTGCCCATATCCCCTACGCTTGGAAGGATGCAGAATAGAAAAGGTGCATGGAGGGCAGTAGTTCCACGTGTTTTGCAGCAGTAGGTCTGTTTGTTGTTGAGCTATCTGTTGTTCGGGGTGAAAACCTGTTTTAATTTTCACATGTTTCCTACAAATCAAAACATCCAGCTGTAAACTCTTTCCTTTGGGGTCATTACTCATGTGACTTGTACAGTCTTACATTTGTTAGTGGTTAGGAATTGAACTGACACTTGTATTTTTTTTCGCAAGGCAGTTTTAAAAATCTTTAGATGTGGGGGAAAAAAGAGGTGGAACTTCATTTGGAGGTAATGCCACCTCTGTCTCTAGCAGTAATAGCTTGAGTAACTAAAGTTTGGAAATACCAGTCCAGGCATTTTTGAAGAAAAATGTGAGTACGTGATCTGAGTGCAAACAGCAGTGCAAATTCTTCCCAACGGCAGTAGGGCTGAAACAGCAGTGTACTAGGATGTCGGCTTTGGCGGGCTCTACCAGCGGTGGGTATGACTACGCTGTTTTCCGTTAACCTAGAAATGCCGATATTTCTGAGTTAAAAAAGTTTCCTAATGGATACTAAAGGTGCTTCCAGTTTACTCGGCCGTTCTGCAGTTAACGCTGACCTCGGTGATAAGAAAGGATTGGTGTAACTCCAGATGGTGAGTGGGACCCCAATTATGCTTACAACTGCCTTAATCCAGACTGAACAAAGAGAGGGACATTAGCGTGTATTTGCTCAACGGGGCTGTGCCAAAACAATCCTTTCCCTCTGGGGAGTTAAAGATCAGGCGAAATTCTTTATTTCAGCCCTGCTATGTGATCCAGAACCGAGGTCGATTACATACAGGTTTCTGGCCGTTGACCTGAAATCCCTGTGTGACTTCTTTGGTCGTATGCTTCCGGCATGTGCTGCAGCTGGTCTGGGGATCCTGATTAACCACCCTTCTGTGGGTTATGCTAGCTGGCTGGCGCGTGCAGCCAGATAGAGTTCTGAATGACGAATGCTTTCTGTTTTTGGTGCAGTCCAGATAATAATTTAGATTCCATTCCTTACCTAGCTGCCAGCTTTTCTTTGACAATCTTCCAGGCCCTCATCCCCGTGTTTTTTGTTTTTTAATTGGCATTTGTAGTAGAAACTGGCCAGTACACTTGAAAATGCCTGAAATTTGGAAAAGCAGGTTGGAAGGGACAGACAAGTAAATGTGAGAGCTATTATGTAAATGCTATTTCTGTGGAAAACAGCAATGCAAAAAGAACTTTGCTCTTAATTCAGTTCATAGAACCTGCAGTTAGCATTAAAAATGACCAGCAAATCTTATTGTCTCCTGTTGTGCTCTGGAATTGGTCGAAGTCCACAAATGTGATGGTTTGTGATTTTTGTAAAAATAGTAAACATTATCTGTAAACCAACTGCAGCACAGAAATGGAATTGACGTGATTGTTACCATATAAAATAGGGAACAGCAGGCTAAGAAACCTAGCTACGTGTTTCGAGGATGGGATAAAGCTGTAGTAGTCTAGATAACCCACAGATCAGTAATCTGATTTATCTTCCTTTTCTCTAATGCTTAAGTATGTACTTAAGGAAGCCATAAAAGATCCTAAAGGAAAATGAGATTTGAAGCAGAATATGGGTCTCACTTTGTGGTGTCCATTGCATCAGATCCTTGTGTAGGATGGGGAGGGGTCATAAATTAATTAGTATGGTGTTACAAATGGAGTGTGAAAAGACATATTCATGTAGACCCTTGAGATTTGTTGAGCTGTCTTAACAGAAGACAATTCAGGACATTTAAGTGTAGATAGCAAGCAGAGAAAGAGCAGATCCTCTTAAAAATGCTTCTTACAGCACTTGGATCTTCTGTCACCTGCTCACAGTGTCTTTCTGCCTACTCTTAGTGACTTTTGATTTTGTTTTATTGGTGGGAGAATATTAACTCAACATTAACTGCACACTTGAGTGTAAAGGAAGTATATATGAAGAGAAGAGACTGTCTGAAGGTTGTTGTGTAGGCAGTTAGCAAGTGCTAACTGCTGATTTCCTGTCACCTGATGGAGAGGAACAGCCTCTGAACCTGTACTGAAAGCATGTATATTTAATGCTACTTTCCTCATGTAACAATGGCTGCCACCATTTATCTGACTGAAGTTTTGAGTGAGTTTGTAAAAACAGTATATATGTACTAATCCTGGTACAGTGATTTGAACTAAGTTGCTGCTTCGTTGTTAGTTTTCTCGTATCTGTTGAATTTCTGTTGTTAATTTGTTGTTAGAACTGTTGCTGCTTCTTGCCCAAGGCATAATCAAACAAGAGACTATGGTAGAGTACTCTAATTTTGTACAAAAGCATTCTGATCTAACTTGTATGTATTTGGATAGCTAATATTGTATTTGACTATTCTTTTGAGTACACTCTCCTCTCTAGATATGCTATGTGTTTTGTTTTCTAGGTAGTTATTGCAAATCTTAGTCTTCTGTGCTTCAAAGAGTTCTTGATACAGGCAGTGGCTACATTAGTAATAAATGAATTTTGACATCTTGGAGGAGAACAGTCTTTGATCTAAGGAGAAAGCCAGAGCCAGTATCGTGCCTGTCTTTCAGAATAACTAAGCTTAGAGAATCTCTGCAGTTCTAACAATAGATCAAATAGCATAGAGTGAGACAAAAACATTGCGCTGACTCCAAGGAGGAACTTAGCAGTGATTTACTGTGATTACAGTAAACATAATTCATTTTAAATGGACAAAGTTGCATCATCAGAAAAAAATTGTGCGACTTCATCTAGACAGGTTTCACATGCTTTAGGTTTTTGTGTATCTGGTGTGGTAGAGGACTGTGTGTCAGATTGGGTGCCTTCCATTTGTGTGTTTGGAGAAAGAGGCTTCTTGCTACAACAGGAATTAAAATAATACATTCTTAAATTCGTTGGAAATGTTTCCCTTAGTATAAAAGATGATGTGGCAACAACAGGTTAACATTTCTTATCTTTACATGCTATTTTTCTCATCTTTTTTTAAAGCTACCTTCAGTCCTGAAAGGATTACTGTTACTTGAGAAACGAAGCTTCTTTGCATTATAAGCATATAGTTTTGATTTCGGGCTAAAAGGAATAAAGTTAATCAGTAGTCCCTGTCTCCTCCTCTACTGACTGTTTTACAGGTCTACTCAAATTCTTACTACATCTGGTATGAGTCAAAAGTAGTTTTTAATCATCTGGTCTGACTACTGGCTTCCTGTCAAGAAAGACCTAAAAATCTGCTTTGATGGCGTTAGAGTTTGTACTTAATTTGAATTGAATTAGACATAATGACTTTTCCCCCTGAACATCATCAGTGTATTTGCTGTGAAAGAATGTTGTTGGTTTTTTTTGACTACTTGTCTTGTGAGGTGGCAGCGTTATCTCTTAGGTCAGAATGTACTGTGTCAATCTTGTTAACTGCACAAACAGAGACCCAAACTCTGAACACGTGTCCTGACATATCAGAACAATGCAGTGGTACATTGCAAAAGTAAATCTTGTTGTGGTACCATGGTTTTAGTTTTTTTATGGTATGCTGGTAAATGAGGTGAAGGTCTTAGGGAACAGAACGGAGCTCAGAGCTGCCTTCTTACTGACGTGGTGCATACCCATCTTCTGTTCTCAAGGCCTGGATAGTCAGCTTCAGACAAATACAGCTGTGGTTGCGAATTTATTCACTACCATTTCTATAGGCTATTTTAGAAAAAAGAGGAGATTCCTTATTGTCTTAGCCTTTATGCAAGTGTATCTGCAGCATTTTTTTTTTCCTTCTGTGCAAATAATTTGAAGCTAGCAGCAGGGTATGTGGTAGATTTTAGGAGATCTTTTCAGAACCATGAATGCTGTAAATGTACTTTCAGATTTCAAGAAGTAAATTTGGAACTAACAGTCTGTTCTCAGGTACATTACAGAGTGCAAGTTCTGTAGTGTTTGGAAATATCAGTAAGAATTGTTACACTGTCTATGAAATGTTGCTTTGTGGACTCACTGTTACGTAATGAAGTACATGAGAAATAGAATAGCAATGAAATTGATTTTGTGTAAAGGTGTTTTTTTCGTGAAAACTTACCTAAGGTGAAACATTAAAGAACGAGTCCATTGGCTTCCGGATGGGTTGGTTTTTATCACCAGCAGTTTTATGTGCACCATTTTTTATGTCTGTGTTGGAGCATACTGGTTGAACACTGTTTCCCTTCTTGTCCACGTATTTTGCAGGCATACAGGAGTTTCCAGAAAACATAAAAAACTGCAAAGTCTTGACAGTTGTTGAGGCCAGCGTAAATCCAATTTCAAAGTAAGTTCGTAATTTTTATGGTACTTATTGATTTACGCAAGATCTGATGAATCTCACATGTGCTCCGGTCGCCTTTTTGTGAGCCAGCTCTTCTAACTGGAGGCAGGGAACTGAGGCACCCAAGAATTATTTTTATTATCCTCATTGTGCTAAGATGCACTTTAGCTATGTGACTGAAGTAATTTGCCTAGCTTAATAGGTTCAGTCAGGCATCCTGCATTATATCACATGGCTTCGTCAGCTTTTTTTCAGTTCTTCGCTTCTTTAGGAAGGTAGAGAAAAATGATCAAAGTTTTGTTTCTTAGGAGCAAATTAATTTCACTCCAAAATTTGCACTACAGTCTTTAAGATAACTCAGTTAATACAGACTATCCATCATTTTCAATAGCAATACAAGTAATTTTGCCAAAGTAGTGCTACTGGAGTTACGAACTTCATGGAAGGTAACTGTTTTGGGGTGAGAAAGCTATTGCATAAATTTTAATTCATCATATTACCTGTAAAAATATTTTTTCTGCTCTAGGTGTCAGGAGATCATAAGTACATAGGAAAGAGCACGTTTTTTCTTTGTATTTTTGTTGCCTGTAGATACTGCCCTCAACACTTAAAAATAATTTTCAAACTAGTTTCACATAACCACCATACCATATAATGTAATATGTGTGTCGGTCTTCAGTCCTGTAGTGTTCTCTCATAGAGCATTGAGTCAAATGCCTTGAATATAATTGAATTGAAGGCTCTGTACTACTTTTTTTTTTTTTTACAGACTTCCGGATGGATTTTCCCAGCTGCTAAACCTAACGCAGCTGTACCTGAATGATGCGTTTCTTGAGTTTTTGCCAGCTAACTTTGGCAGGTGAGCTGCATTTGAAACATAGTATCTATGTTTAATTTCAAATCTGTGCAGAACATTCTCTGCTGCTTCTGGAGCAAAGTGCAGACTGGAGAAGAGGAAATGTGCATAACCAATTTTATAAAATAACCTATGTTATTTTAAAAAGCATCATTCACTATCATTTTTCTTCATTGCTGTGCTCTTCTGTAAAGCTTACAGTGTACTGTAACTTCTTCAATGGTTAGGCAAACTGTGAAGTCATTAATTACTGCTAACTGGCTTAGGATTAATTATTTACTGTGGGCAACTTGAAAGCCATTTTTCTGATACTGTGCTTACTGCTTCTTAATAGCCATTAAGAATACACCCCTGCTTTAAAACAG
Source organism: Tympanuchus pallidicinctus (assembly GCF_026119805.1). Classification (NCBI taxonomy): domain Eukaryota; kingdom Metazoa; phylum Chordata; class Aves; order Galliformes; family Phasianidae; genus Tympanuchus; species Tympanuchus pallidicinctus. The sequence continues at coordinate 2,985,922 of NW_026294813.1, read as the reverse complement.
AGGTATTGACTTAAAACATCCTGGCTTGTAGCAAAGAGAATGAGTCTGAAATGAATGCTTCTCTCATCTGTTGTTTTTAATCAAATTCAACATATTTTGATTTAAGTTCATGTTTACTAATGGTATCACACAGAACATATACAATTCTCTCAGAAAGTAATTTACAGAAGAAATTAGAAGATAATATAACAAAATGTGTAACTAAACTATTGCTGACAATCTTAACACTCGGACAAGTAAAGCATGCATGTGACTTCTGCTTAGAACTACATGAGCTAGAAAGAGGGGGATTTCTCTACTGCTGATTTAATACATCAGAAATGTTCTTTCAATCGGGATTTCTGTTCTATATCATGATAGCTTTTCTTTTCTTTTAAAAGCTTTGTGTTTTTGGGTGGTTTGGTTTTTTTTGTTTTTTTTCTTTTTTGTCACATCAGTTACATGCTTCTTTCTTAAGGTACTCTGAAGCTGAGCTATGTTCTACCAAAATTGGAGTCAAACTAAGACAAGTCATTCTAATTCCTCCTCCATCCTGTGCCATGTAAAGAAATCATAACTTTATCATTTGTAGACAAATGGTCTAAATTATTTTTCTCTCTGCTATCACAGGCTTTTCTGTGTGCCTTGTATTAGTAGATCTTGGAACTAGTTTCAGTTTTAATTATTTTTGTTTGTGTATTGATGGAGGACTACAACATATGTAACTATATTTAGAATTCAAATTGAGATATCTTAATGGCTTGTACAGTGTCATGATTATCTCCTTGTTTCTCTTGGAAATGTCAGTGATTACACTCTAGTGTTCTCCAGTGCCTTCTGCAGCTGCTGAGTATGGCTTCCCACACATGATCATCTTATGCTTTGGACAGCTCAGTTAAAAAGGAGTGATTATCCTACAAGCAAATATCAGATATGCGGATCTATAAGCAGAGTAATTTAAACCTGAAGCTCACTGTGCGTGACACCTTCAAAAGAGAAACTTCATTGTTGAATGTTTAAAACAAAGAGGTGTATCCTCAGCATCATTTTAAAAACACTGAGAGAGCTGTCTGTACTGTTGAGTTTTGCTTCCAGAGAACTTCCTTTATGATTTTACTTTTAATCTTGTTTCTCAACAATTTGCAGCACCAGATATTTTAAATAGTGTCTGATCTGGGATATCTTTTTAAATTAAATATACAGTGGAGATTGAACTGACATCTTGATTTAGTTACACCTAAGTAAGTTTGCAAACTCATGCACATCCTATAGGTTTTTTTTATATTTGGCATGCATTTGAGTCCTGTTTCATTATTAGTTATGATTTTAGAAGAGTACTTCTGCATTAGTAAAGCTGCTAAAGAAGTGAAAAATCAGGATCCTCTCCCTATGAAATATTAGTTGCTATCCAAGGAATAACTGCTGTTGTATATTGAATTACTAAGTATGCTGCTGTATACTTGCACATTTTAAAAAATTCGAAGTTACACAAATCAAATTATGAAGAATGTATTAACATGAGTAAGGTATTAATACACAGATTTTCTTTTAAATAAAAGTTATCCCTCTTTTATAATGTAAATTAAATTGGTTTCATAAGAACTGTGCAATAATAATTTTGTTAATTCCATTGCACTAGGCATACTTGAATAATACTCTCCTATTGCTTTGTGTTTAGGCGTTACATAAGTATTTGTGGCTACATATTTTCACAGCTGAGAGATTATTTTCTTTTGAGTATGAGAAATCATTGTGATTGGATGGAACAGAAAATATGTATTTTGCCATTATGACTTATTTTCCAAACTAAATATTGTTTTTTTTCAGTCTCGTAGCGGGAATTCAGGTACTTAGCATGGGTCTGTACACCAGCAAATCAAAGAGCAGCTAGGCTAAATATTTGTTGTGTGTTATTACATTAAACTTGAATTAAACCCTAGTAATAATGGAAGAAATGGCAACTGCTTGAGGCCATTATTTCTGGTTAATTACTGCAAGAAAATTGCTACCTTAGGTACAGCCTGTATTTCCCAACTGAGAAGACTGAAAACATTTAGCTAGCAGCCTTTGCTCTATGCGTAACAAATTAGATATTTGTATTTCCAGACTCTTAAGGTTAGCTGAAATGAGAGTAGGACATGAAATAAGGTCCCAAAGTTGTGAACCTTTCTGTCACCAAAGACAGTCTTTTAAGCTCACACGATTAGCTTATTAAAAGTGTTGTACAGTGAGTTCAGGCAAAAGTCAGTGACGTGTGAGTGTACCTATTTATAGCTTAGCGTAGGAAAGCCTCTCCTGTTTTCAGCTAAGAAATTTGTCTACGTACACGTGCTGTAAGGAAATACTGAAAACTAGCTATTCTCCCTGTCATCAAAGCTAAGCGCTGTTTGGGGCCTAAGGTAGTGTTTATGGAAGCCTTCCCAAAATTTTCCCAGGTGGCAAGTGGTAGGGCACAAGGAAGTAAACTGAAGTTATGCTAGAGAAGTTTAGATTTGATGTTGGGAAAAATTTATTCGTGGAAAGAGCACTCAAATATTGAAACAGGCTGACCAGGGAAGTAGTAGAGTCCCCGTCCCTGGAGGTATTTACAAGATGTGGCAGCAAGGGACATAGTTTGGTGATGGGAATCAATAGGTCAGGTTGACAGTTAAACTTCATGATCTTGAATGCCTTTTGTGACTTTAAAGTAGGAAGTTGTCCTTTCTACTTCTGTTTTAGGCAAAGCAAATGGCTTAGTAGCTTCTATTGAGCTTTTGAGCAAGTGTAAGAAATATCTTCCATTTGATTTGCTTTTTAACTGTTCTGTTTTCACTTTTTTTTTTTACCTCTTGTTAAAGGAAAGGTAGAACTTCTAGGAAACCTATGTGTTTTAAAACACAGAAAGTGTATTTCTTAATGTAGAGTAGTGCAAATTCAGGTCTCCAGCACTTTCTAAGTGTGGATGTTTGTGCAGTCCCCTGTGGGCTAAGTCTGAACAGGATTCAAATGCCATTTTGATGTGGGTTGCTTTTGCACCCGCAGTAATATTAACACAGTTGGGGCAATATCCTGTTATTCAAGGAGGAAGGAGGTTTAATTCTCTTGTTTTAGATGCCCACTGTCAAGTATTCTTTTAGTCTTGTTACAGGTTTGATTTTTCTTTGGAAAGCTTTCAGGGAGGAGGTTCCTCTTCAGCAGTCACTACCAGCTGGCAACTATCGCTTGCCATGCTGGACTTGATCAAGTTCTGCTCTATTTCAAGGCAATGGTTGCATTCTTAGGTTATCTGTAGGACTGCTACTTTCAAAGGCATACAAAAATGAGAGAATGTCTTGAGAAAAAGCAAATATTGTTTTCAGGCTTTCTATTTTTACTTTAAATATAGTTATCACACCTTAATAAGTTTTCATCTGTGTCTTTAAAACATACTTCTGCACCTTCAGGAAGGACTGGTCTGTTCACCAAGCTCCTTTTTCAGTCCTGGAGCTTACTATCCTGTTTTTTCCAGGCAATCTGTGTACAGTTCTTGTCTTTATGAGCTTTTTTTTTTTAAACCAAATTCAGGGGTTTTTTTATCTTTCACTTAAGAGAGAGTCTTGTCACTTCTGTCCTAATGCAAACAAAAAGCTGCTCGGGACAGTACGTTGCTTTAATGTTGAGTCTGCCTTGAACTTATCTGGACCAAGCAATTCAGTTTGTGATTTAGAGGTTATTTATATTGCACCAAGGATTTACTCAGAGAAAGGTCAAATTACCTCCTAGCAGAAATATCAAAATGGATTAAGAAGCTGACTAAAAACGTAACATGAAAGGAAATCCAATATGAGTTTAAAAGTTGGCTTTACCTTTTGGAAAACCACGGGTATTCCACTGTTGAGGTCTTTCACATGAAGTGCTTTGATAAATTGCCTGTATTAGAAATTTATCATCATAACTTTTGCAGAGTGATGCTGCCTTTCTCCTTCTATTTCACAATTACTTTATATGAGGACAGCATATGCTAATGAATCCAATGAAATGCTTAAAAAAATGTAGGCTGAGGGAAAGGAACTGTGTTTGAGGTGCCGGAAGATCCAGTTTGTTTGCCACTATGCAAGAACCAAACCTTAATGAATAAATGAATTCAAAATAACATGCAGATTTCTGTATAAAATGTATTTGTATTCTTTACAGGAAAAGATTTAAAACTTGTTAATCTCTTTTAAAGTGTAAGTTTAGCAATGCGAACAAGTTCTGAGATTGTTTTTTATGGTAATACAGAATAGTGTGTGATAATTTGTTACTTTTTTTTCCTTTTTTTTTTTTTTTTTTTTTTTCAGATTAACTAAACTCCAGATACTGGAACTTAGAGAAAACCAGTTAAAAATATTGCCAAAGTAAGTATGTGAAATTCGTATGAAACGCTTTGGAGGGTTTCTACTGTAGGTATGCTAATAAATTAATACATATAAAAAAGCAGACAGCAACTTAAAATTTATAGCTAAGTAACTAGAGTAGCTTCTTACAAGAAACTTTCCCTTCATAATTGCTGAAGCTAATTATCCCAGCAGACTGATTGGTCTTCATATACCTAAGTTTGCCTGATTTTCTTCCCCTCTCCCCCATGTGTTTGTATTTTAAAGTTTCTGCCATGTCTAGCTCTGTAGATTTCTGATCCCACTGTAACTTTGTTAAGTGAGAATGTGGTCTTTTCAGGATGAGTCTTGGGTATCTGGAGATGGTTTTTCTGCACACAGCGTTTTAACATCATCCTCTCAGAAGTAGCTGGGGAAACTGGGATTGTAAGAGAAGGTGCTAAGTGTTGTATGTCTCTATTCAGCGCACATGTTAGCAGAAACTTATATGAGTAGGCTGAGATGCGACTTTTCAGCCCTTCAAGTACAACAGCCAGTTTTCCTAAACTAAAATGGAACTAAACTATGTTTCATTCAAATTCCCTTTTTGTCCATTTAGATTTCATACTGTGTCTGTTGATTTAAAAATGCCAAAACATAAATTCGGAATGCAGTATATAGTATCAGAACATGTGAAAGTGATTTTTTCAGGCATGATACCCGTTAATGTGACAGAAGTGCTCTCCTTCCTTCTTTCTGATGACACTAATTTTTGATAGAAAGAAATAACGACATGTAATTTGGGATAGTGACTCTATGGAGAAAGTATACTTTAAACATATAGCTAATATAAGTTTTGTTTACAAAATTACTGACTTTAATTGCCACAGTTAACATTAATAACATGAATTATGTGCGATATTTTTTAAAAGAGCAGTTTACAGAAGTCACTCTGATTTATGCAACTTCTCTTAAACCTGCTGGGAGTTCTTTTTCTTCACTTCATTGTGTTTAGGTTTCCATCCTTGCTGGAAAGCTGAACAGTAGCTGTCATGAGGGTGTCCTCTGCAGCACCTCCTACGATACCTGCTGAGCTGCTGCCTTTATTATTTTCTTCTTCTACTCTTCTGGTTCAATTTAGAGAGATTAAAGCTTTGGAAGCTACTGTACACACATAATTATGTATTTTGCTACAGTGAGGCACTACAATAATTTATTATTTGCATAATGTACACTGGGACTCAGTTGTTTTAACCAGTGAAGTCATCTGTATCCTGCTTCAGCTGTTATGTCAGAACAGAAACTGATAGACAATTACAACTTAGCTAGGTTTAAGAACTGTGTGTTGTGAAAAGAACATGCTTTAAATAGTGTATAAAATCACTTTTTAAAAAAACTAATGAGATGCAGCATTATATGCCGATATTTTTGCTATGAAAAACAAATACTGTTTTCTTGTTTTCCTGTCCTCTCTCCTTTTTAATGTGTTTGTACTGACAGTTTCTTTTGGATTTATAAGGAGGGGGATGTATTTAGATAAATACTTAGCAAAATAACTAGTCTTCTTGCTGAGTTAAAAATGCACATAACTTAACTAATCAACTTAATTAAATCATAAAGCACTTAGAAGTCTAGTAATCAAAATAGGTAATTAATGCCAACATACTAAACAATATGGGAAAGCAAGTAGATGCTATTTTAAGAAAAGATTGCTAAAAAATTATGCAAGTAGTGAGGAAGGCATCTTACAAAATGTTTATATGTTTGTTGGATGAGAGGCACTTTTGCTTTTGGCAAAAATACAAAGAAACAAAGGCCTAGAGTCAGTAAAGTTTTTTTATTATAGTGTCGACTTTATGCAAGATATGTTCTATTCTGGCTCTGTTGTAAACAATCTAATATATTAAAGTAGAATGGAATAAGCACAACCAATTTCCATTAAGGAAATAGAAATAATTTGTATAGTAATTTTGAGCAGATACTCTCTATTGAGTTCCTAAAGTAAACAGAAGTGGAGGGAAAATTTTGACAAAACATTGTCAAAAGAAGGAATCTTGCCCTGTCTCAGTGATTGATTTAGTCTTTGCTATCAACTGGTTTAAGAGGTACTGATGTGTCATGTAATCCAGTTTAGTAATCTAGTCTCTAGTTTTAGAACTAGAGGAATAATTAGGATTCCATTCTGTGTTCCAGGCTGCTGACAATGTTGAGTCAATGTAAAATGTGACAGTTTTCATTGTTATTTTGATTCAACAGTGGCCTTGTCTGTTTTTGGTAATCATTAGGAAGTGATCTTTTTTTGGGGATAGCTCTCATGATTTTAACAACAGGTGAAAAGTTGAGGCAGTTGAAGACTGACTTGACTGAATTAATCTTTATCATAAAGATAACTCTAGTGATCTTTGATTATTGTAAACTAATTCATAGATTAATTATTCTTTGTATGGCAATCACAGCATGATCATTAATGTATGGTTAGTTGAACAGTGTACAAATTTTATCTTCTTTAGATACTAATCTATTTCCAGAACAGCATCACTACTTAATACTGACTCAAGTAATATATTTGGATGAATACAGGAAGATTGTATTTTATCAATTCTGATTCTTGTTAATCCCTTTCCCGTGCAGAACCATGTCCAGACTAACCCAGCTGGAGAGACTGGACCTAGGAAGTAATGAATTCACAGAAGTGGTGAGTTTTATCTAAGTAGAGCTTTGATTGTTCTATTAACACCTTTATTAAATAATCAATTTGTAATCATCAGATAAATGTAAAAATTGTCTCAAGGATTCTGCTACTGAGCAAATATTATTGATATCTATGCTTCTGTATGGGGCCTGTTTTTAAAATTGTGCATTTTCTTTTGCATATGAGTGTGTTTTTGAAAACAAAACACTGTGGCATAGTGGGACTAATGTGCCACTTAAATGTTAATGGTAGTATATGTATGATTTATAAAAGTAATGGCTTGACTTATAATAAATTCTGAACACTTATTTTTTTAATCTTATTTAGTGTTACAGTTCTATGAAAGCTGTGGGTGACTTGCCTTTTTAGTGGGTATAAGCTGTTTAGATTCAGGTTTTTTAGGTTTGAGTATTATTGAAAGAAAAGAAACAAAGTGAAGAAACGCAGCCCATAATATATATAGTCAGGATTTGACATCTGTCTGCTTCTGTGAGTACTTCCCCATATAAGGGAACTGAAATAGAAGAATAGTGAAATATACTGACCTACCACATGAAGTCAAACCTCTGTGCGTTACCAGTGGGTACTTCATTAACCACAGATCATGAACAGAGGAGCGCTTGCCTAGCTGTGTGGCTTGTTAGATGCAGAAGCGCATTTGAGGAAGCTCTACACTTAACTGAACTTGGTAGTTGTTCGGACGCAGTACAACATGCTTTGTATTACTTTCTCAGGAGAGAGATTTAAATGGTAAACACCCATGCTGTATATGCTTTCCTATGCATTGTCTTTCTCAGATACAATAAGTTGCAATGGGACCACAGCTGGTACTTCATTTTATGAATCAAACGGTTTACTTGTGATGTGCAGATGCACCATTTGTTTCCCAGTTTTCTAGTTTTATTTTGTCAATTTTGTCATTTCTGAAAAACAACTCTTATGGGCTGATAGAACTTAAGTATTTTTAGACCTCCTTCAGGAGAAAGAGAATTCTATGCAAGATGAACTTCTTGTATGCTCTAGCTGAAAAATAGCAGTGACTGTAAAAGATGATACTTTCTACGAAGATTTTAGTTCTATGAAGACTTCAGTAGAGTGATCAAGTTTTCATCATGTTTTGTATATCTTGTATATATATTTCAAAAAGTAAATTACCTGTTTTTTTTTTATCAACGAATGAAACAAATGTATGTAATTAGACATTACTTATGTTAGTTACATATATATGAGTTGCTGAAGTTTTTTTGCCTTTTTAAATAACTATTTTTTAAAATGGTTTCTCCTTACAGCCTGAAGTGCTTGAGCAACTGAGTGGGTTAAAGGAGTTTTGGATGGATGGTAATAGACTAACACTTATTCCAGGAGTAAGTTCCCTTTTTTTGTTTTAAACATGTAGTATTCTAATTTACAGTTGTATTTGCTTTAACAGCATATATATTGAAGTTGCTGTATAATTTTAATGTTACTTAAAACCAATAGGATAAATACTGCTTAAGGCTTAACTAACCTACTTAGAAGTTGTCACTGATCGTGATCGTTTTTGTGCACAGCTTCTTTTTCATTGACAGATCTGTCACCTAAAAATCATGTTCCAAATTGAGAAAGGGGTTAAAATCCTAGATCAAATTTTGATTCAAACTTAAGGCTGCCTAGTCCTTCCAAAGAGGAATTGTTTGCCTTAAGGAGCAAAATAGAAAATACAGGGTAAATGTCATGTGGCTTTCTGACTTTTTACTAGCAGTGCCTGTAAAGCAAACAGCGGCAGCTGAGGATTCTCTGCTGTGTGTACAAATTCCTGAGAAAACATTCTGACGTCTCTCAGTTGCTTAGGGTCCTGGGTGACGTGTGACTGAAGTACTAGTGAACTTGTGTTTGTGTTCTAGTAAAGCACTGTTGGAAATTTGGGAAGCAGCTGGTATGTTTTCAGACTCAAAATTATTAACAGTCTTTGGACATGGAGCTTTCTTGTCTGATCAGTAGTCCTCTGATACTGTAATATCTTCACTGTCTTTCTTCACTTCAGCTAATTATTCCTTGAGAAGAGTTGAGTATACACTGAATTTTTCTATTTCATAATAAAATAAAACTTCTACGTGAAAGCAAGTGCACTCTCTCCCTTGTAAAGATTTTAAATACTTGTGTGTACAAATCTTCATATGTAAATGTAATACAAGATTTACTTCAGCACTTTTTATCAGTATAATGTGCTGGTTCACTGTTATTGCTTTTGAGTTTATGTAGAATGCAACTTTATACAAAATTCAAACTCAAGCATTAGGAGACTTAACGTGGGTGGTATTATCTCCTTTTGTTACACTGTGTGCGTCTGTGTTGAGTCTGTTCTAAAGCTTCTGTCTATCCATGGTGACTGATCATACAGTTGCATTTAAAACTGACTTCAAAGAAACCTGCAGAATAACTGGTGTGTTTTTGTATGTAGCAACATGTTAAGCATATGTATTAGCAGAAAATAACTCATCATAAAGATAGGATATTCTGCATAAAATTGTTTTATCACTGTAAATACGTTTTCTCTTTTCCTGTGGTATTACGTTTCAGAGATAGTTTGTAGTTAAAACTTCTGGCTCTTGTTTAGAATATGCACTTCCTAGTATATTATTTTCTATTGCTTTTAGTTCATAGGCACTTTGAAACAACTGACCTACCTGGATGTTTCTAAAAACAACATCGAAATTGTTGAAGAAGGTATTTCAGGTTGTGAAAGCCTACAAGACCTATTGTTATCCAGTAATTCACTTCAGCAACTGCCAGAGACTATTGGTTTGTATTTTCAATTAATTCATGAATTAAAAAGTTTATGGTTTAGTCACAGAACACTATATAAATAATAAATATATATAAATAATATAAAAATATAAATAATATTTTAGACCTACATGTTGAGTGTTTTTAAGTTCCAGTTTTGGATAAAGTTGAATAAAACATAATTGATAAGTAATTGTCAACAGTAACAGAGCTTGAAAAAACAAGTATTTCCTATGACTAGTTTGCAGTAAGCTGGCAGATTAATCCTGTAAGCTCACCTTACCTTTTTTAGTAAATATATAGCTCTACAGCAATTTCAGGGAATACAGAAAGTATATTTCCCCCCCAACTTAGGATTAAAACTAAATTTAATGAACTCCATTTTGTTTTTAATTTTTTATTTATTTAGTTGTTCATGTTTTTTTTTTTCCCACAGGTTCCCTGAAGAAGGTAACAACTCTTAAAATTGATGAAAATCAGTTAATTTATTTGCCAGACTCTATTGGAGGGTATGTATTTAACCTAAATGAGATGCCAGACTGCTTTTCTGCAATCTTTTCTGTAACAGTGGTTCCTCTGTTGAATGGTTTACGTTTCTCTAATTGATTCATTTCCTTCTATATATTAATGTGATAATGAAACTGGTAGCAAATGTTTCGTACCTATTTCTTGGTTCTCAGTATGTATTCTACATATTTAAATAATATGTATCAAAACCTATGTTTCCCACTCATTAATGAGGCCACTGATCTATAAAAGAAATAGAATTTGAAGGGAAACAACATGGTTACAAAGGTATGCAGCTGCCTTAAAGTGTTCTTGCCTTTATCATTGCAGTGGCCATACTAAATGTGGCAGATGATAGAACTGGTATAAAAAGGCCTGGAAATAGTAAATCTAAGCATGCACAATTATTTTTCACCTGTTTATTAGTGGGATTTTTTAAATGTCTACCTCCATGTTCAGCAATTCAATTGAAAAGTCCCAAATGATGACAAAAATAAGTAGTTCATAATTAAATGCTAAACTGAGCATGGATATTTGTTCCAATGTGTTTTCTCCTATTGAAATTGATATAAGTATTGCTAGAATTTACAAAATACTACTCTGCCCACATGTCTTAACATTCACTGTTTCTTAATTCCCATTTAGCCATTTGTCCTATTCTGATTGTTTTCAGTTCCTTGACCGCCTCTGAAAGCTCTTGTCTGATGTCAATAGCAAGATTAAGGAAAAAATAAGAATTTAGGCAATTAGTAAATGAGTTTCTTGGATTCTAATTTTAGTTGAGTTTCAGTGTTTCATTTTGAATTTCATTTGCAATTGATACTGGTATCAATGTAATTTAAACTTAAAGCATTCCGTTATTTTTGGATAAATCAACCTGTAGAGCAGAGTATTACTTTTTTCAGGTTAATATCAGTAGAAGAACTGGACTGCAGTTTCAATGAGATTGAAACATTGCCTTCATCTGTTGGGCAACTATCTAACATAAGGACATTTGCTGCAGATCATAACTTCTTAACGCAGCTACCACCAGAGGTATGTATTTAGTTATAAAACTGAAAAACAAAGTATTTTCATGGGTATTAAACTGCATTGTTGATACATATTTTATTTGGACAACAGATTAATCATTCTTGAGTACTTTTTGTGTATATTTAATGACAACGTTTACAAATATACAAATAAATCTGAAAAGTTTTTGAAGCTAGTAGTAGAAATCAGTACCAATTCTGTGAGCACTAAAGGGATAATATATAAAAATAAACCTAATTATACTAAACAAGATAGCTGTAGACTGGTTGTTTTAAAGTAATAATAGATTGTATTTTTAGAGCTGTGAAGGTGAATTAATTCTCTGGATTCTTTTTTCAGATTGGAAATTGGAAGTATGTAACGGTATTGTTTCTGCATTCAAATAAACTTGAATTTCTCCCTGAAGAAATGGGTGACATGCAGAAATTGAAGGTCATCAACCTGAGTGACAATAGGTTTGTGAGCATATAATTCAAGTAAAAAATCATATAAAATGCAATGGCATTGAGTGTATTTTAGTGTAACTGGTATCTATCACCTGGTATCTATCGGATGTAAGTAGAGCCATTTTCTGAATGTTCTGTGCTACCTGTCATTACATCCCTCAATTCATAATCTGACTGCAATGCATGGATTTCATTTATTGTTCTTCCGCTTTAAGAAGCTATGTTTCTTTGATTAGGCATATGTTTGATTTAAGTACATGCACTGACATGTGGCTTAGATATGCCAATGGCTATTAGTATGTATTTTTTAATGGAATTCATTTGTCTATCCTCTTAAAATTTGCATTTGGTTTGCAGCTAAAAAATTAATAGCTTCCTGTATTGCATACAGGGGACACAAAACAGAAGTGTTGCGGTATACGATGCTCCCCCAGCATGTGTTGGAGAAGAGGGAGGATAGAGACATTTTTTATTAAAACTGGTCCATAAAAACTGGCAAAATGTCTTTTTGGATTCGTCAGTTTGCAGAATTGAAATGTGTTGGGAGAGATAAATTTGAACTCTCCCTTCTGTTCTCCAAATATAGTTTCTTTGTACTCTACCCTAAGCCTGATTTTATTCACACTTAAAAAAACCACAATTTTAGGTGTGACCCTTTTTTCTTAATTTTAGTACCTGTGTATATTGTTCAACATACCTGTGTATGTTGAAGGATTGCTGAGGATTCTTCTAATTAAAGTATAAAATAAATAGTATTGATTTTAAGTTCAGTAATTGATTTATATGCAGTGCTGATGGTTATCATAAAAATTGTGTTCAGGTCATTGACATGAGATAAATTCAGTTTGCCTTGTCTCATTTTTGCTAAAGTAGGCAGAAATGCATATTTAAAAAAAAAAAAAAAGGCCCTTTAACTGTCAAGTTGTAGTATTGATAAGTGTGTTTTCATAAACTTTTATTGCAATTTGCAGGCTGAAGAATTTGCCATTTACCTTTACAAAACTGCAACAGCTCACTGCCATGTGGCTATCGGACAATCAGGTAAAATATTCCAGGAGAAAAATTACAGACAGATGGTTGACTTTATTCCTAATTGAATTGATAAGTGATCTTTTGAATATTAAGTGAATTGTATGTGCATAAGTACTTCCTTGACATTTTGTCCATTCTCTCAAAATAAACAACACTGTGTCTCCCTTACTTTAGAGCTTATCTGTCAAAGCTTTTATATGAAACACAATTTCACAGATGTTGGAATTTCTTGTCATCTCTTAAACAAGAAAGGTGGTATTTGAAAAGTTGTTAGCACTTAAACGTATACAGTGGTGTGCTGCAGTTGCACCACTGTAGAAGATTTGCATAACCTCTTTTGTGTTAGGTTGCTTGTCCTATCTTTGAACTTTGTTGCTGTCCATATTTCAAGCTATTGAGAAGTAACTTGTGTACTCATGCCTTGTCTTATTCCTCTATATTCTACCAATTTCCTGTATGGCACTAAGGCTTTCAGGGCTTCCAGAAATTCTTTGATCTCAAGTGTGGTATACTGAAAGACTTCTGAAGAGTGAGAGTTACCAGTCTGATATCAATATTATATTTAAAAAAGAAAAAGCACAAAATTTTACTTTATATAGCTGTCCACAGGTGTAGATGACTAAGTGTGTCTGTGCATCCCAGATCAGCTTACTTTGGGACAACAATAAGTCCTAGCAAAAATAGGGTTATTTTTTTTTTATATCCAATTTATTCTCTTGAATTTGTTTTTTTCCATTCCCAAGAAAGTCATCTATTGACATGTATTAGCAATTTCATTCTCTGAAAATTATTCAGAGGGAAAATGAAGACTGCTCTGCCTTGCATTCTATAAGTTATGTAGATAATCTTTACTTTGTACACGTGTATGTTTTCTTAATGTAATTTTCTTTGATTTGCTTCTTAGTCAAAACCACTTATCCCCCTTCAAAAAGAAGCAGACCCTGACACACAGAAAACTGTGCTTACAAATTACATGTTCCCCCAGCAACCAAGGACTGAGGATGGTAAGGATTTCTTTTTCAACTTCCAGCATCATTAATTTGTTGCCTTTTCAAGTATAAATTAAAAAAATGCCATCCAGGAAAAAGAAGAAAAAAGAGGACTTTTATTTTGTGTAATGCATCCTATTCTTACAAGTGCTTGTTTTTTTCTTTAGTTATGTTCATATCTGACAATGAAAGCTTCAATCCATCTTTGTGGGAAGAACAGAGGAAACAGCGTGCTCAGGTGGCATTTGAGTGTGATGAAGACAAAGATGAGAGAGAGGCACCACCTCGGGTTAGTACTTCATTTATTTTTTACTACTGGTGTTTCTCTCTCTCTCTTTTTCCCATTGACATTCCTGACTCCCCTCCTTTTTTATTCCTTTGACTGCTGACTTAGCTCTGCTGAAGAAATCAAGACTTCATTTACTAGTTTAAGAGCATCAAACTGGGCTATTTTTTTTTTTCGTCATCATTAAAATGGAGCACATAATTATGAAATTGCTGGACTGGTGCTGGTACAGGAGAAGGATAGCTGGGAAATAATGGTTAATTCTGATTTTTATTTAAATACATAGCAGTTGCCATTACTCTTCCTGTTTGGTATCAACAGACAAATTTAAAGCAAAAATAATTGATTTGTAACTTTGCTGGGTTTTCTAAAATTTTTGTTAATCTAGGTAGATTCAAACTGCAAAGTGGAGATTCTAGGTTTTGCTCTGAGTGTTTTGTCTGAATCTATTGTCTATTTTAAAGCTTGATACTTTAATTACAGCTTTTAATTAAAATTAGAATATTACTTTTTATTACACAGGAAGGCAATTTGAAGAGGTATCCAACTCCATATCCTGATGAGCTGAAGAATATGGTCAAAACAGTGCAGACAATTGTACATAGGCTAAAGGATGAAGAGTCTACTGAAGATGTTGCTAAGGAATCAAAACGAGAAAGCCAGACAGCTTGTGTAAAAGATGTGGGGGTAAAGGTTAGATACAATCTTCTGACTTCACTGAAACTTCCAAATATCTAGATTGCCATTAATTCTTTTTAGTTCTTCTCTGTCCTCATTAATGCTCTGCATTAAAGAGCAGGGCTTACCTCTTCATCATATTAGGAATCACAGAATGTCAGGGTTTGGAAGAGACCTTGAAAAAATCATCTAGTTCAATGCCCCTGTTGGACCAGGAGCACTTAGATCAGGACACACAGGAACACATCCACACGAGTTTTGAATGTCTGCGTTGAAGGAGACCTTGCAGCTTCTCTGGGCAGCCTGTTCCAGTGTTCTGTACCCTCACCATGAAGAAGTCTGCAATATATGTCTGCTTGGTGTTAGCAATTTTCCTCTTAACGCTGAAAATGAAGATGTAGTGTAATAGGTGGTAGGACTGCTTGGCATGTCTTTGCTCGCTTGTTTTATTGTAGATACTCTTGGCTTTTTTTTTTTTTTTAATTTAACTGAAAGTTTAATGATATGAATTGACGCCAGTAGGGATGAGAGCGAAACCAATTGGAAAAGGGTGAGGAGTACAATGGGATAGTCTAGAGAGGTTTCTTTCTATCTCGTGTATTTCATACTTGCTCATTTCAAACATCATCTATTTCATAATTTTCCATAATATGTAATGTCAATTCTTGATATCATATGTTATTGAAAAGGGTTTCAAAATGTTTTTTGTACGAATGTTCTTAATCCTGTAGACTTCCGAAATTGTTCCAGTGAAGAATAAGGCTGATGAGAGAAAG
This sequence comes from Tympanuchus pallidicinctus, assembly GCF_026119805.1. Lineage (NCBI taxonomy): Eukaryota > Metazoa > Chordata > Aves > Galliformes > Phasianidae > Tympanuchus > Tympanuchus pallidicinctus. The sequence continues at coordinate 2,970,426 of NW_026294813.1, read as the reverse complement.
CAGTATTCAGCAGGAAGCTCTGTGCAGAAGCCTACTGAACCAGAAGCTGAGCACTGCACTGCAAATTCGCAGATGGCTGCACTTGTTAAAACCTTGCAGAACACAAAAACAATTGTTAATCATGAAGACACGCTTGAGGTGAGGCATTGTGATGAACATTATAGCAGTCAAAGAGTTGTGCTGGTGTTGCATCAGACTTGTTTCTAAGAGAAATGAAAATTTATGTTGACAAGAGCAGAAAATTTCTATCCACAAGCACTGTTAGTACAGAAGGGTTTGTAATGCAATATTATTCTCACTTTACCTTATTATAAGTGCAAGTTGAAAAATGTAACAAAAAGTTCATAATGAAACTGTAGGCATTTAAAGAAAAATAAGCCAAGCTCAAAAATTGGTCTAAGTACTAAGCTCTGGAAAAGATTCTTTCTTAAATAGAATTTTCTGGTTTCCACTTGATTTTCAGCACCTTGGTAAATAATTGATTGTGACTGTTACTGAAATGTCAAAATATCTTGTCAGTAGGAACAAGCAAAATCTTGAGCATGTAAGTGATCGTGCCTGTTCATTTCAGTTAACAAGTGGGCTTTAAAATGTTTTTGTATGTATTTAGTAGTAAGATATATTAAGTATGACTTTTTTTAAGAAATAAGACACAGTTTCTGAACTCTTTGTACATCTGTGACAAATGTATATATTTTTTACTTTAGAACAGGTTTCAGCATTAATAGCATTTTGGAGGTTGTCAATTACTTGTCAATCACATCATGTAAAATGTTTTTTGTTGGTTTTTTTTTTTCAGTAGTTTCATGAACTGATTATTTTTTGTGTGTGTTGTGCAAGCACTGGAGCTTGCATTTATCATGTGATTAAGAGACTTTATGGCAAGCCATTGTTGCTGTTGCTGGGTCTTTTCCCCCATTGCATGTTCCTGCTATTATATGCATTCTGAAAACACTGATTCTGACAATTCTCTGCAGTTCAAAAACAATATTTTAAAAACAAAAACAAGAACAAAAAAAACAACAATCAGAACCCCACAAAAAAAAAAACCTAGTTGTCTAGCAGTGGCAGTCATTCTTTAAACCTGGCTGTATGCCAGTAAGGAAATCAGGCAGTAGTATGCAGTCAACTGTGGATACTAAATTCCTTACTTCCTTATAGTAACTTGCTACTGACTTTGTCTCAATCCACATAACTTTATATGCATAAAAGCTTTTCCTTTCATTGTTAATTGCACTTGTTAAATGTCACACTGAAGGGGAAGGGCAGAGGCAGCAAAGAGGTTATCTGTTCTTGTTACAGAGGAACAGGATTGTTATAAACTTGGTCACAACATGTTTGCTACTTCTCACTCAGTTTTACTGACCTCTGCTGTAGTCCAAAAGCTGGCCTGGTAGTTAGCCCCATGCAATTCATGGCACTGTATTTTGTAAAGATTTTTTTGTTTCATTACAGAGAATATTAATGAAAAAAAAAATTGTATTTTTGAAGATGACAGCAGCATATGGGCCAGGCAATAGAATTCTGAATCTATTGCGTGGCTGTTCTTGCAGGCAGCTTTGTCAGTTTATGTCTTTCAGAACTGCACTAAGATCCATGTGATGGTTAGGATCTAGTGATTTTTAGCCTAGATCTATTCAGCATCATTTATTCCTAAATATCTTCTCTTCCATTTGAAAGTTTATCCCAGTGTAAATTTCAAAATGAAAACCTAAGCTGAAGTTATCACCAATTTAACCATCATTCCCATTGAGTTCATCACACACAAAGCAAATGTGTATGTGCTGCATCTTAAAGATAATTCAGTGGTAAAAAGTTACTAAATTCGTTGGATTCATTGAATTACTAAATTCAATAGCGCCACAGAGTTGCTATGTTAGGTCTGTGTTACTTCACTACTGTGTTTACCTTCACTGTTTATTAGATAGAGTAATGGTTTAGATCAGTTTTACTTACCTTTAACCATTTATTTAAAATGCTCTCTATATAAAACTGTTTTTCCTTTAGCAGGAGTCAGAAGAACTCTCTTCTGATGAAGAGATGAAAATGGCAGAAATGCGTCCACCACTGATAGAAACTTCCATCAACCAACCAAAAGTGGTAGCTCTTAGCAACAGTAAAAAAGGTTAGATACTATTAAAAAAAGTATTGTGGGATTCTAATAATTCCTTGACTCAAAATGCCTAGTTTTTCCATTTAAATTATGTAAAAGGTGATTACATTTGTCTGTTAATGGAAAGTTAACTTGTTGTAAACAGAGAGTCTCCTGGGAGAAGTCTTGATTGGAAGCCATATTGGCCATGGTGATGATGAAGAAGTTGAGTGAAAGGTGGAAAACTGCCACCAAAACTTCCAGCCTGGATGTGGGAAGAGCAGGTTTGAGAGTGCTTGGAGAACTAGTTGGTGAAGTCCTCTGGTGGATCGTTTTTCACAAAAGTGGAGTTTGTCAGTACAGGTCACTTTTTAAGCATTACGTCTTAAGAGCACAAGAATAGGCCATTCCAAATGCTGGAAATTAAACAAGTAAGGCAGAAGGCTGGCTTAGCTTAGCAGGTATTGTCTTCTTGAACTTAGGCAGAAAAAGAAAGTCTGTGGCCACTGGAAGCAAGGTGAGGCAGCATGGGACAACTACAGAGATACTGTTTGCTACTGTAGGGAGAAAATTCTTGGTGGCTAAAGCTCACAGTTGAAGCTGGTAAGTATCGTGGTGGATAAAAACAGTGGCTACTTAGAAATACATTAACATACAGACTGGGGGAGAGGCAGCTGGAGAGCAGCCCCACAGAAATATGTCTGGGGTTGTGGTTGATGGCAAGTTGTATCTGAGTCAGCAGTATGCCAGACAGCCCAAAGGGCCAACTGTACCCTGTGGTGCACCATGTCCAGCATTTCCACTGTGGGAAGGGGAGGGATTGTCCTGCTTTGCTCTGCGCAGCCTCACCTCGAGCTCTGTGTGCAGTTGTGCCCCCAGTATTAGAAGGGCATAAAACTATAATATCATCCTAAAGAGGGCAGCGAAGACGGAAAAGAGTCTAGAAGTTAAGATGTATGAGGTTCAGCCCAAAGGATAAGGCCTCATGGTGGCTTACCACTTCTTCATGAGAAGAGCAGAGGAGCAGGTGCCCATCTCTTCTTTCTGGTCACAGCAACTGAATCTGAGGGAAAGGCATGGAGCTGTGCCAGGGGAGGGTCAGGTTGGAGGTTAGGAAGAAGCTCATCCAGAGAATGGATGGGCATTGAAACAGGATCCCTGTGCAGCATTCGTGGCCCAGGCTGACGGAGTTCAAGAGGCATTTGGATAATGCTCTCAGACATAGGATTTGAATTTTGGATGTTCCCATGTGGAGCCAGGAGTTGGACTTTGTGATGCTTCTGGTCCTCTTCCAACTTGGTAAACTCTTTTGATTCTGTGAATAGAGGAAAGAATCCTTTCCTTGAGTATGATTGAGAAAGCTGTGCTGACATTCCTATTTTGTTAATCAGTTTAAAGTCAAAGGGGAAGAAAAATGTTTTGTGGTTTTGAGAACTGTTAGCTTGAGTACTCTCTCGATAGAGAATTGCAGAAAATGGTATTTGCCTTGGAAATGTTCCATACTTGCTGCTTCTTCTTCTCCCACATTTTGTTGATTATTGCTGTTGTTGGCAGCAATGTCACTTCTTTAAATTTCTCAGAGAAGCTGTGCTCTCTTTGTAAGTCTTAAGAATAAAGTTGTTCCAGTTTCTTTTTTTTCCATAATTACCTTACTCTTTTATTATTATTATTTCCTCTCAAAAGAAACATCTGATCATTGTTTTTGTTAACTGAGATACTATGGTTTATGTTACTTCTCTAGAAGATAATTTCAGTCTGGATAACCATTTCCATTGGAGGAAACTAAATTTTTAAGTCTGAGAGCAAATTGTATTTTGTTCCATATAATGTCCCTAGTCCAGTACTTTCCAGGAAAAAAAAAAAAGCTCTCCTGGCTGTTGTATGTAAGAGGATAAGGTTTTTTTTGAGGATGGAGGAAGGAAAAGCCACTGAGGCAGCCAGAAAAGTCTGCTGAGCATTTGCAATGGATAAGTAAATTCTTTTATCAGAGGATGATGGAATAGTTTGCTCAGAGAAGTTGCCCTGTCACTGGAGGCATTCAGGGCCAGGTTGGATGAGTCTTGTGGCAACCTGAGCTGTTGGATGGCAACCCCGTCTATGATGGGAGAGTTGGAAAGAGGTGACTTCCAGGGTTTTTTCCAACTCCATCCACTTTAAGATTCTGTGAAAAAAATGGTGTTTATTAATATTGTCTTTAGGCTCTTATAACTGGCTGAAAAGTCAAAACTTCTCTCATCTCTTAGCTAAAAAATAGTTTCTCAAAAAGTATGCTTTTAGCACCCATATCTGTGTCTAGAAGAAAAAAAAAAAAAAAAGTTTTTATTTGTATGCTTATGTTTGCTCATGTCAGAGTCACAGCTGGCTTGGAGTCTTGCATATCAGTTATTTTTATACAGATACCAATTTTAAGCGTGCATATATTAATCAATATTAATATATCTTATTAATATATTAATAATATAACATATTAATATATCTAATTAATCAATATTAATATATTAATCAAGTAATTCTGAAAATGTCCTATGTGATCTGTGAAGTATGGGAATGCATTGCATCCCAACCATGCAAAAGAACTTTTTTTTTTTTTTTTTTTTTTTTTTACATTTGTAAAACTATATACATCGTCAGTGATCTAATTCTTTCCATACTGTTTGGTGCACTAAATAGCTATTTAACAATGATTTAATGTTAAAAAGCAAGACATGTGTAAGCCTTAAAAATCCTGTATTTGAAGCGGCATACTTTGTTTTCATTGGGGCGAATAGAGTAATGCAACTGAAAACTTTGGGCTTATTGTAGAAGGAATGAAAATTGTAAAAAATATCATTTGATGGATATGTTTGGGAAATAATGCAACACTGGTTTATGCCAAGGAAACTTGGCAAATTTAGATATAAAGATGAGTACTGTTGATGTTGAACCAAATATTTCAGAAGTAATAGAAACTACTGCCAGCAGTCTTCTGTGAATTTATAAAAAGGTTGTAAAAGAATTACTGAAAATTAATATATAAGATAGTAAGTATCATTCAGGAACAGTGTATGATTTCGTAACACTGTGATTTAAACACATTAAATGGCTGTTAAGCAGATTTGTGTCTATAACTAAATTCGCATTTTTTGTTACAGATGATTCAAAAGATGCTGATTCCTTATCAGATGAAGCTACCCATAACAGTAATCAAAATAACAGCAACTGTTCCTCTCCTTCTCGAATGTCAGATTCTGTTTCCTTAAATACTGATAGCAGCCAAGATATTTCTCTCTGTTCTCCAGACAAAGAAACAAATGCTGCTGTTTTATCCAAGTTCAGGTTTGTAGAACACTGTATCAAACTAAGCTAGTATAATAGCAAAACATTATTCGATCATTCAAATTACATGTCCATTTGTTTAATTAATCATTCATTAAATAGTCTGAAGTTTTAATATTTCAAAATAATGTTAAGTAGTAGTGTTTCAAGAAAAAAGCAATGAAAAAAAAACGGGACAAATTTGGAGACCAATTTTAGTATGAAAGATACGATTCCATCTCTTGTTACAACAGGGTATAATAATTTCATCCTTAATTTCTGCTATCCCTGCAAAATACTTCCAGTATAACATTTTAAAAGCTCTATTTTTATTTGCATAATGTTGAAAATAGTGAAGATCCGTTTGATTGCTAACATGATTATTAAAAAGCTTTTAGAATCTTTTGAAGAATGCACTTAAAGATTTCTGGCTTTTTTTTGTGTATGTGTGTCAATGAAAGCAAGAATTTTGCTTACAGTTGTCTTGGAGCTTGGTGTTGTTTTATGAGAAATTTAAGTTACAGTTGCTTTATACTTTTAACATTTTTGAACTACCCTTAATTATTCCTGTGTAAGTTAAGTAGCTTTATGTAAGGATAGGTGATTAGCAGATATATCTGCCTCAAAACAGTTTTAGATCACTCAAGAAAGGAAGAGGTTGTAATGCAGTAATAATGAATTGCTTACCCCTTTCCAAGGACCAGAGCTTGCTTAAACACTCAGAAGAAGGTAATATCCAAGTAGAGATCCTTCACTTGTGCTGCCAACCCTTAAATGTGGTTTGCACAAGTGAATTGCTTCCACCTGTACTCCCAGGGCTGGCTGTGTCCCTTCAACAGTTGCTCAATCGTTGGTTCAGGCCCTGACCTAACAGCTCCCACGCACTGTCTGAAATCAGAACGTGATGCTAATCAGCAAAGCAAACTCTCTGAATAACAAATTTTTGTAATGGTAAGATAGCAAATCCATAAATTTATTTGTAAATTGGTTTTTGTCCTGCATTGTGTGTGCAGCATGGCCATGTTGCACATCAGTTTTTCTAAATTTTCTTGAAGGAATATCTTCAATCCCTTAGGAATATTGTTTGTGAATCATCTTTTCTTGCAGGCGAGAAGATGAAAATTTGAATAATCTTTTGCAAAATGGAGGTGAAATGAACATTACTGCAGAAGAAGAAATAAATATGCAAGAGAAAGTTACAAATCTGTCTGAATACGAACTGAGCATTGAAGAAAGAATAGGTCTGATAGGAAAAGGTGTGGATCTAAGTAGTCCTACAGAGGAGACTCACAAATTAGACCAAATAAACATGAATATCAATAAACTGGCTAGTGAAGAGGCAGTGCCAGTTCCCATAGAAAGAATAAAGCCACAGGAAGTAGTGTCAGTAAAGGGCTTGATGAATAATGTTACAAAAGAAGAAGGTGAGCACTTGGAAAATGGAAATAGGTATCCTATAAATAAAGTAAATGGGCATCCTGAGGAATCAGTACAGTCTCCCAGTAAAGATGAACTACTGAGAAGCACTACAGTTGATGGCAACTCTTCCACTGAGCTGTCTATTTCACGGAGCACTGAAGATCTGTCACCACAGAGAAGTGCTACTGTAACGAAGTCTCACAGCATCACCAATATGGACCCTGGTGGTCTGAAAGTCTATGATATTGTCAGTGACAGTGGATCTCCACAGCCAAACTCAGTGGTAAAATCTTCATCTGGTAATGCAGATGGGAAAAACATAGTCAGAAGTAAATCTGCTACTCTTCTATATGATCAGCCTTTGCAAGTTTTTCCTGGATCGTCGTCATCATCTGATTTAATATTGTCTACAAAAACTCCATTCAAGTTGGACTCAAATCACAATCCTGAAGGTGGTAATGTAGTGAGAGGATCAGTGCCAGGTGGTCCACAGATGTTTTCCACTCCCCAGTATAACATTCAGTACAGCAGCAGTACAGCAGCAAAAGACACCTTGTGGCCCCAGAAACAAAGCACCCAAGTAGAACAAAGCAATTTACCTCCTTCACGTCTGCTGAGGTCTGACAGCACAGAAGCACCCAGCTATGTAAAACATTCTGCCAATATGAATTTCTCCAATCACAACAATGTCCGTGCCACTGCTGCATACAGCACTCATCAGCGAATGGCTGGTAGACATATAGACATGTGGGCTGTTCCACCAAATGACAGACTGCTCCCTGGAGCAACAAGGCACACTCTTCAAAGACAGAGCAGTGTATCCTCTACTGCTTCTGTAAATGTTGGTGATGCTGGACCTTCAAGGCGGGCCCAGGTTCCTGAAGGGGATTATTTAACATACAGAGATTTGCATTCAATGGGAAGAGCTCCACCAGTAATGTCAGGGCAGCAGAGACCTCTTTCTGCCAGGACGTACAGCATTGATGGTCCAAACGTACCTCGGCCACAGAGTGCTCGTCCATCAGTGAATGAAATACCAGAAAGAACTATGTCAGTTAGTGACTTTAATTACTCTCGGACTAGCCCTTCAAAGAGATCAAATCCAAGAGTTAACTCTGAGCACTCTTTGTTAGACCCTACAGGAAAAAGTAAAGTCCCTCATGACTGGAGGGAACAAGTGCTGCGACATATTGAGGCTAAAAAGCTAGAAAAGGTAAAAATAATTTTATTTTTTCTACTTTTCTGTAATCTAGGCATTAAGTTAAATATCTATGTTTTGAGCAGCTTTTAATTACCAGTAAAATTATATTTCTGTTCTACTACTTCTTTTAAAAGGTAAACATGTTTATGAAGAGTATGTGAAAAACAGTCTCTAAATGAAATGTTTCCCTGTAGAAAAAGGTCCCTGATGCTTTTACATCATACTTGCCAGCTTAGTCCAATAACCTTTGAATACATTAAATGTCCTGTTGACCTTCTGGACTGCAAGTCCAACTTTTTTTAGGTCGAGTAATTTTTGTTGTTAATAACATTAATATGTTGTCTTCATATTATACTATTCTGTTACCTTTCTTGAGCTTTCTCTTCTGCATTTTTTCCTTATTTCTTCATTTCAAGAACAAGGAAAAGAACATCAGTAAAATGCATTTCCTAGTATAGGTCTACAGCTTCAAATGCGGAGGAGCTGAAAAAAATAGTTGCCATTTTTTTGCTCCAAGCCAGTTGTCTTTTGAAGTTGGATATTTGACAGACTGTTGAATGAATATTTATAACTGAGAGCACATAAAAATCTTGCTCATTTCATGAAATCACAGGAGATTTTGATATAACTAGAGTAATGATGAACAGGATTCTTTATGTACCTTAATGCCATCAAAAATTTGAGCTGATATGGAAACATGAACAGTTATGCATCTTCAAAGAAATTGGATGGAGACTGGGAGAACGTATGGTATGCTACCCAGCAGAACCACTGTAAAATCACATAACTAAATACTGGCCAGGATACCATCAACCTGACTTTGTTTCCTTGGAAGGGAAGTCAATTTGGTTTTGTTTAATTTGCATAATTCCTAGTTATAAAAAGAGATGTTTGTTTTCAATGTCTGCACAACAGCCATAGCTGTTCTTGTGATCCGTTTTGAGTCACATAGAACAAAAGAACAAATATTTTAAGGCAAAGTATTATGCTAAGGTGTAGTGGACCATTTGTCATACAAAGCTGTCACAGAACGTTCCAATCTTAATCAAAGGTGCATATTCTAATGTTAAATTCCCCTGTATGCATATATATAATCTTAAGCCAAACAATGGAAAATGAAAAAAATTGCACAGCGCTGGAGTATAGGGGGAAACTTGAGTGCACTGCTAGAGCTATTTGGCTTTAGTTCATTCTTACGCTGTCTGTTTCACATGTTAGAAATGATGTTTAATACATCAAATGAAAACTGCCCTGGTAGTAGAAATTTAGTCACCTTGACTTAATACCCTTTATATCTGTTCATATTTTTTCTTCCATGCTTTTTATGTAAACCTTAATTATTGTTTCTTACTAGAAGGATATGGAATAGTTGCTCCTGGGTTCTTAGCTGTGCATCTATCTAAGATATATTAATAGTGTGCCTTTTCTGTGCGTGCTTCTTTTATTCTGGCCTTAAAGCATTTTAAAGAAGATTTTACTAAGCTAAGACTTATGAGTTTAAAGGTGAATATGCGTATAATTGTCTATTTTATATTTTCTGGGATATGATTGGCTTTAAAACAAACAAACAAACAAACTATAGAAATGCAGATGCAATCCTGTATGGCAGCTGGCAAATATGATAATGTAGAAATTCACTGGATATTTCTTTTTTCTTTTAAAATAATGGCTTCAGGTATGATTGTACTTAAAATGTATTTCTAATATGGGAGCTTAATCTACAGAACAGACTTCTGAAGTTGTTACGAAGTCTGGAAAAAAAATCAGTATTTACTTGAAGAAGTGAATACTTCGTTTAAAGAACAAACAGTTATTGGAAATTGCTTTGACAAAGCTCATGGTTTTATAATGCTGTTTCCCTTTCTTTCAAAGTACAAGACATAGCACTGATAAATCAAGTATACAAAATTAAGTATTATGATGAATATTTAATTCATATCTTTGTGCCTGTTGTGCACAACAATATGGGTTAATAATCTTAATTTCTTTTGAGTCTGGTATTGAATTAATCACTTTTTAAATTTTTATCCAATACTTACTAAGAAAAAGTATGTGAAGAATGTGTGGTGGCTTTGACTTGTTGAGGGTTTGTGATGTGGAGATGGTGTTCAGGCTTTTGTCTTTTCTTCTTTTGTTTTGGGTTGTTTCATTTGTTTGTTTGTTTTTTGTGGTTGGAGGGGAGTGGTGGTGAGTGAGGCTCCTGGACTACTTTTTTGCTTGGTTTCTATAGAATTTAGTAACAGGATGAGATAGGGAAAGGCTTGTTGGGCAAAATTGGGGAAGTCTGAATTATGTTATATTTATCAGATTTTTTTTAACCTCATTCAAGCAAAAGGAAACTTTCAAGAATTTAGTTTGTATGAGGAGACGTATAAGAATATTTTAAATCCTGCAAAAATATTAATAGCAGATTTCCAGCAAGTAAACAGAATCTATAAATTCCTTTGACAAGATTTAAGACACCATATTCTGATGAACTAAAATTATCCACGTGCTGAAGGAAAGTGAATATAGTTCATAAGACCTCTTGTAAATCTTTCTTTTGCATATTTTCTGGAGAAATAATTTTCTTATCTAATGCAAAGCTGATTTTACTGTGGGATAGAGAAGATTTCTTTAAATGTCAAGCTGCTCCCTAGTGGTTACATGTAGGAAGCTGTAGGAAAGTGTGCAATGAATTCTGTCCCCTCAGTCTCAGTACCAAAGCTTTTAAATTCAGTGTACGGGTGAGCTTTTAAGAACAGTAACGTATTTCATCACACTTCCTTTTTCAAGGGAGACTTGCCGGTTTTTCTGACAAGTAATTGTAACTTTCTAGTTATGTTGAAAGTTTTCATTTAGGAATTTAAGCTAAGATACTGTCTCTTTATAATTTTAGAATCACACACATTTTATTGTGTTTTAGAGGAATTTCTTAAACTGAAGAGTAAATATCTGTAAGAGTTATCTGCAAATACTGGAGTTGGTAGAAACAGTGTATCTGTCACTTACATAGGTGTATTTTCCTTTTTTGTTTTTGTGGATTGCTTGAGAGTTTATCAGATGCATTTTTGCTTTCAATTATAATTTTGTCTGGAATTAAGTGCTCTATTATTTAAATCTCATTCATTAACCTTTTCAGAACAGGAAGAATTGCAAAAAACAAGTCATAAAAGTAGGTGCTTACTTTCCTATTCAGAAACTAAAATATAGGTGGTTTTACTATGACAGTTCTCAGTGTATGGTACCTTCTTCAAAGAAATAAAGAAGTCCAACTGATACAGGCTTGCAGTTTTAATCAGTTCAGATTTTTTTCACTGTTGTTTGTTTCTCTGTGATCCTGATGTGGAAAAATATTAGTATTGCCTCACAGCTTTTTCCAAGTTAAGCTTTTACAACATAACAAGGAAAATAACTTCAGTAGGTCTGTGCAGGAATAAAACTAAGTTCCTTAGTATTTGTAAGGTCACAGACTAATTGAATTTTGTTAGTTCCTATTATATACCAAAGTTTCATGGATTATGATAAGCAAATGCTACATCATAATATCTATGTGAAGTAACTTTTGGAAAAAGTGGAAGGTTGAGGATATACTTTTTGTATTATGTGTACCTGTAGAGCATGGAACAGCAACAGTGTACATATTGTACAAGGAAGCCATAAGAAATTTACATAGAATATGTCAAGTACAAAACTATGGAGTGTGTAGATAAATGGTGGAACAAGAAGTGATTACTTTGCCTTAAATATCTCAAAACAGCAAGGCTGTGAATATATTAAGAAGTCCCTTAATGTCTCTGGGCCAGGATAGACTCATTTTATCTTAGAAATAAGATTTTTTTTAAGAAGGCTATTGCAAAATGCATACTTCAAGCAGTCTTAAAATTACTACATTATCTGGAAGAAATTTTACTCAGTAAATTCCACTCTTTATCATCTTGCACCTAAGTAAGTGTGTTAAGAAACTTTGGTTCCAGAAAGATGCTCGTTTCATTCTCTTACAAGCAGTGAATAGAGAATGTTTTCACTCTTAGCATTCACAAAGAATGTTAAAACAGCAGCAAATCTGCACTTCTAGCTGCCTGAATCTAAGCTGATTCCATTAGTCTGCTTACTGACTATAAACCTGATTTATATACAGGATATTTTATCTGTCTATATAATATATATTTATATATATAATATTATATAATAAATATATATAATTTTAATATATAATATTATATATATATTATATATACACATTTTATATTTTTAATATATATAAGATCATTTTTTCCTTGATATAATGTAGCTTTCAATTTGTGTACTTCAGCCAGTCTCGAGTAACATTTAAGAAAAAAAAAAAAAAGAACATATAATGTATATTGGTTAGCATCTATCTAGGTTAGAGTACCTGAAATGGGATTTCTCAAAAATCAGACGAGTTTTTTGGTGACATCTGCTTACTCCCCTTTCTGGAAGAATCTTCTCTGGTGCAGCAATCTCCAGAGAATTTCTAAAGAAATGTGCAACCTTCATCATGCATTTTGAAAAACAAAATTATAGAGATACTGCTCTCTTTCCAAATGCCCCAGATTCTCTCTTCCAAGATAAAAATAAGTAGAGCAAGAATGCTTCCTAAACTGATCGCTGGGAATATCTGCTTGTGTTGAGTTACAACTTTTTTACAACTTTGGGTTTTGATGTTTTACAGCATATCTCTTACTATTACCGTTTTTTTGACAAGGCTGTGATTTTTCATGTGTTTTATAATTATTTCATTTGTCAGGTAGAATATGAGGGAGTTTCCATCTGCACAGTTTTTTATATTGTTTTGTTCTTGCAACAAAAGTCTTTGGCAAAATACTTACGTCCACTGCTTTCTTTCTGTCACCCTGGCCAGCATTAGCAGAGGTTAGGTCTGCAAAGTAAAATAGCTCAAAACCAAATCTCTCTTCTGTTCTTGAGCTTTTGTTACATTCTTCATTACCTGCAGTGGCATGGGAATAGTTTTTTTGATTGTTTGTTTGCTTGTTTTTTAATGAGGCTCCATGATCTTCAAATCTCTGTATGAGTTATTGTTTGTACTGTACCAATAATAAGGGGGAAAATAAGACAAAATAGTGACAACTGGTAATCAACTGATTTTTTACAGGTGTTTGTCTTGACTGCCAGCTGTTCTTCCCACAATGTACTCTATATATTGTAAATTTATTAAAAATGTGGGAATTTTGACAACCTGTGAACCTATGTTGTTTTCCAAATACATGAACGTTTGAATGACTTTATTTACATGTAAATCTGCATGTACTGTGCTGACTGCATGCTGATTTACAGTAAATAAAGGTAAACATAGGAGACAGTTGTGTTTTATATATCACAGTAGCACTGTTCTTGCATGGTTTTTATCTTGCATGACAATGGAATATGTCTATATTAGTCTACGTATAACATGTCTTGTGGTTTATGCATGCTGCACTAATCTCTGTGTTAAATCTGTCCCCTCTTTATTCAGAGCATGCTGTCTAGGTCCTTTAATTCCAATTATGCTGCTGTTAGCAGCTTTCACTATGGCAGCTCTAGGGATCTGCATGGCAGCCAGGGTAGTGTTGCCTTGAGTGTTGCAGACGGAAGAGGTTCTGGTGTGCACATTGTTCGAGTGAGTACCTACAGGAGACTGCTGCAATATACAGAGGGGTAAAGGATAAACTATGAGGACTGTGCTTTAAATTGATAGCTGTCTTTCTACAGATGAACAGTGCTTTCAATAAATAGAGTAAAACTTGTGCTGGATTCATTTTTAATATGTATTTAATGTTTTGCCGTTACTTCATATGGCTTAACTTTATTGTCAGGTTTTTCAGATTAATGCTGTGAAGTAGAATTTTCTAATTGGCCTTTATATATGGTCAAACACAAATAAAAATGTCTGGTTTTGTTTTATGTATTGTGAACAAGAGTTTGAAATTCTGAATTCAGCCAAAAATCAAAAATGATAGAACAAAATTTTATTATGCCACTTTTTCTTCCAAACAAATTCTTCTGCTGTAAGCTGCAATTGCTGGGCAATTTAGATTTTCAAGGAAATGAGTTAATGTTTTCTCAGGAAAACGAGAGGAAAGAACTCCTCAGTCTGAGTATCCTAAGTAGATATTTCAGAAAACTGTTTGTCATGTGAATCCTTGCATGAGTAATGTTCAGCATTTGTTGACTTTTCTTAACAATGTATTGGTGATCAAAGACACCTATGCAGTTTCTAATTTTTGTAAATATCCACCAATATGTTCTAAGTGTGGTGTCTTCACCAGCAGGATTTACATATTCTATATAAACAAAAACAAAGTTAAAGAATTATAAAACTCTTTCAAAAGACACTTTAAAAATCTTTTGAGTACTTTTTAGTTTCTTGAATAATACAAGGATGTTCTTCTTTACTCCTGCATTTTACTTAAAGCATCCCCAGGCTTCAACTTCAGGAGACCAATGCCAAGATGAGGTGTTCATTTCAGGAAAGCAGAATTACTCATCTGCTACGCTTAGTCTCAAAGATGTTCCTCCAGACAGCATGAAGAAAATACCTGTGCAGGTAATTATCTACATGATATCATGGATGGATATACTATCGTTTGTAAAAGCATGTGCTGAGATAGTAGATGGAACTGGGGCTTTGAAATGTAAAAAAGGGAAGAAATTTCCAGGGAAAGTAGCTGCATGTCGAAACTGGAATACTGCATATGATACATGATACATATGAATACATGCATATGATCAGGAAGGCAGATTGAAGCTCATTATGCAGTTAAAGAACTTAACTTGAAATGTGTTGTGATTAAATTGCAGTGGTTAGCTAGAATTCATAGTACACATTCTGTGTTTATATGTAAAGACCGTCTATGCAAGCAGGACTTACTACGGTGAAAATAAATATATGTATGTAACTTACAAAGCAGTGATAGATTTCTAACTTCATTGATTTCCACTGAGTTTCTACAGAACTGAGTATTGAGAATTTGCATAGATCTTGACATATGTTGCCTATGTAAACTCTTTGCCTCTTACAATACACAAAAATAGTTTTCCTATCATTTTCAGAAAATGTTTTAAGAAAAAGCAGTGGAAAATCTTGTAAATTAAGTATGGTCTCATCTGTAGATTAGCTGAGATACGCATACGCATTTCTCAGAATGACTTTGATATAGAAACTCATCTTAAAATAATCTCTGTATGTCCTTTTACATTGCATGGTTAATGACTGAAATTTGTGTACCTTAGATATTTATAACCTTGAGGAACGGAGTATTTTGATGTCCTTGTGTCTTCTGACTAATGAGATAATAGTAGTAGGCAGAAAAGTCTGCAGTTTAAGATTGTAGCAATTTCAGAATGTGGGAATCCTACAGAAGGGTGACTGCCTACTTGGGCTTTGTAACAGCATGGAAGAAGGAAAATGAGTCACATCTCAAGGCAGAGCTGCAGAAATCTCAGTAACTCTGCGGCTTCAGTAAGAAACATTGTCTTCTCCAGCAACATCCTTAGTAAAATGGTTTGAATGTGCTGAAGGTCTTTATAGTTGAATACCTTATTGATATAGTTATCTCCTTAACAAAAGAAATACCATTAATATTGATTTGATATTTAAATCTTGAGCTTGTAAGTGAACTTCTTTGGGTTTTTTGTTCCAGTGATCATATAAATTGTCTGCTAGTTGTGTAGGATTTTTAATTTGTATATAATTTACTAAGAATGCTATAAATATTTTGTGTGAGAACTACAACAAAATCAACCACGTTTCAATATAGTCACTTATATACCAGAAAAAAAAAAAATAGTTGAGATAACTCAGTGAAAAAGTCTTTGTCTAGTCTGTTCTAGTAGATTAGTAAACATAATGTTTTTGTTTCACAAAGTTCTTACAGAGTCAGAACTCATAAGTCTCATGAAAATTGAGTGTGATTGCGCGTGACCCAGAAGAGTAATTTTAGTAATGTTCCTAAAATTAAAAACAATCAAACATGAGAAATATTGAAATAAGGAAGAATTGAGGATTAGTATGTATAAAGTCTACGGCATTAATAATATTCATATTTTATTCAGATACCTTTGACAAACGGACAGATGTGCCAGCCTCAAAGAACTCAGGCAAACTATAGCCAAGTTCATCATCTCCCTCCTCAATCATCAGTGGGAAGACATCCATCTAGAGAACAGTTAATTGATTATCTGATGTTGAAAGTTGCCCACCAACCTACCTATACCCAGTCTCAGTGTTCTCCGAGACAAAGCCATGAATTGGTAAAGCAAGAGGTAAGGGTAAAACGTCATTTGGATGACTGGCATCTGTCTGTTATAAAGAGAAATGTGGTAGATTTTTTTAACAGATAGTTCCAAAAACTTACGTTTGCATTTTTTTAGTGAGGTAGAAATTCATTTTTTTACTATGTTTATTCATCACTGACTCATCATTTGTGGGTAACTGAAAAATTCAAAATCACAGTACAAGTTAGAGTACTTTGCTTCTATTCATTGCTCTCCAAAATGATTCAAAAAGTTGCAAATGTGGAATTGTGCAGCCCTAAATCATAACAAGGTAAAAAAAAAAAAAAAAGTGAGAACATCTGATGCATGCCTGATAATTATTAGTCTTATTTATGGCATACAGATATGCGTAAGGACTTCTTACACCACTTAATGGCTCCCTCATTGTAAGCAACTTTCTTTCTGTTCTTGGACACAGAATTTTTCCTCGGTATTGCTTTGTTATTTGTGGAAAATTTTGAGAGCTTTCATTCTGTGGTAGAATGAACATACAGACTTCTTCTGTAAAACTGTCTTGTAGTCAACTCTTCTGTCAAGAGAAAGGAGATACAGCGATGGCTATGTAGAATTTAGAATGAAAGTAGGAACCAGGTTTGATTTCAAATTCAGCTAGAAATAGCAAGAAATAGGAAGAACAAATTCTTGCAGGTAGGCATGTATTTGCTGAGAACGTTACATAAATTTACTTAGTATTAAATATCTATGAATTTAGAAGCTGCGTGGATTACTACGATTATAATATCAGTGATGTTAGAGTAAAACTTATGTACAAAGATACCTTGGCTTGAATTAATATTATGAGCTACAGTATTTGCTTGAATTATGATAAATGCTTTTTGAATTTTTTTTCTTTCAAAAGCTTTTTTTTAATCTGAATTCCTTAGTAATAAATTCATTACAGTAGCTTTGAATGCATTTTTCAGCCAGTTCTTCTAACTTTGTAACTACCTAGATTCGAGTGAGAATTGACAAGGATCCAGAACTTGGATTTAGTATATCAGGAGGAGTTGGTGGTAGAGGAAATCCATTCAGACCTGAAGATGATGTGAGTATTTTATAGTAACGTATCTTAAAATCGTTTTGATTAGCACATGCTTCCTAATGTATGAAAAATACAATAGCCCCAAATGTGAACCACTAAAATCCAGGACGTAATTGGAGAAAAGTGAGGAAAAATTATGGAAAATGGAGGTAGTAGCCACATGATAACACAGAGGAGTATTTTCACTGAAGGATTCTTAGACTGTACCAGATATCAGTTCACAGATTTGTGATAGTAAATTACAGAGGAAGCCTCTTAAAAGAAAACATGATTTAGCCTACAGCATTATTTCTCTGGCTGATAATTCATTTTGATATATACGTCTGCCAAATTAAACAAAGCCTTGAGTTACACGTTAGGCGAATCAGGATTTGCCCTTCAGTAATCCTTTAAAGGCAATTGCCCTGGATTTAACAATGGAAAAAGAAGGCAGCCATAAAATAATACTGCATCCCCTTCTATTTGTGATGGAAAATTGAAATGTTTTAAATTACATTTGTATACCCTAATTTTATGAAATAAATTGTCAAAAATATTTTCCACCTCTGTTTTTCAAGGGTATATTTGTAACCAGAGTACAGCCTGAAGGACCAGCATCTAAGCTGTTGCAACCTGGGGATAAAATAATTCAGGTACTGTAGTCATATAATCAATTAGCCTGTGTAATATATTAGTTCATTTTTAATTTGCTTCTTTTCTAAAAGCAGTATGTTTCATTTTTGTGTAGATCACTAGAATCTCTCCGGAGCCATTCTAGCATTTTGGGATGGTGATTTCAATTTTTTTCTACCTAATGTTAGGATAAGTGAGATGAGCTGAAGCATTGATCATTTGAGTCATTTTTCAAATTTTGAATATTTTTTGTAATTTTAATTTTCATAATTTTAAAAGCAAAAAATAGTCCTAATGTTGTTATTCAATGTGAGCAAGTCAATTAGACTTTGTCATTCATTTAATTAACTGGTATTCATTTATATACAATACTCTGAATAATAAACTGTGTGATGGCCATCAGTTACTCCTCAAGCCCATTTTCTGTTGCTGTCCCCACACTGCAGCGCTACAGACTGTGTCTGCTTTTGCTGCCTGCCCCCAGCTGGCAGGTTGGATATGCACAGCCACTGACAGAGGCCACTTCTTTGCTGACTGACCGATACCTGAGTGCTCGCAGTGTGTGCCTGCTGGCTACCTCATCTGCCATGAGCAAGCCAAACAATTTCTTTCAGGTGCTCTGGCTTCTGGTTGCAGCTCTGCAGCCTGTTTTTCTGCAGCAAGTTCATTCTTTTCAGACCACTTTTCTATTAGATTTGCTTGAAATTATCTAATGAACTTGCAAGTTATTTTTGGAGGGGTCAAGGAAATGGCTGAATGGATTATATAACCTTATTGTTCTACAGAAAGAGGCTAACAGAATATTTAAAGCACCCTTCAAGTTGCAGAGCTAACCTCTTGGTAAAAAGTATTCTCCATGTTACCAGTGTAAAGGTATTTATAGAATTAGCTCTGCTGTATTTCAGTTTTTTCAAAGACAAACTTCGCATTTCCATTAAAGTACCATCTTGTGTGAACAGTTTTCTTAAGCAAAAACAAATTGCATGATCCCTCCAATGGAAGAGAAAGCCCGCCAACGCACACGAAAAAATGAACTAAGATCAAATTAATCCGTCTTTAAGATAACTTGGTTTTGAGTGGGGTAAATAATTAAGTACACATTTCTCCTGACAAGAGAAAGCTAGCTTCCATTCATAGCACTCTTAGTGATGTAAATACTTTAAATGAAGGGGCAACACTCTACACAGGAAGAAGAATAACATTTTAAACCTTGGACTAGAGTGGAATGTGTGTGAAGGGTATTTTTTTGTTTTAAAGGACTATTCTTGACTGTATGGAATTTCATTTGTCTCTCTTGTAATGCATTGTAATGCAATTTCTTTCTGTCCTGTTGGCACTCTGCTAGGGTTTTGCTTTCTGTTTAATGAAGAATTTTATAGATTTTAAGAGCTCAGGGAGATGCTGCATTTGCATCTACAGACAATTACAAGCTCTTTCATTTCTCATAGCTAACAAATTTTTTTGGTCTAACAGCAAATATAACCCTGGTACCTCAGTGACAATGTAACAACAGTCCTGTCTTCTTTATGACATTTAGTCATGAAAATGGCTGCATTTGTCTACAATTTCTCCTCAGATTTCTCTCCTATGCTTGTTATGACAACGTTTTCCATAAAATATACATTAGAAGTATATTGTAATGCATATCTAGTACATATATCAAGCAAAATATTCTACACTACCAGTGCCCAGATAATTGCATGGAAGTCTTAAGATACTGTTGCATATTAGGTTAGGACATACCATATAGATGATGGCATGGAATTATTATTACTGCTTTTGTTCTCTCAACATTCTATATTTAAAACTGCTTTTGTAGCCCTAGACAGACTTACAAATTACTGCCTTTATAACAAAGGGTCTTTCTAGTAGCAAGAATAAGTGTTAGGTAATAGGAGGAGCATGCGCAACTCCAAAATGGAGCAGCTAAGAGCACAACTGGCCTTAACTGTCACCTCTGGTGACATTTTGTCTGGACCTTTGTCCCCATAAGAAGTGCCAACCCCTCTGAGAGAAAGGTGGGAGATAGAGCTGGAAGCAGTGGACAGACCAAACTGTCAATCTGCATTTCATGACTCAGACTGAGTATGAATTTATAGCAGTGCATCCTGAAAAGCTGAATGCTCATTTCTGTAGGCTGCTTAGAGCTGCCCATGTTTGCCAAGCCCATTTTAGGAATAATAGAGGTACTTGATTATAGGAAAATTGAAGCTGGGATGACCCCAGGAGATTTCAATCCCAGCCTTGAAAGAGAATTGGCACAGAGATCAGATCAGAGATTTATCCAGTCAGGTCCTGGGGAAGTTGTACACAGGAAAAGACTGTATAACCTTGCAGAACAAACTGGCTCACTGTTAGACTCTGCTCATGGAAGAAAGAAAGTTTGTTGATGGGAGAAAAGGAGTAAAGTCTTAAAAGGGCTCCAGTGCTATGAATGCTTTTTGTTAGAGGTTTAAATACTTTTTAATTTATCAATCACAAATCCATTTCTGGTATTTAAACTGAGATATATCATTTGTACTGCCTTTGCTTTTCTTTAGCATGGCTGTATTCAGGCTGAAGAATTTAATGTCTGATGCTTTCAAGCTCAGATTTCTCTTTTGGTTGTTTGCAAATATTTTCAGTGCACTTGAGACAAAATTCTCTCAAGGCTAACAGGATCTGTGAATTCCTTATAGCATATACCTGTGTGTTCTGCTGACATTAATCATGGAATGAGTGAATCAGCAGCATGTTACTGCCTGCATGCATGTAAGATTTTGTTATTTTGAACCTAGTTTAAGCATTAGTGACATAACATTAAATATCAGACTGCCATTTTCAATTCTAAAAATTTCTTTTTAGGCCAATGGATACAGCTTCATAAATATTGACCATGGACAAGCAGTATCTTTGCTAAAGACTTTTCAGAATACAGTGGAACTCATCGTTGTGAGAGAAATTTCTTCATAAATTCTGTGGATAATGGGGATAAAGCCAACAGGATTCATTGAAGGACTTATGGGAAACTGAATATTTTGCCTATTTTTATACATTAAAGGAACTTGAAAAGAATTATGATCAATATTTGTACAGGAAATGAAAAACTGAACTTGTGGTTAAAGGGGAAAAAACCACTGTATAGAACATACAGGAAATCACTTTGGAAATACATATGGTGAATAAACTTGTTTTTAAGCATTATAACAATCTAAGGATCACTCCTCCAAGAACAAACCTGTGTTATTGTTTTGTACAGATGGTAGGTTTATTTTTGGATAATTCATACACATTACTAAACTTTGTGCGAGGCTTTAAGAAGCCACGTTGTAGCCAATGGACAGATGGCAGGGCTGTCTGTCCTGTTGCTGTTTATTGCCTTTATTTTTATTCACCAGATATTAATGTGTTATGCTGAAACCACTTCTATAGATGTGGAAAGGGGATATTAAATGTTGGCTTTGATATGTGCACATTGTATAGATGAATGGGTAGATGGAAGGTGGTGCTGGTCGGACAGTACAAAGGTCAGGTGAATCAACTATCTGCTATCTAAATCTGGAATCAATAAAGACAAAAAAGCATTTAGTTCTGGAGTGTGCGTCTACCAATAGAAAATGCAATAAAAGATTATGGTGTTTTTTAGGAAGACTGTAATTACAAATCTGTGATATTGTACAGATTTATTCCTAATGTAGTCATTTGCCATGTGATTCATGTTTAGTTGGGTTTTCTTCAATACATACTTTTTTTCAGCTGTACTGTGGAAACGTGCCCAGAGATTTTTCTTTGCTATGGAAATCTCCAATTTTGTGCAAGTGGTGGTACTTTTGTCTTTATAAAAAGTACTCCATTTTAACCTTTCAGATTTTTAAAATGAAACCAAAATGGCCAGTTTTTAAGATTGTTGCCTGTAATATATATTTAAACACACACAAAATAGATGATGGAAGAAAGGTTATGAAAGTCATCTTGATTTTGTTTGGCCTTTGCATTGCCTTGTTAATCAAAAAGGAGACCATAGGCATGGAGCTAGGTAACCAAAGCAAGTTTGTGAAACTTCGAACAGTGATGGAGAATTGCTGTGACGAGATGGAGAGCAAAGGGAGGGTATACTTACAACCAACCAGTTTGTAATGATGTTTCTTAAAGGGCTGTTCCTACAGGTAACATTAAATGTGAACTACACACTTCAGAGTCATTAAAGGGTTTCTAACTGTATTAATGTAATAGTGATTTACCACAGGCTGCCTTTGTTCCTTATTACTGTGTAAAATATTCAATTACGCTTGTATTAATTTTGTTTACCAGAAACATTAACTTTATTTTTCTCTTTTCTCCTTTGTAATTCAATAAAGACTACGCAATCTGCAGTGTCAATTAATACACGGTTGTTATGGACCAGGGAAAAGTGCCATAGAAGACCAGTAACTGTTTTTAATCAGGGCTAATGATAAGCCTGTCAGTGGAGCAATATTCAGTTATTGCAGTTCATTTTTACTTACATGCAAGTTGATTGTTTGAAACAAGTAGAAGTTGCTTTCTTTTCAACCCATGTGTACAGAAGTAAATGCATTTAATAAAGCTAGCAAAAATACCAGCCTCCTTTAGTTTTGGGGAAATTAACTACAAGAGAGGAATTATACATAGCTAAAGGTAATAAACAGGCAGTACTTTTTAAATAAGCAAACTTCAATATTATTGCACTTCTTTTAAAGATGTTAACTGTTGCTTATTGTACTGTGTATAGTTCTAATAATTTTAATTGAAACCCTTTAACAACTCTTTGTATATTTTAATTCTTTTTAGTTGATTTTCAGTGATATTTACATAGGAAAATTGTTTTTTTTTTTTAATATACTAGCAGAAATGTGCTGTATTTTGATAAAAATTCACTTATTTTCTGTGTGCTGTTAATCTTTAAAGGAAAGAATGAGAAACGTAGCTATATAATGGCAGGCTTCGGTGTTCCCCTTCTGAGATGTGTTTGGTTATTTAGTTTATATTTTTTTTATTGAAAAAGCAAAATGTTCACATCATACGTTCATTAATTTCAATCATTTTATTTTTATCACACTCTACTTTTTAAAGGGAAAAAAAACAGACAGACGTGTCCTAAATTGGTCTTCTACATAACCTGAATCTTTGGGAAGGAAAAAGTCCAAAAAGCAGAACTGATTCTTTACTGATCTTGGGCTGACTTTATATACATTTTACAGTACATTTAATTATATCACTGAGGAATAATACTGTGTTGTATTTTGCTTTAATGTTAAGAGGAGTTCTAAACTGTGTTATGTTACTTAATTTTCAGATTGACTTGTCAAGAGACAATTCTATCAAAAACTGCTTGGCTATGATAGAACCGTAGAAACAGAGTTTTATAGAAGAACTTTAGTACCTCTCGTGGAAACATTTGGCCAAAGTTTGTCTTGAGTAAATTAGCAAACTAACCATCAAATAAAACATGGATTATACTGACTTTACTCAGTAAACCTTGAAGTTTTCAATGGGTTGAATTGTGTTTGTTCCTTCTGTGTCTGTGTGTAATCTTAAATACATGTCAAGCTAGATGATTTTGCAGAGTCTGAGAAGGATGTCCTTTGAAGTAGTCTAATTGGGATTCAGCAGGAGGAGAGACAGTACTGGCATTTTTCTTAAACTACATTTTGAACAGAAAAAGCATCTGTCAACAGTGTAACTTAGAATGGCAGTGAGTTGATGTATACTCTGTTATTTCTATTCTTACTCGTTCATTAAAGAATCAGTTCAACTGATACAATGAAAAGATTAAGTCCCCCACATATTTATTGTGTAAATATTTTTAGTTTCTTTTTTGGACTGGCGTTTTTAAGTATGTACATACTTGAGAGCATTCTATGAACACAAGCATAGCAATAATCAACACAAAATCAAACCTTTATGATTTGGGACGTTTTTTGTTTAAAAATATTCCCACGTCAACAGCGATGAAATGTTTTTATTGATCGGCATTTATTCAACATTCCAAATTTTTGTATATAATTAGACTGTTCCTGAGGTAACACATGGAGAATAGATAATAAACTAATGCTCTTTAAAGCTCTGTGTAATTGACTTTTTTAACTTCTAGGAAATTCTCCATGGCACAATTTTATATTTCTGTAGTTTTTATAGGCATTAACCTACTATCAATATCCATTAATAAAGACTTACTCGTGTTTTTAGCTCCATCCATCTCAGTGCAACAAGAGTCTGCTTGAATTGGTTTTGTTGTAAGACTGAGTTATTAAGAATTATGAAAAAAAAAACAACCACAAAACCAATGAGAAAACAAAACAATAAAAAACCACTTCTGAATTGCCAAGTTTTATAATGAAATCAACTAGTGACTCTTATCCTAAAGAGATGAGTAGTCTCTTAATGTCTAGTATAAATGAAGTAGTTGAAATAGCAACGAAGACTAAGTGCAGACTTAAATAGGGTAACTTGGATCTGACTTAATAAGATGTACAAAGGCTATTGGGAAAAGAAAGGCACAAACATTATAGGAGAGGCAAATGTTGGTTTACATCCAGTTTTCTTGGAAACTGACAATGTAAAAGCACAGACTAACTCACCTTTGCTTTAAATGTGAAGCTGGCATACCAATCTGATGTGTTGAACTTTCCTAGTTCCTCTATGCAGAAAAGAGACCATAACTGTAAGGGGTTACAGCCTTGACGACCCTGGAGTGTTGGGCCCTCTACATTTAAATGTTTGCATTTGTTACCAACTGGGAGTTTGGAATTTTAACCCCTCCTTCTCCCTACCTCCTTCCCCTTAATTTTGTCTCTGTGGACATTACTCTGGGAGAATTCGTTGTCTTTTCTGCTTTTTATGCATCAGACTGCAAATTTATTCTTTTTCGTTTCACATGTATAATTTGTTAGTATATCTAAGTCCCTACAATTTGCTTATTTGCTACAGTGTCTTATCCATCTTGGCCAAAGGAAGTATTCAAGCAGGAAAGGAATTGTGCGTGAAGTGAGTTGTTTCATTTGAGTTGTACTTCTATAGTTCTTCCCAAATAATAATAATAATAAAAATAATGTTTGTTTTATGTGTATTCATCCTAGGCTGTGAGGAATCAATTACACAGCCTGTGTAGAGCCACCCTATTTTGCCACAAACAAGAACATTATTTCTACTATCTTCCATGTTGCACACATTAGAAAACAGGTCAGATAAAGAACCTCTTTCTCAAAAATGTTTTTACATTCATCCTCTGCCATTCATTTGGGGAAGAGCTGACTTTAGGAAGCATTTTTCAGGTTATGGCTTCAAATCCTTTCTGCTCTTCTGCCTTCAAAAACTATCTTTCCCCAACACCCACCAGAACAAGTCAGTTTAAAAGGTTTTGTGCCTCAGAGCACATCAATTATTCTGAAAAATTAAAGACTGACAGGAGAACATTATACAGTTTTCCATTTGAAAGGATAAATCTAAATCTGCCCTCCAAAAAATATTTTTACAATTAGAACAACGTACCTTCTGAAAACTAACTATGAAGAAAACCAGTTAAGGCCTTCATTCTTTGGGAAAATGAAGGTCTAAGAATCTAACCACTAAAATGAAAAAATATATTACAGTAATCATGATTACTCTAATTTCGCTAGCTTATAAACAGTGTTAAACTTTTCTTACTTTCTTAAATTTGGTTTGGCTCTGAGGAGCCATTCATACTTTCTCTCTAAGAGCTGATCTATGTGTATGAAATAATGCTACCCACTGCTGCTTCTGCTTCATGGGAGAATCTGAGATTATACAAGTACTGAATTATTTCCTTTTTCTTTTTTCCCTTTCTCCTCTCACTCTTCCCGAGAGGACATACCTGTAAATCTCTAAGCTACTTTCATCACCAGACAAAGAACACCTCTTACTGGAGTTAACTGGATAAGGCCAAATCTAGATTGAGTTCTGCTTTACAGCATTAAACTTACAAAAGAAAAACTTACTTGATGTCACAGGAGATAATTTTAGAAAAACTAGATTTGTCTTTACTTTACCCACTTTACACACTATTCCGCCACAACTAAGCAGTGATGATCTTACAAATGTCTATAAATACCTGAAAGGAGAAGGCGAAGAAGAGGGAGCCGGACTCTTTTTGAGCTATGGCCAGTTCTGCAGCAAGGCAATGGGCACCAACCGGTTTTGTCTGAACATCATGAAGCAGGTCATTCATTACTGTAAGAGTGACGGCGCTGGAGTTTCCTTCTGAGAGATCCTGTAAAGCTGCCAAGGTCCTCTGCCCTGCATGTCTGTGCTCGTGCAGGGCTGGGAGCAGGCGGCCTCTAGATGCCTCTGCCAACCTCCACTGTTGAGGGTTCTGTGATATATATCATCATTGCAGCTGAGAAATGTGGAAGTGTTCTCATTTGGAATGAATGGAATGAATAAACCAAATGAGCTGATTCCAGTGCTCTACGTTCCCTCTGGTGCAGACCTTTTTCCCAACCTAGCTGCCCCTCCCCTGGCACAGCTCCATGCCGTTCCCTCAGGCCCAGCCGCTGTCACACAGAGCAGAGCTCAGCGCTGCCATCCGCTTCTGTGAGGAGCTGCAGCTGCCATCATGCTTCCCCTCAGCTCCTCTGCTCTGCACTGAGCACACCCAGGGACCACAGCCACTCCCTGGGCATCTTGCCCACTAGACCATCCACCATCTTTGCAGCCCTCCTTTGGACACTAATGATGGTTTTATGTCCTCCATTTAGTAGAAGACTTTGAGGTCAGCCAGTTTTTCACCCATCATGCTGTGGGTGTAGGCTGGACATTTTGTCCAGAAGGATGCTGTGAGAAACAGTTCTGAAAGCTTTGCTGAAATCCAGAAAGTTTACATCAGCAGGCTTCTCCTAGTCAACTGTGGGTAACCTGGTTGTAAAGGGAGATTAAATTTGTTAAATAAGACTTCTGCATCATAAACCTATGTTGGCTGTGACCAAAGGCTGTATTGACATTCAGGTACTTTTCAGTAAGTGCCAGAATAATCTTCATCATTTTGCCATGTGCTGCAGTGAGGCTGACAGACCAGCCATTACCAAGCTCTTCTTTCTTACCTTGCCAGCCTCTAGATTCTCTTGTTACAAGAAAGACATTGAGCCCCTGGAATGTGTCCAGAGAAGGGCAATGAAACTGATGAGGAGTCTGAAGCACAAGTCTTATGGGGAGCGGCTGAGGGAGCTGGGATTGCTCAGTCTGGAGGAGACTCAGAGGAGACCTCATTGCACTCTACAACTTCCTGAAGGGAGGTTGTCATGAGGAGGGGTTTGGCCTCTTCTCCCCGGCAACAAACAGGACCCGGGGAAATGGCCAAGTTGTACCAGAGGAGGTTTAGGTTGGACATTAGGAGAAACTTTTTCTCTCAGAGAGTGGTCAGGCACTGGAATGGCTGCCCAGGGAGTCGCCGTCCCTGGCAGTGTTCAAGAGGCGTCTGGACGAGGAGCTGCGAGATATGAGTTAGTGCTAGTGGTAGCAATGGAAATGGGAGGACGGTTGGACTAGGTCCTTTCCAAACTTGTGATTCTGTGATTGGGATCTCTCCAGACTGCCAAAACCATGGTAAAATAATTGAGAGAGGTCTTGTGATAATGTCAGCCATCTCTTTGGGTACCCTGGAATGAATCCCATCAGAATCCCATCAGCTGGATACTTACACATATCCAGCTAGAGTAGCAAATCTCTCACAAGTTAGTAGTTGGCAGAGAGTTTATTGTTAGTGCATTCACTGTCCTCCAGCTCAGAGCTCCAGTTGTCTGAGGGTGGAGAAGGTATTAAAAATTATTTATTTGTCTGTATTCCTATTTGTGAGGTGACCAACCTCATCAAATAACAGACCACTGTTACCTCTGGTCCTCTTTTTGCTGTTAACATACTTTAAAATGCCTTTAATGTTTTCCCCTCAGTACTGGCCAGCTTTAACTCCAACTGAGCTTTGGCTGGACAAATTTTCTCCCTGCATTAATGAATAGCAGCTCTGTTATCCTTCCATGCTGCCTGACCTTATTTTTAGTGTCCACATAATTTTTTTACAACGAAGCTCTAGATGAAGATCCCTGCTCAGCCAAGCCCACTGTAAGCCCCATCTGCATAACTTCTGACTTTTGATATTCTGAAATATGAAAGTTCTTTATATTTTAAGACTGTTTCCTGAAACACTGAATGCTACTGCTTCACTGAGCAGAGTGGTCTCCAGTGTATTTCTATAAGGCAGTTGCTTCTAGTCTTGGGAGCCCACTGTTTTTAATTTACATTCTTATTCATCCTCAACAAGTAAGCAATGAAATATATGATATCATTTTCTGTGACATGATTCCATCTGATTCTTCTTGCAGTTATGAAGATTTTTGACTACAGAAAACTAATGACTGTTGGCAGGGAAAGGAAGCTTATATAATGACTATATAATGACTATATAATGAATATAATATATATTATATAATGATTATATAATATATAATATAAGAAAAAAAGCCACTGCAAACTGTTAAAAATTAATTTAATATCACATTTCACATCACATCACTAGTTCATCTTTGCCACCCATATTCCCCATTCAGTAACTTCCAAGTTACACTAGAGAGGTGTGCAACCAGCTTCTGCTCAGACATATGTTCCAGTAGTGAAAAGATTTTTGATTTCTAGACTTGACATATTTTTTAAATGTGATAGGTGGAGATTATCTGAGTACCTGACTGTATGAATCTTAAGAGTTGCAGCATTTTCACCATCACCACTTACTCCATCTCTCCAAGAGAGACTTCCACAGTCATGGAAACAAAAACCATGTTGCTGACAGCTCTGCAACAAGTTGCTGAAGCACAGTACCAGTCCCTCTGTCCTTCTCACCATCTTTCCTCTCAGTGGGAGTCTTGGAGAGGATAGCTCATTGATCCCATGCTGCTCTCTGAGGAGTGTGCCCTTTGGTGCATCACCACCACTGAGACGAGGAACCCTTATTCACACCTGCAAGAACTGCTAGATCCGCTGTCTGTGTTCTTGGCAGCACTCTCACAGAGCAGCAGCTTCAAGGTGGGTGTTTCACCTTCCAAAAGCAGGGTAGCTGCAATATACACCTCAGGCAACCCAAGTCAATTGCAGCTGACAGTGCTCAATAAATCTTCCACAGGTCCAAAACTCTGTGGCAGCAGATCCTTAAGTTAGTCTGAGGGTTCACAGGAGTTTACATGCTCTTTAATATCTTCATTAGTAACATCAACAGTAAGATTGAGTGCACTCTTAGCAAGTTTGTGGATGACACCAAGCTCTCTGGTGAGTGGTAAACTGGACATGAACCAGCAATGCATTCTCACTGCCCAGAAAACGAACCAAATCCTGGGCTGCATCAAAAGTTTGGGCAGCAAGTCAGGGAAGCTGATCCTGCCCCTCTGCTCTGCTCTGCTCTGCTCTGGTGAGACCTCACCTGGAGAACTGCATCCAGATATGGGGTCCTCAGTACAGGGGAGACATGGACCTGTTGGATTGCCAAAAGAGGGCCACAAAAATAATCCACGGGATGGAACACCTCTCCTATGCATGAGAAATCTGGGGCTGTTCAGCCTGGAGAAGGGAAGGCTTTGGAGAAACCTGAAAGCAGCCTTTCAGTATCAAAAGGAGGAGAATAAGAAAGAAGGGGTCAGACTCTTTAGCAGGGTTTGTGGTGACAGAAGAGGAAATGGTTTCAAACTAGAAGAAGAGAGAATTGAATTGGATATAAGGAAAACGTTTTCTACAGTGAGTGTGATGAGGCACTGGAACAGGTTGCCCACAGATGTGGTGGATGCCCCTTCTCTGAAGACATCCAAGGTCAGGCTGGATGGGGCTCTGAGTAGCCTCATCTGTAGCTGTCCCTGTTCATTGCACAGGAGTTGGACTAGATAACTTTAAAAGGTCCCTTCCAACTCAAGCGATTCTTTGATTCTACAATTCTACTACTACCCCTCTTTTGTCACTTTCTAATAGCCTCATTTCAAGTATGGCATCATCTGATTTCTGTCTGTGTTCTTGTGTCTGATTTTTCTGATACTGTTAAAAGATCATTGCATAAATTTCTGTACTGTAATTTGAGATAATGCTATGTGTTACGGGTAAGAATTAAGTGTAGAAAAAGCTATTTTGGCTAAAAAGGGGGGGGAAATGAGAGACAAATATTACAACCTATATATTTTGGACTGCATCAGAAATTCTGTGAAGGACTTTGTGCATTTGTAAAGTAGGCTGCAGTTATTTAAGAGAAAATCTGTTACATAGTTATAGATAGACTTACTGAGCTATAAAATATTCAATTAATGTGTAGCTGCTGTCTCGTAATAGCTGAGTAAGAATATTTTCAGCAAAACATTCATTTGAATTCCTGATTAGAAATCTTAAAGTTGTAATAAGAAGATGCAATAAAACAAGTATGATGTGAGTTGGATGGCAATAGTCCTAAGATGGTCCAGAACACGTTGAAGTGATGAGTTATAAATATGCACTGGCAAAATGCGTGATTTGAAAGTATTATGCCCAGGCTCCTAAAATCATAACAACTTAGCATATGTGATTGATCATTGTCTGCAACAGCTCTCTATCACAATAGAATAATCAGCAATTGGTTTTGTGCGCAGAGGAAGTATTTCTGCGGAGAATGTTTCTGCCAGAAGTACTTCAGTTGAAAACTATGGCTCCTAAACTGAAAAAGTAAGGTTTTCCAACAAATCTTGGAACAAATTTTAGCAGATGGTTAACTGACATACTATTAGGAACTGGAAAAATAATTAATAATATAAGTTTTTTCCTTTACTAACTACATTAGGAAGTGACTGATTGGGTTGGTCTTGATAAACACAAAAACTAGAAAACGTTCTGCAAGGCTTCCAAACAGAGAAAACTTACTTTTTTTTCTATTGTATTTTAATTTTTAAAAATCCATAGATATTCACTTGCTCATTTGAATAATGGTGCTGATTCTGTAGTAACTTATTTGCAGTAGATCATTTTATTGTATAAATTATTATTCCCTTGATACTGGAATACTCATTTTAAAGCATCCTAAGACATTAAAACATGGAAAAAATTTTCAACATCAGTACTAAACTCAAATTGTTTTGTAACAATTGTATATTGTATATGACTTTCTAGGAAATGTTACACATTAAATATTTATTTGCTAAAGCAATTTATGAAGCCAGTGGTGACAGTACCCTGTCCCAGTGCCCAGCCTCACTGTGTTGCACACCCTGTCCCCAGCCCCCAGCTGCCCTCCCCTGGCACAGCTCCACGCCGTTCCCTCAGGCCCTGTCACACAGAGCAGAGCTCAGCGCTGCCCTCCGCTCCTGTGAGGAGCTGCAGCCGCCATCAGGCCTCCCCTCAGCTCCTCTGCTCTGTGCTCAGCACACATCCAGCAGCCTTCCACACGTTCGTAGCCCTCCTTTGGACACTAACAGCTTCATGTCCTTATACTGTGCCACTCAGACCACACCCAGTGCTGGAGGTGAGGCCGCACAGCACAGAGCAGGGGCAAAAACCCCTCCCTGACGCCGTGGCAGTGCTGGGCCTGGTGCCACCAGGGTACAGATGGCTTTTTTGTCTGCCTGGGCACACAGCTGGTTTATGTTAACTTGCCATTGACCACAGCCCCAGATCCCTCTCTGTGGGGCTGCTCTTCAACCTCTCTCCCCCCAGTCTAAACACATAGAATCAATTATAGAATCATAGAATCATAGAATCATAGAATCATGTGTCACAGAGTTGGCTAGACCAATCTACATCTGTGACAGGGGGCAACAGGCCTCTGCCCTCCCCCCCACCCCAGACCCACAAAAATGGGAAGGAAGGGAGGGAGGGAGGGAGGGAGGGAGGCAGGAAGGCAGGAAGGCAGGAAGGAAGGGAGGGAGGGAGGGAGGGAGGAAGGCAGGCAGGAAGGAAGGAAGGAAGGAAGGAAGGAAGGAAGGAAGGAAGGAAGGAAGGAAGGAAGGAAGGAAGGAAGGAAGGAAGGAAGGAAGGAAGGAAGGAAGGAAGGAAGGAAGGAAGGAAGGAAGGAAGGAAGGGAGAGAGGGAGAGAGGGAGGGAGAGAGGGAGGAAAAGAACAGCAGCAACAATCTATGGAGGAAAACTTATTTTACTATAATACCAGAATACAAGATAACACAATATAATACAATTTAATTGAAATTGAGATTAATAAATCAGACAAGATGGGAGAGAGAGTTCCTGGGACCGAATCAAACCTGAAAAGCTTGGAACAGCTAGGAAAGCACCCACTGCAAGGCAGCAAGAGCGCCCCCAACCCCCCACCCCCCACCCCCCCTCACCCAGAAGGGCCAGATCCCGTGATTTCTGTAATGTACAGGGATAAGTATCTGGAATTGGGGCATTAACACTTTAATGCCCTGTACACTACATGATGTTTTGATGTGGAATACTGAAACACAAAAAACAAAACAAAAAAAATAGAACCATGACATCATAGAATCATGGAATCATAGAATGGCCTGCATTGAAAAGGACCACAATGATCATTTAGTTTCAACCCCCTGCTATGTGCAGGGTCACCAACCACCAGACCAGGCTGCCCAGAACCACATCCAGCCTGGCCTTGAATGCCTTCAGGGATGGGGCATCCACAACCTCCTTGGGCAACCTGTTCCAGTGTGTTACTGCCCTCTGGGTGAAAAATTTCCTCCTAATATCTAACCTAAACCTCCCCTGTCTCAGTCTAAAACCATTCCCCCTTGTCCTATCACTATAAACTGATGTAAAAAGCTGTATATATGTTTATATGCTGCCTTCAAGTACTGGAAGGCCACAATGAGGTCTCCCCAGAGCCTTCTCCAAGCTAAACAAGCTGTTCATCATAGTAGAGGTGCTCCAGCCCTCTGTTCATCTTAGTGGCCCTGCTCTGGACCCGCTCCAAGAGCTCCACATCCTTCCTGTACTGGGGCCCCAGGCCTGGACGCAGTACTGCAGATGGGGCCTCACAAGAGCTGAGTAGAGGGGGACAACCACCTCCCTCTGTCTGCTGGCCACCCCTTTTTTAATGCAGCCCAGAACACAGTTGGCCTTCTGGGCTGCAAGCACACACTGCTGGGTCGTGTCCAGTTTCTCGTCCACCAGGACCCCCAAGTCCTTCTGTGCAGGGCTGCTCTCAAGATCTTCCCCCAGTTTGTATCAATATCGGGCATTGCCCTGACATGGCCAGAGTTGTCCCATCCCCAGTGCAGAATGCAGCACTTGCTCTTGCTAACCTTCACACTGTTGGTGATTGTCCAAAGATAATACAAAAATGATCCAAATTACTAAGCCAATGTGTATAATGATGGCAGTTAATAAAAAAAAAAACATTCATAGAAATTGTAATTTAGTAGAAACTTAGAAAATTGGTATGTGGAATTTTATATGTTATAGAATATTTTCTAAAAAACCCTCCTGAGGAAATCATGTTTCTGTAATCCAGTGTTGTGTGGAAAAGCTATTCTAATAAGTGACTGAAGAAATGCTAGTCTGAAACTGGATGCAGTTTGTTCTCAAATCTTTCACCTGTTTGTTCTCATTTTTGGTCTGTAAAGGGTAGAAATGTGTTTTCCATAACAGAGATACAAAGCAGGTGCAGAAATGTCACAGCTGTTTCAGTTTTCCAACGCTGCTTTGTATAGATTACTGTCGAGCAGAGGGAGGATGTTTGAAAGGTTTCAGCTGTTAACTTTGATTATGTCTGAGGTTGTCCATTAATCCCACTGTATGTGCAATTATAAGAGTTCTAGCTCAAGTTTCATCTGAAGATGGTGGTGAGAATTATGCCAGAAAGTCTTCCTGTGATGTTCCTGGGCAGGGATATGAAATTGTTGTCATCTGTTGAGATTGTCTTGTTAAATGCATTTTTATTTCATTTTTGAGATTGCAGATCAAGTAGATTATGGATTATTTCTTAGAATCAAGAGCTTGTTTTTTGCATAATCTATCATGTAAATGTCAGCTTTGTTTCCTGTGTTCTGTATCCCCCATTGGTACAAAACCTAGGGATATTGATTGTGTGGTGATACAAATGATGTGAAGTTAACCTTTATGGAAACAAACCTAAGCAGCAAAGGCAATGAAAATATGCTGGTTTTAGTGTCATTCCAGTATTGCTCACAAATTTATTTATTTATACACCTTTATTTGGATCTCTTGAAATATATAAGTTAAACACAACAATTCATGATCTTTGAAAAAGAAGAAGTTAATGAACACACAGCATGCATGCTTTAATGAGAAACAAAGGTGCTAGCCTTGGCTAGATGATGATGATATTTTAAATATCTGTACCATTCACTCAAGCATTTACTGAAGTCTCAGTAACAGGTCAGAAGTTCCTTAAATTCAAACTGTGTTATACAATGGTTATTTTAATCTTTGAGCATTATTTTCCCCTGAAGACCGTTGGCTTTTTTTTTTCTACCCATAATTGCAAAACTATGGAAGTCAGACTGAGAAACAGAAAAAGAATGTATTGTCAGCATCCTGCACAAATATTATATGTGCAGATGTGTAAATAGCTTACACTAAAACACCCAAACTCAGCCACAAAATGCCCATTGAAAGGAATATCAGTCACACAGCCACACTATGGCTACCTGTGCAGTTCTTCCCTAAACAATGTGCCTCTGAATCATTTTTCTTTGTTTAACTGAGCATTGTAGAGTCAAATGAGCAACAAAAGTTATAATGTCACACAAAACTAATAATTCAGAAAAATGTTATGATGGGTAGAAATAGCAATCTGACATATAGACAAATAGTTTGATGGATGGGAGCCTCTGAGATTATCTGTTTTTGCTGACAATGATGCAAATTTATTGAGGTTTTCTAGTACCCAGCTAATGTTTACCAAACAAAGCTTTATATAGACCACCTTGCAGTTGTACTTGGTTTGACAATAATAAGCTCAATATGCAGCTGTGTTTTCTGCTTGCCAATGCAAACTATAATTTCATGTGGTTGACTGAGTAATTCCAAACATTGTTTGCTACAACATTAACTAAGCGACTGAGAACTTGGCTTTCTTTGCAGAAAAGCAGAGAGTAATAAATCACATCTTGGTGGAGGTCAAGCACTGAACAGAACGAAAAAAAAAAAAGAAATTGTTCATGTTTGCCCTGCAATTTCAACTAGTAGCACTTATCTTGCTTTTGAATCACACTGCTTTGTATCGTAGCCAGTTTGTATTTGAGTAAAGAACCATAGAATTATAGAATGTCCTGGGTTGAAAAAGACCACAATGATCATCTCGTTCCAGCCCCCTGCTATGTGCAGGGTCGCCAACCAGCAGACCAGGCTGCCCAGAGCCACATCCAGCCTGGCCTTGAATGCCTTCAGGGATGGGGCATCCACAGCCTCCTTGGGCAACCTGTTCCAGTGTGTCACCACCCTCTGGGTGAAAAACTTCCTTCTAATATCTAATCTAAACCTCCTGTCTCAGTCTAAAACCATTCCCCCTTGTCCTATCACTATCAACCTATGTAAACAGCCGTTCCCCTCATGATTATAGGCTCCCTTCGAGTTCTGGAAGACCACAATGAGGTCTCCCCTGCGCATTCTCTTCTCCAAGCTAAACAAGACCAGTTCCCTCAGCCTTTCTCCATTGTAGAGGTGATGATCATCTTAGTGGCCCTCCTCTGGACCCGCTCCAAGAGCTCCACATCCTTCCTGACTGAACATGAGACAATCATGTAACCAGGTGGCCAAGAAGGCCAATGCCATCCTAATCTGTATGAGAAATAACATGGCTAGCAGAACTTGGAAAGTGATTGTCTCTTTGTACTCAGCACTCATGAGATCTCACCTCGAGCATGGTAGTCAGTTTTGGGCCCCTGTACTGGAGCGGTATTGAGTGTATTCAAAGAGCAGTCAAACCAGTGAAAAGACCAGAGAACAAGACCTAGGAGGAGTGGTTGAGGGAACTGGGATGCTTTAGTCTGGAAATAGCTGAGGGGAGACCTAATCGCTATGAACACCTGAAAGGGTGTAGCATAAAGAGTATGTGTCTCTTTTCTCATGTGACAAGCGCTTCTAAATGAAACAATGGCCTCAAATTGCATGACTAGAGGCTTAGACAAGCTATTAGGAAGAAATTCTTCACAGCAAGGGTTGCTATGCATTGGAGAAATGGTGGAGCTGCTGTCCGTGAAGGTATTCAAGAGATCTGAGGACTGGACGTCCTTGGTATCAGGCCAAGTGATGGCTGGACTTCATGATCTCAAGAGTCATTTTCACATTAAATGATTCTCAACAGTCTATCTTAGCCAACAAATTCTCATACTCATACTGACTCTCTTTTCCATCCAAATGTGGGGAGTTAGCAAACAGACATGTGGTGTCTAGCTGCCTACCAGGGTTGAACCTCAGAAAACTGACCAGCTATTAATTGAATATTTACCTGGGAGAAGAAGAAAAAATATGACTATCGTATAATTTCTAGGCCTCATTTGAGTAATCAACATGAAACATCTGTACATTGATACCCTTCCTGCATTTATACACACATTAGTTGGTACACTATAACTTTTTTTTTTTTTTTTTTTAAATTATAAGAGAGAGTGACTACTACATATTCTTAAGCCTCAGACAGTTTGGCTAAAGCAAATTCATGGCTTGCTTCTGACATTTTAATGACAGCCTCTGAAAACAAAGGCTTCTATCTTTCTGGTTTTTTCCTTCATATTCTTCTGAAATCCAAGTTCAATTTTTTTTTCATATATATATATATTTTCCAAGCTAATACTGAATATAAATGGAGTTTTGCATCTGTTTTGTTTTGGGGACAGAGAGCAGTAGCAGTAGCTCAGATTTTTGTATTTATTATTAAAGGCTTTACCTCAGGGAGGATATCTCAGTCACTTCTGACATCACAGAATTTTTCTCTTAGTAAATTTTAGAGCTTGGGGTTTTTGGACCTTCTACACATGCAGAGAGAAGCAACATGAGTGTTCAGAGTACTAGTGGTTTCTGTCTTTCTGCTAGCCATCTGAATGGTTATTTGTCAAAACATGAGAAATCCTCATGTAACATTTCTACAGATACAAAAATTATAATACAGTTTAACTTTGCCTAAAATATAATAGAAGGTCTTGAATTCTCCAGTTAAGCATCTCACTCAGATGTGAGTGATGTTCCCTGGGGGTCGGTGCTGGGGCCTGTCCTCTTCAATATCTTTACTGATGACCTGGATGAGGGCATTGCGTCCACCCTCAGTGAGTTTGCAGATGGCACCAAGTTGGCTGGAAGTGTGGATCTGCCTGGGGGTAGCGAGGCCCTACAGATGGATCTGGACAGGCTGGAGAGCTGGGCTGAAGCCAATGGATGAGTTTCAACAAGGCCAAATGCCGGGTCCTGCACTTTGGCCACAACAACCCCAGGCGATGCTACAGGCTTGGGGCGGAGTGGCTGGAGGACTGCGTAGAGGAAATGGACCTGGGGGTATTGATTGATGCTCGGCTGAACATGAGCCAGCAGTGTGCCCAGGTGGCCAAGAAGGCCAATGGCATCCTGGCCTGCATCAGAAACAGTGTTGCCAGCAGGAGCAGGGCAGTGATTGTCCCCCTGTACTCAGCACTGGTGAGGCCGTACCTCGAGTGCTGTGTCCAGTTTTCAGCCCCGCACTGCAAGGAAGACACTGAGGCCCTGGAGCGGGTTCAAAGGAGGGTGACAAAGCTGGTGAGGGGTTTGGAACACAGGGCTTATGAGGAGAGGATGAAGGAGCTGGGGTTGTTCAGCCTGGAGAAAAGGAGGCTCAGGGGAGACCTCATTGCTCTCTATAACTTCCTGAAGGGAGGCTGTAGTGAGCTGGGGGTCGGCCTCTTCTCTCGTGTAATTGGTGATAGGAAAAGAGGGAATGGTTTCAAGCTGCGCCAGGGGAGACTCAGGCTGGATGTAAGGAAATACTGCTTCTCTGAAAGAGTGGTCAGGCACTGGAACAGGCTGCCCAGGAGGTGGTGGAGTCACTGACCCTGGGGGTGTTCAACGAACGTTTGGATGTTGTTTTGAGGGATATGGTTTAGTGAGAACTATTGGTGATAGGTGGATGATTGGACCTGGATCCTGGTGATGCTGGTTCTATTCCAACCTTGGTGATTCTATGATTATATGATTCATAGCTTCATAATTAGCATAAGATTAAAGAATGCCTGAAAGAAAAGATTTAACTTGGATCTTGAAGCTTTTTAGAATCTGGATTTCATTTAGAAAAGAGAGTATGTATGCACTATTATTTTCAGTCCTATCTGAAACATACTCATTTCTAAGAAATTTCAAGCAGATGTCCAGGCTTTATTTAAAATTCTGTAACATATTGCTCCTACTTTATTGTCAGGTAAAGTACATGAGCAAATACAGAAGCAGTAACCAAGAGTCAGAGACATGCCAGTTCCAGCTGACCTACTTGATCATAGAAGTATCACAAATTTGAGATCTATTTTCAGCACATACAGCTTCAAGATTGCTCCAATCCTTTTCCAGTTTAGGTTTGGTGCATGGAAGATCTAAAAGAGTTCAAACATTCACGCCTGCAACCTTACCCTTTTAGTGTTAGGATGCACTGTATTTATCAGCTAATTCAGACTGCAGGTAGATTTTAAAACACAAACTGCCCAAAACACACAGCCACAGTTCCATTTTCTCCATCAATTTAATGTTAAAGAGAACCAGGAAGAGGGGAAATGGCCTCAAGTTGCAACAGGGGAGGTTTAGGTTGGATATCAGGAAAACAACTTTACAGAAACAGTTGTTAAGTACTGTAATATTAGTCTCCCCAAGGAGGTGGTTGAGTCACTGTCCCTGGATGTTTTTAAAAACCCTTTGGATGTGGTGCTCAGGGACACGACTTAGCAGAGTGTTGTTCGGTAGGGCAGTATGGTTAGGCTGTGGTTGGACTAGATCTTCAAGGTCTTTTCCAACCTGAGCAATTCTATGGTTCTATGACTCTAACTCTGGGCAAACTCAGTGCAAGTGGGAGGGATTCCCAATCCAGCTTTAACAAAGCCACTGACGACCCATTCCCTCACAGCTCTTCCTGTTCAATGTCATTATGATGAAGGTTTTCAAGGCTTTATACTGCCTCTCATTGAAAGATCTTGTTTACAATCAACAGAGCCCTTCGGCTATCAACGAGCGTTTTATCGGGAATCTCTCCTCCAAATCCGGCAGACACAGTCCTGCGCTGCCGTTAACGGCTCGGGAGCCGAAGCCCCGCCCGTAGCCGCTTGCCTTGCCGGCTCCAGGGCAACCGAAGGGAAGCGGATCCTTTGGCAGGCTTCTCCCAGCGCGGCCGCGCCACCAAACCAGGAGCTCCGCCGCGGGGAGAGCTAGCAGCGCCTGCAGCGCCTCTACCGGCAGGAGGCGAGCAGCTCGGCAGCACCTCCGGGAGCAGTCGAGTGTGCGGCTAGAGCGGCGGCGCGCGGGGACGCTCTGCTGATACGCCGCGCGCCGCTCTCCGTCTCGGACCCGCCTCCCCGGCTGCGTGCGGCCGTGCCGCCAGTGCCGCGGTCGTGCAGGATCCGCCATGATGAACAGCGGAGGGATCGGGGTGCCGCTGGGCTTCCCCCTGGGCCCCACGTCCGTCATCCAGGTCACGAACCTCTCGTCGGCGGTCACTAGCGAGCAGATGCGGACTCTCTTCGGCTTCCTGGGCGATATTGAGGAGCTGCGCCTCTATCCCCCAGAGTAAGCGCGGCTGGCTCCGGGGCGTAGAGACTGAGGAAGAGGCGCGGAGGGGCCGTGTAGTGGCGGGAGGGGAGCGGCGGGAGGCCCTACGTGCCATCTTGAGTGCGGGCACCGCCGCCTCCCGCGGCGGGCCGATCACGTGCCCCGCCTTTGTATGGCCGCAGCGCCGGGGGAAAGGCGCTGCGCCCGCACTTAAGATGGCGGCTCCGGGCTGTGGGAGCGGCCGCGTCCTTGGAGCGGGGCTGCGCCCTCCTGGCGGTAGCCGGGGTTCGGTCTCCCCTGCGTGGCGCCCAGACCTAGGTCTGATAGAAGTGTGCCCCGAGGCCGCCCAGAAGCTCGCCTGTCCCTTCGGCTCCCGGCAGCCCCGTGCTGTGGCCTTCCTTGTCCTCCGCTTGTGCACCTCGAAGGGCGGCTTTCACCGCCGCCGAGGGGCCGCTAATGGGCGCCGGCAAGGCTGTGCGAGGAGGGATGGCGTGTGCCTCGTTCGCAGCAGTGCCCTCTGCAGCGTGTGTCCCGTAGTGAGCCTTAATAACACAAATGCTTCTCAAAGTTGTATCTGATCTCATTTCATTAGCTGCGCATAAGGGATCTCTGGATGGGAGACAATGCACTTTGCTGGCCCTGATGCTTCAGGGCGGATTGTGACCAGCAAAGCTGGGGAGAAAAAAAGGCGATTTATACTATCGCCTTTGTTGCCATACGGTGTGAATGACATACCTATCCTTTAGAACAATTTATCTTTTTTATCCCTTGTGAAAATCACGTGAGGTAGCAGGAAGGAAGTACATCATTTACACCCAGGTATTTTGAGCTTGGTGTAAATCAGGAAAATAAAATTTAGGTTTTCTAAATAGCTAAAAATGTTGGTATTTTTCCACTTCCGTGTGTTGATAGGTTATGCTTATATTGATTTGAAAAAACAGCATTCAGAAATGCATGGTTTAGCATGTCTGTAGAGGATATGTAACAGTTATTCATTCATGTGATGGTGGGTTAAAACAGCACAGTCCAGTTTTAAGCAGTCTTCAGTAGATTTCTAGTGATTTTCCTCAAGTTTTCTTGGTTCTTAAATTTGAATGGTTCTGCAGTTTCTTGATTCACTTGAGTTTTCTCGTGACTAAGTGTATTTTTGTTACAGCTGTTGACCTTATTTTTCAATATTTGGCATAGTGAAATATAAGGCAAATAGATATTTTCTTGAAGTTTTCAATTAGTCTTTGTGTCTTTGTGTAAAATTTTGCTTGTGTGTATATATTACAGGAAATATTAAAATCCAATGCTGCAGTAAGGTTTGACTTGGAAATGTCAAGGTTGTGCTGTGTTAAACATCAATTCTAAGTAATTAACTTTTTTTTTTTTTTCCCCTCAA
Organism: Tympanuchus pallidicinctus; assembly: GCF_026119805.1. NCBI lineage: Eukaryota > Metazoa > Chordata > Aves > Galliformes > Phasianidae > Tympanuchus > Tympanuchus pallidicinctus. Next base: position 2,929,448 of record NW_026294813.1, on the reverse strand, counting down.
GATAGGATACAGAATTGTGGTTATTTATTCTACTGTTGAAGCTATTTACATTTATTTTTTTGTGTGTAACTTTTGTAAGTATGTGTTTCGTTGCGAAACAGGTCTGGGCTTTTGACCTTATTTTCAAATTGCTACCATAGAAAAAAATAAGGGTACCAATACCCTTCTTGTTAAACAGAAAATATGTACTCTCTGCAGATGTTTTGTAATGGTATAATGAAAAATTCAGATAACAGAGCTTCGTTAACAAGTCTATGGGAAGCAGAAGAATCTCAAACAAGAAGGTGTTACAATTTATGTCTGCAGTTTGTTGAAATTATGTATAGCCAGTGCTATTTCTATAAATACTTACTAATTTAATAAAAAAATAATTTTTTTAAAAAATTAATTCTTTCTATGAATTAAAAGGGAATTTTTGTATTATAGTTCACATAAGGCAAAAATTCATGTTGTCTCAGCTTTGAAGATATTTTCAAAGGAAACTTAAACTTTTAGTGTTTTTTACTGGAGCATCAATTTTGTTACCTTCACAGAACAGTGAGAACTTTGTTCTTTGTTCAGATCTGCATCTGAAAAGCGGAGTGTGGTCACTTGAGTTTAGTGAACTACAGATCTTGCGGATATTGACCACTTAGTGACAAATGTTAATGTAAACTTTTTAAAATTTGTATTTCACTGAGAATGAGAATATGGGGGTGTTTCAGCTTTCAGTAATTCCAGAATATTTATGTTACTTAAATAGTGTAAAAAGAAAAAAAACGATAATGAAAGAAAGCTTTGATTGTAAGTAGTTAAGCATGAGCTCTTGCTGAGATTGGATCTCATTTGCTAACCTTTGTAAGCACATAAAAAACAACAAAAAGTTCTTGTTTAAAGATAATCTGTCATATAATGTTAAAAGAGTATTATTTTTTGTAGATAAAGCAGTGGTAAAAAAATTTTCATGTTGCGTTGCATAGTGTTGTAACCTGCTTTTTAATTCTGCACTGAAGATATTCAGCGTACAAACAATTTTTTTACTTAACTCAGCTTGAGTGTGCAGAACAGAGTGAAGTTGTTGTGCTCTTCTCTACTCATCATCTTCTGTTTAAAAAAATCAAAACATAATTTGAATGCCTGTACTGCACATTTCTAATAGTAATAGATGTGAACTGCCAGCTCTGTTAACAAAGCATAACAGTTAGGAGAATATGAAAGGGAATTTTTGTTTTGTAAAGTCTGTGTACGTATGTCATGTAAGTCTTTTGTACAGAGCCTTATTACGCTCCTGTGGTTCTCCTGTGCCAGGCCATTGAATTGACAGTTGCCCCTTTCCTCCATCTGGCTGCAGGCAGGGCCCTTCCAGTTCTGGTTACTGTATTTGTTGCTCACTTCACATGAATGTGAACCAAAAGGGTTGTTATCAAGAGAAGTAGGATGGGACCATCTACTCAGTTTAGAGAACTGTTTAATGGAAATTGGAGTTGCTGTTTTCCTGGAATCTGTGATTCTTTTCCCTACCAACTCATGTACTCTTGCCTCTAGGGTAGAGGTGAGCTTTTCATCCCACCTGCTTAATTCTCTTTGTGGTTGTGCAGGTAAAACTGTAGGGTGATGTGGTGCATACCTATCTCTTGAAAAAAAAAATAAGTGCTTACTTCTGGAAGCTGAGATTCTGGTTCATGCAGGTGATGAGGAGGATATATTCCCTTTGAGTTGCTGAACCTCTTGGGAAAGTTTCTCCACAGCTGGCACGTGCATCAGCAGGGAGAAAATTAAACTTTATTTGAATTTTTGGAGTTGGTCAGACAATCCCCCAGTCCATCTTTGTTTCTCTCAATCTTTTCAGGCCAATGCTGCTGGTGAGTTTGTGTATGATGATAGGAACCTTCATACAGACCTCTGCCACATGTGTCACTGTACTTGATGCTATCTGGATTTTGGGATAATTGGTATTTGTTCAAGTCGTCCTTGTACACCACCTGCAGCACAGCTACTTTCCTCATATACTGGATACTTTTTCCCACAGTGGTCCACCTGCCTGTCTGGCGTGTAACTTTGTCCCTGCTGGCATACCTTTCCTTCATAGCTGACAGGAGTCATGTTCAGAGGGAGAAAGAATTTTCACCTTTTGCAATTGCTTTGGCAATGCCCCTTCCCTAGGAAGGAATTCCAGCTGTCTGGCTTTCATGCTCACTGGATTTGTGCTGTCAGCTCTGTTATCAGCATCAGAGCAGCCAGGTGACAGTGTGCTCATCTGGGTGATGGCTGAAATCTTTTCACATATCTCACGTTTTACCTAAGGATAGGTATCAGGTGATTATTGATTCATTTATAATCTGCCTCTTCCTTCCATTCTTGTGATGGCTGTGTATGGAGTAGCCTTTCTTGTCCACTTCTTCCTTCGTTAATAGAAGAGCTGACTTTTGCTTCCATTGTTTCTGCTCGTTGACAGGGATTAGGGGCACCAGCAAGAGCTGATTCTCTGCTTCACTTGCAGAGATTGGGTCAGATCCAGAGACATTTTCTTCCTTTCAGTGTTGACAAACAGTGTCCAACAGTGTTTGATATATACAAGCCAGACCTCAGCACATTGCAGCAAGTGGTGAGCCTTTGGCATTACTGGGAATCAGAGCATATCTTTTTGAAACATTCTGTCAGTATTTTAGGATTATGCAGTTTCCATGGCAATTTCCAGGCCTATTGGAGCTGATAGTTGTGATAGATACCTGCCCATATCCTCCCACACACCTTGCCATGCACAGCCATCCTGCTGAACACAACTTCACTCTGTTTTGCACACTTAGGCTAAGTAAAAATATTTTGTTCATATGCTGAATATCTTCAATGCAGAATTAGAAAACAGGTAACAATACTATGCAGTGCAACATGAAAACTTTTTTCACCACTGTGTAAGATCATGCTACTTAGAATATCCCAGGTCTATTCAGAAACTTCCACAACTATTTTAGCTTACCTTCAGTAGAGAGCGTACTTACTGGAGTTTCTGCAGTAAGGTTCCTGAAATCTGAGAATGAGTACCCTGCTGTGTGCATGTATCAAATTAAATCCATAATTGGTATAACAAGAGCACATGTTATATATAAACCAGCAAAACCATGAAGAAGTCTAGGCCAGCCTTCAAGAGACAATAAACATCCCAGAGCTAAGAAAAACAGCATTGGAAGCAAGTGAACACTGCATGAAAAGTCCAGCACTGTAACCAACAGCCGTTATGGTACTAACACAGCTTGTAACAATCTAATTTAACACTTTCAGGTCAGATTGGTCATTATCTCAATCCTGTGAGCCGCACACTGAGCTGTCCTTGCTGGCGAGGCAGTACGAGAAGGTGAAACTTCCTTGGCTCTGAACCACTGTGCTCAGCAGCATTGATGTGTTATCATGATTGTTTTTTCTCCTGAAGGTAAAACAGCATCATACTGGACTCTGTGAAGAAAATAAACTGTTTCATCTGAAATGAAAACAATATCTACATACATTTTATAAAGCATACATACTCCCTTTTATCAATCAGTTGTGATCTTTCTGAGTAAAAAAAGCAGGTTATGATCCACTTCTTCCAAGTCAGTCGTGTATGTGAGTCATATACTTTTCTTGTAATCTGTTGAAATTTAATCTATAGAACATGGTTGGATAGAATATTTCAATAACAAATTTGCTTTTTTTTTAGCTGAGAGGAAGCAAGCTGTATTCTGGTATTTGCAAATCAGGTTGATCAGGGTCATGTAGAATGTTAGACCCTCCTAAAGTATTTGTTATTTGTGTTGGTTTTTTTTTTTATTCTTCCCCTTTTTAAAGTTGGAGTGTTACATTTTGGCTTTATTTTTTCCTTATTCTCTGATATTTTGTTTTGTCAGAGCAATCCATGATGTGCTTGACCAAGTGATCATTTGTTCTAGCCCCGTTCCACTACAATTTATTGTTGTGTACCACCACTGCTGACTAGGATGAAAAAGTAGAAGGTATATGACTTATTAGGGAGCAAGGATGCCATCTGTACATTTTGCATTTCCATGACTGTGCAACAAAATAAAAGGCTATGGTTTCTTGAACTATTACTGTTGCAGAAAATTACTCCTTTCTATACATTTGTCTACAGTTCTCCAGACTCCTGTTGTTAATAATCTCTTTGTAAGATGCAGGACTTAGTTTTATTTGAAAAGCCAAAAGGAAATCTTAAATTGCTAAATACAGTTATTTACAGATTATATTAGATGGTATTGGAATATTTGACTTAAAGTTCTTGTTATCACACAGGTTTTGGAGGGGAAGAAGAAGAAGGAACCACGTTGACTTTTTAAAGTATTGACTAAAATTGAGTTTTTTTAAGATGACTCTTCAGTATTCCTAGTGAGCTTCCTGAAGCCAGTGACTTTTCCAGCAATTCATATCTAAAGACTGCTTTTTAAACTACCAGTTTCTGTTTAGGTCTTTTATTTTGTATCCCTAACTGATTTGGATGAATTTTTAAATGAACGTTAAATCATGCTATGCTGTTCGGTACTTTGTCACTTTGTGTTTTACTTTCATTGGTAACAGCCTTTCAGTTTCTGCAGTCACTGCGAATCACATACCTCTTCAAGAAAGGATGGGTTCTGTACTTGTCATGTAACTGAGAGCCTGGTGCTCAGTGAGAATATTTCTCTGGTAGCTGTAATAGCTACTTTATTACTGTTATTTTTCTGAAAGGCACATGAGAGCTGTGAGGAAATCACCTTTGGATTCAGTGTTGAGGGTGGTGGAGACTCGTGGCACTGTAGAAATTGTTTCCATATGGTCATGGTTCTAATTTTAGCTATTTGTCGTTGGCACTTAAAGCAATATTTCCGTTACTGGGAAAAAAAAAAAACAACAACAACATTAATATGGATCTTCTTTTTGTGGATTGTTAATGGCAGCCTTTGTTTGTAATTACCTATTTTCTTACAGGCATGCTGTTCTGATCTGTGAAAGGCTTTTCATTGAAGGCTCAATCTATAAAAAATGACAATATGTATTTAAGGGTCTTCAGTAACAGTAGTTAGCAAATAAAAGTTACATGGAAGTGGGAAAAGATTTTTTTAATCCACTCGTATTTGTGTTTAGGTGTTGCTAGACTACCGGAGTTTGTCTCCTGCACTGATTTACATTCTTGGTTGTTGGCTTCAAGAACCTGACCAAGAAGCTTTGATTTCATGACAATTGCTATGTAAGATTTCTCTTGAAGGCTTGTGCAGGTGGCTTTCAGTGCCTGAAGACCACTTTTATTCCACTTACAACCAAGCCTTTTGGTCATCTACTGATCCTTGTTCCATAAACAAAGCTATAACCTTGTGAGAAAGGAAATGCAGCAATTCTGAGAATTGCTTTTTCCTTATTTTAACCAGCTTTTAATGAAAAATGCTCAGAAGTAAAAGCAAGGGATTATTATAAAATCCTGTCGGGAAATATGATTTCTTGGGATTTTTTTTTTTTAATTTGCTGGTATATACAGTAGTTTTACTTAAGCCTTAAGAAAATAGGATGGGTGAATTGAGTTAAGATCTGTTTTCCTCCTGAAGCTAAAGAGTTCAATAATTGTAAAGAGGAGTGTATGTGAAAACGGTGTGGAAAATTATGGTTAGGTAGGATGCAGAAGTCCACAAGAATGGGGATAATCACAGCCCATGTAGGACAATTTTTTTTAACTAGTAGATATTGTTAGTTCTACCTCAGGACCTCAGCGTAGATTTGTCAGCTCTGCTTGGAAGAATGTCTGTAGTAGAGCTTCTCATGTGTATGGTCCTGGTTTGGTTACAGATCTGAGCTCCCATACTGAGAAAGAAGAACTGCTATCATTGTTTCCATGCATGCATGGCAGTTTACCATCTGAAAACCTTCCAGTGCTTACTGAGTTTCTCAAGTGGGTGTACAAGGAGGCTTATTATGTTTCCACTGACATAGAAGGGAGGCATCTGCAAGCCTGTGTTTGTGAGAAGCCGCTGAGAAACCAGGCTTGTGTGGGAAGTGATGACCACTTCTCAGTATGCAGTGAGACTGTGAGCTGTGCTCCCTGCTTTGTAGAACATTCTCTGAAACATACTGCATGGCGTTCAGTCTTTACGGACATCCTGAAGTTAGTTACAATGAAATTTACAAAATGTGTTGTTCAGGGAAGTATTGATTTTTTATCTTGGTTTAAATAGACATTCATAAGAGCAGGAAGTGTGGCTCATATAGTTCTAAAGAAGGCGAAGACTTTCAGTTTGTGATACAGGTACAGCTGAAATCTGAAGCTGGTTTGCAGGGTGTGACAGTTTTCGGCTGTTTACTCTTGTCTGCAAACTACTCCTACAGCTTAGAGTTGTTTTGCAACATAGGAGACTAGTTAGATCTGAAGTGTGTAATCCCAGTCATACTTCTGAGTAATGCTCTCACAGCCAATTGGATTTTTGCAGACTGAGTTGTTTTAAAGCAGGGAGACAGACTGTGCGGTGATGAAAGCTCCGCTATAGTACTGCTTTCGTTTGGATGAACTAGAGTGGCCATTTTTTAGACCTCACAGCGTTCTACAGTAACTGTATTGCAAAGGAGGTCTTAGAGATGTGTACAGTTATTCCATAAGATCTTATTTTAATAGGTTATTTGTTTATGTTAGTGTTTTCTGCACTGGCACCTTGCGAAAACCTGTAACTTTAGATAGATGTTCTGTAGCCTTTTATTTATTTATTTGTACTGTATTTTTCTGAACAGCTCATTCATATGAAATGGTCTTGATGTTTACCTCTCTCAGGAGAGATGGATGTTATCCTCTTAAAAGGATAGGAATGATCATTGTAAAACTAAAAACTTTTAGAATTGGAGGCTTCGGCTGTTCGGGTTGTGACAGTAGCATGCGTGTTTAAAAAACCTAAACAAATGAAATTAACCAACCGCCCAAAAAAGAAAAAGAATTCTGCCCCCTCAAATAGCCAGAAAAACAACCCCATCATAAAGAAACTCTGGCAAACATCTTTGAAGTCCAACTCTTTAAAATGTTAGATGTTTAAAATGTAAGATTAGAAGTTGTGTGCAAACATTTCAGATGAGGACTTAGAAAGTCATTTGCTATCAGCTGTGATGTTTGGAAGTATTATGAATTAAGACCTAGCAGGCCATTCTGAATGTGAGAACTTGTATAAACTTGACTTTCAGGCATGATTTATTTCTGTCCTGCTACCTAGGCTAGTATGGACTAACATTTGAAGAGGGCTTGCTGAAAAATGACTGGTGGTGTTGTTTGAATTTCCTATAATAGGACTATACAGAGAAAAAGAAAGATGAACTGTAGATTTACTATGGGATACTTTGATTCGTGCTGCTATTTGCAGTAATAGTGAACTGCATAATGTTGTATAGTAAGATTTGTAAAGATAGCAAGTCTTGTAAATTGGGGATTTTGGCTTATGTAACTTACATTAAAAAGAAGGAGGTGATGTGCTTTTTTTAGTGCCATAAAAGTCAAATTAGTGCGTTTCTGTATTTCGAGGTAATTTTTTCCAGGAAGTCTAAAAAGTCTTCTAAATGAAGGAAATGTGGTTTAAAAAAAAAAAAAAGAAGTACATTATTCAGTATAAGTGACTGTTTTTTTTCTTTTGTCTTGCAGCAACGCACCTCTTGCTTTTTCCTCCAAAGTATGTTATATTAAGTTTCGTGAAGCATCAAGTGTTGGTGTGGCCCAGCATCTAACCAACACGGTTTTTATTGACAGAGCTTTGATAGTTGTGCCCTGTGCAGAAGGTTAGTATTTCAGTCATTCTTCTGTAATGTTGGTCTTTGTCCTGTCTGCTCATTGTTTTAAGCTTTCAATGTGAGGAGGTGGTTCTCTGTTGTTACTTTTTTAAAAATTTATATTAATGTTGATTGGGAGGAAAAAAAAAAAAAAAAAGATACAAAATTGATACAAAAATGAAAATAGAGTGAAGAAACATAGTTACAGAGATTTAATTTAAATTCAGCATTAGAAAAAAAAAGATCTGATTTAAATTAGAATAATTCAATTTTCCATTGTTGTTACATATCTGGGAGGACACAAAGGTAATTTTGTCCCCTTAAAGGTGATTTTTATCTTGGCAAGCTTATTCCCACACAGAGTTCTCACTGAAGTCAATGGAGCACTGAATATGTTAAGTAATTTCCTTGCAAAGATAACATGGAAGTTTTGATTTTAATGTGTTATTTTTGGTCTGTGGGTTGTTCTTGTTGTTGTTATTTTTTCAGTTTTTTGTTTTGATTATATTGATTATTATTATTTTTTACCAAATCCAAATTTGTCTTGTTGACATGCACTGTATGTGTTTGGCCATTTTAGATTTATATAACTTAAAATAGTTTGTGTTCATGGTGATAATTGCTGTTTGATGTTTACCTCCTAGTGTAATGAAAAGTTTCCAGTTTTCCCTTCTTGTTACTGTTGAAATTTATACTTTGTTTGCAATAATAAGACTTTCCTGTACACTGTACTCCTTATGATTTTAGGCACCTTTTTGAAAAATGCAGTTATCTGCATAGAATGCTTCCAGAGTAAAGTATTTTTATAACTCTTAGTAAAGATATTTGGTAAAGAGTAATTTTACAACTGTTCCCTTAAGTAATGCTGAGGCTATACTTGCAGATGTGTAGAATGTGAGGGAATTCTTGCTGTTAGTATGCCAAGTCTGAATACAGTCCCATGAAGCACGGCCCTACTGTTGCTGAATTCTGTGTAGACAAATAACTGGAGTTTGGCAGAGCCCCATTGACTTCACTGTGATCCTTGTGGAAGCGAGCATAGGCCCACTTGGGTCTAGAAGACTTTTTACCTCACTGGAGTAGAAACATTCCAGACGATGAAGTGAAGCTTCCTTCACTTTAAGTATAGTAGCTATTTTGCCACGAAAAAAAGAACCTTTAGTGATTGAACCATAAACTGCTGCAAATTTGGAAGTACTTGCCATTAGCATGAGTCAGGTTTTTTTTTTAAAAAAGCTGTTGACTTCTTGGAGTTTGTTAATAGTGGTCTCAGAGTACCGTTTTTCCCCAGTCTTAATACATGGTGATCTGAATAGCATAAGGTTAGTGCTGCAGTGATCACGGTCTGAGACGTTCCTAGCAAACTCTGGCAAGTCTACAAAATGCCTTGAACTCTAAAGCTACTCTGAGATTGTAGTGATCTGTAAGACACTGCATATTCTCATTTAGTATGAGCACGTATTTTTTGACTTTTTGAAGCCTAGATTTTTAGTTTTTTCTTATGCCTTGCTTTGTGGCATTTTTTGGTGTTATTCTTTGAACTTATTCTTAAACTGCAAAGAGGATATTGCCCTATCCACTTAAAATTTTGGGTAGGCAAAATGCATGAAACAAGAGCCCCGGTTGTTAAAAAATTGCCCCTGAATAGTTGCCTGTAGCTTATTCAGGACTGTAGTTTTATGTTTCATCCAAAAGACCTTAACACTGGTTCAGTACTGCCAGAGAGGGAAGATTGTCGCCAAATGAATGAACAGCACTTCCTGGTGTTTTTCTTGTGATGAGATCACTGCCTGACGTGGTATGGCAACAGGCAGGTAAAGCTACATTTTCCTGTGTCTCTTGATGGTAGACAGTGAGTGGAAGGAGAATGAAATGAAAGTTCTGAAAAATCTTGTTCCGGCCCCGTTTGCAGCTGACTTAGCGGGCGTTTCTGAGAAAGCGTATCGCACATAAATTATCACTGTTCCAAATCATTCCAAATCTTGCAGGGGTTTGTGCATAATTTAGTGAACTAGTGATTGGGTTGCGAGGAAAATTTTTTTAATGGTAATAATGCTGTTTCCATGTAACTTTCTCTAGGGTCATTGATTTTAATTTATGAAAATGTGAATTCATACAGATTTAACTTCCTGAGGAGTTTATTGTGTGGGGTAGATACGGTTCTGGAGAATACACATTTTTGATTCATGATGTGTGATAGGATGCATTGGTAATGGAGTCAGTGGAGTGTATCACAAGTTTTAAAAGTAGTAATGGCTATATTTTACCATTATATTGTTAAATTATATTGTTAGCTAATGGTGCCAAGAGTGAAATGTTTAATGCGCCGAATTGAATGTAGGCGAGATATAGAATGAAACTGAAAATTTGGTTTTAAAAACCAGAATAAAATCTGATTTGGAGTGTATTTTAACTGTTAAATCAAGGGGGCATGAGGATAGGGATGCAATGAAATCAATGTTAATTTTGTGACATTTAATAAACAGTGTTACAAAAAAAAAATGAAGTAACTTTATCAAGCTGTCAAAATGTGACTTTCTTTCGTGTGTATGAGTAGCTTTTTCTTAAATGTTACACTTTGAGAATGCAAAGGTTGAAAGATAACAAAGATGCCACCCTAATCATTCTAAATTTTATGTCCACATTATCTGGTAGATGGATTTTGACTATTAATTTGGTTTTGTATGTTTTCTCTGTGTGATATTTGTGCATTATTAGATGACTAGACTGGCCAAGGCAGACCTGTTACACTTGCCTGAGTTAGGCATTGTTTGCCATGCCACTAAACCTGCCGTCAAGTGAAACCTTCATGGGGGAAATGAGATCGAAGTCTGGCCTGCTGAAGATGGACGCCCTGTCTCTGTTTTTATTTTATTTTGCTTTCTTTCCTTTGTTTTTTTGTTTTTTTATTATTATTATTATTTTGTTTTATTTTATTTTTATTTTATTTTGTCCCTTTTTGTTTTGTTACATCTCTTTCCCTTGTACTTGTGAACTGGTACCTCAGTTCTGTAAAAATGGTGTTTTGTAAAGGGTTCACGGTGTTTCATTTTGAAGTTTGACCTGAAGCTGCTTATGAATGGTGGATGGTATCCGGCAAAGTGTGACTAGTTGAGTTTTATGCTGCAAATTTTGGATAAATTCCATTTGGAGTACATTTAAGCATCTGAATTCAGCAGATGAGCACTCTGGGACAGAAGACTGGAATAGTGAAAAATAAGAGTTTTAAGATGTATTCTTTCATATGTTATGCTTTATGATTTCCTCTTGGAACAGACAGTTAAAAATCTTGCTTTCTGGAGACACTAACTTTACAGAATACAGTGATAATCTTTCTCTGCTGTTTGTCCCTCTTCTTAGCAGAGTAGTTTTATTTAGATTGCATGGTCTGTTTAAAAGAAGGCTTTCCATTTATGTCTAACATAAAGACTTTATAATAATTATTTCTGAAATTGAAATTTCATGGATATCAAATGTCTTGAAATACTGATGCTCCTGATGAAATCTTGCTCCAGTGAAGTCAGTGGCAGTAAAATGTCATCCTCAGAAAAACTGTTTACCACTCATAAGTACAAAAGCAGCCTGAGTTTTTGATTAGAATGTGTTATGTGAGGCACATTGTCTTTTAAAACAGTTGTTTGTGGGAGGACTGAATCAGTTCTGTATGCGTGTGTTTGTATGTGTGTATTGCACTTACATATGCTTCACTGGTTGTTATCTGAAGAAGACATTTTATTTTTTTAAAAGTCTTCTCAGTCATTGCACAAGCCCTGGCAGTTGGTGCTGGAGTGATTGAGAAGGTTGTCATCTCTAGGTGATGTTCTTTCTTCCATTGAAATGGAACCGCTGAAGCAGAAACGGTGGGCCAGGAGGTGTGTCTCATCCTCAGGCATTGCTCTTCTCAGCTAAGTGCGTTAATACCAATTGGTTTCACTTGGGTAATGCACCAAGCTGTGAACTGGGAAGAGCTTTGCTTCATGATCTCTCTTGGATTTATTTGTGGCAGTTGAGGTAATTGCCAGTAATTTTAATCTCTTTAATTACTGCTGCTAAATCCAATAAGAGTCATGAACTGGATCACACGGAAGTTACTTTGAAGTGCATTGGCCACTGACTTAACATGGCAGGAAAATAACGACCTGTTTTAAATTATGTTTGAAGTAGATGTGAGCAGAAGATGTCTTTAAAACAAACCTACTGCTGAGGCTGTTCTACAGTGAGGATTAAGCACATAGTTTATGGAGAACAGGAAATTATTTTCTGCTGCACACTTGGAAGGAAAAAAAAAAACAAGTTACATTTGCTACCTCCTTAACACAAACACTTCTCTGGAACACTTAGCAAAATGGTTGCTGGTATGAACCAAGTTGGCTAAGTGATACAAGATAGTAACAATTATAACATGTATGTAGAGCAAGACCACTGTGCTAAAAGGAAGCCTGAGATACCTCTGAGCAGCATGGAGCCAATCTACATTTACTTCCAGATCACATTGCAGAGCAGAGAGGAATGAAGTAAATGATCACAGAATCTATTATTTACTGAACAGTCAAAAGCATCCAAGAAATATTTCTGCAGATATGATATATGTGTGACATATTTATCTATTTCCATTATTAGAAAGTAAATATTTTTAGCTCATTTCCATTTAGCTTGAGTTTCAAAGCATGAGTTTTAAAACCAAATCGGTATCTCAAACAGTTTTGAAAGTTTCCTAACTTGATTTTTCGCAAGCCATATGTTGTGTATCTTTGTGGGCTCGTATTCTCTTACTGATAAATTTATAGAGATTAAGCTCCAAAACATAAAGGCTGTTTTTAAGTTACATAAGCCTCACATATTGATTTGTTCAGGGAGGTAGATTTGCCCCCAGTTTATTTTCTATGAAGTTGATTTAAAGATTGAGCTGCTCTTAAAAGCTGGAGGAAGAATCTGTGAAAAGGCAGTAGTTCTGGGGGGAGAAAAAAAGAAAAAAAGGCATGGAAGATATTTTTATAGTGTGGAACTGACCAAATGGAGTTTCTAACAAAACACTACGTTGTTAGGCACCCTAGTTATTCTGGAGATAACGCTGCTAGTTTGTTATTATTTAGACATGTGTGCTCTTCTTTCTTTGAACTTCTTTTATAGGTGGCTTAACTGAAAGTGCTCACCTGATTCTTTAAGCAGTGTTTGAGCAAATGAGTAATTCATATTATTTCAGTAAGATGGCCCGTATGCTTAAAATTCAGGCTCATATTTAATTCTCTGAATTTAACTCACTGTCTGTTAATTATGTGCCTAACTCCATTCCTGTTTCAAAAGGCTAAATGCCTTAAGCATCTGAAAAATCTATCTGGTTAACTGTATATTGTATTGGCTGTATGTAAGTGCATACTTAAATTAGGCATATGCTTATGTACGTTGCTGGCCAAGGATCAAAAGAGCACAGAGGCCATTATAGAAGGCTTTTTTGTCACTGAATTTACTTGATCCACATGTGTAGATTCTGTGGAAACCTGCATGAGGATTAATTGAAGAAGCTGGCTATTCATGAAGACATCTGGTAGTTAATGGCCTAGTTCATCAATCATCTGAAAGCACTTCAATACTTTGATTTTCAGAAGAACTGGTATATAACTGTATGCCTAATTTGCATGCACAGTTAGTAGAACTGTGTATTTGAAAGCCTGTTTAGTTAGCTATGTAGTAGGCAGGATATGCAGTGAAGTACCCGATTCTTGTGAGCAGTCAGGCAGATCAGGTGCACCTCTCCTTGCATGCCTGACTTCATGATGAGTTTGTGCTGAACATTGTGATGACTCAGATTCATGCATGTTTTTTAAAAAGCCCTGGAAGACGTTATTGCACAGTTGATTCTTGAGTGCTAATTATTTTCCTATTTTTCTCCTTTAGATAGAAAAATCAAGTGGTTTGTTACATGTTAAGGAGCAAGGTGCCTCAAAACTAAACATAAATAAAATAATGTAAATAGGAGGCTTGAGAGAAAATGGGTACTGTTGTTTTATCTTTTCTATTCATGTATGCTACATATAAATTAATTTTCATTCAGATATGTTTTGTTTTTTGGTCACATCCAGTTGTAACCCAGTCCCTGCTGCAGATCTGTAGTACTGGTTTGCAATACTTTTTTTTTGTCTTTATTTTTTTAAAAGTAGTATAATTCCTGTAGGTTTTATTGAAACTCATAAACAGTTAAAACTACAGTGTTTTGAAACTTACCTAGTATTTTGTATTTTTATTGAAGTTAGAGGTTAACAGATAAAACATAGATAGTTTTATTCAAAGAAAAGTGCTGTGGATACTTCGACTATTAAAAAAATTGTTTAAATAAAAACTTCATTAAAATGCCTGTGGTAATAACAAAGGGCTCAGTAGTTAGCATATATAGAATTATGCCAGGAGTTTTGGAAACAGAATTGATACCAGGTATAAGTAGAAGTTACTGCTGTAGGTTTTTTCTTTCGCGTGCTTAGTGTTTGTTCTAGTTTAGACCCCTTGGCATTTCAAATCTAATAGGCACATTTAATTGTCTTATCTATTACATTACGATTAATCTAGCTAGCTAGCTATATATACAACTTCTAATTTTTGAAGATTTTATGGAGTTAATGAAGCAGTCTTACTGTAAGTAAATTTGAATGAAACCTGTGTTTTAAGACAGATTACTTACTATTTAAACCGTTAGCATAATAGGGAGAATGTAATGTGGTTGAAATGGTACAAAATACATAGTTTAGGAAAATATGGATTGCTCAGTTGATCAGTTAGGATTTTCTTCAACGTCATTAAACTTACAGCTAATTCATGAAATTTTCAGATAAACTGAGATGACTTAGAATGTAAGACAGTACAAATCTAGATTTTTCTTCCTTCCCATACCCCCAAGTTCACTTGCAATGTGTATTGAATCACAGGAGCTTTTATTTAATTTTTATTTATTTTTACATCAAAAGTAGGTAGCATCAAAGTAGAGAAAAAAGCACAAATTTCAGTTAGCTCATACATGTTTTTTCTTTTTTTTTCTTTTACTGATTTGGTTATTTGCCATTTCTGGGGATTAAACTTTAAAAAATGTTCTTCTTTTCTGTATCTGATGTTCTGTGTGCTATTAGTGATGCAGCCAACACGAACGGTTGTCATGTGTAAAACAACTTTCGATCACCGTGAAAGCACCGCCCTGGGAAAGCGTCCATGCTTGATATCGTTTGGTTCATGAACATTAAGTTTCCAGTACAGGTGACCCATAGCTCAAAGTGTTAAATAATTGTGTACATATTCAGTTTTTAAAATAATGATCCATTAATGAGTTTACTATTCTTTGAAGTTTTTCTCACTTTTGTTTTTCCTAGTAGAGCAGGGTAAAAGGAAAATCTTAAGTTCTTATTTGTTTCTTTGTAAGGATCTGGTAGATAGATTCATTCTTATTTATTACCTTTTTAAATGCAAGGGTAATTATAAAATAATAGTAAGAGTAACATTTGTGTAGTGTTCCAGCTCTGTATAATGCTTTCATTTGCTTCTTCAGGTAAAATTCCAGATGAAGCCAAAGCCCTTTCTCTATTGGCGCCTGCTCCTACTATGACAAGCCTGATGCCTGGTGCAGGGTTGCTTCCAATACCTACACCAACGCCTTTAACAACAGTAAGTAAAATTCAGATGCTGTTTGATTTCTGGTTTCATCTGTGTTGAACAGCATTTTTTTTTATATTATGAGAATAAAAGCTATGTATGCTACGTTGATGTTGTCCTCTTGTGTATCAAGTCATTGAGGGCTTAGCTGTGGTGCCCCTTTTGAAGGTAGGTCACGAGATGTTTGTGCCTAACTTTTCCTGAGTGTTCCTTTTTTATTTTTAAATTGCAGAATAGTGGGTGAATACTGATTTTGATTGTGTCTGTGTTTTCTGTTCCTAGACCCATTAATTTGATCCACTGGCAATACTATCCACTTCCTAAAAGTTAGTTAAAGCATAATAGCTTAATTGGCGTAGGTCGAAATATTATGTTGGGATGCTGTTATTTAATATTCCTCTGTCATGGCTTTTGTCTCTTTACCTAGCAATTTTTTCACTATGGAAAGCTCAGGAGCTACCTGCTGCTGCTGCTACTTCTCAGTTCCCATCTGCTTCTGTAAGCTTATCTTGGGATCATCAGGCAGTTGTGCCTGGTTCAGGAACAAGTCTGGAAATAGCAAAGCCTGCTTCAGAAAAACTGGGCTTGGTGTCATTGCTTCATATTATTTGGAGATGAAAGTCTTCAGTTTTCCAAACATGTTGCAGCTGTGTGCTACTGATATTACTGTTATCATCCATTTTTGGTTTTTTGTTTTGTTTTAATTTGAATGCAATTTCTAAACTTTCCTCTAATGATTCCCCGTTTGTCTCAATTACCAGAACTGTTATTCCCACTTGCTATTCTTAGCTGATACTGGTAAGCGTCCTAGAAGAAATGAATATTGTTTAGTTTACTTCTTCTTTCTTCCCTTCCGTTAAAACACTGCATAAACTGTTTTTAATATTTAATAAATCTGCACTGAGGGCAGTATCTTTTTTAAAGCTTGTGCTCCAGCAGCTATTTAAGACTATCCAACTTCTACCCTGAAACCACAGGACCAGAGTCAACAGTCAGATTTAATTTATAGTTCTTAACTGTCACTATATAAAAGAAATCACATGGCATTGAAAATCATCTTTAATTCACAAGGATGCTGGCTTTTTTTTTTCCTGTAAAGTTATATGATATTACCCTCACTGTTTGATGAAGTAATAATTTAGGTATTTAATAAACTAAAATACGCTTATTTATGCATAATTGCTGCTATTCAATCATAATTACTATTGGAATTTGGGATACTATTTGGGATACTAAACTAACCCTCTAAAGTAAATTGACTCTTTTTTTATATACATCTTTAATAAATTATCGGTGAATAGTAGACTATCAAAGAGGAAGGCAAGTTGTCTGACAATTTCTGTTCAGTAATAAAAGAATGATTTCAGCAAGCAGAGTAGTTTTGTCTTTTGTTACATAATAAAAAAACAAACTAGTGTCTTGCTGAGAATTTCTAACACAAATTTCACCTGTTAGAAAAGTAGCTTCTTTTTCTGTAAGAAATAGAATTTAAACCAAGAACTCAGCAGACCGGTTTAATAGTGTTTTCTTAGTAATTTTTTATAACTTCAGTAGCCAGTAAAAACAAGAGCCATATTGTCTTCATTCTTTAGGAAGTAACTCTCCAGCAAAGGGAAATTTGTAATTTTTCCAGGTACGGGTAGCTCATCTGACAAGTTAAAGCCTCTGAACTAGTAATCTGATATTACTCTTCTTGCTTTTGACTGTACATTCCACTTTATCTGTGTGATTCTTTGTCTTTCTGGGTTCTCCAGAACCTAGAACGTATTGTACCCTTCATGAAGCATGACAAATTCACTAAAGGAATGAGGGTGAGTTTCTTTGACCTACATCATCCTGACACACTGTACTGAGCTTAGTGAAGGATGTGAAACACTGGTGCTTTGGATTGGGATTCCAGGGAAAAGATTCAGGTCTTGTTCCCTTGCTTTTTTCTCCAGCCATCTGTTTGAGAGGCTCAGTTATTCAGTTAACTACAGATAAGAGTTGCCTATTATCTTGCCTGAAGCTTGTCTGAATCTGTGCTGCAGCCAAAAGAGGTGCTACTGGCATTGCATTTCCACTCTTCTGCATTATGCTAGTGTTCATATGGTCTATTACCTGAAGAAGTCTCATCTGACATGGCTTTTTTTCAAGTTGGTGAGGGGTATAGAATACAGTTGTTTTTTCATAACAGTTCCCTTTGTCTATCTGGTTTACAAATTGTAACAAGTCCGTTGTAAAAAGAAGAAATCAAGATTGCCCCTTTCCTTGTCTAAAGGGAACTGGTTAAGTTTATACAGATGATGAAGCTGTCATTTTGGAAGACTGGAAGGATAACAACAGGTAGCAGTATCAGTTATCTTAAACCTTTGAAATACTTCTTTCATGTTTGTTCTGTTTATGCATTACTTTGTTTCTGCATTACCTACAGTGTGTTTATACATTACCTATGAGCAAAGTTTAGGGTGCAAGGTGTAGTGTTTTATGTAAAAACTGCCAGGGAAATAAGCTTTTGTTGTAATATTAGGAGAGAAACTTACAAAATGCCGCTCTGGATTACAGTTACTTCGTGTGCTGAGACCATGTTTCTCTAGAGAGTTCTTGTTTACCGTTGGTAATCCTTCTGGTTTTAAGGTGTTTCTGCTTGGCAGTATGAGACTTTTAAGGCAAGGAGATACTTTACTTAGCTAAAGCTACAGATCATCCACTATACTTGGATCATCTGTAAATTTCTCGAGGGAACTCAGGATTACAGATGTAATATTTCAGAATTAATTAATCATGTGAACAAGCTGGACACTGTTTTTCCATTTTCTCTAGCTCCTTTACTGGCCACTGAAAAGAATCTGTCTCCACTCTTCTTACAGTCTTCATTTACACTCTCCCACTAGAAACTTGTGTGTTTTCTTAGGACGTTCCTCAGCTTTCTCCTCTACAGAATGAAGAAACCCAGCTCTCCCAGGCTCTCCTTGTAGGACTGGTGCTCCAAGACACTTCATCAGCTTTGTGGCTCTTCAATGGATGTACTGCAGTTAGGTCTGTTTCTCTCTTGTACTTGGAAAGCCCAGAACTGGTCACCGTATTCCAGATCTGGCACCACCAGCACTGAGCAAAGAGTAACCTTCCTTTTGTTTGCTCACAACACTCTTCTCTAGAAAGAGCAGCTCAGCATACCACCGTCCTTCTTGACTGCAAGGGTGCATTGCTGGCTCATGTTAACCTTGGGGTTCATCAGAACCACCAGTTCTTTTTCTGCCAGCTCGCCTTCCAGTCAATCAGCACTCTCACTGTACTGGTCTGTGGAGCTGTTCCTGCCCGTGTGCAGAGCCCTTTGGTGTACTGCCACCTCTTCCTGATTATGTGTTGTCTGCAGATTTGCTGAGAGTGTGTTCAGTCCCACTGGCTTGGCCACCGATGAAGTTCAACAAATTGTTCAGGATGGTCAGCTGGAACATAGGACACCACTGATTGGTTTTTACAGCTAGACTAGCTGCTTTGAAGAGATTGTTTTTTTTTAAAGTGAAGGTATTACTAATCAGTATTCCATTTTTATTTACATTTTGTGTTTTAGACAGTAGCAAGCTGTGGTAAATGGCGCTTACTGAGTCTTGAAATTGTTTTTATATGCTAGTACAGTATACTTAGTTCTGTGAAACAGCTTGTGATCCAGAAGACTTTGTGAATTAGATCATTCGTGCTGATTTGTGCTTCTTTCTATTCCATAGCATAACATTGTCAGCTGATACTTTTGAAATGGAAAGTATTTAGCTCATGTTAAAACTTTTGTAAAGTATGTTTGGTATTCAAAAAATCTAAAAATAAAATATAAATGTATATTAAATGTTTTTTCTTATTGTTTTCAGCCAATTTTATGGGTCACTCTCTAAGTGAGGAAAAGCTGTTTACACTGCCTTTTACTGTCATAGCGATGATTATTTTATAACATGAAAAAAAATATGTTGTGTATATAGCAGGGAAAACAAAACCATTCCCAGAGGGCTGCAGATATATTTTTATTGTTTTGTTGAAGGGTAAATAGCATTTTGGAAATAAATGATTGTGCCTTATTCTCTCTGTCTCTTCCAGCTTGGTGTTTCACTTGGCACTTTGGGAGCAATACCAGCAGCAGCATTGGACCCTAACATTACTGCACTGGGAGAAATACCCCAGCCACCAATAATGGGGAATGTGGACCCATCCAAAATTGATGAAATCAGGAGAACAGTATATGTTGGAAACTTGAATTCACAGGTAGGTTTTTTTTTTTTTTGTTTGTTTGTTTTTTTTTTTTTTTTTTTTGTTTTTAAAAAAATATTATTTTTCTTTATTTGTGTGTGTGTGGCAAATACTAATGGAAGACAAGAATTGTTATTTGTGAATTATAATCACAGGAGCTCCTGTTAGATGATGTCAATTTAACCAAAGAAATAAATTAGGCTGTTTTTGGTTACTAATGATATTTCTAATTCTGAATGCTCCTGCACCAACCAGGTCAGACCAGATTGTGGAAGTCACTCTAGCAGGGTACCAGAAGAATCACAGTGCAGTAGAATTGAGGATGCATACGTAAGAAGATTATGTGTATTAATCAACTGTGTTGTATTAGCTGAATAATACCTTAGAATACATGAGATCATGATAGCCGTCCTTCACCACAATAGTTTGCAGATCTTAAGTACAGTAAAAAGGCATTCACCTGAAATACAGTAGAAGGTTAATGATTTCTCCCAGTGGAAGTTGCAAAATCAGCCTGAGAATCTTAATGTTTCTGTGATAGAAAAGCTCGGTGTCTGAAGTATTTATTTTCAGTAGTTACTGATCGAACAGCAATTGCTTTGATGGATGGCACTTGTAGTATTTGTTTGGGAGTTTTGTTTGATTGCTGAAGTAGCTGTTAGAGTGTAAAAGTTCAGTTGATTGCAGTAAAATCAAATGAGTTGTAAGCTAGTAGAAAAACAGATAAAAGCTAAATGTTGTGATATTGATTTGTTTGTTTGGTTTTTTTTTTAATTGATTAAAAGTTGTAGTAGCAGAAATAGCTTGGACATATGTGTATCAGTTATTTCAGAGAGGTTGCTCGGAAAGCTCAGAATCCTATGCAAGTTTATTTACAGCCTAAATATAGTTCTTTTGGTTGCAATATTTTAACTCGTAGTATTTTCTTTAGATTAATGGAAAAAAAAGTCTGGAAAAAAAAAAAGTAAAATAGCCAAATTTGTGTCACCTGTGAAGCCATGGGAAGATGTTTTACTGAAAGTAGAGATTTTTTTATTACCTAATACATTATATGATCACTTTTCATTATATGTTTTACTTTAGCTGTGCTCTTTGACTCTTTCTAGACCACAACAGCTGATCAGCTGCTTGAATTCTTTAAGCAAGTTGGAGAAGTCAAATTTGTGCGAATGGCAGGTGATGAGACTCAACCAACACGATTTGCTTTTGTGGAATTTGCAGACCAAAATTCTGTACCTCGAGCTCTTGCCTTTAATGGAGTTATGTTTGGAGACAGGCCACTAAAGTAAGAAATTAATTATCCATAGGCTTATTGAATGAAAGATTTCTCAGTATTCTTATATATTTATGACTCTGATCTACAGGAAGATACAGTAGTGAATATTTTATCAATATAAGGATCTATTGTTAACAAACTGAAACACTTTTCTAAGTGTTTCAAAATTGGATATAACTTCCTCTAAGAAGAATGTGATTAGCAGAGAGTAAAATATGTTTACATTTAATCTTGAGGTAGTGAATGCTTTAACAAGGAAAGAATCTGCAAGGTTGTTGGTGCTGATAAAGCTTTTCATTATATATTTTACTTCAGCTGTGCTCTTTGACTCTTCCTAAACCACTACAACTGATTGTTGATCAGAGTCATTATATATAGATGACTCTGTAATGAGTTTTAAGTTTAAAATTTAATCTAAAATAGAAAGCTAGATTCCTAGACTTGAACCTTTATTTATTCAGAATGACACAGAAATACTGTACCTTATTTATTTAAAATATTTGGAAGGAATAAAAGGCACACATTTCAGGTATTTAGACAGCAGATGAGCATTATGAAAAATATGTAGTTTACTAACTTCGAAATTTTTTGTCAGACACGAATTTGAGATGGTTTCCTTTCTTATTTTTCATTTTCTTTTTCAAATATTTGTGAAATAAATGTTTTATTTTTCCTTAATTTAGAATAAATCACTCCAATAATGCAATAGTGAAGCCTCCTGAAATGACACCGCAGGCTGCTGCCAAGGAACTGGAAGAAGTGATGAAGAGAGTAAGGGAAGCTCAGTCTTTCATATCTGCTGCTATTGAGCCAGGTACGTATATTACATTCACTATCTGACAGACATGTTTGTTGTACACCTTGGTACCTGCTATTAAGAGCACTTTCAGACACAGGAAAAGGTTACTTGTAGCTGAATAACATGTGTAGAAAGAAATGAAAGTAATCACAATTGCCTTCATGTAACAGAGTAGTGGAAGTTGGCTTTTTTATTTTGACATGTATTGTCTTCACATACATGCTTACTGAGTATTTTCAAAAACAGGAGGACAATGCAAATGCATTGAATGTTGATGCTTCTTTAAGTTAAAAATACATAGAAATATTTACCATGAAATTGCTTTATGCTTTGTTTCATTCTTTAGCACACATTAGTGCCATGGTTTCATGATCAGAGAGAGCTAGCATTCAGGTCAAAGCACCGATATTATGCTTTCTTAATCTATAGCACATTACTTCTGTCTCTGTCGCTGTGCTTTTTTTCATGGTGGCTCAAGACTGAGCATCTATAAAGCAAATAGGATCAGAAATGAATTTGGGATAAAACAGTGTGTTATAATGGACTCTTTTTCATCCATATTAGTGCCTGATCCCTGTTAACACTGAAATGGCTGGTCTAGGAGGAAGATTTCTCATGGGTTGAGAGGTTGGATGCTGCTATTCAGCGTTGATTTTTGCAGACTTGTTCTGATTTCTAAATCACAGCATAAAACAATCTGATTTTGTTAACCTTGTTGACATCATCCTTTTTCTCTAGATGAGTGACCTTTTGTCATTTTATTAACAAACTCAGACTTTATGTACATTAGATTACGAGGAGTCTTAAGTTTTTGGAGAGAGTTGAGTTTTTTCTCATTTTTGGCATTGGAATAAAAATAGCTCTAGCATTTCCTCAGTGTAAAGCAGCAGAACAGTAATGTTTTAAAAAGAGTCCGAACCAAAGTCTACTGTGGTCACTGGTGGCTTACTGGCCTTTGGATCAAACTTTTCAACCTTTTCTCTCCATTCCTTCCTCTCCTTGTGGATTATAATTTGAATATTTGTACAGTGGTGTAAATGTCTAAAAGACCAGAAAGTATTATAATTCATATTTTATGCTTGTTTTCAAAATTATGCCCTGTATTCTAATTTACTCTGTTCTTCTCAGGGTATTTTTTTTTTTTTTAATAGTTACATGAATAATATACCAAGAGGCAAACGTGTTGTAATCTTGTGCATTGTGGCAGCAACATAAATCCCTTTCCTAATAGAGCTAGCTGTTTATAATTATCTGGTTTATGTGTACTGCTGCAGGATGGCTGCACTCAACGAGTATATGCAATGACTTTCTTGGATGTTTCTGAAGGATATTTGCAAAGAAGGAAGATGTGCAAAGAGTAGGCCCCTTGTACTATATGTGGTACATTCCACTTGTGCCAGATTGTTAACTGGGATCTTTAAATGTTCTGAGCTTACACTGCAAAGTGGTTTTTTCCTCTCAGAGTCTGGAAAGAGCAGTGAAAGAAAAGGCGGTCGATCTCGTTCCCATTCTCGTTCAGAATCCAGGTCTAGCTCAAAATCCCGATCTAGAAGGAAAAGATCACATTCAAAACACAGGTAGGTTTTTTTTTTTTTTCTTTTGTAATAAGAGATGATACTGTTTTTCTTCAGTACTGAAGTTATTTTTTAAGTAAGTATTGCTATGGAATACATGAATAACTTATATTGGTTAGATCAGAGTAACTGGAATCTTTGTCTCTGAACAGATACTCTTTTGCTCTAGTGTTTTCAAGATTACATTCAGTAAAAACACACTAGATGCTATCTGTAGACACATCAATGCTATGTAGCATATTTTATTCTATGACCTCCATGTTTTAAAAACTAACAGTTATCTGCATTATATGTCCAGAACAGTTTTGACTGTTAACTCTACTCTAAACTGATAGGTTGGCTGGTTTTGCTAGTATGAAGCTCCCCTGCTGTCTTGAACTTCTAAACATGGAATTAATAGAACCAGTATTTCTGTTTACTGTAATGTAAATGTGGTTAAATTTTTTAGAAACCAAGAGAAAAAGGCTCAAGGGACAGTTTTCCTTTCTTCAGTTTGTTTGCTTTGCTAAATTTATTAACTTCTGAAGCAGACTTTGGAGTGTAGGAGGAAATGAAGCAACTAGATCACTGTTAAAATTAGTCCATAAATTTATTTCCCATGAATGAGGCAGTATTGATATATGACACTTACAGACATGTCCTGAAAATGTTTTGTATTTTTTCAGTGACTTCTGAGCATTTATGTAATCAATCTAAAGGTATTTGTATATTCTTTGTGTGGAAAAAACACTCAACATTTATTAGATAGTTTACACTTTAGAAAGGTAAGTTGCAGAAACAACTTTGTTGCATCTTTTCTGACATTGTGTTCTAATGGGAGAACGCAATATATAAAGAAAAGCTTGAGTAGAAGTGCACACTAAGTGGATTGTACTCCCAGTGAAATATGGTGTAAGTGGAGGTTTGGGTTTTGTAGCAGAGGGACAACACAGTACGTTACCTATTGACATCAGACCGTTGGGCACCATTTTAATGCAAGAACAGTCATTTGGTCACTTCCTTATTGCAAGCTGTTTCTGTTGCTCTGCTGTTTCTGTAACATGGGATATGACTGAAAAGCTGTGTTGGTGTAACATTCCAGCGATGTCTGCGCTGTTTCATAACAACACAAATTAGATTGAGTTTTAGAAAATAAATTTGCATTCCTCACTTTAAGAAATCTGCGCTTTCAAATATCTGTTGATATCAGTTTTTAAAAGTATAGTTTACGTCCGTTACCAGCAATTTTAATTACGTGCTGCAAAAAGAGCCAGGCTGATCGACTGAAGCAAATGCATCCCTAAGAATAAAATATCCTTCCCATTGTCCTGTTTAGGCTTTTAATCATCTCCATATATCTCTTTCATCTTTATGGTACAAATTTTATTTAGGAGCTTATTTTGGCCAAGTTGTAATTAATTTGCCCTGAAGTTAGTTTCTACACTACAGTGATGTGGAGCAAAGTGGTAGCTAAAAAAAGGTTGCCTTTCCTCTCCTCTTGGTATGTTCTTATTCTGTATGTCTTGAGCTGCAGAAGACAGGTAGAACTGTTATTTTTTCTGTCTTCCCGTTCTTCAGGATTTATTGAGTAAATACATGGCTTTTCTGTCTTTGATAAGTTGAACTTTCAGGCAAAGTATTCAAATAATGTGTTGTTTGAAATCTAATATTCAAATTTACCTTTTTATTTTAATTTTCCTAGGAATACGATCTTCCAAAAATGGTGAATACTGGGGAAAACAGAGTATAGTAATTTTTAGAAGTGCTGTTTTCGTTACCAAATCTGAGACTGTACTGTATATCAGTATATACAGTATGTAATAGGGTGCTCCATATATATGTGAGCATATATATATATAATAGGAGTGCTCCGAAAGTAGTAGCTCTTACTCTATTATGTTGACCTGCAACATCTAATCTGAACATTGGTGATATGTCAGTAGAGGTTGGAGCTTCCCACCAGTATTCCATTGCATTTTGTTGCCATGTGACAGATGGCAGTAGGGGTACAGTCTGATAGAATGGTGTCTGATAAGGATATGTGCACAAAGCAAAGCTTTGTCATTGAATTTCTCCATGCAAAAAAATATGGCACTCATTGATGTTCATTGGTGCTTGCTGAATGTTTATGGAGAACAAACAGTGGATGTGAGTACAGTGAGGCCTTGGGTAGTATATTTCAGCAGGGCTGACAGCAACATGAAAGACAATTCAGACAGCCTTGCAGATTTTGAAGATTGCAGGATGGAGGCTTTTGTTCATTGCTCTTAAAAATGCATAGCTAATGGTATTGACTGGGTTGAAAAGGAGTATTATGTAACTGAATTTGCTATACCAAGTAGTATTATTGTGCTCTTTGTGTTGCTTATAGTTTACATGGGAATAAGTAGGAGGCATTACTGTTAGAGTGATCTAAATAGTTTTGTCAGAAGACTTCAGTTGGATTTCAGTTGGAGCTTCTGCACATTATTTTCATTCCTTTTTTTCATCATTTTTCATCACGAAGTAAATTTTCTTTCTGAATCTTGAGAATTGTTAAATCTGTGCTAACAAATCCATCTGAAGTGATAACTTTTCTAAATTCTGAACCACAAATGATAGGTTTGGTTTTTTATTTGGAGAACCAACCAAGTGACCAAAACTGCAATAAATGATTGGACCTGAGGAAGAAAAAAACTATTTTTACAAGCTGATCTTAGATCTTAAATACCTTAATTTTCTAAGAAAAGCTATCCCACTGTGATTTTTCCAGAATATTCATAAAACTTAATACTTTAATGATGAATCTCAAAAGAGAGCATATGCACCAGTTTAAATTTTAAGTAAGCTTATTTATAAAAATGTTAGGCACTGAATTACTAAAATGCCACCCTATGTAATTTTTCATAGTGAGGCCAGATTATTATATCTTTTTCCATTTCAACTGATCTAATTTTTATGAAGTTTCAGTATTAAAGTATTCTTTTTTATCTTGTTCATATAGAAGTCGGTCTGGCAACAGATCGCTCTCAAGACACAAGGACAGGCGCAGATCCAGAAGTCCCCTGAAAAAACGATCTAGATCTAAGGAAAGGCGGAAATCAAGGAGTCGGTCTCGCTCTCGGTGAGTTTCCATTCCTAAGAAATGATGTTCTTAGCTACAGTACGAGGTTTTTGAAAAAATCCAATAAATATTTTAGGCGAAGGTAAAGCATGGAGCATAAATGCTTCATCCTGTTCCTAGGCTTTGTGAGGCAGAAGAACAGAACATAGATTTTATATTGAATTACCTAAACTTCTGTATAGAAGTCCTGTTTCCATGTTTGTACCTATGTAAAATTATAAAATGTCTTGGGTTGGAAAGGACCTTTAAAAATAATCTAGTTACAACCCTGCTGCCTTGGGAAGGGTCACCTTCCAGTAGATGAGGTTGCCCAGATCCCTGTACAGCCTGACCAGGAACACTCCCAGAGATGGTTCATACAGTCACAGAATCATAGAATGGCCTGAGTTGAAAAGGACCACAATGATCATATAGTTACAAGCCCCCTGCTATGTGCAGGGTCACCAACCACCAGACCAGGCTGCCCAGAACCACATCCAGCCTGGCCTTGAATGCCTCCAGGGATGGGACATCCACAACCTCCTTGGGCAACCTGTTCCAGTGCGTCACCACCCTCCTAATATCTAACCTAAACCTCCCCTGTCTCAGTCTAAAACCATTCCCCCTTGTCCTGTCACTACGCATCCTTGGAAACTGCCATTCCCCTTCTTGTTCGTATGCTGCCGTCAAGTTCTGGAAGGCCATAATGAGGTCTCCCCAGAGCATTCTCTTCTCCAAGCTAAACAAGCCCAGTTCCCTCAACCTTTCTTCATAGTAGAGGTGCTCCAGCCCTCTGTTCATCTTAGTGGCCCTCCTCCGGACCCGCTCCAAGAGCTCCACATCCTTCCTGTACTGGGGCCCCAGGCCTGGACGCAGTACTGCACATGAGAGTACTACAAGAGCCGAGTAGAGGGGGACAATCACCTCCCTCTGTCTGCTGGCCACCCCTTTTTTAATGCAGCCCAGAACACAGTTGGCCTTCTGGGCTGCAAGCACACACTGCTGGCTCATGTCCAGCTTCTTGTCTACCAGGACCCCCAAGTCCTTCTCCACAGGCTGCTCTCAAGGGGTTGAGGGTCCCCTAATCTGTCTGCACTTGGCCTTCATTAGTTTTTCATTGGCCCACTTCTCCAGCCTATCCAAGTGCCTCTGGATGGTTTCCCTTCCTCCTAATGTATCAACTGCACCGCTCAGGTTGGTGTCTTCCAAACTCACTGAGGGTGCACTCGATGCCATCATCTATCACAGATAAAGATGTTGAAGAGCACCAGCCCCAGCACTGACCCCTGAGGGATCATGCTTGTTACCTCCACTGTTCATATCCACAGCTTCTCTGGGCAACCTATTCCCCTGCCTTAGCACCATCTGAATGAAGAAGGTATATCTAACCTAATTTTACCCTCTTTTAGTTTAAGAGCATTAGCTCTTGTCCTATCACAACATTCGCTGATGAAGAATCTCATCTTTCTTGTGAACCTTCTTTAAGTATTGGAAGGCTGCTCTAACGTTTCTCCAGAGCCTTCTCTTCTGTAGACTGAATAACCCCAACTTTCTCAGTCTGTCTTTATAGAGAGATGCTCTAGCCCTCTGATGAGTTTTGCAGACTTTCTTCTGGAGCCACTCTTAACAACTCCATGTCTTTTGTATGGTGAAGCCTCCAATAGGAATGCAGTATTCCAGGTGTTGTCTCGAGAGCAGAGCAGAATGGGAAATCAGCTTTCTGATGTAGCTCAGAATATGATTGATTTTTTGGGCTTGGAGAGTACATTGCCAACCCATGTCAGTTTTTCTTCCACGACTGCCCCTCATTACTTCTCTGTGAGACTTGTCTATCGGGGCACCCACTCAGCCTGTATTCATGTTTGGGATTGTTCTAATCCAAGCGCAGGATGTTGCACTTGGCCTTATTGAACTTCATGAGATTCATGGAGACTCCTCAAGCCTTTAAGGGTCTCCTTGGATATCATCTGAACTCGCTGAGGTTGCATTCAGTCCCGCTGTCCATGTCACTGACAAAGATGTTAAACAGTATCAATCCCGACACCGACCCCTGAGGAACGCCAGGCATCACTGCTCTCTACTTTGACCCCAAGCCATTGACTGCAGCCCTCTGAATGTGACTGTTTAGCCAATTCCTTATCTACTGAGTGGTCTGTCAAATACATGTCTCTCCATTTTAGAGACAAGAACGTCATGCAGGAAAGGATAAAGTGCTTTGCACAAGTCAAGGTTGATTAAATCAGTTCTCTAGCCATTTCCAACAATGCTGTAATTCCATTATAGAAGGACACCAATTTTGTTGGGTGTGATTTAGCCTTGGGGAAGCTGTGCTGGCTATCCCCTTTAGTCTCTGCTTTAGCGTGGTTTCCAGGGGGATTTGCTCCACAGTCTTGCCAGGCAGAGAGGTGGGACTGACTGCACTGTAGTTATTTACTTTCTGTTTCTAAAAAAGGGGGTTATATTTCCCCTTTTTCAGTCACTGGGAAATTCACTGATTTCCTATGAAATTCCAACAGGGTATTTATAATGTTCATGTGGAAGTAGCTTCATAGTAGAAAACTTGATAATTTTCTTCTTCTTTCATCTCTTTAATGCCCCAATTCATTTAAGGGGAGCTTCATAGCTCTTTTTTTACCGAGGAGAAGTTTTGTGGGAAAGAGAACTGTGAATCTTCGGACCTTGGTGGGAACAGTTAGGAGTACTTCATGTAGTTCGGCTTTGTTGATAGCTGACAAAATGTTTTTGATTCTGTCTTGCACTTGTCTGACAGAGTTTTTAAGATATCTACTGACTGTAAGGAGGAAATCCAGTGAAATGTGTATAATAATTAACTGGAAGGTGTTTCTGGTGGCATTGTGAGATCCATTGCTATTGTAGGGATAGCACACTGTCTCATCTTTATGGACTTAGATTGTTTCTGTGAGATATGTAAAAAAGTGTTTGCCAGAACCTGATAGGTACGGAACATAAAGTAGGAGTTGAGGAAATATATAACTAGAGACTTGATAGAGTGAAGAAAGGTGAGGGCTGTGCTTAGGGTCTTTCCAGTCTGAACGGGTCTCTTTGGGAATCTTTCAAAATCCTGGGCTAGATATCAATACCAAAAGAAACAGCAATTCAGTCTGGTTCCTATGGATGTGAAAAGGCCTGTTTATCAACTTCTTATAATGTGCTTTGTCCTGTTTGTCTAAACAACTATTGATTTTCATATGTCCTTGAGGCAGCTCATATGCATGTCCACTAGGTGAGATGGTTGGGAGTCTTGCACTTCCAAATAATCCTCTGCCAAAAGGTAGTGTTGTATTCCAGTCAAAACTATAACTTAATCAGTTTTTTTATTTGACTTGGTTACTAGAACATATGCATAAGTTTTTCTCACAATTTTTCCTTTTATGAACAGGTGTAATTCTACTTGTTCTATAGAAGTTAACTTGATCCATTACCCTTATGTTTTCGCTGTCATATAAACTTTCTTACAGTTAGATAATTTTCAAATTCCTGATCACATTACAGATGATTGAATTGTCTTGAGTTTTGACCTTACATTTACCTTTCGGGGGAATTTAATCAGTGAAATGTAACCCCTGGTTTTGGTTTCTCTGTATTTACTGGTTTGGATTTGCAAGCAGTTCCGGATGTTGATGTGAGAGAGCACTGTAGACTTAAGATTTCTGTCAGTATTCATATGGGGCTGGTTAATTTTCAGTCTCTGTTATATGGATCCAATTTTAGTAAGAAATGGATTTAGAAATGGTAGTGTTTGTCTCAGATCTGAGAAAATGTAGAATATCTGTCTATATGTAATAAGAATCATGAGGTAAAGAAACTTTAGTACCATTGCTCAGTACAAATGAATTTGATTTCTAGTTCGCAGACCTTTCCTAGCTATTTAGTCTCCCCCTCATGATAAATTTGAGTGCAAAAGTAGAATTTTGCATAATAGTTATTTTTCAACAGAAATAGTTTCTCTTGAGCATTTGCTGTATGCTGAAGACTTAGTTGTAGTTTTTATTAGGAAATTTGAAGATGAGTTAATGGATTTGTGTTTGGCTTTTCACAGGGACAAGAAAAGAGACAAGGAAAAGGTCAAGGAAAAAGAAAAGACCAAAGAAAAGGAGAGAGACCGAGACAAGGAGAAGGAAAGAGACCGGGATAGAGACAAAGAAAGGGAAAGAGAGAGAGATAAGGAGAGAAACAGGGATAAGGACAGGGATAAAGACAAAGATCGAAACAAAGATCGGGAGAGAGTCAAAGATAGGGATAGAGACAGGGACAAGGAAAGGGAAAAGGAGAAAGATGAAAAGGAAAAAGACAGGGAAGATGTAGATCAGAACAAAGAAAAAGATGATGACAAAGATGGGGAGAAAGATAGAGAGAAGATGAAGGATAGGGAGGGAGATAAGGACAAGGGAGGGGACAAAGAGAAAGAAAGAGAAAAAGAAAAGGAAAGAGATGGGGATAAGGAGAGGGAGCGAGAAAAAGAGAGAGATGATAAAAAGAAGAAAGATAAGAGATCCAGAACTCCCCCAAGAAGCTATAGCTCTTCAAGAAGATCGCGTAGCTCCAGCAGGTTTGTTATTTTGAATTTTTTTAATGCTTTTTTGAACTTATCAGCACAACAAAATGAATCTCTTTTTCACCTGTCAGTACTACCATCTTGATAGTTCAGTTTCTGTTCCTTTGTTTAGTATATTTCCCAGTGAAGTAAAATGAATTACAAAGAAATCTGTACTTGGAAGTAGTAGTTTGTTGTCAGGCTGCTGATGCTTGCCTTCACTTAAATATACAGTATAGTATTTGAGGGCAGTAAGTAGATGGTTGTTGTGCCATTTCTCTGTGTTGGAGCCAACAAATGGAGGGGCATCACACATTGTCCTGATGAAAGTATGAATCATCAATGTGAAATTTCTTGGTTACTTTTATAGAGTCATTGAATATGCTGGGTTGGAAAGGACCCACAAAGATCACAGGCTCTTCCAATAGGACCACTCAGAAATTGAAACAGCCTCTTCAGAACAGCTAGTCTAACTGGAAAAAAAAAGCAGTCAGTGGTCCTATACTCCAGGTGACAGTACTGGAGCTAGTTCTTTGAACATCATCAGTGGCCTAGCCAGTGGGACTGAACTCTCAGCAAGTCTGCAGACAGTACTGAACTGGTAAGAGCTGACAGTATGTCAGAGGGCTGTGCTGCCATTCAAAGGAACATCAACAGACTTAAAAAATGAGCTGAAGCTGAACAGGACTGTGCTGAGTCCTGCAGCTGTGCAGGAACAGCTCCACAGACCAGTACAGTGAGAGTGCTGATTGACTGGAAGGCGAGCTGGCAGAAAAAGAACTGGTGGTTCTGATGAACCCCAAGGTTAACATGAGCCAGCAATGCACCCTTGCAGTCAAGAAGGACGGTGGTATGCTGAGCTGCTCTTTCTAGAGAAGAGTGTTGTGAGCAAACAAAAGGAAGGTTACTCTTTGCTCAGTGCTGGTGGTGCCAGATCTGGAATACGGTGACCAGTTCTGGGCTTTCCAAGTACAAGAGAGAAACAGACCTAACTGCAGTACATCCATTGAAGAGCCACAAAGCTGATGAAGTGTCTTGGAGCACCAGTCCTACAAGGAGAGCCTGGGAGAGCTGGGTTTCTTTATTCTGTAGAGGAGAAAGCTGAGGAACGTCCTAAGAAAACACACAAGTTTCTAGTGGGAGAGTGTAAATGAAGACTGTAAGAAGAGTGGAGACAGATTCTTCTTAATGGCCAGCGAAAGAGCTAAAAGAAGTAGATGCATATTGTGGTCTGGACAATAAGGTGTTGAGGTGGACTGTGACCTGGCTGAAGGAAGGAAGCCAGAGAGTTGTGGTCACTGGGACTGAGTTTAGTTGAAGGACTATTGTGGAGTCCTTCAAGGGTTGGTTCTGGGACCAGTACTACTCAGTATATTCATGAACGACTTGGATGAGTGAGGGAATAGAATGCACTGTCAGCAAGTTTGCTGATGACATAAAACTAGGATGAGTGGCTGACAGGCCATAAAGCTGTGCTGACATTCATCAAGTCCTGGACAGGCTGGAGAATTGGACAGAGGGAAATTTAATGAAATATAGCAAGGACAAGTCGAGTCTTGCATCTGGGCAAAAAACAACCTCACGTGCCAATATAGGTTGAGTACTGAACTGTGGAGAGCAGTGTAGGGGGAAGAGAGTTGGAGGTCTTGATGGACAGCAGGATGACCATGAGCCAGCACTGTGCCCTTGTGGCCTAGAAGGCCAGTGGCATCCTTTGGTGTATTAGAAGTGGTATGGTTAGTAGGTTGAGAGGGGTTCTCCTTCCCCGCCCCTCTGCCCTGGTGAGATTGCATCTGGAGTATTGTGTCCAGTTCTGGAGCCCTCAGTTCAAGAAAGACAGGGAACTGCTTGAGAGAGTCCACCTCAGAGCCACAAAGATGATTAAGGGAGTGGAGCATCTCCCTTACAAGGAAAGGCTGAGGGAGCTGGGTCTCTTTAGCTTGGAGGAGACAGGGGAGTGACCTCATTAATGTTTATAAATAGGTGAAGGGTGAGTGTCAGGAAGATGGAGCCAGGCTCTTCTCATTGAAATCCATTGACAGGACAAGAGGCTGTCGGTGCAGTCTGGAACATAGGAGATTCCACATAAATATGAGGAAAAACTTCTTCACTATGAGGGTAACCAGAACACTGGAACAGGCTGCCCAGAGAGCTCGTGGGATCTCCTTCTCTGGAAACATTCAAAGCCCTCCTGAACATGTTCCTGTGTGACCTGATGTAGGTGTTCCTGCACAGGCAGTGGGTTGGACAAGGTGATCTTCCAGGGTTTCTTCCAATCCCTGACGTTCTGTGATTTTGTGATACTGAAATACAGAAAAACATTTCTTTATAATGCTTAAATTGTGGTGGTGTTCTTTTGTTTTGTTGTTTTCTGTTTTATTTTCTGGGAAGCCCAGAACGTTGTCCAGGAAGACTGAGGAGATTCAGTCCATAGAGATACAAAAAGCCTGACTAAATGTGTCCCCAAGTAATCTACTGTAGTTGACTTTGTTTTGATTGAGATCTGGAATATGGTTAGGTGAATTTCACAGAGCTCTTCCAACTTCAGTAACTATTATTGTCTCAAGAAATATCTGACAATAAGTTAGGCTGCTAAGCCCCAGTTAGGCTGCTAAGCCCCAGTTAGTTTGTATGTAAGGGAGTCTGTTTACTTTGGTGATTGACTTTGTCAATTGACTTTGCCTACTTGACACTTAAAAATCAGAATCTGAAAATACAGTTTTGTTATTGTTTGAACACAAGTTACCTAGTTATTCACAGACGTGCAGGAAAGCAACATAAATATCCATTTTATCCATGGATAAAAATGCGTTTCCAAAATCCTTATATGAAAAAATGTACTGATAAACGTGGGGGTGTTCAAGATGAGATGTGTGTTAACAGTAAACCAGTGTTATCTCAGTGTAACCTTGTGACTACTTTTTATTTCTGTTCACCAAGCATCAAATCAATCTTGTGATCCTACTAAACAAAATTATCTCTGAAATTTTGTACCATGAAGCTCTTGTCCTTCAGAAGTTTAGGCTAGATGAAATTGCAGATGAAATGAATCTAGTTAGTTTTAAAAAACAGGTCTTAATATATCCTCCTGTGATTCATCTAATAACTTTTGATTCCTTGCACTTTATAAACATCAGAGAAATTAGATGTTAATGGCAGATGTTGGAATGCATAATTGTATCTTTTGTGGAATATGTTGAAATGCACTCACAGCTAGTTTTAATTTTTCCTGCTCTGCATCAGTAGTTCTTCCTGTTTCTTTTCCCTATTCTATGAAGAGAGAGGAAAGACTTATCTTTGATAGCTAGAGGTTTTGCATTTTTGTTGAACAAAGCTTTACTTTCTCGATTTTTGATGTATTTTAACGTGCCTCAGTGTATGTTAACCAGCTAATAAATGTTCTATTGTATTCAAAACCAGATTCCAGAATAGAAACTGAGCAAATGTATCTGTATAAAGAAGCTGTTTTGAGCTGTGTTTGTTGAGCATAGAGTGTTAGGCAAAGAATAAATAGAAAATGGCCTGTTTTAATTTCAGCAACAGCTTAAACTTCATTATGCAGTATTTGCTTCTGAACTTCAGTCATGCTGAACTGAAATTCTGGTGATCCTGAGTGTTTAATTCTAAGTTCTGAAGTTCATATTGCTGAAGTTATACTTTTTGTGTATATGTGGCTCTTCATTCAATTTGAGTTTTCTCCTGATTGAAGAAATTCTTATTTAGTACAGTATTAGTAAATGTTTCATTTGTGAGGTTTAAGTACAAGCATGGGTGGGTAAGCATAAAACTGAAATTTTTTTTTCCACTTCATGCTTGTATTCTCCCTTTTCCCACCACTCTGAAACATGAAAAAGTTCTTCTGCTTTGTGTAGTGTAGAAATCATTGTATATAATGTTAAACTCAGGAGTATTTACTTAGCTGTTATGACAGTTCTTTTTAAGAGATTTTATACAATTCTTGAGTTTATTATTTGTTGGTTTTTGCTTATGTGGAATTTTTTGTCATGCAGAGAAAGGCGTAAGAGGAAGAGTAGAAGTCTTTCTAAGTCTCCTAAAACATCCAAAGGAACAAAAAGAAAGTCTTCACGAACTCCTTCTCCAAGAAGGTCAGTTTGATGTAAATAAACATTAGTGAGCAATAAAGAAGATACAATGTTGTATTTCAATTCAACAAAACATAAAGATCAATATTCTGGAAAAAAGGAGTCAATTTCTTCTTCTTCTTTTTTTTTTTTTTTTTTTAGTGCAAAGAGTTATCTAATAAAAAGTGGATGCAGACAATTTCTGTTGGTCAGTGTGATGCAGTTTTAATTCAAAAAAACAAACAGAACTTCAAGAACTTGAGGGATTTTAAGTGTTACACTTTGAATTGTCATCTGTCTGTCAGTGAGACAGATGTTCTCTTAAAGAGCTCTTCCTCAAGTACGGTTTAATTCACTTTTCTCTTTGCTCACACTGTGCACTCTAAACATGTGTTCCTTAGCTCTCTTCAGTCAGAAAATCCTCTTGTTCCTATGCCGCTGTTATGTTTTGGATTTATTATTTTTATTTTATTTATTTATTTATTTGTCAACTAAATGGCTTGAAGATGATCAAAACCTTTCATAGAGAAACCAGGATACCAATATTGTTAGTTACTCTTCTGTGCAGTGTACTGTGCAATACAGTTCATGTAAGCTCTGGTAGTTCATTTGCTGCTTTTGGATCATTTAATTTGAATGAAAATGTTCTTGAACAGAAACAAGAAAGAGAAAAAAAGAGAACGAGATACATATAATGAAGGAAGAGAAAGAGAACGCTCCACCTCCAAGAAAAAAAGTAGTAAAGAGAAAGAGGGAAGGGAGAAATCTGACAAAAGCACCACTACTTTGAAGGTAAGCTCTGCAATCAAGCGATTATAAATAGAGTAGAGAGCTGCAGAAGGAGTGATAACTGGAATATCCTGCTTTCTTTTTCTTTCTTTTCATTTTCCCTTTTCTCCTCAGCGAATTATTGCCTCTTGAAACAATTGAGGTTAGCTTCTGCTAGCAGGAGATGAAAGTTTTTTTCTGTGAGATGTTAGTAGGCCAACTTTTGGGTTTAAACTTTATTCGACCACTAGGAACTTGTATGTATAGTCTACAAAAACGCGGTGTTATTCTTTCTCTCTCTTTTCTGTTTGTTTCCATATTTTAAGGCTTGGTTGGTTGCCTAACTGTGGAAAGATCCAGGAAGCTGACTGTGTAGATAAGCAGTAGGCTTCTGGGACATTTTCACTCTGCAGTGCAGCCTGTCCCTGGTTGCTTTGGTCCTGAGCTGTGTGCTGAATTCTGCAAGAAGTAAAATGAAGATCTGGGGAAGAATAGTGTGGGATTTTCCCTTGCAAAATAGAAGGTGGTGTGATTAAGGAAAGAATAATCTTCAAATTATTAAACCTCTATTTTGAAAAGCAGTGTGCCCTTAAAGGGTAGCTTGTTGTACTCATAGTGATTCAGCTATTATAAGATGTCTGATGTCTATGCTATGTGACCACTTACTGAAGAACTGAAGGTAAAAGGCATGAGTTGAGTCACAAAATACATGAAACGAAAATTGTAATCTTGCTTTGTTCACAATATATGGTGAATTCTTAATGTAAGTTCCACTGTATTGTTTATTGTTTTGTGTGGATATTAGAGGTAAAGACAGATCTCTCTACCACAGTGATTTCTTCAGCAACACTTGATTATGATGCCGGACTTCAGCCACCTGAAGTTGCTGATGTATCTACTAACATTTTTTTAAATTGCTGACACTAAGTATGATGAAAAATTGAGGAAGCCAGAATAGCAGCAGTTATTTGGAAGTCATATCCCTTAATTCTGAGAGAAAGATTTTGTCTTTGACAGGACAAAGATCACGCTAAAGAGGATCAGAATTCAGAAACTGACAAAGATGTTGACAACAGAGATACACAAAGGACAGATGAAGTCAAACTTCAGCAGAATGGAAACTGTCAACCAAACGAAGATAACCTCTCAATTAAAATGGAAGAGGTTTAAAGCAAAGAATAAACCTCTGTCTCAACTAAGGAATGAAATCCAAAGCTTATTCCCAGAATGAGGAAGAAAACGTCAAAGCAATCAACCTGACCATGTTGATAGCACTAACAGCTCTTTCAATTCTTGCGATAGCTTTGTTGTCTTCTTGCTGTAAAGCAGGAAAGCACAGACCAGTAGATATACCATGCAAAAGCATATGTCATCAGAGCTATTCGTCTCTGAAACTCCATGCATTTCCATGATGGCTGTACTTATAGGTAAAATGATTTATGTTAAGTTTAGCCATAGGCTGTTAAATAGGAACTGAAAGAAGTAAACCTTTACTACCCCTAAAAAAAAAAAAAGGAAAAAAAAAAAAAAAGCTGAAGATAAACATTGAAAGTTGTTTTAAAATGTTGCTTGTTGATGAATTTTGTGTTATTTTACTTTGTGGGTTAAGAAGTCCACAGAAACTTCAGTGTGTACTTTTTTATGTGCTTGGAAGTGGTGCATAAATGTACACACTTTCTTTTGGTGTAAATGACAGCTGTTGGAAAAGTTTTTATGGTTCTTATGATATATGCCCAATGACTAGTATGTTCTTCATTTGCTCACTGCTTGAGGTTTGTGGGTTTTATTATCTAAAATAATTTCTTACCAATATCCCTAAACTCAGTATTTGCTTAAAGTATTTGAACAATGCATGCTACTTTTCTGTTCCTAAAAGGAACATTGCCATGTATGATGATAACAGGTTAGCTTATTGAGTTATTTTCAGGTTGTTTTGTTTTGTTGTTCTCTTCTGTTCCACAACTGAGCACATCTGTATATTAGGAGGACTTAACAGCTTTGTTTTTTTGACGTGTACTGCAGTATGTCTGTTCAGCTGCAAATGGTACAGGTGCCATTATGAAATTAAATTTTTTCTTACTTGTTTAAAAAATTTGAGAGCACAAGCATAAGCTTTAGTGCCTTCTTAAAATGTGGTATTTTCAAGAAATATGTATGTGCTATAACATTTTCAGCTAAATCTTGCATCATCTCTATTGCTGTTTTGCCACTACCATACTACAGACAAGAGTGCAAGTAATTTTTCAGAATGTATGTTTAGTTCACTTACTTAAGTAGAACAGGTCCATTTTTACAATTATTTTTTATTTTCAGAAAAGATAGAGTAAATGTAATGATGCATTTTGGGGACCACCACTGTACAAAGATAGTAGCTGAATACAGCGTATTTTCTGAACACCTGCATCACAGGCAGCCCTTAAGATACTAATTACATTTGGATGGCCTTAACAGTTACCTCTCCATCCTTCTCTCTGATATCCATCAGGTGTTGTACAATGAATTTAATGCAGAGCTGGGGGTGGAAAATACTTGGGGAAGAAATGTTCTAATTTACATAGGAGTTATATGTTAGATAATTTTTTTTCATTCTTTGGTGAGAAAGCATGTAAGAAGCAAATGACAAAGCCGGTATTTTTTTCAAGTAAAACCATAATTTGTGTTGTCTGAGCTAATGTAACCAGTTTCATTGTTGTGAGATTTTTTAAGAGTCATATTTACAAACTTACTTATACCTAAAATCAGGTAGATTATACACCTTATTACAATCAAATGAATTAATTGCCTTACCTCATGGAAGGAGTTTCATTCAGTTAGAAATTAAAGAAGGCTTAATAGGATACTAGCAGTTTGCCTTCAATTTCCTTTTCTTTTGCATAGTTAATTCTTATGAAAATAATTTTTAAAAAGCATAATACAGGGAACGAAAAATTTGTCCAATTCCTAAGGTAATGAAACCTAATTTGATTGTGAAGCTGCTTAATCACTTGTCATTTTTGATAGGATTTAGTGTTCTTCCCACTGTGTACATTTAAGACTATAGAAAATGCTTTACCATGTAAAGTATAGACAGTCATTTTTGTGATGTTTAAGCCACGTGCTGATGGTTGGTTAACAGCTTACTCTGATAAAAGAATGACAAATCTGTATGCTTAAAGGAAGGTTGTGAAGGATTGTGTCTTGCAGCGACAGCTGTCTTATTTATGATGTGTAAGTAGAGTAGAGCAAAGAGGTTGTTTGTGTACTTGTTATCTTTGTTACCATTTCACTAATAAAATTAAGTATTTTAGAGGGAAGTTTCTGCTGTTACAAACTTATTAAAGAAACATTTTGGTTGGTCATCAGGTTTTATTCAGGCAGCTTTTTTTTTAATTTGAAATGTGGATGCAAGTTAAAATACACCTGTATTATTTATAATATCTTGGAAAAGATAATTTACTCCTTCTCTGGGAGAAATTAAAGTGTACATAGTACATCATATTTCAGTTCATCTTAGTTTGATTTTCTTAGTTTTGTAATCCTGAATTCGCATAGTTCAGAATGTGTACATGGTTGTGCACAATTAGTGAAGAAAAATGACATGGAAAATTCATAGGTAACAATGGCAGCATTAATAGCTAATATATCATATATATGCAGCATATTAAGATAGATTTTATGTGAGTTAGTATTCCCTTTTAAAAAAGCTTTGAGAAGGGAGGGGAAAAAAAAGAATATACACCAAATACACACATTTCCTCCTCCCAGACTGTGTTTTCTTACAAATACTGTATTTTCTGTTCTGCCTTGTAGTACTTTGTAGTTCTGTGAGGATAGTTTTATCTCTTTGTATTAGGTGTTTAATGGTTCTCTTCTTTGTTTAAAAAAAAAGAAAAAAAAAAAAAAAAGCCACCATTAGATGATTAATGTTTTGTAAAACACCCATCACCACAGAGGGCAGATCATTTTTAAACCAGTACTGGAACAGTACCTCCTTGCTCTGCCACGTTTGTGTGTTTGACCTCATTAAGTGTGTCTGTCTTCTAGTGGAAGTCCATGCCTTGATCGTATTGGATTTGCATGCTGAGCTGCTGTGTCAGTAGTTTGCTTTTGCACTTCTATGAGTTGATAAAACTAAATGATGGTTTTGAGAACAGTGTAGTTTGTGGTGGCTGTATTGTTTTAGGTGTAATTTCATTTAACTTGGCCTTTGGATTCTGCCTACACATTAGTTGCCTGGTTTTTTTGTTGTTGTTTTTTTTTGTTTTGTTTTGTTTCGTTTTGTTTTTAAATGTCAATTTCAGATAGGTACAACTGAATTAGCTTTAGTTAACCAGCTGGCTAACAGCATCAACCTAGGCACAGCCTGGTTTATGTGATGAGTTGACCATTTGAGTGGTTTACTCCTCTGCTGAAGTAAATTCTGCAGTCTGTATCATGCTCTGTGTTGCTTGCAATTTGTTTGCTGGTGTTTTCCAGCCTAGGTATGTGTAAGGCAATAAATTTAATTTTGAATTCTGCTGATCTGTTTGCTAATGGTAGCTTCTCTGGTTTGCCTTCAGTTTGTAATAATTATATATAGGAATTTCTGTGATACTCTTTTGGTCTAATTAAGAGGTAAAAAAAGTAAAGGCTGCCTTGTAT
Source organism: Tympanuchus pallidicinctus (assembly GCF_026119805.1). Taxonomy (NCBI): domain Eukaryota; kingdom Metazoa; phylum Chordata; class Aves; order Galliformes; family Phasianidae; genus Tympanuchus; species Tympanuchus pallidicinctus. The sequence goes on along the minus strand of NW_026294813.1, from coordinate 2,889,132 downwards.
GACAAATTCTTACGTGCTGCATACAAGTTTCTGTTACTATTTTCAGTTACTCTTTTTAACATTATAATCACTGAAAGCAGTAATGCCCTAGTGGTATGTATATTCTTTACTCTTAAAACTGAAGCATCTCTGTATCAATCTCTTTTTGTAAGTTTGTAATGAAACACGCATTTTAATTTTGCAAGCCATTCACTTACAGGAAAAAATAAAAGACAAATCATCTTGTTTCAGTGTGAAAGTGGAATTCTGAGAGTAAAACAACTTCTAAGTACATAAGTTCAGCACAGTGAAGTATACTGCAAATTGGGGCATGTAATGCCTCCAGTTTGACACATGATGATACTTCAGGTTTTATATAAATGAATGAATTACTGTTTTTGGTGTTGTCATTATTTTAAAAGCAAGGTTTGGATGTAGTGACACAAATACTGAGAGCTGTAAGTGACTAAACTAATGTAAACCTGTAGATGATCAGTTCAGAGAGGTCTAGTTTTCTCACCAGCAGATAGAGTGTGGATAGGTGAAATTCATAGATATTCTTAATGTTATTACAACCTGAAATTTGATTTTGTTTGCTAATGTCTAAACAGGAAACTTTCCAGCCTGTATGTGAAGTTTATTTTTTATATGGTGAAAAGTGTAATTAAAGTAATACTGAAAGCATTGTATAAAAGGGATTTCTTTTGCCTAATGTCAGATAAATTCAGTTGTGTTTAATTTTAAACTCCTTGACAATGTCTCTGTATGTAGTATTTATTTTCATTTAAGATTCAGGAATGCTTCATGTATAGGTGAACCACATCATGGGATCTGAGCACATTAGTCTGGATTTTTCTCAGTAGTCGCTTCAGTGTAAAACAGCTTGAGGCAGTTGTCTGATGATACATCCGTACAGCTCTTTGCCCATGTCTGAGAGCAGTTCTCTTAAGGCTTCAGTTCTGTACTTTTTGAGTAAATTAAGCCATTGAGGATCTATTTATGAATTCCAGTTTTCAAGATGTTTTCAGAAACCAAGAACTCTACTATCAAGAAGGCCTAAGAAAAATTTGTCGTAGCTGTTTTACAATTTTTGAGATTAGTACAGGAGTACACTGAAGTAAAAATGAGATTTAGCTGTTTATTTTCTTGTGGAGAGCTGCAGTTTACACATTTGGATTCACAGCTTTTTTTTTTTTTTTTTTTTTACTATAAGATAAACAAGTGCCAAACTTGATGAAAGGCTTAAGATTGGAGTACAAAATATGTTCTGTACTAACTGGGCAAAGGAGATTTTCTCACACAGAGGTTATCTGTCTTTCTTGGTCAGAAAGACTTTTTATCAGCAGTGGAAAAAGTCATTTGTTCTTACTGTCATTCAGTCCTTGATGTTCTTAGCTGAGTTAAGTAGCTCTTATAATGCAGATATTAGTGTGCTAGGTAGCAAACTGTAACTATTCCTAAAGGATATTTTAATCTAATGACTATAGTAGTATTTTAGTTTTGAACTATTGAGAAGGTTAATACATTGATATAATAACTCAGATCTGCTTCAGCAGATCTGTTATTTACAGTAGAATTATGCAAATGTACTTTTTGTGTTCTTTGATAGTTAAATGTCAAATATATTTAGGGAGTGATAAGGGGATAAAGGTAATGACAGGAAGCAAGCAGATTTCTTAGAAGAGTAAGTTGCTGTACTAAGTAAAACTTTTAGCACAAAGATTTAAAACTGCTGCTACAGTGATGGGTACATCATGGTCTACTTAGAAGCTAGTGCTTCATATATACATAAATTTCATAATAATTTGATTAAAGGAGTGAGTGATCTGCTCTAGGAACATCAGGAGAGGAATTTAACTTGCAGAGTTAACGTAGCTTATCAGTAGGTCATTTCTGGTGTTATTCTCAGTGATACAGGAGCCATGGTAAGTTTGTTCTACACAGCATGAATCACAACCTGTGCTCAAATGTGCCTGGGTATCCTGTACACTACAGCAGCATAAATATTACTGCCCCTCCTCTAAATCAGATGTTTTGTTAGTAAAGGAGGCCTTTTAAGTTTAATAAATGTATATCCAAGCTTGTTCCGTGTTAGTAGAATATATTTTTGATTATTGAAGCAACTATGAAATGGTACTAGTAAAGAAATGTCAACTGCTGCTATTACGTTGTTATTTTTGTGAATAAACTATGTCCCAAAGCATTATTGGTGTCATAGCTCACTTTTACTAAGTACAGAGAGATATACCAAATGGCTATGAAGCAGTTCTGTCTTCTGTTTGATTTATTTGTTTTATTTATTATGTCTACATCTGGACCCAGAGACTTTAGCTCTTGGTTGGATTGAAATTGGCAGGAATATTTACTGCAGGAGTGGTGGTGAGAGGCTAAGGCCTTTCTGGAAACCCAGCCACCCCAAGGAGCAATGTTTTTTCTTCGCCACAGGAAACTGCCCAAGCAGGCAGAGTTTGTCATTTTTAAACAAATGATTAGTTGATAAACGTGGATGTACACAAGTATACATCAAAATTTGTTTAATTATGTAGAGTTAGGGTTTCACAGGATATTTTAGTATGAACAGTATATGATAATTTGCTGTCATGGGTATTTTCATACTAAAATCCACTGTTCTCAGTGCTTAAGCTTCTCTATCAAGATATAATTTGTATGGACGTGCTTCTCAGTGCATTTTAAACTTCTACTTGTTCAATAGGGATCTTGTAATTTTGAGTTACCATGTTTGTAACAAATCGTGTGGCTGGTTCAGCTCTGTCTGATCAGGTGGTGTCATCAGCTGCACTTCATCATGTTTCTCCTTTGAATGAAAATGGGAAAAAACACTTTGAGATGGCTCAGCAGTGGCTCAAAATTCTCTGTTTATTTCATCATTTCCCAAAATAATTTATTCACTGAAACAAACAAAATGAAATCAACATCATGTTTAGAGGAGAACATTGAAAATTAAGTGAAAAAGGGACAGTGCACTTGTTTTAACTGCAGGGAATGGTGGTAGCAGTACCTTGTTTTGAAAATGCAGTCCTTTGTTACTGCAAACATATGCTGTTCCTTAGTCCTGAGAGAGAAATATCCAGGAAGGTTCAAGCTCCTTAAGGCTTTTTGAGAGAATTACAGTGGTGAAACAGAAATTTTGAAGCAGGAGTATATACTGAAATTAGAAAAATAAGTGATAGTGTGTGAAGAATATCTAGAAGTTACACTGTGTTTCACTGCAGCAAAAAATTGAGTGCTGCAGCACTCACTGGAGTATGGCAGTAACTCACCACATGATAGAGGTGGGGCTTCCCACAAACCTACAAACAACACAAACTTACTTACAACCCACTAAAAACAAACAAACACACAAAGGAACATCTCCCTGCTGTTTACTGCCATGTTGTTCCTTCTCTAATACTCCAACACAGTAGCAATCTGTTAGAAAGAGATAAGCTGCATATGAGTTACAGAGCCTTTTAGCTGTGCCTGAAATAGCTTTGCTTTGACATGAAGACATGTACATTTGTTACCTGGTGCCTTGAGCCAAAACCAAGGGACTGAGGCAGATCAATGCTGAAAGCTTGCATTTTGATTGCTCGCAGCTAATTGGCTGATTAGATCTATTTTTTTTATTTATCTGTCAGTGAGGGGGAGGATAAATTCAAATGCTTGGGAGCAGGAAGATGCTTTTACATAAGCTATATTAATAGAAGTCTTACAAATCTAAACTATGTAGTCCTTAGTCTATGGGTGCCATACCAACATGCCAAAGAGATAGGAACTGTAAGGTTGGATGGCTGATGTGCCTCTGGGCAGAGGACAATGGTGCCAACGTGACAGCACCACCCGTTCATACCCAAGAGATACTGGAACTGCTGGAAGGACAGTCTATGCAAGTGTAGGCCCAGAAGGAAAATACATAGCCTGCATGAACACGAGTGCTAGGAGAAGCACAGTCTTTTGCCATCTGTTCTGGTCAACATGTTCTCTGCATCCAAACCTTCCCTCGCATTCCTTGAAGCTGGTATTAACTAAGCCAACAAACAAAACACTGCTGTTACAAAGGGTGCTGTCCTCAGAAGATGAGGTTGTATTCTGTTAGGCCTGTAACAGGCTCTCTATAGTTACTTTTTGATTTGTAGGATGAACTCATCTTTTCGTCGTATCTAGACAGCGTAAACTGAGTCACAGTATTACAAACAAAAGTGAACTGACAGTTTGCCAGTGAAATACTTGTTTTTAACGTAAGCATCATTGCAATCAAGAAACTAAATACGAAAGTATGGAAACAGGAGAGACTCTGATGCTTGAAGAAATGTATGAAATTTCTTTCTATGAATGTCATCAAGCCAATTGTATCATGGGGTTTACAAGTGCACACAGAGATGGTCCAGGTGTGGTGAATTTAAGTCTGCTACCATATCTTACATTTGCTTATTTCTCTTAGGCAAACTCCTGAGAATCTTCTTCTCAGAGTCGGACACTGCAAAAAGGTTGAATAGAAGGGTCACATAGCTTTAAACTGGTTTTGCAGAAAGGACTTGTATGCTTTTCTTTTATTGATGTCCCCAGACTTTCTATCTTATACATACATACACACTAGCAATATTAATTTATGTTGAGCTAAAGTATTCTGTAGTTTTATCATTTTTTTCCCCAAAAAAATGCTTTAGAGCATGGGTGTCCAACCTTTTGGCTTGTGTGGGCCACACTAACTGAGGTGGAATTGTCAGGGTCACATCTATGAAGGTTGCTCTGAAAGTAATGCCTCCTAATTATTTCCACGAGAACTACAGTAGATATAAAAAACACAGTAACGCTATTTAACAGAGCAAATTTTCAGCTACAATTTTTCAACAGCCATCACCATGAACTGTGCATTTTCACCAGTGATGAACAGGAACCAGCATGCCATGCTTATAATAAACAGCAGAGGTGATCCAGTGTTGCCACTGCTGGAACACACTACCCACCAGCTCACTGTGCCCACATTCAGTGTTGGACCTCAATAATGTTCACTAGTTCATGAAAGTCAGTGGGTGCCTTTTTTTTTTCTTTTGCTTGGAGGAATTCGTTGACACATCTTTGCTCCATCCACACTTCTGTGTTAGACACCATTCTGTCAGAGTGCCCCTCTGCTGCCATCTGTCACACAACAACAAAACATAATAGAATACTGTTGGGAAGGTTCAACCTATACTGCTGTACCAACAGCATCTGCCTCTGACATCGTGGGCTGACAATAAAACAAGGCATTGCTTTCTGAGCAGCCTTCATAAAATACAGAATACAGTGAGTGCGTATAAGTAACAAAACTTAATGTTTATTGTTGCTGTTGTTAAAACATATTTCAAGAAGCAACAAAGCCATGAAACTAGTGGGACGTGACCGTTCTTGTGCAACGAACGGCTCACCCTGGTGCCACGGCAATGGCCGCGGTTCTTAGTGAGCTCTCAGGGCGTTCCTCGGAGATTTGTGATGAAGTTTCACTCTTCCCGTGCTTCATCTCGAAAACAGTTGTTCCCAAACGCAGGTGCCGCCAAAACGCGGTGAGACGAACGCGGCGTGACGGCGAAGCGGGGCCGTTTCTCTGCTACAGAGGGCTTACAGAAGTCACGTTTTTACTGCACCGCCGTGCCTTCCGCCTGAAAGCTCACGTGCTTATGTACACTGAGAATCGATTCGCAAACAAACCAAGGAACCGATGACTTTTTCGGCAACCTTGAAAGGCATCCTCAAATTCCCGCATCAAAACGGAACCAGCGGCCGCGTCGTCTTCGTTGCGCGGTCAGCCAACGCAGCGCAGCGCAAGCGCGCGCCCCGCGCCGGGAGCGGCGCTGCGTGAAGGGACGGCCGAGGGGTGGCTGCGCGCGCGGGGCCGGGCGGGGCGGCTGGGCGGGCGGAGGCGCCGCCATGATGGCGCGGGGCGGGTGCGGCTGCGGGTGGCTCTGGGTGGACGCCTGAACACCTAACCTGTGACCCAGCGTAACTGGAGAAACAGAGTATGTGTTCAGTGTGCTATGGCTGTTTAGATGCGAGGAACCAGGACGTGCGGTGTCAGGAAGTTACAGTAACGTCTGTACCTGGGTAAATATCTAGGTATGTTTTATAGACACTGATAGTTACTTCTTCCTTAACACAGCTGTGACAGAACCTAAAGCATACTGACATATTATATACATACGTATGTTTTATGTCACATCTGTTCTTATCAACTTCAGTTGATCTGACTTAGCACGGGTTAATTGCAGTTCACTTTCTAATTCATTGCTGTGTTCCTGAAGAGCAGGCTTATAGGAAGTTGATGTTAGACCTGCAAATGGAAAGGTCACTGATCTTCCAGAACTATTACCTCAAGGAGCTGTTTCCAAGAGACATCGTTTGAAGTCAAGATCGGGTGCAGATACCTAGTTTTTAAAGAAGTAAACCTACACCTGTTTCAGTCCAGGTCTGAGCCTTCAAGTAACTGCGTGCCCGTTAGTTTCCACTGGTCCACGGCAGGCATGTTAAATTAGCTTTCAAAAACTACAGGCATGCAGGCACTCTCTGGAAGGGCTTAGCACTTGGCTTGACTATAGCCCTCAAAAGTCACAGCAAACACCTTCCTTTCAAGATAAAATTTAACAGGCTACGCCCGGTTATAAAGCTATATTTGCCTTGTTGTTCACTTTTTTGTTAATAACACCTCTACAGTTAATAATATATCATCTCAGCAGTTGTATGGAATGTGTAACTGTACATCTTCCTTTTGGAAGCCCTATTGGCTATCTGCAACCTGGTCTTCCCAGTAGGACAGATACAGGCATACTTCTGCAGCTTATCTCATTGTTCACTGTTTATCTAAATGGCATGGCAGTGTGAATTTTGGTCTACAGAATAAAAAAAACCTCTGTCTTGACTGTCTGTCATTTCAGAAATGTTGATCTTAAGAGAGGAAATTAGGATTATGTCAACTGTAGGAGATTTGCAGAACTATTAATAGAATAGGAGGAGAGGACTCACTGGTGTTGTTTGTTGCAGTATCAGTTTTGCAGAGACTAAGCCTCACTTCTGCCGTCCTGCTGTCTTACAAGCTGAAGGTTCATAAAAAGAAAACTTTTAAAGTTCTTTGAATTTTCATCTTCCACTTCTAATATAGGCTGTGTACTTTCAGTGTTTAATGTCTCTTTTGCTGCTTTTTATTCTGCTTACTTGCAGCTTTTTTTTTGCTCTTTCAAGTTGTGCATCTTCCTTGATTAACTGCAAAAGATATCTGGCTTGCCTAATGTCACATTTTGTAACATTGAAAAAATGTCTTTCATGAAGTAGATGATCCAACTGTAGTAAAAACATATACATTTTATTTTAATACGTATTTATATGCTGAATTTCTGATCCGTTTGAGACTCCTCCTTTTTTCTTAGTATTCCGTTACTTATAAATGTTGCACCAGAAAGGGATGCTTATGTGGCAGTAACCTTCCTAAGAATTGATGTTCCTATATTTCTAACTTAGAAATTCTCACAATTCAGCAAACTAAAAAGCTAATTTTTTGGTCAGACTAGAATCTGAATTTCTGTGGGACATTGATAGTGGTAGTACAAGGGGGAATGTTTTTAAACTGAGGGCAGAGGAGGTTTAAGTTAAATACAAATTTTGTGCTTCATGATATGGTTTAGTAGCTTGTGTTGGCAATGGTGATGAGGAGACGGTTAGACTAGATGATCTTAGAGGTCATTTCCAACCTTGTGATTCTATGATTCTATGATTAGGAGAACATTTTTCACCCAGAGAGTGGTGCCACACTGGAACAGGTTGCCCAAGGAGGTTGTGGATGCCCCATCCCTGGAGGCATTCAAGGCCAGGCTGGATGTGGCTCTGGGCAGCCTGTCCTAGTGGTTGGTGACCCTGCACATAGCAGGGGGATGAAACTAGATGATCATTGTGGTCCTTTTCAACCCAGGCCACTGTGTGATTCTATGATTCTACGATAAATTGATAAATTTGATATTGATAAATGCTGGCATTAACTTTGAATTTGTGGTTTTCAATTAAAAACCAAAGGCAATTCACCACTGAGAGAGCAAGTGCTATCAAGTAAATAAAGCAGTTATTCAAGCTGGTCTGAATCAAGGTAGTCATCTCTCTCAATGTTTATTTAAAATAAAATAATTACGTTGTGGTAGTTGAAATGGAAGTCCTTAATGGTCTGCATTGTCCTGGACTGACTCCAGTAATTCTAGTTACATCTCCAGTGTCCTGATGACTTACAAGAGGACAGAGATGCTGAGCTATCCCACGGTAGAAAAGATACTCTGAGATCTCTTTAACTGACTGGCACATTAAGCAGCTCCTGTTGTATATCTCTTGCCATTTGAGGCCTGTTCTGGTATACTATTTATTTGAGATGACCATGTCTGGTTCAAAATTATATCTGGCTGTTTACATCTCATCATTTTCCAGTGACTGGAACAGATGGGCCTTCAGTGGGCCTTCATGGCCTTGGCTTATTCCTGCTACAGTACAATTTTAGTTCTAGTATGTAGGGATTACTTTTTTTTTCTAGCAACTTGCTTTTCTAGCAATGTGCCAGTGATGTGACAGATGGCATAGGACTGCATGTGTCTATTACTTAATCCTCTTGCCCTCCAAAAAGAGTGCCTGCGTGCAAACAGCTGTGTGGAAACAGACTTTCTTCTGTTTTTCAGATAGTGACTGGAATTTTAGGGGGAGAACATTAGCTGAATTGGCCACAGATTCTACTGAAGAAACAGACTATGAAGCTTGCATGGCAGGGAGTATTTACAGGCACTGCTTATAGCACAGCTACAGTCTCACAAGTCAGCACTTCAAACTACTCGTGTCTTGCTGCCACTTGCTCTTGTCTGTGAAATTATTTTTGGAAGTCACTGTATGTCCTGAAGAATGGGAAGTGCCCAGAATGTGGCACATCCTCTGTATTTAGTGATTACTCAGTGAAATTACCTTGGATTTCTTCTCAAGTTTTCAGAGTTGTAAAACATGAAATTACCTGATTTTTGTCAGAACATCCCAGTCCTCCAAGGTCGGAATTACTCTTCAATTTATGACCACATCTGGCTAGCTATTTTAGTCTTTCAGTGTGATGGCCCACCAAACACGTAGCTGCAGGTATCATAGCAGATACCTCCTATGAATCACTAGAAATCTTCCAGCAACCATGTATTTTGAATGAATGCAAGAATTTAACATCCACTTAAGAAGAAATGGTGAATGTTGCTGTTTGCTGGGTACCTTGACTTGAACTGCTGTGAGCAAAGTTTAACATTGGCAGTTACTGTTTGTTAAAGACCAAGCTTTGGGTTCTGCAATCCATTTCCATTCTAACCATGTACCAAAAACGGGCTTCAACCTGCAGCTAAGTAGTGTATCTTCTATTCTCCAGCCTACCAAGACTTCAGTATGTCCAGTAAATACCTGAAACTGTTCCACTGCAAGTTCCCTAGCCTGTAATGGCTATTCCTGTGCCCATTCTTCCTTAAGATTTTTTTATTACCACTTCAGCAAATTCCTTAATTTCCTCCTGTAAAATTTCTGCTCTTCTCTGAGAACTGTCATGGTTTAACCCAGCAGCAGCTCAGCACTACGCAGGTGTTCACTCAGTAACCTGCAGTAGGATGAGGGAGAGAATGCTAAGCAAAATAGAACTCATGGGTTGAGTTAAAAACTATTTGCTAAGACAGAAAAGGAAAATGGAAATAAAGATGTGATTATAACTGTTAATTATATATGTATTATTTTATTATATAAATACATATATTTATTTAGGGACATGGTTTAGTGGGCAATATTGGTGGCAGGTAGATGATTGAACTAGGTGATCTTACAGGTCTTTTCCAACCTTAATGACTCTATGATTCTATTATATGTATATATATATGTATATGCCTCCACAGTGCAGTCACTCAGCACTTGCTAACCAGCACCCATTTCAGAGTACAGCAGCCTGCCTGATATCTATGCAGTATCTCACCACCCACTGACCAATGCCCAGCCAACCCCCAAGCAGCAACCACTCCTGGCCACCTCCCCTTGGCTTTCTGCACGATGTCACATGATACGGAATACCCTGTGCCAAACTCAGGCCCCTTTCCTCTGCCCCACCCTCTGCCCCCACGCCATCATGGCGGTGACTCTTCTCAGCAACAACCCAAGCGCTGCTGTGCTTTTAATGCTGTCTCAGCCGAAACTAGGACAGGATGGGTGATGTGAATGACAGTTTCTAGAACAGCAGGTTGTTTTCAGTTTTATCAGTCAAACTGGTGCTTCTGCTGTAGAAACAAAATAGACAGCAACTGTAATTTGTGCTAGGGGCAAGCTATGTTCAGAAGTGACTGACGCAAACCTCAGACTCAAAGTCCTGAGTTTTATTACCTACTGTCCTACAGAGCTCAACAGTACAGTGACTAAAACACAGTTAACATAATCCAAGCAGTGCAAACTCAGTTCTTTAAGGAAAAAAAATCATTGTGCAAGAAGAAAATAAGTAAACCAAGACCCTGCAACACATATCCCAAAGCTCAAAGCTCTGAGACAAGTATCTTGTAATTGGAAGGCTTTAATTAAATGATTTGTTACTTTACAATTTTTATAGCAGTAGCTGGAGTTGATTCAAGTCGATGGGCTTCTCCTGTACTTTGTCTTCAGAGGACTGTTCAAGTGCAGATGCCCTTGTGCTGTAAGGTGGCTTTTAAGATTGTCAGAGTATGACAAAGCTTTGGTTTTTAGCAAATTTATAACATTCGGTGGTTCCTATTATTCTATTTGACAGTTAATACAGAGGGGAAAAAAAAACACTCTGGAATATTGTGATTGCTGCAATCTGCTGTTCCAGGCTGAGTGACTTTATTTCCCATATCTGAAAAACACTGTCATGTTTTTGAGTGCTGTCTAGTTACTGATCTGATCTACCCTCAAGTGTAAAAAATATGTAAAAATGTATCTCTGTATTCATTCTATTCATACATTAAAGTATGCAAGAAAAAATTGATTTACTCTCATTACCAGAAAAAAACAGCATATTGACTTTGCTGTTTTCAGGTGCTAATTGACTCACTACTATTACTATACTCTTTTTAGTCACTGCTGACTCAGTAATGTGCCATGACTTGGCATCCACAGATCTCTTTTTCTGTTACCAAGCTTTTGAGACACTTTAGAAATCTGAGAAAAACTGAGAAATGTGAGAAGAACTTATGTTAAAGAATGTAAATGTCAAAGCAATTTTGTTTTGCACCTTCGTCACTCTTTTTCCGCACATCACGAATTGCACAGCTGGCAGTAAAGCAGTTATTTAGCCATAGGCCTTATCTAGGCTCTATGCATATCTTACCCACTTAAAAGGTGTCACATAGCCAGATGGTACCCTTTGTTACATCAACACTGTGAGAATTCACTTACCTCCAGCATTCACAATTTTTTTTTCTTTTTTGTTATTGTCCTATACTCGGATGCTGTTTTTTTTTTAAACCTTCTACTTGTGCTCAATACACAGGCCATGTTAGAGAATAGATATTACATTCATTTCTCTGTAAATAAGAAATACTAGATCCTTGTAACCCTGCAGTATCTTATCCCATGCTATAAATCACTGTGCCTGTGTGCCATCCAGGCCTGCAGTCAAGTGTTTAAGCTTTTATAATGTCTAAACTCTGACTAATGCCAACTCTGGTCATCTGGAGGAATTTCTGTATGCTGCCTAAAAAAACCCAAGATATATTCAAAATACACTGGCGTTTATGGCCTTGAGCCCCCGTGTTTGCAATTACACTTTTCATGTAACACATCTTGACAATAAAGAGCATATAACTGCAACCAACTGAACTGAAGTTAAGAGTATAACCAGCTGAAACCACTTGAACACAATATTCTAAATAAAATGAAATATCTTGCATGTATGTTACTAGAGGCAGTATTCTGCAGGGTTTTTTTACATCTCTATATGCACTTGTATTTTTAGACAGCTACCCCTAATCTGAAGACACAACACTCCGTGCCTCCTAGTCCACGTCCCTTTTTGTCTGGGTAAGACTGTTCAGCAAGTATACTCTTCAAATGGTCTCCACATAGAAGAGTCTTTTCTTTTCACTTAAAGATGTCAGTCTAGGGAACATCCAGTGCTTAGAAATTGATAAACTTCTTTCTTCATGAAATAATAAAATGCTCCACAGAATGGAGAAGACAGTAACAAACTTCTACAATAACTGCAAACCATTAATGCCTGTGGAATTTTTGGGGGAGAGAGAAGTCCCTCTAAGCAGTTCACACTCAGTGCGTTGTGGAGATACATGATGCAGTCACATATAAATCATACAGAGGAGCTGATATATTTCAATGGCATCTTCTCTATGCAAAGCTTGGGGAGTGACTAAATGAACTAGCTATTCAGCTCATTAATTTTGTTCCACAGTTTTTGTTATTGTATACAATGTGAAATAGTATCTGCAACCTCATCACACACAAGAATATAAATGGATTTCTGTCTGTGTAGATAAACATAAGAAGAAATAGCCTTAATGCAAGTAAAACTTTGGTAATAATAACACTTGTTACCATCTTTTCTTCATCAGGATTATTCATCTAAGTTCCATAGATGGGTAAGCATCATTTTGTATTCCTAAATTCAAGGCGTCCCACTATTTTGTTAATTCAACTAACTAGAGAGCTTTGTCCTGTTAGGTGGTTTTTGTAGGATTTTTACTGAAGAACATTATTGTTATGTCTGAAAACCAGATCTTACACTGCTAGTACTAAGTAGCAAGCTCTTCTGATGACTAGAAATTGTTGTTTTTAGACTAGACGACTAGAAATAGTTTTCCTCAGACCAAGGGGTCTGAGGAAGGATGCCCACTGAACTAGAGCACAGTTCTCATCACAAAGTCACTGTCTTATATGCTCTTAATGCCCTCCATTCATGTACCTGAGGTTTTGAAAGTTGCATTTTTCAAGATTCCTCAGTTCAAATGGACTTTTGCCACCGAAGTTGGTCTAGGTGGCAAAAATGCTACCTGGCTTTGTTTGAGGTAGTCCTGGGGAGCAAACAAAACTTGATGTTCATTTTGTGTTGGCTTACTACTTAGTTCCATTTCCAGGTGAGGATGAGCAGGTCTTGCAGGCAGCTTCACTGTCAGACTTATCAGAGCTTTCTGGCTGCACTCCATGCTGGTATAGTCACTCAAGAGGGGTACCGTAAAGGAAATTATTCCATCTTTTTCATTTGTAATTGTTTTTTCAGGCATTTCTTTATGTATTATATTTATGCTTATATTATTGCTAGGTTCTTCTGACTCTCTGATGTCATGCTTGCTGTCTTCTCTGCCATCTGTAAAGTGCTCTAACTTCAAAGATGCCTTTTCCTCGTGCTCTATGACATGAAGGCTGGTGGTATCATTGTCTGGCAGGGTTTGAAGCAGTGATTTTGAAATAGGTTTCCAGTTACTCTGCAAGGAAAGACAAGAAGAAATTGTAACATTGGTATAATACCTTGGCAAAGTGAAATTGTCAATATATTGAAATAAATGCCAAAAGAACAAAGTTAAGAGGTAACTTCCATGACATGCACTTCCATTATTCCATTTATTATGATCAGCAGCCCTAACTCTTTACTAACTAATCTAAAATAAGTTCTATACAAGAACTGATTTTTTTAATGTATGAACAGTGTGCATTGGTTGTAATCTGTCCAGCTCCCAGGACCAGCGTGATCTGACAAAGCATGACAAGGATCTGTTCCTACCTATCGTATCCTGAATAGTCACAACACCAAAGCATGGTCTGTGCCAGCCCTTGCACACAGACATTAATCTTGTTTAGTCCAGCTGTAGGCTCACAACCTTAAATTGTGACAGAAGCCCCATAGCATCTACTTCTCATCAGCCACAGCACTGAACCATGCCCTCATCGTATCTCTAGTCTGACTAATGTGTAGGGAGATTGCAGCTCCTACGGGAAAGCAAAATTGGTTGCTATTAAATAAGAAAAGCAAAAGGGCAGATTTCAGGCTTTTTTGTTATACAAAAGAAGAAAAAAATACTTATCTTCATCTAACCTCTTGATTATGAATAGCCTGTCAGAATCTTCATTAATGTCATTGCTAGTTATTTTGCTCTATTGTCTTAGATTTTGACAGTGCTGGGCTGTAGATACTATCTTGAAGCTTCTCTTCTGATCTTTAATTGTACACTTGCCTCTTCCTATGTGAATATGTCATTTTAAGCTCTCCAAACTGTGACTTCAGCTTAGCTTGACAATGACATGCTCTCATCAGCTTAAATCTTAGAAACAAAGAAGTGACATATTTGTATCTCTATCCATCAGGATACATCAGTAAATATGTATTTCACTTGATTTAGGCTTATTTAGGCTAACGTTCCCTTGTCCTAAATAGACACAAGTCTGCTTTGCCATAGCTTACAATGTTAGCCTGAGAAACTAGATCTACACGTGCCAAACTAAGTTTAGGTCTGCCAGGAAAATCAAAATTATTTTAAAAGGAAACAGCACAAATTCCTATTCCAAAAACATAATGGTTAGCAGTCTGAGACTTGGGAGGTAAATTGAGTTGTACTAGAGGAAGGACTTTTATCAGGTACCAGCAAAAGAGGAGCAGAATCACGTATTCTAGCTATTTTCCAGGCACTTTGTTGGTCCTGAAATTCGAATAGCCTTACCAGAACATACAGGAATTCTGTGGGTAGGGAAGGTTTGAAGGTGCTCTTGAACTACGTTGCCTCTTGACTAGTAGATGCCTCCTCAGATAGCTACCAGCTGACAAGCTAAAGCCCCAGAATTTCTGCAGAAGGATGCAGGGACAGGGAGGTGAAGACTGGGCTTCAGAAAACACTGTACACGTTACCTCTTGTGAATTCCACTTTTGTGGAATTAGACCACAATGTGTTACTTTGTATAACTTGTACTTAGTAATCTGTTCCAGTTGTTGAAAAGGGGCTAGGTATAACTGAACTTGTCCCTCTCAACAACTCCACCCATTCAACATTTTCTTGTTCTTTTAACAACAGTTCATTGAAGTGTGATCTAAAGTGTTTTCAAAGGGAGTCTGAGGACCTTTATTAAGCCAAAAGATGTATACAACCTCTGCCTAAACAACAACCTTCCCATTTGTGTGTTTATCATACAACCCTAGCTTCCCAACTCTTGGAATGAGACTTATGTTAGGATGAAGTGTGAAAACAGTAATAGCTAGTGATAGTGATTAATAAGCAGGTAAGACTTTTCTAGTACATTGTTTTCACACCGTTGGAATTGTACTTGCCATATCTTGGATTGCACTGCTCTTTCTTGGATTTGGTACACTGGACCAGCATGATATTTTCAACCTGTGAACAAATATCCTAAGTTTATTGACAGGTTAAATAAATGGCATTTCCTGTGCATTTAAATTAACTGCTGTATCTACATCTTATTGGTATTTTCATGACCATCAAAACAAGATGCTCTAAGTGACTGTTAAGCATGATGGCAATTAAAAACTCTAGGCCAAACTTGTTAGATTATGTTGAGATGGTGAGTTAGTATCTTTGTTTAAGGACAAATTAATTGTGACACAAGCTGGCAATGTTGTGTCTTCCTGTAGTTTTATTATCACATATTCCTAATTCATTATCATTTCCACAAAAATCTCTATATTCTTTGAGGACCTGTAGGATGACTTTTGTTTTAGAGAGTATTTTCTCCTTTCTACATAGTTTAGTTTTCCTTAAGGAAAAAAAAAAAAAAAAGAAAGCTACATTTTTCTTTACAATCACGCATCTGGTCTGGAGAAAGCTCTCCTAGGATCTGCCATCTGCAATGGAATGTGGAGAGCAACGTGGGTACTATTTTTTTCTCATAGTATGAGTTCAGCCCTTTCTGGAAGGAATTATAGTATCTCACCATTTCATCTGACACAAACATACCATCACTAGTTTGTTTCTGCCAAAGCTGTAATGTAAGTGATAATTTACTATATAATTTATAAAATGCTGCAAAATCAAAAGCCACTGTTTGTTTCAAAGCTTGATCCTCCCAGAGGGAAGTGGAGCATGGCTCAGAATGGTGCCATACTCATCAGTTTCAGGTGGCTGTTTGTCCTCAGCCCTCTCATAGGCTTTTCTTTCCAGCTCCTTTCTTGTTCCCAGGGCTCAAAACCACAAAACTGACAGCTGGTCTCTAAGCAGTCTGGTTGTTACCTTCACAGGTACATGCAGGCCTTGGAGCCTGCTCCCTGCACCGCTTTTGACAGCTCTGGGGAGAAGAAGCTGCCTTTCATCCCCTGTGAATGGCACAAAGCAAGGGCTGCTTGTGAAGGAGCATCTCTAGAAAGCAGGGACATTGAGCAGCTCTGGCAGAAAGGCCCCACTTTCTCCCTCACTAGTGATCAGGATGAGGTAAGGGTCTTTCTCCTCCTTCTTCCTTTCCAAGAGGACAGGCCATGATGGTGGCACACCATCTCTCCTGTCACCCCAGGTTGCTGTAGAACATCCCTCAGCACTTTCCCTCTGAGCTTCTCCCTGCCAGCAGCTGCTCTCAGAGCTGTACTGTGGGAGCTCTGGGCAATGACTCATATCTACGTGAAAAATGTCAGCACATTTATGAGAAACAGCATGAGGTTATCTAGGCCATCACCTTGCCTCAGCACTGACTTCAGTGTTGTCTGGTCTTAAAGTCAAATCTAGACTTCATTAGATGTCAAGTACTTCGTTAAGGTAAAGTCTAAGGCTGTAGTTTATCTGATCTCCTCACTGACCGTGTAAAGATAGATTTTGTAACTGGTTAGTCCCTTTTTAAAGGCTTCATATTCATCATCTGGAGCTGGTGCTTTCTAAAGGGAGAAGTAGGGTAGGTGGCATCCTAGGTCATCGTAATAGTGATCAGAATGGTTGTATGCTACTAAGTTTATGAGAAAAGTATCAGAATCAGTTTGCAAGCCATTTTCTTTCAGTGTTAGTATACGGCCCTCACTGCACCTCAGATTAATTTGAGGGGAAGACCACTTCCCTCATCCATATCTTGCAGGCACCCTTGTTATTCTCTCTTCTTCCTACTCATCCATTTCTTCTCATTATTTTCACTTGTGAGTAATTTGTACAGTAAAATCTAAATGTGCTTAGAGGAAAATGCTTTGATTGCAGCATTTGTATGTGTACTGGTGGAATTTCCTCCTGCATTTCCATAGGAAAGACATGACCATCAGTTGGGAATGAAAGAATAAACTGATTAAATACACCATTGTTTTCTTATCTGTAGCCCATTTTCTACTGGGATAAATGATTCTAGTTCTTACCAAGGGTATGTGAGACTGGAAGTAATCAGTTAGTTAACTCTATCAAAAGCAAAATGTTATAGGTTTTTGACAAAGTATTTAAATAAGCTTATTACTGGTTTGTAAATTCTCTCACTGTGTAAATGTATGGGGTGAGCTTTTTTCCTTGTGCTTTTAAATTGATTTGCTTTTGATGACCAAAAAAAGGCACAGTGCTATGAAAATCAGAGTTAAATAAAAGGGAGTTATTGTTAATAGCATTAGTCAGTATTCACTTCTTACCTCTTAAGCATCAGAATACATGTCATAGGTGCAAAAACCAGAGCAAACATGCTGAAACAAAGGCCAGTCATTAAACCTTCAAATTCTCCTTTTTCTGATGGGAAGCAACAAAAAGACTGACTCAGACTTGTGCTATCAAGTATACAGAGACGCTTTGATACACTTTAAACATGAGTCAGACTTAACTCATATTCTGGGATTCCTGTTCTGTCCAATTGATAATGTGTTGAAATGACTTGAGAGTCCATATTCTAACTAAACCACATGTGAATACAACATATAATTATAAGTATTATAAATATAATTGAAATATATATACATATATATAATATATAATACAATGCCTTAGCCTATTGAGGCATCTGTGAAACAAGCAAATTCTTACCAGTGACTGATAGAACATACTAGATAAAAAGGACTCTAGTTATCAGAAAACAGAAGATTTGATCAACAGTCACAGTAGAAAGACTGACTTTCTTTTTGCAAAAAAAGAACGTTTTGGCTGAGGTATCTAACTGCAAACCAGCTTTATGAGATCAAGATTTTGCCAAGAACAAAGAGAAATGAACTTCGTAAGTCAAAGCCAGATTATTCCGATTGCTGAAACCTGTGATAAGAGTTTGCAATAAATAAAGATAAGTTAATATAATTAACATGAAAACAATCACAGAATGTTATGAAGATGAGGTACCCTAGTTAAATCTTCTCTGCATGTTAGGTAAAGAAATACAGGCAGAGTTTCATGATACACAGTTCATCAGTAGCAACTGAACAATTTTGACTTTGTTATCAGTAAACCAAGAACTGAATAATAAATCCTGTACATGAGCACTTTGTTATTCCTTGAAAAGCAGGAAAAAGAGAAAGGGTATGGAATAATACTTTGTGTAATGGCATATAAAGCCAAGATTGCTGCTGGGCAACACAGTAGCATGCAGATTCCACAGTACCATATTTTAGAGTACTGAATTGTGGTGAAAAAGATGGTGATCCTTCTCCAGCTTTAGTGAATCCTGAAATCTCTACACGGTAGATGGTCTTTTCCTTAAGTCCAGTAAGATGGTAACTTGTAGTAGAAGAGTTGATGCTAGCAGCTGAAAACACAAGAGTGGTTAGAGAATGAGGCAGTGAGATGATTTCTATTATTTGAGTCTGCATCTGTGTAGTTGACTAGGAAAAAGGCAAAATTCCTATGTCCTGATCCACATGTCAAAAGCCACACTATGCAGATTTTCTTTGGGTGGGTGTAAGATTCTTCAAAATACTTACATGCATTTGGCTTTCAGATGTGAAAAAGCATGAAATCCTAACACACCAGGATATTTAGGTGATAAGTGCGGTAGGCTGTGTTTAATAGGATATATACCTGACATGCTGTATTATGGTTTCATGAAAACCCCTTGTTGTTGGAGTTGAAATAAGGACATGGAAAGAGCAAAGCACCTGAACTGCCTCTAAGCAATGATTGAATGGTAGTTGCAAGACAAGACCTTTGCGTTACCCTCACTGCCATAATGAGTAGTTATTCACATCAGTCAGTATCAGTACCATTATTTTGGGTTCTGTACAGAAAAATGTCAATATATTCAACTTCATCTGCTTTTTAGAATTTTGATCTCAATCCATTTTTTCTGATGCTGTGATGACTTTTCCACCAGTTAGAATAATCAGTGCAGTAGAACACCTTAAACTTAGCAGAAATTATTTTTCAAGTTTGCTATTGAGAATCTGAGATCTTAGAAATGTTACTGTAGCCTGCAGGTACCCTAGAATTCTCCAGTAAAATTATTATTCCCATCTGGAAAACATGGGAATCAGTTGTTGTGTTACTGCTGTACTGATCATTAGGGGTGAGTAAAAAAATTAAGTTCAGCCTTGTGGACTCCCTTGTGTCTCCACTTCCACTCTCTGGTAGGTACCCATGGTGAAGTAGAGCTCCCTGAATTCCCTGTCAAACTCAGGGAAGCTAACTTCAGGGAGCACAGGGCTGTAAACTTCAAGCTTCTGTTATTTTTTGTGACCTATAGAATCCTTGTTTTTCTCCTTTCTCAGGCCATAAGTGCTATTTGTCTTCCATAACATGTCTTTAATTGTATTTAAAAGTCAATATGTACAAAATTAATGCATTATTGTTTATGGTATGTTTAACAAAAGAGATAAAAGTAGTGGTTGTTTTCCCCCAAACTGAAGTAGCTTGAGCTTGCAGCTGCATAGCTATGAGCTTTATTTCAATGTGTAGAAGGTAGTTGGTTAGTAGTTGTAGAAGGTAGTTGGTTGATTTCAATGTGTAGAAGGTATTGTAGTTAAGCAATAAATAAGGCTAGCAATTAAAGAAAATGTTCTAAAAAATGAAATTTATAACCATGTCTTTCAAAACAGGTAAGAAGTATGAAAAAATTTACAGCAAATAGAGTTTAAAAAAAAATGCTCAGAGCCAAACCTAGCTGATTTGCAATGAAG
The DNA here is from genome assembly GCF_026119805.1 of Tympanuchus pallidicinctus. Classification (NCBI taxonomy): domain Eukaryota; kingdom Metazoa; phylum Chordata; class Aves; order Galliformes; family Phasianidae; genus Tympanuchus; species Tympanuchus pallidicinctus. The sequence continues at coordinate 2,869,139 of NW_026294813.1, read as the reverse complement.
CATAAAAGTATTGTGATTGAAATCATAAGACCTCAGAAATACTAAAAGATATAGCTTCCTTTCAGTGTTATGGGGAAATTCTATTGTTGTCTTAAAACTGTATGTTTTAAGGGAATTTTTCTTATCAATATTTAATCTGAGATGTTCCTATGAATACGTATAATTTTCTTGAAGTCATCAAGAGCAGAAAAACCCTAACCAGAAACTGATCTTTGGAAGCACTCTGTTCCCAGGGAAATCTGATTCGGTAGTGTGCTTTTAATTAATGCACATTAATGGCTCTGTATGAAAAAATTTCTGTCGTAACACTGAACTACTGCTACGTTCTGAGCGATGGAGACTTACCCAGAAACTTTTTCATTGATGAATCTGTGTATTTGATTTTGTATCCCTGGAGAAAGCCCATACAGTCTTCAGCAGATATTTGAGACCACTTCACAAATGCAGAATGCTTTGTGATATTTAGAATTGTTATATTAGTGGGTCCTATCCTAGGAACTTAAAATTCAGAAAATAAGATCCGCATTAACATTAATGCTGTAGACATGACTGAAACCTAGCTGCTACCTAGGGAGATCTTTACTTCATTCTAGTTGTCATAAGTACAATATAAAGGGTGGAAAACAAAAGAGGAATACATGCAGTATTCCATACAGTAAAGCACTCAGATATTAAGCAATGCCCAAGAAGGTAATCTTCACTATCATTATCTCATCATTAACTCTATCATTAACTCATTACAAACACTTTTACTTCAGCAGTCAGAGTTGTATTAATTTCAATTTGTGATATAAGACATCATTGAATTTCTATTGGGAAATCTGACTTCAGTTACAGTTACATTTGAGCTACAAGGAGTAATAACTCAGCTGCCCCCTTTCTGTTATTTTTGTAGTGTCATGTGTAATAACAACATTTTAATGGATCTGTCACTAAGGAAAAGCATTCAGGTCATTCCTTGCCAGTGTATAACTTCTAGAACCAAAGGCAATGCTAACTATACTAGCATGTTAAGTCACCTGGAAAAGAAACATGTTGGAATTTTTTTATTTTTTATTTTTTTTGCTGCAGATAGAAAATGAGAAGAAATATAAGGAACATAAATATATAAAAAAGAGGAGTACCTCCTTCAACTGAGTAAAAGTGGGTTACTCCGAAAGTCTTTTCATGTCCTCTGAAACTTTCACACTGACACACATCAGATGCATGCACCATGATTTTGTACAACTTATATGGATTAATATTGTCTGGAAAACAAACAGACGTATTTCAGTGTTTACATTCAGTTATCATTGAAAAGGAGGAGGAAGAGGAAGAGGGACAACAACCTTACAGGTTTTTTTGCATAGATCGTATAAATTCCTGTGCCTCAAAGCATAGCTTAAAGATATAGTCCTTTACACTGAGCATAAAAGGTATGAATCCTTTCTCACTGACCTTCAGTACTTTACAGAAACTATTTCAAAAGCAGAACAAGGTGTAGCTCTGGTTTGTTTTTAAAAGATGCCATGTTTTCCCAAAATCCACCTCTGGGAAGCTTGAACTGCTGTACAAAAAGCAGTGAACAAAAGTAAGTTTACTCATCTTAGTTCAAATGAACAATGTTTCCCCCAGCCAGCATATTTAAAAACATGCAGAACAGTAGATGTAATGTGACAGCGCAGATATTGCAGGACTGAGGAAAACGCTGCACCTATTTACATAAATCTGAACTTAAGTGTTCTATACTATACATAAAAGACAGTTCAGAATGGTGTCTGCAAGAGTCACTTATGTGATTTCAATAGAGGTTTTGGATGACCGTTCTGTAAACTGATCTCCTCCGGCAACTCTTCATACCCGGATTTGTAGGTACAGGAGTTGAGAGTTTGTGCTTTGACAGCACAGCTGTGGGGACAAAAAATAATACAGGGGAAAGTATGCAGCAGAGAAGATTATATTTGAAATTAGGGACAAGAAATACTTTTATTTGTTCCTATGCCACTGTGTTAGCCAAAAAGTAGTGTATAGGCCTGCCTGAATTTGGGAAAGGAGAGACCTCTTGCCAGCAACTGCAGTTTAGCTACATTTCTTGCCCAGATGTGACTAGAAGAATCCTGCTGAAGGATCTTTATTTTCCCTGCTTTGGTGTTTCTTAAAAGTAGATGTTATCTTATTGTTGGATAGGGTACACTTAGCTGGATCCTTGGTTTGCTCTTAAAAACAGTATGAAAATCCTTCCCTCCCCAGCCAAAAATAACCAGTAAGTGAAATGGTGCCTGCATGAGATGTGGCTGTTGCTTTTACCTAACGTGAAATTTCCAGCAGCTGTAGCTACTATTTTCATGCGCATATCCTCTTTACGAGTGCCCCAGTCAACCACAAAACATTTTGGACTGTATTCTGGATTCCAGGTGACAACCGCATTAGTTCCGTGAGGCTTAACATTAATTTGGCCAGGCAAATCTGTAAACAAATATACCATTAGATATGAATGAACAAGAAGGCAGACTGTCCCTTCCCCATCAGTGTTTTTCTGTCTTTTTCTCTGATTCATCTGAAGATTCTTCATTAAGTAGTTATCATGTTGATGACCACACAGTAATACCTACTCTTTTATGTCATTAAAGGAAATTTAGCAACTAGCACTCTGCAGTAGACTCTGGGACCGCCAGTGTTAACTGCTGTTCAGGACCTTTAATTTCTTAAAGGGGAAATGGCTGCTCCATGCCTCAGGCAGGGGACGGCTAACACTGCTAAACAATCTCCTGTGAACTGCTATTAACTGCTATAGGCAGAACAACTGTGTGATCACTCTTATCTGGAGGAGGAGAAGGGGCTAATTACTTTTTGTAGCTGTGTAATTTAGTTTCATTCTTGCAGAAAAGGCAAAATTATTTAAAAATTCTGTTGTTTTTTGAGACAGATTATTAAACTAGAGAAGACTTCTTAACTGAAACTTACATAGAAGAAAAACACCCTGTCATGCGGGGTAAGAACTGAATCTTATGACAGACAAACTTCTGTATTTCATTTATTCTGAAAACCATTGTAATAGAGTAGAATTTTAAAAAAAAAAAGTCTGTACATTTTCACAAGAGTTGTGCATGCTGAGAAGGAATTTGTCCTGGGAACAAACTTACTGTAATATTTTCCCAGTAATTCACCACAGGTATAGTGAGCCCGCCTGTATGTGAAACCAAATCTAAAACAGATGTCTGGAGAAAGCCATGAAAGACAGGCTGATATTTAATAAATATGTGCTTCTTAGATGAAGAATGTCTTGGAGAGATAGTATTGTATTAGAAAAGAGCTAAAGCAATCAAATGCAAGCAGCAAAAAGAAACTACTAGGAATTTGCAGGCAAAGGAGAACAGAATGAGAGGCGCATTAGAAAATTCTGGAAAAGTCATTGTTTGCAGCTGTTTGATCCTTGCAACATTTGTGAATGCTATAGCTTGATTTAAAAAAAAAAACACAAAAGGCATTCCCAAGGAAAGTGAGAATCTTGTATTTAAGTTGCTGTAGCTCAAGATTATAATAAATAAAACTAGCTTATACTATAATAAGATCATTGTATAATAGTCAAAATTAAAAATCCTGTAGTTTCGGATATCAGAAAGCTTACATCTTCATTGGAATAGGATGTACACATCCTACTTATTCTTTCTTTCATGTACCAGCAGGGATAAATCTGTGTCTTACCAGTTAGTTAACTCCAAAAGCTTTCATTTGCACATAATTCTGACATCTTTGTTTAAAAGGCTGGAATCTTCTTAATTTTGAGTACACATTATAAGCCTTTCTAGATAGATCTAACATATTGCTATTTCTCTAACTTGAGAAAAGTGGTACAAGAAATGTTTAATTGCTTGGTCTGTTGGTTAATTTCCAGCAAAATCCTTTCTTAAGAAATAATCAGAATCATGGAATCATAGAATGGTTTGGGTTGGAAGGGACCTTTAAGATCACCTAATTCCAAACCCCTGCTGTAGGCAGGGACACCTCCCTCTAGACCAGGTTGCTCAAAGCCCCATCCAGCCTGCCCTTGAATGCTTCCAGGGAGGGGGCATCCACAGCCTCACTGGGAAACCTGTTCCAGAGTTTCAGCACCTTCACAGGAAAGAATTCCTTCCTGATATTTAGTCTAAATCTACTCTCTTCTGGTTTAAAGCCATTTCCCCTCATCCTGTTGCAACACGTCCTGATAAAAAAGTCTCTCCCCAGCTTTTCTGTAGGCTCCCTTCAGACTGCCAAAAAGCTAGTCTAGAGATTGCTTATAAAACTTTTCCACCAGTCAGATCAATAAATGATAAGTACCTGTTGCAGAGAAATCTGGGACGGTGTAGATGGTTTGTGGAGATTGTCCAGCTTTGTTATAGGCAGAAATATGAATCCTATAGTAAGCCATAGAGATATTTAGAAGAACCTTTCTGTCCTTTAGAATGATGCGATTTGGTGAATCCCAGCAACTGTTGGGTATTCTTTCAACATCAATGTAGTATCCAATGGCGTTCTCACTTTGCATTACCTAAAAGAATAAAAAGATTATTATTCTATAAATGTTATTATGTCATGTGTTGAAAATTAAGAGCAATGGAATTATAGAAACAAAATATCATTTTTAATATTGGGGATAATATCATACTATTTCAATTAGACTATCAGGAATCAGTGAAGCAGACCATTTTCTTAATATTAAAAGCATTCTTAAATTGAAAGGATTTAAACACAGGATTAGAGGTTTTGCTTAATTGGAATGTTAGTAATGTGTATCCAATTAGTAATAGCAGCACTGAAGAAGCAGCAATGTTCTTTACACTTCATTGGAACATATATCCATCATAATTAGAAGCTTGAAAGTTAATGAGAGGTGTTCAATTGCAATTTATGCCTCAGGGAATGTTCATCTACTAGGCTGTTAATCGTCTGGTCTCTTTGAGCATAAATGCTGGTAATGATACAACAGCTTTGAAACGTATATTCATTGATAGAAATTTTTAGGTGGTGATTCAGCCATTATTTTATTGTGTTAATCTTCATGAGAGATGAGAAAATTAGTGCATGAAAATGGAAATTACTACAATTTAGTTAGAAATAGAAATAAAAACATAAAGCCTGGGGATTCTCCGACACTTGATATCAAGGGTGGTTATTATTTCTTGGTCACCTTGGCGCAGAATTAATACTGTAAAGCTAACACAAAATTAGGAGAGTTTCTTAATGAAATAATTGGATAATTTCAGAGTAACATATAGAAGATGACATCTAGTAAACTATACTACTAATACTGCTAATGCTGGAAGCTCTTAAAATGGAAACAACAGAAGTTTTTCTCAAGATACTGAAGAAAGAATTGATCCCACTGTTTGAAGCTCTGATGAAGCTTCTGGGGGAATAATGTCCTCTAATCAGATTAGTGTCCCCTAATCCTCTAATCGTTGCTCACCAATGCGGAGGAGATCATTAAAGGAGTTAAGGATGGAGGCAGCCTGGGCTGCAGGGACCGTGCCCTGGTTGAATTCGTGATTTTGAGGAATGTGGGTCTGGTGAAGAGTGGGGTCAGAACCCTGAACTTTGGAAGAGTGAACTTTAAGCTGTTGAAAGAATTGTTGGCCAATTGTTGGGATGCTGTCCTTAAAGACAAAGATGTTGAGGAGAGCTAGTTACTCTTCAGGGATGCCTTTCTGAGTTCACAAGAGCTCTCCATCCCTCTGAATAAAAAACCAGGCAAAGGAGATAGGAAATGGGCATGGCTCAGCAAGGACCTGCTGGGCATACTGAGGGCAAAGAAAGGTGCGTACAAGCTCTGGAAACAAGGGTGTGTCACCTGGGAAGAATACAGAGAGCCTCCCTTCTCCCGCTACCTCTTTTTTTCCTTTTCACTTTAACATGTTAATTACTGCATATACTCCTTCCTCAATCCTTTGAAGGTGTACTTGAACCTTATTTAGTATACTAGTTCAGTACAAGAGTTATCCTGAAAGAAGCTCCTAGCCTTGATCCTGTATTTAATGTAGATATTTTTAAATTAAAATTCATCAGTAGAGACCGTTGTCTTCTCTTAACATTGGAATTGCCAAGTACAATTTACTTTATCATAAAGTGAATCATTTACTTTGCAGCTTTTCCTTCTTCTAAGGAGATAAAGGAAAAGAAGGGATATCTCATCCTAACCAAAGGAGGAAATTATTTTCTCTGCTGTCTTTTTTTCCCCCTTAACAGTAACAGAAAGGAAGTTACAAAACTTCCCATATTTTTTTTATATTTAAAAACTCTGCCAACCTCTGTCTTCAGAGACAGACACAGACTCTGCTTCAGACATTTCCTATGGTAAGTTTCTGAGAACTCGTAGATGTTCATTCTCTCAGCATCTGGACAGAGTGAGCTTCCAACTAAAAAACAACAGTAAGACCTTGCTTGTGGACCCGTGGGCCCTTTAAATGGGAATTCCAGACTATCAGCTATCCTTTTCTTATCAAGAGAACTTGAGCTAGTAAGAGTGACTGATGAGCACAGTCAGTCAGCTGATAATGACACCTGTTACAGAAAAGGGGAAGCCTATGATTTATAGAGTGAATTTTAAATACGGTTGTGTGATATGTTCAGCTAGATGTTGTTTTGGTGTGCTCCTTTTCTCTCATTGTAATGTATTTGCACTTCTGAATATTTAAATCAGTAGTCTTAAAAGATGCTTTTCTAAAAACTTTTTATCTCTCTTGAGAATAATAATGCTTCTTAGGAACATGTCTAACAGAAGATATGTCACTTGTGTATGGCTTATAAAGTTTTTTCAAGAAAAATTAATTTCATAGTTAACCTGAGATTCACCAGTGTTTACTGCTAATTGGAAAGAATCTTTATTATAGTCAGTGATTTGAGCCTGGAGGTTACTATAAATGTAAGTAGTTTATAAATTATTGTGCCTTTTCCTTGCTAATTTCTGGAACCTGATTTACCACCATACAAATGCAGTGAATCCTAGAGCACAAGTTCAGTATTCAATACCTTTTTCTTGTACACTGTAGTCCTCATACAATGAGAAAGTCTATTCTTCCTCTATAAAGTAATGAATTAATGGTATGGTTATAACATAATGAGAGAAAATTACCTCCCACTTAAGAAGAACACTTCTTCTGCCTGATGATATTTCTGTAGTTGCATTATATGATATTCTTGGCTTGTTCATGAGCTCTGGTAAACATGGGAAAAGATAGAGATGCACACTCACAGAAATCAGGTCGGTCTTAATATTTTCAACAGTATTTGACAATGTTCATACATTATAAAATTGGAAAAAGGTTTTTCCACTTACGCTTGTTCCCAGGAAATTAACTTACTGTGAGGGACCAAAATCTCTTTACTCCAAATGCAAACACAATGAAGACCATCCTTGGTTATACATCTGAGCTGAATGATATATGAAGATGTAGCATTTGAAACAGTGATGTTAACAGCATTGGTTTCTATGGGCACCTAAAAGCAAATGATGTTTGCAATAAGACAATCTTATATTAATGTTTTTCTCAATCAAAAAACAAAAGTTCTGACCAAAAGTAGCAGTTGCCATCATCAATGAAGAATTACTGTATATATTAGTAATTTTTATTTGATACTTGAAAGATGATACTCCCTTTTTCAACTAATTATGTTCTATCAGGACATGTAAGCAGTAGTGCAGGTTAACCCCCTCTTAAAAATGGATTCCATGTTACATACATTGAAAAATTATCACTTATTTGACTTTGATCTTTACTGGCATTCTGAAGAACAGTATTACAGCAACCTGGTCTCTAATGATAATAGTAAAGAAAGTAATATAGTCTTTTAATTAAAGTGTAATCAGATCTGGCTATCATTTCTGATACCCTTTCTAGATCTTCAGCTTTTCCTCAGTTGGTATGTCTTATTGACAAGTTAATGAACCATATGACATAGTGATATTGGTTTTCTTTTTTTTCAGCATAAAACTACTAATTTTTCTCTTTCAAACAGTTCAGAATCTATTGGCAGGTAACTAAGAGAATACTGTGAGATTTGCCAGCAAGTCATGCGCTGTGTTCTCTTGCTATCCATGATTTTGTGTGCTACAACAATGTCCTGTTTATATCCTGCCATGTAGCTGTATGTGCTATGTACTACCGAGCTGAAAATGAACCTCCTCATGTTCTCAAGAGGCATATGGAAATACTTACCTTTGTCCACTGAGTGGCTTCTGTCAGTGCCTCTCTGTATCTCAACTCGTATTCTGTAGGAGTTGTAGGTAAGTTCCATTTTATGACCAATTGCTTTGTGATCTGATGAGCTTCTATGTTAGATGGTGTCAAACACTTCCCTGCAATTGGGAACAGATGACATCAGTACAGGGGAAGCAGGAAAGCTTTGGATATCATGTGTCAATTGGGTGTGTTTTACCAAAAATGGAGGAGTTGGCTGAGAACATCAAACAGTATGAGACTGAGAAAAATTGGAAATAAGTATTTACTAAATCTTTATAGTATCAACAAATTTGGGTTTGTGTGTGTAATTCTTTTGTGAATGCTACTTCTGATATCAGTAAAATCCTTTCTTTAAACAGGTGCTCAGTGAGTCTGAAAGGCAAAATCAAAACATCAGGAGTACTTCTAATTGTGAACTGTAGAAAAGCTTCCAATTTCAGCAACTGTGTTTATCTATGTAATTTTTAATCCAAATGGACAGTTTTCTCTCTGAAAATCTCCCAAGGAGTCATAGTGGTAATTTGGGTTTTACTGATAGTGCCTTTCAGCAATGAGAAGCACTTTTGAAACTTAATTAAAATTAAAAAAATAGTTACTCTGGGAAGTTTAGGATTTCAGAATATCTTGATGTTAACTCAGTTGAGAATCTGTGAATAGGCATCTGCAGTGCAGGATTAATTTTTTTCACATGCCCCTTGTAGTACTGTGTAATAGGTAACTGGCCTTAAAAAATAGCTGAAATTTGAAGTTTTCCCAAAATGTGAATTGTCTGTAGAAAAAATTCCTTGAATGTATGATACGGTATCAGCCTGTTCTTTGTAAATATGTGACTCCTCACATTTTAGTGGAGAGTTATTAAGGTTAGGGTACTATGGTTAGGTTACGGTTGGACTTGCTGATGATGAATATCTTTTCCAATCTGAGCAATTCTATGATTCTATGATAAAGAAGTTACAAAAACCATCAGAAATAGAGGAAGTTGGTGAAGTATGGTATCCAAATGTCACTATATAGTTTTTTTGGGTATAGTATTTTATAGTTCAGCAAAAAAAATCAGATTTAAAGTCCTGATATCATAAAAATGGATGGACTGCCACTATGGACTTCAATAAAGATTTCATGAAGAAGCCAATAAGGAAGGCCAAACTGCAGTCTCTGAATCAGTGAAAAGGATAAGTGTATGGCAGGAGATAACATTTTGAAAATAATTTTGAAGAAAATCATACCATTGCTTCAGCAGGACACTGCAGTAATACAGATCATGAAGATATAATACCTGCTTTTCTTGGTGTAACTGAGATGTTCTTTCCTTTCACACAGCTGGCATGAGCATAGTTCACTGCTATCCAGATAGATGCAGAACGGTTCATGAAGAGATTTTTTCGTTCTATTGTGATGGAAGGTGATGAAGTGTTTCTTCTAAAAAGCTTTGTGATTCTCTCCCTTCAGAGAAGAGGAATAAGAATGAAAGCCAAACTTTTTGCTGGTTTATCATACACTTTTTTTTCCTCATAAGCATCATTATAACAACTCCTAGCTTTCCAGGTACTCATAAACAAAGTCATCATTTTGAAAACTTGAAAGTGAGGACTGAGCAGCTTGAAACAGCAAATGTAATTCCAGTATCCTAGCAATCCTAGCTTAACCTGCAAATACATGCTGTGTACTGGAGAACTGCTAAATTCTTTACATTTATGAGGCACAGTGTGATAAAAGACAAAGATCTGTATAGTTTTCTTTAAGATTAAAATGGGACATAAGCAGCTTTTAGAAGGTACTGTTAGATGTGTGAGAGTTGAAGCTGTCATGGTAAAAGTAAGTTAATAGGGCAGGTCTACCATCTAAAGAGTATATTTGCAAGATAAAAAGTGCCTTCAACTGATGCGACTGTACAGTAAAGCTTTTATATAAAAGTGATTTTCATAATTGCTATATGCTTCAGGCTGGATAATGGAAACATACGTTGTACAACCTTGATTCTCAATCAGGCTAACAGCTGGCCAAGTTTGTATTATAAATTAAAAAAAATTCAGTGGCCATAACGTGTATTGACTGTCCAGGAGTTCTTGGAGCCATTTAGGCAGTTTGTTTTGCTACGTCTCAAGCCATTTAATGCAGACAGGATTCCACAGTTCACTGACTCTCAAAATAGCTGAGGTTGAACTGGATGTATGGAAATCATCTCATCCAATACCATTGCTCAAAGCAGTTAACAGCAGGAAGAAGAGCAAGTGCAGGAGGCAGTCAATGTACACTGTCCCAGAATTCCCTTTTAAGAGGCAACCTTATGGAAGCCAACTGAAGTTTTAGCCTTTTCCTTTGATCTGTAGTGAAAGCTTAAGTTCTGCAAGGTGTTCTTCATGTAAGCAGTTGCTGCAGAAATGTGGTCCTGAGTATGTAGGATTTGGGAGTACATGTGAATGCAAAGAATGTGCAAAGAAAAGCAGGACTTAGGGAAATAAGATTTAACTTTTGTGTGTGTGTGTTTTCTCACATTCAGTTTTCAGGCATTAAATGGAAGATTGTTCTTGTTCTGTTTGGACATCCCCCCAGATCCTGCTCTGCCATTTGCTCTCTGATGTGTACAAAACATATTTTCCAAGGCTAAAGCTGTTCTAATCCAATATTCTTAAAAAGAAGTGAATAAGCATACTAATTACATACTAATTAGATACTTCAAGTATTAAATGTGCTGATCATGATAGAATATTTTATAATAGAACAAAACTCCTGGAAGCTTCCCTTGTCTTTTGCTTCAGACTAGTTGTGAATCAGCCATTAATATTTCAAACTATGATTTTGAATGCTTGATTTGAACATCTCTGTGAGAGTGTTATTCTTTAATACTTTTCTTTCTGACAATTAAATTGTAAAGTGCAAAGAAAAGAAAAAATTTCAGTGCTAATCTAACATTGCTTGCAGACGGAGTGATGTCATCTTCTAGGCAAGCAGGAAAAAAATCCTTTGAATGCTTATTATTTTCCTTCCAAAACAATAAAAAGGGAGAAGAAAGTTTTTCTTTAGGATTATCAGGCTGAAGCCTAGGAGGCTGAGATTCAAATTCTGACTCTAGATTGGGAAAACTTGTATCTCTGTGAGACAATTGCATCTCTCCTATCCTACCATCTCTTTCCCTTTTTACTGCCTTTTCTGTTCATAGCATCAACTCTGCAATTTACCAATAATACACTCTGATTTTGACTGGACATACAAAGAGCAACTACATTACAAATACTCTTGCCCTTAATCTCATGGCAAATCCAAAATACAAAGAGGTAAAGTGAGGAAAATCTCTTTCGTAATGAAGATACGGAGGCAGCAACATTAACAGTCCAGTGGGCAGATGTTGATTTAATCTTCACATCTGCATTTTACCTCATTTCTTTGCTTTAGCTCTCTTAAAAAAATGAAGCAACTGAAGATAGACGTATTTTGTTATTAACCTCTACAATTTAATTTCACCTATTAAACTCGCTAATTTGCAACTGCAGTAAGATACTTCAGAATCTATTTTATTTTCTTTAATGTAGCATATCCAGCATTTCATTGGTTATCTGGTTTAACATAATAATATTGCATAATGAAACTCAATCTTTGAAACTTAGAATGCATTAGTGTTGAATATTTGCTGCAAGTCACTAGACAAAAGTAATTAATTAAATGGTCTTTGGAAATTAAGTTTCAAACAGAGGTTTTTGGTGCATGGAAAGGTGACTAATGACTAGCAAATTGCAGAAAGAAGAAGTTATTTATTGGATAAAACATTGTTTATTGGGTGGAGGGAGGTAGCTGTGGTATCATTTCCATGTTCTCAGTGGATAGTGAAGACAATTAGTGATTGGAAGAGCTAATGTCACATCTCTGAAATATGGTTACTAACCTACATGTTTGTTCTGTTATCTTTTCCTTAAAACTGGGAGGGAGGGTGGAGGTTTTAGCTTGCTCAGCATTTAATGAATCAGTGGAAAAAATGAGTAAGTACAGTTGCTACAACTGAGGTCCTCTCAGTCCAATCCTGAATAGTTTTCTGGGCACTCCTCAAGAAATTAGAAAATGGTACATCACTGTTCTTCAGATTAGACAAATGGTTGTTGACTCTATGCACCTATTTCAGACTTTTCTGTAGATCTGTTCAAGCACAAATTCCAGCTGTTTCTGCATTGATTATAAAGCAAACAGAAATGTCTGCTTAGTATCGTGTGTGCTGCCAGTGTCACTCTCCCTGCAGTTTGAAATGTGCAGCTCTTATTAAGTCAGTAAGAATTGAAATTGAAAGGCTTGATCAGTATTGTGTAACAACCTACAATGTGATTAAATATGTATGAAAAAAATTTAAGCAGGTAGGAATGACCAGACAGCAATGATAACTATTCATTTTCTGAAGTGACTTTTAGACTTACCATTTTAAAAATAAGGTGTAATTAATACTATTTGGAGCACTGGGTGCCGGCAGCCAGGTACAGGTTAGATCCTCACTTAGTTCTTTGTAACAGGCCAATTCATTGTCCCAATCTGTAAGATGAAATATATGGACTGGAAAAGACCCATCTCCAACAACTATTTACAATCAATAGGGGCAATATAACTAGCAGAATCAAAAGAGAAAAAATACAAAACAAGCTGTATTCTTTGTAAAATGAAATAAGTAGCTGCTGTATGAGCCTTATGTCATGTTTGTTCACAAGGTAAGCAGCTCGCTAACATTTAAACAAGAAACATTTAGAGAATTTAAACATGACCAGTCATGTTTCCAAATAAAACAGTTTTCTTATGTGACTATAGAAAAAGGACCATTCTCCCTATGTTTTATGTTTCCTTTAAGAGCTATTCTGCACCAAACAACACAGTGTGGAAACACTTGCTTTCCTGCAGCTGTGTTGTGACACATTTGAGCAGCACTGAGCAGTGAGTGTGAGCAGTGACAGTTTTGCTTCCTGCTTGCCACTGCTCTTCTTTAGAGCTTGAACTGTTTTTCTTTTAATTTGGAGTACCTTCATACCATGGAAAGCACTACTGCGTTCCCTGGGACAAAGTAATTTCATGAATACAAGGAAGCATTTATATTTTTTTTATCATCTGTTTGGGTTACTTTGAGTAAAGTTCTTGCAAAATAATATGACGAAATTGCTGTGAACCTTCTACCCTAGCATACCTTTGGTTTTTGACTCCCAACTCTCTTTCTGTGGTTTCGCACTTTCCGTCTCTGTCAGACAGTGTCTGTTGTGCCCTCAGTGTCTCTGCTGATGTGACAGACTGGGAACAGGAACTGTGTGGTACCACTCAGCTGTTTGCTGGAACATATATAAGACAGTGCCTCCTGGGAGGTTGCTCCAGATCTTCAGAGCAACCCATATTCACCGGGGAGTTACTATGGCTTGAGAACCTTGCAGAACGAGGAGCAACTGTCCTGTGTGGGGAGAGACCCTCTTTGTTGGAAAGATTGCAAACTGGATGTGACAACAGCTTTGTCAGTAGCAACTTACTGACTGTTAAACATGAGTCTGTGGATATTTTGGAAAGGGTAGGCTGAAACGGAGGGTCTTCTAGACCTCAAACACACCTTAGAAATTAATTCCATGCAATAATTTATTTCTTAATCAATTAATTTTAAGTGTGGATGAAAAAAAACAGAGAGAGGGCTGGCATTTTGATGATCAATACCAAGGACAAATGTGATATTTCTACAGTTTCCAACCTGTAAGATTTACTGGGGAATTTCTTGCAAGTCATTACACCAGTGTAGGTGTAGGACTATTTTTCAAGAATGGATTGACCAGATTCCAGAATTAGTCCAAAATCATCAATCACCTCTTTGTGGAGTTCATAGTCTGCTGTATGCTCCCAGACTCACAAAGATTGCATTACAAAGCAGGAGCATGAATTTTCAAACAGAATGACTTGTGCTTAATTTTTGGTAAAAGGTTTTGTGTTTTTTTTTGTTTCATTTTGTTTATGCAATTGAACATATGTGTGTGGTTCAGACAAGGGGTAGTTAAACATTGATGATGTTCTTAAAGGATGTATTAATCTGTAGTGGTTAAACATACTTTAATATTTCAGAAATCTCTTATCAGAAACCGTAGTCATAAAATCCAACTGTCCTCCTTTTGCTTTGTGTTTTATTGTCTGAAGAGTCAACCAAAGTATCACCCACATTTTTAAAAAGAGGTGCAGAAAGAAAATGCAGGTGTTTTTTTGTTTGTTTGTTTAGTTGTGTCCTCTCCTTTTCCTTTTCCTTTTCCTTTTCCTTTTCCTTTTCCTTTTCCTTTTCCTTTTCCTTTTCCTTTTTCTTTTCCTTTTCCTTTTCCTTTTCCTTTTCCTTTTCCTTTTCCTTTTCCTTTTCCTTTTCTTTTAGAAAAGTAGATAAAGATCTCAACATACATTGGAGATTCAATGTAGGTTTTTTTGTCCATAATGAATAGGACCCTGTTATTCTTGTATTTAGTAGGTTTAATCAGATGCCAATAAATTCATCAATATTAAACAGGAAATGTTTGATATTCAGTAAGTAAATATATGTCTCTGGAATTAGTGTTATAGATCAGTTATCAAATTTACCCAAGTTATGTGATAAAAAATTGGTCTTCCTCTTTTCCATATTCAGAGTGATCTCTTCATATAACCTGAGAGACAAGCTATCCTTGGAATTTTCTCCATTGTTTAGATGTCAGTTATATATTTAAATTAACAGCAGATTTAGATGAGAAAATATGTCAGTATAGCTCTGACTTAAGACCACCATTCCACAAAACGTCTTTCTCCTACCAAAAGAAACGTGCATTTCCAATGAAATTTTGATGCATTAGTTTATAGGCATTTGCAGATTCCTTTTCAAAAGGCTGAGATCAGGTCTTGCTTGTTTCTACAGCAATATAAATAATTATGGAATTGTTTGCTTTCTAGTCCAGCCACCAAACCAAATCTTGCGCACTTGCATCCTCTACATGGTACTCTAAGAATTGGGAAAAGGAGCAACTGCTCTCATATTCTCCTCTTCTTTTACTCTGAATTGAGCCTTTCTTTGGTTTGGTAATTCTTATTTTCTTTTAAAGAAACACCTGGAAAATAAACCTTTTTGGAACTTCTCTAATACTTTTTGTCAATATGTTTGTAATATACTACTCTTGAAAACATGTGAAATAATAGTTCTGGAGAGGTCGCTGAGGTGAAATCTAATGGAAATCTCTTCACCCTTCTACAGAATTTCTGTTAACTTCTTCCCAGATAATTTCTATTAACTGAGATCCAAGTGGTGACCACACTGTTGCAGACCTGTCTGCTTTAAGAAAAGAAAGGGCTTGTGTTGTTCTTCATGCTCTTGATTTTACCAGAATTTTTTTTTCCTCAATGAGAGAGTTTAAAAATAGTCAAGGCAAAATAGTAGCAGTAGTTTTTATGCATGGAAACTCTGTATTAGCTTACCCCACACCTACTGCCCCAGCCCATATACTCAAGTCCTGTATTACACTCTTCAGATGACAATACCTTATTACCATGTTTTCAATTGTCCTACAATTGGGAGATTTAGTGTACTTATGCACATTCATTTTTATCCTGTTCATTTTTAGTTTTACTGTACTGCTTTCCCTGAAAGAACATATGTATTGTTAGTTCCTCTATACTTACAATATTTTTAGGCCTGTACCAAGACAGCACTCAGAGGTGTATAAAGAGAAAACTTTTCCTGTACCAAAGACAGCACAATCTAATTTCCTTTTTAAAACAAAGAAACAGCCAGGCAGGCAGATGAGGCATAGTTTTTCCACTCTAGAATTTTGTTCTTATTTGTCTGGTATTCTCAGTAGCACTTTGAATTTAGTCCAGTGGGATAACAGCAAGGCTTAGAAAATAATGCATGGTTAGTTTCAGGTAAATAGTCTTACTATGATATCTCATCCAGTACTATGTACTAGAAAATGTAGCTTCCCTGCTGTGGCTCTTAGCAAGTAGGATTATTTCTGCCTACAATAAATTCCACATGACCACCATGCTCTCTATTGATACATGTTTGAATGATCCATTTTGCCATTGACAGTAGTGTATTAATTAAATCTAAACCATAAAAGTTTGTTAATATAAACGGTACAGATTTTACTGTCTTTTGAGGAGGCCACTAGGAGGCCCCCAGAAACAAGAAACAGAGATAGACCCTGTGCCTTCAGCCCTGCAATAGGGAGTGAGGTCTTGGGAAACAGTAAGAAATTCACAGCTTCTACATTCTGAATTTCAACCAAAAAGCCCTATGCCATATTTCAAATGCAGTCACATCAGCTGGTATATTTCCATCAGCAAAGATCTCCATCTTTGTCATTAAGTAGTCATCGTGTGAGAAATGTTTACGCACCTGAAAGCTGCTTGCAAAATGGAAAATCCCAGCTTAAATAGTTACAGGAATCTAAGGAATAAAAAAGAATACATTTAACAAGACAACTGTAAAATAAATAGGGAAATCTTTTACTAATTGTAGTTTCTTCTACCCAGAGTCTTTAATCCACTAATGACTTAAATCATACATCCTTGTCTTTGAGTAATCTTTAGAATTTTTACTACATATAAACAGTAGTAAATCATGCATCAAATGAAAACTCACCTGCTACAAATAAAATGATAGCTGCAAGCAGAGAGTTCTTCATCTTCTCTGAAAAGAAGCATAATGATTACTATCAACATTACACTATCTATAGTCTATTCTTTACATTTCCTTTTCTAACTTCCTTTCAGTCCACTAGCTGTAATTGCATTGGTTGAATACAAATAACCTGCTTGTTAATGTGCTAGACTTTCAAGCTTCTGTTTATTAAATATATTTACAAAATCCTAACTTCATGCTTATGAAAAGTAGAAACTTTTACCCTTGCTGTTTGCAAGAAGTAACAACATGATTCTTAAATGTGTATAAGATATCAGCAGGGCAAACATAGGTAGGTGATTTAAGCATCTTCGAAGGTCTAGGGTAAATATCAATGTGAATTGGAAATACTGATATCAAAAGTAAGGCAAAGTCTGTGACTTACTCTAACATGAATGTTTGGATACTGCAGAAATAATAGTAGCAGCAGACCCTGCTTGTCTTCTCTTTCTGCCTTCTTTTCCCACTCAAAATAACATCAGCACTGCAAAGATGCTGTATCTTCGTTGTTGGTAGCAGCACTGGGAGCTTTACTGTAGATAAAAATCACACACCAGGTGTGACTACAAGTTCCATGTCTATGAAATCTGATGATAGAACATTTAAAATAACTCTAGGCACAGAAGCCATCAGAACTAGCATAGGAGTTGCTGCTAACACCGTAAAGGGAAATTTTCAGAAAATTTCAGTACTCTAGGGAAATTTCCCCTCTGTGTTTAGACAGCTGCAAGCAGAGACTGGATTCAGACCTACCTGGTGATAGGCAAATTTTTAAATTGTCTTGACAAACATAATGTATTTCCAGTAGAATATTAAATACCAATATATATATATATATTGCTATCAATACCTGTTTAAAATGAATCACTTGTTTAAAAAGAAAGATATGGATGTGGTTCTGAGCCTGCTGTACAGTGGCAGTGTGTGACTAATTGCACCAGCAATATCTTATCAGATTTTCTGAAGTGTACGTTCATGAAACACAAATGAGCATTCAATTCTACTGGGTGTTACAGGGAGTTTCCTAGTAATGTGATTGTATGGGCTTGGGAGCATGTTCCAAAATGATGAAGGGAAGTAGACAGACATGCATGCAAAATTAAAATCTCTCTTACCTGAGAAATCCAAATATCTGCCTTGACAGCACTTCTCACAAAGAACAGAAAGAGGATAGTGGTAATTCATAAGCAGTAAGGAAAAACTGACAAAGAGGTAACACAGGTCGTAGATGGAGAGATTTTGATAGTAGAGTTTTTTTGATTGCAGAGTTCTAGTTTCAGAGTAAAATAAAAGTGCCCAGATGGCCAAGGAGGCCCATGGCATCCTGTTTTGTATAAGTGAAATAGTGTAGCCAGCAGAGTCAGGGGTAAAGAGAAGCAAGACCATGTGATGATTGCTGGAGCTCTAGATCTCAGTAGGGATGTTACTTCCATTTAAAAAAAAAAATAGATCAACAGGTAGAAGTGCAGAGATCACACTACCAATCAAAACAAAGGACAGAATTTTATAAACCAGTGTTTGCCATAGGAATTGGAACCTGTTATTAATTATAGGTCAGGTATACAGTTGCCGTAGTAACCTTTTGATGTTTAACAGAAACTGAGCTATTATTTCTGAAATACCTTTTGCATCAGACTGCTTTTTCAAGTGTTTAATATTTTAGCTCTTTTTCTTGCATGGGTTTCAGTCAGAATTGTATATGCCTTAAATTTTTCTGCTATTCAGAACAGGTTGAATTATGCCATTTTCAATGATAAGCTTAAAATCACAGTAAGGGTTCTTCTCTTCGCTTCTCCTGCTAATTAAATGGTTTCTCAGTCCATAGATGTGGTTAAGCATTTATCTCAATGTTTTTCTTTATTTGCTTATTTAAATTCTGCAGTAAAAGACAATGCAGGTTATCAACCTGTGTTTATCCTCTGTATGCAGTATTAAGCTCTTTCACTTAGCCTGGACTGCATCAAGTAAATTAATAGAAAAAACAAAGGAAAATCTTTTTGCTCTACCCAACTTCACCTGTTGACTGTTACACTCCAAAGGAAAAAGAAGCTCCAAAGATGCACAGGCACGGTGATGAATATCTTGCCAGCCCCTTTGTCCTGCTTTATACCTGTGGAACACATCAAAGGTGAATGAGGCAGCCTGTGAGTTTCAGAGTCCATTTTTCAAGCAGGCCTTGTGCTCCTGAATGCTAACAAAACAGAAGGGACCTGTAATCTTGTGTACTCAGAGTCCTAAATACATTCTAAGGCAGTTTGGATAATGTGGAACAGGCAAGCTCATTAAAGCACATGCAGAGTCTGGTAGGCAACTGAAGCAGAATGTAGACTGAAAATAGATTGCACCAGCAAAGGAATATCTCACTTGTATTTGAAGTCTTACCTTTTCTGAAGTGCAGGCAGTTGAGGTCTTCATTTTCTTCTGGTTGAGTGTGTGTATTTTTGCTTCAATTGGCTTTCTGTTTATCTATTGGGGAAAAAAAAAAAAAAGTCTATATTGGATACAGTTGACCTGTTTTGTGCATATTGCAACAAATTCAATATCATAAAAAATTCAAGCTTGATTTTGTCCCATTATTACTACATGTTGAAGTCCTGAATCATTCTTCTATGCACCTAAAAAAGATCTACACTCACAAGTTATTTCTTACATAACTGCTTCCAAAAAGTAGATGTGCAAGTCTGCAAAAGATTTGAAAGGTTGTTGCAGACTACTTTTTGCCAGAGAACATCAATGTCTGAATTCAGAAAGCAATTCTGATATGGCCTTTGAAAAAAATCCCACTCAGCCCTTGGCCACACCTCCGGGGGAAACTCACTGTGATAGGGAGTCTCCAACACACTCTGTTTCATCCTTTCAAGTTCAAGTTACATTGTGAAATAGCTTATCAATCAAAGAGCTTTATGCTATCTTCATGGAAATCACACTGCTCACCCTAACGCGCTAGCTGAACCTTCAGAGAGATCTTTCCAAGAGGTTTAAAAACCCCCGAAAATAGATGAAATGTAAATAAACAGAACAGCGAATGTGGATTATGGGAGAACCAGCAATTTTTATATCTAGATGAAGATTCCTTGGAAGAAAGAAAAAGAAGAAAACTAAATAGATTTTATTCAGACCAAAAGTGAAGTAAATTCTACTTGTACAGAGTAGATGTATGGTGTCACCACTGTGATGCCCAATCTCCTTAAATACAAATGCAGAGTTTTGTCTGGTGTGTCAGAAGGAATATTTATAAGAATTGAGGCAACACGATCAGATGAGACAAGCATTTTCAACTTACTGCAGCATCACAGCTAGTGCTGCAGTTTTGTTTCCTGATTAATTGGAAGAAATCTTCCATGCCATATTTCAGACCAGTGATAAGA
Organism: Tympanuchus pallidicinctus; assembly: GCF_026119805.1. Taxonomy (NCBI): domain Eukaryota; kingdom Metazoa; phylum Chordata; class Aves; order Galliformes; family Phasianidae; genus Tympanuchus; species Tympanuchus pallidicinctus. The sequence goes on along the minus strand of NW_026294813.1, from coordinate 2,848,944 downwards.
AAACAACATTCAGTAGGCATAAGCTGGCTGAGCTGTGTTCAGAGGCAATGCCTTAAGTATTTTGATTTGAATTAGAAACAAGACCTTTCTAGATCACCTTTCATTGCGTCTTACTGCTCTTCTTAGTTGGGATAGAACTAATTTTCTTCATAGCAGTTCATATAGTCCTGTGTTTTGGACTTGTGATGAAAATAGCGCTGAAAACTCTCTGATGTTTCAGGTATTGCAGTACAGTGTTGCACAGAGCCAGGGACATCTCAGCTTCTTGTGCTGCCCTGCCCGTGAGGGATATGGGGCTGCACAATTGCTGGGAAGGGGCATGACCAGGACGGCTGACCTAAATTGGCCAAAGGAATGTCCAGTACTATGTGGTGTTGTGCTGAAGAGTAACAGTCGGGGAACTGGCTGAGAGACCTGGTGTTGCTGGGAGGCTCACTGGGCATCAGTTGGCTAGTGGTGAGCAGTTGTGCTGTGTATCATTTGCTATGCTTCTGTTGTTTTGTTTGTTCCATTTTGTTTTGCTTGTTCTTTAATTTTCTTTGGTGATATCAAAATAATTCACAAAATGTTTTTTTGCTATTTTTTGTACAGAACAGAAAGTCAGGGAGGGATTAAGTTTTCCAAACTGATGAAATAATGTCATGGTTTTTATTTTTCTCCATATCCATGATTGCAGCAGTTACGCAGGAGGTGCAATTGGTTGGACTTATCTTGACAAAGGGCTGTTATTATGGGACTAACTACCATGCTTTAGAACATCCTGGCATGGACAATTTTGTATCTCCCCATCTAGATTACTCTGCTTCATATCGTTGCTAATTCAGAAAAATCACTCGAGCAAAGATTGGTGTATAGTTAGTCACATCTCATTTGAGCCTCTTAAACATAAATATTGAGTATCAGAGTATGGCCCCTTGTGAATTAGAGTTCTGACCACAAGCTCTATAGACTTGTGGAATTCTTGGCTTTTTTCTAGTGCAGTGTGAATTCTGACAATAATCTTTTCTTCTAGCTTAGTTTTACTGCCATTGACATAGGAGTGCCAGCGAGGTTGTGACTCCCTGAGTTTAATGCCCTGCTCTCATAGGTAACCACTTCTTGCAATCTCCGTCATGAACTGAAATCATTCCATCTTAAAAATTGTTTTTTGGTTCTCTCCACTCATAACAGAGGCTGTTCCTAAATTTAGAAATGTCTGGTGAGATTTCTTTCTAGCTTCTAGCCTTGTATTTATTCCTGTCTGAATTACAGTTGTACATTTTTCAGTGAACACACTTTAAACATTTTCTTTCCTACTTCACGCTATCAGTCTGTATTTTCCTAACTTCAAGAACTCATTCTTTCCAGGACTATTATCATGTGAAAAGTACTTCATTTTCCTGATTATCTCATTAGCTTGTCTCTGTGTATTCTGATTCTCTGTTATTTTTCTATTTATGAAATAGCAGAAAATAGAAATAGCAGAAATAGAAGAAGAAAGATCTCTTAGGCTGTTTCTGGCTTTGTCCCTATTTTATCTGCCTTTTGCCAGGGCAGTTATCACGGTGAAGTCTGCTGATCGCAGGGGGCCAAGTTTTTGTTTCTGAGTTGATGAGGTGTGGATGTGATAGGTCACAGAATGTGGCAGGTTTTCTGAATGTTCGGACGTCCCAGCACAGTGAGGAGGCTTTGTTTAATGCTGAAGCGCATACGGTGCACATGTCACAGCACTTTAACGAAGGTGCAGACATGGCTATGATGCCTATAAAATCATGGAATCATAGAATCATAAAACATAGAATTGTAGAATTGCAGAATGGCTTGGGTCAGAAGATCATCAAGTTCCAACCCACTTCTGTGTACAGGGTTGCTACCCACCAACTCAGGCTGCCTGGGGCCCAACCAACCCAATCTTAAATCCTCCAGGGTGGGCATCCACAGCTTCTCCGGGCAGCTTGTGCCAGTGCCCTCTGAAAGTAGGTCTGTTCTGGTTTCTAAAAAATAATGAGCATAATAATATACAATCAAGTGATGTCTTTGATAAAAAACCAAGCACTTCAAGCAAAGCTACCCAGTTTCTTTTTTCTTGCACTACAGTATTATCAAAAAGCCCTCTGCAAACTTTACTTTCCCATTTTGAAGAATGCAAATCCTGCTTAGCTCTCTCCAGTTAGAGAATTTTACTTTTCTACAGAGAGCTATAAAGATGGCAGAGGGTCTAGAGGGGAAAACATGAGGAGCAGATGAGGCCCCTGGTCGTGCTGAGCACAGAGCAGAGGAGCTGAGGGGAGGCCTGATGGCGGCTGCAGCTCCTCACAGGAGCGGAGGGCAGCGCTGAGCTCTGCTCTGTGTGACAGGGCCTGAGGGAACGGCGTGGAGCTGTGCCAGGGGAGGGCAGCTGGGGGCTGGGGACAGGGTGTGCACCAGAGGGTGGTCAGGCTTCAGAACGGCTGCACAGGGCACCAAGTGCCGGAGTTCAAGGAGTGTTTGTACTGCACTCTCAGACACGGGTTTTGAACTGGTACTGCTGCACTGGTGGTACTGCTTGGAGCCAGGGCTCCAAGCCTTTTGGATGTCCTTGTGGGTCTCTTCCAACTTGGGATATTCTACAATTCTTGGAAAATTTTCATGGCACCATGAAGCAGTGGAGCTCTGCATAATTACCACAATTGCAAGGGGAAAGCTGAGGAAAACAGGAGTAGTATTAAGAAGTGCTGAAGAGTAAACCTGAGCTGCAGAGAAGATAAGGAACCTTGAAATGGAGGAAATTTGGATCTAATCCATTTATATAATACTTTTTTAGTGGTCTGTTTTCGCTTCAGAAACAGGTTCTTGGTAAAAAAAACAATATATAGTCAATATGTAGATTCCGATGTTCAGCTGGATATGATAAATATGTAAAAGACAGACATTTGAGGTAACAGAGAGTGCCACTGGAAGATTTAATAGGTGAGCTGACCTGCTTGTAGTTATCTTGTTAGGGTCTTCCAGTTCCTTATGAATGCTCTGAAGAAACTGGATATACATGGATGTCTGGATAACATGTTTTTTTTTTCCTGTAAAATAATGCAAGAATAGATATATATATATATATACACAAATTACAAGGAGATTACACTCTGGATTAACACAGTTTGCAGTGGTTCAGGGTCATTGACAGCCATACAGTTATAGTTAAAGATACAGTTGTTTGAGAGATTTGCTCTCACTGTGTGGTTATAAGAGGATGTGAATGAAATCTGATATCTCCATATACCACCCTGTTTTTCACAGAGACAGGAGCTGGAGGAACAGGGGAGCCTGCCTGATAGCTGAAGAAAGCAGTCTCTGACAAAGAGTGTCTAATCATCTGAGCATCCCTGTGGTACCCTGCCTCACCCAGTGCTGGAACTTATTCTCTGATGTGAGTGATACGGATTGATTCTGAGTGGAGGGAAGCTGAGATGGTTTTCAAAAGCAATGTTTCTTTGTTTCTGAAAGAGGGAAGCTAAGGCCTGCGTGCTTGACCCCACTTTTTTGTTAGCATCACTTCAGTCTTAGGAGAGGTTGGAGAACTAAGTCCATGCTCAGCCATTAATTCAGCTTTCTAGAAGTGAAACAAAGTGAAGAAGCTTTCTCTTGCAGGAGGAAACAGCACTGTAACAGAGAACAACTTTTTTTTGCCATTTGTCCCTTCTGCCTTGGGTTCTGAAGAGAAGTTGGGAAACTTTGAGTCATCAGCTCCACTCCTATTGAAGTTGCTGACTTTCATCCTGTTTGTAAATTTGTAAGGCTCCAACTTAAAATTGGTTGTTTCTTATTCACATTACTCCTTACAGAAGGCTATACCAGAACTGTTTGTCTATGAGACATAATTGGAAAAAAGCCTGAGTTTCTAGTTTGTTTTTCCTTTTTATAATGATTTAGAGGAAGAATTATGAAGAAATATAATGATTCACCTTTCTTCCCAGTATTCATTACAAGGGAATTTGATCTTGGAAGACGCAGCTATGTTTATGTCTTTTGAGTGATTAGGGCAGTAGCCATCCACAACATGTTTAATAACATCTCAGAGCCTTGCAAGACACAACAAGGACAATTTATAACATAAAAGAGATTTTGACATAAACATTTCATTGCACATCTCAATAAAGAGGGTCTGGATTTCTTTAATTTTGTTATGCTACGTTGCAAATTACATCACAAAAGCATAACACAAGATGCATTGACAACTCAAGAATTTTATGAGATGGACTAGTCTTTAGAAATTTTTCTTCTTAATCTGTAACATGGACAGCTAGTGGAATGAAAAGTCTGACATATCTAACATTCCATACTGGCTCTCAATCACTCTGTTTTCTGTTTTCCTCAGTTCCTCCCGATCTTTCTTGAGTGGTTACCAAATTACCTAGAATTTTTCACTGAGTAGGCAACTATTGGTTTTCAAATCAAGTATAATTCAAACAATGTCCATGGTCCTGTGTATGGCAAGATGAATGGAATAGAGTATCATCAGCTGGGTCCAAGCTGTGCTACAAGAACCACGCATGCTAGTTGCACAGCTGGGGTTCCTGCTCTCCAGCTGAAGTTGGAATCAGCATGTCTCTGTGAGCCCTTCCGCAGGTAGCAGAAAACCTCATCCCTCTGTCTCCTCCTCCATAAATTTTCCACATAAAACATGAATTTAAGTTAGGTGAAGATCTCTTAAACATGTTAATGTTTCACTGAGACACAAATCCATTAAAATATTTTTACTTAACTGAGTTTCTGAGTCATGAAGAGTAAGAAGAAAATAACATATACATCACAGATCTGAAACTTTGATAAGTTTCTGAGTAGTGTTGTGTAGGCTTCGTACATCTTTATATAATCACGTTCTCACTCATGGTACTGGATAAGTTTTGCACAAGAAAAAAAGCAGTTAATGGAGGGAAAAGTCCAAGAAAGGTCACATTTATTTATGCTACTTTATTACAACTTTTTTAAGGGAAAGGGGTTTTTTCATTAAAAGTAATTTAAAAAGTGAAAATTATAATGCAGACTACAAGCAATTAATTTGTGTCCTGTGCTTGGTAATCTGCTCACCTCAAGGAAGTTTATCTTCAGAGATCAAAAGACAAAAGTCACACTCAGAAATATGTTCTCTCATGTCACATTGCATGCTTTAAATAGCAAAATTTAAAGCTGACACTTGATTTGAAATACCTTTTTAAGGTCTCCATGGAGACAGTGTTGTCTTTGCAAAAATGTTTTTGCGGGGTACAAGGCAGAAATTCACAACAGCTTCAAACTTCCAAATTGTACCAAGAAACTTTTCTTTTTCTAAATTAAATTAAGACAACAGGGCAAAATCTACCAGGCCATTTCTAAATTACTGACAAAACAGAACACTGCTGTTTGAAAATACCTTTTCAGAGTGCTGAACAACGAAGGTGTGTGATCTTAATTAATGCCAATAAATATCAGCATTTCCCACTATAGTGGGAATCAGAGGCTTTGAGAATAATCAGGTTACATTTAACACTATGTGCTGATGAGAACTTATCTGCAAAAGGCTTGTTTGTGTAACCCCTACACTCCAATAATGCTAACAGTCATGGACAAGCTAAGTAGGTTAAGCTTCTTGAAGATAGATTTTGAGTTTTTAGGTTTTTTTTTTTTTTTTTTTTTTTTAAATAGGAAAAAAAAGCAATTAAAATTCCCTTTCTGTGACAACTATTTGAAAATCGTTTCTTGAAAGAGAATAAAATAAAATCTCCAGTATAGTGGAGCTTTATTGTCCTGGCACTCTGAAAGGCAACAGTCAAGAACCAGAGACAAGCATGGTCTGGAGGAGTAGAATACTCATGCAGAGACAAGCAGGGTGTCCTCTCATCAGATTTTAGATGCTGTCAGTTTCTGAGCTCCTGTCCGTCGGTCTCTTATAAAAGGAAGGTTCATCAAAGATGGTGCAGTTTTGCAAAATGTCATTAATATTTAATATTTTTTCTGAGAAATAAATGCTGCTAAAAAACTTCCTCATCCATTTCTATGTCTAGGTCTACTCATGGTACATTTTGTGTAACAGTAATGAAATAAGTGATATAATTGAACTGCTCATAAAAGTGCAAATGAATTAGCTGATTTCCCAGACACACTGATATCAAATTGTTAATAACAGGAAAAATGCAAAATCAGTGGGGAGATTTAAAATAGCTAACAAAACTTAGCTGGAGTCCTGCTGACAACGAAGTTTTAAAATTTGATTACAACCAAATTAAAAAGTGACAATGTCATTTTCAAATCTGACTCCCTAACGCCAGCCCTAGTCAGGCACATGCATCCATGGTTTTAACTGGCTTCTGAAAACCAGCTCCTGAAAACCAGCCCTGTTCTACAGATAAAAGAAATAAAGGCCTTCATGAAGACCGAAGTAGAAAATGTAGACTCAGCTCCCTGTGGCTGCAAGAGTTTGCCATGTAAAAGGCTTCAGACATTCGAAAGTCAGTGCTCTGCCACTGCTGAGATGCTGGTGGCTCAACCCAAGGGCATCTCAGGCCGGGGCGTGCTGTCCAGCTGCAGGAGGGTGGGTTGTGTCCTGCAGCCCTTCATCGAACACTAGGCAAATCCGTGGCTTCCTTCCCCGAGACTTAATGGCATCCTCTGTTTCAGGGTTTGGTTTTAGCACAGAGCTTGCTGCTGAAGGCTCTCAAATCTTGCTGCCCTGCCGGCTCCTGACACCGCCGGTGGGGGTGGATTTTGCATTTATTACTTCACAGTGACACCTGCTGGAAAAGACCCCTTCCTTAGGCAGGTAAGGTGTATTTTTAGAATGAATGAAGCATAATTTGGACACCGTCAGAAGATTATGTCAAGTTGGGAAAAGGGCGTAAAAAAAAAAGATCAGAAAAACATTGTAAACGTTATGAGAGCCACTAAATCCCCATAAAGTACCCTGTTGTGTACCCCTTAAGACATGAAGCAATTGTCAGCACTTTTATGCCGAAAGTCCTGACTCAGCCAGGTCTCGTCCTCTCTCCAAAGCTATGCATCGTGTGTTTCTCTACCGTGATTTCTGAGGGCACTGAAATCTGTTCCCAGACATCTGGGTTTGATGCACATAGAGAATGTTTTTTCTCCCGTTCCTATGTACTTTTCATGTGCGAGAATGGGCCACTAGGTGTCACTAAATGCCACTAGATCCGTTGTGGTTCCCAGACCCACTGGAACGTGCTGATACCAACAATGAATATACACCCTGTTCATCACTGGCTTTTTGCACTGGCCAACGTGCAATTTTTCAGGTTTCAGCAAGTTTGAAGAAAAATCTCTGGCTTCCAAGTAGTACACGTAAATATTCACCTTTCACTTTAATTTTAACAGAAAAATTTTATTTTATAGTACAGTGTGGTTGAAATATCCTTGGTCAGTAGAAGCTGTTAAATGATATGTGTTAGCATTTGAGAAGAGCTGCTCTGTGCTCAGAACTAATAGAGCACTAGCACTGCATGCATATTTGTGATTTGTTTGTTCATCAAGCCTGCACTCAATAGAAGTCTCTGTCTTTCTGTATAGATGAAGCAAAAGCTGCTAACCATATTCTTTTTCAGAATATTTTTGCACTTGAACATTCAGCCCATACATGAGTTAGGACTGAAGCTGATAAATGCAGCTCAGCCTAAGTTTTTGTGCAACCCCTCTAGATGGTAGAATAAGTATCATATGAGCCACCTCTTTCTTCACAAAGTTTGTATCCTAGGTTTGCTCCTCTTTTTGGGAGGCATGGGTGTTCACAGAGAGGGAGGCTAGGGATACAGTGGCCAAACTGTTTTGAGAAGTGGCAGACAGGCCAAGGGTTGTGCCACCAAGCACTTCTGTACCGCCATAGGGACTGAGTCACAGGATGTACGTTGGTCGCTGTCTTTACAGAAGTCTGTGCTGGAGCTATTAATGCTGAGCTCTGACTGCTGACCCAAGGTGTAACCCTGTCAGACATCATTTCCTCAAGCTAGCGGAGACAAGGACCTCCTGGGGAAACCCCCAAAGATATTTGTGTTTCTATAGTTAACTATTTGACATTAAAAACAAGTTGGAAGTATATGTTGGACAGTGAAAAATAAACTGAATGCTGAATAATCATTGCTTCTGCTGTGGGAGCAGTAGTTCTGCAGAACAAAAAGTAATGCTATTACTTTTAGTTAGGACTGTTCTGTTAGTTCAGCAGGAAGACTGAACTTAGACTGCTTGTTCAAGTTTTGCTCTTGTAACAGGAATGTCATTCAGGTTTTTCCTTTGGTACGTGTACTCTCCTTTTCATAGGTTTATGTATACATACATGTTTTTATATATATTTTACAGTTTAACCTCTCTACCTCTGAAAAAAGATACTACTCTAGCCCTCCAGATTTTAGAATTAAAATGATGGGGAATGATATAAGAAACAAGCTTCTCATTACTCTGATTATTTTTCCCGCTTGGACTTTCCTTCCCTCAGACCAATTGTCACTCCTCTCATGCACAGATGAATAAAATTCTCTCTGGCACAGTTTTTTTTCCACATAGAAAATGAATATGACCTCATCTTATGTACCTCACAGAATGTTTTAAGGTATAATACATGCATGTTTTCAGAGAGTACTGAAGATGAAAAGCAATATATGATAAATATAAATCTACTTTGATCATAAAGGGCACATTACTATTTTTCCTCATCTCTCTAGAAAGCAGTAATGCCATCCTCTTCTAAACATCCCTCAAATATATGTACAAAACAGGAATAAAAATAATTATTAGAAGATAAAGAATTATAAATAAACAAATACAGAAATAATTTATTTGAAGATGACAATTGGAATCTCTCTGCCTTGGCTCTTTTGATCTCCTTGATGCTCATTAAATTGTGGATGGCAGACCCTACCTCCATCTTTGAGAAAGAAACTAGAGTGCTGCTTAAGCACTAGCTAAAGTTTCAAAGGTAATGAGGCTTGGGACCTACGGACTGGAAAGTATAGATTGATTTGCATGCTTTTTCACCTCCCCTGCTGCTTATTTGTATTGTTCTTGCTTTTCCAGCCAGCTCAGAAATTCTCATCTGATTTGTTAATATTTGCACATTGCCCATAAGCATTACTGATACTCTTCAGGTAGGCAGGGAGGAAAAGCACTGCCCCACTGAGCCTCCATGACTTGAGTTGTGACACTCACTTTCATCTGCTGCCTACCCTGGAGGAGTATTACGTATTTTCCATAGCAACTGTGTCTGCTGAATTCACAAAAATAGGTTGTAAGTTTAGAGCCTATAACTGAAGGATTAAAAAAGGGGGGGGTGGGAAGAATGAAAAGCCATTTCCTTGGTTCAGTCTCATAAGAATATATGCATTCTCTATTTATTTTTCTGCATGTACGCTGTTGTGTTTTACTATAATTTATTTACCTTAGGTTTGCTGGTTTTGATGTTGTGGCTTCCTTTTCTTTATATTCCTTTGCTGGTTGGAGTTGAAATATGCTGCAAAATATGAGTTTGTGTTCAGGGTGGTGCAGAACTGTCTCAGCAAAAAGCACAACAGCTCACAGGCTGCTGCCTGTCTTTGCCCATCTGGGCCTGTGTGCTGTGCTAGCTAGCTGTGCAGGGCAGTGTAACACACAGGCACAGATGTGAGTGAGTTCCTCTACACCTAAAATGGGTTCTCATGACAGGAAAGGCTTGCAAAATTGAATCTTGTATTGTAGTCTAGATGTGCTGTCCTAATGTCTTAACAATGAAAGCGCACAATTGGAAAGAATTTCAAGCGTCTTACATAAAATAAAATAAAATTTAAGTTAATTCCAAACCCAGAAGCATCCTACCCTGCAACCAGATGTGCTATATATATGCTCTGTAATGTGTTCTTCCCTTGTTCTGATGTGTAATGGTTCTCCCTTCTTTTACTGGTTCACTCCAGTACAGCATGCTGAAGTGTAATGAATGATACTTGTGAAGTGCTTCAAAGATAAGCTATGGAAGCATATATGTCTATCTGCTAGTGGCTACTGCGTTCATGACATATTCAAGGCACAACATGTGAGAACTTCTCTTGCAGGTGCTCACTGCTCTGCTCTCTGAAACGGTAGTGGTGCACAGCTGAGATGGATGGCAAGAGTCTCTGAAATCTGTAACCTAAAATATGATGTCACCATGCTGATTTGTTATTTTGGCATGTTAGACAAATCAATAAATGTGGCAATGGTGATAAATCCAGTGAGTTTTTTTTTCTGCGTCTGATCTTGTTCATACTGGTGAAAGAGTTTGAAAGGTTTTAAAGGCAGAGGGAGTTACAGCAAGACAGAAAACAAAGTTTGCTTCTAGACAGCAATACTAGCATGGAAGCTTTTTAAGTGTAACATACATCATCTATCTCTGCACATAAGCTCCTGCTGAGGCTGAATCCTAACTGGGACAAAAGCATAGCACAAGGAAGCTGCTAGTGCTTAAATATGCAGCATTTCTCCCTCTTTCCTGCCTCCTTTAAGGAGAGAGCAGTGAGCAGATCACATTCCCAGTAAACAATGCTTTTTTAATGGAAACAAAGTTTCCTTGCAACCTAAAAAGGAGCTGCTGAGCATACGTTTCTATTGACTTTTTTTTTTTTTAAACAGAATGGAAAAAAATAGAAAATGCTTCTTTGACTAGGACTCCTATAGGCTCATTAAAAGTTGTTTGTGAAACTAAAACACCTCCTGTTACCCATTAAGCCAGATCACTGTGAAACTATGAAAATGAAGGCATAGCTATAGAACATATAATCAGCTGTTAAAATAGAAAAAGTAAATCACGTGTGGAGAAAAACATACTGCAATATAAAGAGACAAATCAGCAGCTTCAAATAGAGAAGCAAAACAGCATCCCCTCTACTTTGAAAAAATGCTTGTGCAGAGTGGTCTGAGATTTGAACAGATTTACAACTTTCCTTTTCATGTCAAAACTGCTGTTTTGATGCAAAGATTAAAAATTGTACCTGGATAATGGCTAGGAGAATTTAGCAGTGAAATGTGACCATATCCTAACCTCCTTGGTGCTGGCTGCTGCTAGAGAAGAGCATGGGATTTGCTGAATGACATGGTGGGATGTCAGCTGGTTTTGTCTTCCATATCAGCCCCCTCAGTGATGAGCCAGGGCAATCAGAAGCCTGTTTGAACAGAGGAGAAAGGAATATCAAAAAGCAGATTGGAATTGGTGTTAAAATGAATAGTCTGAAATCTCAAAGTTAGATTACTGGGTAATGATAACACAGTCATCTTACAAAGAAGGCTGTTATTTTAAGAAATGGAATTTCACTAGGAAAGAAAAAGAGAGGAGAATAAAGAGATCAGTGCTACTGAAACTGTGACTGTGAGATGAAAGATGAATCTTTAATATGAAGCACTTCTTTACCTAATGAAATGACATTGGGAAATACATTTATACTGTAGATTTTTTTCTTTACCCAAGCCATAATGTTCTGAAGTAAACAGAATCACAGTTTTGTGTTTTCCCCAGAATCTGAAATGATTCAGACCAAAGGGACTCTTTTAGTAATTTTTAGACCTTTTGAGTAATAAATTTTTAGGCTTTTTTATAACAATATTAAATAGGATAACTTATTTTTTATCTTAGCAGAATAACAAGACACAAGAAGTATGTATTGTAAGCAAGTAATATGATGGGTTTACCATATTTGCTATTTTGTTACTTGTCTGTACTACTTTTTGAGGAGATTCCCCTGTGTTTTCATGCAACGAATAAGTGACTTTGTAGGGAGAGCAAAGGAACAAGCACAGGAGATGTGACCCTACCTAATGCAATGGCTCTGAGGCTTCTTGGACACTGTGAAGGTGACCAGGGTATAAGGACGTGTCTGGAAAACAAAAATAAGGAATCCATCTGCATTACTCTTCCTCCAGAGTGTTTGTACCATGCTGTTTCACAGCCAGAAGTAATGAACCAATAAGATCATTATTTTGTATAGGTCTCTGTAACTTGTTTACAGAGTAAGTGAGCTTCTACTTGTTTTCAACACAATTTTTTTTTTAAATGGATGACTAATTTTGAAAGAACCTTTGTCCAGAAATTTTATGTTCATGTTATTATTGCTCTCCACCGTATTTGAAAAATCATGGCTGTCGGGTGGAATCCCCAGTGACTGGAAAAAAGGAAGCATTACTCCCATTTTTAAGAAAGGGAGAAAGGAAGACCTGGGGAACTAAAGGCTGGTGAGCCTCTCCTCTCTGCCTGGGAAGATCACAAAGCAGATCCTCCTGGTTACCATGCTAAGGCACACACAAGACAAAGAGGTGATTCAAGACAGCCAGCATGGCTTCACCAAGGGCAGATCACGCCTGACTAATCTGGTGGCCTTCTATGATGGAGTGATGGCATAGGTAGATGGGGAAAGGTTCTGGATGTCATCTACCTGGACTTCTGCTAGGTCTTTGACATGGTCCCTCACCACATCCTTCTCTTTAAATTGGAGAGATATGGATTTGAAAGATGGACTATTCAGTGGATTAAGAAATGGTTTGCTGATTGCAGCCAAAAGGTTGTGATCAATGATTCTATGTTTGGGTGGAGATTGGTCACAAGTCCCTCAAAGATTGATCTTGAAACGGGTGCTCTTCAACATCTTCATCAATGACACAGATGATGGCATCAAGTGCACCCTCAGCAAGTTTGCAGACGACACCAAGCTGAGCAGTGCAGTTGGTACAGTGGAGAGAAGGGAAGCCATCCAGAGGGACCTGGACAGGCTGGAGAAGTGGGCCTGTGAAAACCTAATGAGGTTCAGCAAGGTGTTGCACTCCAGCCCGGGCAATCCCAAGCATTTATACAAACTGGAGGAAGATCTCCTTGGGAGCAGCCCTGCACAGAAGGACTTGGGAGTCCCGTTGGACGAGAGGCTGGACATGAGCCAGCAGTGTGTGCTTGCAGCCCAGAAGGCCAACTGTGCTGTGGGCTGCATTAAAAAAGGGGTGGCCAGCAGACAGAGGGAGGTGGTTGTCCCCCTCTACTCGGCTCTTGTGAGGCCCCATCTGCAGTACTGCGTCCAGGCCTGGGGACCCAGTACAGGAAGGACATGGAGCTCTTGGAGTGGTCCAGAGGAGGGCCACTAAGATGATCAGAGGACTGGAGCATCTCTACTATGAAGAAAGCTGAGAGATGCCATCCCTGGAGGCATTCAAGGCCAGGCTGGATGTGGCTCTGGGAAGCCTGATCTGGTGGTCGGCGACCCTGCGCATAGCAGGGGGTTGAAACTAAATGATCATTGTGGTCTTTTTCAACCCAGGCCATTCTATGATTCTATGAAAACTTGGGACTACTTTGAATATTGAGTGCTGAGTTGAACCCCAGTGAATATCTGTATTCCAGGAGGAGAGCTGACCGTTGACTATGCCTGCTAATAGGCGTATGCTGCTTTGGAATTTATGTATGTAAGTGATAGGCTTGTTTTATAAAAAGAAAAAATTTTGCGATGTTTTGTAAGGAACTGCTAGTCCTTGTACTACAGATTGACTGTGTGGTCTTTAAAAGGGATTTGTTTCTTTGTTTCATATAACATGTGAACACGCTAGGTGGCATCCAGCAGTAGCCTTCATGCACTGCAGTAAATCAGCTCCCATGGCTCGTGCACTGCTCAAGCAGGCAGCAGACGTCTTCTCCCGGTGCCAGTCTGTGATCCAGGCCCCAGCATGCAGCCTTTTTGTGGCAGCACAAAAGGAATGCATTTTTCCAATGGATTCTTTGCTTGTCCAGGCATCACAGAGCTGTTCTTTCTCCAGTGGAAATCTGATCCCTTTTGTGTGTTTTCTAAGCAGTTTCTGTAACTGAAATAGAAAAATGAACATTTTCCTCCTTTTGAAGTTGCCCTCAGAGCAAAATGCCACCTCCCACTGCCATGTCATTAATACAGGTGAACACTGCACCAACGAGCTTGTCATTGCAGGAGGCACATTCATGTAACCAGATGAGCTGCCTCAGACAAATCTGTTTCTCTTTCTTTGTGTGACCTTTTCCCTGTTTGCATTCTCTATCAGCATAGGTATCTTTTGTAGCTCACAAATTACTTTCCTGTTCCACAGCAGACATCTCAGCTGTGGCTCCAGCTCTCCCTTCCCACCAAGTGACACATCCATCTGAAAACTTGTCCCATCAGACTCCTGCACTCCCACAGTGCACAGAGCTGGGTAAGAGATGGGCAAGATCCAAATTGATCCTGAAAAAGGAAATCCTTGCATGCCCCATCTCAAGTCTCTCTACGTCCTCGTGCTTCAGATGCTGTTTTTCTTTCTTCTCCTGCATGTCTTTTGCCCTCAGCCTCTCTTGAGCACTGCAGTGCCGTGGGGCTGGCAGTGTGACGTCTGAATGCCTGAGAAAAAATCTGAAAATCTGCCTCACTCCAGAGATTGGCTGAAGGCAGGAAAAACTTCTCTGTCTTTTTCATTTGGTAGGTGAGAAAAAATAAATGGAAGGACATCTGTTACAAAAACACCATTAATTGCATGAACTGTGATTAGGTGCTTTAAGAACCCAGGAATCCACTTGGACCTGTGCACTCTAGAGGCTTTCCCAACCCAGATGCCTGCCCTGCTCTTTCTGCCTTGAAGCAGAGAGGTAGCAGCTTGGGTGGTATTGATCTGGTTTTCTCTGCATCCCTGTGCTTGTGGCATTCTCACACAGGTAGATTGAATGCTGGGAGCTCGCAGCCATGAAACCTCTGTTTTCATTATCTTGTTGCATGTGGATTATTGATGAGAAACCAGTGCTATTTGTACCATGTTACATATTTGCATGGCAACAGAAACTCAGATCTTAGCAAATACAGACATAAAGAAAACATGCTATGAGTAAAGAAGCCTTTTTACAGTTCTGTTCAGTGTACAATATTGTACAAAATTCACACAACGAGAAATCCTGTGAGTCAGAACCTTGCCAGACGATTTGAATGGATGAGCTTTTCTTGTTGCTGCCAGTGGGTCCAGTAGGCATAAGCAAATGAGCTGAAAACCCAGCTTGGTAATCTAACCAGGATATCAATTGCTTGAATAAAACAAGAGATGGTCTGCAATCAGTAGACTTTCAGAAAGATGCAGTTAATTTGCATCACTGTTACTGAACGAATATTAGTCTTGCCCTCTTTGTGTAGTATTAAATCAACAGCTTGCTCAGAAATAATCGCTGAGACAGGGAATGAGTAAGTCCCCTGTGTGCACTGGGTGTTGGTTACCTGAGCAATACTCAGCCTAACACGTATCTCTAAGGAACATTTTGCCTTCTGCTGAAGACAAAAAAATTAATCCTATTAATCCTTTGGGATCATAGTTTTTTTTGCCTAACATTCGTCCAGTCAAAGAACTGTGATTAAAAGCCAAGTTTATTAATTTATTCAGATTAATCTGATGAAGAACTTGCTGTCTAACTGCTCTGTATTCTGTAAAGATCACAATTAATCTTTGCAGTACAAACAGTCCTAGGGCATCTTTTAGGGCATTTGAAAAACTTCAGCTGTAAGATTGACAAACCCTGAAGTGTCATCTAAATAAATAAATGATATTAGACCTTGCTGGCTTTCTGCATGGAAATTTGAAAATATGCCTTCAGTCTGCTGTGCTTGATTTACAATTCTTTCATGGGATGCTCGCCTACAACACAAAGCAAAACAATTTATAATAAGGAACCTCTAAAATATGAGTACAGTGACACGTATTAAAAAAATACCATAAAGTATGTAGTGGGTAGGCATCAGTCACTAATTCTTAATTCCTAGGAAAATAATTCAAGTTTTTATAAAGTTTTAATAAAGCTATAGTCTAACCATACTGGAATTTTGATTAAAGAAAGCAGCTATAGTAAATCTGAGTGCTGGAACTGCTCGAAGTGTAATACTGCACCTGGAGAAGAAGCAGCCCTTCCAGGAGGTCACAGTTCTGCAGCTCTGATCTCAAGATGCCCACTCACCAGTGAGGTTTTCTAGGTGAACCAGTGTAAGCACCAGAGCTTTCTCCCACTGCTGTGCTTACACTGCCTTTGGAGGTGGCATGAGCAGAAATGAGAGGGCTCGCCACAAATCAGGTACACATGATCTCATGCTCTGGTCCTTCTGAAGGCTGTAGAATTTCAATGCCTGTTCAAAGTATTCCTTAGAATAAGAATGGAGATAATTCTGCCATTAAAGTTCAATACTGAATTACTAAAAGGGACTTCTGTAAGTGAACTATCTACCATAAAAGCAGGTTGAGCCAGCCTTGACAGAAAAAACTTGCATGGATTTTACTAGCAGTCCAAAGTTGAGCTCTGTGCAACTACAGATTTTAGTACCTGAAGCAGACGCAGTCACTGCTTTAACTGCATAAGAACAGATAGGTGGGAAGACAGAAGAGCTCTATAGTGGTATATACAACTATATTGAAAATTTCCTGTCTGCCTCTGCTAAATGAATCCAGAACACTTCCAGATGCATGACCAACGTACGTCTCAAAAGATAAAAACATCAGTATATTCCATAATGATTCTGTAATACTTCCTCTATGAAATTAGGCTAATATCTACCACCTGGGAGGAGGAAGAAGGGCCACTAAGTGAGTGATCTGTGAGGCTGATGGTAAGATTAAATTAATCTATGCATCAATCTATTATCCGCTGCTCAGCGGCTAACTGGGCATCAGTCATTGGCTGATCAGCAATTGCCTGTGTATCATTTGTTATGTCCAGCCACCTTCTGGATTAAACCCCAGCACTATGCTTTAGCACTGCCAATTAGTAATTTAGTGACACTCAGAGGTGCCCCAAGCCTTTCTGTTCTTTGCTACCAGCTTTACTTTAACTCTTAAAAAATGGTGATTCTGTTTATCAAATTCGCAAGTGTAAGTAGTATTTGTTTTACCTCTAATTTACGTGCACAAGGCATAATCCTTTTTATATTCTTTCCCTTGAATAGATTTCCCTGAATGATCCTGTGGAGCAGAGATTACTCCTTAGTAGACCTCTCCTTCTCCTCCATTGCCATGAATAAATTGAGGGGAATGACTGGAATACACTGCTGATTATCAATGAAGGAAGGGAGTCTTATTGGCAAATCTAATTTTGAAAGCTATGTCTTCTAAGAGCAGAATATTCAACAGGATGGATTTTTACATAAATAATGTGTTGAATTCATTATATGTATTCTTTCAGAGAGCCATAGGGGATTTCGCACTTAGAATCACAATGCAAGTTATAAGATACTGAGAGCTGCCATATGTTAGAATTTCTGTTTGGAAGAACTTCAGTGTGAGGGGGTGCAGACTCTGTATTTATTATTATGTGCTAGTTTTGAGCTGCAAAAATAAAATCTTACAATCCTGCAGTTATTCTGAATAGCATGTTTGTTAGTTAATTCTGAAAATGGATCAAAACAGGAGATTTCATCCCAAGGAGACAGAAAGACAAAAAACTGGTATCCATTGTACCAAGCAGTTAGGTATTCATATACTTTCAAGGACACATTTTGTAAAAAGGTATTTATTACTTGTTTGCTTTTAACAAAAGAATAGGCATTTTACTCCCGGGTCTGTTTAAAAAATAGCTTTTCATTACAAATGTTATCCTTGTGTACATGAGTGAGTGAACATCCCCTTGTTTTCATCCCCTTGTGATCTTTACTTTTTACAAAAGTGGTAATTGGGTAGTGACTGCTTCTGTTCTCAATCACTATCTGTGCAGCCCTCCTGATGATAGGGTCTAGTCCTTGACTCGGGCTCCTCTGTGCTTCTCCCATACCAGTAATTTCCAGTGTGAAATTGAAGCAGCAATTGCCACTTCAGTGCAGCAGCTTCGGGTCTGTTGCTTTTTCAAAGCCACTGACTGTAGTTTTACACTTACTTTCGCAATAGCTGATTTCTTGCCAAGTCTTGCTACAGCTGTGTTTTCCATGACTGAACAAGGATAATAAGGTGCTTGCAATGGCATTCACTATGTCTGATGTATACAAATGTCACTTAAAAAAGACCATTCACCTGTTAGTTGGCTATCTGACCCTGTTCTGCAAAGTGAGAAATAGCCCATGGTTCCAGCCGTCCTGATCAAAAGCCCATTTTTATGTTTGAAATAGCACACCTGGGAAACAAATGCACAAAGTGCTCATGAGCTGTGGTGGATTTATGTGATAGCATTTCTGTGAACAGTGATTTGTGAATTTGTATTGAAATCCTTGTGATCCTATGAGTTTTGAACATAACCTCCCCCTCTCTCCTCACTCCCTCCTCCCCCCTCCTCCAAAAAAGAAAAGAAGTCTATGTAATGTGGACTATTATGGGTTAGAAGCAGAAGGGATGTTATCTTCACATGAAGATTATGGCACCATACGCAACCAACAAAGATGACATACTATCTTTTTAACTCTAGGATTTTAGTTTGATAATGGCTGACATGAGGTGGCTGGGAAGGACTTAGTGCATCTACTAAATCTGTCTTCTGTATTTTTAATGTCATGGATTGTCTGTAGCAAGAAGTAGAGGTGACTAAGAGATTACGAGATTAATAAGCAAATGTACAGTGAATACATTTTATTATATTTGATGTATAAAACATTATGACAACCTTGAAAATGTTACAATCCCCAGAGAGTCTGTGTACTGAAACACAAAATATGGTAGGACTGCATCTCAAAAGAGTCTGTAGGAGGAGAAAAGGACTTTGCTAGCTAGAAAAGCACACAGGTGAAAGAAGCTGAATTTCAGAGAGCAAGAGAATGAAGCAGAGTGGGCTATCACATTTGCACTTCGTAAGAGAGCTTCGTGTTCCTAAGACATGTTGCTGCCTCCTTCATTTAGTATTGAGTGATAAAAAGTCTTTGGGACTGCATTTTCTGTTGACCTAGAAAAAGTCTGGGGACTGATCTTGTCAGGTGCCAGGACAAGGGGGAGATCTCAGTAAAGGCATCCTGTTGGCAGTGCAGACATCTCATGACTGTTGGAAGCTCTGTTTTGTCACAGTCAAAACTTAGCACTTAATACCAAGCACCAAGTTCTTGTGCAGAGTTTTCAGTCTTCAGTAGAAGTATGAGCATGCATAAGATTGCACTACTGCTTAGAGGAACTAAAATCCTGTAATTTAGCAAGACAGGGTTGTAGGATTTAACCACTGCATATCCACCCTGCACAAGGCTGGGAAGGTTGCATGCACTGATGCAAGACCTGTAGTTATTTTTGTGTCTGCATTACAGCACAGACATACCTGAGACAGCTTTAAACTAATGAGCTTAGGAAGCACTGATGATATTACTGATCAAACGCTTCCCTGACTTCATAGGTGGGTTTTATGTCATTCACTGAGCTCTTTGCTACAAGAACCTGAATTATCTGCTATAAAACTGATTTAGATAAGAGTGCACTCTGTGGTACTTATTGTGGTGCAGACTTGTTCAAAACACCACTGCTTAAATAACCTTTCAAAACCGTGAAATCCTCCCACTCCAGGTTTGCATGGCAAAGAAGCATCAATTCATTTACCCGCTCTCAGAGCAGCACTTCAGCTCTCCTGAACAGGTGCACACTTTGTATCACTTTGTTATACGGTTTTATGCTTAATAAGAATGCCTTGTTTGAAGTAGCTCTTCATCACCCTGACCAAACAGCTCAGCAGGAATGGGCAGAACAGGGTGTGCTTGTGGATAACCAGCAGTGGCAGCCAAGTGGTGGGAAGAGAGAAGCAATTCTGAAAATCTTCTCAGAGCCACGGCAATGGTCAGCGCTGTCAGAGGCTGCCTTCTGGATGATCAGCTCCTGTGATTACAGTGCCCTAAATCTTGTTGTGTCCCACATGGTCCCATCACACTTTAACACTGCCGTTCTTCATGCCTTTGGGAGCTACACTTCTCCTTTCATCACCATACCACAGGTGTTCTGTAGCAAAAGCTGTATGTTTGAAGCTGGAGTTGCACTGATTTTTAGAGCGGAGCGGTCAATGACTTTGCAGGAGTCTCACGTGCTGTTTTGCATAGCCACACTGCTAGAAGCTGCTCCCAGCACCCCAAACAAGGCGATCAATGGGGTGCAGAGCACAGAGGGGAGCATGTCAGTAAATGATGCTGTGCTGCAAAGGGTCCTGCTCAAACAGAGGCATGGATCAGGTGGATAGTCTGAGAACCCTGCAGAGACATCCCAGCCAGCACAGGAAGAGAAGGAAATTCCAGCCACAGACACAGGACTGAGTGCAATTCTTTGCTGTATAAGTTCAACCCATCTCTGCTCTGACTCCTCTCCTGTAGTATGTATAGATCAGTATAAAAAGAGCTAAAAAATTAACAAAATTCTTTAGCCATTGTTACAGAGGCAAGTACATAATCATGCTTTAAAAGAGCTAAGAGTTCTGAAATGTTTCCATTGCTTGATTTGAGCCATTTATCTCTTGAAATCTCAGCATGAGGGAAGGCTGACTGCAGTCTCGAAGCTGTAAGGTATCTCTTCTGTTGGTCTCCCTGCTTTCTGAAGCTGAATGCAGAACACGTAATGTGTGTCTCTGTGTGAAGTTATAGAGATCTGATTGCATTTTATTTTCCACTCCTCTGGTACCATCATTCTGTACTTTGTATGGAACATGCCAAATACAGTGGTTCAGAGTAACCCGGGAAGACATGGTTGAAAAGTGCAGCCAATGGCACAAGAGAGAAATTCAGTGAAGAAATTCTACAGCAAATGTTTTGTGTGGAGGAAGGTCCGTGACACTCAGGCAGAGAGAAATTCCTCTGCTGTATTTGGATGAGGACAATTCAGATCCTGCCCTTGTTCCTTCCTTGTTTTGTAAGATGATGGATAACACTGTGCAGAGCTGCTGTGACTGTTTTCACAGGTCTCTGGCATATGAATTTGTTGGTTCTTCATCTGGTAAAATCTAATTAAACACCTAATGTGAGAAATTTAGGTTATGTTTAAATGTGACCTATCTTCTACACGGCCTAGGTCTCTTCCATGTTACTGTAAGCATGCTGGAAGCATTGACGGCAAAAATCAAAGTTCATTGTGTTGTAGTTTAAACAGAAAGGGGACCATATCAAAGGACTGATTATTGTGTTCACTGTTACTGGCATGGGCCAGGGTGCCTGTGCCCTGTCCCTGAATAAGTTCTGAGTACTCTGCTTTACTTTGTTTTGGCAATGCTTTTTAGAAACTTGTATCCCATGTCTCTTCTCCCCCCAGGGCTGAATACAAAGCATGTAACAAAGGCCAGGTCCTCTGTCAGGGAGCACAGGGCCAAAATCTTTGTTCTTGAAAGACACTTTGACTGCCAACCATGACCAGACAGGTGACATCTGGTCAGGATAGCTCCACAACCAAGAATCAGTCCAATTAAAAACAAACAGAATGTGGACAAAGGTCAGTTCTCAAGCAAAATAACTACTGCTGTATGCTGGCAGACTGGCTTGTGTGATCTCACTGCTGCTGGCTAGCAAAGGGAAACAGAACTGTTCTTCTTTATCTTAAAAGGGTATTTTTAAATTGTTCATCCTAAGCACTCTGTTGCAATGCAGCAACATTATTTTTCCTAAATAGTGTTCCAACAGAGCAGTGTTATTTTTCCTAGATAGTGATTCTCCAGTCCCATACCTAATGAGATTCACTGGACGTTTGTTTCTAATTATGGAAGATAGTGGGTGACCATTCCATGATGTTACATCAACTGGTCTTCAAATACTGCTCAGTTGAGCAATATCCTGGAACCACAATTTTCTTCCAATAATCTATTTTCATTGAATACTACTGTTCTTATTCCAGCAGCCACTGCACTAGAAGGAAATCATATTTCCAGCCCTGACATGGGATGTAATAGTTTTATCTGGATGAAAATGTTACTGCAGGATGATAGCCAGAATGAAGCTCTAAGTCATGCAGGCTTAAATGAAGAGGTACCCTGCAGGGTGCCAGGTTGCCTTTTACTTCAGTTCACAAAATCTCTGCTCTCTCTGATTTTAAGAAAGACATACAAACTGCACTAAGAACATTGATTGCTCTGATTATTATTATTTTTTTTATATTATGCTTAAGAGCTGCTGACATGTGCAAAAACATTTTACAAGGTGTGATCAGGAAGTTAATTGTCTTTGCCCTCCAGCATGCTTCAGTAATTACCTCCAATAGCAAAACCTGGAAGTTAATCACAGTATTTGCAAACTCAGTCTCATTATTCATATGCTGAATCTTTTCCAACAGTATTATCCATTGAAATTGAGAGTGTACAGGAAGTTCATTTGAGGCAGGCATTTCTTACTGGTAAGAATACCCTAATTATTATTTTCTAATTAAATTAGGCTTTTTAAAAAGGTTAAACATGACATTTTAATAGCTTCAGCTCATATTGATATTCTGAGGACACATTTCAGTTCAGCCACTTGTGACTGAAAAGGATGTTTTTCCAATTAAGAAATCTCTTTTTAAGAGCTTCTCCTAAATGACATCTATTTTACAGACGCATGTGGACTAGAATGTAATTTATTTCCCTAGGTACAAAGTCTCATAGTTCAGCAGGTAGCTCTTTCAAATTTTGTCATTACAAAATTTTAATCTCAATGCCACATTGAGTTTGTAATGTCAGACACTCAAAAATAAATAATTTAAAAAACAATTATTAACAGTTAATTGTAGCCACTCTATGCAATATTGTTTCTAATGCACTAGAGCACATTCTAAAGAAGCCCACTTAAAATTCATAGACATACTTGTTTAATTAGTAATGTATCCGATGCTTTAAAATATTCTATGCAAGAAATGCTACGCATCTGGGTTAAAGTAAGTCTTTTCTTTCATTCCATCTTTATTATGCAAATATTTGAGAATCCCTACACAGATATGGATTTCAGTTTATTATGAAAAGAGATAGGACCTATTCCACTTTACCTACAAATATTGAAGTCCAAACTGTGTATGAATACAGCGAGATAAGGAGGTAAATATAAATAATAAAACAGTATTAGTCGGATTGATAGCCAGTGATCTCAACACAGCAAAAGCCAATTCACTCTCATTTTCTAGGTGTTTTCCAAGCAAATGTGAGCATAAGGAAGGAATCTGAATGGGAATTATTTGTTATTTCTGCAAATGTGTACAGGGAATTCCAATCAAGTGCAAGGGGAATACAAAGAGAAGGAAAAAAAAAAAACATTTGAAGAGTAGGAGGAAGACTTCAGTGTGGGCTATTTGGTTTGGATTGGAGTTAACTTCTCAGCACTGAATGGGAAAGGGGTTGTGATAGTCCACAAGGGGCACTGAAGATTAGGGTAAATAGCTTTTCTTTGGAGAAATAAATAAAAAAATGTTGGAGAAACACAAAGAAAACAGTGATGTTAACAATGTCAGGCCAAACATTAAACAGAAAATTCTTGTGGCTGTGTTTCACTTTACATTTGGTAGTTGGCGGCAATTGTCAGGCCAAAACTAAACTGAATAATACGGATTCCAAATATTTTGGGCAGGTCAAAATCCAAGAGAAGCATTTGTTTTCATTGAATGTTGCCATCTGAAGCTGTATATGTATTTTTCTGTTTGCTTTATTGTGTAAGAGATTTTGGAGATTTTTGTCTTCATTCCAATTCAAGAGCAAAAATAAATGTCAACATTTGAGTTTTCCTGCACAACAGAAGTACCAGCCAGGTGTTATCAGTGACGTACCATCCATGCATTCAGATAACAAAAATCTCTTATGAACTGTGTCTCATTCTATGAGAAAAGGCTTTCCTATCTAAGATGATACTCTGGAGCAGATACATAATGTACTATTAGATAGCCTAGGCAGCTTGGACAGTGTCTGCTCCACTTGTATCCCATTCATTTTTCTGTGCATACCTGTCACTTGTGAAATTTTAATGAACGCTGGTTTTGACAGGAAAAGACAAATTACTTAAATGATTAAGTAGCCTAACTTGACCATACACTACAATATAGCTTCTAGAATCAGCTGCTTTTTAAACAGAACTTGAGAAAAACAGATATTACTAGGCTTATTACTAGTAGTAGGCACAACAAACCAAACGAGAGCTTTATTTTAATGGCTTGCTGCAATTTGTCTATGCAACACTGCTCATACTACATTCCAGTAGAGAGGAAAGAGGAAGGAGTAACTCTTTGACAGGACGAAGGCCAAAGAAATGCTAACAAGAAGTATCCAATAACCTAAAAAGCATTAAAATAGAATCATGAGATTCTCTTTGGCAGACTTTGGAATCAGCTGTACCTGGAGCTGATTACTTCCTGCTCTGTCAGAAGGTCTAGCTGTAGTGAAGTGAATTACTGTAGATGGTTTCAAGGGATAAGGAAAGATAAATGAGCCAAACAAAAAAGGCCCACAGAAAATTAAATGAAAACACAGACTATGTATTCTAATAAAAGATCACTGCTAAAATTGACTGCAAAGAAAATAATGAATTTGTTAGAATAAACATGAGGGCACTAAATGTTATTGCATCCAAATAATGTTTACATAATTTTCTTCTGTGGAATAAAAAGAGGTGGTGACACCATGCATGCAAACTATGTTCTAGTTTTAACTTTGAAAGGTATTTAATCTTTTGTTCTGCTAATCAGACAATATTTAAGTAATTGCATATCAGATTACCATGAAGGTCAAACAGTGATCTCTGAATTATGTAGCTGTTTATTACTTTTTGCAATAAGGCATGCCGATTTGTTTTCTTAGTTTATACTAACTAACAAAAAAATCATAGTATCACAGAATGGCTGAAGTTGAAATGGACCTTAAAGATTGTCTTGTTCCAAACTGTCACACACCAGCTCAGACTGCTATGGGCCCCATCCAGCCTGAATTTGAGAGTCTCCAGAGACGGGGCACCCACAGCTTCTCTGGCTAGGATTATAGTAGATATTGTTGACAATACTGGTAATAAATGGTAGGAAGTGGCAAGAAGCACATACAAAATATCGGAAATGTGAGACCTACAAGCTCAAAACACTGCTACGGTGGTAAAGAACACTTGAGCCAGAAAATATAAAGCATATGGTATAACTATCTGCTATCAAATCAGTATGAAAGAGTTGGAGGTCAATATACCATGGTGTAACTAAGCCTTCTTCAACCAGTCAGTAGGAGAAGAGCAGGGAAAACTTGGTCACACCTCAATCTGTTCATTTACAGTACTGTTTTTTCTCGTTTGCTCTGAGATATGACACTTGCAATACGTGATAAGCTCCTTTCAGAGCTCACTATTTAATCCAGTGGGCAGTCAGACACCCCAGACTTTAGAATGTACTCTTCAACTTTCTTACCAGGGGTTCAGAGCTTATTGGAGATAGGCACACATGCAATCGTATTTAGAAACATTGAACTCTTCTCACTTGATCCTCCTGCATTCAGTGTTCCCCAGTGACTCAAGGGAGGATTTCACAGGTAGCAGCCAGGAGATGAAGACTGTGGAGTTGTTCCCTTCCCTCTCATGGCTGGCTGCTGCCCATCTGACTGTGCAGTACGAGGTCACAGAACACAGAGAATTTTAAGTTACTTGCTATAGGAGGGATGAATAATTGTATCTCCTTTTTCATCATTCCAAGTTATCTGTAAATCATAGAAGCGTTGTCACAAGCGTGAAAGTTTTTTTTTTTTTTTGCTCCGGACCTCTCAATACCTTCTTTGCCCTTCTCTGAACCTGCTCCAGGGCCTCGATGACTTTCTTGTTTTGACGGGCTCAAAACTGAACACAGTACTCAAGATGTGGCCTCACCACAGCATAGAGCAGGGGGGCAATCACTCAATCACTTCCCTGCTCCTGCTGGCTGCACTGTTTCTGATATAAGCCATAACGCCATTGGCCTGGGCACACTGCTGGCTCATGGTCAGCCAAGCGTCAAGTAACACTCCCAGGTCCATTTCTTCCAGCCACTCTGTTGCAAGCCTGTAGCTTTGCCTGGGGTTGTTGTAGCCAAACTGCAGGACTCCGCACTTGGTCTTGCTGAACTTCATCTCACTGGCCTCAGTCTAGTGATCCAGCCTGTTCAGATCCCTCTGAAGGGCCTTCCTTGCTCCCAGGCACATTGCCATTTCCTTCCAATGTTGTGTCATCTGCAAACTTACTGAGGGTGCACTCGATCCCCCTTGTCCAGATCATCAATGAAGATATTAAACAGAACAGGCCACAGTGCCCATCCCTTGGGAACAACACTCCTGACCAGTTGCCAGCTGAATTTAGCTCCATTCTCCACCACTCTGGCTCAGGCCCTCCAGCCAGTTTTTAACTACGCAGAGCATACCTGCCCAAGCCGCGAGCTGCCAGATTCTCTAGGGGATTACTGTTGGAGACAGTGCAGTGTCAAAGTCTTTGCTAAAGTCTAGGTAGACCCCTGTGAACAGCTTCATCCACCAGGTAAGTCACTCGATCATAGAGGAGGTGAGGCCTGTCATGAACCATATGGCTGGGCCATATCCCCTGGTTGTCCTGCACACGCCATGTGATCTCCCTCAAGATGATCTGTTCCACACCCTTTCTTGGCACCAAAGCCAGGCTGACAGGCCTTTAGTTCCCTAGATCCTCCTTACGATGCTTCTTGCAGATGGGAGTCATGTGGGCAAGACTCCAGTTTTCTGGGACCTCTCTGTTTTTCCAGGAATGCCAATAGCTGGTGGAAAGTGACCTGGCAATTATCTGCACCAGCTCCCTCGTCACACTACTCTGGATCCCATCTGCCCAATGAGTCTGTGACAGTCTAGGTGGAATAATAAGCTTCTAACTGTTTCCACTTGAATTGTGGGGGGTTTATTCTGCTCCCCATTCCAGACTTCCAGGTCAGGGAGTACAGTATCACAAGGATAACTGGCCTGACTTTTAAAGACAGAGGTAAAAAGGCACTGAGAACCTCACTCTTTTCCTTACCCTCAGTGGTCATGTTCCCCAGTGCACCCAATAAAGGATGAAGATGCTCCTTAAGCCTCCTCTTACTGTTAATATATTTGCAAAAAAACTTTCTGTACTCTTTTATCATAATGGATAGTTTGCGTTCAAGCTGGACTTTTGCTTTTCTGATTTTCTGTCTGCATATTCTAACAACTTAATTTTACTCTCTCTGAGCTGCCCATGAACATATGATGAAATTAAATGAAAATGAAATTTAATGAACATATGGTAAAAAAATCTACCCAATGTTATAAAACATTTGGAATTTGGGAGATGAGGATGAAGGGGAGAGAAAGACAAACAGAAATAATAGATATTTTTCTTTCCTTTGGAGTTTCAGCACCTACAAGAGTCCCTTTCTAGTTTCTTTCAATGACTGTGCCTCAACACTGCTGCAATTTAAATGACAAAATGGGCATATATTTTTTCTTACAGTAATTTAAGGAAATGTAAAATTAATTGTTCAAATCTGCCACAGACATCTTATGTCTTACATCAGCCATAAAATGGGTGACCTGCATTCAGCGCTTTAACATACTGCTCTTTTTCCTATGAGTAATTGAGGGAATGAGTGATTAGGATCTCTCGGTGAAGTTGTGATGATGATAGATGATGATTACTAATTGTGATGGGGCTTTTCATGAACAGATCTATTAATACTAATATTTCTTCCTTCTAATTCCAGCAAAGGAGATCCATCTCCTTCTATCAAAAAGTCATCTGCTAATTTACTGTACCAGGAACCCAACAAGAGTCTCCTGTTCCCCTTGGTGTAAGCGTGAGACGGTTATTCTGACCCTTAACACTGCTCATTTGATTAACTGAGAAAGAAGAGGATGGACTCTCAAATGTCTAATTAGCTTCTCCTCAGCAGTTCTGAACAAGTCTTTTTGCATCACATTTAGCAAACAGCAGCTGTTGTTCAAGGGTATTTTTTTGAATTTCTATACTTCATTCACTTTGTTTTGAGTTGATATTTTCTAAAACAGCGTTATCAGGATGTTTTAGAATCTATATGGTATCTATTGTGGTGTTGTAGGTTATAGAAATCTCTGAGATAAAGGCTGAATTCTATATCTTTGGAGTTGATTCTCCTGTATGGTTCTGCCTTCTCAGAAGCCATTGTTTAAACTGAAGTAGGTGACACAGCCAAAGGTGTTGGGAAGACCTGTAAGTGTGCAATTTGGAAATGAAGCTATCTGTTCCTTTTCTCCAGACAAACACCAACAGAAGACAATAGGTACAAACATTTAAATGCAATAGACTCCTATTCCTGAGTTAAATTCTGTTTGAGATCACATTTCCTTAAGTTTAGGAATCACTTCAGCTGAAGAAAAATGATTTGGGATTTGTCCGTTGAAAAGTCTGAGCATTTACATGTCCAGGAGGATAAAGAATGGGATTTGGCAATATTTAGGTGGTGTGCAGCACTAGGCAATTATGTTATTCTGCCTCTGAGTACCTAAAAATCTTATGTTTCTGTGCAGAATAATCATAAGACATTAGACCATTGAAACTATCTGATGGTCTGTCACTCTACTACAGGGAGCAGGAGGAAGGCTCTGCTGGCAGGGCTTGTTCCAGTTGCTGCTTTCTGGTTCTGTATCTTGCTGCTGTATTTCAGACAGATTAAATTTTAATAAGTCAGGAGTGCAGGAGTGGTTCCCAGAACCCCAGGCACTGTTTGCTCCTCACACGGTACCTGGCTCACGTCTGGGATCTTTGGCCATCTCCATCAACATCTGCCCTTTGAATGGTCAGGACAAGTATCCTTGAACTCTCATGCTCCCTAAAGAATTTTAATCCCCAGAGATAATGTATCAAAACTGCCACACCTTTCTTAGTTACAGAAGCCTTTGAAAGCAGCT
Source organism: Tympanuchus pallidicinctus (assembly GCF_026119805.1). Lineage (NCBI taxonomy): Eukaryota > Metazoa > Chordata > Aves > Galliformes > Phasianidae > Tympanuchus > Tympanuchus pallidicinctus. Next base: position 2,820,260 of record NW_026294813.1, on the reverse strand, counting down.
GCAAAGTATTGAAAAGAATCATGGAATATCCTTGGCTGGATAAGACCCACAGTGATCATTGAGCAAACCATGGTGAGCTCCCAGAATGTTTTCACAGAGCTACGGTAAGAATATGTGAGGATGCTAGGCACGCTTGGGCCTGTAGAAGGAGCTCGGTAAGGGGAGCTGGACACAAAACTCTGACAACTGACCTCATAGCTTTCTTCAAGGAAGTGTAGGCATAACCCATCTTCAAGGAGATCTGCCCTGAATTCTTAAGGACAAAAATATCCTCAAAGTCTGTTTTGATTGTTGCTGCTTTGAAGTGCTGATGTTCCTACAATTTTGTAAGGTCATAAAACTGCTGTAATCTCAGGGGATCTCCAAAAATGAAAGGATCGAGAGCATGCTTATTAGATTTACTAAAGATCTGCAAGGGACTGTGAGTATGTTGGAAAGCAGGATTCGAATTTAAAGTGATTTTGAAAAATTGAAAGTGTGGCCTGAAATAAATGGGGTGCTGTTCACTGAGGACAGATGAAACAAACAGCATTTAGTCAGGAATTATCAACTGCACAAATAAAAAAGGGAACAACTATTTAAGTAACAAATTCTTATTTGTAGGTTGTATGGCTTATAAATTGAGATAAGTCAACAATATCATGCCTTATCTTTTCCTCTCTGCCAAGAAAATCCCCAGGAACAGATATCCCACAGTGGTGTATAATGTGAATTTCACCCTGTGGAAATGGGCAGCTATCCTCCTTCTTACCTTGAGACTACAGGACCTCAGTTGGAGTGCTGTGTCATACTGCAGTGTTGCCTCAGTCCAGTAAAGCATTTGGAGTGAGAGTAGAAGGGACACAAAGCAGTTTGAATGTTGAAAGGTCTTGAAAATTTTACTTAGAGTGGGATAAGTTAAACAGAATTCCTTTAGTTTTTGCATATGTAAAAAATGGGTTGTCTTCAAAGAATTTTTGAGAAGTAATTGAGAAAAAGTAGCTGTGATATGTGTTTTCATTTGGCTAGATCCTGGATTTGCAATTGGCAGTATCTAAAGGCACAGTAATCTTGAAAGGAAAAGTTTTTAATTGATCAAATTAGAGAATAGAAGCTGCTTGTAATGGTTTGGAAAAGGCAAGCTGGAGATGTGATATAATGTGTAACTATGGACAGCTTTAAGGACAGTTAGGCAGCATTTAGACAGTTAGATGAACATCTACAAGGAATTACCGGGCAACTTGATCTAGCTGTTGTGTCCCTGCTCACTGCAGGACTAGACTGCTTTCAGAGGTCCTTTCCAACTCTAAGGATTCTATGATCCTAAGATTATGCAGACAGAATGTAACTACTTCTGTTTAGGTAGAAGGGCTCTTTGAGTAGTTTCCTGAGGTTCCACTCAGCCCCCTGCAAAAGACTCACTTGTTCAGTGAAGGCAGGAAGAGAACAGCACTGAGGCAGTAAAGAGCAACCAAGCTGCTGATTCCTAATGTTGCATAGAAATATATTGTTTACAGATGGATTTCTTTCCCAGACTTCTTTCATACTTTCTTCCCTTTGTCTAAGTCTTTTTTCCCTACCGCTTTTATCATTTCCACCAATGCCTATTTTTTTTCTGTTTTTCTCTCCTCCCTCAATGTACAGGAGTAAATGAGGTTGTCCCTCAGCTGCGAATAAATTCAGAATGATGACTTCACTGCTGCTCTAGCAGGTATTGTATTAACCCTCACCTTGACCCTTCTCTGACTACTGGCTCTTCAGGGATGCTTCACTAGGCTGCCCAGTGTGTTCGCTTCAGTCTTAGAGGAGATATGCAAATATTTCAGCTCTACAGGCAAATCAATCGGAGATTGATCATAGATAAACCATTTTGACCCAACACAGAATTTATCTGGATATTCAATTACAAAATACTGTCATTGTTAATAAAGCACTGTATATAGTTCAGGAAGATGCACTCTGAAGAATGACAGCATGCAGCTGTACATAGACAGCTTTTTTTAACCCAAGATTGAATTTTGTGCAGAAGAAAATCACGGTTGAATTGTACACAAAATTGGGAGTGCAGACAAGAACAAAACCCAAGAGACAAAAACACAGTACTAGCACCTGGTGCAGAATCATGGCATTTCTTCAAAAGAAGCACCTTCCTCTATAGCATAAACAGAAAACACATCATTTAGATAAACCAGGGATCTTGAATCGTTTTGGAGCTTTAGCATTCCCTGGTGCTGGGCATAACGCTCCTTCACTTTGACCTTTCCAAAATTCTTTTTCCCTAATTTGTACTGCAAATTCTCCAATTTGGTCAAAACCCCATGTAACACCTTTGTACTCTATTTACATGGACCCTCACCTCTGTCAGCCCTGCTGGCTGATGGGAAGACAATTTGAGGTTCAATTCCTTTTGTCAGCTTATTATGTGGAAAAAATCCCGTGTTTCAAATGCAAGAAATGTTTGCACAGAGTATCTATCTGGTTGCTGTTTTGATCTGATATTTAGGACCCAGTAATTTTAGTGAGCTCACTGAAAGATCAAATAATTCTTTTATAGATAAAACAGATACAGGAATTAAATACGTATTATTGGTACTTGTGCACAGTATTATTTGTGTACGTAATTTATGTTAAGAAAAGTCTCACTTGACACAGCCTTAATTATGATGATTCAAATATATTTTTGTTAGCAATGCTACCGCAAGCTGTATTAGCAGAAAATGCCACCTACATACACTGGGGATTGTAGCCAGAAACAATATACTCCATCTTCATTTTATCTTTCAGCACGTAGACCTTTTTAAATTATTCAGCTGTGCAAACTGTAGGCAAGAAAAGCAAAACCAACACCCTCCCTCTTGAGAAATAAACCCCAAACCCTCTAGGTAGGGACCTAGCTGACATTTACCCAGATGGTGCATAGTAGCTCAAGATATTTCTTTTATATATCTGCATATGAGAAAAAAGAGCAAGAGGATTCCACTGGGGGAAGTTTCACTTAATAATTTTGATGGAAATTAATTTATTATGGTTTGCAATTTCAGTACAAACACAAAAGTGCTCTTAATTCATCCTTCCTTGATTACGAAGATGCTCTGAATGCATCCTTCCTTGATTATGAAGAACTTACAGAAAAACGTATAAGGCAGCAGCCATGACACAAAACCAGAGGTAGAATGCATTATTTAAATGTCCTAGTTGTAGACATAAGCCAGATAGAAAGCTTATTAGATTTCAGTGTTGAGCAATTAGATTTCAGTTTGGAGCTTGTTTTCATAAACTTCCCTCCCCATTAACTACTGGCAAAGAGGAAAAAAAATGCTAACTAATTACAGATTACTCTAAAAATTAGCTTAAGAACTAAAAATTAGTCTTAAAAAACTGCAAATTGTTTAATATCGTACACACAATAGGAGAAACCTATACTTAAAAGGCTGGAGAATGTAGCTTGTCATTCTGAGAATTCTTCCCTGAAACATGGGATATTTCTGTGTAGCTGTCTCAGACACATGTGAACTGAGGACAAATTAAAGACTTCTTCCCTGCAGGGATTTCTTTCCAGTACATGTATGGCTAGAATCCAGCACTGGTCTTACTGTATAGTGACCTTTGTTGCTGGATTTGTTTATGCTGCTTTACGATGTCTTTGGCACATTTCAGTCTACTGTCTTTCTTACAGTGTCTGAAAAGGCAGAATGTAAGGTTGGCTTGGAAGGACTCGAAAGAATTATTGCAAAAGCAAACCAAAATGGTATGAGGAGAGAGGTTTGTATAAATATTCAGCAAGCTATGAAGAGCTTGTTGTGTGCACACTTAGGCATGTGGATCACAGTACATTCACACATCTTCTTTGCACTCTGCAAAAAAAAAAAGTTCTTTGAGAAGAAGAAAATTTTTTTCTGGTGAAGTGCAATTTGTAGATGTTTGCTGAAATGAGCTCTAGCACTGACCTACACTGATAAAGAGCTCTTTGTACTGATATTTGGCTCAGGTTATTCTCAGCGCTGTGTCTCAGCTGATGCGTGGCCTTTGATGAAGACAAAGCAGTCTAGTCTGCAATGTCATTACTGCTACTGGTAACATAGGTGATAATGCTGCATTTCCTGACATTTACAAGTCAAACAAAGTATTATGTCCTTCATTTATGACCTGGAGGACATTCTGACTTAAAATAGGATATGGAGCAGAGCCAAAAATGGTTCAGATGTTCGTGCAAAGGAATTAAGAGTTGATCTTGTACACAGAGCTGAAAAATGAGAATATGTTGATCCACAGGCTTAGAACTGTAGTCTGTGCAGTGGGTAGACTTACTTATGCAGGTGTCTAGACATTCTTGCTGTGGTAATAAATAAGTGCTTAAAGCTTTGAGTTGTGGGTAACGCTTGTAGAAGAATCCAAACTTCAGACCTTTAAAATAATAGACTAATACTGTGAGAAAAGTTCTCACAAAAACAATTAGGTAAGTAATGTGTTGCTAGTGTATGTTAGGTTGTTAGAGCTGGGAACTGATAATAAAATGAAAGCACCTAATCTAGGTGGTAGTGTGCGTTTTGGGCTTTTGTCTCCTACATTTAGTTACAATGAAGACATTGGTTCTTGAAGGGTCACTGAAGGTCTATTTATAGAAAAGGAAGAGAAATGGGGATTTTAAGTTTCGATTCCTCTGACCTAGTTTAGGTTCTTACTTTAGGACTACATGAATCGTGTTCTTGAAATACCTCTGGGGCAAGATGAATTACGCTCTCTGAATTCAGTTTCAGTCTCCCAGGGATGCATTTTTCATAGAAATGTAAGAAGCCAGATGTTTGCAACATTGGTGTTGGGGGATGGAGCAAGATCTAGTATCCAAGAGACTTCACTATGGATTAAAAATAAATAAATAAATAAGGATTTGTGAGGGCAAGTAAAAGTACCAGCTCCATGTAGAAGCCACAGAAACCCTCATCCATGTCCTCTGAGCTGAAGGCCCAGTAGTTAGTTTTGATTTCCTAACTTGTTCGGTTTTGTTTATGAATGTAATTTGGATTTGCTTTAACTCCAACTTTCAATTCCTGTCCTATTTTCAGTTGGACTAAAGCTGAGTGACTATAAAAGTTGACAACCAAACTTTCAGGAATGGTTGGTTCTGAGGTCTCTGTTCTTGCCTTTCTAGTTTCAAGCATTTTCTGTGGGACTGACTTTTAGAGAATGGCAAACTTCCCTGTGGGCTCCATCAGCTCTTCTGCAATGTGACTGGACTTTGGTATGGCAACTTTTCATTTTCTGATAATTATAGGCAAAGTTTAAATTTGCATAGCTCAGTATAAGTAGGATCACAAGACTGATGATAATGCAGAATGCTCATATAAAGCATGTCTTGAAGACTGCTTCGATGATAATATTTGTAAATGCATAAACACAATAATATGATACATATCCAAACATAGTTCAGGAGGATATGTATTTTCTCTGATTTGTTAAAGTACTGTAACTTGTGCCAATTACATCAGGATAATTTTGGACTTCTCCTCATATAACTGATGGATAGGTGACAAGTGATTTGTTATGAATAATTGTTTACTAGAGAGTATGTCTGACAGCTCAATTACTTTTTTGTTTTACCTCATTTTAAGCCTCCTTCAAAACTCGAAGCTGGCGTCTGGAAACACTGCAGTGCCTGCCATCTGTTTTAAATGGGCAAAATATCAGATTCTTCTATATTTTTAAAGTAATTTTGATAAATCTGTTGCAAGTTTGTTACACTATGAAATTCTATCTAAAACCGTATGCTACCTCTTGAGTAGATCTTCCTCTCCTGAATTTATCCTGTTCATAGCACTTGCTTCCTTAGACTCTTGGCAGAACGTCATTCCTTCTATCTTCTGGAATTTCTGGGGTAGCCCAGAATTTAATGAATGATAAGTGAGACAGAGAGATCCTTATGCAGTTCCTTTATGAACTAGATGCAAGTTTTCCCAGCCTGCATGAAGAAATGATTAAATGCAGTTAGCTGTTTAATGTTCTTTGTCGCAAATAACCTAGAAAGTACTTCATTGTGCAAGGATCATCCTTCTGTAATCCTTCATTTCAAATACTGAATGGAAAGGTTTCATGAACATTTTTAGTTCTGTATCACTGTGAATGAATCTACCATCTTTGTCAAGTAATGAGTCTACACCATTGTTAGAATTTCACTTGTTCAAAATAAACTTAAAGGCAATTTCTCATTTGACCCAACTCCACCATCCACAGAATCTTCTGTCACCTTTAGCTTCCCTTATCATATGTATATATTTTGAATCTTCTGCCATACATTGTTCTCTAACTACTTAACATTTGTTTCTCAATGGCTTTAAACTGGCAGAGTGTAGAATTAGTCTAGATATTTGGAAGAAATTCTTTACTGTGAGAGTGCTGAGGTACTGGAACAGGTTACCCAGTGAGGCTGTGGATGCCCCCTCCCTGGAGGTGCTCAAAGTCAGGCTGGATGGGCTTTGAAGCAATCTGGTCTAGAGAGAGGTGTCCGTGCCTATAGCAGGGGGGTTGGAATGAGATGATCTTAAAGGTCCCATTCAATACAAACCATTCTATGATTCTATGATTCAACGTGCAACATTTTTTTCATTTAAGAAAAGCTAAATGCAGCTCAAACTTCTCTCCTACTTAAAGAGGCATGGCAAGTACCTCAAATTCCTAAGACACTGTGGAGTCTAGGTAAAAGAAGAATGAGCAGGAGGGAAGACAACCCCATGGTGGGAAGAGAATCACAATTTGATAATGACAACCCACTGCAAGGATTTCACCCAGTTAGACTTTGCATTTTGTTTTGAGTCAATTGTACGTGATATTTTCGGTCAGCTAATATGTCCTTCATTAACAGGAAATCAAGCGTGATGGACTAAAGGCTTTTATACCTACTGTACCTTCATTTTGGAAAGATTTCTAGCATTCTACAATGGCAACCTTATATGCTTGTCAAAGAAATGTGAGCTGTGTGAATATAGATTCAGAACTGGTTTGAAAACAATACTGTGAAAGTATTTACTGATGGATCAGACAATCAGATGGATTGTCAAAATAGAAGGATGTATATAGCAGCATCTGTTTCTATATGCTGTTCAATACTTTCATTAATAACCAAGATGATGGAATACAGAGCTCAGTTATTAAATTTGTAGATGGAAAAAAGCTGAGGGTGAATATACTGAGAATGGTATAACAATTTAAAATGATCTTGACAAATTGGAGGTAGTATCTGAAAATAATCAGATACTGATCAATGGAGAAGCGTACATTAGCCAGGAGCTATATGTTTCATAGACAGAATGGGTGAAAGCAATTCAAAGAGCAGTTCTGCAAGAAAGGACATAGGGGTTAAAGTTGGGCATACAGTGGACTAGCTCAACATGATTCAGCAGTGTCATATTGATGGGAGAAAAGACCACACTTCTTTGGGATCAAAGAGAATTTATAACCTTAAGTGTAGCCTCTAAGACATGAAGGAATTCTTCCTATTGATTCAGCATTTAAAGGCTTCATTCAGAGTAATTTGCCAATTATACATGGAACAGTTGGATAGAATTCAGTGGAGAAAAAATGGGAATGTCAGGTGTTTGAAAATGTGACCTATGAAAAATGATTGAACAAATTGGGTTATTTAACCTGGAAAGCAGAGGATTGCAGGAACACAACAATCTTCAAATACATAAAGGATGGTTTCAAAAAGAGGGAATAAACCATTCTTCATGTTCTCTGCCTAGAAATAATAGGTATAAACTGCAGCTTAATTGGAAGGAGAATGAAGCACTGGAATAAATTACCTAGAGAATTGGTGGAATCTCCATCTTTTAAAGTCCTTAAGAATGAACTAGTAAAATACCTGTCAGAAATGACATTGACATAATTGTTCTTTCTGGGGCAAAGCAATAATATACTTAATGACATATTGAGGTTCCCTCCAGTCTTGTGCCTCCAGAGAGTTATTGGATGTCAAATATGTACCAATTGAGGGATATGAAAAGTTCTACAGTTCTGTTTTCAGTAACCGAATAAATGAAGACACAGGAACTAGAAAATCAAATCTACTAATTCTAATCATAAGACGTAAATTTACACCAAATTTCTTGAATCCTCAAGAATGAGGATTCTTGAACTTTGATTATCCTTTATGGGTCCTAGTTTATTTTTGCATAATATAAAGTAGAAAACATAAAGGTAATACTTGATGCTGTGACAAAACTCCGGCTTCCTAGCTAGACTTCCTAGAATTCCCTGTTCATTTTTTTTTGCAAAACATTTATATGCAGCATATAAAATATATAAAATGATGATAAAAATGGTCATGTTTGGTCTCTTGTGTTTTAACGTATTTACAAGTATAAACGGAAGTAAAAAAGAATGCAATCTGTAAGTGGCATAGATGGTTGTTAAAGAAGTTTGTTCCATACTTGGGCAGTCATGAGACAAAAAAGTCAATCAGTTTGACTGGATAAAGAATAGCTAATTCAAAGCAAGCAGCAGCAGAAGGACGGGTTTCATTAAAATCAAGGTAGCGGAGCAGAGAAATTGCCTTATAGTATGAATACACAGCTGAGTTGTTCACAATTGGCTTGTGTTTTCTAGTAAGGAGAAATGACAGTTTTCTTAGCTAAATCCGTGCTACCCTGCAGGAACAGAAACATTTTCTTCCATTAAAAAATACCAACTCCAAATTTAAAGGATTCCAGGACTCTGCAGGTCTTACTCCATTAAAACTAAATAAATATATTAACCTGCAGAAATACTGCTGCTCTTTAGCAATGTGTAATAAAAGTTGGAATACACAATTTTTTTTACACAGAAAAACAAAGAATATTTTTCCTGTTCACTGAGAGCATTTTTTATTATGTGGAGTCTTAAATAATCAAACTAGAGAGGATCAATCTGTGGTTGTCTGTTTTTACATATGATTAAATAAACAAAATCTTATCCAAATACTGTACCTCTCCCAGAAAAACACTGAAGCTTTAGCTGAAAGTTGTCAGTTGTCAGTGGTAGGTTGTATCACAGTACAATACTTGCAGTAATTCCTTAACTAATAATTCCTAATTAAAAATAAAATAAAATAAAATAAAATAAAATAAAATAAAATAAAATAAAATAAAATAAAATAAAACATAATAAAATTCTATTCCAGTTTGAAGTCTCTTACTTCAGTTTCCTGCTATTTGATCTTGCTACATGCTTGTCTAAGATACTGACAAACTCTCCCTGTGGTATGGCGCCACGTTGGAGCTGTGCTTGGAGAGCTGCAGCCTGTGGGAAGCCCATGCAAGATCAACTGGGGAAGGATGGCATGCAGTGGGAGGGTCCCATGTGGAGCAGGGGCAGAGAGTAGCCATGAAGAGATGTAGTATTACAGACTGACTGCAACCCCCATTCTTCATTCTCCTGCACTTCTCAAGTAGAGGAGATAGAAGAGGGTGATGGGGGAAAGGTGTCTGCAGTTTGCTTTTAGTTCTCACTGCTCTGGTCTGTTAGCAACAGGCAACAAATTGCATTAATATCCCTTATGCTGAGTTTATTTAATCCGTGGCAGGCATTGCTGAGTTATCTCCCTTTCCTTACCTCATCCCACGCGCCATATTCTCCGCACATTTTCTCCTCTTTTCCTTCTGAGGAATAAGTGTGTGAGACCGGCCTGGTGGCCTGGTGGGTCTGAGCTGCCTACTGGTGTTGAACCAGCACAGTTTTTCCTAGTGCATAACACTTGGTCTTGAGGAATTTGAGGTAAGGACAATAACTGGGAGAGAGAATGAGCAAAATGTGGACTGGACGTTGTCAGAATGTTAACAGCTATGGGGAATTTGTGTGGTTCTCCTGTGGTGAAGGGACTAGGGGAGAACTGTGTGTGAATTGTCCACCTTTTCAGTGTTATAAGGATTTTATGGTGACTTTGGTGTGGGGAATTCTTTTCCTTAATGTAAGTGAAATTTGTGAAAATTATGTGACATATGTTGATGAATATATATTTTAATGATAATTCTTAAATATAGTTTTCACGGAGTGACTAACGGAAAGAATTACCGCATGAATAAAAATAAATAATAATTAATACATATGTGAAATAGAATATGTGAATAAATGTGAAAATGTATTTTCTTGCATTGCTGACTCTGGAGTGAGCTCATAAAGCTAGATGGCAACACTGGTGCCCCAGTTCTATGATATTAAGCACAGTAATATGTATATCACCATGGTCTGAGAAACCGAATGTCTAAGTATTCTACAGATACCATAAAAATACCCTTGACTTCAGCCATGCTAAGATGTAAGAGCAGTTGCAAGTATTCATTTATGAAATCTCAGATTATTCAATTATAGATATCAGAAATGGAACAGCAATACAATCTCTTACTTATTTTAAGGCCAAATCTGAAATTGTTCTCTCCTACTTTGTATTGGGCAGTCTGACCTGATCACGTGATCAGAATCTCTTCTCTGTACACCTCCAACATCAACAAGTTAAATTAACTGACACTACAGGAAAATTATAGGGAAATTGTATACAATCACCCTTGCTTTGAAAACTGATTGTTTCACATTCCAATTGATTGGCCAAGCACTTATATCTCCTAGCATGGCCTTAGCATGACCTGTTAATGACAGCCACCAGCTAAATCACTGCTTGAGTTCTTTCTAGCTGAGTAACCTTGTATTCCAAGCTCAGCACAAAGCCTTCCATTCACAGAATCAGTGAGACTTAGAAAACCTGTCTTCTGCCAGTCACATCTTCGGTAACTATGGGAATGCTGCAATACTGGTTGTTGTTTAAAGCACAAAAATGACATAAAGAAATCACTTTGGAGTGATAATGGGCACAGGGGTGACCAATCATCAGTCTCTACTTCAGCATTGTGTGACTTTTCATTTAACTTCATTTAATGCACTTTCTGTGCCCAGCTTCCAGACATTAAAATTACATGGGGTGAAGGTCTCTCATGTTGCACTCCATCAGTCTTTGCAACCATTGGAAATGTTATCTGTAATGACTTTGTTTTTTTCCTACCTCATTTATTAAAAAGTGTCTTGTTACAGGGCCAAAGGTACCCTGGGGAACCACACTGGTAACTTGTCCATTCAGTGATGGTTCCCCAGAAGCACCTATTGATGAAAACACTCTGAACCTGCACAAGGACAGCCCAGAATAAATGCTATATACTTGATATGTTTAAAATGTTTTTAGTCTTCCAAGTCTGACTGACTTTCAAAGTAATGTGCCCTAATGGCTCCAAACTTCCTGGGAATTGGTGGCTCAGTCAACAGTCCCTGCTGCTGATAATTTACCAGGCAACAACAATACTTCAGTGTATCGACATACTGCCATGTCAGTCTTCTGGTGCCTCACCAGCCATCATGATTTATCTGTGATTGATGAAGCATTGAAAGAAGAAGCTAAAGCACTACTGACAGAAAATTGCTGGATTTGATTAATTTTAGCATGGAACATGCTTATTTTCCTGTGTGGTAGCAGTGAAAATTGGTGAAGAAGTCAAACCTAACACAATATTTCTCCTGACTGAAAATCTCTTGAGATATTTTTGAATCCCAGGATTTGGAGATATAGTAAGTAGTTATGGAAATGTTGGAAAAATGAAATGTTTCTCTACAGATTTCAACAGAACTATAGTAATGGAGGACAGAATGGCACATGTTGGAGCTGACTCTGAAAGTGAAAATTAGGTAAGGTTAATAATGTTGTTCATCTATGGAAGATACAGGATTATCTGTCAGAACAACTCCTGTTAATTAAATGAAGTACTTTTAGGATCATGTATTTGATGTAAACATTATTACAGAAGTTATTAATATGATAGGATTTTTTAAACTTTAGGGAGTTTGCATATTTAGATGGCAGTTTTCAGTAGACAATAACATGAATATTCTGGCTGTCCTTGGAGCTGCAGACAGTTTGACGTTTTAGAGCTGTCAGTGCACTGATGTGTCCAACCATTTTAACTGTCTATCTTCTCTTGCACCAAAGCTTATAAAAGACTGAAGACCTCATTTTAGATTACCAGACTAAATGAGAATAAATCTAATTAACTGTGCTAAGTACATATATATATATATTTTAATGGAAAGAATGGAGGATCTAGAAAGACCTTTCCAATATGCATTCAGTTACTTATACACAAATGCATAGATTACATGACCTCAGTAATACCACAGCTGGAGTCATTTGTCTCAGCATAGTAGTGAAAAGGCAGTAGTGAAAAAACAGTTTTAGAGACTCTTTCAAGCTCCCCATCTCCTGGGGTTGTAAACATAAGCAACCAACCTGTTGTTATTTTGACACTGAAAGCCTGCTATTATTGCTATTATTTGGGTCATGTATTTAACCTGCCTTATTTTGTGTTGTGCAATCTTTTCATGTGCATTCTATGTTTACATTACAAATATGTGAAAAGATTGCTATCAAGATTTACGGATCAGACTCAAAAGCTAGAAATGCCAGATTGCCAGTGGGGAACAGAGTCTTACTGATAATTGAACAGTATATATATGCCTTAGGAAACAAAATAATTTTGAACAGCCGTAATTCTGGAATTTCCCACATCTTCTGCTAGATAAATTCTGTGCTTAAGCATATTTACTAGTTGCTTAGTAGCTCCTGAAAAATTCCTGGAAATGTACCATTCTATTGTGAGGATAATTGACTAGGCGTAAAATGCTTATTTTAGTGGTAAATGAGCAGTGTAGAATGTGTAATTTATTTCATATATGTGGCAGATACATCGAGTGCTTTTTGAAATCATAACAAAAAGATCTAATAAAAAATATCTTTATCAGTCAGATTCACTTCTTGAACAAAGTTTAATGTCAGATTTGATTGGAGTCAGTAGTGGAGAACTAAGAAAAGCATCCACTATCCCCTGTTGCGAGGTTATCATAGAATCACAGGATGATAGAATAGCTTAAGTTGCAGCAGATCATCTAAAGATCATCTAGTTCCAACCCCTGCCATGCGTTAGACTGCCAGTTTCTAGATCAGGCTGCCCAGGATCCCATCCAACCTGGCCTTGAATACCTGCAGGTTGCATTCTCCCTCAGTTCACTCAGACAGTACTCTATGCTTCTGTCCTTGAACTCAGCAGATTCCCTAGCCTTGGCTTCATTTAATTTCTTTTGCAAGAGCTGTTGAGTTTTCCAGCAGTTATGTTTCAGTATTCATACTAAAAACCACCAGAAGTGTCATTCTTTTCACTTCTCACCATATTTTAGAAATCACCTTTGCTTATCATATCCAATAACACTGAGTTAAAACAGGGACACAGTTCTTATCACCGAATACTGGTTAAATACTTTGAATTTATGGTATTGCTGCTGTTGCTTACTTGCTATGACTGTAGCAGTTCAGAGACATGCTTTAGTAGATTTGGCAATGCTAGGTTAATGGTGGGGCTCGATGATCTTGTAGGTCTTTTCCTAAATGATTCTGATTCTATGATCCTGTGGTTCTCTAAGTAGCCCAATTAAAATTGTACTGCAGGAAAGAATTAATTCCCACTCTATTACTTAGTAATATTAGCCTGGATAGAGGCAAGGAGAAAAAAATCTTTAAAGAGGAGAGTGTGAAGTATGAAAAATAAGTTTCTATACATGCTGAAATTGGATTCCACAGGATGCATCTTACAAAAATACCAAAGAGAGTTATACAATCCTTTTATCTGTCACATTAGGCATAACACTTACGATTTATTGTGCTTGGGGATTTCTTTGATTTTTAATGTTGCATTTATCCAAACCAGTGAATAGTGAACTCCAGATGGATTTCTGTACACTCAATTTACATCTGCATACTTTAAATCCCATTCTGGTAATTAGCCATAGATAGTCAGGTCTATGATACATAAAATATTCCCTATGCTAGTCTACCTGGATCTGTTTATCTACTTCGAGTTTTTTTATTACTCAGTATCTTAAGTAGAACAAGGCCCAGATTTGGCCCTAACCCCAGCAAAAACATGCTGTTGGTTGTATCTGTAGCATCACCTCACAGAGTAACGCTTCCTGGTGAAACATAATCAGCATCTCACTGAGCCTGCACTGTTAAAAAGACAGAATAAGAAGAGATTTAAGGATACAGAATGATATCACAGAACTGTAGGGTTTGGAATGGACCTCCAGAGATCATCGAGTCCAACCCCCTGCCAAAGCAGGTTCCCTACAGCAGGTCGCACAGGTCGGCATCCAGGCAGGTCTGGAACATCTCCAGAGAAGGAGACTCCACCACCTCCCTGGGCAGCCTGTTCCAGTGCTCCGTCACCTCACTGTAAAGAAGTTCTTGTGTACATTGCTGCAGAACTTCCTATGCTGCAGTTTCCGGCCATTTCCCCTTGTCCTGTCTCCACTCACCACTGAAAAGAGTCCGGCCTCGCCATTATATGATATGATATGATTGATTGTTGAGGTCTTTTTTAGAATGTTTTAAGTTGGAAAATTTGTTTTATTGTCAGAAGAGGGGGTACACAAAAAAGGGAGAAAAACAAGGTTGGGGACAAAGGGAAATGAAAGGGGTTTTTGGCAGGCCTTCATAAAGGCTGGCATGGGGAGAGAGCTGATGAAATCACTGTGGGATGCACACAGTCAACTGGATAAAATAAAATTAGTAAAATCTGTCATCACAAAAAGTTAACCAAATTTTTCCAAGAGTCTATAAGCAATCAGAAAACTAACCCAAGTATATTCCCCAAAACAAGATTTAATCCACAAGCAAGTCTCCAATGGGAAGGTGATTTTTCAGTCTTCTAGATTTACTAAATCTCATTATTGTTGCTTTGCACTTAGAATTAAATATATAGCATTTTCAGGCAAAACTACTTGTTATATAAGTTACAGAAAGTTATCAGCTCAGCCATTTTTCCTGTTTGAACAGAAATTTCTGAATTCATCAGAACTCAATCTATTCCAAGACTGTGTGTGCTTATGTGTTGTTGTGCAAGTACAGATAATTCAGCTGGATGTGTGCATACATTACAACATTTTTAAAAGCATCTCCTCCTGCAGACTAGAAAATTTTCTACTTGTATGTTTGCTTTAATTCAGCTAAAACTGGCTGGACAGCTTTGTTTGCTGTCCAGACAGTATTTCAATCCTAGCTTCTGCAGAGATCTCAGAAAACATGCAAGACAAAATGAGAGGCTGCTTTTGCATTTTGTTGTTCACAAATTGAAATTACTGAAACTTTTATCAGTTGTTCCAAATTTTTATCAATCAGAAACATTACAAAGTTAGAATAGTAAATTAAGCTGATAACTAGAGCTCTTCTGCAACCTTCTGAAATTCTTATTTATCTGAAAACAAATACTAAAATGGCCTCCTAATAGATACTATGCATTTCTGGCTCTGAATGAAGAAACAAAAGCTTATCAGCATATGGTGTTGCTTCATGTTCGTGCCCTTGTAATTTCACCTGATGAAAACACTGAGAATCACATATATTTACCTGGCATTTCTGCAATCAATTACACCTGGGTAAACTGTACATTAAAATGCTCTATTCTGACTTAATATTGTTTTATTCACCTTTTTCTATAGTTTATAAGAATATACAAAACAAAGACTATGCTTGGACCCTGTGTCTTTAGGAGAAGATCTATCAGAGGATAAATTACAGGGCAATCACCACTAGCAGGAAAAGAGTTTTTTTGGCTTTTCTGTCTCTCCAGGCAGGAATTATATGAAATGTCTTCATGTCTTCCATTCTACCATTTGGAAAATCAGCAGATGTGCATCCATAGTCTATCTATCTGCTTCCACTATGAATGATAAATATATTTTACATTCATAAAAGGGGAAGCACATACCTTCAGCATGGCTTTTATTAAAAATTTAAAGACAGCACTACAGGAGTTGCTGGGTGAAAGAGCACAGTGCACATCTCCTGTGCAACTGCATCCATATCTGCACAGTCTGCTCCTCAGCACTTTCTGCTTCTCAGGAGGTGGATGGGGGCGGTGGGGAAGAGCAGCTTCTTTGAAGTGCAATGCATTATTTTGGAGATATACTTAGCATAACTCTTCACATTGCTTTAAATTGCTTGTCATGATTTGGGGGGGGTAGGGCACTGCTGGCAGAGTGCCACAGCCTGCTGGGCTATGCTGTGTTTGCCTAACAAGCCTCATAAGCTTTCATTAATGTTACACAGAACAGTGCATACAAAACTGCAGCAGAGGGTCTGTCAGAGCTGGTACATGTCTTGAGAGAACAGATGTTACGCAACAAAGTCACATTTGTGAGATCTTTCCAAACTTCAGATTTGCACCACACTACTGCATGTGTACAATACTGGCTCCTTCAGTCTGTTTGTGCCAGAAGGAAAGGAGTGCAAAGTAGTCATGGTCTGCCAGTATGGGAGATGTCTGATGAGGGATATACAGGATTTTTAAAACAGAGAACGGCAGGTCTGTAGATATAGAAATGCTCAACAATAAGACCAGTGAGAGGCTTCCACACAAGCAGTTTGACAGTGAAAAAAATCATTTGTAACATTTGCAAATGCTGAGCAAGCAGCATAAAAATGGAGGAAGTTTGCTCTGAGTGGATGGCTGGGGGGGTGTATATGCAGTCCTTTCGCTCTTGGTCCAGTGTAAAGAAGAGCACTGTTGCTGCTCACCTGCCTCTTGGTGGCTCCACAGAAATTCTTGGTCTTGGCATGGCACCAGTCCATGTTTGCATGGGGAGCATCAAAAGCCTCTGCAGCCTGCTGGTTCAGCTGCTGTGCAGGGAAGGAGCCATGGTTGGCCGCTCTGGCACATTCTGCTTCTCACAACATGGGAGTTTCTCTGGTCCCTCTGGACTGAAGAATGCCAGCTTTGAGGCAGATGGCATCTCAACAGAATGCAATAATGAGGAAAGAGAAGCCTAGAGAAACAGAATTTTCCTAACAGCATTTTCTGTTTTCTCCATTTACTGTCCCTAAGCATTCCTATCATCTCCTGGCCATAGCAAAGCCATGCTATGCTCTGCCATAGCCTTCCCAATGGGCTTCTGACTTCATTTTCATGCAGCCTGCATGCAGACCAAGACAAGTCATACTCATGCTGTGTTTTGGCAGCAGCACAATAGAGCGTGTCAGTTATCCCATCTGCCTCTGTGTCCATCCATACCAAGCACTTCTAACAAACACGTCTTCTCCAACTCATTACGTGTCATGCACAACCAATGACCTTCCAAGACAAGATATTAATAGGAAAGACCTAGCATTCTTAAGTCATGCATGCAGTACACTGAACTTGCTGCTGGTGAGATGTAGAGTGTGACAAGGCTCAGAGAAGCAAACTCTGAGCTTTCTGTGAAAGCTGTCCCAAGCTTGACACTCTGGAACACTTCAGCCCCTATTCAGTCCTTCACACCTGAACTGCTTGAGAGCCTGAGCATGCAGCATATGACTTACATCATAGTGGTTACATCTAACTGTGTAATAGTTGTTTTTCTTCTGTCTTTTTGAGATTTTCAGGGCTGGAAAAGAGAGATTTGTGTCTCTTCGTGTCTGCAAAACTGAGCTTTGCAGCTCTTAAATGTCAGGAAAGATTTCAGGTTCCAAGATTTTCAGTTTCCATGTCCCGGTTTTACAAAAGGGAAGCTCAGAGAGATGAAGAAGAGGAATCTTTGGTCAGGAGTGAGACACCAATCCTGCCCCACCTGTTTATAGAAGTGCTTCTAGCTAGCAAATCCAGATCTGGGGGGTGCATTGCAAACTAGAAAATCCTAAGTTTATGGAGTAGGCATGAGCACACCTCTGGTCATTGGTGAAAACTGTTAGTGACTGAGACAATGTGATATAACCGGTATAGCCAGTAACCGTATAACCAGTAACAGTGCCAGATAGCCCATAATCTTTCTTTGGATTACAGTATGATGTACTTATACACTTATTTTGTCTTGTCTGTTGTTTTATTGGATTGCAAACACAGTTAACAAAAACTAAGCATTTAAAAGTATATATATAGAAGATTTAAAGACCAAGATCCTTCCTAGCTGCGCCAGTGGCACAGCTTAGGATATAGGCAGCTTGACCTCTGACTGTTAGGGCCGACCTTGTCTAAATCGGCTTCCATGCAGACATCTCCTCTGTCTCTTCGTTAGCAACAGCTCCCTTTAGGGCTGTTGAGATTTGCTTGCTCTCCTTTCTTTCCTTGTTAAAGCTTCCTTCCTGTTCTCACTTGGATTTATATCTTTAAGGCCTAAGTCCTCTTTTCCTCCCCAGCTTCCAGAGCTGGACTGTAAAAGTGCAAGTGTCTGTATGCAGCTTTGATTTTTCTCTTCCCTTTCCTCCCATTCCCACTGGCTTTCTTTTGTGTCCGCTTTCTAGTGCATCTTTTGGTTAATACTTCTCTTGTATTTTTCATATTTTAAAACAGTAAAATGTGATGAAATACAGAATTCATTACCTGTGATCTCTGTATATAAACTAAAGAATTTCAGCTGACAATACTAATGGTGAATCTGGTGTCAAAATTTCTTGTTCTCAGACACCATTGCATTCTCCAGGCTCTGTGTCACTAGGTGTCTCAAGTGCTTTCCAGAAACTCCCCAGCTTCTTTTCTCCCCCGCTGCAGGACAGCAGCTTTCTTGCTGTTACATGGCCACAGACCAGGCTGTACTGCAAATGCGCAGCACACAGGGCTGCCTGGGAGAAGGGAGTTCTCTGAAAGCCTGCTGTGCTTCTCAGTTTGCAAGCAAGTGGCAGTTCTGTGGTAAGTGTAAGGCTAGATTCCTTTCAGAGGGTGTAAGCTGTGTGTCCTTTTGGGTACGGTAGGGCTGTGTTTGTGCTGAGAGCACCATCTGCCTGTCCCTGTGGCACCCACTGGAGCTGAGGCCTGCAGGCTCCCCTCCCTCCTTGCTCAACCCAGGAGCACCCTCAGCTCTCAGCACAACATGAAAGTTGCAGCCCTTGACATGAGGCTTATCATTTCAAACCTGGTGCACAGCAGCACTTGGTAAATAGTCCCTGCCAGTATGTGAAAGTCTCCTGCTATCGGAATTAATCGGCTTGTCTTGGCTGTGATGAGTTTGCAGGTGCTGTCAAAGTTTGCAGGGGCCACTTTTGGGTAGGGGATGTTATTTGTGTATTGTGTCTTTCTTCCGGGAATAGCTAGTCCTGTCATGTGCACATCGAAACTTCCCTCTGGTTATTTAGGAAGGAGATCAATAGTTCTTAAAAGGGCCTCTGCTTTTCTGTTCAAAATACACATTTTAAAGTGTTGGCTGGACACTGTCTCCTTACTTCTGGCTGCTGGCACATCGGTATTTATTTTATCCTAGATTTAGAAATAAATAAAAGCCTACCTCTTCACACTGACAGAAAAGGAAAAACAAACAAACAAAAACAAAAAAGCAAAAAGAAAAAAGAAATAAAAATGAAACCAGAAGAAATCCAATTTACTTTGCTTTCAGATAACTTGATGGTTAAGTTCCTAAGCATCAGAGCACCTGATATTAATTATGAGCACTGAAATGAATGCCTGTCATTTGAGCACAGAGGTAATGTATTCTCATTAATGGTATCCAGTTACTGACACTTCAAAATATTGCCTATCAAAGCTTTCACAATGCAAACAGAAAAGCAGAATATATTCTTAGATCTGAACTAGGTGAATTAAAATAAAATCAATTTCAATGCATCAATGTATATTATTAATTTTCACTTAAAACCTTATCAAATGGTATTTAGCCTGAGTACTCCAGTGAGGCTAGGTGCTCTAGTTACTGAATTGCACTGGATGCTTGATATCCTATTTTCATGAGAAAAATTGCCTGGCTAAAAGAATAATTACTATGCTAAATATTACTGCTCTTTCCTCTTTCTGCAAACAAAGCTGAATAGCAAAGTGATTGGTATATAAAATGTGTCTGTATATGGGAATAAAGAACTGAAACATTGGCAATAGGAAAGCTTTGCATTCAGTATGTAGTGTGAAAAGACATTAAAATATTGCAAATCAAAACACTCAGCTAAGATGCTATCTTTTATTTTATGAAGAGCCATAGTACATTAGTCAGCTTTGTGGGGAAAAAAAAATGTGATTTAAAAGTTACACACTTCACCAGTACATAATAAGGCTTACAAGTCAGAATACAGCTTCTTTTGTTCTTTCCATTTTAATATAAACTCTCTACACGTGCAGTTTTCCTTCCTAGAACTTTCCAGCTGACTTTCTTTAAGGTTAAACATGCTCCAGCATTTATATGTGGGCTAGGAGGAATCTGCTGTGAGGAGCTAAAAGAATTTCCAGCATTATAACTTTTCTGTTAGGGATGAGCTGAGATGGAAGAATACTGCTTAGAGTTACTTATGAAGATCCTTTAAAGCTCAGCCTGAAGAGAAGTCGGTGATCACTCCCTCCTAAGTCAGGCACATAGCTATGGATCGCTACTTCATTCTCGCAGGCTGATTAAGCCTTGCAATGACTGTGGATGGTTATCAGGTAGAATGGTATTCAAAGCACCTTTTCCAGCATGCGAAAGAGTTTGTGTTCAATTAAACTGTCTGCCTGTGATGCACAGCTAATGTGGACATCACTGTGGGACGTGCTTTCATAAAAACTTCTTCATTGCAGTCAGAATCTCCATCCTCGGGAAACAGAGTGGTCCAATCCTTTTAAACTCCATTAATCTCAGGATTATCTGGAGACACACAGGCATTCAGCAATTAGGTCTTATATGAAACATATGTTATTTATTAAAGTAATATGTTAACAGTTTTATTATTCATCAAAATTTATTTGTAACTGTGTCCACATAACGAGATCCTCATGTAGTACATTATTAACATGCAGAAACAAGAGTTTAAATATGTTACAGGTAACCTTTACCTATAGTGCCTCGTGCTATTAAACATAGCTGAAGCAAAAAATGACCCACTAAGCTTGCAACCTTTTTTTTTTTTTTTTTTTTTTTTTTTTTTTTTTTTTTTTGTGATGCCAGAGAGAAAATGCTCACTGGATATTTGACATCTAATTTTCAGTAAGTCTGTTCTACCAGGAAAAAGAAATTGCTCAGGTTTTCCATGCTGATCTTTCTTTCCACCACATTGCTTTAAATATTGCTGACCATGTTCTGGCTGCTTATGCTCCACCAATGAGAGGGGAGCAAACAGTTGTACTCTGATGCTTGTATTGTGCCTTCCAAGGTGAATTTTGGGTAAGAAGTCAACTTCTGCTCCTATTTACTGTGCTACACTTCCAGACCCTCCTAACAGGTAAGTGCATTTTTAAATTATTTCTCCAAAGAGCTGCAGTACAGGAAGTACCTCTTCATGCATCCAACCATAATCTGACTTCCATAGATTTGCTGGGGTTGAAGACTACTGGACTTTGAGAGTTTTTGAACAAAAATGTTGGGTAGAATTTATTAAAACAAGAACCTACAGAAAATTCAACACAATTGGATTTGATTTCCATTGAACTCTTAAGTAGGAATTACTCTGTTCTGCCTTAAAATGATGTAGGATAAGTCATTTGTCTTTCATGATCTACAGTTTCCTACATACTTTCTTTGTTTCTTTGCCTAATGATTCATTTCAGCAATACGCTTAATCAATGTTTGCTGATGTTTATGGTCTAATGCTTACTGACAGCAGGTGCAGAAAAAGTAAATCCCCATCTGCATAGAAATCTTGCTGAAACTCAACAGCATGCTATTTTGCTGTAATTTTTATAGACAGGTGATTTTTCATGGTACCTCCAGAAGGTCCCTCAAAGCTCCCTGCTGTTATTGCTATTTTCCTACCTGCAGCTATCACAAGTTACAGCTTTGTTTGCAGCCTTGCATGAGGTGCCATTTTTATGTGTATCTATTTGTTTTGTTTGATGGACTTTCCTTCAGTTTCAGTTCAGATACTGCAGTTTGCGTCAGGACTGATTTGGTAGACAGGTGGCCTCCTTTGAAATGTTCCTGCTGTTCACTGAGGCAAAGAAATGACATGACTAGATGTTAAAGGAGAAGAGATCCAGTGTCCTAGGGAGCAGACTTCTGAAAGTTTCATACAGCTCCTGGGAAAATTTGGTCGTTGATGCTGCTTTTGCGAAGATATTTTTTTTCTTTCACTGCTGTTGGGTGGTAATGTATCAGTAAGATGTGGTTAGGTATATTTCTCTATGCTGCTACCTAAAGGTGGTTTAAAACTTGGCTTATTGGTTTGAAGACTACATGCAAACAAGAAATATAAGTGCGTTTCTAAAAATGAGGAAGTTTGTTATTCTGTTGCTTTTTAAGACTCACCATTGCTCTCTGGTCCCATTTTAACATAACCCTCAAGACATAGGAAGGTTTTCTTAACTTGTCTAAACTTTATTAGTGGGGTTCCTCAGGGGTTGGTGCTGGGTCTGGTCTTCAATGTCTTCATCAATGACCTTGATGAGGGGATAGTGGCCACCCTCAGCAAGTTTGCTGATAACACAAAGTTGAGAGGATTGGCTGACACGCCTGAAGGCTGAGACCTGGACAGACTGGAAAGCTGGGTGGTAAAAAACCAGATGAGGTTTAACAAAAGCAAGTGTAGAGTCTCGCATCTAGGGAGGAATAATTGCATGTATCAATACAGGTTGGGAGAGGACCTGCTGGAGAGGAGCTCTGTGGAGAGGAACCTGGGTGTCCTGGTGGATGACAGGTTGGCCATGAGCCAGCAGTGTGCCCTTGTGGCCAAGAGGGCCAATGGCATCCTGGGGTGCATTAAAAAGAGCGTGGCCAGCAGGTCGAGAGAGGTGATCCTCCCCCTCTACTCTGCCCTGGTGAGGCCTCATCTGGAGTGCTGCGTCCAGTTCTGGGCTCCCCAGTACAAAAAAGACAGGGATCTCTTGGAAAGAGTCCAGCGGAGGGCCACAAAGATGGTGAAGGGCCTGGAGCATCTCTGCTATGAAGAAAGGCTGAGTGAACTGGGTCTGTTCAGCCTTGAGAAAAGGAGACTGAGAGGGGACCTGATCCAGGTCTATAAATATCTAAGATGTGGGGGGCAGAATGGCGAGGCCAGACTGTTTTCAGTGGTGAGTGGAGACAGGACAAGGGGAAATGGCCGGAAACTGCAGCATAGGAAGTTCTGCAGCAATGTGCGCAAGAACTTCTTTACAGTGAGGTGACGGAGCACTGGAACAGGCTGCCCAGGGAGGTGGTGGAGTCTCCTTCTCTGGAGATGTTCAAGACCTGCCTGGATGCCTACCTGTGCGACCTGCTGTAGGGAACCTGCTTTGGCAGGGGGTTGGACTCGATGATCTCTGGAGGTCCCTTCCAAGCCCTACAATTCTGTGATTCTATAAACTTGATTTTTTTTCTATGAAAGAAACAAAAAGAGTATTGTTTGTATTGACTAATGATTTTTTTTTTTTAAAAAAAAGGCTAGAAGTCTCTTCATCTTTTTGGTAAATTATTCTGAATAATTTGTGTTACTTTTTTCAGAAGTCTCAAAGACTTGCCCAAGATCTGAACCATGTTGTACATAATCTTCCCTCAAAATTACTAAACCCAAAGGAAAAATGGAACATAGAGGGCACACTCTTATCCACTGTGATAGAGGAACAAAGCACTTAATTTCTAGCCAGGTACAATCCCCTGCACCTTGTTATCACTTCATATTCTATTCCTTAGACTAAACAATCTGACTTCAAAGACAAGATAAAGCAACATATAAAGAGTTTAGATAAAATAAGAGGAAAGCTACACAGCATCATAATTACAGATTTAGTAAACAAAGCAATATGATGACATATGGGGAAAGTGACTATATAGAATGGGAAAACTCCAAATTTCATGTTAAAAATAAAACAAACAACCTGCCCCCCCCACCTCCCTCAATAAAAATGTACATTTCAAAATGTATATAGAATATGAGAAAGAACAATTACCGGTTAGGGAATTTTTTTGGTTGGTTGAAGAGCTAGGTTTTTAATGGCTTAACTGTATAATTTCACATACAGTTTGAAAATCTTCAGCTCTTTTATTTGATTTTCAGGTAGAAAAAAACTAGATAAGCTGAGCTACTGGTTCAAAGACATAAAAAGAAAATCAGAAAATAATTAAACCAGGCCACGTGAGAATAATCTCAAAGCAGGCCGAAGCTAAGCCAATTGTAACTCAGGCTCAGCTGTGCCTATAGAACAAAGGCAAAATGCAATACAGCTGGGAAAAGCTGTAGGAAGAAATGCATTAGAACATTACCCATTACTGTATGGCAGAGAAAAATGAGACTCATTGCTACTAGGTTTGTCAGAAAAGCTTTTGGGTGAAAAATTAGCAACCAGCAAAAGCAAATATCTTAATGTCATTATTCTGCAGCTGTTTAAAAGTAACTAGAAGATGCCCATGACAAATATGGCATTGAATGCCAGCTATAACTGAAGCTTCATTTGTAACTTAACAGTCTGTGTCAGGAATACAGTTAAAGAAAATAAATGGAAAGGTTACATTGCCAAGCAAGCTGGAGAGAAGACATTGAATAGCTGGTATTTGTTAAATGTTCAGAGAGTTGTTTTAGAGCAATCATAAAATGGAGGATGGAGATACATGGAAATTAAATGAAATCTGAAAATAAAACATTTTCAGACCTTTTGTGCAAGCAGACAGAAAATTGTTCCAGTTCCAAACAAGAGGGCTGCACTGGGCAAAGCCCATCACTAGAGTGGTAAAAATTAAAATGAGATTTATTTCTGAAAAATAAATATTATGAAAGTATCAGGGGAAACGGATTAAGAAGTCAAAACAGCTCCTAATAACTGATCAGTCGTTTTCTCAGAATGTAGAGAACTTTCTGACAGCAAAATAAGCAAGACAATTTGTTACACTACAGGCAGATTTCATAGTCCCAGCTATGGAGCCGGAAGCCAAAATTTGTCTCAAAGAATATTAGTCTACACCAGGTTTCATTTTTCCATTTAACTTGCAAGGGAATTAAGTCTAATCCTCTGAAGCAAATTCTGTTATAAACACATGGGTTATAACAGCTTGCTAATTATATGACATGGGTAAGAATTTCCCGACTCCACTTGCCACTGTTAATGTAATTACATGCATTAAATTTTGCAAAATAAAACTGAAACTAGAAATCAGAGACATCCACTACAATTCTCCAGTTTGCTTTTATTCAAGTAAAGTTTTATTCAAGTTTTTTTTGCTTTGTTTTGTTTTTTAAATTAAATTTTAAGGAAAACAGACTTGCCCAACTACATCTGAGCCACATCTGTTATATCTGCCTCTAACACAAATATTTGGTAAGTGGCATTTCCTTCAGCATCTTCTTGTTGTTGCTATTGCTAGTTTTACCTTTGTATCTCCTTTTTCCCTATTGTTAATGCTAAAATTTTGCCTAGTCCCCTTCTTGTTATTCCAAAATCATAAAATATGCTTGTCACACAATGGATTTTTGACATCAACTGTGAAGTTGAATAGAAAAAAAGTTAAGATTTTGAATGAAGAATAAATTACAGGGAAATTAAAACTTGATCCCTAAATAATGCAAGTGAATAAGAATTAAAAAAAAAAAAAACAAAAAAACAAAAAAACAAAAAAACAACCAAAACCTATTTTTTAAGCTCTGGCATTTGAATTGATTTCATAAGCCATTTCTATTAAATTAAATACCATTACTGGTGGCATATTATTCATTCAGTTAATCTGGGAAAAAATATATAGATCAGCAGTGGGGAGAAAATAGAAGGAAGAATTTCTATGAAGCTGTTTGCAAGTAAAAGCACAAAATGTGCCAGCACAGATGAAGAGCTGGTGTTTTACTGTTTGATTCTTGTTAAGTAAAGTGTCTCACAGAGTTAATGCTTTTGCTAGAAGACACCCACAGAAATTCACAGAAGACCTGGCTTCAATACAATGACATGTAAGAAACTCTGTAGCAACGCCTGCAAGCAACAAGGTCTGAGATTTTTTGCTTTGAGAGGCATCCCTTTGAGCATGAAATGAAAATGGGTGCTCTTAATTGTGGCATAAGGCGTTCTGCACCTTGACCTTTTCTCTAATCTCCTGGATTGCTCTGGATCACCAAACGCTGTGAATCAGCCACATGTGCCCCAGCAGATCTGACTCCTCCAGGTATGTGCATCACAGGGTTCTAGCCACTCACACGGGAGCAACAAACAACTTAATTATGACTTAATTTTAATAAGACAACAAAGACTAACAGAGAACCGGCTTACTGAATTAATTTAATAATTGTTCATTTATTGTTAGTCAATACTGGTATATTTTAATTTCCCTATAAACTGCCTGGTGTTTTATCTCTCTTACTTGTGTCTGCCCAGTTGACCTTTTGACAGCATCCATTAATACTACGGTGAAATGTTGCTCTGCTGTGGCTTCTGAGTCTGAGTTAAACCGGTTTGGGTAATGTAGCAGAATCAACATGTGTTACACCAAAGTCCTGGATGTTTACTGATTGCCTGATTCCTGTTTCTCCTGTCTGTTTACTGATTTCTGATTCTCCTGTCTGCATTTCCTGTCAAGTCAGCAACTGAAGTAATTCTTAAGCACACAGTAAACAGATTACTAATAATAAAACGGAATATGTGTTTTATGATCAGACCTCAGACAGTGGTAGATAACCATGTCCTGTCCCCTTCCCCAAAAACATTGCTAGAGGGGAGTGAACAGGATATGGTTAATTTTGCTGTTACTTTTCATTACTTCCTAGATATAGCCACCAAAATGTGCTAACTTTAAAAAGCTGCTGCTTTGTTAGTGGGTACCATTGGTTTGTTTGTGTGCATGGAGTGGTGAAGGGGAAGGAGGGAGTAGGACACGTGCATCTGGGAATTTGTCTCACCTCTAATTGCAGCCTGATACTTAAAATGTGGAAGCTGATCAGTAATAGGCAGAAATTTGCAAGAGGGATTGCCTCTGAATCTGTCAGTCTTTGGCCCTCTCCCAGATATTTTTAATGTGTCTCTTTTTAATATGTGTCTCTAGTTACCATGGCTTAGTATCCAGCAACTTTCTCAAGGATTTTTTAGAGATCCCTCCCCTATGTGAGATACTGACTGCAGTTGGTCCAAGCTATTTGAGTTGTAGAGATTACGTTGGTATAGGAGAGATGTACACAACTGGTGTTTTAGTCGTGGTTATTTATGCATATGAAGTCAGTTCACCTTACTCTCAGTTTGACTGTAAATAATTCAATAAACCTTTTCTGTAGTAGGAGCTTGCTGAAGGGTAGATGATGCTTCTGTTCTGAATAAGACAACAAACACACACTTTCTTCCTCCTGGCTACAAATGGTAACTGCTTTCATAATGTTTTTAGGATTCCCCAGTCCAGAAATACCTAGTATTTCCCTGTTCAGCATTCTGCCATCAATTCTTTCCTAGTCCACAGTTATTTAACTGTTATCAGAAAACAACTGATATCAGTTAACAACAATTTGTTGTTATCATACATAAGGTGAGCATGTTCACAAAAGATTTCATCCTTTTTTATTACACAGGACATGCAAACATTGCAATCAACTGCATTTTCAACTTTACAACTTTACAACTTTACAACTATGTAAGGCGAATTTCACTCTGTTTCCAAAGGGTTGTACAGGCTATCAAACTGATGTTCGTAGAAGGCCGTGGAGAAAATGTAGACCCTCACAATCTCTTAGCAGTCACCAGAGCAGTATTGTACTTGCGCATTCCATTGGAGATTCCACCTGTCCTTGCCCACGCACTCCTGAATTGCTGCTGGCATGATCCCAGTGTGCCTCCATGGTTGATGGATGCTGTAGCCAACCCAGAGGCACACTGTGACAGCAGTGTGCGTATGCTTGCGTAAACATGTATGGAACTGAGCTGACAAAGTTCCAGATTCTAGCACTCTTTCTCAAGATCCTGTACAAACACAACCTGATCAGGTGAGCTTTCAGTCCAACTGTTTGATGAGAGACTTCTGGATATGCAAGATGTGGCCACATGATTCTTCATTTACTTTACTGCAAAACATGACAGAGATGGATTCTGATGACTATGTTAAACAAATGGTGATCTCAGTTTAGTTCCTTGTGGCCAATGCTATCAATCAGAACCAGCACTTTTGCTTGTAATTCCAAAAGTGAAATGGAGATATAAAGAGAAATGTCAGTTTAGAGATTCAAGGTAAACAAGTTAAACAAGCTGGTTGATTGACTTGCACCATTTGCTGCATATCCTATGCATCGTGGCTACGTACCTTTTTGGATGGAAGCAATCTAAGTCGTTTAGAAGACATTAATTCAGTGTTTGAACAGTCAAAGAATAAGGCTCACATATTTATCCTGGACCAGTGCCAAAAATGTTGAGATTTCAAAGATAGGTGTTAAATTGTCCTGCCTCTTTGTCTTACTATACCACTGTAGTTTCAAAGGAAGATGCTGGAAAGGTACTGACAAGTTTCTGGTGAAAGAAAAATACACATCTGAAATATTATGCACTGCTGTGCAATCTGTATTCCACCAAAACATGCATCTGTGCTCTTCTGGTTTAGATGTGTTTCTTCCCCATATAGTGCTTAGGAAAGTAAAGCACTTACCATAAACTTCTACATATAATGGGAATTCAATCAACACAACAGTAACTGGATGACAACCAGATATATTTTCACTGTCTCTTCTTCAGATTTTGAGGTGGCAAGCAGGAAAATACTCCTTTGAGATCTAACACCTACACCCTCCCTCAAGAATAAGTCAAATAGGACTCATTTTTCTCTTTCTAACCTGTTTTTTTTGGAAGCATACAAGATCTGCTGTTTTTGTTACTCAGGAGAACGCTCTTCTCTTGAAAGTCTGTTGCTACACAATAAAGCTGTCTAGGATACTTGTCATGGAAAGGAGAAACTTGTAAACTACTTCTTGATATGTACCTATGTTGCACTAGGGAGATTATGATGTAATGGCCAATAGAGTGGCCAAAGGCTGTGTTGTCCTTGTCTTGGCAGCTTCTGTCTCTTCCTCGCTCTCCTCATGGTTCTTGAAGTCCTCAATGGATAACAGCATGGTATGAGCTGTGGTGGTGTGGTAGGCCCTGTTGGCAGCCGGCAAGAGGAGATACTCATGGGATACCTACATTTGTCTTCTATCTGACTGAGGTAGCAACCTTGTTTTCTTGCTATCTGAACAAATGCTTTAGTTTCCCAGCTGTTAATCAAAAGACTGGGGGAAAGAAGAGGTTCTGTGGCTGCATTTGGAAAGAAAACTACAATAACTGCATTTTATGAAAACCTGAGCCACCAATCTTTACATTAAATAAGGCAGGAAAATTTGTCTCAGACAAATTCGACACTTCAGGAGATGCAGGCTAGTGTTAAAATTCCAGTCAGGTTCACATGAGAGAGGTGGAGGAAACAGGGCTTGGGTAGAAAGATTACATCCAAAAGTGAGATGCAATGCCTTTTTCAGGTAAGCTCATTACACACTGCCCTGCTCTGCTCAGTGCCAAGCCTCCCTTTTTATGGCACATACTTAACACTTGCTTTGAAAAAGCTGCCTGCCACTTACTCAAGCAGCAAATTCATTAAAAAAAAATGTATTTTGTTGTCAATGGTTGCTGTGTGCCTCTTTGTCTTGTAAAAAACTAAGGTTGCTCTTGCACACCATGGGACATAGGTAATTTGTAAGTGTGAACTATAGCTACTACCCACTGCATGTATAATTCAGCCTGCCATATATAAAGCAAGGAAGCAGAATCATTATTGATCACACTTTATTTAAGAATTCAAATGGCTAACACAGGAACTATACATCACAATGTTTTATTTCTGCTGAAAACTGAATACTGTACCACCATTTCTACCACTGCATGATTCAATAGGCAAACATAAATGCACATTTCACAATGCTTCTGGAACAATTTCTGATTGCAGATATATAAATGTATTACAGATATGCAACATGTGGCTTATACTTCATTTTCCACAGTGATGTTCCTTCACCTATCTGGGTTTCACTTCAGAAGAAATGAAGCACTGCATGGAGAGGTAATTTACCTGGAAAAGAAAGAGCCACATATGTCTCTCCGTCTGAAGCAGGAAGACTGGACAAGTGTTTATTCACCTCTGCTGTTCTATGTAATCTGATAAAGTAAAATTAAGCCCTTGATAGAGATGGTGCTGAATCTGCACAGCCCAGCTATGCCTTGGTGTTGGCTTCAAATTTTGAGGGAAGCCAAACACATTTAACTTTATTTTATTTAATATTATATAATATATATATATATAATATATATATAAATAATATAATATTATTTTATATTATTAAATTTACTGACACAGTAACACATTTGTCACTGTTCTTTGGATTTAAGGACAACTAGTAATGCCCCACAAGGGAGTAAGCAGTCTAGCAATTGCGATGTCTGAAAAGTGGTTTCTACATATTCTTTACATTCCTTTTCCTGAAAAATATTGAATAACTTAGCATTTTGATTGCTCATTTCACATTTTTGACAGTTTAAATGCTCCTTATGGAAAAAGAGGTTACTTCCCTGCAGAAGGTACACCCAACACCATGTTTCTGCTAAGCCTGCAGTGAACCAAAGCCTGAACCAGTAATCCTCACCGATTTACCTTGACATGGTCCTTCAATTCTTTTATTAAAGTGCAGGACTACAGGTATTTCATGTGTGAGGACAAGTGCAAATGCTAAGGACAGCCTGTGTAGTAAATTGGGTAGATATTCCTTTTGTTTCTAGAAATGTGGGCTTATTGTAACAAATCTTGAAATATATTGTGAAATAGAGCCATTCTACCCTCTTCCAGTTACAATGCTTTCTCACTAGCCCTGTCAAAACATACAAATTACTTAGCTACAATGATTTTGGTAGACAAAAAGGAAAATCGTGAGACCTGCACGCTAAAAAAATAGCCTAAAATTTTTAGTATTTCCCTTGCCACAGATATGTTTCCAGTCTCTGAAGCTTATGGTAGGTACAATGAATTATACAAGATGCCATATCACAGAAAAATAACAGCACCATTTATTCCCACAAAGCTGATGAAATGAGCAACACTTACAGTAATAACTCAAAAAATCCACAGTTATGGTAAAAAGTATATCTTTTCAGCTTAAACTAGAAAGGCCACTCCTCTTCCCTTCTACATAGTCTTTTTTATGCACAACACTTACTTTCAAATGTTTTAAAACCAAATAGGAAAAAGCCTTCAGATTCTGCATACACGGATGCAGAAATACAAAAATAAAACCTCACTGCAGAACTAAGCTCTGAACTGGCCAGAAGTCTCTCTGTTATCAAGTCAGTCATGTCCATGCATCACAAAATCTGCAAATTCTAAGTGTTTGTCAAAGCACTGTTATTAATTCGTCTGCTCATGTTGAAGAAAGTAGCGCAAAATTATATGAACCTCAGTGGAAAAGGATCTATGTCAAAAATAACAACTTTGAGCAGAGAATTCCTGTTGTGTTTGTCTGTAAGTAAGTTTGACTAAGAAGCCCTTGCCAGAAAACTGTTATTACTGTAAGAGAATAGAAGCTGGCAAGGTTTGGATGATAATTTCTAGATTTCTGTGGATGCAATTGTAGGGCATATTTGGAAGAAACAGACAATTTAGTGCTGTATGTTTCTCAGAATATGAATGGCAACATGCTGAAAGCTGTCAATTTTTATTTTTATTTTTTTTGCATTCTGTGCTTGTTACATGCAAATAGGAGAAACTTTACTGTGATTGGTTAGAAATACTGTTTTGCAGAATGTTTTCTGATCTGTTTGCCATAGAGATAACTTGTTAAAAAAAGCACTGCTGAAAAATAGGTAAACTATCTCTGGATTCAGGACTGTTTGTTTCAGGTAGATTGGGTGTGCAATTATCCTTCATTTGAGGAAGGGGTTGCCATAAATGCGAGGTTGCAAGGTTCCTTTGCCAAGATCACCTTTTAGCACTGAGATGAGCTTTTAGCTTTTAGATCACCTTTTAGCACTGAGATGCTATGTGGTTTTCAGTAAGAAACAGCATGACAACTGTGAGTCCTCATTCTTTTTTTCTTAATCATTTGTAGTGTTAGGGATGTTGAAAATACTGCTTTGATACTGCTGCAACCTCCAGCCTTTATCTGAGATTGCTTAGGGGATTAGGCTGTGATTTGAAGTGTAAAGCATTGTCTGTTACCACTTGAGTCAGTTTACTCCCACCTGGCACAGATCTGCCCCTAGGGTGCCTTGAGGTTGTGAAACGCTAACAGAAATTTTCATATTCTTGCCAAGCAATCCTGCTGAAATGAGAAGCAACACAACTTGAGCCTGATTATGTGTTCATCTTTTGTACTTTGGTTTTGATTCTCAGCCCTTTCATGACACAAGCGGACGCAGCTGTAGATACATTCTGTTCCTTTCAGGGATGTACCTAAAGTTAACTCTGTGGTTCAGTATAATTTTACCAAAGTTTGATCATGCGCAAGGAATGATAGATCAAAAATAGATATTGCCAATAAGGAAGGGCCTTGACATCTGTTTGAACAGTTAGGAAAAAAATGTTCATCTTGAGACTCCGGAGTGTGGCCTTCCAATGTGCATGGGTAATCTAGGTGAAGAGGTGACCTAGTACTAAAGAAAAGAGGTAACAACAAGGAATGGTCAATATATGTGGGAATTTCAGAAGATGCACCTTGTTTTTCTTTTCCGCTTCTTCTTCCTCCTTTATTTTCTTCACTTTTGTGCTGCATCTGGATGTTCTTGGTAAATATGCGAAAGATTATGATTTTTAAGTACATTGCATTGAAATTTCTTACACAAATGTGTACGTGCATATAACATTTGTGACACCCATTTTGGCTTCTTTCTATAGAAACAATGCCAAAGTATATACATTTAAGCATGAGCAAGGCATGTATGAGAAACCTGATATGGAATATGACCTGGCTTCATGGTCTCTGTCTGTTCTAGTTTGTACCAAAATCATCTGAAGACATTTAGCATCTATAGATGTAACACTGCAGGACTCTGGATTTATTTTTCATTTATGAGAGACAGATCTAATAATTACACAGTTTTCTAGGATATCAGAATGACCGATTCTGTCAACATCTGCTTTGTAACACTGAGACGTGTACAGAACCCTGCATGAGGTCAATGAAGAAAATCTGTAAAACTTAAAAGCTTTGTGACGTATGCATATGTATATATATATGTGTGTATTTGTGATATTAAAGCTCTGTGGGAGCTGACAGCAGTTCCTAGTTCCCAGGTACAGGTATGTGCACTGGCTTTTTCCCAGCTGTATATTTGGATGAGATCACTGTGTACACCCTTGTTTATTCACCCCTCAGAAACATGTCTTGCTATCTGCTGAAAGGAGACCCAACTACTTAGTCCAAAAAGAAGCTGGAATGCAGCTGTCCAAGTGCACATATTATCCAACTTGAGACAGAGACCATGAGTCTAGCACTCATGTAGTTATTTACTAGATGTAGTTATTTGGCAATGGAAAGAGTAAATGTTTTTCTTCTCTGAGGTACTGGAACCCAACAGCCTCCTGAAGAATAATATGCTTGCTTCCAGATGGTTGATGGCCTTCCAACCCTATCCTGGACATACAAACTTTAACCTTGTTTATTTGATTCTGATTCTTTAAAAAAAAAAAATCCTAATGCATTAGGGTTCTGTGACAGAGTTAGTCATAACTTGTTTGAGATTTGTGTTTTCAAAGTTGCATAATTCATTTATGTGATATAACATTGCTTATTTACAAAACAAATGGTCTAATGCATACATTTTACAATATTCAGAACAGAATTTTGTCTGAAAAGACAGCGCTTCAAAATTTGTTTCAATGGGCATACTAATGTATGTATCTCATTTCCTTTTGCTTCCAGTGAGATTTCTCAGAGGGGACAGATTTGCATTGTCACAGCTGGCCAGCCAGGACTCCTGCTGAATCCTTCCCAAGGTGCCAGCCTTCCTGCCACCACTGAAAGGCAGACACCTACCCTCTGGTTCCCAGTGAACTTTCTGACCTCAGTTTTCTACTTAGAAAAGTTAAAGAATTACTTTACATCTCTTTTCTTACTTAAGCTTTCTATTGATTTAAAGAATTATGCTTTAGTTATACAACACTATAGGGTGTTTGCATTAACTACATGAAGTATAATAGTGGATTAATAGCGGAATACTTCCCTATGGAAAATGATTATAGGTTTTACCCTTCCAGAGTTGGAATAAAATGCTGCAGGGATAGGAGAACTTACTATTGTTAACTCTTTAAATCCAAAAGTATCAGCTGAACTGAAAAGTTGGGTCATTTTTTCATTCAGTAAATTATCATGACATAGAGTTGAAAGATTTGTATCCTTTCCAATGCTTCTTGAGCTTTTATGTCATTGACTGTATTTTTTCTTTTTTTAACAGATCAAGCATTAAATCATTTGATTTGTCTGGAATCTCATTTTGAAAGTCATTATTAAATCCATCAGGACCTAGAGCTGTGTTAGAATGATTTAATATTCTTAAAGTTCCTCTATATTAGCTAGCAATCCTAATTATAACATTACATGTACCACAGTGACAGACAAAATGTAACACATCAAAATGATTATAAATGGTTTTGAAAACTTGAAAATATTCATTTTAAAAAGGAGAAAATGTGGCTGCTGAAACAGTCTTTTAAAGTGCTATTTTAGATGTCACAGAACCTCTTTTCATTTAGCTGTTGATTGCATTATTGGAAATAATTACTTATTTTAAAGGGATTAAGACAGTTTACTTGCCCTCTTGTAAGCATACTTCAGAGTGTATAGTGTTGTATATGTATGGTGATAAAAGAACTCTAAATTCTCTAGATAAGCTAATGATTACAAAGTTAACAATTACATGCATTATGATTATTAAAGAACAGATTCACATGGTAGGTTATATATCAAATATTAATTGTGTGGGCTTTTTTTAAATATTCCTTTATATTTGCTTGCCTTGTGGATGATCTCAGATCTGGCATATCTCATTAAAGCCCAATCTTTACAATGAGCATAGCATTATTAAGTTTTGCCTGGCATTTTCTGTGACATTTACTGCTTTAAAGTGGGAATTTCATAAAGAATTTAATTTATTGTTGCAGCAGTTCTGTGAGTGAAGTAGATTTTGTCTTTATTCAAGAGGAACAGAAGTTTCAACTGCTAATGACACACTGATGTGCTGAGCTTTGATGAAGATGCAACAGGCCAGCTTTTCAAAGTGCCTCTAAGGCCACTTTCAGTGGATCTTTCCTATATGGCTTTTCATGAGTATTATTAAGCTTTGTTCTGGGAGAAGGAAAAAAGAAAAAAGTGATTGCATTTTTCCAGGAATTCCTGTGTATTTTTTTTTTTTTTTTTTATTTTGTTGCAAAGTATTTTTCAAAATTTGTTTTCCAGTATCTTCCTCATAGTAAAACAAAGGCCAGTAGAACAAAGTTTAGGTTTTTACAGTTTAAGTAGGGCAAGATAGTTAAGTACAAAGTAGTGCAAAGTAATTAATTGACATCAAGCAAAGAGTATTGTAGTTGTTACATGTGCATTTCTGTTCTTGCACAGCTCTCTGGGTTTCCATTATACAGCTTCATTAGATTGCTTTTTTTCTAACTGTAGCACTCTGTTTTGTGGTTGCCTTATCAGTCTGAACACATTTTTCAGCTCCTGTTACAAGTAAACAAGGCACCTACCTGATTATCTCATTCCCCACCTAAATCCAATTAGTCCCTGGATTACTGCCTCTCGGTACATTGGATGGGGCAGTCTTTTTGAAGAGGCTGGGTGCTGAACATGTCATTAAAGATCACCATACATGCACACTGACAGAGGCCAGCAAAAGTTTTGAAGGAAACCTCTGTTGTGATATTTCATAAATTTGGAGTGCTTAACCATGCAGCCATACTGGGCAGCTGGGGCAGGCCGACACAGAGGGCAACCAGCCACAACAGGAGGCTAAAACCTCACACAAAGGGTTCACTGTGGCTCTTTGGTCTCAACCTGGCTGCTGGATAGAAGTACTAACAAGGAGTTTGGGATTTGGGGATTGCATGCAGGTTATACCAAGGGATACATCCCAGCGTCTATGGTCTGTAGCAATTTTTTTTTGCTCAGATATCTTGCTTTTCTTTCTTTTCAACAGTATCACCTTGTGCTCTTTCCCTTGCAGTGAAGACCAGCCTTCCTCTTCTCCTACTCCCTTCACTTCCCTCCAGTTTGGGTCTGCACACCCTTTGCTACATGGATTTGGTAGTAACAACCATGAAGGCACAGGAGAGAGGCCCCACAGCATTTAGCATTCTGAAAAGCAGTGTCAGGAAAGGCTTCTCTCAGCCTTCATGACTCTCTTACGCTTGGGCGGAAAGCACACTCATTTCAGACAACCTTTGGGTGGTTTATAGCATACAGAAGGACGTTTTTATACTGGTCCTGAGTGAGTTAAAGTATGTCTATTGCCAAATTTGGCTCGATTCTCAATGTGATGCTAAAATCACACCCCTGTCAGCAAGGTGATCCTCCCACCAAATTTTGTTTGTCGTTCTAGATCATAAAAGCACAAAAGCACAAAAGCATTATATTGAACAGCTGTGAGAATTTTTGTGGTGGTTCAACAATGGGTTAACCAGCATGCTATTCTTGGAAAGTTGGAAAGCTGAATTGTTTTGGTTGACAATTCCGCAATTAAAATAATGATAATAAAAAAATTCCAAAGCTACACTAACAAAACATATTGATTACAACCTCAGCTAAACTGTCATCACAGAAAACTTTTTTCTTGAATAGGTTGCATAATCATAAGCAGTTCAAGACAGATAGTTACAGTATTGAAAGTGTTGGGCAATGCCATGACCACATTTCAATCTGGTATAAAGAGTGAATCATTCTTTCAGTATACATCCCTAGTTTTGACATACTTCTTAAATTGCTTGTGTTGGAAAAGCTTAAGCTGTGACAATGATTCACACAGGCAGCTTTTTTATTAATGTATAAGATTATATTTTCCAGTCTGAATGGTTTTACCATAAATCTGAGCTCTGGGAATCAGTGCATCCCCTACCAGAATCATTAATTAACACGAAGAAAAACTATCACTGGGGAGGCATAAACTCTAACCACTTAATAAATGAAGACAAGTTTGTTTAAGTGCTTCAAATTTATTATGTTGTTGCTGAAAATGGGCAAGAAAGATGAAATACTACATATGCAAAGATAATTCGGAGCATGAAAATCAATACTCGAAGAA
The DNA here is from genome assembly GCF_026119805.1 of Tympanuchus pallidicinctus. Taxonomy (NCBI): domain Eukaryota; kingdom Metazoa; phylum Chordata; class Aves; order Galliformes; family Phasianidae; genus Tympanuchus; species Tympanuchus pallidicinctus. The sequence goes on along the minus strand of NW_026294813.1, from coordinate 2,783,118 downwards.
GAGAAAGGGGAAGGGAAGAAAGGAAAGGTAATACACTGAGAAGGTGAAAATTATTGGCCATCAAACTTGTTGATATTGAAATTGATGAATTATGAAATTAACTACAGAAATTGCATTTATACATACGAGTCCTGCATTACTTCAAAATACTGTTGTTATTGTTGTTGTTATTTATTATTTTTGAAGTTCCAACTAATTTTTGCCTGTGAAAAGAAATTGAGAGTTTGGTTGGGTTTCCAGAATCTAGAATTATCTCCTTGGCTCTGAAGCCATCTGGCACAGCCATTAATTTTTTCCACAACTCATATTAGCCAAATGTGCAATAATGTCTAATACTTTCACAGCCAGCTGCCTCAGATTAGCTTCCTACATAAAACCAACCTGATTTCAGAAGATCTGTATGCCTCTCGGGACTTTATGTATTTTTTTATCAGTCTGACTTTCAATTATTATTCTTTTTTAAAATCTTTTAGAAGTATTTACCATTGCTTACATTCTGGAACACAAAAATAGTATTGAATTTTTAACACACAGTCTTTATACAAGCTGAAAGTTTCCTACATCCCTATTAATTGGTATTTTTCTTTTAAACTGTCAGGTACTGATATAAAATATTGAGTATCGAGATTTTGGTAGTAAGCGAATCTAAGAATATGGATTCGTCAACTTTAGCTACCAAAACACTACTTTCAAACACATTTTTTCAGACCTAACTATTGTCGTATTAAACTACTAATTAGGCAGATACAACATAGAAAAATAGTTGAAAAACTAATAATATTTTTGTCAAAGTACCAATGGTTATATAATAGTACTAAAGACATAATTAATCCATCAACAGATCAAATGAAGACCAAATTTTTGTCTAGAATCCACTGAATTAATGCTTTTGCTTATTTCATACCTTTCATAAAACCTGGTCAAAGATCTGTAAGATCTAGAGACCAAGCATCCCTTTTGATGACAACAAGCTGACAGTATAGATAAGGTAAGCAGAGAATCCAGGCAGCTTTAGAAAACCTTTGTCTCATGAACATGCTTATATAATAGTGGGAATGATGGCTACAATGAGTTTCTTCTTTATTCAGTCTCCCCTAGAAATACAATTGAAAACTCAGTTTTGGTACAGGGCAGGAAAGAAATAAAGTCAACCAAAATAAGAATGATGGGAAAAAGAAAACCAAACCCCTCTGTAACATGATTTTACTTTGAAAATTTAAGTATTGAAGGATGTTGTTTTTTGCTATTAACATTCATGGCAAAGCAATACAAGGAAACAAACAAACGAACTCCCTGCCTTCCCTCCTCCCCCCCTCAAAAAAAACCAAACAAACAAAAAAACAACAAAAAAAAACAACCAACAAACCAAACCAAAACCCACCCCAAATTGTTTTTTAATTCTGGTCAACTGAGAAAGTAAAAGTTAACTTTCAAATAATTTACTATATACATAAGGTACATGCACTAAAAATCAAATGCATCTTCAGATTTTGTGTCATGACATTTTGAGTTTGGGAGAAGATGGTCGTAGTTATTAATGGGAGAGAGAACAAAACACACTGCAACTCAGATATATACATATGTTCAACAGAGACTTAGCTTTTATTCTTTCTGTGAGCAAGGTTCATACAATAAACAAAACTATAGCACAAATATAGTGTGGTTCCATTTTTAGGGCTCCCACACAATAGTTGATTTCTCTGAGAAAATCACAGTTTTTCCCCAAGCACAGCGCCTGCTCTATTTAGGAATTGTGAGGCCTGGGATGAGGGCAGGGGGAGCTCAGAAAAACCTTGTGGGCTGCCCCAGACCCGTTTCTGCCTCAGTTGTTGCCATGGAGCTTTGGAGAGCCTGACAATTCAGGGCAATCACTGGATCTCATATTCATTCCCCATTTCCATGTTGATTTTTAAAGAGGCTCTGGCTAATGTCTGACATAAGGGATTTCTGTCCAGAAACTCAGTGACCTATACCAACACTGTCAACTAGGGCCTTAGCATTTAAGGAAAGGATGTAGAATAGACAGCTGAGGACTTCTGCACCCTCCCAGGAAAGTCCACCAGCTCCGTGAGACTGGAAAATCAAAACATTTCTCAACGTAGGGGTATAAGTTAGGTTTACTTTATTTCTATTGAGCTAGAAGTTAAAGCGTGGTTTTGCAACACTAAAGAGAGTGGTCAGAATACAGCACGGAATGCAGCTATGCTGCTCTGGTTTATATTTAGTGTTCTATAGCTGCCTCTCAGCTGGACCATGGCTATGGCTGTGTAGCCATAGTACAGCAAGGGTCTCAAAAAAAACCAACTCCTCAATTCTCCCTATTCTATCTGCACCTGGAGTTTTGGTTAGCTCTAATTTCCATCCTGTGCCTGAACCATACGTTCCTGTCTCTCCGTTGTCATTGATAGACACTAGGATACTGTGTGGTAAAATAAGAAATGCTCATTTCCTTCCTCCTTATCTGGTTGCAGCACTGTGAAGGAGCAATGGTAGCTTTTGTTAAAATGTGTTGTGTGAAGCAATAGCTTTTCAACAATTTCATGGGCATCTTAATATTGAATTCTGTATTAAAAACAGACTTCATAAAGCAGAGTGTGAATTTGAAAACAGGGCTCTTCAACTGAGTAACGTTCCTGTTGTGTGCCAGTTGGTAACAAGCATGTGCCAAACTCACGCTGCTCTTCCCTGCTGCTGGTGCACTGCTATATGCCTCTGCCACACATATGTTGTGGAGGGGAGGGAGAATCTGTGGAACGTTCCTTGCTCAAGGGTTAACCATCAACAGAACTAATACTTCTGTCAGCTGGACTTTATGTCCTTTCCAGTTCAGGATATGCTCAGTTCTATGCTATGAAAAGGTCTGCAGAATTCGCGGCTGGTACATTTCTGTGTCTGAAGTCAAATTAAGACAGTATCACTTCTGCTGGCCCTTGACAGTGCACCACCTGACAGCCCCAGTGAACCTGCCAGAAGCTGAGAGCAGGGGCTTCTGATGATTAGTCACAGTGGTACAACCCCACAGCAATGCCTTGAGGGGGACTTATCAGTGGGGTTTGCTTCCCCCTTTTCCCACACAACTTTGACTCCCTATGATACATAATGGCCCAAAGAGTGTTGGGCGTAATTCTTGGTTTTTACCCTGAAGGTACGAGAACAGTAAATGTCAAAGTGTAAACATTTGCCAGAGGTTTCCTCTAAGCGTGATATCCTGCCGGTCTCCTGACAGTGATTCATGCACTGCTAATGCAGCTCCTCAAGTGCCAATTATCAGGGAAGGTGTCTTTAGCAATTATTCTGTTCAGTCCTGATCACATTATCTCTAACTGACAAGTTGGTAGCACTCCTTGGACTTGATGAAAGCACCTATAGCAGGTGGAGGCCCATGGCAGCTATTTTTTCTCCCTTGGCAGGGATACCTTACATCTGGTAACACAGTTAATATACAGTATGTTGTGTTTTTCTTGGGCTTAGTACATGTTCCACTGGCTATTTCTGTTCAGGCAAGAGTACCTACTGTTGCAAGGATTTACAGGGTGGCATGACTAGCCTATTAAGGCCTCTTGAGATGATCTGCAGCTCAATAAGCATGTTCAAATGCCCTTGCTTCATGCTCTGCAGGTGCCACAGGAAGTAAACTGTGCTTTGCCTTCGTTGTCATAAGAAGCTCTTGAAAGGAGTGAGAGAGACTGAATTGATTCTCTTGGGAAGGCATGAAGTGGCTTCTGCTTCCTCTGAAGTAGGAAATTCCCTCTATCCTATGGCCTAAGGGGACCCTCAAATACAAGAAAGGACTTCCAAGCCGTGCTGTTTGCTTGGCAGTACCTGCTCTAGCCCACAGTCAGTTGTGGTTGTTTTATCTGCTTCTGACCCATTGCTGTGCTCACTATCCATGCCATGCATGCCAATAGGTTGTATCTCACCAAATGAAACCTTTTGAATTCATCACATTGGATACTGCTTGAGAGAAGTACTATAGAAACAGAACTTATCAAGTAAAAAGGTAAGATGGTCTTCAAGGCACCATTGTATGGGTTTTCAGTAAATCTGAATTCCAAAGAAAAGCACTCTGATTTTCAGGAGGAACACACTTCTGTTGGCCTACTTTCTGTTAGTACTTCTGCCACACAGCTTTTTTTTTTTTCCAAAGGTAAGGCAGGAACAGAAGTGAATGAACCAACTCTTATGGTAGGAATGTGCTAATGAAACATTTATACATCACCAGAGCAAAAGTCTGGAATTAAAAATTGAAAAGCCTATTCATATTACACTTTGCTTTCAGGATTGGCACTAATTGGCAATAGTGCTGGCAGCCTCCACAGGGAGGGCAAGAACGGAATGAGCATACAGACCTACTCATCCAAAGAAGGGGTGCTTCCAGGTCAGCTTGATGCACAGGTACTATGCAGAGGGAAAGCAGCGCGCTGCTACTGCTGCAGTGCAGCTCCTTCATTCGGAGTGGCCTGCACTTGCCAGAGCTGTCGGTTATCTCAGGGGAATTTCTCAGATTCTAACCCCACTCTCAAAATGTGTATGTGAAAAATGCTTTTTTTTTTTTTGGAGATGTCAACTTTGGCGTAAATACACAGAAATCAGATTGAAAGGAGAGTGTTGCGAGCAGTGTAAGAGAGTCTGACGGAACCCTATCTAGTTATACCTAAAATGCAATGATTTGAAGAGGAGTAATGCCGTTGAACTATGTTATAGTTATTTCCATTTTTTTGCATTTGACCCATTTGAGCTACACCATGGCACTATTATTTGCCCTGCTACTTGTTCCAGTGGCTTTAATTTTTTTTTTAATTAATTTATTTTAAAGGAATATTTAAAAACACTAATTGAAAAAATGTCAGGGCAACCGTTGAGGCCCTTAAAGATGAAGGTGTTCTCTAGGGACGACTTGCAAAAGCTTCCAGGTGCCTTCCTCCTATGATCTGCTTTGGTGTCACTGCCTTTGAAAGCCGTCCACAAATCCCAATGCCAATGTCTGTTTCAAAGTCAAACCCCCAAACGGACCTCGTTCGCATCAAGACGCCAACGAGGTATCTCGCAAGCGGCACCAAGCCGGCTTAAGCTGCAGGCAGCTTCTTTTCCGTAGGCGCACTGGGAGGAGAAAGCCCTACCGCCGTGCGAACACCTGCCCCTATCGAAAGCCGCAGAGCTCGGCCAGCAATCCTCCCCCTCAGCCGCGCACCGCCCGCACGGCCCAACGCTGCCGCCCTCGCCCCGCTACCTGCCGGCCGCGCCGCACCGCCCGCACCGCGCCACTCCGCCAGCTGGCTCCTCCCGGCCGGCCCCGCCTCCCGCCGCCTCTCGCCACCCGGGGAGCGCCGCGCGCCTCGGTCGGGCTCAGAGCAGCGCGGCGGGAGCAGTGGGCGCGCTGGGAGTCTCCGGCCATGGCGGAGAAAGTTTCGGTGGCGGCCGACGGGCCGCGGGCCGCCGGATCCTCTTGCTCCGGCTCCTCCTCCGGCTCGGAAACTCTGTCCGAGGAGGGAGAGCCCGGCGGCGGGGTGGCGGCGACGGCGGCGGCTGCCGGCGCGGAACGGGCGAGCCGTGGCGGGCGGGCGGACGAGGACGATATTTCGCTGGAGGAGCGCGATGAGGAGGTGCGGGGGTGAGCGGGTGGGCACGGCGTGAAACGGCGTGAAACGGGACGGGGCGGTTGCGAGCTCCAGTGCCACACTCCGCAGCTTCGGCTGCTGCCCCGGCCTCTTCTGGCTGCGGTGCTGCAGCGAGTGGGCTTGCGACTCTCTGTATATTTTTATTTTTCATTGCGTATATATATGTATATATATGTGGCAGAGGTGTGTGTTGTTTAAGGCGATCCTGTTGATGCTAGTGTATCACCTTTGGGTAGCGTTGCTGTAGAGCAAACTCCTCAATGTCAGACGGAAGTGATGGGCAAGGCTCCTGAACTACGGTAATCCTCTTAGGAGAGCTAATGACAGCCCATGGATTATTGCAGAGCTCCGTGGGTGATAGATCCGTACGTGATAGCAGCTCGGCGTGCTATGCCTCTGCTCCTCTCTTGGTCCTGCTGCAACGTCGTGTAACACACATTTGGGAAAAAATTCCCAAATCCAAAAGCCTATAATACAGCAAAATCACCCTTTTGCGTCTGAGACAGCATTTTTATTGTGTTTGTGCAGTATGCACTCCTCAAGGGTATTTCTTTCCACATCTTCAGACCGCATGTTGTTCTGCTTGGCTGCTGCTTCCCATTGCCCTTATTGACCACCCCATGCCCACCTCAGTGCAGGGCAGAGTTCCTTCTCACTGTGGACAACTTTTAAGTTTCCTTTTTGGTGATATTTCTTTATTCACTGCCTTCAAAAGGTTGTGCAAAAGCTTTTTCAGAGACCCTGGCATCTTTAGCGGGGTGCCTGCAAGCCGCAGGCTGAAGTTATTTGTAGCCTGTTTGGCTGTGGTTGCTGGGAATTCTCTCTCCACAGTAACGAGTTGTTGATGGAGCTCCTGTTCCTTACTGCACCCACTGGTGCCACCTCTGTTCAGTTAATACAGCTGTACAACAGCATGGTGATGTGGATCTGAATAAAACTGTCTTTATTCCCTCCTTTTCCTTTAGATATACAAACTTCAATCAGCTTCCAGCCATAAAGGGTGGAATTTACGGCGCAGAGCATTATGCACGGTAGTAGTGGTAGAAGAAAATATGAGCACATATAAACTTTGTTATTACCATTTTTTTTCATAGAGCTGTGAACTTGCTTTATTCCTCAGACAGCAGAAGCTCTGTGGGTGATGTTGGGATGCTGCTTACTGTTAGGTAACTAATACACCCAACTTCTCAGCAGGTCTTGCACACACACAAGAGGTTGTGCTCACCGCAGTGTGGTATTGGCTGGTTGGGTGTTTGGCTGGTGGGTGTGCACAGCGCTGTGTGGAACACACAAAGGCTGCCTGTTTGGTTAGAAGCTGCTGGCAGGCTGGTTAACTTCTGGGCAGGACTGGTTATTTCTCTGTGTGCTTTGGAGATGAGATACAAGCACCTTCTGAGCTGAAAGTACAAGTATGATAAGAAAGAAGTCAACACTGAATGCATTGGAATTGGCAAATTCTGCATGGTCAATGCAGAGATGCCTCATCTGCAGTTCATGATACTGGAAGAAACCAATGTAAACTCATTTTAATGCAGTGGAGAATGGTTGTTTGGAATATACAACCTTATTTCCCCTTTTTATTCCCCCCTTGTGGTTTTCTTCATTATCTGATAAACTTGTTTTTGTTTGTTTTTTTGTGCTTTGATTTTGCCAGTCCTTCTATTTTGGGGTAATAAGTACTTGCAGCTGAATGCTCGCCTGCTTGCAGAGCCACCTGACAGATCAGCCTGTGTAATCATAATTTTTTTATGTGTGCAAAGACACCAAAAGGCGTTAGAGTGCAGAAATGAACCAGTGTATACTGATTTAAAGCTGAGATATCATTAGTGTTACCTGTGCACTGAAACTTGTGAGGGAGTAGTGAAAGACAAGAGTAAGGTTTGAGATGAGCAATGCAGGTGGTTTCAGCCTTTGTGTGCTGCTTGTCAAAAGCTGAGTGTTGAGAGTTCTTGAACATCCCATTTTCACATAGACATCTCACAAATTACCACCAGAGAATGAAAATGTGAGCATCCTGTCCAGCGCTCTGTCTTCTGAGTACTTTTGGTATCGCGGAGCTTCAGCACTTGGTCCTGCTGTCCCAGGCTTCGTTTCTCCTCTTGGCCTGTCCTTGCTGCTGCTGACAGCTTAGTAGAAGTCTCTTGTTGCTGCTGCGCGGTATCCTTTGGACAGCAGTGAAACCAAGTGTCCCAGTACTACTTTTGCTGCTATTTCAGCCATCAGTATATTCTTTGGAACCACAGTGTATAGATTTAGTTTTAAAATAATTTTAAAATGAGTAATCAGAAAATGTGTTCATTTCCCCATACACTTCATGTGTTGTTCCAGTAGAACTATTTATTCCGTGACGCTGTAATAATACTCTTTGACAACTCTGACCTTGCCTCCTCCTAGACCTTTTCTTCAGACTAAACAACTCCAGTGCCTTTAATCTTTCCCTATTGCATGTGTTTTCAGATATCTGATCATTCTCACTTCTGTCTTGTGGACTTCTTCCAGCTGGTCACATCCGTCTAGAAGTGTAACATCAAAAAACAGGATACCAGTGTTCTTATGTTAGATCTTGCCAGGGCTGATTAGAACAGGAGGATTACTTCAGATTTTTCTCTAGGAGTGTTACTGTTTATATAGCCCAGGCTGATCTTGCAGTTTGTGATGTTGTATGATTTTTATGTTCCTACTTGAAGAATGATGTGAACGTTTGGTTTTAGCTCAGTGAAGGAAATTCACTGCTCTCATTTAGAGAAGGACTGTTTCTTCTATGTCCTGTAATTCACATCTGAGTGAAGAGTTGACTCAGAGTTGACTCTGAGAGGGAAATGGGGCAAGGAGTGTTAGGTTGGAAGAGAAGATACATCACTTTTTTTTCCTATGCTTTCTTCATCTATAAACTTCGCTTTAGGAGAAGAGGAGGGAAAAAAAAAAAAAGAGAGAACCAGAGAAAAGCTTTCCTCTCATTTCATGTATGCAGCAGCAAATAGTAGGTTACAAGATTATGACCACTAGTTAGGAAGGCATTTTTGGTATCTTACTGTGAGATTCTGGAGACATGAAAAGGAAACCCAGCTTTAATCTTGTGGGAAGACATTGTTTCTGGAGTCTCAATGTATTGCACTGCTGCGGATAGCAAATGCATGAAACTCACATAAATTTGAGCAAATTATTTGCCTGTGCTCTTGGAATGTGACTAACTGTGCTGATGAAGCTGCCGAGTTTGGGACTGCAGGGTGAAGAATTCATATGACATCTCTATGTAGTGTCTGTCTGCTTTACCAGACCACACCAGACTGGAGTTGTGTGGAAAGGAATAAATGCAAAATGCGCCAGGGTTTTCCTTCTTCCTTTTTGCTGCATTGCTATCTGTACACTAGTCTTCCTTCTGGCATAAAAAGAGATTGTGAACAGGAAGCTTGTTTTATGGGGCTTACTGAAGCAAATAGTGCCAAATGTCATTTTGACTGCATTAGTTTCTTTCACTCAGAATGTTTTGTAGTCATTCAGTCAAGCATGGGATGTGTTCTTTGTAGATGGTAGGTTCCAAATCTTGTTTTGTTGGGCAGGTGAGAGCTCATTTGGGTTAATCAGAAGGTGAAGGCAGGCTTGCCTACTTCAGTAATATAAAGGATCTGAAGTTTAAATTGTTTCAGAGTTGTCCCTTCTCCCTTTCTGTCAGTTGATCTACTTAGAAAGTGTATTTTTCTGCAAATCTTATCACAGTGGCTGGGAATACACTTTGCTTACCGTTACAGAATAGCAACCTGGGAGGATCAGTGGTTTTTCAGAGAGAATTATATTTTGTCATATTTCAGACTGTGACGACAATATGCTGTGGTTCCAAAACTTCTGAACTGCCCAGCATCTTCTAAATTACCATGCTGACTCCTCTTTTTTCATGATTTTAGGTATTATAGATACTTCTCCCATAAAAATAGGGGGATTATTTTGTTCTCAATTTATTCTTGCTCTGAAAATTAAATCTTTTATAAATTAAAGTGGTTGTCAGAGTTGATGAGATTTGGTCCTACATTGAAAGAATGAGCAACATGAAAAGACATAATTTCTGATGAAAAATGTCCGCTGGCTTTTGATGAGGTTTATTCTTTATTTTCCTCCCACTATCTAGTTGATGCGTATCATGTATTAAAAAAATCTTTGCTGCGTAGAAAGCGAAGTGCAAGAGCTGTATCTGTTGCTTGTACTGTACACCTGCATCTGCCTTCTTGTTGTTCATAGTCCAATCTGTTGGGTTTTGGGAAGTGTATGGTGGGAATTTGTTACTGGGAAGCTAAACGTCTGTGTGAAAGTATTTGTAGCAAGGTGGCAGGGGTGGTGAAGAGAGTGTTGCTCTGAAAGCTGCTCTTTCACACATTTGTCCTTAAACATATGTCTGCTAGAAAGTTACAGTACCTCCTGCATCGCAGATTGTCTGCCAGATCTTCACCCCAGCCAAACTGTAACTGGGGGGAATGGGGGAGAGGGGAGTAGTGGAAATAAAATGCATTAAGATAAAGTATGTGATGAATGATGGTAATGCTTACATGTGCATCCATATGTAGTGGAGATGGTTGCACTTCTGTCACTGTGACCCAGCTGGTAGTAATGTTTTTGTTGTGCTTGCCCTGCCAAAGTGCTAACATTGGAACATGCTTTAACAGTGTGGAAGATATCACAGGACTTTTTTTTCCCCCCCCCAATTGTTTCAGACTTTATTGTCTCTGACAGTGATGAATCATTCCCTGTTGAAGTACACTCTGAATGCTGCAGCTACCTAGGGATGAATTGCCTAATTGTAAGAGTGTGATCTTTAGATCACACTGAAGAACAGTAATGCAGTCATAAAACGTGTATTTCTCTGTGTAAGTGTGATTGCAATGGGATTAACTAAACACTCATCTAGCCAAGTGGAGGCTGCAAACTGTTTTTGTCACGTGAGCTAGAGGAACAACACTGTCTTTGTTTTTATATATGCTTGTGATAACTTACATTTGAAGTTAAATACTACACTGTAGTCTGTAGGTCTGTCTCAGTGGTCATTTAAAACACATTCTTTGTATTAGAAAGAAATGAAATGATGTTTCTGTCCTGTGCAAAATTTGAAGTAAAACTATAAGGCTTGCATGCTGATGTAGTATGTTGACCTTCGCTGGGTACCACATGTCTGCCAGGCTGCTGTCCCAGTCTCCTTCCTAGGAAGGACAAGAGGAGAAAATATGGTGAGAAAAAGGCTCATAGATAAGGTTAGGATGAAGAGATCACTCAGCGATTACCGTCACAGGCAAAACAGGATAAGGAAGACTGATGCAGTTGGTTGCCTGTTGCTAACAAACTACAGCAGTGAGAATTAAAGATCGTTTTCTTCCCATCCACCTCTTTTATCTCCTCTACCTGAGCAGCACAGGAGAACAGGGGCTGAGGCTGCAGTCAATCCTTAACACTTCCATTCTGCTGCTCCCCATGGCCATGTGCCCTGCTCCACGTGGGTCCATCCCGCGGGATGCCATCCTTCCCTATCTGATGCTGTGTGGGCTCCCCACGGGCAGCAGCTGTGCAGGCACAGCTCCACACGGCTCCGTCCCACAGGGCCCCCCCTCAGGAGCTGCTCTGGCACTGTCCCACGGGCGGCAGCTGCCCCAGCCCTCCCGCCCCACCGCAGGCTGCTCCCCACGGGCTGCTCCTGCGGGTATCCGTGGGCTGTGCCTCCTCCGGGCCTCAGCCACTGCTGCACCGTGGGCTCCTCCGTGGCTGCACGGGAGATTTGCTCCGCGTGGTGCCCGTGGGCTGCAGGGGGACGGCCTGCTCCTCCGTGGGCCTCTGTGGGCTGCAGGGAGCACCTCCTGCAACAACCTTGATGCCTGCAGAGCTGCTTCTCTCATATTTCTCACTCTTCTCTCCCAGGTTCTGTAGCACAGCATATTTCCTCTTTTTCTCAGAGCACACCCAGCATTGCTCATGGCTTAACTTGGCCAGGTCAGCCCTGCAACTTCCCCAGCAGCAGACCATTTCCATGTAAATCCAGTACAGATATATCCCAAAAACACACTGGGAAAAGGAGTGACTCATGGATGTGGGCTTTATCTAACACTGCGTTGTTGTGTTACCTGTGGTTTAGTCTGAGACTCTATATTATTTGTACAATATTAGTAATATTTGTGGCTCTTTGAAGATTGTTTTCAAGACATTTGGTGGGCATAAATAATCCTGTAACTGCAGTATCTCTCTTCTCACTTGGAGCAAGTGGGAGCTGAAGAAGCAGATTCAGGCACTGAGTTGCTTATCTGTTTTCATGTGCCAAAGAGAGGTGAGCACTTGAAAATCTCCTATGGAGATATAAGGAGGAGGTGATAATTCCTGTCTTCAGAACAGAATTTGAACGCGTTCCTAAAAGTGGTTCAGAGGGCTTTTTGTACGCTTTAAATTTTACAAGGAAGAAGAAATAATCATGAGGCTAGTCTTCAGGACCCCATACATACATGTTCAACTGAAATCAGATGTGATGGAACGTAATTTCTGAGATCTTTTCCTCGGTGTTTGAAGGAGGACTTAGGTCCTGTGTCATCTGTTGCCTCTGCTTTGATGTCACTTTGGCTTAATATAAACTACATTGAACTGATTGTAAAGAAACATGGCAGCGTGGTGCTTCACTTGTACTATGAGGAAGCTCCATATGATAGGGCTGCACTGCTGGCAGTAACAGTTTGTGTGAAGTTGTGTTTACACATAGGGGCTGAAAAAGTCCCAGGTCTCAAGACGTGGAGTATGAGGACTGTCAAGTGCAATGTAAATGAGAAGATACTTGAGCTAGCAAGCTGAGCAGATAGACTTCTACTGTGAGAATCTAAGTAACGAGATCCCTTTCCTCTTGGTTTGGTTGTGTGTTATATTCCTTCCCTCCTACTCTCCAAAGCATAGATACAGCCTCAAACATTACCATGCTCAAGAATTTACAGTGGTTTATCAATTTACATGGTTTATTATCTTACTATCTGAGTTACGCTATGTTGACAAACATTAACCAACAACATGCTTCTATGCAAAGCATGAGAAGAAGGTATTTATCCTTATTTTAGGGACAAGAATCTGAAATGGCAGAGTTCAGTGACTCATGAAAAAAGCTGTATGAGAAAGCTAGGAATGTGAACAAAGTTTTCTATTAAAGTTTCCTTAGCCAAAATTACTCTGACACCAGGCAATTTTTGTATACTCAATACAGTGAAGCAGACGCTGGTTAGAATTTGGGAGGCAGGTTCTGTCTGTCTTCTGTTTGCCTCCCGTACTGGGAAATAGCTTGTTCAGTCTCTACAGAGCCTCTTTAAAAATTCCAGTATGTGCTTCAAATAATCCGCAATCCAAACTATGTTGTCTTCTCCTTCATCCTTAAGATTTGTTTTCAGTGTTTTAGTTCTTTCAGCTGTGGAGTTTAAAGTTCTTTTAAAAAGAATTTTCATAGTTGAGTGTTACTGAGGTATTAAGATGTATGACTGATGAAAGACTCATCATTAGGAAATGTTGGTAGCTGTGTATGAAATAATAGAGAAGAGGTGCATGTACTTAAGGGCAAGCTAATTGAGAAGATGAAAGTAAGTGTAGGAGAGTGGTGATAAATTCTGGCCTGTTATCAAGCAAGAGACTTGTCTTCACTTTTATTTTGCAGATCCAAGTAGTTTTACTGATCCTTTTGTAACTGAGAGGGATGCTGTGATCACACTTCTGGATGAAGAGCCAGACCAGACAGCAGTGGGATGAACATCTTGCCCTCCTGTACAAATGTAACAAAGCTGATGAGTTTGGTTTATCCAGGTGTGAACTACAATTATGTCAGGGGTTAGAGTTTTAAGTGTTCCATTGTATAAACAGTCTGGTAGCTCTTGACACAGACTTTCTTTTTTGAGTGCCTCTAGGTTTTGAGTGGGAAACAGGGATTAATGCAAAACTTTTTTTTTTTTTTTTTTTTCCACTTTTTTTTCCATCCCTTTACTGACCTATGGTCTTGAACTGATAAAGGAGATTTATTCATTTATTTTTGCTAACTATAAAGAGCTCTCCCAAAATGATTGCATGTTAAATGTGGATGAAAATAAATAATAGTATGGCTACCTGTATAACAAAGCAAGAGAAGAATTCTCTGTTGCCTTGCAAAGAATCTTGTGTGTTAGAGGCCTTTTGCAGTATTGCGTTTTATGCTGTATATCTCAACATATTCTTTTTATTTTTTAAACTTTCTTTTTTTCTTTTTATTCCCAGAAAGTAGTGTTTGTAAACCGAGTGACACACTTACTTTGTGAGGCCATACTGCCATGCTTGATGGACTGCACAATAAATTGCACCTGGACTGCTAATAATCCTGTTGTTTTTAATAGCCTGGCAACCCTGGGAAAGAGAGCTGTGGGTGAATGGAGAAGGTGAACTTCTGCACTGAATTGCTAATTTGATTTTCATTGTTACCTCAGGAAACCTTTACTAGAACATGGTAATGCTCTGTACATACAGTGCAGAGGCTGCTTTTATTGTATGGTTGTTATTCAGACCATATAACAAAAATGTCTCAGATCCCTTTCATGAAGTGTATCAGGTTTTGTGCATGACAGGGAAGGGCAGGAGGTAACATACCAGAGGCATGGTGTTCTGAGCTAGTTAACAGGGTGGACTGTTTACAGAAAGTCACGGGAAAGCCTGTAGCTCAACTGGGTCTTTATGGTTTTGATAAGTACATAGGCTAATGTAAACCTTCAGGAGGTGTTTTAATGCATTATCTGTGGTTCCTTCCTTTGTTCAAACAGTGTTTGTTGTTTCTGTGGAGCAGTGGTGATAACATTACACCATTTGTGGGCCTGTTCTACAATTAAAGCTGCTGTTGATTTCCTGCAGTAAGCAGGGAGTTGTTTTAAATATGCTGCTTAGTCCATGCTCTTGAAAAACATGTGTCTAACGTACACACTGAGCAGTGAGGTTGGGAGCTTGAGCACATCATTTTTTGACTTGGTCATTGCAAGAGAGTGACAGTCATTGATGTGATAGTTCTTGAGTCTGTTGAGCTGTAAGCTATGAACTGAGATTACAGCTTGAGCTTGGAGTTGCACTGAATTCTTCTGAGAGAACATGTGAACATACGTATTCAAACAAAGCCTGTATTTAGATAGTTGTTAGACATCTGCTTTTCTGAGGAAGATGACACTGGGTTGAAAAAAATCTGTAGTGGTTTACAGTGCTATCACTTTCTGCTTAGCATTACCTTCGTGTCTGGCAGCTCCTTCTGCAATCTCCCCTCATTTGCTTCTATCCCAACTCAAATGCTTAGTTTTAAGTTCCCATCACGATAATAATGGCTGAACTAAGGGTTGAACTGAAACTAAGGGTTACTTGTAAAAGCCTCTAGTCATGCAGTAGAAGAGCTACAGGCAGGGTAATGCTGTGACACTTGACAAGCAAAAGGAGAAAAGAGGTTCAGTTAAGGTGTAATGACATACGCAAGAGGAAATCTTCCATAGTTTTCAGTAAATCTTATTCTTCAAAACATGTAGCTATTAGCATTATTGTGGGGGGGGGCATTAAACAGAAACTGACTGCATGTTAAAAATATAAATCTAAAAGCCACACCAGCAGGCACTTCAGGTGTAAACTTGTTTGAGGGTGAGGAGAAAGACTGCATCTGAACTTAGGTATGTCAGTAAACGCTTGAACATCTGGGAAGTGCAACTGCCATCTTAGCTCACCTGCATGCTGCTCAAGGGAGCAGCTGTGCCAGGGTCTGGGTCGATGTACCTTGAACACAGCAGAGGAATAGCCTTGTATGTGCTCTTGTGACCTACAGGCAAGCAGAGACAAGTTTTATTGCTTTCAGAGCTGAAGTTGTATAATTCCAGGTCTCCTTTTCCAATGTGTCACTCCTTAGGTAGTGTTTTGTTGACATGGGAATTATATTAAGAAAAAGTAAATTGCAGAAACTGCAGATGGTGAATGTAGATACATTAACTCACAGATCCAGAGTTGGAATGAGCAAACTGCATATTGGGCTCTAACTTGGGTCAAGTCAGGAATGTTTTTCATTGTCTGTTACAGTCGCACCTGTAGCTAGCTCCATTTACCAAAACCTTGCATGCTATTTGCAATTCTTTTAAAAACAGTTGCTTTGTTATAAACAAAATTTTAAGTTATGCAGTTGTTCTCCCTATGATTACATTGTCTTTAATTTTTTTTCCATGTGGGAGGTTAATGGATTATGTTGCATTATTTAATGCTAAAATTTCTTGTGTGTGGCTTTTGGAAAATGGATGCTGTGGTTGTCTGAAGATGAGTCTTACATGAGGAAGGATGTAAGGAAATCCTCTTCCTACAAAACAAGCGGGACAGCGGCGACAGTCTGTCCCTTGGAAACAAGTAGTGTTGCGTGGGGGGGATGGATTAGCAGAATGAAACAACTGGAGCTAGGGACTGCATTTGCTCTGTATGTGTTCTGGGGGTACTGCCTTCAGGCTAGCTATCATGTGATACCAGTGGGCTGATGTTCTGGCATGTACAGGAATTGGGGATGCTTTGGGACTTGCCAGTTGGCAAGTGGGAGCCTCGCTGACTTGTTTGGAGCACTTGTGGGTGTGGTGTGGTGTTTTTCACTAGTTGTTAATGTCTGTTTTCTTTGATTATAGTTGAGGTAATATGCTTTCATGAGAGAATTAACAGGTGTTTGGTGTGTTAATCCTTTCTGTTTAGATTCGAGTTTGGCAGTCCATCTTTCAAATGCCTTGCCTGTTGAAGGCTGTGATTTCTGTCTGCCTAGATTTTTAACAGGAACGTTCTTCCTACACGCAGTAACTCCTTGGCAGCTTCTTCCTATGTTTAGGCATAGTTATTTCTAAACAGATTCGCCTATCTCCTAGGAGACAAAGCAGTACCATTGCATATGATATTAATCCTTAAAGATGTTATATGTGCATGTAAGTAAACATGGAGAAATTACATTGTTTGCCTTACCCGTGAAGAGATGTGGATAAAAAGAATGGCTTGACCTGCTTTCAATCTCTGATGGTACTGCAAACAGAAGCCTACTGCAGTGTGCTTTGGTGATTGTGCAGTGTTTGTACTTGTTCAGATAGCATCCAAATAAAGACAGTTAAACTGCTTAAATAAACTTGTGGGCAAAATATATTCTCCTAGCAATATACAAGATATTTGTTTACTGTAAATATAAAGCTAGAGTGCAGGCTTTAAGGACTGAAATCACTGTAGCTTTAGTGCATTGTATGTGGCACATAACTCACTGCGTAGTGGGTTAATGACATTTATATACTGCAAGCCTTCAGAAGAAGCTTCTTGAATTTGTTCTTGATATGATGGAGTGTATATTGACATAAGGTATACGCAGTATGCAAAGCTGTTCTTATTGAGTTTCATATTAGGATGGTTCTAAGAATAGAATCATATCAAATAAATGGCATGGGTTGAAAAAGACCACAATGATCACGTACTTTCAACCCCCATGGTGTGGGCAGGGTCACCAACCAGCAGACCAGGCTGCCCAGAACCACATCCAGCCTGGCCTTGAATGCCTTCAGGGATGGGGCATCCACAACCTCCTTGGGCAACCTGTTCCAGTGTGTCACCACTCTCTGAGTGAAAAGCTTCCTCCTAATATCTAACCTAAACCTCCCCTGTCTCAGTTTAAAACCATTCCCCCTTGTCCTGTCACTATCCACACTCATGAACAGTTGTACCCCTTCCTGTTTATATGTGTCCTTCAAATATTGGAAGGCCACAGATTTTGTATAGTTATAGACTATACAAAATACATATATAAAGATCTAAATTATGCAAGTGAAACTAGAACGAAGTCAACCCTGAAGGCATTTTCCTACAAACATAGCACTTAACAGAAGTAACTGTATTTGTATATGTAAAGGTGATGTGGCAGAACACTTTCTGAAATGACCAAGAGATGTCCTGTACATGCTGAGCACTTCAGTGCTGTGATGAGGTATTTGGAGTTGTACTACAACACAGCTAAGCACAGAGGTACACACAGGTCTGAATATAAAATCTGCTCAATCAAAATTATCATTCTGTTGTACTGTATTGTACTCGTCATGCAGTACTTAAGTGCTCTTATGCACTCCTGATTATCCGTCTAAGTGCTTTTGTGTGGAAGTACAGACATAAAGTATAAGCTTATGTAAATGTCATAAAGCAAAAAAAAAAACCTGACTCTTGCATGTGATTATGCACAGCCGCAGTGCTGATGTTTTTAAGGCTCTGTTGAATCTGGCTGAAGCCAAAAGAAATTAAGTTCTGTTTTTCGTCTTTGCTTCTCTGCTTCTATGCTGTTTTATGCCTTTAATGACTAACACTTGGTTTTACAGAATTTGATCTCAGTGGCAACGGATCAAGTTTGCTGAGAGCAATTATAAATAAAAAACTAGCTAGCCTTGCAGAATGGTGGGCTGTGTTTCTTCCCCTGGTCTCTAAAGCTGAAAGCCAGATCTGTTACTCATGAACGCCTGTGAAAATCCACCCTTGGTGTGCTCTAGTAAGTGCATTTTGTTCTCAGTGAAGTCTTCAGATGTTTTTGTTAACCTTCAGTAAGTGCAGCAGCACTGGCTGCAGATACCCACATGGTGGCGTGGGAGCTGCAGAGGCCTCTGTTCACAAGGCCACCCCATGCAAGACGTAGCTGGTTCCAGAAGATCCACTCAGGCGATAGTTGAGCTCATCAGCCAAGCTGGCGGTCTCTTTAGGAAAGCATGTCAAAGAAAGGATAAAAATGCAGTGTACTGGGGAAGGAAAGAAGGACAGGAAGAAAAGAAGGTGCTCTAGGTGCTGAGCAGAGGTTCCTCTGTAGCCTGTGGAGATGCCTGTGGTGGAGCATGTTTTTCTAGGATTGCGGGCCTTGGGAAGGGCCCATGCTGGAGAAAATTGTGAGGAGCAGCTGAGATGAGGTGTTCTGGACTGACAACCCTTCCTTCCTTTGTTCTGTTTAGGGACCTTATAGATCCATCCCCCTCCATAAGCAGGGTAGCCAGCCTCTAGGTCATGATGCTCAGGCCCCATCCACCCTGGCTGGAGTGCTCCCAGGGATGAGGCGTCCATAGCTTCTCTATGCCAATGCCTCACTGCCCTATTGACTAAAGAATTTCCCATTTACATCCTACGTAAATTTTCACTCCTTTTGTTGAAAACCATTCCCCTTTGTCTTATCATTATCAGACAGTGTAAAAAGTCACTCTCCCTCATGTTTATAAACTACTTTTTAGTACTGGAAGGCTGCCATGAATTTTTCTTGGAACTTCTCCAGTCTGAATAAACCCAGCTGTCTCCACCTTTCTTCACAGGAGATGTGCTCCTGCCCTCTGCTCATCTTTGTGGCTTCCACTGGACCCGCTCCAACAGCTCCCTGTTTTTCTTTGTGCTGGTGGTCCCATGCCTGGATGCAATTCTGCAAGTGGGGTCTCATGACGGCAGAGTAGAGGAGGACAGTCAGCTCTCTCTCTGCTGACTACCCTTCTTTTGATGCAGCTCTGGATATAGTTGGTGTTGTGGGCTGTAAGTGGACACTGCTGGTTCATATCCAGCTTATTGTCCACCAGGACCCCGAGTTTTGCTTGTGATGGTATCTGCTCTCTCTGTCTTTATCTCAGCTCATGAGCCTTTCCATCTTATTTTCATCTTCCTTCCATGGAAGAGTGAGAGAGTGACTGGGTGGGATTCTGGCAATTGGTACAGGACAAACCATTACTGTTGTTTGTACATATAATGCATT
Source organism: Tympanuchus pallidicinctus (assembly GCF_026119805.1). Lineage (NCBI taxonomy): Eukaryota > Metazoa > Chordata > Aves > Galliformes > Phasianidae > Tympanuchus > Tympanuchus pallidicinctus. The sequence goes on along the minus strand of NW_026294813.1, from coordinate 2,763,756 downwards.
TGGAAAACTTTCTATGAGGAAATTGCCTGGGAAAAAATGTAGTTATGTGTATGTTCAAGAAGCTGATATAGTGGCAGCTGGATCTGTGTTCACTTTGCAGGTGATTTTTTGTTTTCTTTCCTTAATGAAGCTGTATAAGTTGAGTTTGCAGTCAAATGAATTTAACACATTAAACATCACCTCTCATGCCTAACTGAGGCAGGGTTCTTGGCTTTGTGTATTCTCATCTTTAACCATACCTTTTCTCTGAATGTACCTGGTGCTAATGTCATATAATAAAGCTCCCACATGGGAGGGGTCCCCCAGGTTGTGGGTCAGCTCCCACGTGGGAGGAAGCCCCCAGCTGTGGGTAAGCGGCCAAATGGGGGGAAGCCCCCAACCATGGGTCAGCTCCCACCTCAGGGGGTACCTCCCATTGTGGTTCAGCTCACTCCTGAGGGGCTGCCCACAGTCTGTAGGTCATCTCTAACCTGGGGGGCAGCAGTTACTCCTGCTCGTGCTCCTACCCGGGGGCATGAAGCCGGGTATGCCTCCCCCCAGTGCTCCTGCCCACTGCTGGGATCATCCCCCGGTGGCAGGGACGATGCAGCCCCAGCAGCCGATGGGGCTGCAGCCTGGGGCCGCAGTGCGTGGGCAGCCCCTGCAGCCCACAGGCAGCTGCCCACTGCAGGCTCCCAGCCACCCCGGACCCTCAACTGTCCTCCAAGGACCTCCGGTGCAGCAGCAGGTGCACCTCGTGCCCGGCACCCTGCCCACCATCTTCGAGCAGGAGGAGGAGCCCTTTGGAGATGCCGTGGTGCACACGGAGGACCAGGAGCAGCCAGCACCCATCAGCATGTGCCCCCATCCCACTATGGCTCCGCTCACCTGTAGCATTGCAGCGCTGGAATCAGGTGGTGAGTCTGGGGGCTGCAGAGTGGGCGGCAGGCTGGCGGCACCGGGTGGCTGTGGGAAAGATGGCATTGCTTCACTGTGCATTTTCTTGCTTTTCCAGCAGCGACAACCAGCTCAGACATCCCAGAGGACATCACCGACATTGGTGACCTCCTGGCTTGGATGAACAGTGGTGAGTTTGGGGGCAGCAGAGCTGGCGGGGGAGTGTTTGCGCCCATTTGGTGTGGGAAAGCTGGCTTAAACCCTGTGGTAATTTTCTTTCTCTTCCAGAAGTGGCACCCAAAGAGGTCCCGGACAACATCCCGGGCATGGATGTTGACTCGGCTGAGTGCCCAGCCCCTGCCTGCACCACCAGTGGGCACCAGCAGAGCACTGGCAGCATCCAAGCCACCAAGAGGAAGCTGTCGCAGAGGCAAGATGCTCCAGAGCAAAAGCGCTCACGCTAGGCGAAGCTGGGTGGGCTCAGCAAAAACGGGAGCATCTGCAGAAACCAGCCCATGTGGTGCAGCAGGAGACACGGCTGCAGCAGGAGACATAGCCAACAAATAAGGCTACCTGTAGCCCTGGGCTCCTCGCCGGCCCTCGCACAGAGCAGCGGCAGTGCTCCACGGGCACCGGCACTGGCCCCAACCCCTCCAAACTTGGGCTGTCCACCAACACCACCTTGGACTGCGACAGCGTGGGACTCCATTAGATTATGTTATGTTATGGCATTTTATGTTATTTTATGTTCAATTACATTAAATTACTTTAAATTATTAAATGTGTCATATTCACTTTGCTACGACGACCTGCAGTTTATGCAGCACCAACCCCCCTCCCCCCCCCCCCCCCAGACCCCAGCCCAGAGCCACATGCAGCCTGGCCTTGAATGCCTCCAGGGATGGGGCATCCACAGCCTCCTTGGGCAACCTGTTCCAGTGCCTCACCACCCTGTGTGAAAAACTTCCTCCTAATACCCAACCTAAACCTCCCCTGTCTCAGTTTAAAACCATTCCCCTTGTCCTATCACTATCCAGCCTCGTAAACAGTTTCCCCTCCTGAAGAAGTGCTGGGTTATTTTCTGCACTGATGTGTAAGCAGTCTTTCTGGCCAGCAACGCAATCATTGCACTGACTATACCATCAGTGCCCAGAACTTATGACCATGGTCCAAGCTGATCTGCGAGGGCTGGACAAGGTGCTCAAGTCGTCAATGAAGATATTAAACAGGATGGGCCCTAGCACCGACCCCTGGGGGACACCACTTGAAACAGGTCTCCAGCTAGACTTCACTCCACTGACCACCACCCATTGAGCATGGCCCTCCAGCCAGCTCCTTATCCAACGGAGGGTAAAACTGTCCAAGCCATGGGCAGCCAGTTTCCGTAGAAGGATACTGTGAGAGACCATGTCAAAGGCTTTGCTGAAGTCTAGGTAGACTACATCAACAGCCTTTACCTCATCTACCAGTCTGGTCACCCAGCTGTAGTAAGAGATGAGGTTGGTCACAACCTGCCTTTCAAACCCATGCTGGCTGGGCCTGATCCCATGGACGTCACGCACGAGCCGTGTGATCTCTCCCAGGAGGATTTGTTCCATGACCTTCCCTGGCACTGATGTCAGGCTGACAGGCCTGTAGTTTCCCAGATATTGGTAGATGGTGAACTAGATGGTCTTGCAGATCTTTTCCAAACTTGATAATTGTATGTTTTTAAGTAGGTACTGGTACTGCTGAGGTCTGTAGGAGTGAAGTCTGAAATTTTTACAGTTGTCCCAGTAGAGCTGCAGAGTGTGTTCATCTGTCACTTGTCATTTTATAAGGACCAGCAGTGATTGTTTGTACACTGAAAATAAACAGTAACACCGGTAGGATTTTGTAATGTACAATTACATTTCAAGAAATCCAGAGTGGATTTAATTCCTGGAAGTGAAGGCTATTTGATTTTATTCAGACAGACGATAAAATGAATCTGTTGATGAGATGGCATACTTAGATTAAAAGGAGGGTTGGGAAAATTGGATTATCTGACATGATTTACCCTTATAGTTACTTCTGCAGTCTCATTGCCGGTAGTTTGTTCTTCTGGGCAAAGGGTAGCTTTTTTTCCACTAGGAGAGTGCAAGTCCAGGTTACGAACTGTAGGCATTTAAGAAGTCTTTGAATCAGTATGTGTGTTTAAGACTTGTGTTGTAGAGAGACGCGTGAGCTGGAACCTCGCTCTTGTTCTATGTGAAGGACTTAAAATTCCAGGTCTAACTGGATCGAGGCTTGTGTTCCCTAATAGGTGATGTAAATAGAAAGAAGGTGATGTAAATAGGAGAAACCTGTTGTTTTTCCCTTTTCCCGCAGGCTGTAAGCAGAGCTTCCTGCATGAGGGAAGTTGATGAGTTTGGACGAGCAAGGTGCCGTTCAGCCAGGACTTGTGTGCAGCTGTACCTGCCAGGGGGACTCTGCTGCAGTGGCTGGGTTCCCTGCTGCCATGGCACAACAGGTGTATGTGGCGATGGGGCTGGGGCCCCAGTTTGTTGCCCTCACTTCTCTATTTGGCCTGTGCTTGGCTTCAGTGTTTGCCAGTGTGGCAGATTTATCAGCTGTGTTGTACAGAATTGGTTTTGTAGAGATTACCTTTTTCCTTCTACTGTATTTTTAGCTGATTTTTCCCCAAACTAGTTGTTGCTGTTTTTCTGTTCAGTGGCTTTTGGTTCTTGCCTCAGTTCAGCTACCAATGTGTATTGCTTTAGTAAAGTCAGGTTCTTTTTGGAGACATTTAAGTCTTGTAACAGTGCCTGTATTCCAGAAGTAAAGCTGGTTGCCTTCATTTAAAAGAGAGATAGTCTGGCTACTCACACACAGAGAGGAAAGTGAATAGATGGCTTATTTGTGTTGGCCTAATTTAATGAGTTCCATGAAACACTACTGCAATTACTTCTTCCTCAGTGTCAGTAGCACATTATTGTGTACCTATTCATAAGATAGATCTTTTCATCTGAATGGAAAACAGAGCTAGCAATCATTTCTGTGCTATTCAAAGGTGTGTGGCTGTACCAATGAGCTGAAACAAGTGTGGCACTCTGAAGAGGGATGGCGTATTTGCCGACATCCCAACAGCCAAACTGAAAATTTTTCCAGGAATATCTTTCGTGTTGCAGAAACAACACAATTCCTACAACTGATTGTCAGCTTGGTTACCTGGCCAAATTTAGTGTCTCCATTAGAGAAGGTATAGTGATGCCCACTGTTTGACTTTGAGCTTTGCTTTTCTTCAGTGTATGTTTATTCCAGGTCTGGCTGAAATACATTACCTATTTTCCTGTGTTCCTATAGTCTGTGTTAGGTATCCTGAGACTGCAACTAGTCCAGTGTGTTTGTCACCTGATGTTTAGGATGGTGATGTTTACCTCCTTGCATAGGCGCACAAGGGTTGGCTGTGAGTCTGTATACACCATGTGTTTCAGCACAGGTGCTTATCTAACACATGGCAAGTAGGAAGGGTTCATAGCCATGAGGAACTGCTATTGTGCAAACTGCTGCCATCAGTACTGCTATTGTGCAAACTGCTGCCTCAGTCTTGTATGTTACTGATAACTTCTCATCACCCAGCAGCGTGCTTAAGCAGAAGGAACAGCTGCATATCCATTCATATGCACAGCTGGCTAATGGGACAGTGACACTCCTGAAGTACATTTCTAATCCATCTGCTTCTGGTGACATATTCAGAGCTATCTCTTGCCTCAGCACAGGCAGGAATTTGGAAAAGAGTGATGAACATTTGAAGTTACTAAACCTTGGGACAGGTACCTGCCCTGCCTCCTTAGGTTAGGGAAAGCTGAGGCACGTTGCAGCGTGCACTGTGAATTTGTCTCAGTAATCGGACAACTTTCTCTCAGATATCGTGGCTCAAATTGTCTACCCGAGGTGAGAAACTGATTGACAAGAAAATTGAAGAAGACACTATGAATGGAGATGGTGGCTAGATTCAGAAAAATGGAAGAGAAAGGAATTTATTTAATCTTCTCTCCTGTAATGTCTTTACAATAAACTGGTTGTGAGTATTGCTTAGAAATTCAAGTTCAGGATGCAAAGACCTCGTGAGTGCAGGTGAAACTTGTGAAGCTTGGAAAGCTCATTAATTTCTGTTTCGTAGCATCCCTCTCTCTCAATTTAAAATTCTTGCAGTGTGCAACCATTTCTTATGTGCCTGAGCTGGGATAGGCTTGTGATAAACTTGTGGGAACTCTGGCTTGCTTTCCACTGACTTTCAGGTCAGCTTCCCAAATGAAGGCAAAAGTAAATTACCTGTAATATACTGACGTTAATCACAGCCTGCTACTGATACAGGTGTAGATTGCTGTTTGCTTTTCAGGCTGCTGTCTGATGAGGATGCTGTGATCAGAACTTCATTCAGACTTCATAACATAAGCTGAATTGTGAGGATTTCAGGTCTGGATGGGAGCATAGAGACATCCATGCATCTAGAATACATGCTTCAGATCAGGTACAGATGAATTATTGCAATACAAGCATTAGACTTATTTAGGATAAGTGAAGAAAAATGGAATTTAAAATGCTGTAAGGGCTTTAAACAAGTAGACTGTAAATGCGTGGATGAGTTTGATGGAAAGACTCAGTCCTGTGTGCCGCTATGAAGGGTTTTATATTGACAGTGTTTTTAAGTCACGATTATTTACCTTTTATATTGGGGGATAGGAAGGTCAACAATCTGGATTTTTTTTCTACACAAATGTTAGCAAAATAATTTCTTTACTATCTGTCTAGCTTAATTAGAATGCCATAGAAAATTGTATGATCTGCTATTCTTAGTTTTCTGTGTCTGTTTTGATGATACAGTACATTAGACTGCTATTAAATATTCTAACCTATTGTACTTGTTGTCATATTGCATCTGCCTACGAGGAATTTGTTTGATCATGAAGTCACTAGAGGGAAAAAGATGCAGCTCTGTGCACTCCTTTTTCTTTTTCTTTTTCTTTTCAGTTTGAAGTAGGTAATTCTGAAGCTGAAGTGTTTCAGGATACACTGCTAGTGGCAGGCTTCTCAAACATGTCAGTGACAGCATTAAAATATTCTTCTTTTAAAGCGCCAGCAGCAGGCATCAGCAAGACTTCAGCCTTTAATTATCTGTTCTGCCCTTATATTTCCACAAATGCAGGAAACTCAGCATTTTCTTTTTCCTCTCACAATGTCATATTGTTTCATATTATACTGCTGTAAAATTTAAGACTTGGTGGAAATGTTGGCAGATGTGTTATTTGAGGATAGGTTGCTTGGAAGGGAAGATCTGTGTTTTTGGGCAAGCTCTGAGCACTGAGGAAATGTTTGGCCCAGAATTCGCAGTGTAGGGAGAGGAATCCTGCTGCTGTGTAACCAAATGGAAGTGAACCAGAAGTGATGGCTTGCACTATGAACAGAGGTCTGGAAATGTGTGTTTACAGCAAGTATCAAAACTATATTTTTACAGTGTGCAAATTTTGAGAGCTGCAGTGCTTGAAAATTGGCTCCTCTTGATCTGACAAGTTGAAGTTCATGCTTTGTTGGTCTCTCTGTAGCTGCATGTGGCATCAGAAATGTCATGACCACTTTGTTAGTACATTTATCTTTTGTTAGGAAAAAAATCCTGGATAATTCCAGTGGTGTGCCTACATAAATTAACTCCCCTTCTACCTGACTGATGTGAGAGATGTGGGTTATTCTTTTTGCATTATAAATGAAATCTTAGTGCTTTGTTAGCTGTCATAGTGCTAGAATTAATGACGAAAAACACGTATTGCACACAGTCCTGATAGTTGATGTTAAGAAACTCCTGGTCGTATAAGCCAAAACTGAATCCACAAATAAACAGAAAGACATATATATATTCAAAGTTAGGTTAAGAGATTCTTTTCCCTGCTGTTGAAGTAGCATGCTCCTGATGGGTAATTTTTTTTTTTTTTTTTTTTTTTTCAGTAGTTGAAAATTTTTGTGCATGTTTGTCACTCTAATACTGGGGAATAGAAGACAGAGAAAGGATGTTACTGTTAAGAAACCTCAGTATGGTTAGGTTTTATGTGTCCAGGAATCAGGAGAAAAAACATCAGAATTCACATGTTGTGAAGTTACATGGCTTAGTCTTCTTAGGGACTTTCTGCTTGTTAACCCTCAGTCTTTGTACAGACATCTGTGCTTTGCTGGTTTGATACCTACTGAGCAGTTAAATGTTTCCTGCAGTTTCTTGTAACTTGTTAAGAGTGCACAAAGGCTCATTCCAAGTTTCTGATGATACTGATGGTTTAGGAAAATCATTACTCTCTCATTTTCACAAGATGTTGGTGGCATTTCTATCCTGTCTCGTTTTACGCCTCTTATTAAGCCAGTTTTTGTTACTTGTTGCTAAACTTTTTTTTTTTTTTTTTAATTTAATCTACAGTGACAATTCAGTAGGGCCTGTCTCAGCATGCTCTCAGAACATAAATGTGTACCTAATTTCCATCCTTCCCCTTTTCTGTGCCAACACAGCTGCATTACTAATCTGCACTGATGACTGGTTGGTCTTGTACAGGCACAGAGGCGTATTGCAGCCACCTCGTAAAGCTACCGGTACAGTAGAGAGCAAGACAGGGGAGGGATAGGGGAGAATTAATTAAGAAATTTCCAAATTCAATAATGTTTTGTTTGTTTTTGTTTTTTTTTTAATTTATTCTAAATGAGAAAGTAAGCTAATTTTTGATGGAAATGCCCTTCTCAGTTTAGCAACCGAGGGACTGAGCCCCCTCAAAAGTGAGAATATCTGTTATAAATTCGCCAGTTGGTTGAGTGCTTGACTCTCAGATAATGAGTAATGCTTAACAACTTCACTTTTACCCTCTTGCTGGAATGGGACACCTCTCTGTGCAGATTCAGTATTTTAAAAAAAATATAAATTAATGCAAGTTTATCCACACATATATAAGGTTGAACTTTGTTATTGAGTATACTGTGGATCTGTCTAACCAAACATAGAGCTATTTTAGATGGAAACATTCAGATACCCACAAAAAGAAGTGGTTTCAAATGAAGTAGAAAATGCGCACTTTCCAAGTAAGCAGTAGCTGAGATGAGAGAATTTAATTTAAAATTTACATAGGGTAAAATATAGTCACAGTACAGACACAGAAAAAGCTGCTGTGAGTGCTTGTATATTGTGTTTCAAGGTAGATTGGAACAGAAACCTTATGGAAAGAAATCATGAATAGTAACATGCTGAAGTAGAATATAACATGGCTGCTTGCTTGTAGAATTGTGTACTCTTAATGAACTGGACTAATAAATAAGGTAAAGATGAGCGCTAGCCAAATAATTTTCTTGGAACCCCTTTTGTAGGTCATAGAAGACATTTATTTGTTTCAGTTTGTGATGCCCTTTAAAATAATAATTAAAAAAGAAAGCAGGAAGCTTTTTTTCTTTTTTCTTTTTTTTTCCAGGAAGCTTTGACCTGCACTGTTTTTGCTGCTCTGGCAGTATAATAGGAAAACAAACTCTGACATACATGTAGTTGAACTTGATTTGATTCCTCCCCCCACCCCCCTGGTGAATTTTTAACAACACATGTTTAGCCTGGGTCTTCATAATTGAGATGTATTGTCCCTTATGTTTGTGATTATTGTGGTAAAAATCTATCAACTCTTAATGATAATAATAAAAAAAAAACAATTCCTGTCATGCAGCTTGTTGTACTTCCACTTCTGCCAAAATTTGAGTTCTCATGCAGTATAACTTAACGATTTTAGCATAACTTTTACAAGATTTGCAATCTGAGCTATACTGAACTCTTCATTCAAAAGGCTGCTTTTCGAGGGGTGTATCAGTGTTATTTTTAAGTTACTTTTAGGATATTTTCCATTGACATACTTGAATATGTTTGCACTCAGCTGTTTGTACTCAGCTTTGGTGAGGTTGCATCTCAGAGTTTTGGGCTCCTCACTCCTCGCTGCAAGAAAGACACTGAGGCTCTGAAGCAGGTTCAAAGAGGGGGAAAAAGCTGTGAGGGGTCTGGAGCACAGGGCTTATGAGGAGAGGATGAAGGAGCTGGGAATGTTCAGTCTGGAGAAGAGGAGGCTCAGGGGAGACCTCATTGCTCTCTGTAACTGCGTGAAGGGAGGCTGTAGTGAGCTGGGGGGGGTCAGCCTCTTCTCTCATGTAACTGGTGATAGGACCAGAGGGAACGGCTTCAAGCTGCACCAAGGGAGATTTAGGCTGGACGTTAGGAAATACTGCTTCTCTGAAAGAGTGGTCAGGCACTGGAACAGGCTGCCCAGGAGGTGGTGGAGTCATTGAACCTTGGGTGTTCAAGGAACATTAGGATTCTGTGCTGAGGGACATGGTTTAGTAAGAACTGGTATTGGCGATAGGTGGATGGTTGGACTGAATGATCTTGAAGGTCTTTTCCAACCTTGGTGATTCTGTGATATGAGTTGTTAAAGTTAATAGAAATATCTGAATGTCTTTCGTGCTGCAATACTCTTGTGGCTCACACTGCTTCTTATGCCTATTTTGTTTTGCTGTGTGTGCTCCAGTCTCTTGAGGCTTACTTAACATCTGAAGCTACTCCTCTAATGCTTGTCTTCTGAACTTCCTGTTTTCCTCTGCTGTTCCTCACGATGGCTGGTACTTGATGATCCAAGCAGCCATAATATTGCACTCTCAGTGCTGTAGGGAGTGTTTGCTTCTTATCATGTATGTTCATCCACCCCTGCCACCCTTGTTTTCTGTAAGATGGAAAGTGGTGAGTGATACTCCAGTGCTGTTATTTTTAGTCTCATCTGCTTGGTGTGCTTGGAATTACACTGGATGAATGGAATGTTCCTCTTCTCTCATGAAGTGAGGTTGCTCTTTGAAACAAATCTGCACTTACTACTGCACATCATTTCTTGTTGTGGTAAATCATAAATGATTTTAAAAGTGGCCTCTGAATGTTTCTTTCTGACTATGTGCATCTTTTTCTAAGTGCCAACTAGAATCAAAGCATCATGAAGTATATCTTATTTTCCTTCATAGTGTTTTAGTAGCTCTTACAAGACGACAGCAATTTATGCACCTCCTGAAATGGTAAACTATGAGAGTTTCTCATGGTAAACATTGAAAACTGTCTTTACAAGCAATAAATAATTTTCATATTACTGTTGTCTACTTTGTTGCTTTATCTTGTTTATAGAATGACAATCAAAAGTCGAAAAATCCACCTAGTTCTTGTGCCTACAGTTGGCTTTCAGGGAGAGTACTGCCCAAATGTTAGGTTATAGGTCTACAGCTGACTTTCTGAGGTGTTAACAGCAATTACTACTTGGGTAGAAAGGTGGGCTTATGTTTTTTGAATGGAAAGGAAGTGATCCCTCTGTTTCTTTATATGACTTTGGTATTAACAGAATCACAGAATGACTTAGGTTGGAAGAGACTGTAAAGATCATCCAGGTCCAACCCCCTGCCACACACAGGATTTCTTCCCACTAGCTCAGGCTGCCCAGGGCCCCATCCAATCTGGTCTTGAACACCTACAGGGACAGGGTGTTAACAGCTTCTCTAGGCAGCCTGCACCAGTGCCTCACTGCTTCAGAGTATAGAATTTCCCCCTCACCTCCTATGTAAATTTCCAGTCCTTTAGTTAAAAGCCATTCCCCTTTCTCCTATCATTATGAGACCATGTAAGAATTCTGTCTCCCTCCTGTTTATAAGCTCCTTTGAAGTAGTGGTAGGCTTCAGTTAAGTCTCCTGGGAGCCTACTCTTCTCCAGTCTGAACAAACCCAGCTCCCTCCTCCTTTCCTCACTCTGTGCTCCTGCCCTCTGCTCAGTTACCCTTCCTTTGTCTGCCAATGTCATTGTAGAAAGTCACTTGATTAGTAACACATGATCTGTCCTTAGTCTCAGATAACCACCTTGTCTTGCATGTGCCTTAATGTAACTTCCTGTCATCCTTTCTACCCTTCTTAAAAACGTGTGTGACGTTGCCTGATTTTATAGTCATCAGGGAGTTAACTTGACTGCCATGACTTTTCAGATATCACTGAGAGTTGTTGGGTACCCCATTGTATAATCAGTGAATGTACAGATGTTATGAAATATACCAGAGAGCTTGGCTGTGCAGTTATTATGCCAGAACAGAATAGATAGAATACTTACCTGTATCCTAGGCTCGCTATGAAACTCCAGAGAAGTGGATCTCCAGAAGAGATCCTTTCCTAATGGTAGTCAGCTCTTAAATAGATCTAGGAGAGGTGCAGCCAGGCTCCACCCCTTCGGGCAGCAGGGTGAATTGCCTTCACCTGTGCTCCCATGGCTGACTCATTGCTCACCTCAGGTGATCAATCAGAGGTTCAGGCCTTGATTTCAGCAGTTCCCATACACCCAGACCTTGTGTCTGTTGAAGCCTGTTCTCCTTTCTCGTTTATCAGAGGAGGCGCACTGTCCTTGTCTTTTCTCTCCTGATCAGTGTACCTGTGGAATCCTTTCTGGTTATTTTTCACATCCCTCGCCAAGTTCATCTCCATCTGTGCCTTGACCTTCCTGTTTCCATCTCTGCAAGACTGGATCCTTGCTCAAACCATAAAACAAAAGACAATTACTGACTTGTCACAGTGTTGTAACTCTGTTGAGATCAACAGACCTGCTCTCTTGTACATTCAGAAATCCAAATGTATAGTCACCTGGAATAATGGGAGAATAAATATTTAAAAATACTTATTTTGATGGTGTGGATAATCAGAGTATCAACTGGTATTTATTCTCTGTTGCCTCTAGCTAAGACATCTGGCATTGTCATCATGTTATTTACAGTTTTCTTAAATAGAAAGTAAATGTATGCATACAAAAAACCCATACAACCTTGGAAATACAGAAATGTAAAGTTTTGCTTGGCTGACTGCTTAAGGATTGCTGTAAAAAAATGCATGCTGTGGACTTCAATTAGGAACATTGATATTGAATTTTGAACGTCCTTAATAAAGAGATGCTGTAGTAATTACCAGTCCACTAAGCCAGGTAGAGAGCAATTTTGCACTGCCTGGTATGCTGAAGCATTTTGTGCAAGCTTTGGAATCTATTAAAAATAGAATCCAGCCTTGGTTTAGTTTTTAACATGAAAGCTATCAAATTTTTCAATAGCTGGAAGTTGATTGACAAGATTGAACAGTCTAGGAGGGCTGAGGTTGTAGTCTGTGAGATGAGTTTCTCTGCTGCTAAAGATCTTGATCAGTCTTTGATCAAGCTACAGATGAGAAATGCCATGAGGGCATTTTCTGTTAATGCAGAGGGCAAAGAAATACTTGCTGTGAAGAACTATTATAATTCTTGGCTATAAGGATATGATATCACATCAGGGCACTGGGCAGCACAACTACTGCAGCAAGACTGTTTTCCCCACACTGGAATATGGTACTAAATAAAAGTGTTTGCTGAAAAGGCTTTATCTGTATAAACTGCTACTTCCTTGTTTTGCATTAGTATTTTATTAAAAAAAAATAATAAAAAAAATTATATATGGAATAAAATAGCCCTGAGTCACATTCATAAATACTTTCTTTCTAGCAAGCTGTATTGATCTGTGTGTGTGCCTTAGCTCATGCACAGTTGGATTGTGCATGCAGCTTATAAGCTTATATATAAAACTAACAGTTTTACCTCAGGGGTAATTATTTTTCTGATAATAATTACAGCACAGAGCTGAACTTATTATCATGATGATGCTTTAATCACATGCTGTAGCTCTTACATAGGTACTGGGTAATCTGGGAAAGGACAAAGAAACTTCTGTTTTGAAATTCTTCATTTGAAAAGCTGTATGAAATGAAGGATTTTGCTGCTGCTGTAAACTGTTTTTTTGGTTTTTTTTTGTTTTAAATCTTTTCCTAGCTAAGTATTCAATTCAATTCAGTTATCTTCCTTTTTCATCAAATGTTTTGTTTTCATTCTGAGGGGATGAGATCAAGGGATTGTACCAGAATAGAAGTGTAATCTAATGATAAAACCTTATCTGTGTTGTGAATGAAACTGAACTTCTAGGTCCTCTTCTGTCTCTTCTGTCTCTTCTGTCTCTTCTGTCTCTGACTTCTTGGCTTTAGCTTTTTAATAATTTAGAGGAAGGCATCCATGAATGGATTGCATTGTATATTTAATAAAAAAAAAGTAATGTGTTTTAGTTAATTCCAAGAATAAAGCTGAGGCTTCAGAGGGAAGTAATTTGTTAGTGCCATCATGAGGCTTCTGGTCACTTCCTTGGTTTAGACAAATTAAAGTTGTGGCAGAAAATCAAGCATTCAGTTCAGTTCTGTCAATCTCTCCTTTCTATGAAAATTCATATAGAAATGTGTGATAGAGCCAGTGAGAAAGTTGGTCTCTGGACAACCATTTGGTGCTCTATCCATTCCTGCAAAAACCTGTGGAGGTGGGCTCCAAATGAGCTTTCCTTGGCCATCATAATGATTGGAGCTGAATAAGTTTTGTGAATTAAATTTTTAATGAAGTAGACTTCTATATAAATCCTAAATCTTAAATGTAGAGATGTTGTGAATTAATTTTTAGGCAAGTAATAAAAGCTGCCTTAGTGAACATTTTCGTATTATAAGCATTTTCAGAGTAGTTCTGATGTCCAGGACCTAATAAAATCTCTCACCACAGTGTGTAAAAGAAGTTGCCTGTATAAAATGAGTTTTAATTTAAGTGCTTTCTTGCTAGACAGTATTTGCCTGTGCACAGGAACTGGAAAATGGAAGGAAGAAGAGTTTACTGTAATGTGATTCTCTCCCATCTTGTGTGAAGTGGATTAAGACTGGAGATAGTGATTCACATTATCAATGCAAATTGTTTTCCAGCATTACAGAGAAAGTAGGTCCCGAAAAATGTTAGCTCTGTTTCTTTTTTAAATGAATTCTGACTGCTAATGAAATGAAAAAGATTTTAATTCTGTCTTTTGGATAGACTTGTTAAAGAAAGCGTAAAGAATTAAGCTTGTATTAAGTTCCTTTAATCTAGTTATTGCTTAATGATTCTTTGAACAGATACTTATGATTGAGTGTTTTTTGGAACTGGAGAAAGTCTTTCTTTGATTGTTAATTTTTTATTGTAGATTTTATAGGAGTTCTGTCATTCAGATTAGCCGATGGAAACTTCAATGCACAGAAATTCTGGTCAGAGTATTTTGCTGTCTTCATCTATAGGGATAAAATGGTTGTTACCATAGTAATAATGTCTTAATACCATAAATATATAAAAAGACAAGCAGTGAGCCTGATGAATGCCTGGTGACAATGAAAAGGGAGGCTGGTTCGAATGCCACCAGTAGAAATATGTGTGACGGTACAAAACCCCATGATCTCTTATGGTCCTGTCTATTACAAAGGGCTGTGTTTATGTCAAAGGACCATGAGACAAGTCTCATTGCCTTCCAGTAAGCAGGCCTTAAATGATCCTATTAGCTTTTGCACCTGTAGCTTTATGAAGGTAGAACTTAGATTCAGTAACTGAAGTGTTTAGGATATGAAAGCATTGGAGGTGGCTTGACCTCCCCTGGAATATTATCTCTTGTTATATTAGTTTGGGTATTTGGAAAGTATACAGGGCTGAAAGGAAGAACTGCAGTGATATGGCCAATATTAAATTTAGGAAATTTCAAGTTTTTCAAGGTATGGTTTCTGTTGGTGGGCAGTTTGTAAGATGAAGCAGTTTGTTCTTTATCAAGCTTTAAATGCTTTTTGAGGCTTCTATGAATTTGAGTTGTTGTGTGTTAAACACTGAAGTATGCATTTTCTGCTATATTAGCAGTCTTATTTCGGGTGAAAGTCTTAATAATTTAGAGGAAGGCATCCATGAATGGATTTGATAAAACCCTTAGAAAAAAAGTGATATGGTTAATTCCAAGAATAAAGCTAAGGCTTCAGAAGGAAATAAAATGTGCCATCACGAGGTTGGTTCTGGTTGGTTCTTAAGGCTTCTGATGTTGGTTCTTAAGAGTTAATCTTTGAGTTTTGTCTGGTGTTACAGTGCCTCAGTGGTGACAGTCCTGCAAGTTAACTTTATGCCTTAGTTGGTTACCAGCTGTGTAATACCTGACTTGTTGCTATGATTTGCTTCAAGTGCACCAGATAGAGTATTCTGCTATTCTAACATATGCAACTGGGTGTGGGGGGAGGGTTCACTGCTATCTTGGAAGGAATGTAGAACTGCTAACATCAGTAGACTGAAAACTTACATGACTTATAGTGTATGCAGACTTGACTGTGTCCTCTCGCCATTTTACTAGTGTGAAAGATCTCTGGGCTGAACAAGGACTATCTGCAGAATAATTGGATTCATCTTGTATAAAAGAAGAGCTGAACACAGTTTTTTGAAAACTTATCACATGGAAGGATGAACACAGGAGTTAATTGATTGGGGAAGCTTCTAACATAGGACTTCTAACATAGAAGCTTCTAACATTGTCTTCTGGAGGAAGTCTAATTTAAGTGTGTGCTCTTCTTTGAGTGGAAACTTATCTGTCACCTGCCTTTTTATTTTTAAGATAAGTGTCTGCATTTGTAGGGCACAAAGCTGGTAGCAAAAGGCTGTTAAACTTCGCATGTACAAAATAAGGCGAAAGCCTTTCTGAGGGTAACTTCTCATCTAGTGAAGGTGACCACCCTTGCAGGTATTTCTCAGGGTGCTGTTACTGGCTTCTGAACAAGGGAACAAAAGAGGAGGTCTTTTACAGTGGGGACCAAAGCAAAAAGCAAAGGCATCAAAGTTGGGCTCTAGTGGAAGAGCCAGGGGAAGGAAAGACCACTGGCCAGGCTCTTGAGGTCTAAATGCTGAAGAAAATTTTAGTACTTAGAGGAGATAAACAGATTCATGCAAAAAGGGTTATTTCTGTATATTTTCTTTCTATGTATCCTCTCTAAATGGGAGAAGAGTAAGAACTTTCAAAATAGCATGCATCAATTCATGTTCAGCTGATGAAGAAAAAAGTAAACTAGTTTTCTTCAAACGGAATATGCCAAACCAGTAGCCTGCTATATTCCATACATTCTACCATAAAGGACAGTTAGACATTATTTTAGTCACCACAGAAATGTTTCAGAAAATTTTCAGAATTTTAATAGAAGCTTGATGATAGGATCTTTATTTTCTGTAATTAACACAATGCCACAGGTGTATTTTAAAAGTGAGAGTTGTAGAAGGGATGTGATTTCAAAACAAAATAAACACGTTTCATTTTTATTTTTTTTCTTCCACTGATAATCACTCTTCCCGAAGGAATACTATGGGTTGCTATTGCTTGACTGGGCGATTTTGGAATATTTGTTTTTTGGAATGTCTCTGAACATACTTAGGGATTTCATGGTGATGGCTTGCTCAGCCCCACCAGCTGTTCTCTTACTTCTTCTATGAGGACAGAGGGAGAAAATAGGATGAAAGAAAGGCTTATGGCTTACTGGGACAGGGATGTCTCTCACTAATTAGTCAAAAGCAAAACAGACTCGGCATAAGGGAGTTTAATGTGATTTGCTGCCCGTTGCTAACAGACTAGAGCAGTGAGAACTAAAAACAAACTACAGACACCTTCCCCCACCCGCTCTCCTCTGCCAGCTCCCTCTGAGCAGCTACTGAAGCGGCAGTCAGTCCTTAACGCTTTGTCTCATGGCCATGTGCCCTGCTCCACGTGGGTCCGTCCCGCGGGATGCCGTCCTACCCCAACTGATGCTGTGTGGGCTCCCCACGGGCAGCAGCTGTGCAGGCACAGCTCCACACGGCTCCGTCCCACAGGGCCCCCCCTCAGGAGCTGCTCTGGCACTGTCCCACGGGCGGCAGCTGCCCCAGCCCTCCCGCCCCACCGCAGGCTGCTCCCCACGGGCTGCTCCTGCGGGTATCCGTGGGCTGTGCCTCCTCCGGGCCTCAGCCACTGCTGCACCGTGGGCTCCTCCGTGGCTGCACGGGAGATTTGCTCCGCGTGGTGCCTCGTGCACTGCCCTCGGTGCCTGCAGGGAGCTGCTTCTCTCATTTTCTTCCTCTTCTTTCCTATGTGCCCTTGCAACCCTGCAGCCTTCCTGCTGCCAAAGCCTTGATATATAAGCCCAATACAGCATATCCAGGTGTCTTTTAACAACTTGTGGGCTTTAACAATTTTATGGGCTCCTTCTCATGGCCGATTCGTTTCTTTCACTATAGCCTCTTTTTCCTACCTTGCCTGCACATTTTGTTTGGTTCGGTTGCTGACTGAGCAGATTTCTAAATCTAGCTTTTTAATAAAACCAATCAAAAAATAGGTTCAAGTTACAGTTTCACACAGAATCAAACCGGGGTTTCTGTGATGCTTTGTTGGGTACAATAGGTGACCATATACCACAATACCGCTCCACATATACTGAGCAGCAGTTAAATTTAACCTTTTGAATTTTCAGTAGAGCTAAGTAACTTAGAGAGTCCTCCTGTAGGAAAATTAAATCTCTCTATGATTACTGCACTCACTGAAAACATTCATCCGTTTTTTACCTGGAAGAGCAAATGCTTGTTAAATTACTGAATTGAAAAAAAAAATGTGCAGCACATATTTAGGATTTTCTCTATGTAGCCCTCAAGGCTTATAAAATAAAGACAAAGGGTCCTTTAATGACCAATATATAATCCATGTATAATGACTGACTTTAAACTGCTGGGGACCAGGGAAACATTTGGTTGCAATTTTGCAAAATAGTGATTGGTGGCAGAAAAATGATACACTGATTCATCCACGTAGACGCCAGCTTTTGGCTTTAAAGTATATTTATGTGCATACTTTAAAAGATGGTTATGAGGTTTCATGGGGTTTTGCAGTTAAAGGGAAAATTGCAAAGACTGCTTTAGAAATATTATCCTAGATCAGTGCTGTAAAAAGTGAAAATTGTAATTCCCCTCCCTGTCCCATCTAAACCTGAGATGTGAACGATGGTAGAGATTAGTGTGCATAAATTCCACTCTCACTAAAATATTAGTGCTGATTACAGCTGAATGCAGTCACTCCAAAATTTTGAGAGTTTGAAGAATTTACCATGAAAAGACATTCTTTTTTTCCCATTCTTTAAAACTCCAGAAATCACATCCTGAATTTCCAAATAGAAGAAGTAGGAGAGGTCTGTTGCAGTGTGTCCTTTCATTATAATTTCCTTTACTTAAAAAATCTGCAGTGGTATTGGATTTTCCCCCTGCACTCAAACTGGTGTGTTCTCTTTCTCGCTTGGATTGTAACACAAAGATAATAGGTTTTGTTCTGTGTTGTAGAACGCACCTGGTCTGAAAGCAGAGTGAGTGTTCTCCAACAGAAGTTCCAAGGTTTGGCTGGAAGTAAATACTGTTTTATGTCATGGCTCTCTTCCTGAGGGTACTATTTAACTCTCTCCTGCTCCTTTCCATCCTCTTCAACATTCATATGCATTTGTGTTCTCCTGTGCTGAGCTATAACAAGGATTATAAATGTATCTTTTTTCTCTTTGTGATGGGTAAACTGAGAATAATCTGGCTGGTAAACCCCTTGATTTGTTCTGCTTGTGGGATGCTTGTTCAGTGTTGTTTTCACTGTACATGACTGAGATGAACCATTTCTCTTGTTACATAAATAACAGGGAAGATGGGATTTTTATTCTGTCTAGCAAGTGTCAGATGGGTGTTTTGCATGCAACCTTTTGAAAAAAAAATGTCTCTGGAGATTGGGATTGTAAAAGGAGTGCCTCCCAGCCCCTCTGCCACCAAGTCAGGGCTGATGTCCCTTTTCAGGATATCTACCATAACTTCACTGAGGCTGACCTGTAGACACGTTTTATATTTTCTCATCCTACCTGGTGTGTGAGTTCTGCTGCAGAGGGTCCTGCTCACTGTCTCCTTGACTTTGATTGGCTCATCTGTGTGTGGCTGATTCCATATAGCTGCAGGTGCTTCTCTGCATACATTGGAGCTTTGCAGACACACCTTGTCCTAGTGCATGTGTCACACCCCAAACAAGACGAAGAGTTGGGCAATCTTTGCAACAGTGCACAAGTGTATATTGCAGAGTTTATTTTACTGTTACTTTGGTACCACAAGCAAACTTGCTGTTTTCCTTAATGTGAAACATTCCCTTAATGTGTTTTATTTGATAGATGTGTATGAAATTTTTACAAAGCAGTTCCGTTGGCTACTTTCTTTGGTACAGTTCCTGATTGAAACTTAAGAAAATAACACCATCTGACCTGTTGCACAGCAGAGAATACAGGGACTTGTTGAAAGGTTTTCCTTTTGGGTGACAGTAAATCATTTGGGGAAAAAGGTGGGCTTAGTTTTGGCTTGGTTGTGTGAAGAATTAAGATCTTGAATGCTTGTGCTGGATTGGTGCAAAATGCTTTATCAAACTTGAATAGACCCCCTAATTACAGGGTGACAGTTTGTAGAAGAAAAAATCCCATGTGAATTATGGAGTAATAGGCTTCTCAAACAAATATGGTTCTTCATCAAATGACTTGCAGTGTTGCTTTCTCAGCACAACCTCCCAGTGGCAGTGCTGTCTGGAGGGCCATCAGCAGCAACTGTGCTCCTGAGAACTGTGTCAGAGCTGAACTAGAAAAAAAGATAAATTAAGCATCCAGTGATTTCCTGGTGCTTTAAGCAGAAGATAAACATTTTGCAGAGGAAATAGGAGGGGAAAAGGAATCTCCTGTCAGGATACTTGCTTCTCAAGATAGGAAGCCAATTTAAAATCTTGAGTTTAAGACATTTCCACTTTTTATCTAGTTAACACTGTTTTCACTTGATAGACAGGAAGGCTACGCTTCCCTCTGTCCCCTTAATCAGGTGAGGTCTCTCTATGAAATCTAAGTTTGAAAGATAAGTTCTGTGCCTGGGCAGATGGTGGTAGAGCATGACTCTCTGCCCTGCCTCCTGCCTGCCTCCCCTGGTTGCTTCTACTGCAGACTGGAGCTGCGGGTGGCTGCTCACCTGCCTTGCTGTGCCTGGACACTCTAGCCCTGCCATTGGCTTCCTCACTCACTGACATGGTCATAACGCTTCAGCTTACCAGCACAGCTCCCCAGTTTCTGCAGGAAACCAGTCTGTTCCAGAGGGTTGGAGAAATTTACACCCTCCTGGCATCAGGGGGAAAATCCTGAGTTAGATGTTGGGGTGTTGCTCCAGCTACTAAGTGATCCTTCTGCCATGAATGTCCTTTTTGCATGCTTTGAACTGACTTGTGCGACACCAGCTGAAGGGATCCTCCTGCGGCAGAGCTGGGGTGCTACCGCCTGGTAGCACCTTGTAAACTAATAGATCAAATGGTGCAGATGTACTTTGTTCACTTGGTGTCTTAGAGCTCCACTCTGCAAAGAAGGTTGGGGTATTCCTCTTCTGAAGTGAAGCTTGCTGGCTGCCAAAGTAGGATATCTTTTCATCTTCCTGCAAGTGCCAAGTGGTTTAATGTTTGGAATAAAACCAAGAGCTTACAACACTGGGTACAGTTAGTGCAGTTGTATGGTGAACCCCGTTAATGCCTTGTTCTAATACAGACAAGCTGAAATAACTGTAAGAACATGTTAAAATGTAGCATGTAAAAATGTAGGAGAATAGTTGCCACTTCCTGTGCTGTCAGCACATGTGGCCGTGCTTGTTGCTGTGTATCTCTGGTTTTGCCTGGTCTGTGGGCAAGCAGGGAGGCAACTGTTGGCTGCAGAATTTTGCACAAGAGCTGAGGAACCTTTAAAAAGTTCTTGCTTACTGCCTGACTTCTTTAGATGTCACAGTACAGATTCTTGTGCCTGTAGCTCTTTTGAAAATCTTTAACATTACAGAAGAGGCGCGTCTCGTAATACTGTCATCCTCAAGCTGATTTCTGTAGCTCCATAGAGGAAACTTTCCAGGAGAACTTGAGGTAGATGGTAATAAAAAAAAATCCCACAGCACAGGGGGAGAATTCTACAGAGCATCTTGAAAAACACTGGTTTATCTTCCAGCTACATTTGGAAGCCTTTTCTCTTTTTATTTTATATCCTGTTCTCAGGGATTGCTGGTTAATAATTCACATGTTCTGCAGTTACCAATTAAAGAAAAATTGAATTTGAAACAGCAGTAGGTTCAATTAAATATATTTGGGAATCAGTTATTTCTTCCATTGCTCAGAAAGGGAGTTAAATTATTTAAAAAGTCATTTCTTCATGCATTTTTCTTTACATGAGCAAAAAATACCAATGGCTAATTACCATTCCTGAGGAATTAAACATTTTCATGCTCTAAAACTTGAGACTTGAAAACAGAAAAAAGCGAACCAATTCAAGATGAAACAAATGTTACTTGGAGCGCGTGCTTAAAGATGATGGCAGTCTTTACAGAAGGGCAGTCAAATTTTGTTGGAAATAAAATCTTACGCTTGAATATGCATTGTGGCATAGCTTGTTAGAATGTGTGCATCAGCAACTGAAGTCATTTGGCACAGAGTGGAATTCTTTCTCAGTTACAAAGAGCGGAAAGTGAATCTGTGCCTTCCAGAGAGTCTTAATTTCCCTCCACCACCAGCAATCCTTACCAGTTCCATGAAGATCAGAAAGGTCTCTCAATTACATGGTACATGGTATGCTTATTACTGGGTTGGGCTTACTTTTTTCAACCAACTTGTGTCCCCTAATTGGCCTCAGTAACGTACCATATTAGTCATGTTATGGCTATTTGCCACAGGCTATAGGAAAAGTGGTGCTTATTTCTAAGTGGAAACTTGCAGAATTTCCTGTTTTGGTGAGAAGACAAGTAGTTAACATGCACTGCTATCCTGATATGCTTCTTACATGGCAGTTGCTTCTTACAGAAGAGCTACATTAAGCAGGGAACGAATGGTTTTCGAAACACAATTTACTTTTAAAAGAAATTGGGCTTCTCACCTATGATAATATAGTACAATGAAGGCAGAAGCTTGGTTGTGTTAAAATAATGCCAGGAAAAATCAAAGTTTAAACTATATGGATTCTTAGCAGTCTGTAGCAAGGTTGAAATTGTTATTTTTAGCTTTTTGCCATTAGTGTCTTTTCTACTTGTGTGGACCTTTGACTTCTTTCTTGAGCACAGCTTGATGCCTGCCTCACCTCAGGATGCCTTTTGTAGCAAGTGTGAGGTTGTGGTGTATTGCTGCTTGTACAGAAGCACGCATTGCTGCCTGACAACAGAAGTCTGGTCATTCTTGATACATGAAGTAGTTTTCAGTGCATCCAATTGAATGTTTTCTAATTGCATCCAAAAGTTGGTGCAAGTATCTGGATGGCTTTAATAGATTGGTATGTGTCCGGCATACGTCTTTGGCTAGAAATTTAAGGAGTTTTTGCTTAAAAGGTTGTAGGAGACTTCTGTTTTAAAACAACAACAACAAAACAAAACAAAACAAATACAACTTTTTCAGGGATGCTGGTAGAACACTTGTGCCTGAGAACAATTTCATTTTCCAAATGTACATTGAGGGCAAATTTGTTTTCTGTGTTTTGCTACCTGAATCGCCATGCAGCTTTCCATAAATTAAATTGTTTTCTACAGCAGTAAATTGTAAATATAAACTAGTTCTGTTTTGTTTTTCTTTTTTCTTTTTTTTTAAATGAAACTTTCACTTCCTCAGGTCATTGCAGAAAGAATGAATTTCCCTATAATACTGCCTGCATCAGGTGTTAAGCATTTAAGGGTAATTGTGAATGTGAAAACAAATTTGTAGCTGATTTCCCTGAAAACAAGCCAAACGTCATTTTTGTCTGAGTGCATTTGAAAAGGCAATCCTTACTACATAAGTCTGTTATGCTATTCCATTTAAAATGTTTCTTCAATCCAACTACCTAATGAATTATGTCTGTGCTCTGCACTCTGATCAGGAGTGAAGTCAGTATTTCATCTTGAGGTGCTCTGCATGCTTTGGAATGCTGCAGAATGATAGCTGTATGTTCATGTCCCCACAGTAATTGTCAGACTCTGTACTTGATCAACAGCAAATATCAGTCAAATCAAACAGCAATGATTTGGGATCTCACAGCATATGTTTTGGCAGCATTTAACAAGTTGGAGAACAGAAACTGTTCTTTATGGTGATAGTGACTCAAGGGACCAGAGAGCTGCATCTAATAATCTTGCATCATTTATGTGACACATAAATAGTGAATCCAAGGAAAAGTGTAGGTTCTGCTGCACAGTAATGCAGATGAGCTAACTGTCTTGTCTGTTGTGTTAATACAGTTATCAGTACGTGAATATGTTTGCCTGTGCCATACTTTATAGTGTGTACAAGGTAGACTTCTGAGTTGCTAGTGAAACTTTAAATGGACTTTTTTCATCATACACTTTAAGTCTGTTAGGGAACAAATTTCACTGTAAAAGTACAGCTGGCCTCAGATTCTTTTTATTACAATAGATATTTTTGTTGTAGCTGCAAACATGTTGTACTATTGCCATGTGTTAGTTGTACCTTCAAGTACAGCAAGTATTGTAGTTTTTTTGCAGGAGCTAGCTTCAAATAATTAAGCTTACTTGTCTTCAAAGTGAAATATAATTGTTGGTCATTGTCTTTATGGAAAAACTTTTAAGCATTACCTGAAAGGAAGAAAATTAAATTATTGAATACAGTGTATGTCTTCTTTTTACTGGTTTTGTTTATGTGGTTCATTGTTGGTTCACTAGGTAGAAACAGATCTTTGAGTCTTTTCCAAGTCTTACTTTTGGATTATGGAGTTTTTCTGCATATGTTCTGCATCTCAGTACTGTAAGGTAAAACAGTTACCCAAGAGTATGCAGCTACCATAAGAAAAATTTACTTGTTAGGCTGAAAGAGCTTATTGAGAAGTTGTTGATATTTGAGTAAATTGTGTGTAACCAAGGAGCATTCCAAGGAGCTGGAAGGTCCTGCTAGCTTTCAGTGTTTTCTTAGATCAAACCAGGTGTTTTTTCCTTCCAACACTGTGGCCGTTACTGTCTGTTTCTGCATTCCTCATGTGTTTATGTGAAGAACAATTCTGCAGGCTGAGAATCAAAATGTGTTGTCTTAGTTATGGATCAGTCTTTAGTGAAGTTTTCAAGAGCTGTCTGTGCTAAGCCCTGGGTGAGTGGTGGAAGAGATCAAGGAGTGGGAGGCTGGGCAGCGGGACTGGAGGAGGTACTGTTTGACCCGGTGTATTTTTCTTTTTCCTTTGCTGTTTTCCTGCTGCTCCCACAGCTCTGCTCTCTTCATGCTGCATCAGCTACACTGTCTTAACACGGGGCAGGAAATGCATGTTTTCTCATGAGGGTGAGCAATAGGAAAAGGGCAGAGCTGGGGCAAAGACATGATTTGTACAGAACAGTTTCAGTTGTTCGCCCACACCTCCCTTTCCGCTGCTGCGGGTGGGGCAGAGAGATATGATTTTTCTGAGAGGCCTCAAAATAGCTGAAGTGGAATGGTCCTTGCACTGCCCGAGAGCATGACACACCTGCGATCACCATTCAGAACCTAGAAGTCAGTTACTTGTAGTGCAGCCATTGTGTGTAACAAAGTGTATTGAGATGAAATATTGTGGGCAGCATTAAAACAGTTCATTTTAAAGATGAGCATTAAATGTTGAACTTGAAACTGAGTGAAGATAATTGACTTTGTCCAAGGTGTATGTGTGGGTCTATGGTATACACAAATTTTATGAAACTGAAATACTTTTAAAGATTTGTAAGGCTGTAGAGATGCATTAGATGTGTATTAGATGCTGGAAAAGACAAGCTCTATCCAGCTACTCTGCACACCTATTCTCTGGAGACTGTGAGGAGATGAGGAGCTGTGGTTGATGCGGTTTTTGTTTTGTTTTGTTTTCTAAGTAACTGTTGGCTGTCTAAACAAAAAAAAATCTCTTCTTGTCCCTTCCTGTTACATTACATGATTTATGATTTGTGACCCTGTGCTGGGAAAAAGTCTGTTATGATCGAGAATTACTGCATGCCCTGTCTGTAGCATCTCTGGGAAGTGAGAGGCTGCTGTGACTGCATGTCCGGCCCAGATCTGCATGCTTCCTTATGCTGGCGCCAGGGCCTGAGACATGTCCCCGTGTGTGATGTGTGGATGTCTTTGTGTGTCTGTCCTGCTGCCTGATGTGCTCCTTCCTCTACTGGGCATTGAGGGTGTTCGCTGTTAAACCTTGCATTTTGCCCTTGTTTTTGGACAAAAGAATCTGTCTTTTAATGAAGAGGACTGTTTCTTGAATGAACTGGTGGTTTGGCTTTGAGCTGCCCTTGTGAGAGTCAAAAGCATGTTTTTATGGAACGTTCTAGTGCTTCACCTCCTAGTTCCTTCCATTCAGTAATAGATCCATTTTATCATAGAGTAGAATTGTAGAATCCTTAGAATTGGAAGGGACTTTTGAAGGCCATCTATTCCAACTCCGCTGCAATGAAAAGGAATATCCACAGCTCGATCAGGTTGCTCAGAGCCTGGTCCAGCCTGGTCTTGAAAATCTCCAGGGATGGGGCATTCATTGTATCTCGGTGCAGCCTGTTCCAGTGCCTCACCACTGTCACTGTAAAAGATATTTTCCTTATATCCAATCTGAATCTCCCCCCTTTAAGCTTGAAACCATTTTCCCTTGTGTTACCACAACAGATCCTGCTACACAGTCCATCCTCTTCTTTCTTGCAGCTTCCCTTTAGAATTGAAATGTCTCAGGTCTGTCTGGGAGTTCTCCAGCTCTTTTAGCCTGTCCTCATAGGGAAGATGTTCAATCGCTTGGATCATTTCTGTGGCCCTCCTCTGGACACGCTCTGCCAGGTCTGTATTGAGGACTTCACATCTGGATGCAGTTCACAAGGTGAGGCCTCACCAGTGCAGAGTAGACTGCTCCCCACAACTTGGAGTCATTTGCAAACTTGCAAACAGTGCACTCAACCACACTGTTGATGCAATTGATGAAGATACTGAAGAGTATTGGTCCCGGCACTGACTGCTGTGGGACACCGCTTGTCACTGATCCCCATCCAGACGCTGAGCCATTGACTCCCACTCTCTGGAACTCAGTCCTGCATCCAGTTCTTCTTCCTTTGAACGGTCCACTCATCAAATCCATGTCTTTCTAATTTGGAGAGAAGGTTATTGTGGGATACTGTGTTAAAGGCCTTACTGAAGACCAGATAGATGACATCAGTGGCTTTTCTCTTGTCCATTGGTGCAGTGACACCATCATAGAAGGCCACTAGGTTTGTGAAGCAGGACTTTCCCTTGGTGAAACCATGCTGGTTCTCCTGTATTGCCCCCCTGTTTTCCATGTGCCTTAGCATAGCTTCCAGGAATATCTACTCCATGGTCTTTCCTGGCAGAGGTGAGACTGCCACGAACAGTAAACTTCTGTCTGGGACTGAAAAGGGTGTTTGTTTTGGGTAACAGATAAATGACTCAGTGAATTCTGTTCCTTTCCTCCACATGAGTCTAGATAGATAAGGAAATGGAAATCTCAGATTGTATACGGTCTACTTGGATGTGTACGAGGATTCATTACATAGGCAAAAATAGAGCTAGAATATGAGAATATGAGAATTTTTGTCCCCTTTGTTTATACACACATAACAAAATAGTTTGGCAGCAAAGACTGAGAATAATGTGATAACTTGTTTTTTTTTTTTCTTATTTCAAAGGTGTTCCAGATAAAGGAAAATGAAAAATAACTTCTTGCTTAGACTTGCTTAGACTTATTAAATTTTTGTATTTCACTTATTAGAGAGTCTTTTTAGCAAGAGCATATTTGCAGATTTTCTCTCTGGCTTTGCTGAAGTTTTGCCTTCTACTTAGTATAATCAAATCCTAAATAGAATTAATGAATTATTCATAGATTGCCCTGAAAGTTGAAAATGGGAGAGGGTGGAGAAAACAACTTTATAAACTTCCTCTCCATATTTAGCTCAGAGTCATAGTTTACATCTTTCAAATGAAATACTACAAAATTCAGTTTACGTGATATACATTTGTATTTCCCATTCAGAAACTGAGTTCATAGAGTGTTATCTGCAAACCAGTAGATCAAATTCTAAGTTACTATTAAAAAAACTAAACATTTGCTAGCTTCAAGCACTTCCACTGCATTTGTGCTTAGTTGCTGTTTTAAGCACATTAAAGAATGCCAGTATCAGGAGTCACCAGTTTTATTTAAACAGTTGTAAATGGTTGATTCTTCCTCTCCTGTCTTCATTAGCTAGTCCACATTCGTTTGAAAATGGGCAAAATGACCCTTACTAATTTGGTCAGTGCTCAGGGTCATGCTTGTCAGCTGAATAAACATGGAAAGCAAAATATATTTAATCTCCTACTGGCTTGGAATTTGGGAGGGGATGCTGCACTGCTTATTCTGAAGCAAAGTAGGTCATCTCTCTTCATCTGGACTATCCTTTTTCTTTCCCATAGCTTCCACTAACAAATCATGTACCTGAAAATTGAATTAAGCGCTGGATTTCCTATTAGTTGTGCAATGAGCTTAAGTCTGCAAAAGTGAAATAAGCTCTGCCTTCTGAATTTGTCTTGTAATCTAGTACCACTGTTCCAGTTAATGAAAAGTTAAAATACTTCAAAGTAGTAAATTCCTGTGGCTTTTAAAATCAGATCTCACTTGCAGAAGTAAGTAAACCAAGAGATCAAAGAGAACTGTCATACACTGATCTTTCTTTCTAATGCTTTGCTTTTATAAATCTATAATGTTTTGGAATGTCAAATGCAAAGCAAAATGTATCCCCTAGATGCATATTAGTTTCAATTGTGCTAGTAACAGGGGTATGAAACATGCTGTCTCTCTGCAATTCACTGCATGCAGAGGTGTAGTTTTCTTTCACTCCTAATTCATTCTTGCTCCGTATGTGTAGCTGCATATTTGATTGTATACATATATAATTAAAATCCCCCTTTGCTAACAGAATAATTAAAAAATATAAATATGTTTTAAGGAAAATCAGAAGAGATATGAACTCTGAAATCCAAACCATCATGGTTTTATTTTTTCATGCTTGACAAATGTGTTTTTGCACAGTGTATGTGTGAGGGAGTAGGTAATGGCTGATTAAATGCAACTGGCTTAAGCTACTAGTGTGGCCTTTTTTTCAAATAATGAGTAGCTATACTGTTTCTGTCATTAAAAGTCAGAACTCTCAGTGTAACAGTGAAGATTTGCTAGTGTGCTTGAACCTCATGCAGAAGTCTAGGTGATTTTTAGGAGGTTCATGATTTAGGTTATCTTTCTTTAGTGTACGTGAAGCTTAGCTGCTTCCACTGACTTTGTGGCTCAGATCAAAGCCAGTAAATTCTAGATCTGAGATAAGTGAATGTTGATTAAAGTAGATGAATACTATTTTATGAAACTTCTGTGTGTAGTATTATTCTGCTTATGCTGTACAGTAACATGTAGTGCTGATTCTTTCTGATTTTTTTTTTAATGTAATCGTTTGTTTGCTAATCTCGTTTGTTTCTCTGTGTAAGACCACAGCACATGATTTCTGAGGTATAAAGGTGTCTCATGAATTCTTAGAATGGGTTTTTTGTTGTTTTGTTTGTGTGAGGCTTCACCATCCGCTGAATTTTGAGTGTAGTATTATATGGTTGGAAGTGCTTAAATAAGTACCAGAATAATTTCACCTTGGGCATTTCATATTTTGTGCAGTAGCTCTTAAAGCTTGGAGAGTCTGAATGAAAATTTTGATTGTTGGTCAAAGAATGACAGCTTTTCGCAGCATGAAAAAAGAGAGGTTTTGAAGGATGGAAGAAAATTGTGTGCAAGTTAGTCTGATCTTTTCTTACTGAGACAAAGCACTTTATCCTCACTGAAGTATTCCAGCCTTATATGTAGCAAAGAACATTTTTTGTTTTCCTCTTTGATGCTTTATACCTGTGCAGGTGCCTGCCCTTCCCGAGTGTCTGCACATTTCAGTATATGTGCTGTTAACACAGACCCCTTCGGAGATAGGAGCAATATAAATCGTAAATTACCTCTGTAACCCCAGCAGTATTGTCTGACCCAGTGACTCTTGCCCTCAGCTCCAGTAATTTCAAGGCAGTGCTGTTGCTCACAAGCACTGGCTCTTACAGTTTAATGCCAACGGGCAGCTAAAAGTATGAGAAATCTCAATCCATGAGCTAAGTAACGATGGAGATCTTTCACCAATTACTATTAAGGGCAAAACAGACTCAGCATAAGGGAAATAAATGTAATGTATTGCCTATTGCTAGCGGACTAGAGCAATGAGAAGTAAAAGCAAATTAAGACCTCCTTTCTACTACCCATTCATCCCCCGAAGCCATGCGGGAGAGCTGGGAATGGAGGCTGCAGTCAATCCTTAAACACTTCCATTCTGCTGCTCCCCATGGCCATGTGCCCTGCTCCACGTGGGTCCGTCCCCCGGGATGCCGTCCTACCCCAACTGATGCTGTGTGGGCTCCCCACGGGCAGCAGCTGTGCAGGCACAGCTCCACACGGCTCCGTCCCACAGGGCCCCCCCTCAGGAGCTGCTCTGGCACTGTCCCACGGGCGGCAGCTGCCCCAGCCCTCCCGCCCCACCGCAGGCTGCTCCCCACGGGCTGCTCCTGCGGGTATCCGTGGGCTGTGCCTCCTCCGGGCCTCAGCCACTGCTGCACCGTGGGCTCCTCCGTGGCTGCACGGGAGATTTGCTCCGCGTGGTGCCCGTGGGCTGCAGGGGGACGGCCTGCTCCTCCGTGGGCCTCTGTGGGCTGCAGGGAGCTGCTGCTCCGCACCCAGAGCACCTCCTGCACTGACCTCCTTGATGCCTGCAGGGCTGCTTCTCTCATATTTTTCACTCCTCTCTCCCAGCTGCTATGGCAGAAAGCTTTTCTCTTTTTTTAGATCTTATTTCACAGAGACAACAGCCAGTGCTGGAGCCGGCTCTTGTCTGCTATGAGGCAGCTGTACTCTGCTCTGAGAAGCCACTTCTTCACCTCCCCTGCTGCCAAAACTTGCCACACAAACCCAATTCAAGGCATATGTTCTTGGCATTAGATTCCTGGACATTCGTCCTTGTGATTGTTTACTGTGTTAGACTGAAGCTGAATGGGAAAGAATAGGAAAAACTTTCCTTATTTTGACAGTGAAGGTCCTAATAAATGTGTGGTGGTGGTGTTTTGTTATTGCTGTTCTCCTCTTGAGAGCATTCTCTAAGAACATTGTGCTGTGTTAACTCATATGCAGCCTATGCTTTTATACACAAATTGCAGTAGCTCTGTGTCATCCACATGTTGTGGGATTTCTTTCCTCTGTAAGATTTTGAGCCTCAGTTGATGGGAGCAGATGACTTTGATTCACCTGAGAAGCAAGATTAGGCCTGACTCATGAAAGATCTTGGCAGTTATTAGCAAAAAGGAAACATCAGCTTCTCTGCTATACTTATTAAACAAGCCTCGATTAAGAGTGGGTTAGGAGCTATTATGAAATTCATTTTAGGTAATGCAAAGGAGGGAGCCATGGAAACCTTCCCCAGAAAAGTTTCTCTCATGCTTGAATGCAGTGCCTCAGACTGTAAACAAGAGATCAATGATAGCACATCTAAGTTAACTGTTAGTATTTACAATTATCTGTGGGGAAAAAGGTTTTTTTCCTTGCATGTTATAGATAGAAGATAGCATATCAGTCCTCATTCAGTACTTATTTTATGCTCATGTTTTTGATTTCTGGACCTGTAGCTATAAACCACTGGCAAAGTTCAGGCTTGTATAATGGAACTGATGCGGGGTCTTGTTACTAGGCTGACATACTTGACCAATATATTAGTGACGGTAACATGGCGTAAAAAATTCTCAAGCCTTACTTTACTGTTTTTTAGTTTGTGGTGTTCCTAACAGTAAAGTATGTTCTGTTTAGAAAGCTGTACTTTGCGTCCCTAACAGAAAATCTAAAATTGGTACCTGGGCTGTTTGTTAATGAATGAAGCCTTGAGACTTGTGGTTTCAGAACTGATGTGGGCCTAGGAGGTGGGTTGACCCCTGAATATACTGTTTAGCTAATATGAAAGTGAAGAGTGCGATGGTTCTGTTGAAAACCTGCTCTAAAAATGGAGCTAACATTATATTAGATATCAAAGGAGTAAACACTTAGTATCCTTTAACCAAGGCCATGTTGGATTTAGTAGGCCTCGAAGAGAACATTAATCAGAATGCTTTGAGGATGTTGCCAATTTAGCAAGCAAACTCAAGGTCCGTATATCTTTAGATGAATTAAATCACACCCCTAGGCCAAAAACACTGCTGCCCAAGTGAAGACTCCTCCCATGAGCTGCGTGGTATGGAAGGACAGAGTCAGCAATGTCATAAATATGTAAATTAGTAACTAATCATCCTGAGGTGGATGGACTGAAAAATTATTAAGTTTGTGACTTTTGTGTATAAATATATTGCATATATTCTGTTCGGTGTGCTTGATTTGTGTGAAGCCACTGAGCACCCAGGTTTGCACAAACCTGAAATAAATAGACTTTTATGAATGTGTTATTACTGACCTGTTCCACACTGAGGAGATGAATTCACTTTTCAGACAGCAATTCCTCTTCTGTAGGGAAACTTCAGGGGAACCTTTACAAAAGTGGGTTTGGGATGGAAAGCAGGATAAGAAAATGGAGTAAGAATAAAGTTTAAGAAGCTGCTGTTTGTACTGCCCTCTTGCCAACTTTTTCCTGAGTTCTTTTTGGAGTTCGATTTAGGATTTTGACAGCAAAAAAAAAAGCAATGTCTTAAAGGTAATGGAAGGGAGTCTTGACAGATTTTAAGGATTTTCTTTTCATATTCCAAAGCATACAAAAAAAGTTTCACTTCTTTTGATATCTGTATTATCTTTCTCCTACTGTGAATTTCAGCTTTCCTTGGCACAATCTTCTGAAGACTGTTCGTGAGTCTAATGCTAATGCCGGACCTGAATGCATCGTGAATGTTCTCTTCCTGTGTGTGCTACATGTCTTTTCTCTGGTAGGGATGTGGATGCAACCCTACAAGAGCTGGTTGAGCCAGCTCTTCTGAGGATGAGACTGTGCCTCTCTTGATCCAGATTTTTGACACACATCCTACAGTGCAGGCTATTTCTAAGGCTAAATGTTAGCTTGAAATGGGAAAATGCAAGAAACTGAGTGAGCATTTTGTTCTCAAGCTAGTGAAATCGTGAAGGCTGTGTTGCTGAGTTTAATGCAAACAGTCAGATGGTCAGGCATTGTGTGAGATTATTTCAGCATTTCATCTGAACAGGTAATTGTTTTTCTGGCCAGACAATCTGCTGATTTACTTAACTGTTCTTGCAGTAATGATATCAGGTCTCCTTTCTTCTGTGTGAAGACACATGCTTTCTGTCTTTCTGGCTGGCAGAAACTGTACCTCATCTGTGGTTCTTACTGAACGATCTGGCATATCTTTAACAGTCTGTTTCTGAAGATTTCTAGAACTTTGGTTAGATGAGCACAATGGAAAAGAAATCTAGGATTTTTATAATAAAACAATCAGAAAGTTTGACCATCACCTAACACTACCACATCCACCAATAACCCATGTCCCTAAGCAAGCAGCATGTCAACACATCTCTTAATTGTGCTGGGATGGCAGCTCCACCACATCTTTGGCCAGCTTGTTCCAACCCCTAACTGCTGTTTCTGTGAAGAAATTCATCCAATTTATATCTCCTGGTGCAATGTGAGGTTGTTGATTCATGTCTATCTCTTGTCATGGAAGAAAGAGACAGAATCAACAGAACTGTAGGGTTTGGAGGGACCTCTGGAGATCATCTTGTCCAACGTTGCTGCTAAAGCAGGTTCCTGACACTCCCATGGAGCATATTGTTTCTTATGTTTCTTATGTTCTTTCTTGATCTCCTGATATGCAAGTGACATGATATATGAAACTGTAGCTGAGGCTTTTGAATTTGACAGCCTTTATATGTGGCGTGAACAGATGTGGCTGTCGCACTGCATCCTGCTTGTCTGTCTGCGCTTCTGTCCCCAGTATCACTGGGGAGAGAATGCCCTAGGGGAGTTCAGGTTGCCTGCCTAGACATAAAGGACAACTTTTTGTGTTTTGTTTCTGATTAAATAAATGCACTAATTGCACTAGTTGCAGCATAATTTTAAAATGAGAGTGTACTTGCAAACTGTTTTTCTTCTGATGGCAAGGTTTGCCAAAGTTGATTTCTCTTTTCATTGTGTTTAACCAACTTACTGTGTCCTTCTTGTAAGAAAGATTCCTAGCTTCCATATTCTCTAGGTCTTAGGCTTAGGAGTGTTAAGTATTCTGTGAAGAGGATGTCGTATTGACTAGATTCCAAATAAGGTTCCTTAGTTCAAGACATTTGTCAAAAAAGAAAAGGACAAAAAAAAAGGAGATGTTAACATGTTTGAGATCATTGCTTTCCAGAGAAGGAGCATGCTGTAGGAATGTTTCATGGAGCTCTCTACTGAGGAGCTTTGATAACACGTAGCTGATCTGTTTTCAGGAAAACCAAATATTAAAGCTAAGCTTGGCCTTTATTATATTGAAATTGCATACTTAAACATTATTATTAATATTAAAAATGCAGTCTTTTTTTTCCAAATGAGTCTTATCTTGGAAACCACTAACTAGTGTATGTAACTAAGGAAATATTTCATCCTAAGCCAAAGGAAGCTTAGTGAATTGTGGGGTAGTTTTGTGATTCAAAGTTGTTTGCTCTTCCGTGTGCGACTTGTTCAGGTTGGCCATTGCCATTTGTTGTCTGAAGCTGCTATGGAAATAATGACAAGGTCACTGAGAAGATAGTGTTTATTTGTCTCAGTTGTTCTGGGTTTTCCTTTACAACTTTTGTTAGGCCTTCATTTTCAACTTCAAGATGTGAATGTGTGTCTCAGTCAAACAAGCAATTCTGAAGAATTGGTATACAACTGCTGACTCCCTATATAGTAGAGGAGTGGTCCCTGCAGGCTGTTTTTCCTCACTTGGACGTTTATGAAGCATATCGTACTGTTTAGGAACATATTTTTGATAAAGTGCCTTCTTGAGCTGTGAATGTTAAAGGAAGAACCACTGTGTTGAAACAGGTTGTCTAATAGATAAAATGATTGAAAAAGTGTTGTAAAAATATTATTTCTGTGTTTTTACATACTGCTTCAATAGCTAAGTAATTGAACTGGAAGATGATTTTCTCTGGTACTGGCCTTGCCTCTTTTACTGTGCACTGTGGTTTAACCTGGCAGGCAGCTTATCACAGCACAGCTGTTTGCTTTAAGGAGACAACTGGGGAAAAGAGACAAAACTAAAGTAAAACTTATGATAGAGATAAAAACTGTTTACTAAAGCAGAAAGGGAAGAGAAAAATAATAGTGATGATAATCTCTCTTTTTGTCTCTGTCTTTCTCTATTTACAAAGCGAGTGATGCACACACCTGCCAGCTGATGACCAGCCAGTCCCTGAGCAGTGGCTGCCTCCCTGAACAATTCCCCTTAGTTCTGTAGTTTTATAGTATGAAATTTCCCTTTGGCCAGTTTGGGTAAGTTGTCCTGGTTCTGTCCTCCCTGGAAACCCTTGCTGACAGGACAGTCTGGGAAGTTGAGGAGCTGAAATATCCCTGTGCAGCAGTGCCCAGTAGCAACTAAAAGGCTGATGTGTTATCAGCACTGTTTTTCTCCTAAAGCCAAAGCATAGCATTATACCAGGCACCAGGAAGAAAATCAACTCTGCCCCAGCTGAAACCAGGATGCTATAGTTGAAGTTGACTCTGTGTAGAAGTGAAGGGTAGTTTTGTTTGAGTGCTGGATGCACTGACTCCTGTGCTTCAGA
Source organism: Tympanuchus pallidicinctus (assembly GCF_026119805.1). Classification (NCBI taxonomy): domain Eukaryota; kingdom Metazoa; phylum Chordata; class Aves; order Galliformes; family Phasianidae; genus Tympanuchus; species Tympanuchus pallidicinctus. The sequence continues at coordinate 2,729,145 of NW_026294813.1, read as the reverse complement.
GTTGTTCTCAGAGCTGGAGCCTGGTCTTAAGATGACTCAACATTTTTCTTTTTTTAGAGAATAGTTTTATTGGATAACTTTTACATTCAGTATTAAAAATATCTAGTTAATAGTGCAGGTGAATATTACTAAAAAGCCCAGATGAACTCCCACAGTGGTATACAGTCATACAAATAAAAAATGTCAAAGATTTTAGTGCTGCAAATTTCACCTTGTAGACCCTTGTTAGTATGGCTTGGCAAGAATATTTTATTTGCAATTTAGGCTATGATTTCCTGGGTTGAAGTGTTCTATCTATCACAGTAAGATCACCTAAAATTGAGATAGTACTATAAGCAGTACAGATGTTTCTTAACAAGAGGCTTTTTGTATATATGTATGAAAGTAATGAAATGCTTTGTGTCTTGTATTAAATACTTAGAAAATATTTCTGCCTATGCTTGAAAAAGCCTGAAAAATCAGACTATACAGCTTGAAAGATGATGCTCTGGGCCTCTTTTTTGTGTATGACAGTAACTGCATGTTCTAATCTCATTGTTTGTTCTTTATATTACTTTTCAGTTTTTATATGCAGTAAATTCAAGTGTCCCATTTTCAGAGGAGGTGGACTGAAGACTACACTTGGCCTGCACAAGGGAACCTTGTGCACTTGAACAGTATCTAAGAGAACAAACTGATCTCCTATTTAGAAAATGCACATGGCCTGTCAGTTAAATTGAATTGACGGCTTTGAAAATCCAAATACTCTCTAAAACGCAGTCCGTGTTTCTCCAGTAGATGTGACATGTGGTTGATACTAATATGTCAGCTGCTTGAATGTGAATGGTTGGTTTCCATACAAGGTTGATTCTGACTCTTCTGATGTTAGTTTTCTCACCCCTTACACAGGTTTGGAGTGCTTTACAGTAAAACATTCATTTTCAAATTTCTGCTGTTATTTCTTTTAGAAATCTAATTTCTCTAAAGGCTGACAAATTGTAAGCTATAGGAATGGCACTACCTTTGCATCCTAAAAGCTAGAGGTTTTTAGCTTTCAAAATGGTAGTTTGAAGTGACGAGTGTGACCACAATCCAATCTCTATTCAGTTTCTGAGATTGGGCAGATTAAAGGACTGAGTGTCAGTATCTGTTTCGTGAAAGTTGCAGTGTCCTGTTGTTTTGAATAAGCCCTGAGGATATGGTGTGCTGCTTACTTGATATGAGATGCTGATTTCCAAGCCAATTAAGAGATGCCATGTCCACAAGACAGCAGGGATTTGAATGAATCATCATAGACTCTGGAAATCAAGCAGTGTGTATTTTGGTTGTCCCAATTTTGAGTGCACTCCTGTTTGGAAAGTGGAAAAAAGACTAAATGGAATTAAGACTCAGACTCTGTGAAACACTGTGGGTATGTGTACGTACATACATTTATTTCATGATGCTGGCTTATGTTAGTAATATGTGATTAGAAAAAATATATGATTTGGACATTCCTGCCACGTTGCAGGTAGTATAGAGCTTGTATACTAAGCTCTGCTCTCTAGATATTTTAGTGAGATCCTTTGTGATACTGAAATCATCAAACTGCTACCATTTCCAAGGCAAACAGACCTTGTAATTTACAGAGCATTAAGTTATACCAAATTTTTAAGAAAGACTATTTAAACATCACAGAATCACAGAATGGCAAGGGTTGGAAGAGATCTCGAGGGTCATGAATCTTCAACTTCCCTGCCACATGCAGGGCCACCAACCTCCCCATTTAATCCTAGACCAGGCTGCCCAGGGCCCCATCCAACCTGGCCTTGAACACCTCCAAGGACAGGGCATCCACAACCTCTCTGGGCAGACTGGTCCGGCACCTCACCACTCTGTGTAAAGAATTTCCCCCTGACATTCAACTTAAATCTCCCTTCTCTCAACTTAAAATCATTTCCCCTTGTCCTGCTGTTATCAACCCTTTCAAAGAGTTGATTCCCCTCCTGTTTGTAGGCTCCCTTTAGGTACTGAAAGGCTACAATCAGGTCACCGCGCAGCCTTCTTTTCTCCAGACTGGACAAGCCCAGCTCCCTCAGCCTGTCTTCGTAGGGGAGGTGCTCCAGCCCCCTGATCATCTTCGTGGCTCTCCTCTGGACCCTCTCCAACAGCTCCCTGTCTTTCTTGTACTGAGGGCTCCAGACCTGGACGCAGTACTGCAGATGGGGCCTCACAAGAGCAGAGTAGAGGGGGACAATCACCTCCCTGTCCCTTCTGGCCACCCCTCTTCTGATGGAGCCCAGGATACCATTTGCCCTCTGAGCCTCAGGAGCACACTGCTGGCTCATATTAAGTTTTTCATCCATCAGGACCCCCAGGTCCTTCTCCATAGGGCTGCTCTCAAGGACCGCTCCTTCCAGCCTGTACGGATGCCTGGGATTCCTCTGGCCCAAGTGCAAAACCTTGCACTTTGTTGTGTTGAACCTCATCAGATTCACCCAGGCCCACCTTTCAAGTCTGTTGATGTTCCTCTGAATGGCATCCCTTCCTACTACCGTGTGAATCGCACCACTCAGTGCTCACCAATCTGTGTTGATAGGATATATAAACAAAATTCGAAAAGCCATGCAAGTGAATCTTTTCCTGTTAATTTTGGTTTTTTGATATGGGGCTGAAGAAACCAGATTAGTTCTAGGCTGCGCTGTTTTTAAAGACAAGGGCAGTCGTTCTCATCTGAACAGGTTTTGCATCTGTCTTGTTTGCACTCTTCTGCATATACATACTGATGCATGTATTCTGTCAGTTACAGTGTGTGATGCATACTGCTATAATTCTCCTGTCTAAAAGGGACTAATACAGGAAGTTTTTTATTTAAGTAGGGATCCTTCATTCTTCCCCTCATCAGTGTTATTGTATTGAATAACTATATGGAAATTGGAATTGGAAAAGCCTTCATAAAGTGGCCAGGATGAGTGAAGTCTGCTGTAAGTTTTACAAAGAGAATATTTAGGACATGTAGGCAGTTACTTGCTTGAGTTACAGAAAAAATAGAAGGCTGGAATATTTCATATTGTCCTGAAACACATTTCTGATTACGTTCTCATTTTGTCTTTTTTTTATTTTCCTTCCTGTAATATTTCTTGAGTTCGTCAAGTTTAGAAACAAAACAAACCAATCTTCCTTAAGCCATATAGTGTTAATAAATAATACTGGTTATTATAGACATGTGTAAATTGAAACTGACAAATGGCAGATGGTGGTAGATGTGAAATGCAGTGGAAGCCGTTAAAATTACAAACACAGTTCTTGACTATTGTCCTCAACTACAAATCTCTGCTGAATGCAAATCGGGTTGTCCTCCCCATGCCCCTTATATGCTTGCCCTTCTGATATTTTTTTGCTAATTGTGTTGGAGAGACTACAAGAGAAGCATTTGAATTCTGTACTGCATGCCTAGGGTACAACTATAAAGCTATCAGATGCCTTATTCTAGTTCACTTTCAAAACAGTTCAGGAAAAGGATTTTTTTAGTGGAAGCTATTGTTCAATAACTGCACGTGGTATCTTAGTGCTGAATGGGAAAAAAGAGATCAAAAAGCCCTTGTCTCCAAGGTCTCTTGTGGTGAGGCTGCATTATTTAAAAACTTAGGAACGTGTTAAAGAAAAACTCAGAGAAAAACCTGCATTTTTTGGAGCTGTGTCTGCTGTTTTCTGGGGTTAATTAAAAAGTATGAGGAGATGCACCTGCTTGTAATTACTAATTTGTGCTCAGTGTACACACACACATCATTTATACATTGATCAAGTAAAGCATTTCTTTTCAAAATCAGACTGTAAATTAACAATGCAATTCTTTCACATAAATAATCTTGCTTTCATCTTGCATTGATTTATGGATCAGCTTCAGCTCCCATTACATGCTGAGAACCTTTTACTCCAAGCTCATTTCATCATGAGTTTCTCTCTTTTGTTTTGCACCTGCCTTGCATAAATGTGTTGCCTTCCTTTTGATGTGTTATTCTTCATAGAAATGATTCTGAATTTGAAGCTTCATAGAGCCAAATGGATTATTTATTATTTTAGAGGTCTAAATAGGGATCAATAAATTTAGACTGTTTTTTCTTACGGTGTGTACAGTTGGGGCTTCTGTTTTTAAAAACTGGGTTATGTTGAATTGCAGTAGCCAGAAAACCCAGTTACCTTCAAATAGTGCTTGGTAGTGCCTTGTTAGAAAGGTGCAATAAAAAGGTGTTTTCCATTAGTCAGAGGTATAAGTTCATGAAAAGGAAATTTGTAAGTCACTGGGCAGGTCCTTCAAGCACTGTGTTATGGTGGAGCTCTTGCTACCCTTGTGGCTGCAGCTTTTCAGAGTGGCTGATCAAGCTGAGCCAGTCAGTGGAATGAGGAATGTTTCACCTTGCATTTTTGTTTCTAATTTCAGTGTAACGGTGAAAAGTGAGACCTAATTGAGCATGGATAGAGCAGATAGACTTGAATAAACAATTAGTTTTCTGAAGCCTCCAATGCAACAGAATAAATGAAACCTTTATAGGTAGTCCCGGAGCTCATTGGTGGGTGTGAATGGAAATAGATTTTATAAAGAACTAAACTGCTTTCACTTTATTAGTATTCATGGTATTAAAAAAAAAAAAAAAAGGAAAAAGAAAAAACATTCTTTTCACAGTTATATTCTACTTGGAATTACTTTTTTCATGAGATGAATGATGGAGGTGTCAACAGCTGATGAAGATGAATAGGCCTTTTTCTTATGTATTTGAATTTTTATTTATGTATTTATTTATTTATTTGCAATTGAAAGTGACTTTGAAGGTTAGTTTGACTAAATTTTCGTTCTCATGTTAGACATCCAGGAAAGATATTTCAAAAAACCTATGTATGAGCAGCAGCACTGAAAATGTTTGATATAAGGATGTGACTGTTGATGCTTGCACATACACAAAATAAAAATACACATTTCTTTACATTTGTCATGGTTTTCTTATGCTATGAAAAGGATCATTAAAATACACAAGAGTGAAAATGTTGCCAGTGGTATCTAAAAGTATCAACGCCTTTTCCTACTTTCTAGTAGCTAATATTTTCTTTCATTGAGAAATTAAAAAAATGTGGCTAGTTAGATAATTTTCTGTATAGCAGAGCATAGTGCACAGCACTGCTAATGCTAGTAATATTTGTGCATATGAAGGTAAGAGTACGGCCACAAAATATAAAAGAATAAAAATTCTCAAAAAAAAAAAAAAAAAGAAAGAAAAAATGGGGAGGTTTTATTCAAGAGAAAGTGAGAAAATAATACTGTTGGGAACATAATATACATGTGCAAGGGATGCACAATATTGATCACTTGTTGAGAGTTGATTCCCTGTGCTTCTGCTGCGAGCTGGGTTGTGTTTCCTCTTCCACTTTCCAGGAATGGATAAATCAGTGAGAAGAGAACAGCTCTCCTGAGATGCATGCTTTGTGTTGTGAAGATATGATTCTGCTGTGCCAGGCCTGCCTGAGACACCTACTGCTGTGCTTGGCCTCTGTTTCGCTAGAAGGAGCGGAAAGCTTGCTGAGGTGTCCATGCTGATGATGAAGCCTTAAACCTGCAGCATCTTGTCGTTCTTCAGATGCTGCTGTATGTCTGGGTTTTCTTTTTTCTTCCATTTGCAAGTGTTGTGATTGCTTGCTGGGCCTTTGCAGGAGGCCAGTGTGGCAGTGGTCTCTGGCAGTGCTTCTCAGCATCACTAAATGCTTTTTCCTGCCAGGGTGTCCAGTGGGATGGGACTGAAGGGAGTATCCTTCCCACTGAAAGGCAGAGCCATGTCCTGCTGCACATCGGGGCAGCAAAGGGCTGTTGTTATCTTTTGTCAGATCCCTTGAAGCTGTGGAAGCGTGGGTGAAATTTCAGCTCAGGGGAGCCATGATCCCTGGGAGAAAGAAGGACTTCTGTTCATTGCTTGTACAGCAGAACTGAATAGATGCCTCTGATGCTGCTCTCTGTTTTTGTGTTCCTGACATCATTCCAGTTTCCTTACAGTCTAGAATGTCAAGCCTGGTCCCCCTCTGCTCAGCCTGGTAGAGCCAGGAGCTTTGCTGTAGCCCTGTGCCAGCCCTTGCACTGTGTGGTGATGTCTCTTGCCCTTCAAGTTTGCCTTAGCTTGGAAGGGATCATGTTTTTGCTAGACATGAAGACCTTCATCACAGAATCACAGAATCACAGAATTGTAGGGGTTGGAAAGGACCTCCAGAGATCATCGAGTCCAACCCCCCTGCCAAAGGTTCCCTACACCAAGTTTCCTGATTCCTGAGAAGATGCCTTTGTGAGTGTTGCATTAAGAAGAGTCCACTGCAACCAGCCTTTAAAATGTCCTGTGTGAGGCTTTCTAACCAGGAGCAGATCTGCATTTATATTTCAGTCTCTATTCTGTTTATCAGCTCTTGTTGTAGGGATTTAGAAGAGACTTTCAGAACCTGCTGTTAATTTGTTTTAAACATGTGTTAGAATTGTGTGGACATGTCAGAGGAGACTTGGGCAGGCTGAATTCTGTGAAGCAACAGCATTTGTAGTACAAATACTCTTGCTTCCTTTGTTAAGTGGTCAGGGAGCAGTCCATGCATCTGTCTGTGCTCACAGAAGGCTTTCAGGAGCTGAAGGACTCAATCACATTGAAACAGAACTGCTGCCTCTTCGCTGTTGTACACTAATAATTGGCACAGATAACAGTGGTGATGCATATTTGTAGCCACTTCTTGGCCTTGAAGAACGCTTTGGAGGTTGTACTTTGCTTTCAGTGCGATCATGTGAAAACACATTGAATGCAGGCTGATATTTTTTTCTTTAGACATAGTGATAGTTGACTCTTCATGTCCCATGTTTTTATGTTTAAATGCTCAGAGCTCAGATTGGCTTTCAAGAGGGATACAATAGTTTTAAAGGCAAATTTGCATTTCTTTAATGGGCATGAAGTAGCAATATATCAGAACATCTGTATTGATCCTTGGCAGAATATTTAAATTATTTCCTTACTATTTAATATAAGATAAATAAAAAAGTGCTATAGAAAAACATCACTGTTTACTGATTCTGTTTATACACCATCATCTATTCAGCATAATAAATTAGACTATTTCAAACAGGAACTTCAGATTTTCCTGTTTGTGTGTCTAAGATGTAAAATCAATAGTTAAAATGGTTTGAAGTGAAGCTTTGTGGATAGCAACTTTAAAATGCATTTCTCTTCTTTACATTCTGTAGCAATTGGTCAGATCAGTACCATGGGATAGGCGTTACAATAAAGGCGTAATGGTGAAAGGGTTGGCACAATAGAAAGGTGTTATAAAGGAAGGGAAGGAGATGGCTCACTCGTGTCAGAATTGCCTTTACCTGTGCTTCCTGGGCTGACTGGCCCCTTTCCCCAGTTACTCAATTAGTGGTTCAGGCCGTGTCTCAGCAGTTACCATACACGTTGGTAAAGACATGTTTGCAAGGTCAGCTGCAGGTTGTGTTCTTACGGAAAACAAGAACTGCTGTATGAATTATTGGCATGCAATGTGGCTGTAAACAAGAATTTTCCTGCCTCTCACCTGTCTCCTTCAAGAGTGAGCTGAGGCCCTGGCTGATCTTCTGTCTGCATGGCAGCTGAGATCCCTGTCCTAAGAAGAAAACTGTAGGTCACAGATTGAAGTGAGATAGTCCATGGGTGAAGTCTTAAACGATGACAGGTGCCTTTCAGCTGGAGAACTTGAAAGGTTCTGACATCAAGCTCCAATGATATTCACAGGTCATTCCCTTGGAGGAGGGTGGGAAGGCAGTCCCAGAGTTGAGAACTGTGGGATGTGTACCCGTTTTCCTACTGATTATATGAAGTGAGAAAGAAAGTCTGTTTGTTTTCAAAGAAGTGCAGTAAGAAAAGGGGTAGGAAATAGGATCTTTCCATGTCCTTTGAAAGCCATGTGACCTGGACTTCCTCAATATCTTGTCTTCCCTGTCATTATCCTTGGCTTCTGGAAGCGGTGCTAATTTTTGGAGAAGTGTTTCCTTTTTACTTTGTGTGGAGTTAGTTTATTGGTGATTCTCTGCTCTGAAAAGGCTGCTATGAGAACTGTGAATATTCAAAATAGTTGCATGGTTCTCTAAATCTTCCTCAAGACTGAGATTGATCAACATCTCTTGTTGCAAAGGGGATGTAGAATGATCTAGTCAGGTTGAATGGAGGCTGCTGATGATCTTGTTCTGCCATACTGTTTGACAGTGTTTTCTGGATACTCTTTTCCCATGTGATCACTGTTAGCATTGCATCTAGAAACAAGGTCCATCAGAGGGTGGTGAAATTTGACTAAATGCAGTAGGTCTGCTCATCACAGGCATGAGTTGCTGCATCTTGTTTGCAGGAAATTGATTCTCACCTGTGTGCTTGGAATGATCCTGTAAGACAGAGACCCATTGGTATCTACAATGCCTTGTGCTGTAGTGTTTCTTTCTCAAGTCTAATTTTGCTCTACTGTAGGGCCACCAGGCAGCTGGAGTAACTAAAGTGCAGTATGTTCTTACTAGGCTGATTTTTTAAAAAAATTTTTTTAACAAATTCTAAGATGCCTTTGGTTTTTGCAAGGTATCTGTTTCTTATCTATTAATAATAGATTAATAGTTCTGCTTGTCTGTCAGGGCAGTTCATCAAAGCTTATATGTGTGTTCCAACTTTAATTGCATTTAGAGAGAGAGAATATTTAAGTGTTAAGCGCATGCTTCTCCCCTATACTCAAAATAAATTGTCAGTTTCCTTCAAAAAAAAAACCAACAAAAAAACAACCAAACAAAAAACAAACAACAACAAAAAAACACTTTGCTGGGGCTATTTTGTTTCAGCATCTGCACTTAAAATGCTCTCGAAGCCAGAGAGAGGTATGTTATACTATAGGAAACCCAATGTGAATGTGAAGAAATTGATTGATTTATGTTCCCAGCGGCCTGGGACTCAGTCACTGTTGATCTGCTTATTAGTAGAATTTTGTTTTGGAACTTCTGATTGATAATCACCATAGATGAAAGATTTCAGGTGATGGATCTCGTGTGGATTGGTACCCATCTGGTAGAAGCTTAATGTGGGTGATAGTGCACTGAGTTTTTATGGAACATTAACTTAATATGCACATAAGACACGACCTGAGGTATAGCAGAATTTTTCAGTGTTTAAGAAATTAAAATCCTTACTTGAACACCTTTGTATTTTTGGATGGAATACCTAAGTCTCCCTGTTTCTTTGGGAAGAATATTGTCTATGAAACAATTAGGGGGGACTGAGGGTGAAGTATTTTGGACAATAATACTGTGTGTTTAAACACTGGGTGTTTAAAAAGAAAAAAAAAGCAGTAGAAGAAAACAAGAAGACAAGTGTAGCTGAGCAGATAACTTGAATTCTCATTACAGTGTCATTTCATTGAAACAAAAGCATTGAATCAAATCTCAGCAACTCTGAACAGCTTATTTTTCTTGTCCTGGTGTTACCAGTGTAATTGCATTACCTTAGCCTCATTCACCTTCTTGTAGCATGGATTTCCTCTCTTAAAATCTACTGCTTTCTTTCTGGCTGTTTCACATCTGATTATACACTCTGCTCAAATTATACTTCTAAATATTGTCGCTAAGTCTTATTTTGAACTGGTTGTTATGTCTTTAATTTTCATTAGGACATGTTGGCTGATGTAATGATATGATTATCAAGCAGTGAATTAATTCTAGCTGTAAATATACCGTGGTAGACAGCTGGGTTTAATTCTACTAAGGTTTTTTGAAATATGAACATAATCCTTTCTGAATAGGTGAGCTGTTAATAGTCCATGGCTAGTGTTGTATGAGAATAATTTTCTTTAGAAGAATGTAGCTGATTTTATTCATACAGTAAATGAATAGTTTCAAAATACAGAGGAAAAAACAAACAGGGTCTGAGGACAAATTTATTCTATCCTGATTCCCTGGTGGAAATTGCTGTGCAACTAGAAGAGATTGTCACTCAGTTTCCATTCCTGTTTGTAAAGGATCTCCAAATGTACAGGTGAAAGTTTTTTTGATAATTCCCTTGTATGCATTTTTTAAGCCTTTCTCCTCTAATGATACATTCTGTTCCTTTTTGTAAGGTTCATGATGTGGGAAGAAGAGTGTTCTGTGAAAGCAGTTACCTGCTAAATTTTATCTTCTGTAAGAAATTCAGCACATCTACAACAAAATCAAGCATCTTTTTTCAGGAAATGTATGGAAACACATTTGAGGAATGTTCTACTTGCCTAGGAGTTTGCTGCATGTTTTCTGCCTCTCACAATGTGCCTTTGTCAGAAAGGAATTACTCAGTGTTTAACATATTGGGGGGGGAGGGGGGGGAGTGCGGTAGTTAATTGTGCATTTGTGAATACTATCAGTAGAGTTAGTCAAACAGCCTGAGTGCAATAATAAGGCAGTGGGGCTGAATATGTACAATAGCCAGAGCCTCAAGGTGCAATATGGATGTCTATTGGAAAATGCCTGCAGGGAGCAGCTGTTGTATCTCTTGCAACTTGCTGTCAAGTAAGCTTTATAAAAATAAAAAAGAGCAACCAACCAAGCTACAGTTCTTTTATTGTGCTTGTGTGCCATCCAAAATTGACACGTCTGGATATTTAGTAAATGTGAAATACCCATGGAGTGGTGATTGCAGTTAGGCAGTAGTGTTTGACATACTGAGCAGAGGCTGCTTGAGTAAAATTATTTAAAATGGCCCTGGTATAATTCCAGCACTTTCCTTCACTGAGATAACTGCTTTCAAGTCTTAAGAGCAATAACACAGAATCTGAACCTGGTAACAAGCACAATGTGAATTTTCATAGTGTTCAGCTTTTCAAGAGGTCTTTCAAATAAATATTAACAAATTTGGATCCATCTTTTAATAATTTGAGCTTGTCATAATCTCAGCACTAAACAGCCATAGTGTCAGTATGTCTGAATTGGCTGTGTTGTGAGATATGAATGTGTGCCATGTTGCAGATGTTCAGATTCAGCTTTGTGCTTCAAGGAAGCAGAACTTACTAAAACTTTCTTTGTTGGTTTCACTTGAATTTGAATGCCTTACCTGGCAGGAGGGGAAAGCAATTTTGCTGAAGACAGAAAGCCTTTTAGTCTCCTATATAGGCTTTTATCTGGAGTCTGAATTCAGTCTAGAAGGACTGTCTGGGTCAGGCTGGCTGGTCAGATGCCCGTTCAGTTTTGAGAGGTCTTGTTCGGGATGAACTTGTAAGCCTGGCTGCTGGCTGCAAACCGTTTTCCTTATGCTTCCCGAGCACCAGACTTAACTATATCAAGGCTGTTAAAGAGGCTTGTGTCTGCGGTGACATCAGTTATGAGGTACAGACGACTTTCAAATAAATGCTCTGCATGTTACAGACTTACTTTGTTCTTTGGAAGCAAAAATCTGAGCCTCTGGATAGTGGATTTTTTTGAATCTATGTGTGGCTACATTTCTTAAAGCAGGAGTTGATCACCAGTATGAAAAGGCCAAATATCATATGCCTGTATTCTTTCTTTGGAGCACTAGACTGTATAGTGTTTTTTGGTGTAGTTGCTGCAGGTGGGATAGGTTTCTCAACATCTAGCTGAAACACAGCTGACAGCTGTGTGTAAGTGTAGGCTACAGTACTGCTCCTGTATTAAAATGAAATTCTGCGCCAAAAAGTGTTTATCAGAAAAACCTAATATTGCTGTGATACTTTGGCTCTGAATGTATCATAATCAAGAGTAGCTATTTGTGTTTTGTTGTCTCCATGTAATGTAACCTTGTTTGTCTTCAACCGAATCTGAATTTCATCCTGTTGTGTTCAGTAAATGGTAAATTTCAGAAACTGCATTTAATTCCCATGTGTTCCATGTTTGAAAATTGCCTGGGAACTTCCAAGTGGACAAAACCAGGAAAAGCGTTTGTAGCACAGCTTCTCCCCAGTTTCTCGTGCTTTCTTTTCCTCCCAAACCTGGTTCCCAAGAGCCTCCCATGCAGGACTTCAGTCACGGTCATGTTGCATTGGGTTACGATTACTTCCCTGAAGCTGGTTACTTCTGTCTCAGCAGCCAGGACCTAGTCTCCAGCTGCATGTCTTCTTTCTTTCCATGCAAGCGATAAAGAGAAGTTTCTGTGCCTGTATTCTATAAATCATATCAAACAAATTTTAGTTGATAGAGGCAATTAATAACACAGAGCTGGTTTCACAAGAGAGCGGTAGTTGGGTGCTGCTGTTGAAATGATAGTGGGTTGATATTTAAACAGCCTCAAAACAGCTTTCAAAACTGCTTTTCTGAGTCTGCCAATTTGGACAGTGGAAAAGTGATTTGTAAGCCTAGACAGTGCTGTATTGCTCTGAACTTTAGTCTCATTTTAAAGCTTCCTCTAAAACCATGCGTGCTTTAGTGAAAGCTGTGAAAAAGGAACACAGCTTAACTGGAAATAACAAATTGTGTAATCAGAACTACATATCATAGGATACTCAAGTGGAGGCTTTACTGTGTGAGAGAGTCCTGATCTGTCTGGTAGACTGCAGTGCTGCTGTGCAGGGAGCTGAATGCCTTCGTTTTTGTGTGTAAAGCCTTAACCTTATGCAAGAGAGAAGATGTGAAGTATGGCTGGTTGTCTTGAAGACTGAGCCTGTTTTGAGAGAATCCATGAATATTTGCCAGTAACATTTAAAAGCTTGATGGGATTGTGTCATTGTCAAATGCCTGGAGTTCAGCATGAGCAGTCCTTGCTGTCCATCTGAAAGTGAATAGTTTGAATAACTGCAGACCCTTTGAGTATTTGCTTAATAGGTTCCTTCTAAGTCTCAAAATTATGTTTCTTAGAAACTGGTAGACAAATGCGTGGTGATTTTGCCAGCTGCTGGCAGTCATTTCCTTTTGAGTGCAACAGATTTGTAAATTTGCATTTTGAGTACCTTAGCACTTGGAAGTATTTGTGAAATACTTGGCTCATGAATGATAAATGATGGAAAAGGTTGCTTAAATATTCTATGTGACCCCCAAGTCCTGTCTGATTTAGGAAATTACTGTAGACAGGTGCTTTGAGTTCATCAGTCACTTCAGTGTTTGTCCAGAACATGAATGAATCTTAACATATTGAAGGAGCAGATTCAGGAACAGCTATATTGGTGTTTTGGAGCTGTGTTTGTGTCTACAAACACTTTCAATGAGCTTCAGATTTGATTTGAAAACAAAGCAACTCAACCTCCACCCACCCTACATATCTGAAATAACAAGTGCAAAGTAAATTCTAAACGTAGGGAATTTAAAATGCTTTGCAGGGCACATAATAGTTCCCTGTGCAATTTACTTTAAACAAAAATGAACTTCACTCTGTATCTCCCAGGGTGATAGTGGTGACTTTGAGTCCTTCTTTTCTGTGGACAGTGTGGATGAAGCAGTCAAGTATTTACTCAATTCTTTTTTTTGTTCTGCTTTTGCTAATTTAGCCAAGTATTAAGACATCAAAATACTCTCAAAACAAGAGGCCCAGAATGTTGTATAGAAATGATGAGAGGAACAGAATTTGAAGGATGAGGCTTTGTATTTACGCTAATTTGAAGTCAGTATGAATGAATGCTAGCTTTTTAAACAGAATAATTTAGACAGAGGTTTTTTTTTCCCCAATGACAGTGAAAAATGTGTTTTTCAGTAATTTCACTGGTCTGGGAATGGTTTGCAATTTGTTGATAGCACAATGCCACCTAGCGACTACTCAGATAAATCTGTGAAGAGATTGCCTTGGTCAGATGGTTCACAGTTGCAAAGAGGTTGTTTTGTGGAAGATCGTGTTCCTTCATGTCTTCCTTCATGTCTTGAGATCAGACTATGGGAAAGAATTCTCTTAGTGCAGGAGTGCAGCAGGATGTGCTATAAAGCGTATGAGAGGAGGATGGCTTCATACACAGCCTGCTGCAACTTTGGCACTTGCAAAGTTCTTGGTTTGTGCAACTGTAAGATCTTTTAAATCACTTTTTGTTTCCCAATTCTGTAATAACTTTTATGCAAAGGAAAATAGTCTTCTTTAAATTTCTTTTTGGTGATTTTTTTTTTTTTTACCCCCTTTACTCCCTCAGTTAATGTAAATAATCACCATTTTCTTTCTTTCCCTGCATTTCTTTGCAGCTTGATCACATACTGTCCCCACCACCTATGCCTTTTCGAAAATCCAGCAATCCAGAGGTCTTATCTGGCCCCGGAAAGTCTTTCAAATATAAGAGGCAACTGAGTGAAGATGGGAGACAGCTCAGAAGAGGAAGCCTTGGAGGAGCTCTGACTGGTGAGTTTGGGGTGTGGGCTCTGCCACCTGGAGGTGTGGCAGATGTAGTGTTGATGGCACCTTGATCTGGCCTTGTGGCCAGACTCTGGAGGAGCTGTATCCCCACCTGAAGCTTCTATAACGTCTCTTCTGTGTGTGGTGCCTCATAATCAGTGAGGTGAGCTTATTCTTGAGACTCTCTCTTTGTGGAGCGCTGACAGTGCAGACTGAAAGTACTCTGTTTCTTGAAATTTCCATGAAAATTTGGCAGACTGGCAGTTTAAGGGTTATTTGAGATACGCTTGCATGAATTCATCCATAGGATTTGCATATGTCTCGTTTCCTCGAAGAGCTGAAGTACACAGATGGTCCCTTTAGACTGATTCATTAAAGAAAAAGCAGTTTGGTCTCATTTATCTGGTGGATCCTTCCCTCCCATAAACAGCTTAGCCCTTGGCACGGACCATGGCTTCTGTTCGGCAAAGCCGTCCATGGTAGCAGGTAGGCAGGGCCCCCTTGCCCTGATGTCCCTGTGTGCTACAATGGAAGATGTACAGTGCAGAAGTTGTGACTGTGACCTGAGAGTGTATGGCTGTGATGCTCACTGAAGAGTGCTTGTTATTGAATGTGTGAGTGAAATGAACATGAAAACATGGGGACAAGTTGCATATTCTAGATAAAAGAATTTTTAACTCATTGGAACCTAGCAATTAAATACATTCCTAAAATGCAAAGTGAGAGGGACAGTATGTCTCGGTGAATTTTCTGAAATTGATAAAATTGTGGCACAGTATCTTGTTTTGTCCAAGTTTCATCTGGTAGCAGATGAAATTCAAAGGAGGGAAAGCTGAATTGGCATGTATGTGTGATGAGATTGTCTCCTGTCTCTCAATTGTATACAAAGTTGAAAGGCAGTTTTACTTGGGAATGAAAAATGGCAGATATAGCTAACCTTCCTCAGTGAACTTTTGTGAAGTACTTTTAAAATACTTGCTTTTCTAACTGACTTCTCACCCCTCTCCATGTCATTATGTTGGAAAAAGCCCCAGAAGCTAATACAGTACTTCTTTTATGTAGTTTGTAGTTTGATGTCGTCTACAAAGCTGCGAAGTAGTGACAAGTGTTTTAAGAAGATTGCTTCATCATGAGTTTTTTTATGAGGATTTTTTTACAGCAATCTAGTAGTATTTTTGATCCACATGGTCTTTATTAAGATGAGTGACTTGCAGCACTGTGACATGTTTGATTTTTGTTGACTGTATCAGTGAAGGCTCTGGTGTCTCTGTTACTTTTTAAAAAACTTGATGTGAGGACCACGGTGGTGTTTTCCTGACAGTGGAAATTGCCAGCACATTACTTATTATTTTAGCAGGAGTTGGTATGGGTTTTTCATTTTATTTTTGTTCAACTTTAAATTAGGCTAGTGGATTCAAAAATTGAACTTTCCTGCATAAACCCTCCAGCTAATGAGGAGAAGGCAGCCTAATCAAAAACAAATGAAGCAAGTGTGCTCTGCAGCTACACTCCACAGTCTTTATCTCTGTGCCTGAATTATTGCTTGAGGTTTTTATGAAAGGAAACGGATATACTTTTTGTCTGCTTGCAATATGTTGTGTGGAGTTTTATATCAGGATTTGGGAATATGGTGCAGTGATGTTAAACTGCTTTATTACTAATGCACTTTCAGTGAACCTGAATACCCTAGGGCTTTAGATTAATAAAATACTTGAAATATCTTAACAGCTTTACAATACTGATTAAACTAATCAAAGTCATTCTGATGACAAAAAGTCCTTAACAGGATATAAAACAAACAAACAAACAAAAAAACCTGGTGCTGCAGATACAGAGAACCACTTCCTTAAATTGTTTAAAAATGCTCAGAAAACTGAAGTTAATTTTTTTAACGTTACCCTGGATTTGTATTTGTCCACCTCTTCTGGCATAATTAAATTTCTGAATTATTTGTAGTTTCTTCCATGCTGAACTGTTGACAGGTGGTTTGAAACCACAAGTGTCACAACATGACTTAAAAAAAAATAAAAACATGAGGTGGTGGTGTCAAATTATAGAATATCATGGGGTGGGAGGGACTCACAAGCCCTGACATTGAAGTGAGTAATTTTACTGACTTGTCCTTGCCCTTGGCTTGGGTTAATTCTTCTCTCATGCATTTCTTCCTTAATTTCTGTGAGTTTCCACTTGTAAAAAGATGCAGATTGTCCAATAAGGAAAAGGTCTAACAGTTAATCCTGTAAAATGCTTTGGAGTGGTATTTTTTGAATACTGTAATGTATAGTCTCTGCTTGTATCATTCAAAAATGTTAGCTTTACTAAACTTCAAGAAATACAGAATGTAGGAGTAAGTAAAGCAAGAGAAGATTCCTAGTTAAAAACTTTGCAGGATGTGCTTATGCTGATGCTTGTTGTTCACTCCAAGTGTTAGGAAAGCTGTTAATTGTGTTTTCTTATTTTGTCTTTCCCTTCTCCATTAACAATACAGAATTAGTGTGCCATAAAGTGTTAGTAGTATTAATTTTTTATTTATGTTTTTATTGTTAATTTATACAAACCAGGATATTTCAAGTCCTGCAGGGCTGAATACTAATAGATATAAATAGAGGTGTTTTTCACCTCTGGGAATAGATACCAAATAAATGAGTTTATTGGGCTTTACAAGGAGGAATAATGCTATGTGAGACATACAAGAAGAAATAAAATTTGCATTGTTGTAATATATTGGATGAAATTTACAAAACTTGAAGGATTTCAGTTAATGAGAGTCTATTGCTCTGAATAGGCTCAGGTAATTTAGCCTACTTATTTAAAGTAATGGGGCAGTGAGAAAAACTGAGAATGATGTAAAAGGTGATCTTTCGAATGGGATATCAACACGAAGGATACAAAATCAGTATATTTGGAGGAGAGCTAGGATGGAAACTGAGCTTACATTTAGCATTGTTTTGGGGAAGCTTGCACCCAGCATTTTTATTTTTTTTCCTGAACTGCGCTGTTTTAAGCAATCTTTACTTAATCTGCATCCCCAAGGAAGGGAAGGAGGATTGAAAAGAGAGGCAGAATTTGGAATAAAAAGAGTTTACTGGATGTTGCCTGATACTAGCCTAGCAAATGTACTTTGATTGCTCTTGTTGTGAAGTACCAGCAGTACTGCTTAATAGAAAGAAAGGAATGGCAAACAGTATTTTGCAGTTGAAGTTGCTAAGCAGAAGCACTCATAAGTTCAGCAACTTCAGAGCAAAATTATTTTCTACTGGCTAACTTGGAAGCAATTTGTGACCAGCTCCTTTTCTGTTTTAAAATACCAAATGTTTCCAAATTGTTATAAAGTTTGGGGAGCAGAATTGCCTGTGCATTCTCTGGACTCCTTCTGGTTTGTTGCAGTACACCTGCACACAGTTACTGGGGGACTTGCTGTGCATTCAGTGTTTGCCTTCTTTCCTCTCTGCTGTTTCTGCATACTGGCCCCTGCCCCATACCCTTTCTACCTTCCCTTCATGCATATTTTTCTGTAAGGTGTTGGCTGCATTCTTTACCTGGAAGTAAATTGGAGCTTGGAGTTCTGCTTACGCCAAAGATTGTATAAAATATGATCCTTGTACAGTCTATGCAGCTGCTTTTGTAATAGTTCTTTCTCAAAGATAGAGGAAAGAGGTTTGTGATTCTGAACAGTGCTGCTGCCCTTTGTGTGCCATGGTGATGATGACGCAGGCAAAGCCTGGTCAGATGGGGTCAGCTCTGCTCTTCTCAAGGCAGTTGACTCCTGTGTGAATGTAAATACCTCTTCCCCCTTGCTTTTTAGTTGTCTTCTTAAGGATTCCAAGCAATGTACAGTCTTGCACTTTAAAACTTGTTTCTGATCAGGAGAAAAGATGTTTAATTAAAAAGCTGCTTTTCTGCAGTGGCTGGTTTTCTTGATCTCTGCAAACATCAAAGGGCTGTCTACATGCAGAGGGGTTTTGGCTTAAATTGTCTGCAGATTTTAGTTTGCTGTGTTCAGAGAAGCTTAAATAGAATTCAGAAAGTAATGTGGAAGGCTGAGAAATTAGATGAGCTTTTACTATGGAGGAAGTTAACCTGGGAAATCACTCAGACAAGCAAATTGAATTGGCCTTGCTTTCATATCCCATTGCTGCTCAACTTGCACTGCAGTGTGTGGGGCATCTCTGTTCAGTTTCCTCAACTGCTTTGATATTACATTTGCAGATTGCTATCTTTCTTTCTACTTCTGCATTGCATGAATTCACATCACTGGCAAGAGCTTGCATTTTGCAGAATGCTGCAGCTAATCCAGTTGTGTCCTATGCTTCACAGTTAGATATATAAAAAGAAAGCAACCAACCACTAAACTTTGTTACTTGTATTTTGAACCTTTTATCTCGCCTCCTGTTATCTCATCAATAATTGCCTGGAAACAGACTTCCTGCTGAGCTAATTGTCTCTAATTGTGGTAAAGCTGTTATCTTGCTAACCATAAATTGATCTTACACAAATACTAGTGAGATAATGCGTACAGTTTTCATTTTACATTGTCTTTAATCTGAACATCCTGCAGCACTTTTCATTAATGAACTTAAGTCATTATCTAGTGATGAACTAAAGACTAAGAAATTTTGGAATGCATGTATTTTTCTTTGTTTAATGTTTCTGCTTTGATCAGCTTCCCACATCTAAGCCATCACTCATCTAAATGTTGCCAGCAATGATTGTTATTCCCATATAACTAATCTGCGATTGATTTGAAATCAATCTGGGTAGTCTCAGTCTGATTTTTTTGCATTAGAGTTTCATCACTCGCACTAATTAGCAGAAAGATCAGTGTTATGGGCCATGAAGAACAAGCTGTTCTTTGTTATCTAGAGTTTGGCATCTGCTGGCAGGACTT
Source organism: Tympanuchus pallidicinctus (assembly GCF_026119805.1). Taxonomy (NCBI): domain Eukaryota; kingdom Metazoa; phylum Chordata; class Aves; order Galliformes; family Phasianidae; genus Tympanuchus; species Tympanuchus pallidicinctus. Next base: position 2,709,993 of record NW_026294813.1, on the reverse strand, counting down.
GCAGGCTGTCCTGCTGCACGTAGGGGGAGCAGCTGACAGTGGCGGGAATTTGGAGTTCTGGTCTTACGTTGTGGAGCATTTCTCATGAATATTGCTGATAATGCAGATTAGCTCATTAAACCTTAATGTGGGAGGCTAGGTACAACTTGATGGCTGTGGAGAGTTTGTCATGAAATCATGGAGGATACTTTGAAGCCTTGTTGTCACTGCTACCTTTCCATTCTCTACAACACTTCATCATAACTGGGATGTGACTGTGTTACTGACAGCATTTTTAGGGATTGATCTTTATCAGTAATGGCCAGTTGGAGGACATGAGGCGTTCCTTATTTCATCTTTACTGTCTCAGAATTGCTTACTGACTTCCAGCCTGAGCAGCAGCGCCCCCGCCACTACGTGGAAAGCAGTGACTTCACCCCAGACGCTACAGTTGCAGGGGCATTGTTTGAGAACCTTGTTGCCATGGATACGGGGCAAAGATGGCTGTGTGTACCGGCGCCCTCTCGGGCATCCCCTTCGTTAGGAAACCTTACCTTCTGATCTTGCTTCCCTTCACACATGAGGCCAGACGTAGGTTTCAAAGTACTGTTCTTACTGGTGGCGGGCGGTTGTTTTGGGACGTCCTTTCCTGCTGGCAGCAGTGAGGAGGCCTGTGGTGCCAGGCTGACGCCATCGGGCCGCAGTGGGGGCTGAGGAGGGGCGTCTGTGCCCAGCACAGCGGCGTGTTGTGTGGCGGGGACACGGCGCTCGTCATCCAGGCTCACTGCCTGCCCTGGGCTCCTCTCGAGCCCTCTGGGCGCCTTAAGTTCTTCATGACACATTGTATCACGTGTTAAACTTCTTCTGGAATTGGTAGAAAGAGAGAAGCGAGCTTTTCTGTGATTACATACGTGAGAAAATTATTTTTTAAAGCATGTACTATCAGGCTGTCTTCTACTGATAAAATATGTATTTTTAAATTATTCTAGGTGCGCTAGCGCTTGAGATGACATTAGGTTGTATTTATCATTGTCAGTTACCTTTGTCGTTTAAGGCTTCAGTCAACCTGTGTACTTCAGTTGATTTTGCTTCCCTGCGTGCCTAGGAAGATGATTTCCATATTCTTTGACATGTCTGGATTCTGCATCATGTAATAGTCTCAGATGAGAACAGGAGATATTGTATTCCTGTCTCATTATTTTGCCTTTAACTCCTCGATTGCTGTTTAATCGGACTTGTATCATCAGAACATGAGAAGTTGATTGTTGCTGAGATCAAAGCAAACCACAGCAGTGGTGTGCCTAATTAGCAGATGAATTTGCAAGTTGCCTGTTTTGAAAGGTGAAGAAGTAGAGTTTAGACCTTCTCAGGATTTGCTATAAAAGCAGCTTGAGATTTGTTTAAACAGTCACTTTTCATTGTGGAAAAATAAAACAAGGAAAGAAAGGAGAATATGCATGGTAAATTTCTGAGGTTTAAGCTGCAACCTCTTAAGAAATACCCCAGTATCTGTTGAATTAGATCGTTCAAGTCCCTGCAGTGGTGCAGCTGCAGAGGCACATGTGAAAGAACTTGCCTGGACTTAGTTAATTGATTGGGTTTAACAAGCTGTTTAAGTAAAACTGAGCATTGTGATCATGCAATCTTTACTGCTGCTGGTACCTGAGCTCCTTAGTGCACAACTCTATTTGCATCATAATTCCACACCAAAACAGCATTACTCATACTTGTTTAAGTCTTCTCTTTTCACCTCTGTGCTCTACCCAGTGTCAGCTTCTTACCATCACTAAGCAATTGCTGTGACCAATTGTGAAGGGAAGTTGTACTTACTTAACCAAGGCAGATGCTTTAACATAAGTTGGATGTACAGCTGAAGAATGCTTAAGAGAGGAAGGCAGTTTTTGTGTGTAATCCTTGTTGAGTTTTCAAATTAAAAGCTTTATAAATATTTCCTAATGAAGACGGGAGGAGGCATTTCTTGTATTTAAGAGATCAGCTCTTGAATTTTGTGGCTCCTGAAAAAGAAAAAGGGGTAATATTAGACATATTTAGAGTATGGGGAAGGGCCACCTCACTTCGTGCTTGCAGTGATTAGGGGTTTAAGCTTAAGCTAAACAAGAGTAGATTTGAATTAGATATTAGGAGGAAATTCTTGACTACAAAAGTTGTGAGGCACTGGAACAGGACATTGATAAGCTGTGGATTCTCAATCCCTGATCTAGTGGATGGTAATTGATTATGAATGATTTGTCAAAATAAAAATGTAATTTCATGGAATATCTGTTAGCAGAGGAACTTTTACTAACTAACATGTGAACAGGATTCTATTTTGTATCTTGAGTGTCTTTCTGCTGCTGAAATGGGTTGAAAGAAGTTGCTTACAAGCGTGAAACATTTTCTCTTAGTCTGGAAACAGGTCTAAATCTTCAATCTACTGGTTTCTGCTGTCCAAACTGTGTCCATTTTTAAAGTTGCAGTTGTGTCTTAATTTTGCCTTTGATGGGCCACACTTATTTAATATATGATCAGATATCACTTCTTCAGCTAATTTTAGAAAGTGAAACCAAGATTTTAAGAGGATTCTGTGGTGTATCAAAAGTGTAAAATACATAATCACCTTTTAATAGGATTTCTTACAGAGTCTCCTTGTACAGCAACAAAAGAAATGATAATGGAGTCAGTTGAAATTCTAGGCTTAACTGAGTGATATTATGCTTAGCGGACAGATTGCTTAAAAGAAAAAGTTCACCTCTTATATCAGGCTAGGAAATTGGCATTGCCTATTAACTTTAACCATGTGTAGCTGATAATATGCTTAACATGCAAATTTTCTGAAGTAGTAGGCAATAAATGAGGCATGAATAAAACAGTAACTCTTTTGCTTGCTGGTAGTCATCTGAAATTGTATTTAAATCAAATTTTTTTGACACAACTACAGTAAAATAAGGCAAAATGGTGAAATTTTCAACTTACAGTTTTAAATCTATTCACCGTTTTTACTTTTGCAGTTACTACTAATAGGAATTATATACTTTGATTCCCCATTCAATGGTGTGAGAGTAGATCCTAAAATTTATAGCTTCTGCATTATTTCTTACTGCTGGGCAGCCTACAGCAGTCAAATTTGAAATACTAAAGCAGAGTGCCATAAACATATGGTGAACGGCTGAGGTAGGAGGGCTCTTCGCTTCCCCTGAGAAGCTGTATGTAGGCTGTGTCCACGTGGTTTTGGCTGTTCTGTGAAGTGCTTTGGGCTGCTCAAAGCTGATGTGGCTGAGTCTGGCTTTGGTGTTTTTACCTGTATCAATGACACCTGGTGTGAACTCTTTCTATTTTGGGAAGGAGAAAAGGGAAAGGCATAGAAAGAGGCAGAAGTACCCAACTGTTTCTTTCAGCACGTTTCAATCACCTAGAGCTGTCTGCAGTAGGATCCAGTTTTGTCTTCTGTGTGGTTCATTCCTCTTTCTCTTGTACTTTCTCTTGCACTTGCACTTTGTTTCCCAGGAGTGCTGTGAAGTGGAATCATGTTTGGTGAGCTTCTGTACTACAGAGATCAGTTCTTGAGATAGGATCAGTTGTTGTTTCTTAATCAAAAGTTGTGAGGGAGAAGAATCTACTCATCTGAGATGTTCCTAAATAATATGCATCTGTCATAAATATCTGCAATCAATTTCTTGAAGCAAGCAGAACAATTATTTCCTGGCTTTTGCCCCAGAGAGGTGACAGGATGGCTATAGGTTAGATTGCAGAAACACATTACTGGTTTAAGTTGTCGGACACTACAGTAAAGCGTAGAGCTTTGTCTTTGGGCTAATTGTGTCCATTGTTGCTGTCAGCACATATCCAGATATCTGAGCTTCATAAAGGTGCACACCTGTTTTTCGTTTGAAACTGTGGGATGGCTTAAAGGCTTTTAGTATTTTCATTGGAAATTATTTCCATTAAAAGCTGTCAAGATGCTTCTTTTGTGTTTATACTTCCATATTGATTAACTGTTTCACCACTGGAATGTTAAATACTGCTCTGAGTATACTGCTTTGGTTAATGCAAAAATGCATTTGTTGTCTGAAGATTTTATTCATCATAAGCAATTGTTAAAATACCCAACTGCTGGAGACTTGGCGTAAGTAATTCTTAACGTGAAAATGGAAATGAATTTTTAACCGTTTTCAGTTATTCTATTAGGATATGGATTTCAGAGGAGGAAAGGAGAAAGGAGAATAATATTTTAGTTTTGTGTGTTTTAGTCCCTTTTGGCCTTAAAAAGGAAAGCCTACAACAAAGGTACTTCAGACAAATAGAAGATTCACAGTGATTTCCTTTCCGTCTTCCACTGTCCATTATATAGGAAAGGAAATGTTTGACAGAGAAGTTTGAGGGGAAGGTGACACTTTGAACTACAGTGATGTATTTCCTGGGTCTTATGGGGATTATGTAATATCATTAAATGCTGCCATTACATAATCTGGAGTCACCTTTCATTGAAAAGCATTTTGATAAATGTGCTGGACTAACGAGCATTGCATTCAGACGTGGGAGGAGATGACACTGGAAACAAAACACTGTGACTTCAGGCTATCTTAATAGCTACATTGGGCTTGGAAAGGATAGCAGACAGGCCAGCGAAGCTATTGCAGAAGACATGGCAGGATGTCAAAGGCCATTTTGGGATTGAATTGGATAGCAGTAGGTGAACCTATATTAGTAGATGACTCATCTGTACCAATAACTGATGAAAGTAATGATAAAATTACAACCTGTGTGGCAGTAGTCTGCTGTTACATGGAGATTATGCTGGCCTCTGGTGCTGTTTCTCAGTTGTGTGTGTGTGTCAAAATGCTGAATTACGATGGAAGAGGTGAGCTGGACTTGAGGTCGCAGACAAGTCACTTCTTTCACAAAGGAAAGCTGCTTGGAGCTTTGCACTTGAAGGCAGAAATGAGTGTAGTGTGAAAATCAATAATGCATTTTGGCTCGAGTTTTATGTGTAATACTGATACTACAGACCCTTAATGATGAGGAAAGTGTGGCTGTGTGTAAATTCAAGGGTTATTAACACAGCTGAAATGTAAAAGGAGAAAAAGGCATATAGTTGTTAATGAAACGATAGTGGGAAGAAGTGTAGGAGTAATATGAGGACAGGAGAAGGCCATATTGAATTTTTGAATAGTTCAAAAATTGAGGTGACATGAAGTTTCTTTTATGTGGAGGAATCCAGGGAGAGTTGCTGGTTAATTCACAGCAGGGGCTGTTTATTGTACAGTGGCCTGAATGAGGCAGAGTTCTTGACCCTTGAAGAGTGGACTGAGTTTTGAAAGAAATAGTTTTCCTTAAGAAATATTGGTGTTCCATTTATTTTTGAAAATGAGAAAACTCATTGCATTCATTTAAACCATTTCCAGTTTTTCTTATTTTAAGAAGCATAGCTTTAAAAGTAGAGCTGTCATGTTCAGGGTATTTTTTTGCAGTTGGATTTCCTGTTGGCAACTGCTGCTGTTCTTGACTCTCTCTGTAGAAAGTTTAAAGCTATTCTCAGATGAGCCATTACCTTTTTTTTTTTTTTTTTGTTATCCACAGTCCATTCCAATTGTACTTACATAGGGGGTGCATTTACTACCTGCTGTTTCTGTGTTTAGAAGCATCTGTGGATGTACACTGTAAAGATGAACTAGAGTTCTAGACAGTCTGCTACGCTTGCCCTGATTTCTGTTCTTCTGGAAGTCTGTTGTGCCCTTGAGGCTCCTGACTGGGGATGAGGATGGGAGGAGTGATCATAACAGCATCACAGCATCACACGTGCTCATGCTTTCATTGGTGATTCTGATCAGTTTGAGTGTTTAATTAGCACCTCCATGGGCACTTCAATGTTATTTAAAATATTTCTAGAGGTCACCCATTTGAATTCAGTAATGGAATACGAAGTGAATTCTTACACTGCAGACACTGGCTGTGATGTAGAGGTTAATCTGCTTTGCTTTCTTGTCAGCCTTCTTGTACAACATTTTGTTGCTGTAAACATTAGACTTGGCTCTTCTCCATCTTCTCTGTTAAAATATCATATTTTTTCTTTCGTGTGTTTCAGAAAGATAAAAACTGGATAAAATACAGATGTTTTAAGGGACAAAGGATAAAGGTGACTATTGAGGTGTTCCTTGTCAGTGTAGCCTTGCACACAACAAAGTGCAGAATGCTTCACTTTGCTGAGTGGCTAACGCAAATAGGAGTTGTGCTAATAGCTCGCTGTTTTGGATCTGGCTCCCATTTAAAACAGGAAGTGCAAACATTAATAATGCTCTTATTTCTTATATACCCTTCTGCTTCCAGGCTTCTCTGACTTGTTAAACCCTTGCCCTTTAGGGATCCAAGCTGAAACAAAGCTGGAATACTTTGTGAACGAAATCCAAGTAATTACCTTCAATTTTTGTTTGGGAGCCCAGTGGGATTCACCTGAAATGAGAATTAGTGCAGTCTGGGAAGGGTCTAGTGTCTGACAGTGGATTTTTCAAGTAGTTTAAAATTCACACTTTTAAAGTGCCGTGGTTAGACAAAGAGTACTGCTGTACCCAGTTCTAGAACAAACTTTGTCATTAAAGATTTCTTGCGTGTGTTCTCCTTTGTTCTTCAGATCAGAGGAAAAGCCTGTAGCTTTTAAGTGCTGATTCCTGTGATGATGCAGTACACCAGGAGTATGCTACAGTGATCAATTTGCAAATTAATTTTCCCCTTTGCTTCTAACAGTTAATATGGAGTTTGTAAGAAATTTGTGTAATGTATGTCTGCTTGACAAAATGGATATTGCCAAAGCATTTTACAGATGTTACCATCAATGGTAATATATCTTGTTTGTGGTTATGTTTGACTTTGATGAGATTTTTGAAGCATTCTTGCCGTTTCTTTCCAGTGTTTTTATCTGAGAGATATTTGTAATCTGGTACTTGACAATAGGAGTGTCTAGTTTTCGCTTGAGAACCTCATCCTAACATTGACACTGGGGAGAGGTGTCAAAAAGTAAGTAAAGAAGATGCATAGACCTCTTTCCTTGTGGAAAGCATTAAAGAAATAAAACATACCTATTTAAATGCAAAATATGAATAACTTAGTTTTTTCCACTTTATTCCCACCTTTTTCAACCCCACCCCCTGCTGTGGGAAAAGCAATTAACCATATGAAGTAATGGATAGGAGTTATAGCTTTATGTATACGCCACTGGCACATTCCAGTTGTGTCATCAGTGGAATGCCAAAGACATGGATGTTGAATCAATGACTGCAGCTTTTTGTGGCAGCTCTTAAGTTGAGGATGAGTAAGGACATGTGAAAAAAAAAAACAAAAACCTGGAATCCTGGAGAATTGCATACTTGGGCATAACACTGCGTCTTTATCTACATTTTTCTACTTGTGTTGGTCAAGCTGTTAGCAGGTTGGGTGAACGGTATGTACAGGTTCCACTTTACCAGTGTAAAAAGACTATCTCATTTCGTTTCTTGGGGACTCTCTACTTCCAGAAAACTCTTTGCAGAGGACTCAACAACTTTATGGATCTGCTGTTTAGAAGTAATGTTATAAAACTAAAGATCTTGATTTTCAGGCAAAACAGAGGCTTCTTACCAGAGCACAAATCCTATGACAAAGTTAGTTCTCTGTTCTCAGTTGTTTTTTGAGGGCGCAGTGACTAATGGACTAATGTGGCAGTATTAGCATTTCAGGAAACAAGTGCTTAGTTAGTATATGTGATTTTTTGAATATGATTTTTAATCACATGTTCAGTCAAAATCTTACATCTTATTTTTGAACATAGACTTGATTGGGAAAAAAAGAGAAAGTCTTTTGAATTGTCTGTTTGCATCAACTTGATGGTTTCATGAGTCAGTTGCTTGAGTAGTGTGATTGTCCCACTTCTACATGGTTTTCAGAGATGACTGGATCCCGTGATCTCTAGAGGTCCCTTCCAATCCCTGCAATTCTGAGACTGAGGATTTAAACATTGACATGTCGGCTAAGATCATCCTCTGTAGTCTGTTTTGTGGCAGAGTGTGAAAATAAGCAAAAAGGAAAGGCATTATTACATGCTTGACCTCTTAATATTCTCCACTAAATATTCTCTCATTCGAATATTCCCTGCTGCTTCTTTGCTACTCAGAGGCTTCCAGAAATAGTTTCTTCCTACTTAATAACTCCAAGAGTTCTCTTTTCTATGAGCTTCTGCAGTCTCTCCGCGAAAATGCAGAAGTTTTGATGTTACAGAATCACTCAGGTTGGAAAAAACGTTAATGATCATTGTGTCCAACCACAACCTAACCAAACTACCCTAACCCTAACAACCCTCCACTAAGGCATGTCCCTGAGCACCACATCCAACTGGTTTTTGAACACATCCAGAGATGGTGACTCAACCACCTCCCTGGGGAGCCTATTCCAGTGCTTAACAACCCTTTCCGTAAAGAAGTGTTTCCTGATACCCAATCTAAACTTACCCTAATACAACTTGAGGTCATTTCCTCCCATCCTGTCACCTGTTACCAGTGAGAAGAGACCAGCCCCACTCTTGCTGTATGCAACTTTCAGATACTGGAAGAGAGCAGTAAGGTCGTCCCTCAGCTTCCTCTTTCCCAGACTGAACAGCCCCAGTTCCTTCAGTCTCTCCCTCAGTAGGGCATATTCTCCAAGCCCTTCATTAACTCTTCTTAAGATCTTAATCATTTGACAAAGAGTTTCATAGTTCAGTCATTTTTGCATGAAATAACATTATCATTTTTGGAACAGCTTCCCGTTTCCTTCTGTTGCCTTACTCTGGAAGAGGCAGCAGTGATTGTTGACATTCCCCTTCTTTCCCGATAATGATGCCATCTTCTGAAAATGTGTGATTCACACAACAAAATGCCTGTAATAATTCAGCCATTTAAAGTATTGAGAGTAGTCTTCAACGACAAGGGAATCCACCTGTGTAGAATTTTTGATGTAACCTAATCAGTTACCGCAGTTGATCAGAAGAGATGAAACTTTAACTGTTCTCATGTTAGCCTTAGAGGATCGTGGCTTATCATAGCTCTTCAAAACGAAAGTATGAAATGAGTTGAATCAAGCTTTGGATTAATAGCAATAATTAAAAAGGACAACCTTTAGAAATATATGTATTATTATTTTCTTTTAATTGTGGCTAGCATTCAGAATTCAGATCTGTTTGGTTCAGTCCCACCATTCTGAGTGTTTGCATCTATTGTTTCATTGATCACGTTTCAAAGTTGGAAAAAATCGATTATGAAAATGTTGGAAAAAAAAGGTATTTGCATAAGAAAAGTTTAGCATGTGGAAGAGCATCATTGAGGGGTGGCAGGTGAGTACTGAATCTGCTTTGATGAAATTGCCTGTGGTCATGACTAGTGATAGAACAAATGTTTGAAAATGGTGAATGCCTGTGGAAATACAGCTAAGAACTTTATCTTATAGTAGACTGCCTATTACGTTGCCTCATTTGCAACATCTAATGTTTTAACAAACTCTCTCTTGACAGGCAAGTATTTGCTTCCCAATGCAAATGGACATCAGCTATGGCAACCTGCAGAAACCACCAATCTTGTTCGCATGCGCTGCCAAGCACTTGGGCAGTCAGCACCTTCACTTACTGTTAGTTCGGTGAGTAATTTTTTTTTAAAGCTATGAGCTTACAAACAAAAAAATATTTCTTGCATCTCTGTAATGTCAGAATCTGCGAGGGGATGGTGATCCAACCAGAGTTTATGTCCAGGTTAACCTCTCTTCCTTAAACTGAATCTTTCCATTAACTAATGCATTCCTGCGTGTAGCACTGCTTAGTATGTTGAGTGTAGCTAAACAATGTTTATAATAGCAGAAAGTGAACTGCTTTGCTGGATTTAGCATAAAATCTAGTTGCATTTAATACAACTATATTATATAGCTATTTGCATTTAAATGGTTTCTTCCCTTAAAAATAGAAAGAAGGCATGCTTTTTTAGATGACAATAGATGGTAACTGTCCCTTCTCCTGGGCATTCTTTTCCATCAGTTTATTTGTTTCTGCTTTCTGCAGGACTATGTCCTCAGGAGAAAGTGATAATATGAAGCATGAACTTAATTAAGCCTTTTGGATAAAATAATAAGAGAAGAGAAAGGGGAAGATATACCTCCTACATTTGAACTTCAGACTTTTTGTGTTCAAATGTCAATTGTCCTCTTCGTGCTTCTGCTTAAGATCTTAAAAAGTGTTAAAATTCAGTGCAGCACACCAGATTTAACCCATGTTTTTCTTTGAACTCTAGTTCACTCTAGTGAATGTATTTTGTGTTGTATAAGAAAGCAAAAATATGTTATTAATAATTGCTCTCATCTGCCCTTTGGCTGATTATGAAAACTTTGCTTTTTCATATCTACTTGAGAGGAGAAACTTTTTTTCTTTTTTTTTTTGCCATAAGGAAAACTTGTGGGTCAAAGATGACTACGAGCAGACGATGCTACGCAGGTACCATTGTGCTGATTTTTAGGATTATACTGATATGTACATGGCTGGTTTATCCACAAAGCTACCTGAAATAATGTTTCAAGAACAACAAATCAGCACTTACGGATATAATTATGATTTGTACTTGATGCTGCTGCTTATTATCTCTGGCTCTTTGGAATGGATGTGATGTATTGTATTGTGAAAGCTAGAAAAAGAATAAAACCAGCCTTCACAAATAGCTGTCCTTCCCTAATAAGCGGTGAGGTCATGCTAAGCCTAAGTATGAGTACACAAGTGTTTGCTGCTTTTCAGCGTGCTTTTTACCTCTTCTCTTTTTCTGAAAGAGACAGACAGAAAAACAACACCCAAGTTATTGCTGACTTACACAAAACAATGTTAAGTCTGAATTGGCAGGCATCTGTACTTTGGTGTATTTGATTTTTCTTGTCATTTTATGAGTGTGAATTTTTAAGAATGGTCTTATGGAACTTGGAGGGTAGTTACTATATAAAGGACTTTTTTATATGGAGTGTTACCAAAAGGAAACAAAATAAGAAATGTTCAGTATCTGTGAAAGGCAGTTTTACTTCTTCTGAAAGGGCCTTGCCTCCTACTTTCTTTTAAATAGTATAATTCTGAAAATGTGTGTATCTGTTAAATATGCCATTAACTTCAGCTAAATTGACATAATGTTGACAGTTATTATGAGAACTGTTTCAAAACTAATTATGCTAATTAGAATGTAACTACCAGTAATTGCATGTATTCAAACAGCACACCAACACCCTTTTGTGTGGCTTATTCCCCAGATGCAAAGCAGACATTTGTTCCTTGAGAAGCTGCAAAATTATAGCTTAGGTAATAAATGATTGAAAACAAATAAAATACATCCTTTAGAAACACTAATTGGTTAGACAGTATCAGTTGTGCTTGAGCAAATGACATAATTTAAAAAAGAATCTTTATTTCATTGAAGAATTGTAGTGAATTCTTCAAATCATTAATTGCATGGGTATTTATTATTTAGTTTTATCTATTGAATTTGAAGAGTAGCTGATTTTGTTTTAAAATAAAATTATTAGAGAGCAACAAAAGCCTGTGTCTGAAATTTAGGTTACTTTAAATTTTAGCTCTTTCTGCCCAGGAATTCAGGTCTTCAGTGCTTGGTTATGTATGTGAGCAGCTATTTAATATTCTAAAAGTTAATAATCAAATCCAAGGACTGCACTTGTAAGAAACTCAAATAAGATATAATAGAAATCTCTTAAGTAGCTAATCTTAAGTCTATCTCTTATCTGAAATCTCCCCAGCATAGTTAAGTAAGTACTTTTCAGAAGTACAAAGTCTGAATTGAGGAAGTTGCTTGAATGCTATGCTGTTGTATAGATCTGAATACCATGTTCTTGTTTGGCTTAAAAAACAACTTGACATCAGAGTCTAATCACAGAATCTTTTTAGAATGGAAAGTATTTATTCCTATGAAATGCTAAAACTGCCAAGTTATTATAGCCAGATTTCTCTACATCAGTTGCCTCTAGCATTTAAGACTAGAGAGTTGTTCCCTCCTGTGTATTTCATTTCAGCTATAACTTGCCCATGAATATGTATATTTCTTTATCAGTATTTGCCTTCTAACAAATTCTTAATTGCAGTTCTAATTCAGTAGTTAGTCCTAATTTGGTGGCAAAGGAGGAAACTCAACATCCATCTTTGTAAACACTTCTACATATTATTTGTACACGGAGAAAGGCTGGAGTAGATGTGATCCAGAGCCATAAGACTGCTGACAAATGAATGCATGAATTTGTCGATAGGGTGTCCTGTTCCACACAGATGTCTTTTATTTGTCTACATTGTTTAGTATTTGAAATATTCACTGCTCATTTCTGTGAAAAACGTATTTGTAGAGTCAACTGCTTGACAGAACTCTAAAATGTTTGATTCCTTTCCTAGATTCTCTCACTAGAATGGGCACAATTCATTCTGATGCTATTCTTGCTCATACTCAAAAACAGAGGTGGTGACCACCAGTGTTAACTACCTTGTGTAAACTGTTCTAGATTTCTTCGAACTAAGAAGACCTCTAAAGCTATACAATACCATTGTGTAGGACTAGTAAATAAATGATAACCTCTTATACAAGCCTGACCTAGTTTAAAATGTCCTCTAACCAATAGAAATTGTAACTTACAAGCATGCCCTCTTTGTGTGTAAATAGGTCTTCTCCCATTAGCTTCTAAGCTTCCAGTTAATAGAATGTATTTGAGCTTAGGCTGGAGTTGAAATATGTGTTACTCCAAGTAGTTTGGACACTTTATTAGAGATGAAGGTAGATTTAGTCCTTTTCTGTACTATATTAGAATGTTGAAATCCAGTAGAGATGAAATGTGTATAGGAACAAGCAGTGCATCCCTATTTTGCACGTGAATGCCATGCTACTATTCTGTAGGCATAATGACCGTTCTCCCTCATGGGAGACTTTCCCCAAACTATGAGAAGGCTCACTGGGACTACTTTTTCCTGCCAGATAATGAAAAACCTGGGTCTGTTAAAATGATCTTCTGTAGCATACAGTGTCAGCTGAGCATGCTTTATGCTTTTGGATTTTTGTTTGATATGTGGGACCCCCACAGTGGAAATCATTAAGCTAAAACATAGTGCCTTGCCCCTAGAAGTAGTTCTTGTTACTGTGCCTTAGCATAATGCTCTCAATAAAGGCTTATTCTTGTTTGTTCTGACAGTTGAGTTATAATTAACTCTTAGAAAAGAAAAAAAAATCCAACCACCCCCTAAAAAAAACCAAAAAACAAAAGCCAAAAGAAAAACAAGCAGGAAAAAAACCAAACAGTGGAAAGTACAGCAAAGTCACATCATTAACTTGTATGCTGGTAAGATTATTCGCTTGAGAAATGAGAGTATGGATGGTTTGCCAATAAACTATATAGCCAGAAGAAATTGATATGTAATCAATTACACTATTTGATATTTGGATGCCTTTTTGGAAATAAAGTGTTTTTCAGCTTGTTTTTAGAGGATAACTGGGAATATAATGATGGTACTTTTTGTAGCCCTGAAGGGGTTTTACTGGAGTGGAGGAGATAGTAAACAGGATAAAAAGAATATGGGGAGTGGAGACTGGAAAAGTAACTGGAACTGGGATGGATGTAAATAAATTCAGTTACAGTGCTGTCTCCCAGTCCCCATCACCAAAACCAGCAGAAAAAAACTGTCTAGTGTAGCTGCTTGTCTAGTAACTTACGATAGTTAAAGCACTGATTCATGAATACATTCTCTTTTGCTTGAAAAGTATGTGCTGGTATACAGATTTGCTGTTGGTGTTCTGATTTCTGTTCTCCAAGCGCTTGATAAAATTTAAAACTAATTACAGCTCTGGATTTAAAATGAATGACAGAGTGTAGGTGCTGGGAAATAAGAACTTAGGAAAATCTTGGTGTGTTGGGTAGTGGTTACACTTCCATTGGCACTCAGGATCTCAAAGTTAACGGAAAGATATTGATAACCTTAGATGTGGGTGCTCCCTGTGATGACTGTGGGAGCAGCAGTAGGTTAGCTAGAGTTCTCATGTGAACTCACAACCTCTCTTCTGTTCTTAGTAGTCATAGGAATTTGGTACCTCAGTTTTAATTGGGGCATATATTGTCAAGAAACTTAAACCAGAGAATTGTAGAATTTTCTTCTTGATGCTACTGGAGAGTAATTATTACTGAAGGAAACTGGGTTTCTGCTGTGGCATTTGCAGTTAACAGAAATGGAAATACTGAAACTCTTTCTGAGCTTTCTCTTGAAGTTTGACCTGAAATGGTGAACTTCGCTTGCAAGTTGATGAGGTGTATATTATTGTGCTCAATTTTATTTGTGGAGCAGTATCCTTGGATTGAGGGATAATTAAGTGTGGCAAGCTTTTTAACTGATTTAGTAACATTTCTGTTTTCTTCTCAGTCAATCAACATATTTTTATGCCTGTGGTACTTGCAGAGTGATTGTAAGGTAGCAGCGGATGTAAGCAGACAGTGTGGGAACAGTAACTCATCTTCAGACTGAAGTTCTTCTGTGGTTCTGATGATGGCAATAACTCTGAAAACAGGCTCATACAGAGGCACAGCTGACTTGCAGACACTGGGGTGGGAGGGAAGATACAGTTCATCCACTCTGGTAGGAATGGAAGTTTCTCCTCTGATTTTGCTTACAAACAGAGGTGTATAGGATTTTTCTGCAGGCATTTTTCAGCTTGAGAATATAATGCAGAGCCTTCTGCTGTGTTTAGTATGACTCCAACTTCTCGTGTCCTAAGTTTCTAGGCTTAACAAGGAGATACAGCTTTACTAAGTTGTAAGTGGGTTGATTGCTGCAGGTTGGGCTTTGTGTATCCGGCTGGATATTTGTATTTCTGGTTTTAGTTGGACTTCTTAAAATGTTCATGAAGTCAGACATCTTGCTGTAAATTGACTTTTTCTGTTGAAAGTGGATAGGAGTGTGGACTTGGTTATTTGCTGTGGGAAAGATGAGCAGCTACTGGTTTACTGGACCTGCTGATGTTTGTGTAAGACCTCAAACAGTCTGACACAGTAGCCACTTAAATTGTTCTACGGCCACTGTGTTTGTTCCACTCTTTGTACAGTCACAGTGGGCTATGACTTTAGAGACAACTGTTTTCATCTCAGTAATGCTAGGAAATGTTCTGCTTGTTGTTTTTTTTTTTTTCTTGTTTGTTTTTTCCCCTCTGAGCACAGTATGTCCTGGTACACCATGGTAATTTGTGTGCCTGTATTCAGATGGACCATGTTTTTTTTTAGTGTAGCAGTACTAAGAGCATTGCATCCATTAAGATTTTTCTTCTGTTGTATTGCGGAGATGAAGGAACCTAGAAAAGCACAAAATTGACTTAGTGTCATTTGAGTAAACAATGTAATAAGCAACAGGGGATTGGTTAACTGCTGCTCTCATGAATGCATTTAACCTCTTGATCACTGCTGAATGTCTGCAATTATGTGGTGCAGTGGAAAATAGGATGTGGTCGGTTAAGTTCAGAAATGATGATTGGCTTTGTAGCGAGTAGAAAAACTTCACAACAACATATAGCTAAGAGTGCAAGTAAGGACTGATCATGGTTTCCTCATTTTATGTTAGGTTATCTTTTAAAAAAATGGGTGAGAGTTGGTAGTAAGAAACAAAGTTGAATTAGAAGATTATTTGCTGTAAATAAGGGAGGAAAGAGAAAAAGCTGAAGTTAACAGATAGCTAATTTACAACTGGAGCAGAGATGAATTTGAGTGCATTTGTAATTATTTGGCCAAGAAAGCAGATGCAGGCAAACATCCCTAATGTGATGATTCTTTCCTATAATCCAACAACTGTGAATACATGTGTTTTGGTACACTTTTTATACACACTCTCCTGTACATGATACAAATTAAAACTAGTAATTTAGTAGATCTAGTGATAGGGTAAAACTACAGAGCATTCCTTTTGGCTAAAAACTTCCTTGGCTTGCCTGCTTTGTAATGGATCCTAGGCCGGTGGGAGTCAGACTTCTGCAAAGTGCTTACCTTTTGAATTAAGTTGAATGTTAAAACATTTAACTACTATTCTCTAATGAAGGAGATTGCTTTTGTGAAGAAGAATGACCATGCAGTGAGTGGGAAGTGTTGAATTTTAGAGGGTAAGGAAAGGCAGAATTCATTAAGAAGAATTAAACATCTGTAAGTGAAAGCACATTACTACCATTATGTCTTTGATGAAATATTGAATTATTGGAAGAATTAAGAAGCAAAATGGGGTGTTTAAGAAAAAGAAATAAAAAGGCTAGGTGCATAATTGTTCAGAGTGATTTAAAAATGAATAATAATTTAAATCCTTCCCAAGGTTAATAGTTCTGTTTGAAATGCAGGTCTATTCTTACTGTCTTCACGTACAAACTTCCAAATATCTAGGAGGGATTATTCAGAGAGTAATTGCTATTGTTATTGTCTTGCCATGTGAATTTCTTTTAAGTCTTTGCTTCTCTTATAGGGTTCTGAATCTAAAATGATCCGTTGAACTGACTGTTAGAAAATGCCAGTATTGTGAAATCAACTCAGAGGCTTCTTTTTTATTTTGTCCTTGAAGATTGAAATATAGTTAGATAGGCAGACCTGCAGAGAAATAAGACTGTATTCAAATGTGTCTGTGGTTTCACAAATAAATTATGGTATGGAAAATCAGCAGGCTCAGTGATTTGCTAGAACTCTTAGATTGGCTGTTTTGGTGACTCATTGCACTTTGCCATACTAAGGAATACAGTATTTGATGCAAAACGTGAAGTCATTAAAGCTGAAATATCAGTTGTAACCTGTGTTTTCCTGTGTTCTGTTATTGAAAGGAAGGTTGATTACTTACAACAGTTGTTACTTTAGAAACAAGTTTGCTTCTGTTATGATTATTTTTCTTCTGTGATATTTATGACTGCCATGTTTTCTAAACCTGCTGGATGTCTGTAGCAGAAGTGGATTGATGCAGATAGGATTTCGTCCAGCAGGTGGCACAAAAACCTAGTATGTACCTGTGTATTGCGTATCCTTTTAGCATGGCTGCTGTTAGGTGTGTAGTTAAGATTGTTATTAAGAACAAACCTTAAAATACAATCAGGGAAGCAATATTATTTTTTAAGAAACTACTAAACCAGCGTCTACTTTGTGTTCTAATTTGTGTAACAGCTTTCTGTACCCCTGCACTGACCTGTGGCTTTCAACTTTAAATTCATCAGTCTAGGAGTCCTGAAGCTATCCCTGTTCATATGTGTTTTCTGAGTAATGCACAATGGCTCAGGAGGACAGTAACATCTCTCTTAGTGCACTGCTAGACTGAGTAGCTGGAGTGCTCTCATGGGTGCACAGCAAGCCAGCCTGGCATGACTGAATTGTTTCTGTGCCACGTAACAGACGTGGTCTGTGGTGGTGAAGGGGAAGGCAAACTGAATGGCACTGCTGATCCATGCAGTTGTATTGGCTGAAAACCTTTACTTCTGAAATCCAAAAGTTGTGTACTAGAAGTGGGTGTAGTAAAATACAAACTGATTGTGATTTTGTTGTCTCAAAGCTTCAGCTGGAGACTCATAGGAAGTGGTACCTTAAAAAAATCTGAGGGGTGCAGTGTCTGTCTTCATTCCTGAGGGATACTGGGTATCCTGTCAATCTCTGAAAAGGTTCCTTTCATGTGAAGCATTTGTTCCATCGTTTTCAAGTTCATAGGAGGGACTCAAGGCAGATGTATGGAGATGTAAATGGCACGAGAGACTGTGAGGAAAGGAGAGCTGGAGATGAATCATTTCTACATTTACTGTGGTGCTGCAGTTGCAGAGAATTTTGTTGCTTAAAATAGAAAATACAAACTCTCTCCAGAAGATCTAGTTCTAAAATGATTTCTTAGCTTTTAATGAGTTTATTATTAACAGTCTGCATACTGAAAAGGGTGTCCTTGTGAATTACACAGTAGATTATTGGAATGCCTCTCAGCTTTCTAGTTGACATATTTGATGCTGGAGAAAAATTCTGATTTAGTAGTGAAAGGTCACATTCTGTTTAATGACTTCTAGAGGAGTAAATCTTGTGATCTAAGATGAATGTGGGAAAATTGAACTAATTTAGGTACCTAAAACTTCTTGAATACATTGAATACATTACTACGTACTATTTATTTTCTGTGCTAAAATTGAGTATATAATGATGAGAGGTGAGTAGCATATGGTTAATGTATGAAGAGATGCTTAGTCTTCGTTCTTATGGAAACTGTCACTGTCTGAAATGAAGAATACCAGAATTAGATCAGCATAGAGCTAACATGAGACTTGTTTGAATTTGCACTTCATTCTGGTATGATATGCACAGATTTGTAGCAATAAAGCTATGTGAATGAAATACTGTGACACTTTAATATTGAAATACATATTGTTTAGAATGTATAGAATTCTGTATGAATTATTATACTTTACTAGTAGTAAATTACATCATCATGAGTATTAGTTGATTCTTTTAGAATTAATTAGCTTGTCTGGAATGCAGTGCATTTCAATAATATTCTGATAATTCATTAATCAATAATTAATATCTTAATTTTGAACAAGGGCACCTTAAGTTCCTAACTCTGTAAAATGGGAGAATTGCTTTCTCTGTTCTCTTCAAGTTCATGTGATACAGTTTCACAGCTTTTACGGTAAATGAGATCTTAGAAAATAAATCATGAAAACCAAGTGTTGGATTTTTATTACCATGCTGAGATCATCTGGGATAAAGCTGGTCTGTGTTTTCTTGCAGATTGAATATCTTAGTTGAAATACTCCTTCCTGTTAACAGCAAAATGAGCAAGGCTTCCTATGGCTGTGCAAGGGGAAGTCCTTGCAGTGCTTAGTGCTGAGCTGCATGGTGGTCAGCGGGTCTTTTCCCTGCCTTGAAATGGTTGAGCTCCTTCAAGTGCATTGTGATTGCCCTTATCTCAGTGACAGCTTAAGTGTGATCAGTCTTGCCTGCCAGTTTTGATGGGGCATCTCACTTCCAGTGCAGTCATCGATTTCAGTAACACTTCAGAGAGCAACTTTTGGAAGCTGAAGGAACAAGAGTCAGACAGATAGATAGTGTGTTGTCATAGGCTTTTTTCCTCAGGAAACAATAAGACATTACTGGAAGTCTGCAGCATTACACTGAAGAAAACTCTTTGGGAATGTGACAGGAGGTAGTGATGCTGTAAGTTTCTGATTGCCGTAAGGTGGCTGGGTGTTGTTCTTTTTCAAGTTCTTAAAAGGTCATCTTTTTGATTCACCTGCACAGCAGTTTTCACTCCACTGCAAATGCACATCTTCCAGCTCCCAGTCTCATACCTAGCTTTGGCTTTCATGCTTCCTGTTTGCTAGATTGAATGTTAAGCCTAAGCTCTTTGGCAGCATTCTAATTTAAATGCTACCTTTTAGTAAGATGACTAATGTATATTTTTTTTAATAAATGATGAGGAAAACCAAAGCCTCTCATATTTCAGAGGACAAAAACCTCAGAACATTTCTTCTCTGAGTTTTGAGTGAGTGTACGCTGCTTCCTTGGAGAGCATTGTGGTGTTCTTTTTTCAGTATAATTTTTTTGAATTTTTGGGTGATGTAGACAGATGTAGTTTTTCTGTACAGGGTGTCCTTTTCATCTCTGAAATACATTGTAAAACATAGTAGGTGAATTCCTGTAGGAACCGAAAGCTATTTTTAGAATACTACAAAACAGAAATATGATCTCTGTACTGTGGTGTTTTTTTGTTTGTTTGTTTGTTTTTTACTGATATGCAAAGTAGGAGAATTATTATGGTGTGGGATTTAAGATGATTCCACTTCTATTATGAACATTCAGAAAGATAACCTTGGGGTTCTTTGTAGAAGTGTAATGTCATCTTCCACTGACAGTTTGTGCTTTATCTTTAAAAGTAACTCCAGTATGCTTCAAAATATAGTTTTTGTGTGTCTGAAAACTTTTGAGGCCTACAGTGTGTCTTCAGAAGAAATAATAAAAGTAGGATCCACCTCAGGGAGACAGTCAGGGACGTTGCTGGAATTTGATTCACACTTCATTGGTAGTGGATAGGAAGCTATGCTGCCACAGGTTCTGGAAGGCTTTGGAGAGTCAGCTCTGAAAGATTCCTGTAAAGCTTCGTGCTCTCCTGAGTTCACAGGTATCAGTGGTTATTTGCTGTGAGAAAGATGAGCAGCTACTGGTTTACTGAAGCTTGAATATTAGTAGTCTCTTATATCTTTAAGTGAACCTTTGTTTGTGATTAGACCAGGACACTATTTTCAGTGTTCCATTGTTGTTATGCACTGTAAAAACTGTTATTGAGAATCTGCTGCAAAACTGCTATGACTGTGTTTCACTCTGAGATCAGACTGAAAGCCTTTGGCTTAAGGAACAAGCTCACTGAACTCAAAAGCTGTAGGTAGATTTTAGCTTGATGCAGCCTTGGGATTCCAGTTTTAAAATAGTCATTTTTGCTATATGCCAATACTGTTTGTACAATCAATCACTGTTCCAGTTTCCGTTTCGTTTAATTATGTTGGTAGCTTTATAGAATTTTTCTTTGCAACTTTTTTATTTTTATCTTTTTAACTAATACATTGTTTATACTAAACGGGTTGCACTGTGAGGCACGGAAATGTATGTATGTATGTATGTAAAATAAATGTTTAAAAAGCACTCAATGAGTGACAGAAATCTTAGCTATGCCTGCTAGGACAGTAATTCTTAGTGCCCAGTAAAGCTGCCTGGCTGATGTGCAAAAATAAACCAACAGAAAGGTGCGTGTTTACCTGTTTTGGTGATGTGGAAAAATAGTTGCTGCCTGTGGGATACCAGTTGTAAGGAATCCTTATTTCCTTCCTCTAATTTGGTTTCCTTTTTCAATATGCTGGGTTTGTGGATTTATTTCTGGAGGAGGCAAGGATCTTTAAGGGGAAGCTGGAGATTGATAGTAAACCACATTTTTCTCCTACCTCTTTCCAGTGCCATATCTCAATAATAAACATGTATCTATATTTTAAAAATTGTTTCCTACATCATCTTTTTGTATTAGCTGTCTATTAGCCTTATCCAGTCATGCATTGCTGCAATATTTTTAGCAGAAGATGTATAAAAATTAGAAGCTGGTTCTTAAAGCCTGACCTTTCATGATTAGAATGATAAAATAACATTTGCGTATTGAATTGCAATGGTGTGAGGAAGACTATTCATGGAAAACATGGATGAAGATCTTCAGCTCTGCTATGTATATTAGGTCTGATGTCATGAATGGGTTTTACTGTACGTACACGTATTGCAAATACATGTGGCTGACAAGTTGACTCTAGTAGCTTCTGTTTACCCTTGCACATGCAGAAGCAGTGCTGGTAGGTGCTGGTTTGAAAAGCATAACTACAACTTGCAGTAGAACACACTCTGGAGTGGCTTATTTCTCTTTTCTCAATGTCCTTAGAGAAAGGTTGCATAGGAATTAGTGTTAAATGCTTGCAGTTGTTTCCATTCCTGTACATGTAAAAACAAGTATCTGCAGTGATAGCGTGTGCACTTACCTGAACTTCTGAAAATATGGCACAATATTTTAATTTTGCTACTAACAATTATGTGAATAGCTTATCAATAAATTAGAACACAATCAGAAGCTTTAACCAGTGCCAGGAAAACACATTCTTGTGGGTTGCAAGTTTTCAAAAGTCAAAGCAATTACTGGATTGGTTGTTCCCTGTTCTGATCTTTAGATTTTTCACAGTTGTGAGGAAAATAATTATTTAAAAAATTCAGTGGTGGTAATTTGATGTCATAGAGTACTTAAGGTATAAAAAAACTAGCCCTAGAGACCAATTCAGAGAGCAGAGCACAAGTGAGTTGTTCCATGATGCGTAATAAACACACTTTATCAGATGCTGCCGCCATGTAGTATGAAAGTGGCAGCCCCACACTGAGTATGCATATTCATTAAATTGAATTTCCACTGTGAAACTTGAATTAATACACCTATTTTCACATGCCCCATTTTTATTTTTAAACTAAATCATTTCATGGTAATATCCGTTTTTTCTCAGAAAATAATATTGACTGACAGGCCTAAGTGAAATAACGTGATGAATTCAAAAAACAACAACTGAATGAGGAAATAAGCCAGTTCTCTGCCAATTGTACTAAAAATTGTTACATTTCTTTTCAGCTTTAAATAAATGTAAACCTATTGGTTTGTACCTAAGCTAACTGAAATATTCTTTGTAATTATCAGGAAAATTCTGCATTCATGGGGAAGAAACCTTTCTGAAAGTATTGTCTTAAGGTAATTTTGCCTCCTTGGACAGGGAAGAAGAGTTTCCTTCTTCAAATACCGTATACGTGTACAGTTTTGTCATGCACATACCACAGAAGTGTGCCTTTCTGCAACAATTGACATGAAGGACTCTGTAAATACTGTTGTTAAAATGTTTAAGAACATGTTTCATGATTTTCCTTCTGAACCACAACTTTTTAATACCTGACACTTACTATCACGTTTTCATCTTCCATTCATTTTACTGAAATAATTAGCTGGAAAGTGATAAGAGATTCCTGGCAGAAATAGCAAACCTAATGCTATGACAAACATGTAGGTATACTTTTGGCAGTATCTGAGAAGGTTCAGAAGATAGTATGTGAGAATATTCAGTTACCACTCATTTTATGAGGTGCAGTGTAAGCTTAGGAAAATGTCACTTCTGGAATTGACAGCAAATACACTTTCAATGAAAGGCAGTTTTCATACATTTGCATTAGGATTAGTTTCATCTTCCACTGGTAGGCAGTCTTCTCTCTGTTTTGTTCTCCTTCCTCCCTGTGTTGCCTAGGTCGATTCAAAAATGATCCCTAATTTCTTGCAGAACAAAGTCATTCTTGTACTCTGTAGCTGGAATACTTCGTGGAGAAGAGTTCTTAATTTTGCCTGATTATAATTCTTTCTGTAAGTTATCTGTGTTCATAACTGGATAATTTACAGTGCATAAGGTTTCTATTTGGTTTGTGGACCATTTGCATGTATGGCTATCAGTGATATGTTACATTGTGCTGTGATTTTTGTTGCGCTGTTGTTGCTTGAGTAATAAATCTGTAGAATTTTTCATGCCTTACAGACCTCTCAGCTAGATGGGAGAGTGCTTTTCATTCATATATTTATATTACGTATATTTAGATTTGTTAAAATCATTGATGAAAAAAACATTTAAAACTTCAGCATTCTTCACCTTTAAAGGAACTGATAAGTCATGTGCTGGGAGGTTTTTTCTGTTCTAGTTTTCTAGTTTTCTGTTCTGGTGATTGAAATAAAGCTTTTATATATACATATGCAGGACTGCATGCATAAATGCAAACAGCTTTGCCCCTGAACCTGGTTGTGAACCACAAGGGACAGACAGTACCCTTTTGCCTCTCACTCTTGAAATATGGCAGTCTGGTCATTGCCTCAGATTCATTTGTCCTATCCTCACTGGGAACATCGCAGTATTTGAATTGTGATTCATTTGCCTGCATCATCTTTGGAAACAGAAGTACTGAAACGTTAGAGCATGTTCATCCTGAATGATGTGGAGAAAATTCTAAAGTATTAATAATGTAGAAAGAGATTATGGCTTATTTTTAAGTGGAAATGGGGAAAGGAGGAGCTGAGAGGAGATCCCCTATCTCCTTAGTGTAACTTCAGTTTTCCTTGCTTCACGAGAGGATCTGATGGATCCCAGGCATCCTTCAGTTTGGTTCTCCAGACCTGAAAGTTTTCCACTAGCTGCAGCATGCTGTTTAAAGAATGAAATGAATTTAGGAGAGTCAAATATCCTTTGTTACCCCAATTCTCCCTCTTGGCCCCAGTCAGTGCTTTTTCATTGCCTGGTCTCCCTCTTGTGGAATCAGTCTGAGTGACTTCTTTCTCCATGAGCTCAAGTGCAGCTCTGATCCTGGAGCTGACATTGGTGGTGGTAAGTTTTGAGCCAGTGACCTGATGGTGTGAGTGTGTTTTGGGTTGGAGGCAGGGAGGGGGAAATGCCCCCAGGCAGTGTCACTGTAACTGACAAAAAATGACTCTTTTTCCTCTGATCTCAGAGAAATGCACCCTAATGAAAAAGCTCAAATGTTCTCACTACTTTTAAAAGTGAAAAACAAGCATATTAATGCATTTCAATTGTAGGGAGAAAAGTAGAAGCAGGCAAATACAGGAGCCTCTTCTTTGTGGTTCTTCACATAAGCTGTTACTGCTTAGTGTTATCCTTTCAGCAATCCTTCATTCTCGTTCCAAATGTTTTTGCCTCTAGCAGGTTTTGCTGCTGTGAAAAGTACATGGGCTGCTTCTCAAAATGATGCCGTCTGACAGGAAATCAATACTTTTTTCTCATGCTAGATTTAAGGGCGTGATTGTCATAATCCTCATCTTAGACTGTTAATAGGTGAATGCAACCTTGATTTCTATCTCCATTTGTATCCTTTAGTAAGAAATGTACCTTTGTCTGTGTCCATGCTTGCTGCTCTCCAGAAGTGCTGTGGGATGTCTGCGGAGAACACGTCTGCAGGTGTACCTGCGTGTTTCAGGTAAAATATGGATGTTCCTCGAGTTGGATTCTGCTGTTGTGTTATGGAGTCTTGTGAAGAATCAGACACTTGAAAGTGAGAAATTCCTTAAGCCATATGATTGGGATATGACTCGGGGAAAAGCAGACTTCTGTTGAAGTTAGTGGGTCCAGTTACACAGAGAGAAGCTGAGGGGGTTTGTGCCATTTGCCAGACGTGATCAGGAGGAGTGCCTAAGGCCTCACTGGACTGAGCCTGGGTTTGCTCAGCCTCTGTCCGACTGTGTTGGTCACTGTTCGTTTGATGAAGGCGGTACGTGCTGTGCCTGGAGAGCACGCACGCCTCCCAGGTGCAGGAGGCTTCCTGCTTGTAGGAGCGGCCTGGCGATGCCCCACTGCAGAAGTGTATAGGAGCGTTTATGGGGATTAGCACTGACAAGACTTCCTCCGATGTGCATACAAAGCTTTGGGCAGGAAGCACGGCCAGCTTTACGCGGTTGCCGGGTTCGTAGTCTCGCAAGGTGTTAGAATGGCACGGCCCGGGTGGTGGGCGCCGGGGCCGGAAGTGCCGTGGCGGCTGTGCACAGAACCGCGCTCCCCGCGGGCGGGGCGATGCCTGTCGCGGGTCCTCGCCGGAGGCGGCGGCGGCGGAGCTGCGGCCCGGCACGAGGGGACCGCCGGGCCCTATCGTAGGGGCGCCGCTGCGAGGCGCCGTTACCGCTGCGCTTCGCGTGCGCGGAAACTCTGCGCGGTCCTCGGGGCTGCCCCGCCGGCGCCGCTGTAAGTTGCCGAGGTGCACAACTCGCCGGGCCACGTGACCGCTCGCCGCCAATGGGCGCCGCCGTGATGTCAGCGCTCGGCAGCTGCAGGGATGCGGAGCGGCGCGCGGGCTCGGGGCAGTCCGGCGCGGCCGGCCGGCGGAGCGGCGCCATGGACGCGCCGGGCATCCTGCGCAGGCGGGGGCTGCAGGTAGGGCCGCGCGGCGCCGCCGCCCGCCTCTCGGGAGCCGCCCTCACCTGCCGCGCGGCGCGGGGGCGTGCCGCGGGTTGCGGACACCTGTGGGCGGGAGGCGCGGCGGAGTTGGGCTCCGAGCGGCGCGGCCGTCGGGGGCTGCGGCGCGGTGCGGGGAGGCGGTGGCCGCTCCGCAACCCCACCCCCCCCGCCGCCGCCCGAGCGTGGCGGAGGTGCGGGAAAGCGCGGTCATTACGGGGGAGAAAGTTTTGTCCGCCGTCGGGTTCCAGGCACGCTCAGCTAGGGGTGGTGCGGCACCGTCGCCGTGCGGTCGCCTCCCGAGCGAGCGTTCCGCCGGCTCTCCGAAAGTCGGGGAGATGTCCCCGCAGGTAGCGCGGCATCGGGCGGAGCTCGGGCGGGCAGACGGGGCGCTGCGGGCCGAGCGGTGCCGGAGCAGCGGCGGCACGCGGGTCGCCCCCCGCACCGCTTGCGTCCATTGTTCGCCGAGCTCCTCCGCTCCGGTCGCGCTCGGCGATGAATGTGCTGCTTCCTTTCTTTTGTTTTCCTTCACATCCGCAGGGTTTCGGTGGGAGCAGGGAGGGAAGGAAAGCCTCCCCGTGGCTGGGATCGTTATTCTTAGGCGGCGTAGAGCGGCGCGTAACGCGTAAAATGTGCTGAAGTTGCGGACTCGCTCCTGATCCGCGCTTCCAACTTGGTGCTGATCACGTGGCGCTTTCTGTCGGACGGGCGAAGGGCTGCAGCTTGCGGGCCGCGTCCAGAAGTAGTGCGGGAGGGCCGTGGGAACCAGGCGGCCTCTCGGCATTTGGGACCCGCTGGCTGCTCCCGGACTCGTGTGCGAGAGCATTCGTTCATGGGGAGCGGGGAACTTCTTTGGTAAAAACAGACTCTGCGATGTTAATCCCTTAAGTCCTAAATCTGTTCTGTTAGTTGATTGTACCGCGGAAAGGGGCATCTCGGCTGCAGGTTGGGACCGCTTGTGCCAGCTTTTAAAGGGGGATTTAAAAGTTTCGTGAAGTAGATCTTCATAGTGAGACCGGATTTCCTTTTCCTAAACCTTCTTTAATCCATTGAGTCATGTAAACCGGATTTCTGCCCTTTGACAAGAATCGAACGGCAGTCTTTTCTGATTAGGGGATAACGTAAAAACTTGATGTGAAACCTATTGTTGAGTTCTTCAAGCACCCCTTTTGAGGGAATTTTCTTTGTCTTCTGTTACTTAAATAGGTAATCCTGAATGGATTCCAAGAATATTTTAGAGAATGCTTGCTTGTTCCTACATATGCTCTGGCGATCGTTTCATAGTATTGAAAGTCATGCCATGAATAATTGTAGTATCAGAAAGATCCTATTCATACATACAGTGAATGCAGTAATTTTTAAAGATTGGTACCTCATGTCTGCCATTAGAGTCTGATTCTGGGGTGCGAAAAAACAGCCAGTGCTCAGAAGCGTACAGAATGAAATACTGTCATCTAGGAGAAGATGGGAGAGGCTGAGATCCAATTTACGCTGAAATTTCATTTTAGTCCTTTAAGTAAAGCGGTTTTCCCATTGTCCTCTCATTCTCTGTCTTCTGTTCCACTGTTTTTTTCACCTTCCATCTGTTCGTGTGGTTAGCCTAGAGACTAGTATGATGAATTTGCAAGCTGGAGTGCAGATCATATGACCTGATACAGAATGCAGCCCCTGTTTAATTCTCCTTAGTAAATACTGATTAGATGAAGTCCCTGAGTTGGCTCTTTGATTGACGCTTGACCTTCTCAGTCCAAAGTAATGAATTGGTTACTTTGTAGTAGTAGTAGCTTGGATTCTTACTGGCTTTTGTTATTGTTAAATATATCTACCATTATATTGTTCTGTGGAATTAACCTATGTATATTTTTTTCTGTTCTTCTTTTTCATGTGTAACGGAGCCTTTCCTGTAAAGGCTGCAGAGAATGCTCAGAGTAGGATTTATTCTTTATTTAAATAAAAAGCCTTAGCCTAAAAAGGTTAAGACTATTCTGAAGAAGCTATAGTCAATGACAGGTTGACTGACTTTACTTCATAGGTCTTTGTAACTTCTTTGGGTTAGAAATAGCAATGCTATAAGAAGATAAATCTGCTTAAAAACAGTGTGCTTCTTTTGTTGAAGCACACAGTTCTCCAAAGTGTGGGTTTTTTGATAAACCAGTGATACAGTGTGAAACAGCACCTACTTAAAAGTCAGATTTCTGCAATTGCTCTTTTTTTCTGTTTGTACGCAGTTTGCTTCAAAGCCTGGTTTACAGGACACAAACCATTTCCTTTTAGATGGGAAACTGATGTAGTTGTGTTTGATACCATGTACCATCATGCTGTGTTTAAAAAAAGCCAGGAAGCAGCTTGAATTGAATCTCAAAATGTAAGCTGTAAGTAAATATGAAGACTTGGGTAAATCTTGTTTTTGGTTGATCTGGGAAGGTTTTCTGAGTGCTTAGGCTGTGAAGAGAAACCGAGCTTTCATTTATTGCAACATGAGTATGTAGTGCAAGTTTTTTCTTTAAGTCATTACTTGTTATATTCATAGAAAAATAAAGTCTCCTGAATACAGAGCTCTGTTGCGTGTACTCAGTAAGTAAGTTTTTATGAAACATCATCTTTATCTTTAATTAAGATTCACAGTTTTTATTTGAAAAGAACAGTTTTTATTTGAAAGAGAAGTAAGGAGAAAATAGCTTATGAAATTTGAAGTATAACAACATGGATTGAAATAGGATTTTTTTTTTCCGAATAAACAATAAAAATGGAAGGAGTTAATTACTTACACATTCTTCCTCACAGATCTGGACTATGTCCTGCTAAGGCATTACATTTCAGCTTTCTTCCACAACTTTGTCTGGTAGGCATTGATCTGAGGTGGTATGTTTTATATTGGCTTAAACAAATTTCCAAAATCCAGTGATGGTGTGTGCAGGTAACACACTGTTCCTGCAGGCACTTAGAGAAGTATGGAAATGTGGGAGAAATCCTGCTGCCAGATGCAAATGGCTTCAGTCATGTTTCCAGAGCTGATGAAGCTTTCTCTTTTGTGAACAGATGTGCTGGATGCTTCAGGCCTTCCCTTTCCTTTTTGCTAATTCCATTTCTGCCTCTTAAGTGGTTAGTAAGCAGTGTCTTGTAAATCCTGAGGTAATTACATGAGATTTTTTTTATCAGACTTTTAGAGAAATTGACCAACAGCAAATAAATTAGCTATATGTGGAAACTCCCAAATGTCAAAGAAAAGACTGCATTGATTTGCTTTCTTGTTCACGAGTATGTATTTTCTTTGTAAATGCTGGAAATTTTTGACAGGTATGTAAGGCTTCTGTAAATGTGGAGTGACTGAATTGCATTAAATTTGCCTAGTTAACATTGTATATGACATGAAAAGAATCCCATTGAAGGACTTTTAATACTGTACTTCGCACAAATTTTTGGAGGATGAGTTGAAAAGAATTTCACCCTTAATTCAGAGTCATTGCAATAGAAATGGAAGCAGACAGCATGAATGAAAGTGCAGTACAAATGCAGGGTTGCGTTTCTTTGTGAACTGGTGAGTCTGTTTGTGCACATTCCATGTCTGGATAGCAAAGATTGCAAGGAGCAGGCTTTAGTGATTCCTTTACTCTACCTCTGATACAGGAAAATAGTTGGCTCTTATAGGCACACTTAGAAATATTCTATACAAAACATCTAGTCCTAGCAGAACAGAAAATGTTGGATTTTTTTTTTTCCAGATCCTTACTTATTGGCTTTCCTAAAAATGCGATCCAAGAAACTAAACAGAAGGGAAGGGATTTCTTAAGAAAAATGACCTTATCCATGGCTCCTTAGTTGACATGTCTTTTTTGGAGTAGGAATATTCATGAAAATAATTCCTGCTGAAATAATTGACACATGAAATGGAAAGTTCAGCTGGGAAGCTGTATCTCATAGGTGAATAATGGATATATCAGTGAGGCTGTAACTGTCTCTTGAATGCTGTTCATGTTGTGTGCTGGGAGGAATTATGGTAAGAATTGGAGAATGTTAGTTCGACTGTGGCTTCTGTTGCAGGCTGAAGACTGGAAAAATAAAGCTTATCTGTGAGGCTCTGTAAAGTCTCTATGTGTTTTCCACTGGTTTGAATGCTGTGTATAACAGTTCTCTGTTGTGCTAGGTGAGAGGAGTTGTACAGTTATGAACTGGACTTTGTGCATGGCTCTGCCTCTTACTGAACGTGAGGAAGGGGAAGAATAAGTCTGTGGAGGGGTGTGGAACCTCATGCAGAAGCAAAAGATGAAAGCCAGAAACAAAACTGAATTGAGGGGAAGGTAGAGGGCTTCTGGCATTGTGCATGAATAGCTTTGTGACTGTACTCTGCATACATCCTCAGTAGTTGGCTACAGTCATGTGTAACACAGTTACTTGAGGGGCTACATCGGTGAGATAGTGCTCAGAACAACATAAATTGTGACTCTAGAATTCTTGATTTATGTGAGGTATAGACAAACTGTTCAGTGATCGGTTGGATAAAGTAAAAAAAAAATAAAATTAACACTATATATAGTGTATATATATGTGTGTTTTCTGATGGAGCCATCTTTATTTTTAAGTTATGCTAGGGACAGTGGTAGAAGGCAGATAGTCGTGGATCTGTTGTTGTGATGTGCACAGGACAGAATAGATGTTTTGCATGCTTAAATAGTGATAGATGGTGATAGCTGTGTTTTGCTAGCAAAAGCCGTTGGAGAGAGGAAACACCGATGTAAAGAACGCTTTTCCTTTTCTCATTATCTGTCATGTCTGTGGACCTAACAAAGCGTACAATCTCTTGATCAGCTAATTCCCCTCTGTTCTCCAGGCATTCATGTATTGTTACGTGTTTATCAGGTGCCTGGAAAAGACCGTGTGAGTCAGACATTTTGCTGTTTGAACTGTGAAAGCTTTCCAGAAAGAGTTAACTATTACTTCTGTCTTTGCTTTTCTTGGCATTGTGGTCATTTTATTTCAGGGGCTTAAGTAAGTAAATAAATAAACAATCCTGCTTGCTGCATTCAGAGCTAAAATATTTGGCATGAGGCCAGATTTGGTGCCTGTGGTCCATATCACACTTCTCTCTAATGCCCTTTGTTTATTGCAGTAACGTTTCTTGATAATGTCTACAATATGTCACCAAGCTGACTGACTGTTTTGTATTAGGTTTGGAATGCAAAGTGTGGACTTAATGTTCCTTCATGTCAGATGCTACAGTGAGCTCAGAGGTGGAACATGTAATGTTTTGGACTGAACTTGGTTGTGTTCTACAGGTCATAAAGAAAACTAGTTTTTTAGAGTTCTCTGTGTGCTGCTTAGCACCTGTTGGAGTCACATGGCATACCCCAAAACCCGTAGTATTTTTTTACTTAACTATTTAGTAATAACAGGAATAAGATCTGCATGGAGAAAATGCACTTCTGATTAAGACCTTTTTTTTTCCTTAATCCAATGGGTAGTTCTTAGCTTGACAGATTGTTTTGTTAACTAACAGTTTTTCTTTACTCACTGTGTTGCAGCTGATAAAACCTGTAATTCTTCATTTTTAAATTCTTCTTAAGACCTTCACTTGAGTTTGTTGCGTTTCCCTTTCCCTCCAGTGCTGCTTCACGTGTCATGTTTGACAAGATGATTTCTCAGGTTTGTTTCCACCCAGTCTAAGTCTTAAATTCTCAGTTTCTTGAGTAGAGGTTTTATCAGAATTGCCCACTGACTTTGACATTCTATTAATTCCTCTTTCTAAAAGGTTAAAGCAATAAATATTTTTGCTTACAGCAGTGCTAATTCCTCTGCTATGCTATGGTAAAACTACATAAAAAAAGCACAAACAATTGTGAAGATCATGAAGGAAAATTAGCTTGGTAGTTTCTTTAAATTTTCTCCTCTTGGCTTTGCTTTATCTCCATTGAAGTAGCACTGAATTCTTCTGCGATCTTAACTCTACCTTCTACAGGACAAGTAAATCAGAAAATGTTTTTTTCCATCAGCAACTCATATCTTCTCTAATCTTCTTTAGTTTTTTGATCGCAGCTTCTGCTTTCGTGTTTCTGTTGCATCTCACCCACCTTCTCCTTGAAGCACTTCTAGATTTTGTTTCTCAAATGTGGAACTCCATCATGGAATGTAGTAGCTTGGATTTGTGCTAAAAGGTATAACTGCACTCAATGTCCATTCCTTTGAGAACAAGCAGGCTGTGTACAGGCATTAGGTACTAAACTCTGTCTACAGAGCACATTACATTTGGAGTAGTTAGTCCTTTCTGAAAACCCTATTTTTGTGTTCGTATTTGGATACTAGGTAACATGTGGATGGCACCTGGATATCTTTCTTCACTGAATTTCAAGATTTGTTGTGGCAAAGCAAGGGAACAGGTGCACTGAATATTCTGAAAGCATTTTTAAGCTCTCCTGTCAGTGAGAGATACACTTCAGCAGCAGTATACCAAAACTTAGTTTTTGTATACATGCTGTGAAGGAAAAAATTCAAGTTTCAGCAGACATTGAAGTATTCAAAGTCACTATCTTATAGAAGGCACTGGGTGGCCTTAGTTAAATGACGGTGCTCATGGCATAACTGATAACTAGTAGCTCCTCTTACTCTATGTTCAAGTACCAGGTGACTACTTTGTACAAACTAGTTTTACTATGCATTGCCTGCAGGTAAAGGGTGCTGTATCAGAAATGTTTCAATACAGAAACATATGTGAAGATGCTTTTCAACTAATGAGGGTTCTCCAGCTTGAAAAGTAGGAGAGACGTGGTAAAACAGGATGATTGTGTTAACTTCTATTTAGAGGTTTTCAGATAGCTTTTAAAAACCTTATTATCCTTTTAATTATGCTAAAACAAGGAAGATAGCATTTGAGTTGCTCTAAAAAAACTAACTATACACGATTCCTACCTTTACGTCAGGGAATCTAGCAGTCAGAACTTATATGTAGGAGAACCTGAAAATAATTCCTATTGTCTTATGTTTTCTAAATACAGCACTCAAAGGCACAGCTGGACTATTCAGGTTGTGAGTAGAAGATTGATTTTTAGGTATCCAGTGCCTCTTGTGAACATGGTTTCTAGTTTTAAATTACTTCAATTTTTTCTTGAGATTTTAGTAAATGTAGAGAAGTCCAGGAGAGGAAGGAGCAATGCAAAAAAAAGAACAACAGTTAGGAGCGGCAAAATGTTTATGCCCAGTATGAAAGGTGTATTTTATGGTGCTCTGATTCTTTGTTGGTTCGTGTTCTATTTTCTTATTTGGTTCTTCAAGATGCAGTAGTATGTATTTGTGTTTAAACATGCAAGATGATCACTACTACACTTACATCAATACTATTAATATATACTATTAAGTATCTTGTGGTTTTGGGCTGTATTTCTGGCTAGCTGAAAATAATAAATAGCAGATTTTGACCTTGAGCATGAAGCTGATTAGCATTTTCTTATTCTATCACTTCTGCCCTGAATAGTCATATTTCTCTGTAAACTGAATTCTCAGGGCAAATTGGTCAAAACCTGTGTGGGATGGCTGTAGAAGATTGGAGGTAAAGGTGGTTTTGCTAGGTGGGGCATGCTTTTCTTTGTTCTGATCTTCTGAAGAGAGCAAGCTTGGTGATGTGGTAAACTGGGGTAAATTCCTGATTATATGCTGACATTGCATTGCGTTTCTAAGCTTGATTTCCCAAATAGCAATTGCTTGACTCGTCTACGCTGTTACGACCCTAAGCTCATCATCTTCTATCATAGCTTTTTTTTTTTCATAGAATCACAGAATGGCCTGGGATGAAAGGGACTTCAAAGATCGAGTAGTTTCAACCCCCTGCTATGTGCAGGGTCACCAATCACCAGACCAGGCTGCCCAGAGCCACATCCAGCCTGGCCTTGAATGCCTCCTTGGGCAGCCTGTTCCAGTGCATCACTGACCTCTTAGTGAAAAACTTCCTCCTAATGTTAATCTAACCTAAACCTCCCCTGTCTCAGTTTAAAACCATTCTCCCTTGTCCTATTGCTATCAACCTGTGTAAAGTCGTTAATGAGTCTTTGTATTTTGGCTTGCTTATATTGCTTACGCTTTGCTCTTTTAGTAATGCTAACTTTCTTGCTATGCTCTTTGTCTTTTGACTTTTGCTTTATACCCATTCTTTTTGAGTTCTTAGTGACACTGCGTCTTGGGTCTTGCTGATTTTTCAGCATCTGACAAAATCATGGAATAATGGATCTTGGTGTTGTCTTTTTTTTTTTTTTTAAACCAAGTACTTTTGAATTTTAGAATAAAATTGTGATGAAACAATCATGTATTTTATACATGCATTTATTTTATTTTCTTCCTTTCCATTTCCGGATTTTCATTTCAGTGTTCAGGACAGATGCCTCTTTAATGGTTTCTTAAGAGCTTATGCCCTTTGCTATGTTTCAGCTGTGAGTGTGGAGCATCTCAGGTAGATTTTTAGCACTGCTGCAAACCACAGTAGTTTATTTATTTTATTCTGTTTCTCCCTAAAGCCACTCTCAATTATTTTAGTGTAGTTTCTCTGTGATGTGGAGTCCCTCTGATGGATCAATACTAAGCTCTTCTTGTGCCAAAGTCAGTGAAGCTGGTTCGGCTTATAAGTATGTGAAGTGTGTGCACATGTCTTCAAGCTCTAACGAGGTTCAGGGAGAAAATTCATACACTTCTAAATTGATATGTTTCTGCCAAGGGGCTGTTCTACAAAAAGATAGTATTTAAAGCAGCAATTTTTTTTCGTGTGTGTTTTCTCTAGTATCGATGAGAAAATGCAGCAATCAATGAAAATCCTGTCAGATATTCATTCTTTCCTTTCCTTCAAAATGCCTGAATGTTTTTTGTTCAAACAAATGCTGTAACATCTGTGTTCAACAGGATACGGTCCAGGAGATGAAGACACTGCCATAACAAGCAGTGCTAATGGGAGGGTATTCGGCTGACTAATGGGTTAGACTGCCAGGCAATTAGAGCAGACCTGTTAGCTACATGTTTTTGCTACACAAAGTGTAACCTCTATGTCTGTTCTGCAAGAATGGCATACAGTGAATTATCTCAGATGAATTTTTTGCATTGCTTACCTGTAAGTTTCTATTGCTGGACAGATTAATTGGTATAGTATACAGTCCTGGCTTCAGAGTTCTGTTCTCCTTGGGAGATAACTTTCAAAGGTTGGGAGTTTGTTTTCGTTTTCTTCCTTTTTTTTTTTTTTTTTTTTTCTTTTTTTCTTCAGTTTTTGTTTTATTGTTTAAAATGGAAGCTACAGTTTTGAAATATTTTTTACTGATTTTATTTCTGACCGTGACTATAAAGATTGCCTTGCTTAATACTGTACAAGATTTTTTTTGTGTAACTGTTGACACATTGCTTCTGCTTCTTTAGATTCTGTGACTCGATAGCATATTTGTATTTATTATGTATTGGTTGTGCTGTGAGATGGCTCTCTAATAGAAATGGTTTTCATGAGCCTGTGGAGATTGGCACAGAGCCTAAGCATTACACTGAAGATCTAAATTGAAGGCACTGGAGATCAGCAAGAAATGGCCAGCTTATTAGTTAAAGAATAATAGTAATGATAAAATCATTTCACACTTGTCTGAATCAAAATTTGAAAGGGAAGAACTATCACAGAATTTGCACCTTGACCCAACTTCCACACTTGGCACACTATATGGCCTTCTGTTTGAAGATCACAGTTTATTTCACAATGTCTTATTTTGTAATTCACAGTATGTTGGTGAAAACCCAGAGACTAAGATGAGGGAAGGTACTGCACTGTTACTTTTCACATGAGTGAAAGACGTGCATATATTTTTACCTCAAACTGCGTCATCAGAATGTTCAATTCAGAGTTGTCAAACCACTTGTAGGGTGGTCTGGCTCTACTCTCATTCATCTTTTCAGTTGTCACCAATCTTTCACATTCTGTATACCTTCTTCAGTAACCTGATTTTTTTTTACACTTTTTATCTTTTTCACTATTAGTATGTTATCAGTGTCATTTCGTTCAAGCAGACTAGTTGCTATCTTTTTCTTTTAAATTAGTGTTATTGTTTTCTTTCTTGTAGTTCCATGACTTTGTTTTTTTTTTCTTTTTTTTTTTGATAGCAAGCTCTAGAATTGCATGCTGCTTCCCTTTCTTCTTCTCCTTGCATATTCCAGCTACCTCTTTCTCCATACATAGATTTTTTAAACTTGCTTTGAAGCCTTAAATTGTGGGGAAAAATACTCTGGAAAACTGATTAACCAATCTATAGCCATAACACTGAAATCTCAAAGCTACTTAACATTTTGAATGACTGCATCTTTGTTTAATTCTTTCCCAGTGTCTTGTTGTCATTGAAACACAGACAGCATTTCATTATTTCTTTGATAGGTTGAGGCACAGGGAATTAAGTGTTCTGTCCAAGACTGCAGGGTCCAATGACCTTTCTGGTTGCCTCTTGTTACCGTGATTGCATTGCATGACCTTAGAACAGGCCATTTTGTTGGCTATCAGCTATAGCACAATACAAAGATGTCAGACTTGTATCTTCAAATACAGTTCAAGAATGTGTTATGGCAGGGAGCAAGATGGTAAGTATGAAATACCTGTAGTGCTTGAACAGGCTGTATCTAATTAGCAATCTTTTTTTATCAAACACTTATCTGGCAGAAGTAGTCTTGGCAGTACTCACAGATCAATAGGTAACCAATATAAGGAAGCTGTGTGCATGAAGAAATGCTATTGCTTTTGCAGTATATTGACTTCATGACTTGTCATTAAACTAACAGAATTATAAGTAGATAATACTACATACTGAATTAGTCTTGCAGTGATACTTAAATTTTTGGTAATGTGGAGTGACTCAGTTGTGTGTCAGTCCTGTAGTCTTTCCTTTGCTACATTCTAAAATCATCAGAGACTGAATTGTGTCTTTTGATTAAGGATTAGGGAAAAAAACAAACATGCATTCTAAACCAAGATTTTTTCATTCCAGTTTACGTATTTCTTTTGTCCTTTTGTTCTTGTATTTTCTCTGTAGTCACAGTTCTGTTAATAAAACTATACAAAAACAAGGAATGGTGACAGAATGAAAATGGATCTTTGGTACATTTCAATATATACAGTGTTGTAACTTGGTATTTTCCATCTTTATATAATGAGTCATTAAAACTGTCTCAAAATAATAGAGTCATGGAATTATAGAATTGTTTAGGTTGGAACGGACCTTTAAAGCTCATCCTGCTCCACCCCCTGGCTGCTCCCCACCAGGCCAGACTGCCCAGGGCACATCCAGCCCTTGAGCACCTCCAAGGATTGGACACCAGCAGCTTCTTCAGGCAGCTGTGCCAGGGCTTCACTGCTGTCTGAGTGAAAAATTCCTTCTGGAAGGCCACGATGAGATCCCTCTGGAGCCATTTCTTCTCCAGGCTGAACAAGCCCAACTCATAGGAGAGGTGCTCCAGCCCTCTGACTTGTGTGATAGCGCAGTCCCACATTTTACTTGGAAAATAGTGAATGGCAATTTGCATGACTTTTTTTTTTTTCATTCCTTCAAGATAAAATCTATTAAAATTGACTGAATCCATTTTTGTTTTGCTAGACTGATAAATTCTGTCAATTCAATTTCAAAACTTTTCTGGCCAGTTATATTTACCATTAATAACTAATCAGAGAGGAAGAATGAGGAAAGTCTTGGCATTTACTGGTAATATGACAACTGGTGTTGTTTGTGTCGTACCAAATGGAATGGCTTTCTCTTAAACTTGATTTTTTTTAAAGGAAAATGTGGAAAATGCTATGTCACTTTGAAATGTGCAGCAGTTGCATATTTTTTTTTTAAAATAATGTTAAGATTCCACATTTTCCTTTGATTTCTATTAAAAGTCCTCAGTCTTCAGTCTTCAGTACACTGAAGCAGCCTGGAATATCAGTGTGTCTTACTTGCGTTGTTATGATTTTGTTCGTAGTGAAATTTCTGGTAGGCAGAAAAGCCTGATCTCAAGCTGGAAACTGTTGCCAGTGTCAAGCTTGTTGTCCTGTGCACTGGGCTAAGGCTTGGTGTGTGCTGTGCTGCACAGAGGACTGTGTGCCCAAGAGACATGATGGTGACTTCCAGTGGGGCTCACCTTTCTTTTCTGCCTGATGTGCCTTCCTGCAGGCTCTGTGGCATTGCACATGTTTTCAGTCTTGTTCTCCAGCTGGCAGTTAGCTTACCCTTTGGTGTGTGCTTCAGGGCGGAATACAGCTTTGCTTTTAGCTGCGTTAGCTCTGCAGTTGCTGTAGAAACAATACTGAATTACCCCTCAGATACAATTTTTAGGCTAGTAGTCTAGGACTGAAATGTAGCATTGTTGCTGTTGTAGGTGCTTCAGAAGAAATGATGGAGGCAGAAATTTGAAAATTGTTCTTTTTTTTCTTAAGTTTGCATTTGTGTCCAGAGTAAAACTTTCCAGAGTTTAGAATGTTTCCTACTAATAACAAGAGAAGTTGAGCTTGTGGTGTACTGGAGTTGGATTCAACAGTTCACTGTTAAGTTTACCATCTTTGATAATGTGTTTTAGTATAGCTTATTGAAGCTTTCTGTAGTGTAAATTAAGGAAGAGGGAAAAAAAAAAAACAAACAGAAACTGAACTAAACCAGTATATGTTTAATAATATTCTCTCTTCTTTTTTTTTTTTATTGGATAGAATTACCCTCTTCCATGTTTATCATTAATTAAGCGCACTTTAACAGTACACACTTGTGTCTTGCTGATTTAATGAAGTTGCTAGCTAATTTGGTAGAAATTAAAATGGCAATTACATATTGAAAGTTTTTACATGCTTGAAACAAACTTCTAATTCACAGTCACTTGATTGATTAAAAATACTGCGTATATGATTAAAAAAAGAAGTATCAGGACTATTTTACAACACTGTAGTTTTCTACTGGTACCTTTTAGCATCATTTTTCTAAAGCTGGAAAGATACCGTGTATTTAATTTGCATGAAGCATCATTAACCACTGATATTACTTGCTACAGATTTACATCTGTTTGTAAGTACAGTGTAATTCTAAGAAATTGGTTACTGAGCATCTGATCTGGCATCTGGTGTACTTGGTCTTCTCATAGAGGGTGACAATACCTTGCTTGGTTGGCTTGCATTGTTACTTGCAAGTATTGAGCTACTGAGCGTAAATCGTGCTCTCTGTATATCACATATCCTGTATAGCATATCCTAACTATTTCTAGGAAGCAGCTGGATATACTGATGAAGAACTGTATTTTGCCCTGAAGCAGACTTTTTGTTTTTATGGTGTTCCTTGTTTGGTTGTTTTTTAACTTTTTTGCTGCTTTGTTTGTTTTGGAGAAGTATGAATTACAGATAAGGACAGTAAAAGGAGTGAACCGTAACTTTGAGAGTGGATGAAGAGTGTGCTATATGTGTGCTGTGGCTTTGTGCATACATGGGACAGCTGTATGAGAAAGCTGCTTGTTTTACAGCTCTGCCTTACTGCCTAGTTCAATGAAACTATGAAGATTTTATATCTTAATATATTTGTTCTATACATACATAGGAGTAAAGATTGTTAATGCCTTTATCTGATCTGACCGTTATGGTCAGCAGAGCTGGCAGTCCTACTTTGATACAAGGAAGAAAAACACAGGCTGGGCTGAACTAATTTAGCTTGTGTTTCCTGAACTCCTCTTGTTAGAGGTACCATTAACACATGAAGGAAAGGGACCTGAGTCTTGACTTATGCTTTGAGAAGAAGACTTTGGAGGCAGGCATACAGCACTGTGTGATGTTATACTAACTGCAGCATAGCACTGTGACCTCACACTGACTTGGGCGTTACAACCTGAGCACAAGTGGTTGGGTAACAGTGCATCTAGTAAGGGAAAGTGTGGGGACGGAGGTAGATCGTGATGCATACAAAAACGTTCAGGGGATGGTCTGAACAGTTGACAGCAGGCCTTGGCTATAACTGCTGTAGCTTTTGCTAGCTGTGAATGCAGAGATGCTTAGACTGGAGTGGGGGGACACTGCAGGGGGTGGAATCTCAGATGTCTGGAACTTTAATCCCAGATTCAGCTGTGCATCAAGGACATAGCACAAAGCTAGTCTTGGAGGATGAAGTGTACTTAGAGATAATGGTTAGGGAGTATGGGCTCTTGAGAAATGGGGTTGAATATGGTGATAATAAAAACAAAGAAATAGATTCATTAGCATCAGGATTTGTCCAGCCCCATGTGAATGGAGTTGTTGTTGTGAATTTTTCTTCAGTGCCAACCACAGGTGGAGCCATCAGGTACCCAGTGTGGTGTTGGCTGGTGTATTCATGTTGTCTGT
This sequence comes from Tympanuchus pallidicinctus, assembly GCF_026119805.1. Lineage (NCBI taxonomy): Eukaryota > Metazoa > Chordata > Aves > Galliformes > Phasianidae > Tympanuchus > Tympanuchus pallidicinctus. The sequence continues at coordinate 2,670,162 of NW_026294813.1, read as the reverse complement.
GTGGGATGCTGCTGCTGTTGCTCCTCAGCTTGGTCCTGCAGCTAAGAGAAATGGAGTGAAAAAGGAAACAGTTGCCATTTCAGTCGAGGTAGAAATATCTTCAAATAAGAGCATGTGCTTGACAACTCAGATGCTTTTGCTCTTGCTATTTCCACAAAAATGAGTGATGTCCCCTCTTACACAGGACCTGCTTTTGGTAGCAGTGTTAAGGCCTGTAGGTAGTTGAAGTGGCTTGCCAACCTGTGCAGCTTAAATCATGTTTCCTTCTCATAATTGCTTTCAGGATTCTGTGCCTTCAGAGCTCTGTAATGTGTTCAGTACCTGACTTTGGTATTGGATTACACACCTGGATCGTGAAATAATTCTCTGGCTCTGCTTCCTGACCGGTGTTCTCCATACCATCTACCTAAATCGCCTTCCCTTGGACAGGAATTATTTGAGAGTCTGCCTTCTTTCATCCATCTGCCCATGGTGATTTGAGTCATGCTCACCTTTACAGGAAGCTTGTTTTCTGACAATTGCTTTTTATCAGTTTATCAATTGCAGCTGGCCTATTTCTCTGAGAGGGACATTCACAGGGTATCATGGATCTGTAGGATGTACTTTGCTGGTAGTAGCAGGACAGTTTCTCTGAAGGCATTAGACTTTTCAGCCTGTAGATTTATTTTTTTTTTCCCTGCACCTTATTAAATGAACAATAGCTCTACCTCTGTGACCCTCGTCCTGATTTTTTCTGTGCCTTGTCTGGAACAGTACATACAGCTGATGAGTGCATAGAGAAAATTTTTATCAGCGAGAGTGTAATATTAAAGGGCATGAAGTTATGATATAATGGGAAACACATGCATGTGCTCTAATGTCTCTGCGTACTTCAAATTTTGAATTCTTTTGGAGTGAAAGAACTTAATTCTCTTTGCTCTTTACTCTCACCTTTATTATCTCTAACTCCAGTTGTGTTGGTTTTTTTTGTTGCTGTTTTTTTGTTTGTTTGTTTTTGTATGCACAGTCTCAGCAGTTTCTGTTAACAGCTACTGATTTCAGTTGCATCCTCAAGGTAGCTTTGTATTAATAATTCCTAATAGTAAACATTCATTCCTACTTGATTTTGGTGAGAGCAGAGCTTAGATGTTGAGACCTTTAGCAGCAGTGCAGCATGAGGAGTCATTGGTCCCTTGGTTCTCATCAGTAGTCCATTTCACAACATCTGTGGGCTTGTTGAATGGGATGACTTTCGGATGAGCTGTGACCCTTCTGCACCAGTAATAGCTGTGTTTAGTCTAGACCATTTCTGTTTTACAGAACAGTTGTACAGGCTTGATAGGAGGAATTGTGAACTCTGGCTTTAGGGCAAGAATTAGCTAGCGGGGAAGCTGCAGAGAGACTCTCCAGAATGTGGTTACTGCTAGTCTTCGTGGTGGGGACTCATGGCATGACTTGCACCATGACACATTTCTTATCCTAGCAAAGAGTTGAAGCGTCTGGTACTACGTGAGTAGCAGCACAAAAGTGAGTAGAATGTATTATTTATGGTTTGGGGAAAAAAAAAAAAAAGAAAGAAAATTCCACATTCTGTAGTGCAGGAGACAATGAATCTGATAGTCTTGGGTTTTATTAACTGTTCATCCTGTGCCTGTTTATACTAACACTGCCAGTCTACCCATCTGATTATATTACATGAACAAAATGTGCCGTTAATGTATTCTGATTTGTAATCTTTTGTGGTTCTAATGTTTCTGGTGTCATTGCAGGCAGCCCACATATCATTTTAGTAGAGTTCAAGACTCTTCATCATAGGAACAATTGCATCAATTTGGTTCTACTTTTGTGCGTGTGAAATGGTATCCCTGTTTGGTACCAGGATTTTTCATGGTGTAAACTGTGTTTTTATCTGGACATCTTTGGACTGCTTCTGAGGTATATTTTAAAAGGGAGGTAGGAAGGAAAAAGCTGTTGATAACAGGGAATAATTTCCAGAATTTCATGTTAGATGGGTTTAATAACCTCAACAAGACAGAAGGTAGGGTCTCTGAAGTTTGGCATTCTTGCTGATTAGTGTAAAAAAGTAATTAAGTTGACATATGATGGTTCCAACCCGTGACAGGAGAGAATGGGACACTTTGAGAATCTGTATTTCAACAGTGTTGAAGTTTGTATTAAGCGATAAAGGGGAGGACCTGGTTTGGTCTGGATTCTGTTTGTTGTGTTTTTTGTTTTTTTTTTTATTTTATAGGCATTGAAGCACTACAAGAGTGTTGTTTTTGTTAATGCTCTGATAATCATAGGATTAAAGGACTACAACTGGCAGGGAGTACTAGGGCTCATTACATTATCACTTCTTCGCTTGAGAGATTGAGAGACCCTCTTCAAACTTGTAGTTAAATTCATTTCAACATTAAAAAAAAAAATTCAATTTCACCTTGAAATCTTATGTTATGTTCACGAATACTTTGTGTTCCATATTGGATAGTTTTTCCTAACCTTCTGCCAGATCTTAAGTAAATGGTAAAAAATGCAGAAATGCTGCAAAGTAAGTTTTTGAGTGCATAATACATGCATACTGTAGTTGTGCTTTTTCTTTTAAATAAGATTGATTCATATCTCAGAAAATGTCATGAGAAAACTATTTCAATTTTTAATTTCTCTCTTAATAGGACTACATGTTTTGAGGGCTATTTGTTGTAATTTTGTTTTCTGACAGCTTATTATTTTGAACACTTTTTTCCTCCTGAATTAAGAATATTCAGTAATGGAAGGACAGGTGTTGTTGCTTTAAAGGTGTTTGGAAAACTCTCCCTTTGTATCACTGACCCTATTTATATTGAGGCAGAGGATGTTTATTATAAATATGTATGTGGAGTGGGTATTGATGTCCTCTGAATTACTACTGCATTTGTTTGCAGATCTTCAGAAAATAGGGTAGTTGGGTAATGGGGGTTAGTTTGCACTGTTCATATTATTGCACGTTTACCATAATTCACTGGGTTAATGTGACATAATGTTCCTGCAGTGTGTACAACCTTTATTTTCACCAGATCTTTTTTGATTTACAAAGCTGGCTCTTCGTGGCATCTTGTTGAGTATGAAGACTTCTAATTGTTTTATTTTTTTGTTTTTAAGGGAGGGTAGAAATTACTTCCTGGAAAGCAGAGTCATGATTATTGAAAATACTAATTTGGGTATAAACTTATTTTCAGTTAATTCTGCAGATGACATCTTTTCAGGAATATGAGCAAGTCTAGCTTGCATTTGTGGGACTGTTCTGGTTGTTTTTTTCCCCCTCTTTTAATAGATTTCTAACAGGAATTACGTATTGCTTCTGATAGTGAGAAATAAAGTGCGATTTTTCATGTGTTAAGTTGTGCAACTGTGGCTGTTCCCTATGAATCTTCTTCTAGATACACTTATTCACCAGAAAACTTAATGGTATATATTTATATTTGTTTGACTTGGCCCTTTCTCAAGGGATTGACTCAGAGCAGCTTGACTGCTGCAGTTCTGTAGTGTTAATTTCAGGAACAAAGACTAATCATGCAGATATGATTCAGTCAGACCTAGATGCTGCTCCATTATTACCTGTCTTACTTTGCTTGGCTTTCGCCTCTATACTTTTGCTCAGCAAAACCAGTAACACTTCATGTTCTCGTGCACTTCTGTTGCTATGTTGGTAGGACCTCCAGCTAATGTTTTCCTGAATTCATGGGAATGAATTTCTGGAGACTCATGTCAGAGAAACCAGAGCGCATCCTCCCTAGTAGCCCTCCTGCCCAGCACTCTGACAAAGCCAACTACATTGTTCTTGCTTTTCTGCTCTGTGGCTTGCAGTGTTATCGCTTCTTTTCTTGTCTGTTAGATACAGCTGTGTATTCACACAGAAAAATGTATCTTCTGGAGGCAGTTTCTTGTGTTCGTAGTTCATTGCATCCCGTAGATTTTTCCAGGACATTACAAAGATGTTCAGTTGATGGCATGTGTTTAGTCTGTCAAAAAGTAAGAACAAATGGAATCAATTTCCAGAAAAGCTGCTCAATCTAATACTTTAATGTAGAGTGTTTCTTAGATGTGTTAGTGGAACACCTCTTTGATACAGTTTTGTGGGGCAGGAAGAGCAGCAAAAGAGGTAGAAATTTGTAATGTGTTTGGTGTGCGACTTCTTACACTGATACAGAAAATGCAAGGTAATATGAGTAAGTGGGACAGCAAAATGGATCTTTCTTAATTCTGATGTGCATATCTGGAAACGAGGTAGGCTGGTGTATGTGCATTTTTACTACTCAGTGTCGTTAAATGCTTGTGAATACCATGTAAAAGCCTAACAAGGCTACTTGCAGAAGGTTCATTTTCTTTGATATTTGTATGATGAAATTAATGGAATTTGATTTCATAAAGCTTTTACAAAGCTAGTGACAAGTACAGTTCAGTTAAATACTCTCCTTCTCCCCTTTCCAACATCGTCCATTCCATCCCCTCCACGATCCATTTCCCTCCTTTTTCTCCTCGTTCCTCTCCTTTCTCCATTCGCTGTCAGGAAGGGACACCTCAGAAGAGTCATTTCAGCTCAGCCCGTCACCGTCAGAGACTAGTGGAACCGGCGGCTTCAAAAGTGAGTGCTTTCATTGAAGGAGCATTTTTAAAAGTGAAATATTGTTTCAGAAAAATGCTTGTTACTAAAGCAAAACTCTTCTGTGTGCTTGATGGGAGATTTAATTATTACTTGTCTGCAAGTGATATAATCGCTCTGTCTCTGATGCTGAATTTCAGCGCTAGAAAAATTCATAATCACATGCATTTGTTGTACTTCGAAAAGTTGAGGTAAGGCTTTTTTAGATCTGTCTGCAAATAGAAATAGAAACTGTATGAAATGTTCTGCTTCTGTGTTATTATTTTTCATTGTATTTGTTTTCTTTAACGTGTGCAGTTCTTTTGTCTTAAACAAAAAGCTTTTGTTATTTAAGAAATTGTCTATGTGAGGAAAACAACTGAGTCTTTCATTGCCAACCTCTGATATGAACTTTCGGAGAAAAAGAAATGACTTCGGCATCAAAAGGTGATATTAGCAGATAAAGTGGCAGTATGAGTTAAGTTCATAAGATTGATCTACCTTTTTAGAGGCATTCTTTTTTTAAATAGGAAGCGAAACAGTTTGAAATATCACACTTAGTGACTGTTGTGGAGCATTTACTGTCTAAACTAATGAAGTGTATTATAATGGGTATTTTAGAACATCTGTAATGGGTCAGCTGTATCTATTTTTGTTACTTTTTGTTAGATTCGAGCAAAAATGGAGCAGTGTATCCATTACCACCTTTTCCAGAAATCTCATTCTCCACTTCCCTTTTGATTCTGATACGTTCAGTATCAATGACAGTATTTATGTATAACCTTTGATATGGATTGAAGTAAATCAGTGGTTGCAATTTTGATCTTGAAAGAAAAGCCCATTTAAAAAGGAAAAAAAGAAAAGTGTTCCGTAAATGGATGCAGTTTGTCTTAGCTTGCTTTCAAAACTGATTCCTGATACTGTTGTTAGACTTTCCATTTCTGTGTTTATTGACTCAGTTAGTATCTGTTCTGTTGACTTTTGCTGATGCCAACATATAAAGTATTTTTAATTCATTTCAGACTTTAACACTGTCAGTTCTAAGCTCTCCTTTTGATGTACCCTCAAATTGCTTAAGATAATGCCTTCAGTGTGGAAGGGCAGAGGAAAAATGCGTACCAGGGTGCTCTTCTATGTGTATAAGCCTTGCTAGCTTTTGTCCCTCCTTCTTTATCTGGTTTTCCAGCAGTATTCTGCCATATCCCTGGTGCACCTGTCTTGCCAAAGGCAGGTGTACTATGAAAACCTCAGTCTGGTATCTACAAAGCAACTTTCTCAGTATTTGCACTTCATTTCCCTCAAGTCGAAAGGAACAGAAAGGACCTTGATTGATGCTGAACAACCCTTAGCCACTGCTCTTTAGTTGGTGTTCTTTGCTGGTGGGAGGATATCCTGGAGCAAGTACATGGGCAGCTCACTGCTGCTGGACACCAGCCCAGCACCTGGGGGGGGACTGGTAGCACAAAGCACTGCATCCTCTGCCTTTCCACTTGTGGCCATTGTCAGCAGCCTCTGAATGACCATCTGCTTGGAAGAGACTCTAGCACACAGTAGGAGCACACAGCTTTAGTGAATACTTTGTTTTGATTAAAATGCCTCGGTAGAAAAGAGAAACGAGGCAAACTAGCACTGCTTTGCTGTCCCTACTGTTTATCAGAAGAGAAGAGCTGTGAGGTCGTAGCTGTCAGAGGCATGGACCAGACTGCAGATAAGTTGCCCTATCTCATTTTGCACGTCTACCTCGTGAACTCTTGGAGAAGCAGACTTCCCAATCTTGTTTTTTGATGCCCTTTCACTAGGTGAATAGTATTTCCAAACGACAGCAGAGTAATACTGATTCTAACAGGCAACTGTGCTTGTCTTTTTGGACAGCCACCTCTTCCCTTCTTCCTTTCCTATACACTGTACTCAGTGAAGAATAGCTGCTGTGTTTTTTATACCAGATGCATATGTGTTTTCTTCTCCCACCTGTCTTGCTCTTTTCTTGAGATCAACTGCTGCAGCTGAGAGGACTGTACTTTTGTGGTTTGATTAAGGTAACTTGAGGTAAGAATTGTTGCATGTTTCCCACTCCTTCTTGTCTGTCTTTCCCTTCTTTTGTGCCTGAATCACACTGAGGCATGGGTTCTGTGCTTTATCTTCATCTTTCTTGAGATCTTAAGCCTAGGAAATAAGATGTTTCCTCATTATCAGACTGCACTCAGTCTGCACCAACTGATGGAACGTAGGACCAGGAACAGAACTTGGCAACTCAATAGCTGCCCTTTAGCAAGAATTTTTGGAGCAGGGATGTTGGCCCCCGTTTCTGCAGTGAAGCAGTGAGGAACACATGAGTTGCTGCTCTGCACAGGACAGGCCCTGGAAGCAGTCATGAAAGGGCTGTGTTCACCTTTGCTCAGAACTGTTGGGGCTAGATTAGGCTACTGTTCCACTGACTCTGAGACAACTCAGGACATGAAGGTAAACCTGTGCTGCTTCTGAAGCAGGTGCTCCAGGTAGTGGTGTGGTGATGAGAGGTGTAGTCCAGGATTACCTTAGCAGACCCACTTGTACATTGCAGTGTTTCACTTGCGGGTTTGGCTGGGAAGCAGGGTGATATGGCACCTGCACAACAAGCAAAGATATTCTGTGTTCCTTAAAGGTCCATCTATGCTTCAGTACATACTTGAGGCAGCATGAGGTTCTCTCTGCTATTCAGATGGCACGGTGGAGGGAGGGTGATAAAATGCTATTGGCGCTTAGCATTGAGAGACAAAACCTGTCTTTTCTTGTATTCTGCTGCTTCACTTCCTGAGCTGCTTTTCTTTCGCACACTCACTGACTTACTACTACTAACAGTGCAACAGGGATGACATCGGGCTTCTGTCACCCTTTTTCTTTCCTGTCATGTTGAATTTAAGCACCCTTCCTATCAGATACTGTGACAACATGGCCAGTGCTATGCTTGAAGGAATCTGTTCACAGTACAGTTGAAGAAAGCGCAGGATGTTCTAAAATGTGAATCCAACTGATCAAGTTGGACTTCTCTCAACTCAAAAGTTAACGGCAGTGTAGCTTGTCTTTTAGCCTTGCAGAGCACTTAACCTGCTAACTGTATTCCTCTGCAGATGTACTTGCTGCAGTTCCCTCTCAGCAGCCACTTCTCATGCTCAGACCCACAGGGCTTTGATATATTCTCATTATCCTGTGGACCAGAGAAGCTCTCCCAATCAAGACTTAGGAGGAAAGGAGTGAGAGTCAACTCAGCAGGTTGATCCAGATGTAGGAACCGGTAGAAAGGCGACAGCACTGTCAGCTTTCCCAGCAGTTTCTTTTACCACACTCCTAGATATAGGTTTATTGCCTCAGGAAGGGTTGCCAGTTACTCTTGGTAGTTGTGGATACGCAGAAGCCAGCAGTCCACTGGTCTTGTACTCCTACAGCAAGGGTAATCTTGCCTATTGCTTTTAGGCTGAAGGGGCAAAGTGACGTGCCTTCCTTTAAGCTTGTTACAATTTTTAAAAAAGCAAGCAAACGTGTTACTTTGAAATGTTATGTTGTCTCTTGGCCCTATAGAGACCGATAGGTTCTCTTTTATTCCTTTTGCTTTCCTGTGCAGCAGCTGTTTGCCCAGGTGGCAGGATGTTACGGAAGCCCAGGCTGCACAGCTTGCAGAAACTTTTGCTTGTATCAGGGATGCTTGTTGGGGGTGGGGGAAAGCTGTCAAAGACCCGCAGATGAATGCTGGTTTTATGCCTAGGAAAACATGCTGCTGAGTTTGTGAGCGTGTTTTGATTTGCGTGCCTTATCCTCAGGTTTCTTCCATCTGGCTTCTAACATCTCAGACATAGGAGAACGTGTGTTTGAGAGACTTGGAAAAAGGTCATTGTCTCTCCTGGAAGCTGCAGTGACTTGTGCTTGTGAGAAAGATTCTTCTATATCTAGTGCTTTTTTTAAGGTGAAGAATAGCTTCTGGTATATAACTGGGAACAAGGGCGCCTTTGGATGTTTGAGGGTGCTCCCAGTGCGCAGACCTTACTGTTCTGCTGGGACTTGTTGCTCAGCTGAGAACTGTGCATAGAAGTCATGTAGCCAAGCTTACTGTTGGTGGCTGTGTCAGGCTGATTGTAAGTGACCTACAGAGCCTAGCCACATCTAATCTCTGTGTGTAGTGACTGATCAGTAGACTACAGAGTTAGTGTATGGATCAGCAATTTGTAGTGATTCAGAAGATACTAGTCTACAACTTGCCCTGAAGATTCTCCACCTGTGGAATACAGACGATAACCTGGAACTCTGCAGGTGTTCTCACGTCATTCTGGTCTTCTAGAAGGTGTGCTTGTGGATTAAGAATAGGGAAGACTCAGAGTAGCATGGGATGTGTTGGCTGTTGATGTGGAGGCTAATGTTCTGAGACTAATGTCTCCTTAAAGGGGAGGATCTTGGCCTGTATTGTCAAAAGACAATAATGAAGATATGGCCATGTTAACCAAGTTCATGGCATCCAGCTGCAGTATCTGAGTGTTGTTTATGATAGCCAGCAAATCTCTCAGAAATTTTGGAATTACGATAATCCTCTGGTTCCTTTAAATAAAGAGGTCCTTGGGAGGTGTATCCTGTTTTGTCTGTCAGTGTCTCCCTTTGCATCTGTGGAAACTTAGCAAGGACCCTAACAAAACCCTTGATAGTGTTAGAGATGTGGGCCACGTGAATAAGCAACCTCTACTTGTTTTACTGTTTTAGTGACAGATGATTTTTTTAGAACACTATTTAGAACCATATCTCCACCTGCTAAGACTGAAGTTCTTAAGTGGATGGAAAACCTAAAGCAATTATTTATTTAAAATTGTCAATAAATAAATGTTTAGGTATTACTGTACATAGGTTGCTCTGAACATAATGCCGCAGATTTATTTTCAAGGAATCTACAACAGGTACAAAGAGCACAATAACGCTATTTAATAGAGCAAAATCTCAGCTACAAAACACTGTTTTTCAACAATCACTACCGTTAGCTATGCATTTTCACCAGTGATGAACAAGAGCTTGCGTGCTGCAGTCATAAAGACCTGCACCAGCAAAGATGTCCTGCTGTTGCTCTCACCACTGCTGAAACGTGCAAAAACCATCCACCCTTCACTGTGCTCATATCCATTGTTTGGTCTCCAGAAACATTCATCAAGTGTCAATGAATGCTATTGGATGCCATTTTTTCTGTGTGGAGGAACTGAACAACACAGCTTTGCTTCTTCTACGCTTCGATGTCAGATGCCATTTTGTCTGATTACCCTGCTGCTTCTGTCTGTCGCACGGCAACAAAACGTAATGGGATTTGGTAGGATCATTCAGCCTCTACTGCCATACTACCAAGCACCCGCCTCTGACACTGTGGGTTGACATAATAAAACACAAGGCTTTACTTCTAGAGCAGCTCTTGTATGTTCTTTTATGCTACATTTGTGGTACTTCTTAAATCACATACGTTCTTAGAATTTTGGTGCTTTATGCAGTAAATTGGGCACAAATTGAAACAGTCAACTTTGAGTGTAAGGTACTGCTGTAACTTGTGCACTGCCTCATTTTATTTCAAGAAGAAATGATTGATAAGGCAGAGAACTGCAAAGAAGTACTATTCCTTAACACTAGTCTCTGGCAACAGGTGAAAGTATTTGATTTGATGACCAATTGATTGCTAGAAGTTTATTTACCAAAGGTTAGAGAGTCTGGCAGACATATAAATAGACGCAGAATATAGTTTGCACTCAGAGGGTAGAAATGGCTGCTCTCTTTGGCAAGTTAGAAGTTGACATTGTTGTAATTCTTGGACAAATAAGTATTTTGCTCACCTGTTATTAATTATACTAGATTGATTTTGTAATCTTCTTTCCCCAAAAGGAAACAAAATAAATCTAAATTATTCTTCTTTCTCCTTAACTAAAACACTAGTTTTATAGAAAGTAATACCAAGTTATAATTAGAGGTTTGCAGCTGTTACTTCAAATGCTTGGCCTTCATTCATGTGCCTGCATGTCTCCTGGTTTTAAAAATAGAAATAGCTGTTGTAGAAATAGTACTAGAAATTGTTTGAGCAATGTAAAAGACAGTATATTAAAAAACAAAAACACAAAAACATACTAAAACAAACGAACAAAAAACAAACAAAAAATCCAAACCCAAATCCTTCAGAAATGCAGAACTATGAAGTTAAGGTATGGTTAAATTGCATCCTCTTTTAAGTGTGGTGTGGGAAGTCTGCATAGTGTGGACACTGAAGGTTTGGAGTAGATAGAACCATGAAATTAAGAGGAAAAAATAGCTAGTATTAGGAAATATTTCAAGCGTACTGCGGTAAGTTTTGTGTCATCAAAAAGTCAGTTTTATTTTCTCTCTGAAGTATTTCGTCTTTATTCTGCATGTGCATAGTTTACTAATGAAAAATAACTTTCCAAAATACACTAGTGCTTTTTTTTTTACTTGCATATTTTGGTCTTGTTGGCATGACTGCAGGAAAGGTGAGAACCGCTGAACCTAGCCTGTCAGATGACTCTTACAAATCAATATAGGAACTGGGATAAATTTTTTGTGCCATTCCTTGCTGTAGACTCTGAGTTTGGGTTGCCTCCTGCTGGTTTAACAACAGATAGTGTAGAGGAGAAACTATCTACTGTCTACTCTTTAATATGTAATTTAATGTTGAAAAGATGTAATTGAAATCTCCTTTTTTATCCTTTTGGGCAATGGGGAGGTCCTTGAAATGACAGTTTTACATGTCACATAAGAAATCTCTGTGCCTTTGAAAAGTTATTTCTATTACTTATTAGTTATTTCATGACAGAATCTTTCAAACAAACCTATTAGATAGAGATACAAATTCAAATAACTTCCATTTACCCTGCTAGACCTTATTAACAGTGTGAACAGGATGATCAGTCACAGGTAAAAGGGAATTTAAAAAATGTAATGTTTGCACAAACTTAATACAGTTGCTGATGTGATTTACTGTAGTTTCACATGGAACAATCCATCTGCCATATTGGACAAGGAGTGGGATGAAATTGACTATAAAATGGTAATAAACCAAAAGATTATCTGGATCTTGATCTCAGCTTGGCTAGAATGTTAGTAGTCCAAAGAAAAACAACAACAACAAAACCCACCCACCACCCTATAAAATATACTTGACTTTATTGCTAGCAGATAACTGAGAGACCAAATAATGATATAAATTGTTGAAAAGGATTTATTTCACTGTTTTTGCTTTCTGTAGGCTTTTAGCTGGAATCCTTGCTTGGAATTCTGCAGAGTGATTTACTTCAGATTCAGGAGTCTACAAATTCTTAAGAAGTGTTCCAACAGTAGTAATTTGTGCTGCTTAGTCAAGTTATGTGTAGTGTTCTTTTTTTTTTTTTTTCTTTCTTCTTCATTGAAACTGTCAGTATTAAGAAGCTGGCGTTGAGTAGACATGAGCTTCCTGCCTGTATCAAAGTTTTAATATTGGTAGTTTACTCCAGAAGATGTTTGTTGCATATGTTTTGAGACTTTCAGATGAAAAGGTAAATGGCAGAATACTAACATTAATGTTATGATCCCTTGGTGATAAGGAATATTTAGAAAGAGCATTCAGATCCCTGAAGAAAAATTACCTTTCAGTATTTTTTTTCTTGTCTGCTGTGGTTACTCAAAATTGCAGCTAGTTAAAGAAGATAACATCAACAGGAAGAGCAATGTGGTATCAATGAGAATCATGAGATTTCTGCCATATTGTTTCTGGAAGGGGTAAAATTAATTTTTCTTGCTGTAGAGCACTGACTGGTAGTTAAAGATGCTTCTAGATTCTTGCCCACCATATAGGGGAAGTAGTTCTAGGCACAATTCTTCCTAGGGCCAATTCTGGTAGGAATTAAACGTATTTGCTCATAATGTTGAACTGGGAGGTGCTGTTGACTCTTTGGAGGAATGGTAGTCCTTACAGAAGGATTAGATAGACTGGAGCACAGCAGCATGAGTTCCAACAGATGAAAATACGTGATGCTACACTTGAGATAGAACAACACCAGATGGGAGATGAGTGGCTGGGGAGCAGCTAGGCAGGAGAGGACCTGGAAGGGCTGGAGTCAGCAGCTCAGCTGGAGCCACTAGTGTGTCCTGGCAGTCAGGGGGCAAACTGCATCTTAAAGTGCATTAGCACAGCACAGCCATGTGCTCAAAAGCAGTAATTCTCCCACTGTATTTATAGAATTGTAGAATCCTGGGAGTTGGAAGGTACCTGTAAAGATCCATCTGTTCCAGCGCCTCACCACCCTCACTGAAAAGGCTCCTTCTTTATATCCAGCCTAAATAATCCCCTCTTTAAGATTGAAGCCATTTTTCCTTATCCTGTCACCACAGACTGTACTGAAGAGGTCGGGAACAGAGGGAGACTGACAGATCAGTAGTTCCCAGGGTCATCCTTCTTTACCCTTCTTAAAAATTGATGTGATATTGCTTTTTTTCTGGTCACTAGGGACTTCACCTGATTGCCACGACTTCTCAAATACCACTGAAAGTGGCTTGACAACTACATCAACTAATTTTCTAAGGACTTTGGGATGCATCTCATTGGGACCCATAGATTTGTGGATGTTTAGGTTCCTCAAGTGTTCATGAACCAGGTCTTTGTTTACAGTGTGAGGGATGTTGCTTCCCCAGTACCAAACTAAACATTTGAGGGCTGTGTGCTGAGCAGTTATCTGAGAAGACCAAGGCAAAAAAACTTGTTGAGTACCTCGTCTACTGTTAGCAGCTTGCCTGTTTCACTCACTAGGGGGAGTACAATCTCCTGGACTTTCCTTTTCTGGTTGGGATACCTGTAGAACCCTTTCTTGTCCTTGTTGGCATCCCTTGCCAAATTTAGTTCAAGCTGGGCATTGGCTTTCCTGACCTATCCCTACAGTCTACAAGCTTTCTTACAGTCTTCCCACAGTACCTGTTCTTGTTTCCACTGCCTTTGTGTTTTCTTCTTGCTCCTCAGTTTGACCAGCGGGTCCTGGTTCATCCGTGCCGGTCTCTTCCCTTCCTTTCCTGACTTGCTACACCTCAGAATGAAGAGCTCTTGTGTGCCAGCAAAAGCTTCCTTAAAGATCTGCCAGTTCTGCTCTGTGCCCTTACCCATGAGAACATTTTGCCAGGGTGTTTTGTTGACATAGCTCTCCAAAGAGCTGGAAGTTAGCTTTCCTAAAATTTAGTGTCCTAATTTTACTCTTTGCCTGTCTCACGTCCTTCTGGAGCATGAACTCAACCATAGCATGGTTGCTGCAGACCAGGCAGCTTCCAGTCCTACTATCATCTATCAGTTTGTTTGCATTGGTGAGCAACAGGTCCAGTATTCATCCTCCCTGGTGGGGCCTTCCAATACTTGACTGAGGAAGTTATCCTCAATGCATTTTAGGAGTGTCTTGGATTTGTCTGCATCTCATGATGCTACTTTCCCAGCAGATGTCTGGTTGAGTGAAGTCCCTCAGCAGGACGAGCATTTGCAATTGTCGTAGCTCCTATTGCTGGAGGTAGAAGGCTCCACTTGATCTGGTGGGCTGTAGTAGACATGGATCATAGGGCTCCTTTTGCAACTTTGATCTCTAACTGTCACCCAGAGGCTTTCAACTTGCTCTTACCCAATATAGAAGGCAGAGAAGATGATTTGTGCATTCACTTCCTTCAGCCATTGAACCTCAAAGTCCCTTTTGATAGCTCTCAACCCATGTGTAGCTGCTTCATCTCTCTCTGTATGGAAAAGCAGTAAGGGATGGACAGTGGTCGTTCCAGCTTGGTGGTCATACCAGGCTAGGTAGTTTCCTGGTGACGTCCCTTGCCTGAGCCCCATGAAGACAATAGACTTCTGTAAGAAGTGGGTCTGCTCAGCATATTGGACGTTCAGCTCCCTGCAGGAAAGAATCACCTACAACTAGTACTCGATCTCTTCTTGATGTTGGGGGAAGGCTTTTCCTGCTTTGGTTTTGTTAGTTTGTCTGGACTGAGTGGGCTGTTACCACCCACTGATGGGCCTTGCCTCATACCTGTTACAGAGCGGTACCTAGGGGCTTGGAGCAGGCAAGGAAGGTTTTTGTTTGCATTCTTAGCCTTGGTTTGGCATCACCATGAAGAATGTGTGGAGATTGAGGGTGTTTACAGTTCTTAAGAGGGTCTGGAGGAGGACAGCACAACTGGTGCAGCAGGGCAGGAAGGCAGTTGATATGAGGAGGGGCTGAGGGCACTGGGATTGCCCAGCCCAGAGAAGCAGGGACCAAGAGATGACCTCAGTGCTCCCTGCAGCTCCCTGAGGAGGGGAGACAGAGAGAGGTGTTCTGCTGCTGGGAACTGATGGCAGAGTGGGAATGGCAGCATGGGAATCAGCAGGGGTGGATCAGGCTGGGCATCAGGAAACACTTCTGATGTGAAGGGTGGTCAGGCACTGAAACAGGTTTCCTAGAGAGGTGGTTGATGCTCTCTGTGTCCGTGTTCAAGTGGTTTGGTCAGTGTCCTCAGTAATACGTATTAGCTTTTTGTTAGCACTGATGTGACCAGACAGTTGGAGTAGGTGATCTTTGAAGGTCTCTTCCAACCTGATTATTCTAATGACAGTAGACCTTTGCACTTAAGTAGCAAGTGTGGCAAACCATTAGGAAAAGAAGTGGAAAATGGGTGCATGATAAGAAGACCATAAAGAGCCTGTTGAAGTTTATATTAGTTGAAAAGACAAAACGTTGCTTCCCAGTGCTCTCTTCTGGGGGGTGGCCGAAATTAGCGTGGTTATAGGAGGGCATTTAAAGTTGTGTAGAAACTCACTAATATTCATGTTGTTGCAGTGAGCATGAGTCTATGCTTTTGAAGTGGGCAAAATAGAAACGTATGTTTTGGCAAGCAGGTTAATATTTACCTTGCAGTTCTAAAGCAAGTCTCATTTTTTCTGGTTTGATCCTTGCCCTCGAATTTGATCCTTTCTTCCACATCAGCAGAGTATATTACCAGTAAGCCGTGGGCCACCTGAACTGAAAAAAATAAAAATAAAAAAATGGAGCTTATAAATACTGATTGAAATGTCAGCATTAAGCAAAGTCTTTGATTTTGAGACCTTTAATTGTATAAAGAGGACAAGACATTTCAATTGAGTAAAAGAACAAGTATGTAACTGGATTTTTCTAGAAGAGATATTTCTATTGTCTGCTGTAGGTTGTGGGGTATTATTTTTTTTTGTTTGTTTGTTTTAAAAGAAACAAGTGATGTTTTGTCTGTACTGTTGTGTGTAAGAGTTTTGTTGGAAAAATGAGCTATTTTTGTTCTTTGCTCTGTTTGGACCAGAATCATCTCCTTGCTTTTATGAGTGAAGAGCAGCTGCTAACCTCAGCTCTGTGACACCTAGAGGTGAGCGGTGCCTTTGCAAAACTTGTGCCTCAGTTCTTCTCATCAGTGCAGCCAAAACTTGGTTAGTGTAGTTTTTCCCTTTTACCATTCATGATCAGTTACAGCTGATGGTTGTGAGTGTTTTGAGGTGAAGAACAAGGATAATGTCTTGCTAATGGCAATTGTTCTTGGGAAAAAGAATAAACATATGTGGATTTTTTTTAGCCCCTTCTATCCTGTGCAAAATGTCTAACAAAAATTCCTGCAGCCAAAGCCTAAATGTGGGGAAGTCTTTCATGCTGAAGACGAGTTTAATCAGTTTATGTTGTAGTTACTGATTTTGACAGCAGTTTAGCAACAGCTGCTGAACATTCTCACAGAATTGTAACAGAATTGTCAGCTATCATGATCTGACACTGGTAAAAGGAAGGCACCTAGATTCTTGTGAGCATAATGATCTCTAGCACGTATATTTTCAAGCACCACAGAGTCCCAGAATAGCTGAGATTGTCCAGGATTGCTGAGTCTATCTGCAGCAACCTCTGCTGCAGCAGGGGCAGCCAGAGCATAGTGCCCACGCTTCTGAAGATCTCTCAGGAGGAGACTCCACAGCCTTTCTGGGCAACCTGTACCAGTAGTCCATCACCTGCACAGCACAGCACTGCCTGATACTCAGAGGGAGCCTCCAATGTTCTGATTAGTACCCACTGTGTTTTGTTCTGGCACCACTGCAAAGAGCCTGGCTCTGTCCTCTTAGCTTCCTCTCTGTCCTCTTAGCTTCCTTTCTTCAAGTATTTGTGGATGTCTTTGCTTTTCCAGGCATGAACAGTCCCAGCTCTCCTGACCTCTTCTCATCCTCTCTCAAGAGAGCTGCTCCAGCTTTTTTTTCATCCTGATAGCACTTTCCAGTCTGTCCATGTCTTTCTTGTACTGGTGACCACAGAACAGGACACAGCACTGGTGGTAGGTGTGGTCTCTTCAGTGCTGAGGAGGAGGGAAGCATCACTTCTTGATGTGCTGTTAACAGTCCTCCTAATGCAGTCCAGGATACCATTAGCCCTAGCAGCAGGGGCACATTGACTTATGTTCAACTTGATGCCCACCAGAACCGCCAAGCACTTTTTTACCTTCCAGTTGGTGGCCCCATGTGGGGTTGTTCCTAGCTATAGGGCTCTGCACTTCTCCTTGTTGAACTGCATGAGGTTCCAATCCTTCCTGTCAGCCCACTGCTCCATCCTGTTGAGCTCCTTCTGAATGGTTGCCCAACCCTCTAATAAGTCAACCACTGTCCCCACTTATTTGTCATCCACGAATTTAATGAAGGTGCGCTCTGCCTCATCATTTAGATTGCTAATGAAGAAGTAAAGCAGGGCTGGACCCAGTATTGACCCCTGAGGTACTCCCTTATGACTGGCCTCCAGCTAACTGGACTTTACATCACTGATTGCTTTCCTCTGGCTTTGGCCATTCAGCCAGTTTTTGATTCACTTTGCTGTTGAAATGAAGTGAGAAGTGCCAATGCTGGTAGCTACTATATGCTGTTGTTGCATTTTTCTTATGTGTTTTAGAGATGGGTAAAATCTTATAGATCTATGTCCATATAAAAGCCATTGCTTTCTGCCAGTGAAATAACCTGGGGAAACCCATGACTTTATTCAAAACACAGGTTTTCTGTACCTGTATTCTGTGTCTTTGTTCGCATTTGTTCAGCTGAACAATTGTACCAGCAGTTGGTATTTGATGCATTTTTCTGTTTAATTCATTCTTCTTCTCCCTTAATAGATAATAACTGAAGTTATAAAGATGGAAATGTTTGTGTAAGTGTGGTAGCTGGAATCTCTTGAATGTTCTGAAATCTTTATTGTCAATGCATTTTCTCCACCAGTCGTGGTAATATTACCAATGGGTGAAACAGACTGTAGAACAGCAGGCCAGCAGGGAGCATGGATTTTCTTGTGCTGAGTTGGAATGGAATGGAATGATTTTTGTGTACTTCGAAGTGGAAAATTCATTCAGAAATTTTGCACTTCTTAGGTAAAGAAACATGGTTATTCATAGGTTTTGAAAGGCTGGGCTAAGAAAATATAGAAGACAACATGGCAACAAATAAAAACTCTTAGCAGTATTTTTCTACAAGCAAATCTTTGAAAGGAGTAAAAACCAGATCACTCTGAAATGAGCACAGAGTTTTACTACATTAATTTTGGCAGCTGTCATTAGTTTTTCTCTCGTGGGAAAGGATTTCTGTTTCTCATTAAGGATTTTCTTTTTTCCTTTTGCTAATTGCAGTATCTACTTTCCAAGTAAGACATGTTCCTTTTTTTTTTTTTTTTGTAAAGTAAGTAGAGTTGGTGTATTTTGCCACTGCTACTTTCAGCTGAAGACTTGAAATAGTGTGCAGATATTCAAACAGTGCTTAATAACATTAATTCTTAACAGAATTTACTGAGCCAGTAGACTACTGAATATAGCCTTTGCGCTTTTTAAAACCGCTGTGGTATGTCATTTTGAATATGTTCTCATTGAATACTGATGGAATGGGTTGGTGTAAATCAGGCTAGTAAACACTTCTTAAAAAAATAGGCTCCTTCCCCTCTGTATTCATAAATTGTATTCGAATAGGGGATATACTTTTTATGACAGCTTACCTTATGAATGTTCATCGTGCTTTTATACATTATATTTTCTGGCCAAGTTTTTTTTTTTTTTTTTTTTCTGCTTCCCAACTCTCTTCAGAACATGTTTGGCTACTAGTCATTACATTAGATTTTTCCTCGTCACTGAAACTACATTGCTTTTATGCAGACAGAACATTGCAGTGCTAGTTAAAGCTATGTAACTGGATCTAGGAAATATTTTGGTTTATGTTTTTATTTTTTAAAAATTTATTTATCAGTTGCCATTACTACGGTATCTCTTGCCCACTGGGATTCTTACAGAAGAAGTTCTTTTTGTTATTGCAGATCTCATCACTGGAGGGACTTCAGACAACATATAGGGTCATTCTTAGGAAATTCTGTATTGTTAATAAATAGTAATATGTTGTTAATAATCATTCTGAAACCTTCCACCTTGTTCCATAGGATTCGGACTTCCTAATGTTAAAAGTTTGTAGAATAATACAAGGCAAAGAGAAACACGTCTAACTGCTGTTAAATTAGTTCTATCAATCACAAAGCTTAACACCACCATAGTATCAGGTTTGTCTATAGGAAATATGTATAGATTATTCAAATTGCTTCCATACTGTACATATATTGATTTCCATTTTATTGTATGTTTTATACATGTAGCCTGTTAGACATTCTTTTTAATCTGGTTAATTTGAATTTAAGTCGATAATGCCTAGCTTTAAGTGGGTGTTCTGGATCCTTCTTTTGCATCCCATGTAAGTAGCCATGGACCTGTTGCACAGATGTGCTTTGAAAGGGGCAGTCAGCAGTGCCTGCAGCAGAAGTGTGGAAGTTAACTGAGGAGATAATAAATGACTTAAGTAGAATACAGAATATTGAAGTAAGCAAGATGCAGACTCTTCTGGTTACATCTGAACTTAAGTAGCTCCTTTCCTTTGTAACTTACATCCTGTTAAAATATACAGCAGTTACTGCTGATTTGTGACTTGGAGTTTGTTATTTACACTTTTTTTTTTTTAGTGTTTAGGTGGCAATGTGGAGAAAGTTAACATGCAGTACATGTACACCGAAAATGTACATTTAAAATATTTAAAAGCAGCTTTGCGTTCATTCTCACAGGGTGTTCTGTAGACGATGGGGAAAAACTCTGAATAAGATATTTTCTGAGTCAGCAGTTTTTGCTCTTGAAAGTGCTTGGGAAAACACTGTGGGTACGTGCTAAGCAAAACAAACAATAAATCCCACTGTGTTAAACTATTGGCTGCATCTGGGTGACTAAAAAGAGTATGAAAACCTTGATCGTCAAGTAGAAGATGAGAGTTCATTGTAAGGCGTTCATAATGCCTGTCTCCTTGGCAGCGAGAGCAGAAAGGAACAGAAACTGATCTTAATTGGGACTTACGTTGTCAGAGAAATCTAGGTGTTTGTATGGAGTACTTTTCCTAAGAAAAGTGAGTACGGTGTTGCATCGTGGGCAAGCTGAGTCAGACCAGGCCTGCTAAGAACATCCGTTCCAAACATGAACTCACTTGGGTCGTGTGCTGGGCAGAGCAATTCTATGGGTACATCTGTTGTTAAGAAAAACAGGTCTGAGTGAGGATATTGTGATGAAGAGCTTTCTGCTCATTTTTGAAAACGAGTGGATTTTCTTCAGCTGGAAATTCAAAGTTGAAAAACACTCTTAAAATTCAACCCTATTGTTAATAGAAAGCACTTCTTGAGGCAGAGTATTAGGCTTCATGGAACCAGGAAACGTGGTAATTTTGTTTTAGAACAAAAGGACAGCTCTGACAGAGAAATTGTAGCAAGAGAGAGGCATTTCACTTGGGACGTTAACACTGAGCATTTGAAATGATTGATGCCTCCACGCGGTGCCCCTTGCAATATGTTGAGTGAATCTGAAGAAGTGTTGGTGAAGTTGGGAGCAGTCAGCTGAAAAGTGTGACTTCCCATTGTCTTGCTTAGAAGATATTTAGAATGGCTTAGTAACAGTGGGATTCATACAGTGACTTGATACATTAATCTTATAAATGGGTCAAGATGAGTTTTCCCTGATAGCAACTGTGTACTATTTTAGTCACCTTCCTTTATTTACTTCTTTCACTTATTCTGTCACACAGATGCAAGATCTGCTATCTCCAAAATCTTTTAGCAGAAACGTAGTAATTGCTCATTTAAGAAAAGCCTTCACATTACTCCCTCAAGACATCCTTCTTTTTGTCAGTAGTTATGATAAGAAGGTGAATTGTGTGCCATGACCGTTCTGATGTGTCGTGCTGCTATAAATGCTGTGTAAATGTTAGCGTTAACCGGTTATTAATGCAGTGCGTTAATTGTGTGTTAAATATTGCATTAGTGGAAAGCCTTGCAACGCTTGTGACAAATGAATTGACCAACAGGGTATAAACCCTTCTATAAATCTTACCACATTTAATACCTCCCCTGCTGAAGAGCACACTACTGATGATTTTTTCCATTCCCTCCTCCCTCCCCCCCAAAAAAAAAAAATTTGCTTTTCAGCCTACTTCTCTGGCAACTGAAAACTATAAGATAAGACCTTTGAATATGTGAGAGATTTGCAGTTGTTTAAGTTAAAACAGACTGAATTGTAGGTCTGAAACCTACCTGTATCAACATCTATCTACATCATTAGCAGCTCAAGAATGCATTAGCTTTTTATTCATGTTTGTTTATAAGTGAGCCCAGCAATAACCTAATGACATCTTCCTCCCTTGTTGGGGAAAACATGGACTATTCTAATTTTTTGTGATTTGCTGTCATATTTACAAGAAACTAGGTGAAGTTTAGCCTTTTTTTGGGTTTTCTAATTCAAATATACATAAATCTTTTTATTTAATTCTGTTACTTGAACACTTTTTCTAGTTTGTAGCATGAGGACTTTGATTCAGAAAAAAAATTCTGTTCTTTATTCAGGGAGTAGGGTTTTTCTGTTGTTGTTTTTTTTAAAGTAAGGCTGATTATCTGCAGTCTGGGGCACTGAGTGGACTTGTCCAGACTGAAATGCCGAGTAGATGTGTAGCACCAGAGGAAGAACCATAATTACTGAAATGAACAAAAAAGCATCTGTTGTTGTGAAACCATGTTACTGATAATAAAATGCACAGATTATGGAATTTGAACTGGCTAATGACAGCTGCAATTAAATTTGGTACATAAGTCCTTCTGCATCATCACAGCAATTTGGCACAGAATTGCACAGACCTCTTAAACCAGTGACAAGCCCTATTATGTTTTCAGAGCACGTTTTTTGAGACATGAAGGACTTCAAGGCCAAAAGTGTGGTGCATTAAGACTGCTTTATGTGATTGGTATGGAATGAAGCAGCCCTGAAACAGGGAGAACTGGAATTGCATAGAAGAGGATTCCATGTGAGGCAAGAGTAGAAGAGCATGGTGTCGTTCAGGTCCTTGAGAACCATAACGAGTGGTGCTGAAGGCTTTTTTTTAATGCTCAGGGGTTTATCTGGCAAGTACTTGACCTGAAAATCTTGACGCCACTAAGTTTTTGCCAACAGCATTCCTCAGGCTTGTGTTGGATGCTGCACAGCAGGACCAGGACAACTGGTCTGGGTCTAGCTGCCTGAGCCTTTCAGAAACAGAGCAGCGCAGTGCCAGAGAACTGCAAGTGGCTACATTTGTAGTCTGAGATCTGAGCTTCAGAGCTGCAAGTCTGAAGGGCTGGTGGTTTTTGGTATAGTGTTATTCAGTGCTTTCATGTTTTTGGAATCTGTAAATGAAGCAGCTGGGACAACCTGAGTAAAATTGGAACTTTAGCTGATAAAAGGTATATATTTTTATATTTTTTAAAATGAACTTAACATGTTAATAACTTCTCCACCTAATCTATTGCTTAGTCCCAAGAATAGCATGTTTAAACTTTTTCAATCTTGTCTGAATAGCTTGTTACAGAGTTCTGGTATACTATGTCAAAGCAAGCAAAATCCTTGCTGATCTGGTCTGCTATCAGAAGGCCTGTGCCAGCACAGCTGATAGTCTGCCAAATATTCAGTCTTTGGAAAAATCTAAGTCTTAATTGATGTACAAAAAAAGAGAAAAGGGGTGTAAAAATTAAACCTGATTTGAGACAGAAAGCCAGGCTTCAGTCTACTTTATACTTACTGTTTTTGATTGTTTTTTTTTCTCCCTGTGGTTATGATCATGAGAGACAGGAATGACCTAGCATTCCAACACCAATGCTGTGATGTATAGGAAAAATGAGTATGTAGAGGTCATCCAGAAAAAAAAAAACAAACACATTTTTTCTTATATGCATTCATGGTATTTTAAAATCTGCAACTTTTTTGAAGTCTTCCAGCATGAGTTGCATACCTGAGGTTTTATTTCTTTTTTCTTTTTTTTTTTTTTAATTTTGTACTGAGAGATCTTGGCAGTTCTCAACATTTTTACTTGCAGGTAGTTGCAGTGAATTTTAGAATCGTATTTGGTGATCAAGAGTAATACCTGAGGGTGGCATGCGTGAGAATAAGCTGAGAGATTAGTGTGACTTCAGGTTCCCATTGGAAGCAGTTATGTGCCATTTTCTGTATTAATAACAATCTGTGACCAAACTGATGTAGTTTTCTGTTCAATGACACGCAAACACCAAACCACACAAAACAACAGAAACAAAAAGTCAAAACCTGAATTACAAGAAAAAGTTGAAGTATATGTTGCAATTCTGTTAGATTAGTTATGAAGCCACATACAATTCTTGCTCATTACATTTTGTCAGTTTTCTGTGGTCAGGGTCTATTATGATGTGACAATGCCTAGAATTACAGATGAAGTTTTATGTAAGAAATGAAACACAATGGCATTGTAAATATTAAAGAAAAAAACATTACGCAAGGAAGTACGTGGGTTCTAAATTGCAGTTACATTTTGTTTGTGATGAATGTGACATTCTCAATTTAGGGGAATTACACAGCTGCATAATGCAATATTCTGTGCAGGTGTAGCTGTTCTTTTGTATATAAACACGGTATGCTAAAAGATGTTTTTTTTAAATTGCAGATTCTGAACATTTGCTGGAACTTCCTAGGAAGCACCAGATTTTGTTACCAAGGCCTCCTGTTCTGCTCTCTTGTGCCTGTGCCTTATGATCTCTAATTACATTGTTTCACACTATTTTTTCCTGCCTCATTCAGTTAACAGGATGGGCGGTGCTCAGGAATTGAGTAGCTACTTGATATTTTAATCCTTATCACTCAGTGAGCGGCCCCTGCCTTATTTACTGCACACCATTTAAGTCTCCAAAGAATACATAATTATTCATTCCCTTGCAGCCTTTTCTAAGGTGCCTGACTAAACTATTTTTATCCATTCAATTGTATTTCATGTGCATTTTCTAGTCAGTGCCTGTAACTTAATTTATGTGCTCTATGAAATGAGAACATGTGTAAATACAGTTTTAGAATTTTGACATCATTCTCTTTTGAAATGGAACTTTGGAATGGAAGTGAAGCACATATGACATATATTAAAATAGTCTTTTGTGGGAATATTGAAAGTAAACATAAAAGTAATGAGTAACTGAAGACATCAATTCACGTAACATTGAGTCATTCTTATATGCAGCTGTCCTTTGTGGTAGTCTTCAATGTTTCATGTAACCTGGAGGTTAGTCAGCTATTCTGTTTATTTCAAAAGTAGGCTATTCTCCTTGTGGAAAGGATTGCAAAGAAATTGCTACCTCATGTAGCATTTAGAATATAAATCAATGTGGGAAATGTGAAAAAAATAAGGATAGTTGAACACCACAACAGGTTGCCCAGGTAGGTTTGGATCTTTGTAGACTTTTGAACCCAACAGGATACGTTCCTGGGTGACCAGTTCTACCTAGCCCTGCCTGGGGCAAAGCTGGACTGGGAGATCTTCAGAGATCCCTTTTAGCCTCAACTATTCTGTTATTTCTGCAATATGTAACACCGCTGTAATTGTGGTTGTACATATGTCATGCTTATTTCTGATAGGCAAAATTTCATGAATCTTGTGGCTTTCTTCTATGCTAAAATGCTTGTAAAATGTTTGTCTGCAGTTGACTCTTAGCAAGCGCGCTGTGTCCCGTCTGTCTCATGAGCAGCAGTTTAACTGTTCTCAGCAAAAGTGTTAGAAACATTTGTCTAATGGTGTTTCTGTTGCCATGCCAGTACTGCTTTCTAGAAGGCTGCAAAGAATTGCATCGATCTATAATTGATCAAACTGTAGTGGATTTCATCCTTTTTGAGTTAAAAAAAAAACAACAGCACCTCAGTGTAGAATCCATCGGTTAGTTGGTCTCAGTCCTTTTGCAAACACTCCTTGCAAACAGTGGGTTCTGTGAAGAGCTTAGAATTCTTTTGTCACTGACTTGCAAGTTGTAATACTGTCACCAGTGCATCATATTTCTGAGTGTAAGGTTTTTCTGTGATGGTTCTTCTGGTTGAAATAATTTAAGATTTCTGCTACAAAACAGCCAAGACTTTTCGCATTGCTAATGTTAATACTTCAAATAAGAATAGAAAGCAATAAATGAAAGATGGTGCATGTCAAATCTTTCTTTTATTGCAGTTGAACATCTCTGCTGCTGGTTGAATGGAATAATTGCAATACATATATATGTATATGTGTTTTTTTTTTTTAAAGGCCACATCCAATTCAAATAGATTTTGTTTCTAATGCAACTTTTTTTTTTTTTTTTTTTTTTTCAGAAGGAATTGAGCCTTCCAAGAAGAGGAAGTCTGTAAGTTTCTGAAATTTCTTCTGCTATGTGCTCATTATGTGTTTTGGCAATTCTTAAGTGGGCTGTTTTTCTCTTTGGGGAGTTAAAATGAAGACTAAATGTGGCATGTGATTTGCCTTAAGATGTATACAAAGAAATTGAGATTCTGAATGAAGACTGGGTTGTGCAGTAACCTTTTTTATGCCTGTCCTCCTCTCTTAGAGGAGCTGTTGTTAGGTATTTCCAAATTGACAAGAACACCTGGTGTCGAAGCTTTTATTTTGTATTGAAAATTACTATAGTTAAAATCAAAGTTTAGTTTGTTTCTGAATGATACAAAGGTAAGTCAAACTGTTATCATATGAAATTTTGTGATAAAACCTGTGGATAATGAAACAAAGAATAGATGAGTGCTATTAAGTGTATAGGATTGTTAATCTAGTATTTGGTTAGTGGATGTAAAGATTGTATGTTCTTGTGTGAATTGTTACTGAATTAGAATAGTATGACCTCAGATACTGTGGTTTAAGTGTTCTTTGTATGGGTTGCAATACCTTGTCTTTCTTTCCTTTTTTGAGTTATTTGGTTTTAAAGCTTGCTTTATTTCGTATTACATAGTAATAATTAAGAAGGTATTGGGATCACAGTGTATTAAAATATCTTAATCTGCATTCGGCTACTGTTTTATTTCCCAAAATAACATAGGACTATAGTTTTATCACTGTACTCAGCTAAGATGGTGTTTCTGATGACGTGTTTTGAGTAAACCTCTAAACCCTTGTACAAAGGCTAGATATTTGGCTTTGTTTTTAAATATTTGTTTTCAGCTTGATGGTGCTGCATGTGTGAGTAACTGAAATGCTAATTGCTGGGAAGGTACAGGTTGTAGGCATCTGCTGACTTGCAGAAGGTTTTCTTACTTTAGCTTTTTTCACAAATCTTCTACTAAATAGTAAGCAAAACAATTACTAAGAAATGGCACAAAGTTTTGAGACTAATTCTACGTGAAGTATTTGATACTGCAGTGACACAGAGAAAAATAGTTAAGGAAGAGAATTACTGGTGTCTTTTAGAGGCTTTACATAAACCCAGCACTCTTCTGTGTGCAAAAGATAACGGACTGTAAAGTTAATGAGTAAACTCCTGTTGATTTCAGCCAGAGCAGAAAGTATCTTTACAGACTCTTTTTTTTTAATAAGTAGCCCTGACCTTGCTTACTCTTGCTGTGTTTGACATTGAATATTATTATATACTTTTCTCCAGGTTTGAAAAATGGTTGCATTCATCTACGTATTTTTTATAGCTGATCACTGAGATGTAAGTGCAGATTCTGTAATGTTGCTGAGATTTTAATAAAGTGTAGTAAAGGAATAGTTGATTATCAGCATAATCATATCTGGCTGTTAAAATGGTTGAGATTCTGCACGTGGTATTTTAAACTGTCATCTTTATTACTGCTTTCTTAGTTATCAGAGCTCACAGTACTGAAGTTAGCAACAGCTGTAGCATCAGAAGGTCTGCATTGGGTCACTTTGACTCCTCTATTTGCATATCATATGCATGTTAATATGAAGACTGAATATCAAAATGTGGTACGTCCTGTGTTTTAATTGCCATAAACATCTAAAGAACCTCAATGGTTCTGTGTGGATGTGTTGTTTTGTCTTCTGGAACTTAAGAGCCAGATGTCATGCCAGGGCTTTAGGTAAGGCAGGGACAGCTGGCTGAGGCATGATCAAGAAGAGAAACGTGGATAACAAGATTCTGATTGATGAACAATTCTGCTTTTTTTAATTTGCACTTTGTCTTACTGATTTTGGTACAGTCTGGTGGAAAAATATGGAGGAATGGTGTATGGGGAAAAGGTTCCTAGCTTGTATTCAATATGTGAGTTTTAAAGGACTATTGCACAAAATACTTTCAGAAAGGTTGAATTATTTTTATGCCTATTTTGGAGAGTCTGCTGTCTAGATCATACGGTGTTGTTGCTTACATCTTTATGTGAATAATTTTTAATGCAATTTCTGTGGCAAACATAAAGGAGACTGTTGATTCCAGATATAGGGAGCAAGTGCAATACAATATAGTAAAATAGAAGGATAGATACTTGTGAGGAAGCACAGGTTGAAAATGCATATTATGTGACTTACATAAGCCAGCAACCCTTTCTTACCTGTGTACTGCTGAACCAAGCAGAGCTCTTTGGCTTCTGTAACTACGCACACAACTTGATGCCAAGAGAGGTATCCAGGTTGCCTTTGTTAGGTTGATCAAATATGCAGAGAAAAAAAAAGGGCAATGCTGACTTCCTGCCAGCAAAACAATAAGCAGAGGAGTCTATTTGTGCAGTAGTAATTAGCTCTGAGTTCGTTATCCGTGGCATTTGTTCTGACACAATGTAAAACCTGCTGCCAGTTGGCAATTATTGTTCACTTGTTGAATGTCACCTGCCATTCATCAGCTAGGGTATCCTGGTTGTGCTCTTGGGCACACATGTTGTTGCCATGTGTGGAGCCATTCCACTTTGATGCTGACCTTTTGAGCTAGCTCTGTGGCTGCTGATCTACAAACCCAACTGGCTTCACTCACCTGTCTTTTCACTGACCTGTCTATGTAACCATCCCTCAGCCCAGTCAGAGGCTTCTAGGCTTCTCTTGTAGCCCGGCAGTGTCCCTGCTTTTTGTTCACCAGGTATTAGGGCACGGTAATATGGAAGTCTTCTGCCAGATCTTGAAATCAAATACTGGATGCCAGAAATGAAGTGTCTAGAGATGCTGGATGACAAGGCATGCAGTGTGTCTTAGGTGAACTATGGGAGAGCATTGATGGCAGAAACTGGAGGAAGCTTGGAGAGGGAGTGGACTCAACATCTCCACTTCTCCCCACATTGTTGCTATTTTGGTTAACTTGTTGTGGAACAACTCAATTATAGGCTGCACTTCTGCAGCCTCATTTTGGATCTCAGGAAATAAGTTGAACTGTGCAGGCTTCCTGCTGTACAACACAGTTTTGATTTCTACATGTACAGCAACTCCTTGGGAAGGAATTGGAGACAAAGGCTTGTTAAAAGGTTAGTTAAAGTAGCACAGTTGACAAACTCTGGTAAGTGATGCTGATTCAGAAAGAAGTGGTATGCTCTATGCTCTGACCACCCACTGGCTATGTTGATACAAGTGCTTGTATAAGCACAGGCAGAACTGATCCAGATTGCAATTAGCTTCATGCAGGTTCTTTGGTGTATTGTGTAGCTTTCTAACAGCAGGGTACCATGGCAAGGAGGGAAAATTAATATCAGGGGTCTTCTGCTAGTCCTCTCACCAGCAGCAAAACTATCTGACTTTTCAACCTTATCAGAAAGTTTTTCAAAATACTTTGTGCACTGCTGCTACAGAGGGAGTTTATTTATATGCTGTTATGACATTTTTATTAGTTCACTTGTTTTCGCAAAATATTTTCAAATATCAGGGCAAGCATTTGTGGTTTATGTTAAGTCAGACCCAAAAATGCAGGTTTAAGCATTGCTAGTATGAGTATGTCAAACATGCAGATCTTCTGATGAGCCACTGAATGGCTGTTTGAACCTAAAAATCTACTATAAGTGAATTGACAGCGTGCTTCAGAAGAAGTCAGACTTCAGTAGGGGTAAGTGTGTAAGGTAGAGGAGGTGCTGGTTACTGGTACTGGTTATCCAGTACTAGTACTGGATAGTGTTTAAACAATTTTAGGCAGATCATTGTAAGGAATAATTCTTTTTGGAGATACAAAGTATTTTCCATGTTAATTGTGAAAGCTAGTCAAAATGCAGTCTTGAGATATGAAAGACAGTGAAAATTTGTAGTCTTAATTAAAATAAAAACTTTCTCTGCTTATGAATGTTTTGGTGCTTGTTTCATGGTAGGTTTTTTTCTGATACTTTTCTCTGAAAATGCAGAGAGCCTCTGCTATCTCGTGCTTATTTGGAAAAACTGAGTGTCTTAAATTAATCTGCAGTATCTCATCAAAATTATTACAGGTTTATAACACAGTTGTGCCCAGGACTGCACAATGAATTCATACTGCAAAGCAGCGCAGAACTGGAAATTCTGTATTGATGTAGCTCTCTTCTTTAGTTTGCTGACACTATTTATATTTGTACAGAAGTGAAGCCAACAAGTTGGCCTGAGGTGAGTGTTCTGGTAAACTGCTTGGTTAACAGCAAGGAGAGAGATTTACATGCATTTGTTCCTTAGAGTGTCTACCTTTATAGCTGTGGCTTGTGTATGTTCTGTGAGTAGTGATTTCTGCTGCGAATTACTGTACACTGATAAAAGACTCCCTCTGATGGCCAGTTAAGGAATCTGATGTATCTGAACAATATGCTACCCCCAGGGATTTCCTCTGTGCTTGTCTCAGTGGTGTATTGACCTTTGGTAGGAAGTGGCAGGGGCAAATGTAGTAAGGAAGAAGGCCAGCAGCCAGCCCTTTTAGAATGTGGAACTGGATAGCTTGAGTCATGCCGTCTGTGCTAGGGTACAGCTTACACTTCTCTGTGAATCCTTGTGCTCCAGAAGCATGTACCAGCTGATTTTATTGCTCTTTGCCTGTGAGCTACTCAGAGTTATTTTGCTGATCTAAATTACATACACAAAAGAGTGAATTGCATTTGTTTAGCTACACCCATGGTTAGACTTCTGTGGACATTGTAGCAGAGGTATTTTTTTAGTTACAATCAATAATTGTTAAACATCAGCAAGTAACACAGTACTGGTATATTGCATGTCAAAAGCAGAGGGCTTTTTGGGAAGGAGTGGAAGCTATGGGATAGACTTGAGATTTTCTTACCCTTTGGAGTCCTGAAAATAAAAACAGCTTTTTATTCATCTTTCATTTCATTTTCATTTCCATTTTATCCACTCATTTTGTTCAGTTTCATCGGAGTTTAAAGTGAGCTGAGATGCTGCTTAGTGCATTCAGATGATTGAGTCATAATTAATTATTTGGTACCTTTGTAGTAAATATCACTGTTAATCATAAAAAGAAAAAATTTAAGTTATTTAGGAGACTGCTATCATCTTAAGATTTTAAGTCAGAACATGTTACTTATTATTACCAGGTGGTGGACCTCTGTGATGATTTCATACCAGTGACTAGCTGAACTCTACCACACCTGTGTCTCGGTGCCCCTCCTCATGATGTGTAAAAAAAAAAAAAAAAAAAAAAAAGAAAAAAAGAAAAGGACTCAAGAGTTTCTGAATATGGCAGCTTTGGTAGTCATTCAAGGATTTTGTTGGTTTTTTTTTTTGTTGTTGTTGTTTTTTGTTTTTTTTCCAACAAGCCCAATTTATTGATGTAGGATCACATGTGGGTGGAAGAATTCTATTTCCATCTCTGTTGTTACTGCTTCTATTAGTGACTTTTGTGAGAGCAGCATAATGTCTCCTAAACACCTCTGAGTTACTGCTGGTGATGGTGGCTTTCTGAGTGCAGTGCAAACTTCTCAGTTTCCAGATACTTAATAATTATTTGTTTAAAGGAGTGCAAATTAAAGAGAGATCCTGATCATTTTGTATGTGACAGTGTTTTCAGTGTTCGGTATTTATGCAGTGTTTCACCTTTGAACTTTCAGCAGTGACTTGTAAATATCATTTCCGGGTCACTGATGCAAATGTTGAATAGCATCAAGCAGACCATAAGAGTCTATGAACTCATAAAATAATTTATTCTGTACAAAGGAAATTCCTCCACTGACAGTTTTTTTTTCTTTTGAGATCGGTTAGTGAACTATAAATCCACTTAATATATGCATTACTGCTAACATAGTGAGCTTTTTTAATGAAAATTCTGAACAATGAATTCAGATCTGTCTGGCCAAAATCACTTGGGTATGACATGGAGGACACGGGTCATGAGCTGCTGAGTCCTTATCAGTTCTTGTGACTGACGACGGAAAAATGGTTTTTGGACATGTATTTCGTATGCTTTGAACCAGCAGTTACTGTAGCACATTTCTTTTCCTCACAGTCCTTCTTGCTTCAGCCTCCATAAATTTTACACAAGTCTGTTGCCCATTGTTTGCATTTCCTCATTTTAAAGTTCTGTTGGGCTGACAGGAAGAGTAGTGGCACGTGCTGTAGCCTTGTTGCCATTTTTCTGTTGGCAGCATAGGGTCTTCTGCAAACAAGTCTTCTGTGCTGTGGAAAGCATGTGCCTGGTTTTGATGTAGACGCTATATCCTTTGGCATTTTATTGCTGTTAGTTATGCCCTTACTTATCAGTAGAGGCCGCTCTAATTAGTCTTTCAGCTATTTCTTTTGGTTCCCTCATGCACACATTTGCATCCTTAGTTCATTCATACCATGCTGGGGATCTTTGCGTGTTGTCTCTTGGCTCAGGTTTTACTGCTGTGTGTAGTCTTTGAGCCTTCCCCCCACCGTGAACAGGTCATCATTTTTCTTTCCAGTGGAAGATCCATACGCTACTTTTGAACATCTTTTAAGTTTTGTGAAACCTTCTTATTGGTGAGCTCACACTTATCTGTGTGCACACAGTCTTTATGAATATCTTCAAGAAGAAAGATGACACTTTTGGGTGCATTAAAATTCTTTGTTGCATTTAGTAGACCATATGTTTCTTATAGCATTGTCCACTAAATTTTTTTATGTGTGTTCAGAATGCTAGAACATTAAAAAAAAGAAAAAAAGTGTTGAAGTTTTGGTTACCTGACAGATTTATGTCTAGAAAATGACACATTCAGATTTTGAACCACAATTATGTAATGTATTTGCCCTCTTGTTCTGTGAGTGCTGTGACGTCTGGATAGTGTAAAGTCTGGATAATAAATGTCTGGATAATAACCAATTCTTAACCACACACTAAGGTTCTTCACAGAACTGTGTTGGAATTTACTTTTGGGTACTTGGACAAGGACAGGACATTCGAGAATGACAGTAATCTTAAATAATTCTTTATCAAATTCGTGATCATAGAGGAAATAGAAAAAAGTAAAATCAGTGTGTAGGGTCTAGTAGTGATTTTGTTAAAATGTTACAGAATTTTAGGATTGGAGAATTGCATGCATCTTGCAGGAAGCAGAGGCCAAATACCTGGGTGTATCCATGTGTTACCTAAACCCAACAATGTTTTTGCAGTAGAATAGTTTGCTTGAGAATTTAAATATTTCTGTGCATGCAAATAAATCTTTAATTGAGCACGATGTTCAACTCAGATGTTTGATGGCCAGATCTTACAGCTCAGGGATTGGTGGTGTTGAGAAGGTGGGTGCTGAGGTTCTTAAACAACTAGATGCATGCAGAGAAACAGTAGTAGAAAGAATCTCTAGTTCTGTATTAAAATTTCAATAGTGGATCTTATGAAATGAAGCAAAAAAGAGTAATGGGATGGAGATTTGTTGAAAACAGACTGCCTAACCTACTGTTCTTGCTCTTCCCACGTGACTCCCCTTCCCTGGGCAGCCTTTTAATTTCAGTGGTGAACTGCTCTGCTTCTGCTGGTTCCTCCCTTGTATTCTCTACTACCTGTTGAACAAGCACTTTTTGATGTTCATAGTGTTTCTCTGTACATACTAGCAGCTAAGTGTATAGCAAATAAAGAAAACGCTGAGGAAACTTCTTAGTGGAAATGTGAGCTAGGGAGGGAAGTGAGCTAGGGAAGCGGACGCTAGGGAGGAGGTAATAAGCTCTGAGGGCAGGTTGAGGTTTAAAGAAGGCTTGGTTGCGTGAACACTGTTGTTATAGGGTTGTGTTTTGACTTTCAGTAGCAAATGTAAATAACAAATATTTCATGATAATTGCTTCAGGAATTTTTTAAATAAGCATTTTATTCTCTCACTTGATCTTTGAGCAAAACTTGCATCATAAATAAAATTATTTCCCTTTAGTTTGTTCTAGTAGAACACACACACAAGAGCCAACAACAGATGACCATGCAACCATCTGCTTTATTCTGCTGCCTTAGAGAATATAACCAGTGAGAAAACTGGCAGAAAAACAGTGTCATGCTACTAATCACAGCTGATCAGTGCAGCTAGAATTTCAAACAGCAAAACTTGGGAATGTCAGACATACTGAAAAAGTATTTTCTTCATTTTGCTTTTTCACAGTGATATTTATTTTGGAAATCCCAGTTTTCTTCACTTAAGGAAAATTCAAAGTTGGTCAAGAAAGTTCTGTTTTAAAGAAATTCTCCTTATGAATTGCATGATCCTGTCTGCCCTGTGCTGTATTGATGAATTGATTTTATTTTACTTTATTTTTTTTTTTTTGCATTGATGCTAGAAACATTTGAATAATCTCTTAATCTGCAGAGAGAGCTTTCTGAGGCTATGCAATTTCAAGCTCACACTCTTAGCCTCTGTTGGATTGGGGTCATGGTAGGGCTCTGGAAAGCTTACATGATTATTTGATGAAGCTGTGCTCTGCTTAGAGAATTCTAATGACTATTTGTGTGTGTGTGGAGATCAAAGATGAAGAATAACCTATGAATAGATGTATGGTTCGGAAAGAACCATTCAAGTTTCTGCACAATATATTTGTTCCTCTAGTAACAATGAAATCACCTGTATTCTAAATAACAGCTTTTAGGTAAAAGAGGCAGTTGCTGAACAGCAGGGATCTGCATCTTCTGGCATTACAGACTTTCCTCTTGAAATTGTTAGTATTATCACAGTTCCATTATGTAAAGTACAGGCAGACTTCCTAGAGGTGTCAAGATCATGATATCCCAGTAAGCCATTTCTGTTGAGTCAGAGAGGAAAGGTAAGCCCTTTTTCCCCTTCCTCACTCCTATCAAATGCAAAGTTGAACATTTTATTTACTGTCAGTATTCTGAACCAGTAATGTTGCTTACTGTAAAGAATATTCATGCATTTGTATCTGTTATCTGTCAGGGCCTCTACTCTCCATGGCTGGAAGTGGTACCTACTTTGTCACAATGTCTGTTTCTTGTTGGCAAGCCTTTTGGGGAAATGTTGAATAACATTTGAGTCCCTGGCCATTTTGACCTCTACCATTGTCTCCATCTGCCTAAAATTTCTGGATCCTGTTGATTTTCCTCCATCCCAATATACCACTTCACAAGTCATGCTTGCCCTCTGAGAAAGTAAAATTTGGTTGTCTTAATGCAGTTGTTGACATGCTTGTGTTTTGCTGGAAGTATTCTTTCCATTTTTATTTTCAACCTTTGCTTAAAGCTGAGTGTTGTCTTACAGGTCTGTTCTCTGGGAGAAGTCAGCAGGAATCCAGGGCAGGGATACTGAGTCAGGTTTTGAGCTTGTAGGACTTGCTCTGGGAATGTAGTTTTCACATAAGAATAGACATGCCAGGAACCTGGTTGCAGACTGTTTTTTTCATGGGAGAATGGATGGTAACTCTTAGTTTTAAAGGAGCAGCAAGAAACATGAGGTCTGGTCAGTGGCTCATTGTGAGACTTGAGTCAGCAGAAACTGAATAAGGTGTGCCCAGAAGCCTGGGCAATGGATGTGTGGATGCTTCCTGTGTATAGCAGCTGGGCTGAGCTCTCCTCTTGCAGATTTGGGGAAGGAAAGTGTTTCTTTGGCTAGATACCTTTCTGTTCTGCAAGTCCTAATCAGCTAATTCTGCCTCTTTAGTCTTCAACAAGCCTTTATTTCCCATGTTCTGGCAGCTCTATCCTGGCATTAATGTGCTTTCCTGCCATCATGCACTTTTCTTCTCTGCTGTTTCATAACAAAGTGGGGGGTAAGCAGATAATTTCTGTCCCTTCTCCCAAATGTTGTAGGGCTTCTTTTCCGATTTTTTTTTTTTTTTTCTTTTTTCTTCTAGCAAGCCATTTTAGCTTAGATCTGTAAGGTTTAGTAAGTTATGTTATGACAGCTCTCATAGCCAAGTGAAAAGGTCAGAAGGAGCGCTGGGGATAAGTAGATCTGTAACACTGCATAGCTTGGATGAAAGGAGATCAAGTGCCAGGGGGGAAGAAAATGGAGGTCTGAAAGGCTGGCACAGTTTTTGGGAGTCTCTTGCTTTGTATTCATTGTGTGCTGGTTGCCATGATGCACAAGACAGTATAATTGCATATGATCACATTTCTTCAAGTCCCAGTTGGTTCACTCATGAATATTTAGTGTAGTGATGCCCCTAGGCAGTGAAGGTGAGCATAGCATTTGAGACAAACATGCTATCCCAGGTGTTTCTATGTGGGGCTAAGTTTCAAGCTGACAAAGAAACCAGTTCTTGCTGTTTTAGCCTGACTGTTTTAACTCATGTCTACTTTTGTAAAGGTTGTGCAGCATATGAGGGCATTGGGAATGCTTTTTTGCTTTCTTACATGGTACTAGTATGCAGGCAGAAGGTGTGATTAAGTCAGGGACGTTCTACATCCATATGTGAGTATGGTTTTGAGGCTGAATGGGAAAGGGTCTGAGGTGACAGCAAAGCACATGCTTCAAACCATCCTGCTTCTAAAAAGAAGGCCGGAGATGCCTTTAAACCTGAGGTCAGAATTAACCCTACCCAGGCAATTCTTAAATGTGCTCTGATAGCCTGGCAGTGCCTTCAGGTCAGCTCAATGGCTGGTAGCTTTATACACTGTACAGCATGAGCAGTGAATTGTGTTGTGGTTTAGCCCTGCAGCAGCTCAGTGCCACAGCTTTCACTCAGTTGCCTGCAGTGAGATGAGGGAGAGAACTGGAAACAAAATAGAATTAGTGGGTAGAGATAAAAACTATTTTTCTGAGACAGAAGAGGAAAATGGAAACAAAAAAGCAATGATAACAATATGTATATGTCTGCAATGGAATTATTTTCCAACTGATGCCCAGCTCACAATATAACTGCCTGCGGGTCAATGACCTGCTATCAGTGCAATGTCTTACCACCTGCCAACTGATATCCAGCAACCTCTGAGCAGAGCTGCCTTCTTGGCCAGCTCCTCATAGCATCTCTTGCCTAATTGAGATAAGCTGTCCTGGCCCCAGGTGTGCTCCCAACAGCTAGTAACAGCCAAAATATCAATGTGCTGTTAACGCTGTCTCAGCTGATACCAGGACAATTCGGAACACAGGACACTGGCTGTGTCTTGTTTAGTCTTTCTCATGCTGGGAAACATGCTGACTTACTGTTGTGGGGTTTTTTTTGTTGTTTTTTTTTTTTCCTGTTTTCTTTTGTTTCTTTGTTGGAGTAGGAGATTCTATAGCCATTATTTAAAAATACTGGCAATGTAAAATGTGGAAAGCAAGTCAAATTATTTCCTTTCCAAACTGGCTTATGCTTTACTTCATAAGCAGCACATAATCAATTTTACATAGATAAGATGTTAGTCCAGGAGCAAACAGTAGTCTGAAACCAAAGATCAAAGGAATTTCGAACAGTGGGATCCTAGGGCTTATTGGCATGAGAACAACTATCGGAAATCTCCTGTCAGTAAAAACTGTGAAAGCTTGCCATGCAAATTTGGTTCACAAATTAACTCAAAATGGAGAATCTTAAGCAGAGAAGCATAGCTAGAGAATCAAAATATTTACATAGCAGTTGATTTTGAATGATGTCCAGGGATTGTGTAGCTCATTTGTGATGACACAGAAGCAGTAAAGTTAAGGAATTCTGCAAGAGTGAGAGATGAGGGAAGAAGTTGCCATAGAGAAGAATAAAATGGGTAACGACTGAGAAAAGGCTGTGTGCAACACAGAGGCAAGAAGACAGAAGTGCTGGGAATGGTATGCTTGAGAGACTTTGGAATAGAGATACTGAGATTTGACATGTAAAGTTCTGTAGTTGTGAGTCACTCTACTACCCTTGGGTGTAGTATCCAGACAGCAAAGAGAAATCAGTGGAACCACTGTTGGTAGTAGAGGAACGTCAGCCTTAGACACTTTTATGGACAGATGAATAGTTGGTAATAAGTTAGTGCCATGTGGAGTGTGATGAAACTCTCAGAGGCATGTTTTTATGGAGGAATTCTGTATAAAGCACAGTTTGATCTCCTTAAATATAGCGTTGATATTCTTGTGGGAACTCCTGGGCAGATCAAAGATCACATTCAGAGTAGCAAGCTGTCCCTTTCCAACATGAAGCATGTTGTTTAGGATGAAGTTGATCATATGTTAGATGTGGGCTTTGCTGAACAAGTAGATGAAGTCTTAGGATTTGCTTGTAGAAAGGTTCTGAGAACAACCCTCAGACATTGCTGTTTTCTTGCAACATTCCTGCAAGTTAGGCAGGAATGAGGAAATGAAAATGGAGGGTAGTTCCAGCATTTGCTGCTGACTAAGTAAGAAAGCTGAGAGATCGTATTCTGTTGGAAGACAGCTGTTCAGGGCAATGGAGGTAGTGCAATTCCCAAGATGTGCTCTTGGTCATTCTTATCAGTCTTAGCACTGTTGTGTACTTGCCTCCCACCTGAAATGGTTGCAGAACCATCTCTCATTTCAATTGGCTATACTGGTGCTAATAAAATGGTGGTGGCACGGGAACTCAGCTTTGCATTCACTGTTACCTGGAGCAGTGCGCTTTCCTCCACAGCAATACTTGTAAAGCTCGTGCTCCTCTAGACAGCAGGGCATTTCTTCAGCCTGAGCAATTGCTGTGTGATGCTGGAGGCTGTGGCAGGCAATACCATGCTCTCTGTATCTGAACGTGGTTGATGCTTTATTTTATGTTTTGTGGGTGGTTTTTTTTTCTGTTCATTGTGAAGCCTACTGATTCCTTAAAAGAAAGAGAAGTTAGCTTAATTTACCTGTAGTTAAACAGCACTGTCACAGGGACTTGTGTGGTCTTTTCCCCATGCTAAAACATGACAATTTTTAGCACTTGTCCTACCTTTCAGTTGAGACATGAAGTTTGTAAGGTGTGGTAGAGTCTTCCATTAGATCAACTCTCTACAGCTAACAAAAAAGAGACTTTTCTCAGCTCTCTAGCCTTGTGCATTTTGTTCTTGATTTATTACGCCTCAACATCTTCAGATTTCAGGTTTAGATTCTGAACCTTCTGGGGCTTCCCTCATAAATAACTAACGTTCTGGCTCCTGCCCAACTGTAATAATTTATAACTGCAAAGCCATAAATATTTAAATTTTGGATCAATGAAGGTTTCTGTAGCTTTACTAAATATCCAGTTAAGTTTCAGAAGTGTGAAGCGTGGAAGCACAGTAGTTTTACTGACAGTTTTCTGAGTGTTTTTTTTTGCCTTTGTCTTTACTTCTTCTAAATGGAAATTAACTAAATAAACTAATGATATTCATCTTTGTGATTTTCTCTAAATCTCTTCTCTTGGTAAGATGTGAGCTTTTAAGTATTGCTAAGCTTCCTTACTGTTTTTTATTAGGTGAAATTACTTTCCAGAAGAAAACGCTAGCCCCGAGAACAGGGCTTTCTCCTTGGAGCTGAACTGGATAGAGTTAATCTAACTTGACTTTATGTGGTACCATTTGTCAGATTTATTGAACAGGTACATAAGAGCAGCAAAGAAATCTTTGAATCTGTCCATATGAGGTAGGGCTGCTTGAAGGTGCATTCGGATGGATGATGACCTTTTCAAAGAGATAGCTGTTGACACTCTGACTGTCTTCGATGACTGTGTGTAAGCCCTCAGGTTAACAAAGTGCATATAGGATATGCCACTTCTTTAACGTTGGATGTGAAAGTAGGAAATACTGTGCATTTTAATCTGAAGTCAGTCAGTGCTATTGAAACTTATTAAATAACTCAGACCAAGATGTTTTTAGAATGGATAAAGACAATAAAAATATACTTCAAATTTTTTTTGTTCTCTTATTATATATGACTAATACAGAATGCTGTGTAAGATTTGCTTAAGATGGTCCTCTGAGGAACAGTGGGTATAAAAATATCCATTGACATAAGGAGTACCTGCTTCTGTTTACAATGTAGAGAGTACCTGAATAACTTTTTAAATGCTTAACTTGAAAGCAGATTTTTGTGTGCATTAGATTTGACATCACAGCTGCTAAACACGATGATTTTGAAAGAATTTTGTGATTTTTCTTAATACCACTGGGAGTCTGTTGATGATCAGGTTTATACACTCTTGTGTTTTGTGGATGCTTTTCTCGTAGATTATTGTAGGAGAAACCTGAAATATTTTTAGTTACCTGGAAAATATATCTGATTTTATGGTTGAAGTAAATCAATGACGAATACAAAGAATATACTCATATTAGTTTGGATACCTTTTAGGTTACTGCTCTCTAACTCTGAACTTTGTTGTTGTTTGTTTTTTTCAGACAAGTTTTACCTGTTGTCACTACTGAGAATCTTTTTATAAGTTGTGTATTTGATAGAAACACTAAGCAAGAAATTGCAGTTGTCTGTAGATGTAAAAAGCCTGGCTGTTCTGTCGCTTTTGTTAGTGACGTAGATGATAAAGTGTATTTATTAAATTTGGAGAGGACAAGCAGGGAAGAGTGCAAGTATGTTTAAGAACAGTTTGGGAATTCAAAATCTGGCATCTTGAATAAAATATACACGTGAAATAGAAAAAGCTGAAGATTATGTTGTTCAACAGAAAACACTCAGCTTTTTGGATGCAAGATAGCTGACTAAGTGCAGCTTATGGAGGAGGGTTTGAGAAACAATAGTTCCACCGTACTGTGTAGAGAAAATACAAGGGAAGATGATACATCTCAGTACATCATATTAGAAAGCTGATAACTCAGAGCTGCAAAGCATGCAGCACTATTCTACCCCATGCAGAACTTTTTAGGTCTTAGGCTTAAATACTGCATATGGATCTGAGTGTTGTGTGTTGGTTTGACATAATCTATGGAAGAATACTTTCCAGAATGAGATTGTGGAAAAGAGAAGACTGGGTGGAGGTTGAAAGAATCTTTTTAAGAGTGCAGAATATTTGTTTTGGGCAGGAAATAGTGCTGTGTATGTTTTTAGGTGTAAAACAAGTCATAGTGGCTTCAGTTTAGACACTGCTGAGGTGTTTTCTGTCCCTCTGGATAGTGAAATAACGAACTGAGGTTACAGAGAAATTGCTATCTGATTTTAAGAACAGCGAGAAAAACAGCTGGCTTTGTGTGATGTGGGTAATAGACACATAAAGGACACGTTATCTTGATTTACTTAGACTCACTTTACTGCATGCCGTTACATTGCCAATAACCAAATGGTCATTAAAAATGAAAAGGCTTGACTTTTGCTTTGTGACTGGCATATAATGCTTTTGAATACATATATATGTATTTTACTAAAAGAAGTGCTTAAATCCTATGAAACAGAATTCTTCAAGAACTAAGTCTATTTTTGCTTCTTCCTTTAAGTATTATTCCTTTCATATTGAAAGACAGTGCAGATTAAGACCGTAATTATTATTAATAAGCTTGGTTTTTCAGGCTTTTTACAGTTTTGATGTCAGCTTGATATGTGTTGACGAGAGACTTCATTAGTTGAGCTATTTTTATTACTTTCTAAATTCAGCTTAAGATTTATTTAATTTTAATTGTTACAGCATGTGGAATGTGGTAGGAGGTTGTCTAAATCTCCCTAGCTACTTTAGGAGTTTTCCGGAAGAGAAAATTTGATAAAAGATGCATAAACTGGCTGTGCAGATACAGGAATGGTGAGCATCTTCTGTCATCCTCACCAACCTCTCTCTTTGCCAGGAAAAAAAACCAACAAAACAAAAAACCAACAAAACAAAATGTAAGACATTGCTTCTTCTTTTCCTTATGCAATCTGACCAAGATGAAAAATTCCTTGAATTGTAAAATGGGAGATTGTTTTGAGTCGAAACACATGAGCAAGACATGCCAGACAGGATTCTAAGGCAAAGGATTTCTTATACCATCTGGTAATACTTCCTTAGTCCTATCTCAAATGCTTCTGAAGAAAGTAGGCATAAATAACAAAAGTGCCCAGAATAGACCAGCCAGTTACACGTTGATAGGAAAATATTTCTTTACCCCGTCCAGCAGCTAGCAAAAGCATGAGATGTGTTCCATATGCATTGGGTTGATCAGTCTGTTGACTTCAGGAGAAGTAACAGTTTGGTGTGCTTTTCAGAATTCTTCTGTGATTGTCTTAATAAGTATCTGGACACACTGCATTGGAAACAATGCAAAGCATTGCTTGAGTGCTGTGTTTCGCTTCTCACTGATGCCAAGAAACCAGCATTGTACTAGAGTGCTTCTGCATTGTTCTTGGTAGAACCTATTTAATACCTCAGTATTGCCGGTGAAACGACTATGAGAATCCTGAATGTCTCTGAGTAACAGCTCTGCTTTCCAATTGGTTCTGCAGTATTTCAGATTTGAATATTGAATCTGATTTTAAAGTTGTTGTTCTTGACTGCTCACCTGAGAGACTTTCACAGACCTAAGTTTTGAATGTAATAGGAAAGGAAGGGAAAGCACTTGAACAAGTAGAACAGAATCTGCTGCTTTGGTGTCATTATGAGCTCCTGCTGTTTATTTAATGGTGGATCCTGAAATGGTAATTTTTCTGACTGATGTGAGAGATGCAGAGTGACCACAGAATGTGACACTTGCAGATACAGAAGTCTCTCCAAAAGTAATGCCTCCTATTTGTTTCCATGGAAACTGCAACAGGTAGAAGGAATGCACTAACATTATTTGATGGTGCAAGTTCTCAGCTGCAAAATACTTTCAACACAGCCATTAGCTATGCACTTTTGCCAAAGATTAAAACAAGCCTGCATGCTGCACTGGTAAAAATCTGCACCACTGGAGTGTGAACGACTAGCTGCTACTACCATACCACCACCATCCACCTCTGATGTCACGGACTGACACAAAAACATAGGAGGCATCACTTTCAGAGCTGTCCGTGTGTTTGCGTGTGTGTGTGTACGTATACATATCTGCATGCTGTATGTGTGTGCATATATACTGCATGTATACCTGTGTGTGTATACACTGCTAATGCCTGGATGTTTTCTCATCCTCTCAAGTTCTGTGGTACAACATTAAACTGAGAAGAAATAGTTCCTGAGTAACAGTCCTTGGTTACAACTCTGTCATGCAGTGACTAGATTATACAGTCAACGAGTGTATGCAGCTGATTTTCATGGATGAATGCTGTCTAATAAGTGAAACTTGAAATGGGTGCATTCCACTTAAAGATCACTTTAATGGGGCTGATTAGTCTGACAGGACCTCTGGAGGATTCACAATGACGTTGTTGAAGTATGGGCCATTTAGAGGATGAACATCAGCTCATTCTTGATAACTGACAAATAAATTTCAGCTTTTCTTTTTATGCATAAGAAAACAGCAACTTGACTTGGAAAATGTTGACAAAAGCATTTGTGCAAGGGTTAAAATGCAATTCACTTTATGTTGGTTTTACAGTTTTTCTTTAGTCCTGTATTCACTGGATTATGATTATTACATTTTTTTTAAACAACGTATGTTTTCTGGTCATGAGTTCAGAACAGTAATCTAATTTGAACTGGAAGAAGTAGAAGTTCTATGTCTACTTGAATGTTAAACAGAATATGCTAAATGTCTGAACATGGTCTGCTAAGCAGTTCAGGTGGTACAAATGAAGATGAAATTATCTTTGATCAAACTATCACAGAAATAAATTATTTGTTGTTGTTGCTTATTGAAGTTAACTGCAAACTCCTAAGCACATCTGGAAAGTACTTGCCATGTATGCATGCAAAACCAAACATTGCAGAGATTTTTGCTTATTACTTTAGCTTTTCAATTGCTATTGAACGTTAAAGACTAACGAAAACCAGAGGCACCTGCATTGTTAGTGGTATTACTGTGTATTACCATCATTTAAGGAAAAAAGGATATGCATAAGTAGCAGCTAGGGAAGTAGCTTGAAAGTGTAGAATATTAATCTTACCTGTGATGTGGAAGAGTTGTTCAGGCTTGTGTTTCAGTCAAATAAAACATTTCAGTGTGCTTTCCTCTTTGTTTGCTTTTAACTGGATATTGGAGATGATTTACTGAACTAGAAAACCTCAGGGTACATAACTTGTGGCCTGTATTCTTGTATTTCACTTACTAAATTTGTCTGAATATGGATTTCATCTGTCATCTTAGGGGTATGGATTAGTAGGCAATTTTGGTGGTAGGTTGGACTGGATGATTACTGTTCCAACTGTATTGATAGGACACTAGGGTTTAAATTTGCAAAGGAACGTAATTCCTAAATTCCCTGTGTTCTGTTCTTGACCTTTTGTTTGAGATTAAGCTTTCTAGATGAGAAATTTTCCTCTATGGTAGTTGTGTCAGTGTAGGCAAAAATATCTTTACCTGGGTAAAAAAGCATGAACACAACAGAGGATACTTGACACCATTATCAATAACATTTTTAGGTACGTTTCTCAGGAAACTAAGGTCCTACTTACCTAACTAGTCTTATGAAATAATGTTCTGCCACCGTCCTCTGCTGCCTGAAGCATTACTTATCCTTTCCCATGGTAAGGGGGCCTGGAGCATAAATCTTAGGAGGAATGGCTGAGGGAACTGGGGTTATTTAGCCTGGTGGAGGCTCATAGGAGACCTTATCTCTGTCTACATCTGCCTGAAAGGATATTGTGGTGAGATAGGGTTTGCCTCTTCTCCCAGGTAAGCAATAGGATGAGATGAAATGGCCTTAAATTGAGGCAAGGGTGGTTCAGATTGGATATGAGGAAGAATTTCTTCTCAGAAAGAGTAATGGTGTGTTGGCACCAGGCAGCTGGTGAAGTCACCGTCCCTGGAGGTGTTTCAGGAAAGGGTAGAAGTAGGGTAGAAGTAGTACTTAGGGGTATGGATTAGTAGGCAATTTTGGTGGTAGGTTGGACTGGAT
This sequence comes from Tympanuchus pallidicinctus, assembly GCF_026119805.1. Lineage (NCBI taxonomy): Eukaryota > Metazoa > Chordata > Aves > Galliformes > Phasianidae > Tympanuchus > Tympanuchus pallidicinctus. The sequence continues at coordinate 2,626,094 of NW_026294813.1, read as the reverse complement.
GATTACTTAGAGTTCTGTTCCAACTGTATTGATTCTGTGATTGTGTGATACCTTGATACCTGGTAGTGTTAGAAGAATGCAATGTACAGATCTGAAAAAGTTGTTGACTTTTCACTTAAATTATTTTTTCTCCTCTTATGTAACAAAACCTCCTGTTGTATCTGGTATCCAGACTTAGTGTTTCTGCTCTTCATCATGCTGTTAGTAAAGCTGTCCTCTTGGTGAAGAATAGCTCCTTTCTTAACAGGAGAAAATGGCATTTCTTTCCAGTAGCCATAGTACAGTAGAACACTAAAGTGGACGTTCAAGCATTTAAGCTTGTGGGTGTTGCAAATTACAATCTCATAAATGAGAAGTTGGACTTTTAAAAATTACCTTAGGGACTCTGCGGTATTTATGAGAATTTATTCTTCATAGTAAGTAATGCTGTGTTACACTGAAAGAGCTGGTTTTACTGGATAAAATAATCCTTAAAATACCTATCTCAGGGATAATGACAAAAATCAGTATCTTTGAGACTGACTTTACTGTAGCCTTTGCAAGTATAGTGAGTATTATTTTCTTAAGAGTAAATTAGTTACTTCAAATAAATGAATAAGATTGTACCACAAAAATATAATGAGCCCCCTCTTTGTCTTCATCTTGCTTTGTCAACTGCATATTGGTGGAAATGCTTTATATCTAAGTAGTCTGAAATCAAGAACCAGACAATATTTTTTGATTAAATTGATGTCAACTTTTAACTTTCACTTGCTAGTCGTCATCTAATTAAATTGCTAATTCACAGAATCATAGAACTGTGGGGGTTGGAAGGGATCTGTAAAGATCATTGAGTCCAACCTCCCTGCCAAAGCAGGCTCCATACAGCAGGCTGCATAGGTTAGCATTCAGATGGGTCTTGAATATCTCCAGAGAAGGAGAATCCACAACCTCTGGGGGCAGCCTGTTCCAGCGCATTACTACTGGTAACTGGTGCTAACTGAAGAAGTTCCTTGATGAATCATGATGAAAAAAAAAGACAGAGGAACTCAGTGGATTGAAGCCACTGAATCATGTGAACCCATTGTTATAACTACTTCTCAGCATGCATCTTGAAAAAAAAGTCGTAGGTATCTGTTCATCTTGTGTTCCAAGTTGTGGTTGTTGCCTCTTGTCCTGTTGTTGGGCACTGCTGTTCAGTGTTCGTCTTCTCATAGCAATATGTTCCTCCATGTGCATAGGTCAACTTCCTTCTTTGGTTTCTCCTTGCTTGAATGGCCCGCAAATATGTGACGTGGTTCCCACTTACTGTTAAAGAAGCTAAGGAAGAATGTAACTGTAGGCAGAATTTGTTCTGTTCTGTTTTTCAGGAAGTCCTAATTATCCAAACTTATGTCTGTGCAAGATGAAATGCAGAGAAGAATAATTTTCAAAGTCAAACTACAGTTCAGTCTCAGCTTAGAGTAACTTTACCATTACTACAATGTGAAATGCATGAATTAGCTCACCAAGGGGTTTGATTTATTGTGGTTCTTAAAGTAGCTCTAACATGCAGCTGCTTATGTTTCATGTGCTATGTTCAGTCACTGCTGCAACTCATTTTTGTGTTGCCTGGTTTGGTGGCAGTCTTGACCTCCTGCAGGTAAAGTGCATCTGTTGCCTAATTGTAATGTTTCATTCCTTAGCAGTGTTTTGTGACCACTGTTCTTTTTGCCTGTTTTCTTCTTGGTAGTGCTTCAAGAACAGCAGGAAAGAGCCACTTTGACTGTGGGCCTGTCTCAGCTCTCTCCAACTAATAACACTGGCCTTACAGGTGTGTTTGAAGGAAGCTCTGCATCTTCCTGAGCTGATCCTTTCGCTGTATTCTACATGGAAATAATTCTGCTACCATTCAGATTTGGTGGAGCTGCCTGTCCTGTCAGTGTCCTGCTTTAAATGTTTTCAGTGAAAAACAACTTTATACAAGAAAAGTTAAGTAGTTTGTATTATGTCTGTGTGTATATACAAGCACAGGTGTGGGCTTAAGTTAGCTACAAGGCAGTATGTGCCTATAATGTTATACAAGATGTATATGTATGTCTATACATGTGCACAGTTTCAATTTGTCTGTCCAAATTTTCTGTCCCTGTTTATTACTCCATCAGGTGTGATAATATCTTCAACAAATGGCCATTTTGCTGCATTATGAGTAGAATTTGAAGAACATATTCTGAAAGTCAGAATTGAACACCTAACAGATCTTTGTGCCCTCGAATCTGTGAATTGAATCAGCACTGTCTGTGGTCTCAAGATAATCGCTTAAGTTCAGTCAATTCTGTTTTCTTTTGGAAGGTAGGGGAATTTAGAACTTCTCTAGAAAGATCAATTGTAGGATGCTTGGCCTAGCAATGCTTGCAAGGGGCCTGAGTTTGGTGTATCAGAATCCAAATGTTTTAGAAATTCAGATGTTCAGTTTTGATTTCAGTGTCCTATAAATGAATGCTCAGGGTAATGCTTAAAGTGTTTCCTAATGGAAATATGAAGAGAAAGAAGGAGTTCAGTGATTTTCGCTTGTGCACTTGAAAGAGTAATCCAGTTCATCAGTTCCTATAGCTAGAAGACATTGCCAGTTTCTGAAAACTACGATTCTTAGGAGTTAGCTGATTTTATTCTAATTAACAAGCCAGCAACCCCAAAAGCAGCAGCTTTACTTGGTCCTGCCTTGTGAATAGTCTGCAAAGTACACAGAGCAGAGTGCACAGAGCAGGGACAGGGCTCTCAAAGATGGAAGAAGAAAAGCCCTGGGAATATTGTATTGTGTGAGAAGTACGAACTAAAGCTGTGTGGGAAAACTATACGGATCAGGTAAGAGCTTCTGGCTCTTAAATTACTGAAAATGAGTACTTGTACAGTGCCATGCTTTTCTTGGTGTTCTGTGGAGTCCTTGTGGAACAATTCACAGTGCTTATGGTAGGATAGCCTGAGAGAAAATGTCTAAGAAAGAAAAAGATGTAAGTCAGCAGCCCGTAGAATAGCACTGCCTTTAGTACAGTGTCGTGTACTGCTTTACTTTTAGCTTGGGATACCTTTATTTAAAGTGAACAAACAAAACAAAAGACCTGAAATTGGTAATGCTTTTCTGCAATTTCCTGGGCTGCTCTCACTCTTTAATAAAGATGGTAGGTTATTTGTCTTTAAAATCCAAGTACAGCCATGGTAGAAGAGAATTTCAACTTTTCCCTTTGTCTTAGCCCCCACCGTGACAGTAAGGTATTTGTTCCCTCAGGCACTCAGTCACAGTTTCCCATGTTAAAGGAAAAAAGCACATTTTTCATGTGGGGGAATGAAAGGCGGGAACTGCCTGTCTGTTTACCGAGGAAGGGGATAATGTGACTTAAACAAGATGGCTAAATCCTATTCGGTAGGATCAGAGGGGGTGGCTAATGTTTGACATTTGCGGAGAGAAACTGTCTGTAACACGCAGGGTGTTTTTGCTCTGCCGCTTGGCGCGGCGAGGGGGACTTCTCCTTGGTCGGAGGGGCAGAGCGGTGCCGGCGGGGGCTGCCTTTGCGGAGGGCGGCTGAGCCGCTTGTCGGCAGGTCCTGCGCTGACAGCTGAGCGCGGTGCGTGCGGCTGCCAACCTGAGCGAGGCCGCGGGCGGCGCGTCGTGACGGCGCGGGGTGGAGGGACCGAAGTTGCGGTGCTCCCCCGCCTCCGGGAGGTCCTTTAGTCCGTTCCTTCGTAGTGGCTCATTTTGGCTCTCTCATCGCCGGGATGCTGCCGGGGAACGCGTGGCGTGGGTACAATAGAGCCTGGTAGCGCATCAGAGCAATGAAAGCCCAGCGGGAGAGACTACAGATTCCAGGGCTGACCTTGGAGTAAGTATTGTCTGTCTTTAATATTTTAATGGTTTCTGCATGATCGCTGGCTTTGGTGCACACAGGAGCTGTTTAGCGTGTGTTGTGCTGGCAGTCTCACAGCACTGCAGCTCTGGGTTGAGGGAATATGTTTTAAATGCATTGCAGTTGGTTGAAGCAGATGTGTGAGCCGGGAGCTGGGGCACTGCAGTGCATTGGGAAAGAAAGCATTTCTGCGTATTTAAAGTTACTGAATCTCCTGCGTGGAGCATCCTGTCAGCTCGCAGAGAGCATCCTTCTGTAGGCCATGGTGTCTGCCTTTCTCTCCTGCTCTCTGATACTGTTTGTTTATCCTGGTGCTGCCTTTTAGAGAGGCCTCTATCTCTGCTGCATAACAGAGAGCACTGCGAGAGATTAAAGCATTACAGAAAAACCGTTTGTGAGAATCCAGCAGCAGCAGCCCGGATTTTACATACGTAACTACATTAATGAATGGTATTTGCATACTGGAGATTCCTCTGCAGTAAGCATGTTTACCTAATTTAGCAGCATGTTTACTTGGTGCCTGCTTAAAACTGATTAACTAATTTGTGTGTTTTCAGCTATTTATACAATAGGCACATGGAAATATGTAAATTTTAGCATATGTGATAGTAACAACAGTCTATTCATGAATGCCAGTGTATATCTACCCAAGGTTTGTCAGTCAAAACTAAATATTAATTTCTATACATGCATACCTACGTTCTTGTTAAATACACATCAGGCACGTATGTATGCATGTTGCAGATGCCATGGGAACTTGCTAATTTTATCTAGGTAAATAGACATGGTTATGTCAGATCCTTTAGTGTTCCCTGGGACTTCCCCATTTGTGCTGGAGAAAAAAACCTGAATGCTGCAAATGTCTGCAGTAAAGTTACTTAGCTCTGAAAGGTATTATATTTGACATCTGCCACGTTTTAAAGAAAAAACAGTAGGTGAGTGTGCAATCTAGCAAATAATTTATTCTGATAATCACATGAAGGTGACAGAGCACTTTATTCCAGGAACAAGTGAACAAGTGTAGATGTTACACTGGGTTCCCCCAGAACGGGGCTTGTGAAATGTCAGGGAGGAATCTGCTTTTCAGTGTGGTGTCTTTTCCTCAGCGCAGTGTGTGTTAGCTGTGAGCACACTGAGCTCTAGATAATTGTTTGGAAAAAAAAAGAGTTGTTAATTTCTCGTGAGTTTTAAAGGAGGGTTCTTACCAGGGAGCTCATTAAAATGGTTGCCATGAATAATTGATAATGGTGCTCCTTCGGTGATGTGGAAGTTTAAATATTTTTAAATCAGTCTTCATTGAATTATATAATCATTTTATGTGAATAACATCACTAACTGCAAAAGATGAAAAGTGATTGATGTTACTGGTTCTTTACGTGTGTGTGTGTTTTTGTAATGCAGGGCAGTCATTTACTGTTTCCTATTTTCATGGTAACCTGACAAAATCGCGCTTGCTTTGTGTCATTTCTACAGTATTTAAGTACTGATAAAAATATTTGTATTTTAGTTTCAGCATTGCTCTGTTTTTGATTTTTTTTTTTTTTTTTTTTTTGTTAAAACATTGTCCAGATACAAATCAGTTACATGTTCAATTTTTTTTTTTCATACTTTTATAGTAACATTTATATAGGTCATCATGCTCATACTTCCTGAACTTAAATTGTTTGTAGAGAAAAGAGAATACCATATTTTGGTTGTTGTCAGTCAGTGGTTACCATAAAGTCGTTTTCTGATTTGTTAAAGTTGAGTCAGCAGAGCTTTAAGTTGTATCCCCCCAATTTTTATTTTCAAGTATCTTAAAAGGCAAATACTGGGGGACGGGAATGGGAAGACAGAAAGACAGAAAGGAAGAATGAAAGAAGTAACAACAAAATGCAAACAAAGAAACTCTACAACCATTTCTTTTAAACAGTCTTAGCGTTTGGATTCTCTTACGTTTTCTTTCAATCAGGTTTAAATGTTGGGACTGGAGTTATGTTTTATCCCTGAGAAATCTGTACAGTCTGTCTGCTTTCTATTCATTACTTGCAGAAAGCTTCTTTCAAAGAATATTAAGGATCCAGAATGAAACATTCCTAATTTAGTAAATGTAGGAATTAATGCTGCCTGTCATCCTTGTGCATATGCACTATGATAATTTGTTTTAACACGTTTCTGCCTGCGATTTTTAGGTCTTAAAAAAAAGCAAAGCTGGAAAGCAAGCTCTTTAGAACTGTATTGACACTATGCTGTCAACACTTGGTGGGAATTTATAGATGCACAGTATCTGATATTGAATGCCCTCTATGACTGAGACTCTTATGTTTCAGAAACGAACATGAAGAGTAACGATGGAGTAACTACTAGCAGGTGCAGCATTTCTACCTGCTGTGTGTATGCCAGCCACTAGAGTGAGGGGAACATGTTCTGACACTGGGTGTCCCCAAGGTTTGTTCCCACAAAAGGGGAAGTTACTGACTTCATCTCATTCTGATCTGAGTTACCATATTCTTCTTACTCAATGCCAGCGCCATTATTTCTTTCCTTTCCACTGCTCTGGTTTTGGCTGGTTCCTTGCCCCTGATCTTCACTGCGTAGTGGTCTCCATCCTCTCTTCCTGCTGCTGACCTGTGCCTTTTGGGCAGCAGCACTGCTTCTTTCCTTCTTCTGCCTGGATTTCCTTCAGTGCTCTCTTCCTATTCCTGATCCTTGTCATCCACATCACCCACCTTTGCCCTTGCTGAGCACCTCCAGAACATACTGGGCACAGACACTGTTGCACAGCAGTTTTCCAGCCCATTGCTAGTGTTGGCAATACTCACGCCCTCCTAGTGCTCTACATCAGAAGCAATAGTACTGTTTCTGCTGACTTTTTTTTCAATCAGATCTCCACCTTGCCAGGTTTTAGTGAGAATGTTACAAAATGTGGCGTTGTCATGCAGCTGAAAACTAGGGATGGAGATGATTGCAGCTTTCTGGCTGTCTCTGGCTCCCTGAGGGCAGGTCAGGACACCAGTGCTGGCTGGCTGCAGGGGTCTGTTACGCATCAGGACAGGTCTTTGTGAAGGTCATCTGGAAAAAGCTACACATCAGCATCTGCTTTTGCTTAGCTTGAACCAGTGGTGCCACATGTAGTTTAGATAATTTCAGCTGATCACAACAGGAAGAGTGTAATCAAACATTTAAAAAAAAAAGCTGTATTGCAAGTGTTGTAGGGACACGTGCACGTGACTGCACTAGAGGATCGTAAAGGCGCATCTCTGAAATCTTTCAGTGTCGTACTTTTATTGAGAGACTTCACAATGGAGCTGCACTTGAGGTAACTTCTTGAAGGTGCCTTCAGAGCCAAGAGCTCAAGTGTGCTTTTGGAGACACTACTTGCTTGTATTCGTACTTGATTATGTAAGTAAAAAGCTTGATGCATGCAGTAAGACATCTCACAGTGATATCGATGGAAATTGCTTGTAGATCACTTCTAGTTTTGAGTAGGTCCCTGATTTTAGGCTTTCAAATTGAATTTTTTTTTCCCTAAGAATTCTTCTTGCTGACAAAAGCTCATAATCATTTTTAATTTCCAACATATCTTATTTGCATATCGAAACATAGAAAATTCCTAATATTAAAAACAAAAAAACCCACCATCCTGTCTCAGTTATTTATTCTGTCTGAAGTTTGAAAAAGTGCCACAGTACACAACTTCTGGATACGCAAAAAAGTATTGGAGAGAGCCTCACATAGTCAAGCTTATTCACCAGCAACAGATTTCATGTTTGTTTTTATTTAAATCAGTTTCATCTTAAGTCAAAAACTATGTGGCTATTGTCACTCACTTCATTCAGAAGGATAGTAATGTTTCAGTTCTAACTGGAACTCCTTTTGTAACTCCTGCACTAAAACATGCAACTCTTGCTAAACCTTCTGTTCACTAGAGATGACATTATTTTAACTTTCAGTCTCACCCCAAGGAGCCTGAGCCCAACCCCAACAAGCCCTTGCAGTCCATGCAGCCCTCTGTTCGCTTTTCATTTTTGGAGGTAAGCAAGTAAACTTCCATTGTTGATGTTTTCTTCTGCATCCAGAACTTGACAATCAGAATGTATTTCAGGGGGAAAACTGCAGAAAATAAAATATGTCTGTACAATCAGAAAAATGTTGTACTTAATAAGCTGTTATTCTGAAGTTATTATTATTATTTTTAAATAGAAAAAAGTGCCATATTTTGAAACATTATAAGGAGTTTTGAGTTGCAAATTCATAATTGTAAGTTGCTCTGACTTTGGATCAGGAATGTATCCACTGTTGAAGTTTTATGGTTTGCTTCCTGTGGTGATACTGCAAACTGTGTTCTGTCGTGTCAGAAGTTTAGAAGGTGTATTCAGAAGTGGATGTGATCAGTGAAGCACATTATTGTGTCATGCGTACCTGAGAGGCAGCAGTATGATCTGTGATGCCAGGTGACAGAAGAGTTGGGTGTCCAAGAGGTATGTCATTTTAGAAGAAAATAATCCGTTCTGTAGTAGGCCTGTAGTGCTATCCCTTCTTCAGGACTGGGATAATTTTAAGCCTTTTTTCTAGTACAGTAACATCTTAGATATGCCCTATGCAGCCACATGCAATATCTTTCTCATTTTCTTTGTTGTACTTCTCAGTTCATACAAAAGAAACTGTTTGTTTGTTTGTTTGTTTGTTTTTTACTTGTTGGTATTTACTTTAACAACATCAGAAAATAATTGAAAAAGTACTGTGTGCCTCATACTATTATGGTAAAATAAATCACAATAGATGGTAATTGAAGGGTGTTTCTGATACAGAAAAGCTTTTTTTTTCTTTCCTGTTTTTTTCTTTCTAATATGCAAAATAAACTTGCAAGCCAAGTCTCATACTTAAGAGCATAAGTTAGTGAGGTTCTGTCCTATAGGGAATGTAGTTTTTAAAATGAGTTTTTGGTGCTTTCTAGTTTAAAAAACAAGAGCAAAACAAAATACTTAACATTTGTGATAATTAGAAGTTTTGTTTGATACTGTGATGATGAAGGACTACAACTTCACGGAATTATACAATAAAATGGATCTGTATCTACACAGTATAGCCTCTTCAATGTTGCATGGCAGAGACAATGTTTCTATGGGTCGTTCTCCTTCAGAATGCTTTAAAAAGGAGCTTATTCTTGAAATTCATGCATTGTGGTATAATTTGACAGTGAAAAATTAAGCAATGATTTCGCAATTTGCTCTGTGTCTCTGTAGAAATACTATGATTTTTTAAAATAACTCTCTATATATGTATACTATTCTTTAAGGGAAGAGATGGAATTAAAATCTTCCTTTTTTGCATTTTTCAATATGATTTAACCATATGTTTTCTTCTCAGTGGAAAAATGGAAACACTTTGTGGTGAATTATCAGCACAGCCAATGTCTTCTGTGGAGTTTATCTTGATGGTAGGGAAAAGCTGTTAAAAACCAACATTTCTGTATTAGTCTTCAGTTTCTATGCAGCTGGATTTTGAGGGAAGGGGATGGGAGTAGGGAAGGTTGGAGGAGGGACAACGATGCTCATGGAAGGGTTCTTTTTCAGAACGGCAATGTATGGATGCAAAAAGCTGCATTAAAAAGTTTTTAATTTGTTTAAACTGCTGAATTGTATCTCTGGCCCTGTGGACATCCTTCTGTGCAGACTGTGGTGTGAACACAGCCCTCGCAGGCTTTATGATTTTAGAATGAACCAATGAGACTGGGCCCTCAGTGCTATGGTTTCCCCATGCTGGGTGGCAGAGGTTAGTAACTACATCAACTTTGAGCTTTCCATTCCTGTGATGGATGATCGTGCAGAGAGCAGACTTCTTAGATTCTTTTTGATGAAATGGAATGGAATTTAATACTGGAGTTCAGTGTAATACCTAAGCCACATATTTTCCTGAAAAAAGGATCAAAATTCTTACTATTGTATTTTATTTTTATTCTTATTTTTTGCTTTTAGAAATTCCTTAAGAATACTTGAATTTACCCTGGAATGGAAATTAAAGAGAAGTACTATGATTCTGAATCATTATACTATAGCTGCAGAGGACTTACCATGTTCAGAACAGCAAATAGTAATTATTTACTGTTCAGGACTGACTTATGTTAACAGAGAAAAATATGTTTTTTAGGGCATGTAAGTAATTAGCTTTTACTGTTCCTTTGGCTCAGAGTACTCTAGTAAGTGGGAGGAGAGGAATTATTTTAGTTTTACTACTTTTGCTTTTGTTCAGAAGTATTAGCATTATGGGAGCCTTCCTAGAGTAAATATATAGGATTTTCCTATGGCATTGTATCTGTCTAACATTCTGTCTCGTCTCTGTCATGTCCAAGGATCTGCGCAAGTCAAAGGACAAGTTTTGTTCAAGTTCTGCTTACAGCAGTTGTCTCATAGGGTAGCTGTATAAAGGGAATCTTTGGCCACTCAGATGATGAACGATTTTTAAAATAAACAGTAGCATCTTGTGAATGTACCTGTAATAGCAGAGCTTTGAAGAGGATGGGGGTGAGGCATAAATTTCCCATTAATTCATACAGCTAACATTTTCAACTTTTGCAGGGGAGAAAAGTAGTATATTACCATTTTAGCACGAATTAATACAAGCAGCAAAAGCAGATTTGCAAGGAAAGGGAGAAGGTGGAAATTATGTAAACAGCTAACTACAGCTGCTGAGAGATTCTTCTGGAGTGCTCCAGCACAGGTCCCCACGGGCAGCAGCTGTGCAGGCACAGCTCCACACGGCTCCGTCCCACAGGGCCCCCCCTCAGGAGCTGCTCTGGCACTGTCCCACGGGCGGCAGCTGCCCCAGCCCTCCCGCCCCACCGCAGGCTGCTCCCCACGGGCTGCTCCTGCGGGTATCCGTGGGCTGTGCCTCCTCCGGGCCTCAGCCACTGCTGCACCGTGGGCTCCTCCGTGGCTGCACGGGAGATTTGCTCCGCGTGGTGCCCGTGGGCTGCAGGGGGACGGCCTGCTCCTCCGTGGGCCTCTGTGGGCTGCAGGGAGCTGCTGCTCCATGCCTGGAGCACCTCCTGCACTGACTGTGGTGCCTGCAGGGCTACTTCATGTTTTCTTACTTTTCTCTCCCAGCTTCCTCCCACACAATGTTTTCCCCTTTCTTAACCATGCTTTCCCAGAACCACAGCCAGCATCGTTCATGGCTCAGCTGAAGGTGAAGTATGATTTTGTAGAAGAGGTAGTGATGTAATTCGGATTTCTTGTCACAGAGTAATTTATTTTATGAATTTAAAAGAATGATATATACATATGATGACTCCTTTCCCTCCTAGTACGATAGCTGCCATATCTAAGGAAGCTCAAGCAAACATTTTTCTTTAAAATTCATTTCCTCCTTTAGTTCCAGAGAACAGTACAAAGTAGATTGACCTTGAGGTTATGCTGAAAGATGCAGTTGTTGATTTATTAGTGTAAAACAGCAAGTTCATGAGAAGGTCTGATGTGTATGAGGTAAGGAATCACTTGGCTCCAACTCTTGCCCAATTTATTCATTTTTATCTAAAATGAGAAAAACCTGCTGTTTCATCTCTTAGAATAATCTCATTAGAATTCATGAACACCTAACACAAAGCATGAGTTCCTCAAGGTGTAATAAATTAGTAGTTGGCTCTAGCCTCCCAAGGTAGACTCTCTGCTCCCAAGTTCTTGTTAAAGCCTCACTGTTCTTTTAACTCTGTGAGCATTTATTTAAAATGGCAACACACACATACTTCAGATATTTCCAACATGCTCTCATTAAACCATGTGATGCTTCAAAGGGAGAGCTGTCAGTTGGCACTTAGGGTTTGCAAGGATTCTTAGAGAATTTGCAGCCTTTGCTTTTCTTTTGTCAAACTGGAGGGATGCAGTACGGTAATTCCTGATAGTGTGATTTTTGGGCTGGCATTAATAAGAGTGTGGTTTTGCTTGCCTCACACTGGTTCAAATCAGAGAGGCAAAGCTTTAGTTGTCTCAGTGATGTTATGGAGCTTACGGGGTAGGATAAGAGTAAGGCTCAACTGACCAGTCATAAAGATACGGAGTGAAGTATACTTTTAAAAGCTCCCAGAAAAAAAGAAAAAAATCTGTGTTCTTGTATGCATTTTTCAAAACCTTATGTCGAATATGGCAGTTTTACCTGTGGTTTGCGTTACTTGATGATGATGTTCAGAATACCTTTTTTCTAAGTCATGTAACCAAATAAAAATAGTCCCCTTTCCCTTATCTTCAACCCCAAAGTTTTACAGCACAGACTGTCTTGGAAGAATAAATGACAGAATAGATAATTTGCTGCAGCTTTTTTTTCTTTTTTCTTTTTTTTTTTTTTCCTTTTCCTTTTCTTTCCCCCCTGCCCTTTTTTCTTTTTCCTTTGGCATTTGTAAGATAGATCTTAAGAGAACATGAAAAGTTCTTGTGACGGTTATTTCCTGTGGTAGTCTGAAAGTTGCTACTTCTCATCTGTGGGAGAGAGCTTGTCTGAATCATTTTAAATGCCGTATTGTCAATCTCCTTTCCCTGAACTCTCATAAAGATTCTCCCAAAGCAGTTGAATGTTGTTTTTATTATATCTTCTGGCCTTTTGTGTTGTATTTTGTGTGTTGAATGTTGCAATTTTAAATTAATATTTAGGCTTTCTAAAAACTTTGAGGAGGTAAAAGACTGCTATGAATTCAACTTTGAAAATTGCGGCTGTTATGGAGTAGTGCTGTAACTAGAGCATTGGAGTTGAAGACACTAAAAGGTTTGTAGGTTTTATTCTAAATGCTGTTAGAAAACTTTCTAAAATTTTCTAAGACTGCATAGTCATAGTAATGACCTGAATGAAAATTTCTTGAGCGACTTTATTCCTTTCTAAAGCAGAGAATGAAAGAATTCACAATTTTAAAGCTTAAAGTGTTTATGGCCATTAATTTTGTTTACCTTTGAGCCAGATTCAGCTTTCTCTTAACTGTTAAAAACAATGTAATAAAGAACTAGTCTGACTGAGCACTTACCCTGGGTCTTGTTTGAAGGAGTAAAATAAAAATAAGAAGTGGAAAGTGGTGTTTTGTAGGAAATGGGGTTTTTAAGGTTTTCAAGTTTTAAAAAAATACATTGAAAGCTTGCAGTACTTATGAAAAACACTATATGCTGCACATAAATCAAAAGTTGGTGGAAAGGAGGGAATTGAACTCTGGAGACTGAGTGAAAATTAGGTGAGTACTCAACCCATCGTGTTACAACATCTCTCCAAGATCTCAAGATTATTAAAATTTGGATAACAAATCTACATTGTATAGCAGAAGGTCTTGAAATAGGCGTGGAAATGTGTCTTCCTAACAGTCATATGACAAGTTTTCAAGTACATGCAAGTTACCTGCTAGAATCGTAACTGTTGCAAAAGACCTCTGGGGTGATCTAGTCAGAGAGCAGTGTGGTCTTTCTTGAGCCTCCTCCAGGGCAAACAATCCCTGTTCCCTCAGCCACTCCTCATAAGACATGTGCTCCAGACTCTTCACAGCTTCATTACCATTTTTTGGATGTGCACTGTGGCCTTGGTGCGTACAATGCTCAAGGTGCAGTCTTACCAGGCCTGAGAACAGAAGGGACAACCACTTCGCTAGTCCTGAGTACAACAGGATCCTGGTTTGTATCAGAAGGAGTGGCCTTCTTGGCCGGCTGGACTCACCACTGGCTCATGTTCAGCTGTTTGTTGGCTAGCACCCTCAGATCCTTTTCTACCATACAGTTTTCTAACCATTCTGCCCTAAGATCTTGTTGAACATCATACTGGTGATGATGGTTCTCAAACCCCAATCTATCCTACCTAGATCCCTCTGTAAGGCCTACCTACCCTTCAGCATTTCCAGCTTAATGTCGTCTGCAGACTTACTGAGCGTACGCTCAGTCCTCTCATACACATCATCAGTGAAGATTTTAAACAGGGATGGCCCCAGTACTTACCTCTGGGAAACACCACTAGAGACTGGTAGCCAGATGGATTTAATTCCATTCACCACCACTCTCTGGACTCAGTCATTACCTGGTGAAAGGCTTTGGTAAGTTTAGGTAGACTGCATCCACAGCCTTTCCCTCATCCATGAGGTGGATCGCCTGGTTATAGAATGTCGTCAGGTTGTTGAGGTTGTTCTTGCCTTTGATGAATCTGTGCTGAATAGCCTGATCACCTGGTTATCCCAGCATGTGCTTTATGATTATACTGAAGATCATCTTCTCCATAACCTTCCCCAGTATATAAAGGACAGGCTGACAGGCCTGTGGATCCTGGATCCTCCTTTCCATCTTGCTTACAAATGATGTCATGTTGACATGTCTACAGTCATCTGGGACCTCCCAGTTGACCAGGACTGGTGGAAAATGGCTTGTCAAGTTACAGTCATTAGTCACTGTGGAGTGTGTTAACCTTGTTAACTGGTTAACCTTGTGGCTTTGCCTATTGGAGCATGACATATATATTATATTAATGATTGTGATGCTCAGTTGCCTCAACCTATGCATAGTCAGACTTGTATAGTATGATTTCATCTTGGTTTCATCTGAGGTGATGGGAAAGGATTTGATCCTTAATTCAAGGTCTTTTTATTGTCCAAAGTGAGGCTGTTGCTTGTATTTCCTGTTCTGGGAAATATGGAGAAAAATACTAAGTAATCCTACTTGTTATCCCTTTTTTTTCTTTTCTTTTCTTTTCTTTTTTTCCCTTTTAAGTTTGAACTGGTAGGTGTATCAGCAGTTTGCTTCTTCCAGGAGAGTTATTTCTTTAGATATTTCCGCTTCTGTTACACCATTTCAGAAATCTTGCAGACTCCCTGCAGCACAGTGATTTATTTCAACTAGTTCTTGTACAAGTTGCCAGAGAAACAATCCTTCGGCTACATTCTTGAGTTGGAAATTCTCGTCCATGCTCTGTGCCAACACTGCAACATTGTGTAGCATCTGCATCATTTTATCGCACCTTGATAAAAATAGTCACAGAACTGAAACCAACACTGCAGGCATCAGCCTTCTGTATTACACAATTCCAGCAGACCACAGTTCTATGAGCTGCAAGGAGTTGCTTATCTGCCTTGAAGCTTAAGAAATGCTTTCAGACTCAAGGCTATAACTGTAGTAATGCAGAAGGAGGCGTTTCAGAAAGACTGCTATCCCTGAAGTATGCTTTTTGGGAGGCTTTCTTTTTCTGCCCTTACACAACACGACTTGTTTTCACTACTTTGTGAGCCAAATTACTTTGCAGTAAATATTGATGATCCCTTAGGGAAAGTGTTTTTCTTTGGTATTAGTTTATTCTTGAATACTGTTAAAGTGATTGTTTCACAAATGTGAATTCTAGTCAGACTTCACAAATGAACAGAACATTTTGGAATACAGGAATGCAAGAAGCATAATAGATTTATAGAATACTGGAAAAAAATAAAAAAATAACCCAGACAATACTCCTGTTAAGTACAAATACTCTTAGTCCATTTGTTCTTCAGGTATCTTGTTGCTCCCTTTGTTTTTGTTACCATTTCAAATGGGAAGTAAATATATAGGTTCATAGAGATAGTGCCTGGCAGAAAACTGAAGAAGATCACTTATGTGCTGTATTCTGGACTCAACAGCCCTTTCTCTGGTGCCAGTTTTAGCAGGTTTGTCATCTTGATCTACAAGGTATTGGTGGTTCGGGCAGAGATTTCCGATGCTCCTGATCTGTAGTTATTTGGCTTTAAACAAGGGAGCAGTTCTTCTCTGTGATAGAGTGGAAGGACAGTCATGGAATGACTGGGCACAAGCTGGTGAGCCCTCCTGGGGACTCTTGTTCTCTGCTTAGAGGAGTTGTAGCTGGCCTCTTGTAAAATTGCAGCATGGTTCCAGAGCCTGAGCACTCTAAGGATGTGATTCCATCTGCTGCTGGGACACTGGTTTTTTAGAGGCTTTTGGGAGCTGATTCTGGGCTCAAGCATAGTGTTGGGAAGTAGATGGTGTTGAGCTGCATAGTGTTGGACTGACACCAGCTTGAATGTGTCTGTCTCCTGAATCTAGCTTTCACACAGCTCTGTGTTTGTCATTAATGTGGTAACTGTTCTGTTTGTGTGACAACATTGTCAGTATTAACGTCATACAGTGTTATAATGGGTGTATGTTGTGATGTCTGCCTTCGATCAGTGTGAGTTTCTGGGCTTATGCTGCAGCAGTCAGGTGCTTATACCCACAGTGTACTCTGAAGCAGACTGTCTATTAGGTTTAGAGACTGTGGGAGGATATGAGCTAGGCTTGCAGAGTTCTTTTCTAGCAGTGAGAAGCCTGCTGCTGTAGAGAAAAAGCATGCAGCAATAGAACCTGCTTTTTCTGTTCTTCGGGGTGTGCTGCTAAGAGAGACTGGCGAAGTAACCCTTGGGCTGTAAGAGATTAGGTGGTTTGCAGTTTTAAGTTCTAGCACAGTGATACTTTAACAGGGCAAAGCTGATGGGAGTTTAGCGCCTCAGAGTTATGTAGGAATAGTGTGGTTTACAGCTGCAACGTGCATACCTTGAAGGGTTGTGAGAGGGATTGCTCCATCAGGGCGTCTTGGAGAAGGAATAACATGTTTCTTGGCCGGGGACGCAAATTTGCAATTTGACAGAGAAGTGAGCAGTGACCAAAACTGGGCCTAAAACTTTCACTCAACTGGAAAATGTCAGTGGGATTCCAAAGTACTGCAGCAATGGTTTTGTCATATTTTAGGAGTTCATGGTTTAAGAATGCTGTATTTCTGCTGGGACATAAATGGTAAAGTGTGTGGTTGGGTTTGGGAAGGTGGTGAATGCTCTGTGACTTTCCAGGCTGATTAAACCTGGAAGTGTCTGTAAAAATTGCTGTAGTGCCTGAGATGAGAGGATGTTAAGGTGCTGGCATAGATGCGTATGAACAAGAGCCAGCCTCTTTCAGTATAAGCATTCAGGTTTGCTGTTCCTCCTTGACCTCTGTGCTGTGTCATCTTTACCAGGCTCTCAGAGCTTTGTCTGCCACTGGTGAAGTTTTTCTTTGTACATGTGTACAACTGCATGAACAATGGTGTTGAAGAAAAGCAAAATGGAGAACACGGTATGCATTTGTTGAGCTGGGGATAAATATGGTATTAGTTGTTGTGGCAGATGGCAGAATTTTTGACTAAAGTTAGTCATGTGACTAATGGTGCTTGTGAAGATAGAGTGGAATATGTTGGGATAATTCCTTCATTGAGATTAAGCATGACTTCTTCCTTTAAATTTTGCAGAATTTATTTGTTTTTGACCAGTCCTCCATTCCTCTTGCTGTAAATAATCAAATATAGAGTGGAAAGTGTATACTTGTTTAAGAGCAACATAGTTTTATGTATGAGGTTCAAGCTCATTTAAATTAATGGTAATTCATGTCCAAGCATGTCTGGAGACAGTCAGAAGAGGGGCTGCCTGAACATTAAGCTACCATATGTTACCTTTGAGTTTGGCCTTTTTTTTTTTTCTCTTCTCATTGATAGCATATGAGGAATGTATATTTGCAGTGATAAATGTTTTAAGTTTCTTTTGTATCGGGATATTGATTTTCCCATAAACACTCTCTGCAGTTGCATGGATGGAATAATCAGATTGTCTGCTTTCAGTAAAAACATGACTGTTAGTGATTTGAACTGTGATTTGAATGCTGAGGAGTTAATTTCCTCACTCCCACTATGAATGATAGAATTTTCCGGGATGCTGGAAGTATAAAAAGCTAGCACAGATTGTGCTGATTCTGCAGTCCTTGTTTTACATGTTTTTGACAGGGTGTTGGTAGTGTTCGAGCTGCTGACTACATTTTGTGTGTTACACAGCGTTGATGTGCCCTCTCAATCCTCAAGAGCTAAGATAAAATGTGTAAAATATGCCTGTCTTTGCACCAAGAAGGTGCAAAGTTTGTGATTTGCCGTGTCTACTTTTAATTCTTGCTGATATGCAGAGAACAGATATTTAAGGCTGTTTCTTAACTTACCTGAGTTCCATTCAGCTAATGTTTGTACTGTCTTTGCTTGTAAGAGGGAGATGTAGAAATAATTCAGTAGCTCTCAGTGTGCGCTGTGGTGAGCCCGCCTCCCTGCTGTTGTCTACTCCAGTGCTCTCCTTTTTTTCATTACCTGTACATTTCATGCACATATTTCTGGAAATGTCTTCGCTGCAATATGAAGAAGCCACATGAAGAAGGCATTATTATCTCTGCTTTGCAGATGGAGAACTGAAACACAGATATTAAATGACTAGATAACACTGGATCTTAGATCCTGAGGCACCTTAGCCGTAGAATTGTTTTTGTATTTTGTCCTTCACTTGTGGGTTTTCTCTCACACTTTGACAGGCATAAATAACTAAAATCACGTTATCCTGTTGTTGTTCTAGGTGCTTGGTTCGTATGCTGTGCCTTCTTTTACATATAGTTAATTCTACCTACTTTTTTTTGTGATGCTCTTTTTCTGTCAGCAGTAGTCCTACTAATGCAATTGGATTTATCCAGCTGCTGCACCATCTGGGAAACAAGCTAGTTAGTTAGCTTAGAAAACAACACAGAGTACAAGCTATTGAGATATGCCAGCAATCATTTCAGCTGGTCGGATTCTTTGAGTCAGGGAGCTGGGAAGGTCTGAGTATTTCTCATTTGGATGTAGTCAGGATTGTGTGGGTATTCAGTGGTAGAGCTTACAGGGCTGTTGTAGATGGGCAACATCTGACTGGCAGCAGGTCACTCTGGTGTTCCCCAGACTCAGTTCTAGGGCTTGTCCTGGTCTGCAGCTGCAGTGCGCCCTCAGCAAGCTGAAGACACTAAATGAGGTGGTGCTTTTGACTCCTTGGAAGAATGAGAGACCTTGTAGAGGGATCTGGATAGGTGAGAGCACTAGGCAATCAGCAACAAAAAAAAAGAAAATGTGGAGTGCTGCACCTGAGGTGGAGCAATGCTGGATACAGGCACAAATGGGAAATGAGTGGCCGGGGAGTAGCTCAGCACCCCTGCTAACATAAAGGGTGCTAGTGCCTGCAGCTCAGCACAAGCCAGTAGTGTGCCCTGGAGCCCAGGGGCAAACCATATCTTGGGGTGCATTAGCACAGCACAGCCACTTGCTCAAAACAGATGATTCTCCCACTGTGTTTAGCCTTGGTGTGACCTCACCTTGAACAATGTGTGCAGCTTTGGTATCCACAATGTGGAAAGGATGTTAAAGTCCTTGAAAGTGTCTGGAGGAGGACAGCACAGCTGGTGCAGCAGGGCAGGAAGGCAGTTGATATGAGGAGGGGCTGAGGGCACTGGGATTGCCCAGCCCAGAGAAGCAGGGACCAAGAGATGACCTCAGTGCTCCCTGCAGCTCCCTGAGGAGGGGAGACAGAGAGAGGTGTTCTGCTGCTGGGAACTGATGGCAGAGTGGGAATGGCAGCATGGGAATCAGCAGGGGTGGATCAGGCTGGGCATCAGGAAACACTTCTGATGTGAAGGGTGGTCAGGCACTGAAACAGGTTTCCTAGAGAGGTGGTTGATGCTCTCTGTGTCCGTGTTCAAGTGGTTTGGTCAGTGTCCTCAGTAAATACGTATTAGCTTTTTGTTAGCCTTGATGTGACCAGACAGTTGGAGTAGGTGATCTTTGTATGTCCCTTATAACTGAACTATTTTGTTCTATTTAGATTTAAACTGTGGAGTGTGTGCTGAAATGTAATTACTGTTACTTAGCCCATTGAGTAAGAGCAAAAAGATGTGAAGACATTATCAACTTCCAAGCAATGCGCACACAGCACTGTAATACCTAGAGTGGTGTGTATAGGCAGTCCACTAAGCACAACATTTACCCTTTTAACTTTCTGAATACCAGATTTCCATTTTGTTGGCTTGCACTGCATGCGGCGCTCCATCTCACACCATTCTAGTGACAGCAGATCCATCATGTACATCATCTGTAGCAGGAAGCCATAGGAGTGTGGGGATAAGCTTCAGAAGTGCAACTGCTTTGTGTTGCCATACTACAAAGCTCTGAATTCTTAGCACCTTATTTTTATTCACTTTGATTTAAATCAGGATTTGGAAGTAACTGGTCTGTCTGAAACACCTGAAATAAGCAGAATAGCCAAAGTCATGCTTAATTTCTTTGCTCTGACAGGGACCTGTAATTGATCATCTATCTTGTGCTGATTGTCTAATTAGTTCAGGGCATTCAGTGTGTAAGTATCAAACCTGATAAAGTTTTGTCTCACTGAAGACAGCATTTGTACTGAATAGCTGCTTTCAATTTCAGTATCACTGGCTTCAGAGTACTTAGGCTTCAGTTGACAGGCATGAATGCTTCACAGTGCTGACTGCCATTAACCCCACCCCCAAAAGATATTTTGAAAATGAGAGAAGTTACAGCTCATGACAGCAACTGTTCCAAACACATCAGGGTGGAATGCTATCAAATGTGAACTGTGCTGGATTTCTTTCCCTAGTTCATCTGACTTTTACATACAGAGTTCCTTAAGTCTGTTGTTAGGAGCAGAGCAGGGCAGTGGGGTTGGCCAGCGGTGGAGCTGAGCACACAAAAATGGCTCTGAATAAGGAGCAGCATTCACCTTACAGGAGTGTGTTGTTTGGGATCTCCAAGCTCTGGCGCTGCAGCGACATAGCAGGATGCTCCATTTTTTAAACCATTCTTCCCTCTGAAAACATTGGGTTTTAATTTGTGTGTTGTTAGAAGTTATGAAAACAAAAAAGATACAAAAAATTTTACAATTTAATAGTTCTATTTTTTTTTTTTTTAAATTTAATTTAGTTTTATTTTTTTTAAGTTGATACCTTTGAAAATTTGTTCTTAAACAATATATTTTTTTTGGTTTTAAAAGGGAAAACCTGATATTAATATTACATGTTTGAAAGATTGAGAAAGATTGTATTGGAATGTTTGTTTACTGGAATTACTCGTTGTTAAACTTCAAAAGCTTTCTGATAACATAATTTTTAAGTTTAAAAAAAAAATTAAAAAATGGATCTTTTTTACAATTGAATTAAGATTTTTTTCTCAAAATGTGGCTTAGTTGACTGAGACTTTAATGTAGAATGTATGGTAATGGGTGAATACTTACTGCTTTAGAAAAATGACTGTATTCACATCTTGTTAAGGAATTAAGAATTTCACCTTTAAACATAGGGTATTGATGTTGATTTCACAGGATGTGTGGTAAAATATGGCAAGATGCATGAGGAGAGGATATAAATGTGTGAAGTGAGCTAAGCTAGTGCAATGAATTACATGTCTTAAATCTATGACTTCTTTATGTGAATGCCTTAAGACACTAAAACATCATTACCACTCCTGAGCAGAGAATACATTAGCATACAGATTTATACTTGTGGTACCACATCCACAAAAATGGTTACCAACTGATTTGAAGATAGAGTGTGACCCTTTCAGGATGCTGCTGGGTGCTAGCAAGCAAGACTCTCAAAGCAAAGCAGGATGTTTTAGTATTGGCTGCAACACAGCATTTTTATTTTTTCCTCTGGCAGTTGTGATAATGAAGTCAAAATGTAAATGCCACGGTACCTGCAGAAAGGTGATATTTTATCTGATCTCTTCTGTTTTCCTTTCTTTGCTGGACCTGCTCACCACAAAAAGTAGCACTTTGAACTGTAGTAACGCATTCTCTATCTGTGAAGATAGATGTAAATCTAGTGATAACAGTTGGAAATAGCTCTTTCATACTTAAGCAGCTAGTTTGCTTGCTTGCTAAATTAGCTCCAAAGCTAATTTTTTGGACAAGAACAAATGGGTAGCCTTGTTGATAGAGCATAAGTGGCTCCTTCCACTACAGGTAGCAAAATGTTGGATTAAAAATAGTGCTGCCTGAAATGAATTCCTATGTTTCACGTGAATAACTGCACAATATATGTAACTTCCAATTAATAGTGCATATCTATCTAGAAGCTTTCAGAAATGGGAAGAGATGCTGTGACCATTGCTTTTCCTAAATGTGTTTGTGCTAAAAAATATATACCACACTGGAACAGTAGGAAGTTGATCTGAATTTGTATGTTACTTTACAACTGGTTAGAACAATAATGTTTACTTATGTTTATAAACATTTCTAAGTAAACTCAGAAATCTGGCAGACATGCGTTGCACACCCACAAAACACTTCTTTCAGTGAGTTCTTCAGCTTATTTTTATGCTCTACATCCCACAGTGACGGTTGTGTGAAGACAGCAGGGAAAGGTAATAAACATCAAAATCAACCACTAGAGGGAGCAAGATCTCAAATATTGCAGCTGAGAATACTAAAAGATATTTATTAATTAGTGCATTTTAAGGATGAATGTACTATTAAGATCCTGAGATTCAATTTCCCGTGTAGGTTAGGCTGTAGAACTGTACCTGCTAATGCTTGTACCTATCTTTTTACTCATGTTTGAAGTGTGATTTTATTTTTTAGCTAAAAAGGTGTCTGACCATCGCTAACAGGTTAGCGATGGGACATCAAGTGGGTGGACAAAATAAATAAAAAAAATTTTTTCATCCAATTCTTGCATCTTGAAACCTTACCTCTACTTGAGGAGCTGGGCAGGAGGGAGTTCTTGATGCCTGTATCTTCCTCCACATCTCTTCCTCTTGGGTATTCCTATGCTGTATGACCAACGTACTTCTTTAGTCTTGGATAAGTTGAATAAATCAAGCTTTTCAGACTGCGTATAGCAAAGTATTTTTTACTATGCTCTATGCCCATAGGCCTGATCTCCTTACTTCTGTGAGAGATTTTCCTGCTTACGCACCTGAGGGATGTGTATTTTTAGATACGCTGTCACATCAGGAGCACCTATTTAACTGCATATCTGAGAGAGAACCTGAATTCTTTGTGTTGTCTGTGCCCTCCACATTTCTGCTTTATACTGAGTTTTTTGTGTGGTTTTTGTGTGACCTCATGTCTGCTAATAACAGCATGTCAGTTGCTCAAACAAGGTTGCTTTATCCAATGATAAACCATCTTGTTCCTGTCATTGTTTACCTCTTTGTTTTCATTTGCTAGAAAGGGTACTTTTTTTTTTTCTTTCCAAAACACTGATAGCAGTACTGAATTGCAATCAGTGAAGAAAGTAGTCCAGAATTAACTACAAGAAGCATTTAACATGCAGGTTTTTTCTGAATTATAGTGTTTCCTGTATCTTACATAAATTTTTGTGTTGCACTTAATTAACTCGTTAAAACATAATGTGGAAATGTGTTGAATGTTTTACAAATGTCTCAGTGAATTTTTAACTTGAATGTTTATTAATCAGACTTGAAATCTTGTTTTAAAGCAGAACTGTTGGGCAGAGCTGTGTTTAGTGATGCCAAGCATGCTGCCATACCTGAATACTGTTACTAATGGCAGCTAGTATCCTGTTCGTTCTTTTAAAGGAATGCTATTACGGGGTGACTTCGTTTCAGTGTTGTAGAACTTTCATATATTCTAAGATACTTTGAAAAGGGCAATAATTGACGAGCAGCTCAGACAGTTCCTTTGTTTCTCTTTGTGTAATAGTTAACTGGCAAAAAAAGGGAGCAGCCAAAAGAAAACAAACTCTCCCCCGCATGTCTGCAGCCCTCATTGTAATCTGATGATCTTCCAGTTACTGATTGAATGAATGAAAAGCATTTCTTTGTTACTTTAAGATGCGATAGCATTTTAACAAATATAGAAAAGATGTGTTAAGGCAAGAGTTACCTCTACTTTTTCCTCATTCACGTTTTATGAATTTACTCTTCCAATCCAGTATGAGGCCTGTGCTGATGTTAGGATTTTACTGGTTTGGGGTATTGAAGGAACTTTATTATCTACACTGTTACTGGTAAACTTCATTTGGTGTGTATCTCGTAAAACTGATAAGGTTTGGGCAGTTTGTAATGCCTCTGGGCAATGATTCCAGAACAGTTTTCATGTTTTGAAAAATTCCACCGTGTATTGACTTAATAATCAAAGTGAAGAAGCTAGGTTAGATCTAACTTCTTCACTGGAATGCTATATGCAGTATATTGATTTTGTGTTGGTATTGCACTTCGGTTTTAAAGATAAGCTACTTATCTTTGTGAGTGTTTTGAGGCAGTGAAACAGTACTATTGTAACTGAAAAGTTTCTGGAGAATATTTTATTGCTATTTATCATTGAAACTAAGTGTTGACATTCAACTAAGCATTGAAATTTTATTTTATTTCATTTTTTGCTTATGTATTGAATGGGAATCTTTCTTAGAGAAGGGAATCCTTTTGTAAGCTTGCTTTTTGGAAATGAATTTTCTTCAAAGGTGGATTAAATACCTGTAATGACTTGGGCGATGTTTTCATTCTCACGTGAGTATGTAACGGAAAGCTCAGTGATCCTTACCACTAGCATTACAATCTGATCCCCTGTGTGCTTTGTGATAGAACTTATCAGCCAAGTTACATAGTGAAGCATCTCTTAAGTAGTCAAGTTGCCTGAGCTGCTTACTGTTTTGGGTGGGCCTGTGAAGCTGAAAACCAAATGGTATTCATAATGTGTTTGCAAGTTCTCATGTTGTATTGTATGCTGATTCTTATTTTAATACTACAGAATTCAGAGTTTTAAATTTCACAGTGACTTATTTGTAGTTGCCAAACTTTTCAGTAACATTCTGATGCAGAGAAATGTATTTAATTGTCAAATGCGTATTTATTGTGCCACAGATCTATTCCTAGCAGCTTTGTTTTCACACGTTTTGGAATATGGTGTAATCTATATTATGCAATTTTTTGTCCAGTTCTACATGGCAGAGGTGAGTAACTACACTCTGCTGATGTACTGGCTGTTTAGTCTGTGTCTGTTGGTTTGTTGCAGGGATGGGCAGCCCTGTCAGATGGCAGAGTGAAAGAAACATGATGGATATATGCATGATGGATATATGCTGCCAAAGGACTAGTCCTGCTCTCCCTGCTTGTCTGCCCAGCTGTTTGCTCCTTGTTCTTTTCTTCTTGGCCTGGTGCTGGCTGTCCCTGCCTGAGCTGATTCAGCTAGTAAATTGTGGAGAGAGGATGGTCCTTCAGACAGCAGCTGTGTGGGACCAGTTTCATTAGTTAGCAAGCCTTTCTCTCCCTTGAGATGTTTGCTTTGAAATCTGGTCTTCCTGTGGCATGGAAAGTCTTAGACTGCAGGCACCGCTGTGGAAAGGATGTCATTATGAAGTCCTCACCATCATTTACATGTAGTACCCTGTGTGATAAGGCCTTTATTTCCCCTTATGGAGCTTTTTCTTTCATCTGAGGTTGTTGTGGAACTGTGCTGGATTTTCACAACTCCTCCCTTAATATTTGCGTGTCTACTTCAGAAAAAATACTTGGTCTCCTTGCTTTTGAACTCATGTTAGAAACAGCCTAACCAGTTAGCAGGACTGCTTGTGTCTAATTGTGTATGGAAAAGTTAAGTGAACCTAAGCTTGAATTCACAGGTCATGTAATTCTGGGAGCTATTGCTTGTTGAAAAGCCTATGCAGGGTGTACAGACAGAATTGTAAGGATTTAAACCATTAGAAGCCAAAATGAGCAGTGTTCAACACTGAACATAGACAACATTCTGATATGATACACTGTGTTGCTACACAAATGGACAAAAACTTTTACCTTGATTCCTTTGTTCCTTTCTGCATCTGGAAAAGTACAGTTTGTTAGATCATGACGTGTATTGCAGTACCCAGATCTCTGTAATGGCTTTAGATATAGTAGTCTGGTTACATCTAGAAGGAGTGGACAATTAATGCCATCCAATTGCAGGCAGTAATCATTCTTTTTCAAGTGGATCCTTGCCAACAATGTAATAGATGATCTTGCTTCATTTTTGAAAACTGTTGATGTTTCAAAATCAGATCCTTCTAATCATTATTGTAAAAATAGTAGAGTTTCACAAAGAAAACATTAGCTGAACTAGTGTGGATTTGCTAGAGAAGGCTTGTACTATGTGGCCTATATAAAATGGGTTTTGAGCTCCATGTTCCAGGATCACCCCACAGATGCATTTGGCTAGATGTGTCTTGAGTTAAAGAAGCTGAGCTATTCCTTTAACTGCTTTTTAGGGAGGCTTGGAGTGGGGGAGATAGCTTGCAGAAGGATGAGGGTGCTGAAACTTTCCCTGCATGATGGAAGGCTTTGTTGTTACTCTTCAGTCGGTGCTGTTTGCTACATCCAACAGGTGAAATTCCCTACCTTCATCATTAAACACAGATGCAAATTACAGGCAAAAGCTTGGGTGAGAGATGATGAATTGAGTGTAATTGAGTGTAAAGAGATGTTTCTCAGTGCTTTTGCAGAGATTTGAGAATCCCCTTCTGAAATAGCAGAAGGTTCAGCAGAACATAGCAGTTTCTGCAGGAAGGGGGGTTCTCAAGCACACGTGCCTTCACACAAACGTTTAAAACTTCACACAATGTGAGGACAAATACAGGGAAAAGAATTGGGTGAGAGTTTTCCTGTCATTGGTGTGAATATCTCCTCTGTGTCCATGTGTGGTGTGAGAAGTGCAGCCACTGGAAGGGAGGCACTCCTGCTGAGCACCTCAGGGAATATGATGGGGGTTGCCCTGCACACCAGCTTCTGCGGTGATTTGTATCAGCCAGTTTATACAAGAAAATGTGACCCAAGACCTCCATAGGACTGTTTTCACTTCCTCTCATCTGTAACTGACCTCTGCTAAAATTAAGATGTTTATGGAGGATTGTTAGATGGCTGTATTGTGTTTGATCCATGCTAGCCTGCCTTTGTTTGCAGTGATGTGTCTGCAGGACATTTATCCTAATAGGGTTCTATTACATGCCTATGTGAACTCACTTTATACCTGTTCATTTTTTTTCTCTCTTGCCTTTGACTTGTGCTTATCTTCCAATTTATTAACTGAAGATTTTTTTTTAATGGTATCTCTATGCATTTTCTGAGTATGATGTTTTTGTGTGTGACTTAGAAAACTTTACCCTGAGAGGATGTTCTCTGCATCCCTCAAATAAGCATGTTGTAGCTGGTTGATTAGAGGTCCGGTACCTTCTTTGCAATGTGTATTTCTGGGCACTTTTCATAATGATGGCTAATATTTGGATGCTCTGTGTCATGCAAAGCTGGAATCCTCAGTGGTGCCTGGTTGGCCACTCCAGATGGTCTCTGCAAGGGTGTGGTGGTTTCACAGCCTTGTCAGGCCATTCTTGCACTCATTCTCCTCAAAAGAGAGAAAGTACAGTGAAAAAAGTCTTACAGGTTGAGATAAGGACAGGGAGATCACTTGCCAGTTTTCTGTCATGAGCAAAACAGACTCAGCATAAGGGGGATTAATATGTAATGCATTACCTATTGCAAACAGACTCCAGCCACTGGCTGTCCCTTTTGGAACAGCTGGAGCTGGCTCTGATGTGCCATGTGGTGATGGGCTTTGCTCACAAAGGCCAACTGCCACAGATTCTCCACTCACACAACCCTGCCGTGTAAGGCCAATGCAGCTATGCAGGTTGTGGCCAAGAAGGCCAGTGGTATCTGGGGGTACATTGAAAAGAGCATGGCCAGCCGGTTGAGGAAGGTGATCTTTCCCTTCTGTTGTGCCCTGCTGAGGCCGCATCTGGAGTACTGGGCTCCCCAGTTTAGGATGGACAGGGAGCTCCTGGAGAGAGTTTAGTGGAGGGTCACAAAGATGCTGAGGGGCCCTTCTGTGAAAGGCTGAGACCTGGGACTGTTCAGCCTGGAAATGATTGAGGGGGGATCAGGGGTTGTATCAGTGCTTATAAGTATCTGAAGATACTTATCTGAATCTGAAGGATTCAGGTACATACAATCTGAAGGAATTCAAGTGGATGGGACCATGCTCTTTTTCGTGATGCTCAGTGACAGGACAGGGGGCAGTGGGGACAAACGGGAACTCAGAAAGAAAGTTCCATATGAACACGAGGAAAAACTTATTTGGGATGGAGCACTGGGACAGTCTGCCCATGATGGTTCTGGAGTCTCCTCAGGGGGTATTCGAGATGCACCTGGATGCCTTCCTGTGTGACCTGCTGTAGGGAATTGCTTTAGCTGGGTTTTGCACTGGATGATCTCCAGAGGCCCTTTCGAAGCTCTACAATTCTGTGCAGTGAGGCATAGCAGTAATTCCAGACCCTCTCGTGTGCTGCGCAGATGTGAGCGAGCGTGCTTGTCTGGGCAGAGGCAGCACGGCTGTGGCACTGGCTGGGCCTGCAGCAGAGCACAGAGCTGCAGGGGAAGCGGAGGTGTGGCCGGGCTGGAACGAGGGCAAGGAGGAGGAGGAGGAGGCAAAGGAAGAAAGTTGGGAGGAGGAGGAGGAAATGACTCAGGGCACCTGAGCGCTTAGGTCACCCACTGTTTGGAGTGGAAACGGTGCCGTTAGCCTCTCTCTGGCCTTGTGGCAGCCTGCATCCTAGGGTGGGCTTTCGCAGCCAGCGCGCTGTCCAGTGCAAAGAACAGCGACGAAGCGCCGGCTTTGTGCCGGGCTAGGCCGTGCTCCCCTGAGCGCTCTCGTACGCGGGCGCAGACCGATCGCCGCGCGACCGCTGTTCGCGTCGCCCGGGCCGCGGCCCGCCGACAAGTGCCGCCGCGGCGCTGCGGAGCTCCTCTGCCCGCCCGGCCCGCCGCGCGCCCCCAGCGCCTCCCCCCGCCCCAGCGCCGCGCCCGGGGCCGCCCGGCGCCCTCACCTGGCGCCGCCGCTGGCGGGGGGCGGGGCGGGGCGGGGCGGGGCGGGGGCGGCCGCGCGGAAAGTTGCCATCGGGCCGAGCTCCTCTGGGCGGGCTCCTTTGGGCGGGCCTCGGCTCTCGTCTCCAGCTGCCGGGAGCGGTGCAGAAAGCGGCGGCTCTCCCTTCCTTCCTCGCGTGTTATGGCTGTGAGCGGCGCCGCGCTGTGAGCGCCGGGGCATGGACATGTCGGACCCCAACTACTGGACGGTCCTCTCCAACTTCACGCTGCCCCACCTGAGGAGCGGCACCCGCCTGCGCCGGACCCAGAGGTAAGGGCGCCCGGCAGGCCCGGCCCTGGGCCACCCCTGCGCTGCCGGCTCCGCGCGGCCATCCGTCCTTAGGACTGCGCCGTGCCCCGGCTCCTGCGGGTTTTCGGTTAGCTCTCTGATAGTTGACCTTTTATCCGCACGCGTATACTTTATATGGACAACTCTGGGAGCCTACTTTGTTCGCTGCTCTTAAAGAGACCGCTCTGTGCAGCTGCGCGGTCCGAGGCGGGCTGGGTGACGTTCATATATACAAGGACGGCTTTTTTTTTTTGGTTTTTTTTTTTCCTCCTTTTTTTCGGTAGCTTTTCTCCTCTTGACCGGAGGGAAGCGGTTCGCGGTACCTGATCGCTGCCAGCCGCCCGCCGGATGCCGCCGTGCCCGCAGTGCTGTTCCGCAGCCGCTGTCACGAGCCGCGCCGAAGTTTGTCGCTCCGCTCGCCTCCCGTCCGCCGTGCTGGGACGTCACCCGCCGCCGTGTGCGGCTCGGCGTGCTTCTGTGTGAAGCTGCCGTCGATATCTGCGCGGGGTTGTCCCCGGGATGTGACTCGGCTCGGGCGGGGCGGGGGCTACGGGGCCCGAGGGTCCGTGCGGTGATGCGGTGACACGTCCCGACGGAGCAGCTTCTATAGAACGGCGGAAAGTTAGAACAACAAACCGAGGACACGCCTCTCGTGCGTGAAAGTGCTGCTGCGGCTCATACCCAGACCTAACTTGAGTTAGCTACAAGAGCCGGGTTTTTTGGTGTTCAGTTATTGTGCTCCTTGAATATCATGTCCTTTTAACATCTCAACTGAATATCTAGTTATGCCTTTACACTTTTTTTTTTTTTTTTTTTTTGCTACAGATGCATCTGTGTGTAAACAGAACAAGTAGTGGGTCTTTTTTTGCACCTTCATTCTTCCAGTACCTATGGAAAGGTGCAGAAATGGGTTTTCTCGAAGTGTATGGGAGACTTTTCAGAATTACAGAGTGCACATTTGTGCCACTGATATTTTTTTACTTCTATTTGAATGCACTCCTATTTCTTAAAGACATAGAATACTAAAGAATTGTAAACTAGAATGATAGAATGCTTTGGCTTTGACAAACTATTTGAAAAAATGTATAAAGTAGAACTGACTGCTTACATTTTATAAGTAAGAAGTTTCAGTGAATAGAATATACCATATATACACCTCTGTTCTGTGTATTATAGCCAACCCAACCTGAGGAAGGGATTTCATCCACTGAGACCTGTACAGGCTTGGAAATTCAACCCATGTGAACCTAATAAGGTTCAACAAGAGCAGCCCTGCAAAGAAGGACTTTGAGGTCCTGATGGACAAAAAGCTGGGTATGAGCCAGCAGTGTGCGCTTGCAGCCAGAAGGCCAACTGTGTCGTGGGCTGCATCAACAGAGGGGTGGCCAGCAGGGAGAGGGAGGGAATTGTAGCACTCTGCTTTGCCCTTCCCTCATGAAGCCTCACCCAGAGTACTGCACCTGGGCCTGGAGCCCCCAGCACAAGGAAGATACAGAGCTATTGGGACTGGTCCAGAGGAGGGCCACAAAGATGAGTGAGAGCTGGAGCATCCTCTCCTGTGAAGAAAGGTTGAGGGTTTTGGCATGTTTAGCTTGGAGAAGAGAAGGCTGCAGAGAAACGTCATTGCAGCCTTCCAGTACTGGAAGGGGGCTTATGGGAGGGAGACACAATTTTTTACACAGGCTGATAGAGACAGGACAGTGGGAAGTGGCTTTAAACTAAAGGAGGGGAGATTTAAGTTAGGTGTTAAGAAAGACTTCTTTACTCAAACAGTGGTGAGGCCCTGACGCAGTCTGCCCGGAGAAGCTGTGGATGTCCCATTTCTGGAGGAGCTCAAACCCAGGTTGGATGGGCCCTGGGCAGCCTCAGCTGATGGGTCAGGTGCTAGCTGACCTCCCTTGGTGCTAGCATCACGGGGTTGGAAGTGGATTGTCTTAAAAGTTCCTTCCAGCCTAAGTCATTCTTTGATTCTATTACAGGGATTCCATGTTGAACACCCTCTGCTTAGTAATAACAAGTATGTCACTGCATTTTAAATCTAAGAGCCTGCAGTGGGGGTTCAGAGCTCTTTTCAGGTAGATTCCCTCACTTGGTGGGAAGCCTGGTATCTCCCTTGCTGACTGCCCCATTGCTCCAGTTCTCTTTGTGAAGGGATGTGTCCCCTCTGCCTGGCACTTATACCTGTGTTAATGTATACAGAGTACGTTCCAGAGTAATGAAACTGTCAGGAGAATTAAAAATAATACAGGCCATTCCTCTGGTTCTGCTCTGGTTAATTGAGATAGCAGCTGGATCTGCATTTTCAGAGCTCCATCTGATGTCTTCAGAAATTCACAAACCCAACTGCTGCATGAGTCAACTGGAAGGATGTACCTTTATCCTTTCACATGCTACAGGATTCTGCCTCTTTCTGGAGGAGTACTGTTTGGTGATAGCCACTCATATTATGTGAAGCTTTTCAGGTGTTTTAGAGATTGAAGACTATGAGGAGGCCTGAAGGGATCTTGTTCCTGTGACACATGAATCTGCTGGTTGTGCTTAAGTCTTGGGTCCACTGATCCAAGGCCTTGGGATTCCTTTCTAGCGTGAGAGCTTTATTTTTATTTTGTTGAGTGCTTTTTTTTTTTTTTTTTTTTTTTTTTGTACTTAATCTTTGTTCCTCTGGCATGTTCTCTGACCTGTGTTACTGAGATTATTATGGGCGAGTAGACCTTTTCTGTGTGCACTGTCCTCTTTACAGTTGAGATAACGAGAATTGTATGCAAACACTAGGAATTTTGGAGGTTTTTTTGGTACGTATTTCCTTGAAGGAGGATTTCATTTCTCTTTTTGAGATTCTCTGAAGAAAAGAAGTAAAAGATAAGCTATTTTCCCTTCAGGGGTTAGTGTTCAGCTGATCAACTGAGTTATAACAAAAGCATAAAACTTTATGGTCTTACTTGCTCACCGAAGTCTTTAATTAAGGCTTTTCTCTCCTGCAGTAGACTTAACTGAACTCAATTGCAGCAAGTCTGGTTGGAAGTGATACCTGAACAAGAAATATCCCAGCCTGACTTTCAAATCAGGGCTTTCAGGACTAGCAGGTAGAAAAATTCGGTTACAAATTAGAGGCATTTGGTATACAAGTCATCAAGTCTATAAATGACATGGATTTCACCATACCCTTTTACAGAAAAGAGGCATGCACACCACCACATGATCTTATTTTTCTGATGCTATAGGTATGTGAGACTTGTGTAGTGCTGATTTGGTGTTCCTGACAGCTAGTCTGGGTTGGAGAACAGGAGAGAGAGCATGAGAGAAAGACCATGTGTATGTGTATACATTGTAGACATGGATATGTACAACAACATAAAGATGCGTAAACAAAAAACGTACTACTTTTTCATACTGAACATAGGTAAAATATATCTACTGCATGCTACATTTTGCAGTTATCTCTTCTGTAACTTCTGTCTCTGTCCTCTGTATTTAAAAAAAAAAAAAAAAGCAACGGAATGATTCTTTGTTCAGTGCCTTTATTTTTTTTTTCCCTTGCTTTTTTGTGGCAGTTGCACTGAAACAGTATTATTACAGTCTGTCTTGCTTTGGGTCAGAGAGGTTGCATTGCTTCTCAGCCAGAATGCACTTTTGCATGATGCTTGTATTATTTGTATGCAGACATTGAAGTGGTACTGAAGAGACTTTCTTGATAGGCACTTAAAATATTCATCAATCATCAAGTAATTCTTCAAGCATTCAAAGAATTTCTGACCATATTGGAAACGTGAATTGTTGAATATATATATAAATCACAGCTCTTTTTGGAAACTCCTAGAGAGAGCAGAGTTGTCAGACTGTTGCTGTAGTTCCGTTAGTTTTGGGACAGTATGCTTCCTGGAAAATATGGAGCAGGCTTCTTGAACTTGGGGGTTTGGCAGTTGGAGTAGATGGGATGATAAAGTTACAGTGTAACTCCTGCTTTTGGCTCTTGTATAGATTTTCCTTTTTCAGCATGATGTTATGTTGTAGTATTTGTATCCTGTGAATCTATTCAATATTTATTCAGTAGCATGTGCTAAAAGGAGACCTGTTGGAGTCATAAAAACAAGCAAAAAACCTGAACACATTTATTAACATAAAAGCAGCCACAGGAATTAAAAGTCACTGCGCTGATGCCAACTGAATGTGTCAGCACTTCATTGTGAACTCTTTTACTTCTGTTAAATAGGAGTACCACTGGTTACAGCTCGCCAAGGATTGCGATTGATTGTGTTATTTTGCTGTGTGTTTCAGAGTGTGGTGATTTGGAGAGCTTTGTCTCTTTCCTGCTGTCAGTCCTCTGTATTCACCTTAACTTCTACATGCAAGACAGGGAGAGTCAGAATATTTCTCTAGTAGATGTTGAATATACTTAAGAAGAAGATAATTATCCTAAATCTGAGGGGGAATGAGAAATAGGCTTGAGCAGGCCACCTGGGCTTCAAAACACCTTGTCATCCATCGAACAGGAGGAATTAGCAGGTATCTGCTGGGCTTGCTGTGCAAGATAGTGAAGTGTTAATGTATCTCGGGAGTTTTATTTCCTTTCTTTCACAGCAGAGGTTTGTGTTAGGGGAATAGTCTTACAGTCTCACTATCAAAGTGAGTACACTGTTCTTTTTATTCAGTGTAGCTTACTTGGCCAAACTTTTTGTTTGAGCAATTAATGTATTTCAAGTTCTGCTTACAATTGAATGTTGGCAACATTCAGTTTTTTCCAGTGAGCCTTCATTGTTTCTTAGCTTTAGCCAGACTGGAGAGGATTCATCTGATTGCATTCTTGGTT
Source organism: Tympanuchus pallidicinctus (assembly GCF_026119805.1). Taxonomy (NCBI): domain Eukaryota; kingdom Metazoa; phylum Chordata; class Aves; order Galliformes; family Phasianidae; genus Tympanuchus; species Tympanuchus pallidicinctus. The sequence continues at coordinate 2,592,457 of NW_026294813.1, read as the reverse complement.
TTTTAGGGTTTTTTGTTTGTTTGTTTGTTTATTTTTGTATTTTTGCTTAGTCTTTACAATGAGAAATTTCTATTTGTTTAGAATTAAACCAAGATCCTTACTTATATTGTAAGAATGAAAGAGTCATCCTGTAGAAAACCTGGGGAAAGCAACAATAAGACAGATCTAAGAGAAAAAAAAAGCTTGGAAAGTGCTGGAACTTTAAGAAGCTGGGTTTTAAAAATGATTTTTTAGCCATTGTGGTTAGTGTCTGTTGTTGCAGAGTGGCAGACAGTCTTTGTCCTAGTACAGAAAATCAACAAGACAGCAGTCCAGGCTTCTGTTCAGTAGCTGTGGCTGTTGGGACACATCACACGATGCGGACGCACTGCGCAGAGATGTCTAAATTCAACTCTACATCTGCTGTTGATGTCCTGAAGAGCCGTTAAAGTTCTTTCTGTTAGAAGTTTACTGATCCCTCTGAAATGTAATTTTTAAATACACAAGCAACTCCCTCATGCAGCTGTTAATTGCCTGCCTTTTATGCTGCATCCTCTGTCAGTTTCAGGTTCCTGGTAGCAGTAAGCTACATACCTTGCTGTGTGGCTGCACATGCTTCACCTATTGGTGAGCCTACCTCCGGTAATTCTTTGTCAAAACTGTAAGAGTCAATTAAGTGGACTCCAAAGTGGGTTCACTTGAATTGGTTACACGTTTCAGTGTGCATGTCTTAGAAAGTAGGAAACTTGAGTGGCATTGATGTGGTTAGTTACTGGACATGACCCAGTCACTAGCTGGAGCTGCTGTGTTCCGAGTATAAATGTTCTGCTAGCTGATTTAGGTTGAGCATGTTTAGTGACACTTACTGAGTGGCACGCTAAATTAATAATGGAGTAAAACTGTTCCACGAGTTGTGTAGTTCTTCTGTGTGTGTTGGCAAACCAATAGGCTGTACAATGTTACATCAACATATAGAATGAGGCAGACTTGTTGAAGGGAGCACTGCTATAGCACCAAGGTAGATGTATATATGCCTCACTGTATTTCTCAAACAGAGAAAAACAGTGTTAACTTTGATTCAGGTGTATCACAGTCAGTGATAGCTTATGGATTTTCCCTTGGGAACCCTTCAGGTGATCTCACCTCTGAATCTTTGCAAATTCAATAACTGCCATAACTGTGAAGCTTTAAAGCCTCCCATTAACACACAGCATTAAATAATCCTGTGAAAGCATAATATGTGTCGTGTATCAGGCTCTTAAATTTCATCTGATATGTCTATTGCATTACACTGTGCTTGGTTACCTTACTTAATTTTTAATGGGACTTTAGTTTTCTCTTTCTTTGTAGCAATGCATATTCTGTATATTGTTAATATTTTTGTTTTCATATGCTATTGGTGTGCTAGCTAGATCTGCTGCAATATAATCTTCCACCTGAATTAAGCAGGGATACAAAAAAATATCCTAGTGCAACCTTAAATCTCATGGCAGGTCACTTCTGTGATTTTATTTGAAATGCTTAAATTGAATAGTAGCAAACTAGAAAACTCCTTGGCATGCTTCCCAGTAAATATAAAAGTACCTCAGAAATACTGTAAACTGGAACAACTCCCAGATTGATCTACCCAATAGAAGGACTTCAGAACTACCAGCTGTGCATTGCTAGTGTTCCTGCCACTGATAGATAAGTACAAAAATATTGAGGTTAAGCCAGAATAAATATATCAGTTTTTTCTTCCTTTCTGTTGGTTAGCAATGCTCTTCACTAAATAATTATTTAGGAGTAAGGAAAACCGTCATGCTCTATTGTTGCTGAGAGATTATAATTATTATTGTAAGTAGAATCTGTTATTCCCATGAAATGCTGGCATGTTCAGTTTGGTGATTAGAAAGTAAAATCTGCTGCAGTTTCCTTCTCCCACCCATTCTTTTTTTTCTGCATATGCGGTAATTATGTAGATATTCCAGCATGTAATAGCCTGCTTTTGATCCCTATCATTTGGCTTTAGCCTAGGTTTAAAATTATGCGTTAATGAAAAACTGTTAAAAGGTTACCCACTGGTGATTTTTCTTTTTTTTCTTACGAAAACGTTGAAGGTGATGTCACACAGGGCGCCGATTGCTGGCAGGAAAGTGATTCTTCTGTCCATCAGCTTACGGCCTGTATTAACCGTGGGTTTAAAACATAATTATTAATACCAAATAAATCAAAGATACATATGGCATCTTACAAGCATCTTAGTAGTTTGTGTGTAATATAATGTTAGATCTAGGTAGTCGCTGGTACATTTAAATGTGTTTATTTGATTACTGAAGAAATACTGCTCCTAAATGATGTTTAATTTGTTGAAACATAGTAATGTAAAGTGTTGCATATTAAAATACTTCATATTGCTAATGTGTAGACCTCATGATTGTTGGATATAAAAATTATTGTATCGGAGAGTTTGAAAAATATTTTTTCTTTCATGGGGGTAAGTTTGATTTCTTGTGTGTGTCAGTGGGGGAATGCGTCAGTCTGAAAACTTCTTCTCTGTCTGATAGAATTTTATTTTTTTTTCCAGTGAACTTGCTTGACTGTAAGCTTAACCTGCTGTAGCATAGGAGCGCAAATATTAGCAGTATCAGAGGATTTTTTAATCTTTCTTTCATACATACATCTAGGCAGACTAAATACATGGGTGTTTAGACATCTGTGTACATAAATACTCAAGCAATAGCTTTAAAATAATGGCTGTTCAGAACTTGAGTATTAACATTATAAGGTCAGTTCCTCAGTTGGAAAAAACTTGCTCCCTTGTGCTTTGTTCAAAGATGCATCATGACAAACAGGAAAGAAGCTATTTCATCTACAAGGGGATGTGATATGGCTATTTGTAATGGCCATCAATTAGTAGTATAGATTTTGAAAGTACCTCAAGTACAGCCGTTTCTGATTTTGTTTCTGGAAAATGTAACTTGTCTTCTAAAATTGAGTAGGATTCTGGGCTCTATTCCACCACTGGAAAAAGCAGTCTGTTTATTTGATTTTTAATAGCATGACTTATTGAAAATAGTATTTACATTGTGAAATATGCCTGTATTACTCTTAAGAAATAGAGAAGATTCCTTAAAAGAAGTTGTCCTTTTATTTCCAAGGAAGTGATACAGATATGAATTTTATCGTGAACTTGAATTGAGAAGGCTAATAAATTCAAAGTCAGTTTGTTTGAATGCTGGTACTTGTTATTTGTGCTTGTTTAAGTAGCACTCTAGATGTTTATAACTGAAACAGTAATGGAAGAGGAACTTTTCTTTTTCTCCAGCTGTTTCCCTTAATGCCTTTTGGAATAGCGTATAGTCTCCCCTTTCTAGAATGCTGGGCCCCTGTCATCCTTTATGGGATCTGGCATGGGCTCATGAACAGAACTGCTCATGAATCTCAGGAGACTTGCACGTGTGGGACAAGTTGCAGTGTTGGATCCTTTGCTTTTCTTACACACCTGGGAAAGTGGAGTTATTGTATAATAAAATTCATATTAAAGCTGCCTGTCAGAGATGAGTTTTCTATGAAAAATCTTTCCTTTGTTTCTGGAATACATTTAAATGTGATGTTTTAATATATCAGATTTAACTCCTAAGATTGCTATGAGGAAGATGGAGACAGTGGTTTGAAGGAGTTGACCTTCTTCTTGATAAAATGTGAATGTAACAAATCAGGTTATAATTAAAATCTTTAAAAATCTTAAAATCTTTTAAGAAGCTTTTTAGGTTCTCTTTGAGAAGCAAAAAAAAGTGATATTATCACTTGATGAGCTGCTGAAATCTTCTGGAAAGGTATTCCTACATTAAAGAAATGGATATAAACATTTTTGGGAGCATGAAGAAGGTGGCTTTAAGAACAGCTTATTGTATAAGTCATTACTTACACCTCTGACATCTCTCCCACCTGCCCCCCAGACTGTACTGGAACACATGTGCATGTTGGCTGGCTCTGATGGGTGGGATGCACAGAGGTGTCTGTAACTGAGTGGCAGATCCTTCTTCCAGCCAGGAGGTGGGGAAGCTCTTGGGAAATGTCCCAGAGTTGGTACTGAAGTGGAAACAAGAAGTGTCTTGCTCTCCGTGTTGTCTGACAGTGAGGGGAGGTGACTCTAAAGGGATTTTCTTGGCGAGTGTATGGGACGAGAGAACTGAAAATGTTGGAGGACTTCTACAGGGGTTGTAGTGCTGCATTCAGTTAGGAAATGCAAAATTGCGGGAAGTAGAGCTTCCTTAGTTCCTCTGTTAAAGGAATTATTTGCCACAATGTGTCTAATTCATAATTATATATATCTTAATGTCAGTGAGCCTGGGAATCTCAAAATGATGTTATGCTTCAGCCATGGTCATTTCCTGTTGTTTTATATTTCTACCAACAGCTGCCTCGGTATTTAACATAATTTGTTGTCAAGACAGTTTTCGTAATGTAAATCAACACACAGCTTTTATATTCCCTTTTATGGAAATAAGAATAAGAAGGCATGAATGTTAACTCATTCATCTGACAGTGCCGTTTACTGATAAGTCGTAATTAGCTAATGTCCTTTGTGATAATACTGTTAACCTTCACAAAGTGAGCTGATAATAAGTGGATTGTGTGCATTTGTTGCACAGGTTAGCTTTTCCAGTGAGTCTACGCTTCCTAGCTTCTTCTTACGCATGGGTATGTCAAGGGAATTTACTGAAGAGCTGTAAGAGTATGAGTGAAGGCAGTCAGACAAGTCCAGTATGCTCTATTCGTTTTGTCTACAAACAGCCTACGCAAAAAGATGATTATGTCGGTTCCCTGTACAATCAAGTTTTACCAGATTATCTTCTTTTTATTTCCCCGACAAGATGGACAGGAAAAGTATGTAACATGTTTTGTAAGTAAGCTCGTTGGTTTTTTTTCTTTTTTTTTCTCCCCTTCTTTTTTGTTACCCGAGGCTTGATGATTTGGCTTCTTCCCATGTCTTTCTGTCATGTTTTGATGATTGAACTATCTTCTTTGTAGGCGTCTGTTCCCCACCTGTGGCCTATGAGTAATGAGAGAACATGAGCTCTATTGAGAAATAAAGTTGGTCTCTGTTGGTTTTTTTTTCCCCTTTTTGTTTGATTGTCTCACATGTTCTGTTCTGTCTTGCCAAGTATCAAGATATTGATACTTGATACTTGTATTAAGCATTGTACTTAATATACTTGTATTATATTACCATCATTTGCAAGTTTTTGATTGATGGATTAAACCTTCAAAACCAAAAATGAACCTTCTTCCTGTTTTGTTTTTTTTCCCCAAGTTAAAAAATGAAATTTGTTTGCTTTTTCTTACTTGCATTCTCCAAACTTTACAGTAGCAAATTACCTTTTTTTGTCTGTCTTTTGGTCTGTCTTTCCTTTCCTATAAGGGAATGCTTTAAAGGAAATTCGGAACATACTGGACTATATGAATACACAAGGTTATTTTATTAAATATGCAAATTGTTTGTGTGGTCAGACTTAAGCATTCAATATTATCTATAAATTAATACCTTTTAACCATCATGTGTTTCCTTCTTCTGATTCATAAATTAAAAGGCAAGGAGAAACCTGTAGGATCACCTACTCTGGCATTCTACAGGAAAAACAACAATGGAGTAATAGTAATCTGGTCTTACCAGTCAATGTATTGCATTTATTTAATCACTGACAAATTTGAGAGAATGGACAATCGGAAGACCAGGATCCAGGAGCTAGAACTTTAGTAGTAGTAGGCATACCTTGTGCATGGGGAAGTCCATGCAAGAACCTAATGAAATAAAGTACTGCTGAAAGTAGTTTTAGTGTAATGGTAATGTATGCATTTAAAATATTAAAATGCCTGTAAGGTTTTAGATGATCTTGGAGTTGCATTTTAATAATTATTTTTTGACATATTACTGGAAAAACTGCTCAAACATTCATATGTAACAAGAGAAAAAAATCTACCAATGTAATTGCTCTGTTTTGTGGAAGAGCTCATATGAAAAATCACAGTGATAATTGGAGGCATCTTTTTCATTCTGATTATCATATACACAAGTTGGGGGTTTACAGGAAACCCGGTGAAGGACTTTTTATAAAGGCATGTAGCAACAGAATAGGGGAAATGGTTTTAAGCTGGAAGAGGGTACATTTAGACTAGATATTAGGAAGAAATTCTTTACTGAGACGGTGCTGAGACACTGGGACAGGTTGCCCAGTGAGACTGTGGATGCCCCCTCCTTGGAAGCATTCAAGGCCAGGCTGGATGGGGCTTTGAGCAACCTGGTCTAGAGGGAGGTGTCCTTGCCTATAGCAGGGGGTTGGAACTAGCTGTCCTTAGAGGTCCCTTCCAACTCAAACCATTCTATGATTTAGGCATCTCAACAGAACAGTTTGTATGTTTTAAGATAATTTTCTTTCTCTGCTGACTTGTATTCTTACAAAACCATTTTTCAGAAAGATACCAAGGTGCCTATAAACCACAAGTGGGTGAGTTAACTTGCCACTAGACTATAGCCAACCTGTACTCAAAGGCCACAGACACTATCAACAGAATTGTCCAGGATAGGTAAAGACAAATGTAGGAGTCCTTCTTCAAACACAGCGGAAGTGAAACATAGTTAATAGATTAAACTTAATTGAAAATATAGTTCTTTTTATAGTGAGATAAATGGGAGAAATGTGGTGATCTTTTTTTTTTTTGTAGTAAGTGTACAGTATAATGTGCTTGGTTTTTTTTAGCCATTTATTTTTTAATGCCTATTACTCTAAGAAATCAGTGCAAACTGATCCACTGACTTTTGCATTTATTAGGTAATGTATTTTGTCCTGTGTCGAAAATGAGGGCAACTGTTCCCTCAAAAATTTTGCACAACAAAAGCAATTTATGCACAACGCGAATTTTCTCTTGACTTTATGAGAGAATTGAAATATTTTTCTTTTCTTGAACCTGCTGGTAATGGTATTCACAGGGCATAAAACCTTGTTTTCTGAACAAAAGCAAAGACTGGAGAAGTGATGGTTTTGTCTTTTCTTTGCATCATTCCTTATGGCAAACTTATGCTGTGATGCAGATAGAAACCTTAAATTAGGTGATGGGTAATGGGCTGGATGAGTAGCAAAGTGATTACTCTTCCTGATGGCCAAGAATTGTAGCACACCCTCTTTCAGTCACCTTACTTCATCCACACCCTCTTCTAACCTGTTTGTCTCATGTACATGTCATGCCTAGGTTTTTGGACCGTGTAGGCTTTTCCCAGCAGAGGCTGTCATCTGCTGTGTATGATGTCTAGAATAGTGAGGACTTGGAATAGTGTTCTGTATATAAAGAGTATTAGAGCTTCTCAGAGTTATGTTGTTTTACACACTGCACTGTTATTTTTTTATTGAGAGTAGATGTGGTGTTCTCTCATTTATGAACATGTCTTAATACAAAACTGTTTTTCTGTAGAAATCTTGGGGAAAAAAAGCATTCTAGTTTTGCCCTGTTTCTGACTCCCTCTCTTAGACAGAAGGCCTGTTGTGTGAATAACAAAAAAATTGGTTCTAGGTAAAGTCTAGAGAAATAATACCTACAATTAGGACATTTCTCACTTACTCCAAAGGTTTCTTTTTACAAAAAGCACTGTTGTATCCACCTATAGTGTTCTGTTTGTCTTTTTTTTGGTGGGGTGGGTAGGAATACACATTTGTACAGATGTTTATGTGAGTGCTTGTTATTTTCTGGTTTCTAGAATAAAAAGAAGTATATAGAAAACAAACTAAAGGCTTCTTTTTTTTCCCACATACTTCCTATGTTTTAATACTGGAATATCAAATGCACTTCATTGTTAATGTATTTAGTGATTACTGAGATTTCAAGCAAATATGTAATATATACTGAATTTCAGTTGATGTCTTTGAAAGAGGATAGAATGCACTTTGCTATTACACTGAAAGACAATATTTTTGCTTAACGTTTATTAGATTTTTTCCCCTACTGTTCTCCCAACAGACAGAATTTATAAAATGACATTATTGAACCATACTGTCACTGAACTCCAGTAATGAAACTCGCTAGCCCAAATGGCAGGTTGGAGAGCTGACATTATGGCAGCACGGGATGCAGGGAGCATCACTCACAGCATGCACTCCCAGGATCTTAAGCACACAGATCTTTTACGTTTAAACGTGAGAACACTCCTACAATTTCCACAAAGTGCGTGCCTATTCCTAGAATTGCTATGCATATTAAAACCTAACACTGCACATGTGCTGTGTTTATATAGGATTCTTGCAAGGAGGTCTTTGGTGGTCATGAGGTTCTGTGGAAAAGTATTATCCAGGCAAAGTTCGTGTGTGTTACATGGGCCAGGTCCCACATATGGTCAGGAACTTATATACAAAAAACAGTGCTGTTGAATAAGTTTCTACTTAGCACTTTAGCCTGTATTACAGTTGTCACAGTGTGCAGTGTGCCTCCTCAAGGGCTGTGGAATGCTGAGACTCTGTTTTTAGGCTCCGGATGTCCTGTTTATCTTGGAAAAAAGCAACCTTCCCTAGACAGAATGTCAGTTTATTGAAGATTTTGAATTAATTGCTGAAAGCTCTGAGTTTATTGTGCGAGGTATCAGTTCCTCTCTTTGGAAGTAGTTAGTTCTTCTAACTGTATTGATATTTTTTCAATATATGTTGTATCAGGAAATTCAGACTTTGAGTCTGCGTGGTGCCTATGTGCCACCTGTTTGCCTCAACAAAATCAACAAACTTTTGTGCTTCTGTTCCCATACGTAATGGTGATAGCCTTCCAAAGAGACTATCAGTATAATTTACCTACTTTTTACACTTGACCAGTGATTTGATAAGAATTTCATTTGTTAAATGTATCGATACGTATTTATCTGGTTTTACTCAAAATATCCTCGTTACACTTTGTTGTCTTTGGTCATAAGTTGTCTTTAGTGGTAAAATCATGTACATATATGCATAGTAATTACAGACCTATTTTTGTTAGGCTGGATAGTTTTCAGAAGCCCAAATCTATCACTAGGTATGTTGGTTTCAATTTAAGTATTGGTACAGAAAAGAGGAGAGTAATCAAGTGAACTTAACAGCAGTGTTCTGTTGAAATGATTAACATTTTCCTTCAGTTAGCTTGTTGAGATCTTGAAAAGCAGCCCAGTAAATCATGCTCAGTTGACCTGCGGTTCTGAGTATTGGATTGTTATTTTCAAAAGCGCGTATTTAACTAACCTTACTCCTAAAAATTGCAGTAATCTCTAATGATCTCACGTGGCTGGCAGCGCAGACTCATCCGAAAAGCAGCACTGTGCCCTGCAGCACCGCAGTGGGGTGTGTGTTTAGCACTGACTCACAAGAGATGATCATTTCCTGCAGCAGCTAGTTAGCCTAATGCTGTGTAGCCTGAGAAGTGGCAGAATCACAGCACGAGGTGATATGGCTACAGGCATTTGAAGTATTGAAGCTAGACTTGTAAAGGATATGACGTGTAGTTTTCTATCACATTACAGATTATTCTCAGTTCCACCTCTCGTGAATGACATGTTACTACTTTTTTACATTGATGAAGTATGCTGTGAGACATCAGTGAATGTGAAAACCAGAAATTGTCTCTTTGGATAGAGCAATTAAATTAACTTTTGTAAAATCTTTTGTAAATAGCGTAGTCAGAATCTAAAAGTAGAATATTATGTTCTGAAGTTACTATGTGAGATTGTTTTCAGATCTCTGTTCTACGGATACTCCATCAAGCCTGTGGATTATCAGTAATGTTAATATTCAATCCAGCTTTGGTCTTAGAGAAGTTCATGAGAGCATAGGAGATTTTTGCAGGATGATACTGGTTCTGGTTCCCTATGTTTAAAGATGTGCGACTATTATTCTTGTTCAAGTTTATAGAAAGAAGAAGAAGAAAAATTAAAGGAAATTATGATTTATTTTTTTTTTCTGTAAGAAGAATATGAAATAAAGAATCTGTATGAATTTATAAGCTGTCAGCTGTTCCCACAGTCACCTGAAATCTAATGAAATGCTTTGGAAGCATGAGATTATCAGGTTGCATTCTTATTACACCAAATTGCAGGAGGAAGTATGTGTTGATGAATGCCAGTTCACCAACAAGTGTATTTCGGTTTCTGTGGCTTTTTTTTTTTTTTTTTTTGTATGTGTGTTATTTCTCTGTTTTAACTGATCACTTCCAAAAATTCAGTTGTTGATAATTTCCTATATCAGCTAAATTGGTTGTAGTCCTAATGAGACAGAAGATTGTACACACTAATAAAGACTAGTTAGAGCTCTCTAGTCAATTCAAGCTAGTTTGAGAAAACTGTCACTTTTTGATTAGTCACACACCTGTATGTACATCAGATTTTGTGTGTTACCATTACCAGCACAAACTGTCTCTAGATTTTGAAAGCCTGAAGAACATTCTAGTTTAATGTTTAGTTACACATTTGTAGATTGGAACTGATTAAAAAGTGTATGATTATATTAACACTAGTTTATGTTAATGATTTATCACTTAATTTATACCTACAAAAGCAAAAACTGTTTGAGTAGTGGTAATTTTTGCAGTTGTCATTTAAGGAAAAGAAAATCCTAGTGAATGTGTGTCCTCTTTTATATTCAAAACATTTGAGGAAGTGGGTTTCACTGACATTCTTTTGTCTTTCAGATTTATGTGCTCAGGTTTGGCTTTTGAGCTCGCTGTCTGTTGAAGGTGATTGTAAAGATTATTTGGAAAGCTGAGTGAGGACTTGTATTAGTAGGAAGTCTAACCTTAAACGGATCAAATGACTGGACTAAGTTAGTAGGTTGGGGCATTTGTTTTGCAAAATCCAGAAAATGAAGGACAAATGCTCAAACTCATGAAGTAGTCCCACTTGAGTATGCCTTTATGCCATCAAAAGGAGATAAGTAGAAATTATGCCAAAGCAAGATTTTGGTAGAACAGAACAGTTATGTGTTAAAGCTACTGAATTCAACTTGAACTCTACATTCAGCTTTCAGTTCTTTTCATCTGAGCTGCTTGAAATGACTTGGAATGTGCAAGATGTCTTTCTGTGCTGGAATCACAGACATGAATCTTAGGGATCTTGGAACCTCATGGCAGCACATATTACAGAAATACATAGATGAATGTATCTACCATGTTAATTGCTAGAGTTGATTGCTAAGATTGTAGTATGTCTTGATAATGAATTGGCAGAACATAAGTGATGTGACTGACATAGTGAACACATTGCTGAGGAAAGGAGGAGATGTGTTCTTGCTGTAGATGCCGGCATTTGTTGTAGTGGCAAATTGAGTATTTCTTAGCTCTAAACCCAGTACTAGTCATAGGCATAAATTCTAGTTCTGGGTGAATGGAAGCAAAAAATCATGTTTTTCCTATTTTTTCTTCTAAGTACATTTCTTTTCATTCTGAGATAACAGTTGAGCGCTTGCAGATTTGTTTTCTGTAATTCAGAGCTCATAAGCAGTAAATGCTGTTTGTAAGAGTTCCAGCTATTCATGTTGCTCATTTTTGACACAGATTCCTTCTCAGTTTTATTCATTCCACCATCATTTTTCTTCTGTCCTGTACATTGTTACTCCAAAACAGAATTTTAGCTGAAGTCAAAAGTTAAATAGTTGTCCTTGTAGGATAACAGAGCTTTAAGATCTCTGCAGTACTAGAGTTCTTGCAAAGATGGATGTCTGAAGAAAAAGGACCTTGTATTGAATTGCACCATTCATCCACACTGTTAGTTCAAACCAGCGCTCATTTTTGTTTGAATTTCATTGACTGCTCTATAGATTTTAGTGCATGCTTCTCTGATGTTTATAGGTCAAAGTTAGATTTTTACTGTGGTCAGATGTTTACAGTTCATATTATGTCCTTATTTTGCCAATGTGTAAATCCCAAACAGGGATTTACACATAAAATTCCAAGAAAATCCTCAAACAAACACCAATGTAGAAATGATCAATCCTAGAGTTCCTGCCCTAAATGCCAAAAATTGGGGAATTTTCCAGTTGCTACATGAATCTAGAAGTTAGGACTCTGAGCGTAGCTGTAAGTACAGCATCGTACCGTTACAAATGGCAATGTTTTCACCTAGTTTTCTTCTTTAAATTACCTACTCTGCTCGTATTGGAATAGATTAGTTGAAAGTTGAGTTTTAGTACAGACGTGTCATCCCTTGCTCATGCGACAGGCAGTATTTTCTGTTATTGTGTCACGTAGGTAAGCTTTCAAAGCTATAGACAGTAAGTTAACCAATGTATTCAAAATTAAAATGTTAAATGTAATTATTACTGCTTGCTCTTTCCTCTCTGCTTTTGGATGTTGCTTTTCCAGTTCTTTTATGTGATACTTCATTCCTGACACACCAAGATGAATTAAATGAATCTGCATTGTGAAATGGTTCCTCCTCAGATACTTGCTCATAGCTATTTGCATACTATAAATCATATCCTTGCACTCTTTTTTTTTTCGTTTTTCTTTTCTTCTTTTTGGCACATTGAATCATTGGCATTTGCTTTCATGAATTGTCTGTGACCTACTTCTTCTGTTTACAGACAATCAGTATATTACTTTGTAGCGAAATGAACCTTTCCTGGTAGGGATATTTTTATCCAGGGCAAAGCATATGGAGATTTTTTTCTCATGAATCGCTTCTGTACTCTGTATTTAAGAGGCATTTAGTCTTTTTCACTGTATTCTTGTGGGATTCTGTATCTGCTGTCTATAACCTAGAATTATATTAAGGATAAACATTAAGTTTCACTTTTCTCTTTACCTCGCTTCTGTGTTCTTGGATTTTTGTGGGAAGATAGGATGTTACATTAGCCATTGAAGGAATAAAGGAATGTTACTATAAACAAGGCACTTTTCTGTAAGTTATGCATAGAAATAAATCTTGGTAAAGGCAACATAGAGATGGATTTTACAGACCACGTCCATTCTCAGAGATACATTTCACTCTTCTACCTGGAGACTGTACTACTCAATGATCATTTGTTTAAAAGCAGTGCATTTTGCTTTTATTTTTGTTTTGTTGTGCTTTTCCCATAAAAATGATACTCATTTTCCAGTTTCAGTCAGTAGATTTTCACAAATAATTTAATGTCCAATAGTGTTATTCTTAAGTTAGATCACCAGTTATGGGAAGTATATATCATTGCACAGAAGAAAATTTTTGGTCTCCCTAAATTATGCATAATTTGTTTTCAGAGCCTAGAAGAGCTTGTCTGGAGATTACAATCCAGCACTCTTTATGTTTTCATCTCCAGAAATCCTATTTTACATACAAGATTCTAAAATATTACCAATTATGATTTTTGAGTTTTATATACGTGGGTCATTAAAGAAACATAGCATGTCAGGGGGAAGAAAAGCACTTGATGGAGGAATGTGAGCACTATAACAGTACTTATTTGGAGTGTCCCAGATAATTTGTTTCTGACATCACTGAGTAATGCAGTCACTTGAAACTTACGCCATTGAAACTTCTGTTTAATGCTGCACTATACTATTTTTAATAGCATAAATGTGCATGTCTGCTAAGAGCCAGGTCTGTGGCAGCAAACTTACATATGTAAATCACTCAATCATTCTTGGCTTGTATGGTGCTTGGTGATTAAGTGTTACCAAAAAAATAAAAAAAGCTGGTTGCATGTCATAAACCCTTTGCTGTCATCCCTGCTGATGAGTATGCCTGGAGATGTTTGAATTGCTTCACTGGAAATTATTCAGATGTTCCCAGTACGTCACAGTGACTTTGCAGCAAAGCAGTGTCATCTGCGTGTGTAATAGTCTGCCTTCCTGAAATAGGTGTGCTGCTGCATGAGGCTATTGTTGCTCTCAGACTCAGTATACATGCTGGGCTTTTATATGAGGGTAATCATTTGAGTTATATCTGCCCAGTTAATTAGGCTGAAGTAGCTGTGTTCGTATGCAATTACGGTTGAAAAAGAGAGTTTACGTTCTCATGGCTTGGTCTATTTTCCATCTGGGAAAATCTAAACCAGTAAAAGACTTCTATACTGATATGACTATGTCGATGGAATAGATTCACATAGCTGTATCAGTACAGATACGTAGCTCACTCTTATAGATACTACACGTCTAGTAAAAATGTGTTCAAAAGAAGTGATTGATGTAGTTTCTGTGATTTTGTAAATAGTGTCAGCTGTGTGTTAGTATCCTGGAGGGCATTTCAGTGTGTTTCTGTCAAGTTTCTCATGAAGCTTTCTTAAGCAAAAAAATCTTAATTAACAATGATGTTGGTTACATTATGTCAGTTTTCATCTGGAAAAAAGAAAGCCCATGCATAGAGTTCTACAAATTAGTTATTTCCTGTTCTGCTATTAAAAGGACTTGACTGTGTTTGGAAAACTCTGGAGGGAAAAATGTAGCTCATTACAGCTCCGTATAACTGACAGGCAGTGCCACGTTGCTGGCTGCACGTATGTTCATGGTGATGAACATGGATTGTTTGGTCACTTAACATGTCAGCATGAGTTTGCAGACAACCAGTTCCTACTGAACAAACAGCCTCTTCAGGAAAGCCACCGTAGCTGGCATTAATTGATGTCCTCTTTGGCAGGCTGAACAGACACCGGCAGCTGAATGGGCACAAGGAAAGGATTTTTTTTTTTCCCTAGGAAAATAATGCTTCTGATTGCTTAATTATGATTTAATTGCAAAACTTTGGCTCAGCTGATGGTGGGAGGAAAGGAGAACGCTGCTCCTGATGAAGAGAGAGACTCTTTTGTCTGCAGACTGCACTTTGGCAGCGCTCTGTCTGTGTGCACACTCAAGTGGGGCACTGACAGTGCGGCTGCAGGTCTCCTGGGAGCAGCTGCAAATGTCAGGTTGAATGCCTCGCAGTCAAGCATTTGTATTCAGGATCCTAACTAGTGAAGGGCCCACATTTTGTCCTAAATAATGATTTTAAAAAAAATTATTTTTGTGAATTCCTTAATTCCAGTATATTAACTGTTTGCTTAAGCACTGTTGAATTTCTAATTCCAAGCGAAAAACAGTACAAATGGAACTTTAGTTATATAGTTGTGTTTTGGTTTTGTGTTTGGGGTTCAGCAGGCCCAGCACTGCCAGAGGGAGAGGGGAGGGGTTGTCCCGCTTTGCTTTGCACAGTGCAGCCTCAGCTCCAGCACTGGGTGCGGGTTGGGTACCACAGTGTAAGAGCATAAAGCTATCTGTCCATGGAGGGCTACAAAGATGGCGAATGGTTTGAAGGGCAAGATGTCCAAGGAATGAATGGCTGAGGCCCCTGGGTGTGCGCAGTGCAGAGCAGAGGAGCTGAGGGGAGGCCTGAAGGCAGCTGCAGCTCCTCATGTGGAGCGGAGGGCAGCACTGAGCTTTGCTCTGTGTGACAGGGCCTGAGGGAACGGCGTGGAGCTGTGCCAGGGGAGGGCAGCTGGGGGCTGGGGACAGGGTGTGCAACACACTGAGGTTGGGCACTGGAACAGGGTGCCAGCAGTGGTCATGGTACCAAGCTGCTAGAGCTCAGGAAGTGTTTGGACAATGCCCTCAGACACAGGATTTGAATTTTGGGTGGTACTGCATGGAGCCAGGGGTTGGACTCATTGGTGACTCCTGTGGGTCTCTTCCCACTTGGGATATTTTGACTGTATACTCTTTTTAAAAAGCTCAGCTCTAAAATGAATGAGTCTATTTTCTTGTTGCTTGCATGAATTAGTTTGAAGAAAGAGTGAAAACTTATACCTTGAACTTAAAAATTAGATTTTAAATGTATGTATTTTTTACACTCTCAGAGTCATAAGAGAAAAGAAGGAAGGGGTAAGGAAACTACTGACAGTGACATGAAAAAGCTGAGGCTCACTTCCCTTATTTTGCAGATGCTCAATAGGCAACTAATTCACACTGCAATGCTTCTGAATTTGTGGGTTTCTGCCCTCCCTTCTGGTTCTCATCAGGTTAAATAATGTGAGTGATCAGGGCTGTCTTTACTGGAGGAATGTGTCTGAATACTAATATCCTTGAAAGATTTTGCCTTGCTCACTGCATGTTGTGACAAAAGGAAGTTTTTCAGAATCTGCTGCTAGGTTTAATGTTAAAAATTACATCTTCATCTTTTAGGCGTAAAGCAGGGATCCTCCTCTGAGTAACACGGTTTGAGGCAAGCAGTAGTTAAACAATTCACACAAGCTTGTATGTAAGATAAAAATGTGAGGTTGGGATATTTGTAAGAAAAGACAAAGGAATTTTTTTTTTCCTGAGTTCATTTACAGACTTGTGTTTTTACAGCATGTCATTTCTTCCAGCTTTTGGTCCTATAAAGCTGTATCTGTTTAATGCTGGTTGTACAGTGCTGTGAAAAAGTTCCACAGAAACACTGAATAATTAAATGAAGTTAATGCAACTTTTTTTTTTTTTTTTAATGGATTTTGTTTTCTTTTAATTTATCTGTAACTCCACTACTTTCTTTGCCTACTCTTCTTATTGACCTTCTGCCTAAAGGTTAAAATTGTATGTATGTGCACACATATTTGGTTTGCCTTCTGGGTGCAGTTGTTTACAGATGAGTTGTAATTTTTATCTTTTTTAGCGTGAATGAGCTGAAGTCAAACCTACCAGTTCCAGGAGAATTGTGATGATTTAGCTAAGGTTAAATCTACAGATTTCAGAAAACCGTGACACCACAAGAGGCAGAAGTCTCACAGTGATAAACATAAGGAATGAGCTAGTGATAGTTGAAGTATTGTGATTTATGAAATTCTAATTTTAAAATAGAAAAATGAGCACTTAGTTTGCCAGAGGTTTTAATTACTTTGTAATCTCTTAATTCTTTCTAGCAAGGGAAGGTAAGTTATTTAGCAGTTATTTAGTTAAGCTTTTCAAAGTAGTGGATAATAGAGCACTTCATAAAGTGACAGTGTCTTATAGCTTTTTTGGTGCCCTGCTTGCTAGGAATTAGAAAATGTCAGGCTCTTGTTCCGAGTAGGTTTGATCTGTGAATGTAATTTTTCTTCATTTTTTTCTCTGGTATTGATTATCCAGTCTATCAAAGCCTTATCTAAAGGTTTAAAGAAAAAAACCATTTATTTAGCATACACTCTTCTGTAGTTTTGATAGGATGTGAGCTACCAAATCTAGCAATGGAGAACACTGAGTCCTATGTGGAGTATTCATTGATTAAAATAAAAAATGAATTCCTATTTAGTTATAGAAGAAAGAAGTCAGGTATAGGTTAGGGATTAAAACAGAAGGCTGTTATTGGCTTTGAAAGTGAAACCATACAAAAGCACATAGTTTACTACCCTTGAATTCTAGGATATTATTAATTTTATTGCAATTATATAAAATGATTTAAAAGAAAATCTCTAAAACAACTGTCCTAACAATTGTGGTATGGGGAAAATATTTCTAGGGCTTGTCTTTTAGTGGCTTTTCTCATGAGGGGAGTTTCTGGCTAGGGTGTAGAGCAGATACTTTCATGTGATAAACATGTTGAGCTCTGCTGTGTAGACTTTGGTTTAATAAAACTCTGATCCTTTTTTTATGAAGGTAGCATTAGCAATGTAAATTGTTTTGACATATGTTCAAATTGCAAGGAGGTTGAAAGTAAGGTAAAACAAAACTGTAGCAGGAAGTAGAGCAGACTAAGTCATTTCTTCTCCTTTCTCTTTCGTATCCCCAAATGAAAGCAGGTTGATCATTTCTGAGCTACTTCCTAGGCATCTGTTTTGTCACTGAGGCATCAGAGCTGTTAGGCTGTTTTTATGTGTAAACGTGTGATAATTTCAGGCAGTGGTAGACTTACCCTTAGAAACTACCACGTGTGCTCTTTCAGCCACAGGAAATGCTCAGAAAAGCCACTCTGCTATTTGGGGAATCTCTCAATGTTATGAGGAGGACTGTGTATCGCACCATCATAATACACCAATCCAATGAAATGAGGTGAATTAAGAGCAGTGATGCCCATAGGACTGCTGTTGGGAATGGCTGTCAGCAAGGAGAAAGCTGAGAAAGCCAAGAGGTGGCAGGTCTAAGTGGAAAACAGAGCAAGAAAGCTGTGTAGATTGCAGTATCTGGATAAGCAGGTCTTCTGTCAGCAGTCGGGAGGCACGCCCACTTTTTATCTTAATTCTGAACTGTGCTGGTCTCATTTTCAACCGGAGTTACAGAAAGCTTGGGGTTTGAGCTTAGCTCCCTTGTGGTGCTGCAACAGCCTGGGGACTTTGCTGTGGTTAGACTTTGAGTCTGGATGGATGCTATTCAAAGGAAAAATGGCTGGAACATGACCCGCTTTGTCTTTGTGGATCTTGTTTTTGTTTTTTGGCAGAGCCAAATTGGGTAAAAGTTGTGAGTTGGGCTAGTTGGCTAGGCTGTCTGTGGTGGGTGTGGAAAAGGCCTTGCTCATACCTTTACATCAGCTAGGGGTGGAACTTGTGGAAATCACACAGCTGGCCCCCTCCTGAGTCTGGACTGTGCATGTTGGGAGCAGCAGCAGCCAGAGGCACCAGCCAGCTCCCAGAGTGAGGATAGATCGAACAGCAAGCACCATCAGGGGTGGGCTGCATGAGACAGCACAGGGGACAGCAGGTCCAGAGTAATAAAGCAGAACTGATGCCAGTGGGGGTGGGGGTGGGGAGGGCAGTGCACAGCCCCCTAATGTAGTAACTGACCTTGCCTTATTTCTCCCAAGATATTAACAGCAGGCAAGGGGGGAGCACAGGCAACATCCTGTCCCCAAAGTAAGGTTTGAGGTGAGCACCACAACGTGGTGAGAAATATGGGCTGCATCATCTTATTAAGAGATATACCAAGGGCTTGTAGTCAAAATTCAAAATCTAGAATAACCTTTGTTAATGTGAAATTTCTTTGAATGGCCAAAAACATGGTGAGATTTGTGTCCTTAAAACCCCTGACCTGCTGTGGCTGTGATAGGCATGCACTCTAGTAAGTCATTTCCCGTCTGATGTAAATGATTTCTGGCAGAGCTATCTGCAAGCAAGTCAAGGCACTACCTCGTTTGGTTAGCATCTCAAATTTACTGATGCTTTGATCTTCACAGGTGTGAATATGACACGTTGTTGTTTTTAAGGGACTAGTAGTTAAGTGTTATAAACCTTCTTCTGTTCCTCTCAGTTGCTCTTTTTTTGCATGTAGGTTTTTCTCCCTTTTTTAATTTCCCAAATTTTGTTGTGGAAGTCATACTTACTGGTGAGTCAGGCAATCCCTGTAGACTTTTCCTCTGATTCTGATACTGCCTAGCTATTTGTCTTTTTTGTTTTGAAAGAGAAATATTTACATGTTGAGGAATTTGTTGAATGTCACAGTATGATAGCAGATGTGCTTTTCAGCTAATAATATGGTTTGTATCTCTTCCCAAAACACACATAAGATTAAAAAAAAAAAGAAGCAGCAGCAGAATTAATCATTCCCACAGATGTGTTCTCAGTAGCTTGTATGATACAAAGTTTCAGAAACTGCATATTGAGGATAAGGAAGCAGAATTGTGCAGGAGTCTCGTTTATAATCTTGGGTGTTGTGGTTTTTGCTGTTTTCCCATGCAGTGTTCATAACAAGTTTTATCTTGTGTGCAGCAGTTCTATGGATATTGTACAACTATGGGGGTTAGAAGTTGGCTTAAATACTCAGTCTTGTGTCAAATAAGGAAATGCTTGTCTCTAATCAGTTGAAGTGTATCAGGTTTTTTTTAGGAAGCAGCTGAATAGACAAATAGAACATTTTTGGTCTGTGGGGGAGATTTAGATTTCTTGAAATACCATTTTTCTTCTGTTTGAAGAGAAAAAAAGAAGCGTGATCAAAATTGCTAGGAGTAAAAATAAAAGCAAATGCTAATGCAAAATATGTTGAACACGGATGTAGCTACATTAGGCAAAGGCATAGTTATGTTTATTTGTGTTGCTGCAGTGCATTATGGAAATGTAGATTTCTCTCACAGCATCAGAGATCAGTCTTTGTGACCAAGTGCGACAAATCTTCCACAGGTCTGAACAGAAGAGACTTGGGAGATACTTTTTTCAGTTTCATGAATTACTTTGGCAGATTCTCCTCCACCAGTGCTGACCAATATGTCTTTGAATTCTTTGACAGTCTGTGCGGAGGGTGATCGTGCATCCAGCTGTTTTCATTTCAAGGTTAATCTTCAACATATTTTCTTCCTAGAAAAATGAGGAAGAGTCTGAGTTTTCCTTCTTTGTTATGTGGGGAAGATAAGAGTTTTGATGACGTGCAGGAAGCTGGTAGACATCAGTGACTGCGGAAAAGCACTTGTTAAGTGTCTAGTCTGGGTGTCCAGTTTCACCCAGGTAGCAGTCAGAGCTGAAACATTCACTACTGTATTGGAAAAAAATCAAGACATACTCTGCTAAGCTAGTACTGCTAGCGGCTGTGTATTTCAGTATTTCCTTGTGTTTGTTATGCTTTGAAAGCTGTCTTCAAAGTATAACTGTCTTCATTCAAGTTGACTAAAGCTTAAATACAACTTGAACCTTTCCGTCATAACAGTTAAACTTACCAGCAAATACCATGACAATTTCTTCAGCTCACTAAAATACAGAATAATTCCTTGCAATGTGTAGGATATTTAATAAGTAGTGTTTTTCAATGTGTGTCTATGTGTGTGTATATAAGATTCTAAAATAAAACTTCATGTATCTATATTTGTTTATATCTATGTCTATGTGTAAACATACATACATAGATATATCATATATAGAAAGTATATTTGCAAACATAGTCTATTAAAATATTTTGGAAAATAATACTATATTATGCTAAATGTATGTAAGTATGGATCATCGACATCCATTAAAAAAGTTCAGTGTTATTGATCTTGTGTTTTGCTCACCTTCAGATGTTTTCCACATTTGTCTAAGTGGTGGCACCTAACGGATTTTTTAATTCAGCCTTTAAGTTAAGAAATTTCTCTCAAAATTGGAAACTAGTGCTTCCTTGCTCTGCACTCTCCACTAGCTGTAGGGCAGAACAAGATAGCAGATTGCTCTGAGTACGGTTTGTGGGTTTTGCTTGCGTAACCCTAAATCCTCAGCATTCATGAATAAACAGTCTTGGTTGGTTTGCTCTCTTTTAAAAAGTGACCTAGGCATGAAACTTCTTTAACTGCACCCATGTTGCATTCTGTTTTCCTAAATCAGAAGATGCATCATCAACCTTAATGGTTCCTGTTGGCAAGGAAAGCACTGTATATGAAGGAAGGCTGAGTGAACTGGTCTGTTTAGCCTTGAGAAAAGATGACTAAGAAGGGACCTGATCCAGGTCTATAAATGTCTGAGGTGTGGGGGGCAGAATGGCAAGGCCAGACTTTTCTACAGTGTGTAGAGACAGGACAAGGGGAAACAGACATAAGCTGCAGCACAGGAAGTTCCGCACAAATGTACACAAGAACTTCTTTACAGTGAGGTGACGGAGCACTGGAACAGGCTGCCCAGGGAGGTGGTGGAGTCTCCTTCTCTGGAGATGTTCAAGACCTGCCTGGATGCCTACCTGTGCGACCTGCTGTAGGGAACCTGCTTTGGCAGGGGGTTGGACTCGACGATCTCTGGAGGTCCCTTCCAACCCCTACAGTTCTGTGATTCTGTGTGTATCGCACATGTCATCTCTTCATTACAGCTGTTGCATTCTTTTGAGTTAGTGCCCCACAGAACTTTGATGGATGATGGAGAGCTTGGAAATGCTCACCAGACTGCCCTTTAATGCAGAAGACTTTTTTTTCTGGAAAAGCAGAACACAAATCAAAAGCAGTGAATTCCTCATTATAGAGGTTTTATTTTATTTATTTATTTATTTTTAACTTAAAGCAGAGTGTCCTGTTGATTCTTCAGTGTTGCTGTTCATGAACTTAACTATGGAGTTAGCTTCAAAATAAGTTAAATGTAACTGAAATACAACTTACTCTGTTGTATAAGCAAAGTGGCGTCATCTGAAGTCTTGCTAGGGACAGCACATTCCTCCTAAGGTAGTTTTCAGCCGTACGGTTTTAACACCAGAAAGATGGCAACTGCTTGCTTATCCCTACATCCTTTATGCTAGTGCTGATCTTGCACTATGAGCCTGTCTTGTATCTGTGCAGTCAAGCTTCGTATTCTGGGTACAGCAATAGCTTATTTTATCTGCACTTACATTTGCAAATAAAACATTTATTTGCAGTCTTTCTTAAATAGGAGGTGTGCCCTTTTAATCTTTACTTTCACCGAAATGTATTATACTGATAACAAAATTAGGAAGCTGTGTTGCAAAGTGCTGTGCTCAGCATATACCATGAAAGGTGGTGAACTGTCATGATAGCTTGTAGTCCAAATCCATCCTCATTACATGTGTTAATTAAGATGTTGAAATGAGATCACCATAAATGATTAAAGCTATGAAAAACATGGCAAGAGGCAATCTCTATCAATATGTCCTTTTTAATGTATTTTTTTTTTTGTAGGGGTGGGGAGTGAAAGCAATTAACCTTTAGTGCCAGTAATTTGCTCACATATTAACCCTCTTTCTGAGGAAGAATCTTTCATTTTTATGTGTGCTTCTTACTGTTACTGCCATTTGTTGATCAGGAAATCAGAATTTAATATTTCAGTTCACAGAATCACAGAATAACCAAGGTTAGAAAAGGCCTTCAAGATCATCCAGTCCAACCATCCACCAATCACCAATAGTACTCACTAAACCATGTCCCTCAACACAAAATCCAAATGTTCACTTCTGGATGTGGTACCTGTCCCGAGTATGCAATTAGAAGAAGTTTCCCTTTCAGTCTTGCAGCATACTTAGTGTTTTCAGGAGCTTAGTGCAGCTGTATTTAGTGGCCATGCTAGTGCTTCATGCACTGCTGGTGGGGGTGTAGCTGTTCCCATCATTTCTGCCCAGAGAGCTTTTGCCTGAGGAAAAGTGGTAGCTGTTTAAGGAGCAAAGTAATACAGCCTCATGCAGCTGGATCCTGCCTTTCAGCAGCTGTAGTTAACCCTTACTTTCTGAGATTAACAGAATTCAGTGCAGAATACCTTTTACATAGTGTCCTGTTCTTGCTTTATCAGGCAGTGCTTCTCATGGGAAGCGTTCATCTGTTGTGGTTGGACTGACTCAGAAGTCAGAGCACTCGCTGCTCCTGATAGCAGAGAGTGAGGGAGGAATTCCCCAGCAGTGAAGTATTGTGAGTGGGCAGGAGTGTTGGTGGCAGAGAGCAGGAGTTTAGGCGATGGGATTTGGAAACCAAATAGTAAATTATAAATTGGATTCCATGATAAGGAACGGTGCCAGTAATCCAGAGCACAGCTGGTAGGATGTAAACTACTGCCAAACATAGTGGTTCAAGGTTTTTCAAGTTGTGAGGATCAGGTTCAAATCCAGGGAGGATCTTCCTGGGAAAGAAAACAAGAAAAGTGGAAAAAATGCAAACTTTCTGTTTCGATTTTGTGTACACCTCAATTGTAGTTAATATGTTTAACATGACTGGATCTTCTTGGAAAAGTTATTTTTTAACTCAGTGCTTTAGACCGTGTGTCGTATCTGCAGCCTAGCTTGCTGGTCTTGTCTCCATGCTGTGCAACTTGAACCCAAGGCTTAGAGAATTGTTTTTTGAGAGTGTAACTCTCTGTTTTATCAAGGTTATGTTTCTATAGCTTACAATCCCTGTGGATGTTCCTGTGCTGTGTAACTTCAGTGTAGACAGACAGGCTTTCTTTCAGAGCTGTGTCTTAACAGTTGGTTTATCTTGTCAAATTTGAATGGAAAATTTATGAAGACAATAGAAGGAAAAAGTTGCTTGATGAGTATAGAAATCCAGGATAAATGATTTTGTCTGCAGAATGGCTCTAACACTGAAGACTGCTCTTTCAAGACTAATATGTTTGTCAGTAATGCTTTGCTATCTCCTTAGTGGGACTCTGCTTCCTGTTTGCAATGTTCTAGTATCTTAGGTCATTTTTCAGAGTTCCCCACAGATAGCTTTTTTACCCACAAAGAGCCTCTTCTATTCTAGCATTAATCTGAGGAAGGAATTGTGTTTCATGACTTATACAGGATAACCACATTGAATTTCAGAATTTGTGGAACAAAATAACAAAGCTACAGGATGAGCTGTAGCATGGATTTGTGTTTTCATGCAGTGATTCACTTTTTACCTTAGGAGGAGGACAAGCAGAGTGGTGGTACATTGGTGCAGGCTGCCCACCCAGCTGCTGGACTCACCGTCTTTGAAGGTGTTTAAGGAAAGGGCAGATGTTATACTTAGGGACATGATCTAGTGAGCGGATTCGGTGGTAGGTGGACTAGATGATCTCAGAGATCTTTTCCAGCGTTAAAGATTTTGATTCTGGGAGTTATATATCCTAGATGATATGTTAGAAGTATTGTGCTAATTTCAAGTGTAGAATGTGAAGTTTGAATTTTACTGTAAAAACGAATAGAGAGAGTCTTTTGCATGTGAAATTCAGGCGTAAGTGATAAAACTCAACTTCCGTAGTTGAACGTAAATGGTGCAGGTATACATATCTGGAATTACCTAGGTAACAAAATCAACCATGTGTGCAAGTTTCAAAGTAATGTTTGGTTAGTTAAGAAGAATCATCAGCTACCTATGGAATCTCTTCTACTGGTTGTATATTTTAAGTGATTGGATGATTAAAATGTATCTTTTGTGTGAAAGATGAGAATCTCAAGCTTGCATTCGCAGAGCAGCTGCATGTCTTGTAGTGGGGTCTCATAGCCTATAGCCTTAGACTGCAACCCAGAAGCTGTCATCACACCATAACGGATAGGTGTAGTCTGTTGTGTTCTTAAACAAATGTTTAATGAATACTGAAATTTTCTGTTGGATTTAGTTTTGGATTGCAGAATTACCAGTGGACAGTTATTCCTTTTTTCTTACAAAATGTGTAGCAGCTAAATTGAGGCTTGTCATAGTATGATATTAAAAAAATGACTGAAAGTACAGTGATATTACATGAAGTCAAAAGGAAGAATTTGTACTATTCTTAATAAGAGGACAATCACATATAATTCTTCAGCTGGATAAAATCTAGAGATGAGATGAAACAAGAAGACTTTGGAATTGTCTAATAAAATATGGAGTATTTGCTGAAGTTCTGTCACTTAAAAAGTAGGTTACATAGTGAGCACATTAAGCATACTTCTCATAAGATAACCAAATTTAGGAGGAGTCTTTAAAACGTATGTTCTCTATCATTTGAGAAGATTTATCTCTTTAGTCAGCTTAGAAATTGGAGTGCGTCTCTGTTTTATGTGATTTCTGTACTTCAGATGTTACTACTTCAGTCATTTTTTGTTTTCTGTTCTTAAGTAGATCAGTTGTTATTATTAATAGATATGCATAAGTTAATGTATAATTCGCTATAATAATATAGTGATATGGTAGTTAATGACTTGGCATTAACTGTTTGAAGTGTTGAGGATTCATATTTATGACTGTAGTAGCTGCAGTAAACAAGAGAAAATAAAATATCTCTAAGAAAAAAAAAACACTTAAAAATTGTGTGGTGTATTTAAGAAAAGTGTGTCCTCTCAAGTTTAATAGATTCATTAATTTACTGTTTATCTTGCTTAATGATCCTGTGATAAGGGAAATTAGTGGCTTTGCAGATGAAAAATGTCTGAGTAAAAAAATACATTCATCTTTGTAGGCATCATCTGTTTCACTGACAAAAGGCACAGATGCAAAATTTATCTCAATAATTGAATTTATAATTATTGTATCATAGATTGATAAATCATTGCTCTTGCTGGCTTGTAAGTTCGAGCTACAGTTCATATAACAGAAATAGATTTAATCATTGAACAGTGATTATAAGCTGAGATGTTTCGAAGATTGCACTTGTATGTTTTTATACATTATTTAAAAAGTAAGGCAGAGAAGAAAGCTGCAGATACGGAAGAGGATTTTGTTAATGACTCTACAGGGACGTGCTTTTCTTCGAATGGCAGAATGGCAGACATACAGGCTTGAAAAGTTTCTACTGTGCTTTTTCTTTGGAAACTGCTGTCTTTGCCATTATCGAGGATGTTCATAGATTTCCTAAACTCATAAAAGTACTACAAATCAGCAATAGCACTGATTTTTAATAGGAGGCTAGGAAGTGAAAGAACAAATGAGCAAAAAGGCAAAGTGTTCGTATGTGGTGTATGATGTATTTCTGATGCTTATGTCTTTTATTTCCTCTTTCCCAACAGCTGTAGAACAAGCAATCGAAAGAGTTTGATGGGCAATGGCCAGTCTCCAGCTCTGCCTCGACCTCATTCACCTCTCTCAGCACACACAGGTGATTTTTGTATCTATGCTACTGCTGGTGTTATTAAATCCTTAAAAATCCTGTATAAGAAAAGGAAAATGGGCTAATTCTCTTCTCCACTACCCCTCCTTTCTTTGTTGGCTGTAGTGGAAAAACTGCACTAGGCTATGGTGGAAAGCACTCCAGAGATACCTAGTATGGGTCATGCAGCTTTTTTTGTTTTTCACGTTCTTATGCATTTTCTCCAATTCCTTATCAGTGTGTATTACACTATGGAAAGGAATATAAAACAGCTTATAACACATGGTAAATTTAATGGAGTTGGTGAGTAAAGTATTACAGTATTATAGTGTTTTTGCTCCTTAGGATTTTTGATGTTAGACACATGGCAAGAAATTTCAGTGCTTCATTTGTCATATTCCATTTTGCTTCTAAAGCAGCTGAAGAGATGCTTTGGATTGAATCAAAGATTGAATAAAAAGTCTGTAGATTTGGGATATTATTGATAACAATTGTCCTCAGTTTTCAAAAAAAGCATTTTTAGAATATAAAAACGCATTTCTTCAAAGAATTATTCTGTCATGTTTTTTTGTGTTGGCACTCACACTGACTACTTTGTAGTACTGTTCGTGGATGGTGGAAGATAAAGTGCAGAGTTCTGTGTGTGTTTTTCAAGAAGGAGTTGAGTTTGTGCGACACTTGCAGTTTTCTAGTGGAAGTAACATTATTAGAAAAAATAGAGTGGTTCTCTTCAAACTGAGCAGCAGGCTATCACAATCAGAAACACAGATGAGATCATGAAGATTTGTGAAGAGTTCAAGATAACATGCTATGTGCAGTTTCTCAAACATAAAACAGGAGTAGAATAAAATACTACATTTGGAAGGAACTTACAGATCCTTTAGTCCAATTACCTGAATACTTGAGATCAAAACAAAATTTAAAACGTTACCCAAATGCATCTTGAGCACTGACAGACGTAGGGCATCAAACACCTTACTAGAAAGCCTATCCAGTGTTTTGCCACTCTCACAAATAAATAAATTTTTACTGATGTCCAGTCTGAATAATACTGTTGATTTCAAAACTGTGAGCAAGCCACTCTAAATGTAGAAAAATGATAGTATTAAAGAAAGTTAAGTGTAGCCTATTCTTTTCTGAAAACTTTCTGAAACTTTTCTGAAACTGAGCAGTATGTGCCATGTTTTCAAAAAACTTGCTGTGGAAGCTTGGCAACTTCTGCAGTTACGCAAGATCATAGGGTCATATAATAGTTTAAGTTGGAAGTGACCTTAAAGACCATCTAGTTCCACCCCACTTGGCATGAGAAGGGACACCTTTCACTAGATGGAGTTGCCCAAAGCCCCATCTGATGGAGCTCTGGATGCTTCCAGGGAGGGTGCATCCACACCGTCTCTGGGCGACCTGTTCCAGTGCCTCACTACGCTCATAGTGAAGAATTTATTCCTTATATATAATGTATTTTCCTTCTGAAGTTTAAAGCCATTGCCCATTGTTGTGTCACTATAGTCTCTGACAAAAGAATCCCTCTCCATCTTTCCTTTAGGCCCCCTGAAATACTGGAAGATCTTTCTGGGATCTTCCCAGAGCCTTCTCTTTTCCAGGCTGAACAAGCCTGGTTCCCTCAGCCTCCTTTGCAGGAGAGGTGTTCCAGCCCTCTGAGCATCTTCATGACCCCTTCCGGATCTTCTCCAACATCTTCAGGTCCTTCTTGTACTGGGGGCCCCTGAGCTGAATACAGTACTCCAGGTGGAGCCTCTTGAGTGGAATAGAGAGGAGGGCAGTTGTGTCTCTTGCCCTTCTGGCCACCTCCATGCAGCTCAGGGCATGGTTGGTTTTCTGGGCTGTGAGTGCAAATTAGTGCTGTCTAATGTTCATTTTCTTGTCCATCACTATCCCTAAATCCTTTTCCACGGGGCTGCTTTCTGTGCGCTCATCACCCAACTTATATTCATGTTTGGGATTCCCCTGACCCAGGTGCAGGACTTTGTGCATGGCCTTGTTGAACTTTCTGAGATTTGCATAGGCTTACCTCTCAAGCCTGAGAAGGTCCCTCTGGATGCCTCCCTTCCTCCAGCATGTTGACTGCACCACACAGGTGCTCTTTGAAAACTTACTGAGAGTACATTCAATCCCACCGTCCACATCACCAACAAAGATGTTAAATGGTGCCAGTTCCAATAATTACCCCTGAGGAACACTTCACTGCACTGAATGCAACAGATTCTCTTATACTTGTACCTTGTTTTCCCAAGGTGTGCATGCTGAAGACTTCAGCAGCAATGGGATATCTCTTCTGTGCTAGAAATTTGCATGTTTATGACTGTTTTTTTAGTTTCAGTTCTGTGTGTAGTAGTTTACAGTAAACAATTGCATAGTCATTGGCTCCTGACTCAGCTGGCTATCGTGTCTGGAGTAGTCCCTTGCAGGAATAATTTGAAATTACAGCATGCTCAGAGACAGCCTTGAGTAGTTTACTTCTTACTGTGCAGATGGAGTAGATACTTTCTAGAGCTGACTTAGGCAAAATCATTTCTTAATATTTGAATACCGTGAATGCGATCCTAATTCATACAAGCAGATATGCAAATGTGTTACTTAAAAACATAGTGAGACCATATAAGAATTTTCTTCTGTATGTGTTTTAGGAGTTCAAGGTATCAAGTGTTCATAAATCCTTGATAACTTAAGTCTGAAGAAACTATGGATTTCTACCATTGCTGTATTCTTGTGTTGTCAGAACCACCAGGGCTTACTTGCTCAAGTGACCTCCCTGCTCTTGCTGGAAACCTGTAGTTTTTTGCTAAGTCCAGCAGAGAAGTGTAACAAGGGATAGTTTGGACCACTAAGTGGATAAAGAACTGATTGAAAGACCACAGACAAAGGGCAGTGATCAGTGCTTCTATGTCCAGATAGAGGCTGGTAATGAGTAGTGACTCCCAGGGGTCTGTCTTGGACCAGTACTGTTTAACCTCTTTATCAGTTACACTGATGATGGAATCGAGTGCACCCTCCACAAGTTTGCTGATGACACCAAGCAGAGTGGTGTAGTTGACACAGTGGAAGGAGGGGATGCCATTCAGAGGGACCTCAAGAGACTTGGACAGGTGGGCCCAGGTGAATCTAATGAGTTTCAGCACAGCAAAGTATAAGGTTTTGAACTTGGGCTGGAGGAATACAGACTAGAAAGAGCAATCCTTGAGAGCAGCCCTGCAGAGAAGGACCTGGGATCTGGTGGATAAAAATCTTAACATGAGCCAGCAGTGTGCTCTTGTAGCTCAGAAAGCAAATGGGATCCTGGGCTCCAGTAGAGGGGTGGCCAGCAGGGACAGGGAGGTGATTGTCCCTCTCTACTCTGCTCTTGTGAGGCCCCATCTGGAGTACTGTGTCCAGGTCTGGGGTCCCCAATACAAGACAGGGAGCTTTTGGGGATGGTCCAGAGAGCTACAAAGATGATGAGAGGGCTGGAGCACCTCCCCTGCAAAGACAGGCTGAGGGAGTGGGCTTGTTCAGCCTGGAGAAGGCTGCAGAGTGACACTGCAGCTTCCCAGTATCTAAAGGGATATAAACAGGAGGGGAATCAACTCTTTGAAAGGGTTGATAACAGCAGGACAAGGGGAAATGGTTTTAAGTTGAGGGAGGGAAGATTTAGGTTGGATGTCAGGGGAAGTTCTTTACAAAGAGAGTGGTGAGTTGCTGGAACAGGCTGCCCTGAGAGGTTGTGGGTGGCCCGTCCATCCCTGGAGGTATTCAGGGGCAGGTTGGATGGGGCCTTGGGCAACATGATGTAGTATTAAATGGGGAGGTTGGTGGCCCTGCATGTGGCAGGGGTGTTGGAACTTCATCATTCCTGAGGCCCCTTTCAACTCAAGCCGCTCTGCAGTTTGTTCTCTATGTCCTGCTTTATTTACTCTTTTGGGGAGTTTGTATGTGAGTGTTGAGTTCTTCAAATTAGAGAGGCCTCCTTAACTCCACTGAGACAGCCTGATTTATCTACTGTCATGCTTGATGATTTTTAAGGTCTCCTTTGACTATGTCTGCAAAGTAACTAATAGTGGTGAAATGTTACCAGAAAAGTTTACTAAATCAGAACAGCGTTTATTTTTGCAGTCTGCACAGGACATTCTACCAGGAGCATATATTATAATCCCAAATCTCAGGTGAAGATTACCTTCAGAAAAGATAAGCACATTTTCACTTCTTTAATTAGTGGTTGCTGCTGGAGAACAAACAAAAAGAAATAAAAATTGAAGCAGGAAAGACAGGAGGAAACAAAATAGTTTCCAGTTCCAGTTGAGCAAACTAAATGTGCAGTGTAGGACCTGTGCTGGCATTCAACAGAAACAAGATTTTTTAATTAGGCTATCCTTGGCTGAAGTGCAATAATTGCATGTGCACGTGGCAAAAGTCCTAGTAGGATGATGCAGAGTGTGGAGGATGTTGGAAGGGAATCCTGTTCCAGATACTGTTTTTGTGCATGTTGTCAGAATTCAGTTTTGTGCAAGAAGTCTCAGATTGCTGCAGGTTGAACAGATCAGGCTATGAGCAGCGGCAAGCAGGTAGCTCGTCGTCATGTGATACTGCACCGTTATATTCCTCTGGGCTATCAAAGGAAAAAGGTATTGACACTTGCCATTCAAGAGGCTGAGTGTAACTGATGGTAAAGTTGAGACCTGGAGCCACTAAATATTCTTTCAGTTCTCGACTGTCTTGAGAATTTTCTACCCATCTCTGAAACTTAGTTCTTTGTATCTTATGATGCCTCATTGTCTTGGTTTCAGCTGAGTCAATGTTTGTAGTACAGGGATGTTTGACCATTGCTGAGTGATGGGAGCATGCCCTGCACCAGGCTGGGCTGCTCAGTGGGAAAGAGTCAGCCACAACAGTCCTTTCGGCGCTCAGCATGGAGCTCTAATGGTTGTGATAATGACAGCTCTGAACCGAGCATGTTAAAGCAAAACTGTTGTAGGTGTTGTAGTAGTTTAACAGTTTCTGCTGTTCAGAATGTTTTTTTTTCTTTCTGTTTTTGGAGGTCTTAGTATTTGCACAGAACCATATTAAATACTTACTTGTGATATACAATCCTGCTGCATTATTTACCATTTCTGGGGGCTGGATTGAGATTATCATTCATCTATTTGGTATAACACTGTTTTGGAAACTAACCTGGTATTTCTATTTAATATTGCAGTCATCTTTATGTTTTAGGAAGCATATATTGGAAACTTTTAATTTCACTCTTTACTTTGTCACTTGGGGGAGTCAGGCTGTGGGGGAGACAAGTGGGAATGCTCAAACCAGCATGTTAAAATTTCTATGCATACTGATAGTGTTTCAGATAGTGTTTCAGTTTAAGGTTAAGAAGATGTTTAAGAATTTCTCCCAGTGGTCTGTCCTGAGGCTGGATGAATGGTTGGGAGCATGGGATGGGATGGTCAGGCACCTAGAACAGTGGACACCATTATTGTTTTGGAACTTCACCCCTAAACAACTGCAGAATCCTAAGAAGCTGGGAAAATATTCGGAAAAGGTGTGCTGCTGCCTTGACAATCTTAGAGAGACTCAAATCACTACAATGTTCTGTGGCCTGGCCTACTGCTCAACACTTTTTTATTTGGCACCCTAAAGGGAAAGAAGTCTGTGGGTCTGGTGGCAGTGTAACTGGCCCTACATTTGCTCCAGCCACTACACCAGGCCTTGCAGTTTAGTCAGATAACCAATCTGTGCCAATCTTCGTCTCGTCTATAAACAAGACAAAAAAAAGTGTCTGCAAAAGTCAGCTTGTTTAGTAAGAACAGAAATGCCTACTAAAATAAGGATAGAATAAGATGAGGATGAAACAGGGCCATCATGATGATGAGAGGAGGAAGAGTCAGAACTCATAAAGGAGCCAATAACTTTCTGACCACTAATTATGGGTGAACTGCAAGATACACAGAAAGATTTCAGCTATCATCCACATGAATGCTCCAGTACAGGGATAATGGGGCCAGGACCCTGGGCTTACTGGGCAGCAAAGCTGAGATTCCTTTTTAGGTAAAGGGAATGTTAACAAAGCAGTGGGAAGAGGGACACAAGCCTTCACCCTGTGGAGGCAACTCTTGTCATCTGTGAAAGAAAGGTATCCCTTGAAAGAAGATCTGATGTGTTTCCCAGGTAAATGGAACCACCATAGAAAACGCTATCCAGTAACTGGAGGGTATTAGCTGTATAGGAGATGATGTACAACATTGATCTGAATGATGTAAGGCCTTGCACCTGAATCACAGCAGCTCCTACTACAATGCAAACTGGAGACAAAGGGACTAAGCACAGCTCTGTCAAGACAGGCTTGGGAGAGCTGGTGCATGGCAATCTATCTGTGTGTGAGCCAGCAGTGTGCCCTCACAGCCCAGAATGCCAACCAGATGCTGGTCTGCATGTTATGGTGCTGATCCTGCCCCTGTACTGTGTGCTAGTGAAAGCTCCCCTGGAGTACTGTGCCCAGATGTCGAATCCTCAGCCCCTTTATGTATCGAAAGGCCTCAGGTCTTAGCACCATTCTGGCTTCGGTTTCATACTGTGAATGCTTTTCTTGCTAGAGTACTGTCAGAGTACTCTAGGCATCTCTGTGGAGAAATGACTGTTAACCTCACAGAAAACAGGAAATATTGTACTAAATACTGTTGTTTAATTTGACCAGGTTTTTGACTTCAGGCTTGTTGCATCTTAGTCATTATGGCATGTACTTATTCTTTATTGCAGACTAATGAAATTGAAGGGAATCAAAGTTGTCTGTCAGACTTTATTATATCCAGTTTCTATTAATTAATTCTGTTAATTATTTCTATTAATTATCTTGAGATGTCTGCAGTACTGTATTCTGTCCTTAAAACTGTTTGTGTTGGTTGGAAATTCCGTGCTTTATAAGTACCCAAATTCAGTATGTTCATGCCTTGCTCCACAAAGATCCATTTTACATCAATTTATTGCTCTTGTTGGGAGGACAGGCAGGATTAAAGCATATATTGAGTTATCTCTGCTTGCATTCTGTACTTGAGGTAAGTTCTTTTGGGATAACTAGTTTACAAGACTTCACATCTTGAAGGGAAGGGTGTTATGTGTATCTTTAGTATCAATAGAAGCAAGGTATATAAAGGCGTACTCTGAGTGTGAGGGTGGAGCTCTATTAGTCAGAGTGCACTGAATTAATACTCATCCCAGTACTGCTGGCTTTGCTGAGGAGTGTTTTCATCTTTGGTGATCTGCTCAACAATCATTTTAGAGATCTGGTTGCTCCTTCAGTAACTTGTCATTATTTCAGACTTAAAAGAACTCGGGTTGCTGGTGCGTAATCACAGTGATTTGAGTTGGACCTATCCAAAACCAGCATTGCATGTAGTCTCGCTCTGTTCTAAAGAAGAACTTCTTGAGCATAATTGTAAATCTTTCAGGATATTTTCAGTGCTTTTTATACCCACACTCTTCCTTGCAGTCCTTTTCTTACAAGTTCAGACTAAACTGAAGGTACAGGCCATTCTAATTAAAAAGACACCCTTTGAGGAAGACTTGAGGTGGTCAAGTTTAGAATTATGCGAATTTTCATTACATATAAGAAAGTCATGTAGACTCAGTGCACTTTATACCACTTCTCGTTCTCCTATTATAATTGTTTGAGATGGGGATAACAGAGGATTGTTCCTACAAAGCGGTCTGTTATTAATCTTTATATGTGCAAGCTGAATTGGGTAAACCCTGAATAGTTTCATAAAGATTTTTAAGTGCTTGTCTTACCTTCTCAATATTTCTCAGATTCATGAGCCTAGATAGGGGAGTACATGTGAGATGACACCTTAACAATAAAGTAAATACCTTGTGCAGTAAATACATAGCACTGGTCAAAGAGGGAACGGTTTACTGCTGAAGTCTTTTGCATATATAAAAAGACAGTAAGATTTCTAGAGTAATTTCAACTATCATGATGTGAAATTTTCTTATTAAAATAGAAAACATGTACACTAATGACACTTCTTGAGGTTCAAATCTTGTTCATTACACTAATAATCTTATCTTAGTTGTTTGGATATCCTTCATATTTAATATCTGGGTTGAAAGCCTCTAAGCCTGCTTAGAGGTCCTGTTAGCTTTTACATTAACTGACTGCATTCAGAATTGTGAGAGGCAAAGGGTTGCAGTATCAGCTTGGACAACATCTGGTGCCCTGGATGCTAATGGACTTTTCCAGATGAATGCCTGCTGCTGTGTAGGCAGGTCATCTGCACCACCCAGCCTTCGAGTGAGTGATTGTCATCACAGCAAGTCAGGGCGTTCAGATGTCCCCACCTCAGCAGTCACAGAAGCTTGTTCTTGTGGGTGATGCTAACCCCCTGATGATTAATAATCACATGTAGTGCTGTTTAATTTTATCTACTGCAGAAATGAGTATCAACTGTTAGGAGTAATGCTGTAAATCTTGTGTTTCTTAATACAATGTTCCATGTGGTGTCACTAAGAAAACAAGTACTAGGATAAGAATTGCAAGTAGGAAATGGCTTAAAAAAGAGGAGGTGTGTGTTGTGCAAAAATGAGAAATCATGGAATCATAGAATCTGATGATTTGCAAGGTCATCTAGTTTAAAGGTCATTTAAAGGTCATCTAGTCCCCAACTCCCCTGCAGTGAATAAGGACATCTACAGCTAGATCAGGTTGCTCAGAGTCAGGTCCAGCCTTACACTGAATGCCTGCAAGGATGGAACATCCATCACCTCTCTGGGCAACTAGTTTCAGTGCCTCACTCACTGCTCATATTGTTAAATAAATAAATAAATAATTTTCTTTATAACCACTCTGAATCTCACCTTTTCTAGTTTGAAACTATTTCTCATTGTCTATCACTACAGGCCTTGCGGGAGAGTCTGTCCCCTTACTTCTTACAGCCCCCTTTGTATACTGACAGGCCACTATTGGTTGCACCAAAACCTTCTATTCTCCATGCTGGACAGACCCAGCTCTCTCAGCTTATCCTTGTAAGTGAAGTATTCCATACCTTGGATCATTTTTGTGGTCCTCCACTGGACACGGTGCTCCAGGTGAGGTCTCACCAGCACAGAGTAGAGGGGCAGAATCACTTCCCTTTCCCTCCTGACAGCACTTCTTTTGTGTCCAGGATAAGTTGGCTTTTGGGGCTGTGCTGGAACACATCCGGCTCACCATCCACTAATACCCAAGTCCTTTTTGGCAGGGCTCACAGAAGAGTTGCGAAGGTTACCAGTAAAGTCCTCAGGTTTTGGTTTTGGCCAAATGGTAATCTTTTTCTAATGGACATTGGAAAAAAAAAAACTTACTTTGTTGATGTAAAGTTAGAAAACATCCAGTCAAGACGATGTTTGGGAAACTCTATTGAGGTGACTGAATTTATTTGAGATTTATAGTAAAGAGGTTGAAATAATAACATGCAGCCTTTTTGTGCTGGAAGACCAGTAAAAGAAATATCTACTGCTTAGGAATTTAGAGAAGAAGTGGAATCAGATGGTATTTGCAAGGGTGAAACTAGTCTATCTTTCAAAATCAAATCTCAGAAGATTATGCAAAGCAAGTAATTTTCAGTTGAATCAGGTAAGGTTTCAGGCCACTGAACAATGTTGTGGTTAAATTTTACCTGGAACGCTTCATGTTGTCATGGTTGTGGGACCATGGAGAAAGGGAAGCTAGTATGACTGAATGTGAGACTTTCTCATGGAAGACTAACAGACTGCTACTTAATTGGCTTAGCAAATAGAGGACTGAAGAACCTGTGCTGTAATCTAAATTGGTCAGAGGTGTTTTGCAGGGAATGGGAAGAGAGATGTGTATTGCAGTGTATCCCAGAATGTAAGGATTCCTGAAGAATCTTCCACTAAGTATGGCTGTGACAATCTCTACCTTTCCTATGGGA
Organism: Tympanuchus pallidicinctus; assembly: GCF_026119805.1. Lineage (NCBI taxonomy): Eukaryota > Metazoa > Chordata > Aves > Galliformes > Phasianidae > Tympanuchus > Tympanuchus pallidicinctus. The sequence continues at coordinate 2,556,279 of NW_026294813.1, read as the reverse complement.
TTCAATAAATCTATGCCTAAAGCAAAATTTCAAGGCCCAAATTCTTACCTGTACATGTGGTCCTCTTTCTAGGATTTTCAAGGTCTGGATTTTCCTAGATGTTTAACTTTGTATGTGTCTTTTCTGTCCATAGTAGGTGATAACAAGTACTGGCCTTACTGTGATGTATTTGAGGCTGAGAAGGATCTCTCTTACACAACTTCTGTGCTGTTCTGCTTAAATAGCAGTCTGTAGAGGTTGTGTTTTGGGGAAGGATAAGGTTTGTAAATGAATGTAAGGGAGCAAAGCCTTTATTTTTGGGTGAAAGTCAGGAGTGCTAAATGCTAAAGTTTTTAATCTTTTTTTTTTTTTTTTAAGGGAATTAAAACAGTGTTTCAGTTACTCTGACTGTTATCATATGTAGAACTATAGAAACTGTTCTGCTAAAACTCAGCTTAATATTATTTAGTCTTGTTTTGGAGCGAGCTGTCAGTCCCAGAGCACCTTCTCTGTTCGGAGATTAGAAGGAAATAGTGAATGGTATGTTAACACGTAAATTCAACTAAATTTCAAGTTAAGTGCTATTAAGACATAGCACTGCTGGTATTTTAAGTAGGTAAGTAATGGTCTGATTGTGAAAAGAACTCTCTGTTCTTCTTGAGAACACTGTAAGTGTAATTTGTGGTTTCCTCTTCTTGTCTCTACTGTTTCCCAGTATACTGAAAGCAGGAATTGTACTGTCTTATCAGTGTAAACTTCAGATTTTTTTCTGGGCCTATGTTTCAGTGTTAATTCCAGCTTGGAGGAAGTAAAATAATAGATACAGCTTTCCTACTTCTTTGTGCCTGCCTAATGCTGGTTTCTCCTGGAAGCAGTCAATGCTACTGAGCCAGCCAGGAGTCTTCAATGACAACCAGAATAAAACAAACCAGCTGCAAACCACAACAAGGCAATTCAGCAAAAAGTCTGCGTAGAGAAGTTTGAGTTGGCAAACGGATTTAAGGAGCTTGCTAACCTTCCTTTCTGTAACTGAGGCATGAGGCATAATTAATTGTTTTGAAATAGCACAAGACCCTTTCCTCTGTGCAGATCTCAGTGGAAACACCTGCAGAAATATTCAGAATGATTCTGCTGCACAGCTCTATATGTTGCTGACTGACAGTTTCTTGGAAAATGAAATTCAGATCTGTGACTATTAGTGTTTTCTAGTGTACTGTTCACTTCATAGCGTGCATTCACCACCAAGTAAACAGACATAGAGGAGCATGACCTCTTGTTACATTGTGCTGCTGTGCTGTAATTCATTTCAAAAGACTACCAGATAATGACACCAAGACTTCAAACTTGAACTGTCTTTGAGTAGTTGGGAATTTATGATTCCAGTTATTGTTAATCTGTTATTCATTCAGTGCTAACAAAATGCTTGTATCAGAATGTCTTTGTTTTCTAAGTAGGCTGCTATTAAAAATACATCAATGTAACATGCCTTTTGAAAAGATTTAATAATCTTCCCTCCGTGGTAAAGGCACAGGACTTATTGACTAATGACAAAACAATTGAACAATTCAATTAATTTATGTATAGTGTTCTTAAGAATAGCTGATTGCAGAATGAGGCACCCCACGTATTGTCGTAAGTTGAAAGTATTGTTTTGATCTGCTGATTGCCTATTCATTGTGTTACTTCTCCCAGAGGATCTGAAGTTAATTAGTTACCTAGTGCCTGACCACCAGTCAAGTTTACTTCATCCTGTCGGGGACATCAACAATAAACTCGGCAACATGGAAATATCCTAGGACTAAAACATACAGTAGCCAGCAGATCCCAAAGAACAACGGGATTTGACTAATAAGTAAGCACTGCACATATGGGCAGAGAATTAACTGGCGCTGGCTTTTATTTGAAAGTCTCCCAGGTATTGACATGCAGATGGACTTGGGGGTGGATGAATGCCATGATGGATGAAGGTCACGTATAGGACTCTGTTTCTAACCTTTCTTGTTTTTCTAGAACACCACACCTTACACCCTTAATAGCACCAGTTGTTGCCTCCATTGTTTGAGGTCCGGATTTTTCATTCTATTTCCAGGCTTGTGTGGATTCTCAGACATCTAAATAAAAACACAGGGTTTAGTATCAAAGTATTATGTATATAGCTTTGCCAATTTTGTTGTTTTAAAAGCTGATTGGCATTTGGAAATTGTGCTTGCATCCAGATTTTTCTTTGAGAATAAGACATAGATGTTGCGTTTTCTCTGAGAGGAAGAGCTTTTATTGCTTTTAGTGAGGTAGTGAGACCAGAATGTGTCCCCTTGAACCCTGCATTGTAGTTATAATATTTCTGCATCTTCAGTGTTTTTTGCTCTATTGTGAATGCTGTGCTCAAAGTAAATGTTTAGTTTGCCTAACTAGCTGTTAGGCAAATTGGTGATGTGTGATAAGAAAGTATAACCCTGTAAAACTTAAAAATAGCTGTCACCAGAAACAAATTTAAGAAACCTTCCCTCTGATGGTTTGTCAGATAATCTTCTGTCAAAAGCTGTTTCTGTCCCATCACCTAATTTGATTCTTCTTTGCCAGAGTTTAAGGTAGCTTTTTTTTGTATTTTTTTCATGTCTAAGCTCACACAGAACTCCCAATTACAGTTAGTTATTTCCAGTGCAGTAGCTGGAGTTTGTGACAATATTTTATCTGCACAGTTTTAAATTTTTTAGCCTATCTTATCTTTATTAAGCAGCAAAAGAAATCCAGTTAGCTGTTAAATTAAATGAGCTGTTATTGTCAGTAATTTGGTGTTTGCAGTTCATGCAGGACAAGAATAAATTGTGGTGGACCCCAAGTAAAGATTAAAATCTGTGCCACATGTGTAGATTCCCGTCATTCTTCCCTTCCATCTTTAAGGGAACAAAAATCCTTGCCACCTCAAAATTATCTAGGCCCTCAGAAGTGTCTGAAGAGTAATGAAAAAGTCTTGAGAGGGAGGAGGTAAAGTTGAAAGGGCCTAGCTCAGCTGTGATAAATAAATGGACAAAAAGCAGTCTGGGGTACGGGCCAGCAAAAGTGGAATCCTTGTCTCTTGGGGCTGTGGAAAGAACAGATGGAAGGGCATGATTTTAAGCAGAGCTGAAAACGAATCTTTCATCTGCTTCTGATAAAAGAGGGAGACGGACTCTGTTTACTACCTCGTATTTCTTTGTCATGGAATGTTTAAGGATATCACTCTGAAAAATGCAATTTTTGTTCAAAAATTTGAGTAGAAATCAAAGTCACTTGAAGTATTTTAGGAACTGACTATTTACTAGGTTTTCCACATGTAGAAGCTTCTTTATATTTTGTTTGATGTTGTAGTCCCATTTATGTAAAAATTAAATTCATGATCTTAATGTATTGATTTTGCAATCTGTTCATTATTTAAGGAAGGACAGGTTTTAGATGTATGTGGGTGCTACTTTAAAACAAATATTTTTAACTCTTGAAGGTTAGTGGGGTTTTTTAGGTCTTTTCTGGTATCACTTTTATCACATTTTCTCTATACTGTGTTTACTCTAGCTATATATGTTGAAGAGCCAACTGCCTCTCACTGCCTGTCTTCTTTCTGCACTTTCATTGGGCAGGAGATTAACTATTCACATAGGGAGAAATAACTATCCCTAAATTGTAACATGTTCAGAATGTGCAAATCACCTGTCTCACAGGATGCTCAACTTTTTATTTTTTGGTTTAACAAATAATGGATAAAAGATCATTAAATGTGTTCTCCCTCCTTGTTTGGGGACAGGAGCTAGGAAAAAGCCTGAATAATGCAAAACAAAACTTTGAAAATGCTATAGAGACTTTGTCTGAGGGCTGCATCATGCTAATCTTGATTTTTCTTTCTTTCAAGTGTATGATTAGAAATGCTGTCTTTCTGAGTTTGAGAATATTTTTTTCAAGCTAAAATAGCATTTTTCAAAACTTTCTAAAATTGAATAGAGATACATAGGTTTATATAAGTAGGAGTAAAAAAATAGAATTAAGATTCTGTGTTAGTTTGTGAGACTGTGAGAGGAGAAACTCAAAAATTAGCTTTTAATTTGACTAAAAGTGATTTAAGTAGCATGTTTGAATTTTCCTGATGTTTGCTATTCCCTAGTATTTATTTCTTCATTTGCCCTTCCAACAGGAAACAGTCCTCAAGACAGTCCTAGGAATTTCTCTCCCAGTGCCTCAGCCCACTTCTCTTTTGCAAGAAGGTAAGCGTTTGTCTGTAGCGTGCTGCGTGTGTTCTGCAGAAAGGAAGTGTTGTTGGACTCAGATATCAAATGGTGATTGCAAATACGCTGTTATATCTGTCAAATCTATCACAAAGAATTATATCTGTCTCTGTTATACAAACTCCTTTAAACCTCAGTTGCAGCAAAACTTTGTTGGATGATTGATGCAGTGCCTTTATACCTTTTTTAATTCAAAAAAAGATGTTTTGTTAATGACTTTTAAATGAATCTTATTCGGGCTATATGGAAATGCAGATGTTATCTCCTCATCTATTGGAATTCGGAGAAGTTGTAGCATATATCTATTTTTTAAACTCATTTCTAACAATGTAAGAAGTGCATAGCATGCAAGAATCCTGTCATAGAGAAGATGGAGTAGAAGTGCCTGTATATAGAGCTGCGCTTTGCAGGTAACAGCTGGATTGTCACCAGATATTACATCTGACCTTGATCTTTTTCACTATCTGGACAACTGAGACAGACAGTTCTGTCATAGGGGCATTCTGAGAGTTAATTAATGTTAGAATTTTTGATCATGTAAAGTGAATTTGAAGTAATCTATGAGGTAAATTACTATTAAATGAACCATAAACTAAATTGATTGTGTGTCATGGGAGACTGCCTATTTGTGCCATTATGGTTCCATATCACTTAATACCTTGTCAACTTACCTTAAATAATATATTCATTAACTCTAAGCCTGGGAGAGTACGTAAAGTTTGTATGTTGACCCAAGAATATAGACACAAAAAAATGAAATAGGAGTGCAGTGGCATTCTTTGTCATTAATGTCAGGTATATAACTGTTGTATTCGCAGTAAGATAACACTGCTATAACTTTACTTCCTTTCTTTTAGGCAGTCATTGAAGTTGCTCACACAACAGCTCATAAAAATGCACACGAACAAGTGTGTGATCTCTACTTATATGCTGCATAGGGGAGAAAGCTTCACACACTTATTCTTTTTATTCATATCTGAAACAGTAGTAGATTCTACCAGTCTTTCTGATACTGCATGATGCCATTTTTAAAATCAACACCTTAAAAAATATTTCTTTGGAATTTATTTCCTCTTGATAATATCTTTATTGTAAAAGGAAAGATACATCTTCATAGATTTTTTGTTTGTGAACGTATTTTCAGGAAGATTAGTTAAATCCTTAAATAGCTTATAATGGAAAAAGCAGATGTGAAAGACAACATTATTTAGAAAAACAGCAGGCAGGAAGTACTTTTCCTTTCCCACCCATAATAAAAAAAAATTCAAATCATCCTGTTCCTCTGAACCTCAAAATTCAAGGAGAAAAATGAATTTGTCTTATCAGTATTTCAGCTGATTTTAACCATTCTTAGAGCATTGAAAGTCCGTTAATTTCCAAATGAAGAGTTTTAAGTCTTTCTCTTATGCGATTAACACAAGAACTTTCTGTTATTTTAAAATATTTAACCCTTATGCTGGGATTCAAAGAAACTTCTTTTTAGCACTTTCCATGAAAACTGACTTTCTTCAGTGTTCATAGCACAAATGTTTGTTAACACTACATTTGAAAGTGTAGATAAAAAAGTTTATCAAGTTGGTGTATGTATCATGGTTATTTCCACACAACCTGTGTGTCTCAGGCCCGTCTGCAGCAAGCACAAGTGTCAACTTCCTCTGCCCAGATTTGATGCTGTGACACAAAAGGAATAGACTGTGCTTCTCCTGTCTGCCACTATGTAAAAGTCCAGAGTCTGTGATCCCGTGGGTAGCTGGCAGATACTGCTTTCTAGAGCTTCTGGAGAGGTAGATCTGTACTGTAGTCCAGTGACAAACAGTATGTCAGGGTCCAGGGAAAATGCTGTAGGTACTTACTAAGTTTTTCTCCTTTCTTCCTGATTGGATGCTTCCTATTTTCTCTCCTCTGCTTCTGGGATGTTTTCTGTGATAACCTTGCCCCTTTTCAAAGGCTTTTATGAGTGGGAATTGCTGTATGATGCAGGAACCCTGTTCAGTATAGATAATTCATTGACTGTATTTTCTATCTCACTGCTGTGGAATATATAGGTCTAAGCCAATTTAAATCACCTTTTGTTTCTCTTTCAACTGTGAACATACCTAAGTTGTGCAGATGAGCCAAAATGAAGAGAAAGCTCTTTTTGTAATTGCTCACTGAGCTGGATATTGGTGATTTCTTTTCGGGAAACAGTGAGGAATTAATGAAATAAAAGCAAAACAGTTGGACTATATCATCTTTGAGGTCTTTTCCAACAACCTTAGTGATTATATGATTCTGTGCTAAGTATTTGTCCAAAACTCACTCTTGTCCTTCTACTACATGTTCTCTTTTCATAATTAATAGCATTAAGATATGTTCTAATTTGTAATGGACGACATTTCAGATGCAGTTCTTGATGTATTTACATGTACTCTGTTATAGCTTGTAAATAAATGGGAGTAGGAAACAAACGGCTAGAATGGAAAGGGAAAAGATTACCTCAAAGGATAGGAAAGTTCCCCCAAGAGATTCAGGGCTCCAGATTTGCTGTGACTTAAGTTCTCCTTTATGGAGTTGTATTTTTTGTGCAGATTGGACTTGAAAGGTGATCTTTGTGCTGGCTGTAAAACAGAACTTTGATTTTTCTCTCAACTCTGCCATCATCTTGTGTATTAATAAAAATAATTTTATTTTCTTGTTTATGTATGTATTATTTTCCTTTTTTTTTTTTTTTATTTTAACGTATTTGATAACAATTGTACTCCAGTCATGGGCACCGAAATGACAGGTAAATGATACCTCCTTAGAAATCAAAACATCGACTTCGTCGTTGTTTTTTGGTTTGTCTCTTTGATTGTTTAAGCTCCATCTTTTCTATGTGTAGCTCATCTGAAGCTGTGAAGAGTAGAATTGACGCTAGATGCGATTTTTATTTAATCTGATTAAGCATGATTTTTTCTGAGGCATTTCTTTTTACTGATCTACAACTTTGCACAAATTTAAGTGTTTACCAAATCATTATTTCCTACTTATTTTAGATTAGCTTGTTACTGTTGTCCTCCACTGATGTCATGTAAGAAAGTGTTACCCTTGCACTTAAAGCAGTCTTCTGGTTATTTTCTGGTTCAGAGCATCATGACTTGCATTTGTTCACAGGTTTTTAATTTGCTTCTCATTCGTTTTCATTTGATGAACCTGAAAGTTATGAAGACTCCATGTTCAGTTTTTATGCACATTAGTGAGAGATCATTTCTGTGGATCTATTCATTCACTTTCTAATTGTTTAATCTCATAAATTTGGTCTAGAAAAAAGCTTTAGGAAGTCCATAAACCTGAATCATCTTTGCTGAAAGCTTGTTTATTGTGGTCCCTTGTGAATGTTTACTTTCTATTAAAAAACTTGTCTGCAACATGCTTTTGGAATGCAGTTTTTCACGATAACACTTCATAGATGTTTCTACATACTGCAGTGTTCATTTGACTAAACTCAGTTTTCACAACAGGACTGATGGTCGTCGCTGGTCTTTGGCTTCCCTCCCTTCTTCTGGCTATGGTACAAATACACCCAGCTCAACTGTTTCTGTGAGTATCCACTTTGCTATGCAGATAGATTTTCATTACATGCCCTATATTCTTAAATTAAGTAGTGATTATTTGTTTTAGGAAAAGGCAGTGTAAGACTTCATCTGTCATTTCTTTTCCTGTTTGTTGTTGTCTGTTTTTTACTGGACACCTGGTGTCTGTTTTTTTTTTTTTTTTTTTTTAATGTTTATTTTAGAATTTAAGTAACCTCTTCTCCTGGGTATATTTTACTTCTATTGTGAAGTAGTGGAATTTCACATCCTGAGCACTGATTAAACTTGACCATTTTGCACCATGGTCAACTCTTTATCTTCATCCATAAAAGCTCTTGGAAAGTGGAATCAATTCTATTAGTTACTAATTTAAAAAAAAATGTTGGGAGGATTTTATGTACACAGGGCACTCTGAAAGTAATGCTTCCGTATTTATTTTCATAGAAACTACAACAGATACAAAGAGCATTATAAGACTATCAGAGCAAATTCTCATCTACAAAACATTTTTCAATACAATCAGCACCATGAGCTGTGCATTTTCACCAGAAATGAACAAGATCCTGCATGTCCCTTGTAAGAATAGACACCAATAGAAGTCACCCACTGTCACTGTCACCTTTGCTGAAGTGTACCACCCACTGCCTCATGGTGGTTACATCCACTGGTTGGTCTCCATAAATATTCAGCAAGTCAGTGAATGACAGTGGGTGCAATTATTTTCTCATACAATGACACATCCTTGTTTAATGCATTCTTCCATCTCAGATGCTGTTCTGTCAAACTGTGTCTCCACTGCTGTTTGTCACACAGCAATGAAATAAAGTGGAGTATTGGTGGGAAGATGCTATCTCTACTGCCATATCACTATAATTAGATGCCTCCAATGTTGTGGGCTAACATAATAAGATATGAGGCATTACTTTTGGAGCAGCCTCTGTATATTTTGAACTGCTTCTCAGCAGCACTTGTTTTCGACTTCTGACCTAGATCAAGTCTTTGCCAAGTAAATGCTTTGTTTCACATTGTCTCTGACCACTTTCCATGGTGCACAGTCATGCACCTCTTATTGACACCAGCGCAGATATGCTGTGCTATTCACTTGAAATATATTGATGTAAAGGAGCTTGTCAGATAATAAGTTGCTTTAGTAACCTCATCGTTGTTAGAAGTGAGAGACGTGCTAGAGAAGAAATAAAAAGCTGTATCAGGAATGTTTTAAAACACAGTTCTAATTTTCCATCCACTGGCATAGCTTTTTTCTTTGATAACTTCCATTTTAGGATTGTAGTTTACAGTGTTTTGTTTCTTTCTTTACTCCATTTTGTTTATGGATGTGCTGAAACACAAAACAGTTTTTACACCACATTTGCATTTATTCTGAAAAAAAGAAGCACTGTCATTTGTGTAATTAATGTATCTCAACTTTTGTGATACTATTTTTGAGTTCTGCCTTGATATTCTTTGACACGACCACATCTTACAAATACTAGAATAGATTTATATAATTGAACAAGCATTTCTAACTTGTGAATCTGCTTTCTAGGAAGATTAAATTTTGTTGAAGAAAGCGACAGTGTAGAGTTGATGCCCCACGTTTCTTTTCCTTTGTGGAGTTTTTTTTTGTTTTTTCTTTCAAGAGTCCTCACCTGTTGCTGAACTCTGCAAAAGTATTGAGGCAACTTCAAATTTTAATTTTAAATGTAGTCACTATTTCTTTGCTACTAACTGGAAGAGTTTTTCGTGTTTTTTGCACACTGACTGATGTACTTCATTTGAAAAATGAAAACTCTTCATCTAATTAATGTCACCTATGCTTTCAGAATCTGAAGTGGCTAGCACTGTGCAACCTTCCTCTCTGTATTTTTCCAGATTCATAAAGACAGTGACAGATCATAAGTGCTAGTCATAAGTATACATACAGAGTGCTGAGTTTTCAATGCAGGATGAATAAGATACACCTTAATTAATCCAGAGATTTATTAACTGGGAACCAGTAGTAGTTTTTGGATAACACAGTAGAGCACAACTTGGATCTTTTCACTTTGACTGAAAGTCAAAGCAGGGTCAGAAGAGCTGATAGTAACCCTACCATGAGTATGCTGCACCCCGCCTCCTGTTGCCCCATTTTTGTGATTTGGTGGTGTGGTTTTGTTTTGTTTTTTGTTTATTTGTTTGTTGTATTGGATGTGGAATTAACAGTGTAATGGAATTTCAGGGGTTTGTGCTGCAGATCCAAAAGCAATACAGAAAGCAAATGAAAATGTCTCCTGCTAGCATTGTGAATTGAAAATAAACTACTGGCGTGTTGTATTCTAAGAAACAACGTTTAATCTGATCTTTCCAGTTGAATCATGCTGTTAAGATGATTGTGTATCTTTTAGGAGAAGAGGCCCATAGGAAGTAAAAAATGTGAAAAAGAATTGGTTACCTTTTTTTTTTTTTTTTTCAGTACCTATTCTTTGTAAACTATTTGGATGGGAAGATAGATATGAAGGTTGGGAAGGAAATCTTTGCAATTACATTAGCTGATACTGGCTACAGATCTTTATTTCTGTATTTGAAGAACCGTCTACCTTGTAGTGATGCACTCATGATAAATATGTTAAATCCTATGTAATTTTTGATTGAATGAACTATTCTAGAATGCCAGAATGGCTATTTTTTTTTTTCTTTGTAGAATTCTACTGTGAGAACTCTGATCTGTGCAGAGGTCAGAATTCAGACCTCCAAGAAAATGCACTCTGGTGCGTGGTTCTGGTTTAGCTGGAAGTCCTTAAGAAAAGGCCTGTCATCTTACATGTGGAAAAACATGAAGTAGATTATTGCTTTTTTGATGTGCCTAGAATCCTCTGAAATGCAAAGGATATTTATTTTTTAGAAATAGGTATACGTGACAGTCTGTATTGGGAAACGTCATTGTTCTTTTAAGTTAATGAGGGTGGCTGTAGAATTAATCATGAGGTTAATTGCAGCTAGCTGCAACAGTGTGAGATATGAAAGAGAGTAGTCTGTACTGTGTACTGAATTATGCATAGAAATGTGCTACTGCTGAAGTTCATAATTGAGTTACTGTGGCTCGACAGGTTACTCCCTACCAAGTAAACTGTGGTAAATTCTTGGTTTACACTCTTTTTAGCCTGCAACAAAGCAAGATAATGGGGTCTTGCTATCTTTAATTTGTTCTCATGTGATGAAGCTTTCCTATATACACTACTTTTATGAGAGAGAACTTTTCCCATCAGTTTTTTTTTTTCTTTTTTCTTTCAAGAGATGACTTCATGTGATCTAGTGCGATAAGTAAGCTTTTCTTTAGTTCTTAGAATTAGGATTTGTTCAGCTTTCACCATTCAGATTACCAGGTAATTATAAAGACTGTCTTGTTCCTTTGATTAACAGCCTGGATATTACTTGCTGACGTTAGTAATGCATGGAAATGTCAGTACAGTATGGAAGTTCATTGACTTCTCTCACTTTGAATGGAAGAGCAAAGATGCCCTTTGCTACAAATGCAAAGGCCCCTGTGTAGGCCTTCAGTAAAAAAGCAACCAGGGAAGAGTCCTGATGTCTTATATGTGAACAATGGTTTGCATGAGAAGATGGACGTAGAGAAGAATTTTATGCTGAAAAAGCCATCCGGGGACTGACAAGTTACAGAAAGAAATTGAAGTTTTTGGAATTTATCCCCTCCACAGTTAAAATAAGTATTGTCTACATGATAACAGCTTTCTAGTGTCACAGTCACATCAGCAGGGATATAGAATGCACCCTTGGCAGGTTTGTGGATGACATCATACTGAGTGGTGCAGCACACATGAGGGAAAGGATGACATCCAGAGAGACCTAGACTGGTTAAGCCTGTCATGTGGGCCCAGGTGAACATCATGGGGTTCATTAAGGCCAAGTGCCAAGTTTTGCACCTGGATCATGGCAGCCCTCACTATCAATACAAGCTGGAGGATGAAAGGGTGGAGCACAGCCCTGCCAAGAAGGACTTGGGGATGTTGGTGGATAGTGAGCTGGATGTGAGCCAGCAATGTGCTCTCACAGCCCCAAAAGCCAACCAGATCCTGGCCTGCATCAAAAGAGGCATGGCCAGCAAGTTGAGGGAGCTGATCCTGTCCTGCTCTTGCAGACCTCATCTGTTGTCCTGCGTCCAGATGTGTCTCAGGAGAGACATGGACCTGTTGGATTGTGTTCAGAAGAGGGCCACAAAATGATCCAAGAGATAGAATGCCTCCCCTGTGAGGACAGTCTAAGAGATATGGGACTGTTCAGCCTGGAGAAGAGAAGGCTCTGGGGAGATCTGATAGCAGCCTTTCAGTATCTAAAGGGGAGCGATAAGAAATAAGGGGACAGACTCTTCAGTGGGGTCTGTAGTGGTGGGACAAGTGGAAATAGTTAAAAAAAAAAAAAAGGGGGGGGGGGGGGGGGGGGGAGATTTAGTCTGGATATAAGCAGTAAGTTTTTTATAGCGGTGAGGCACTGGAACTGGTTGCTCAGAAAGGTGGTGGATGCGCTGTCCCTGAAAGCATTCAAGATCAGACTGAATGGGACTCTGAGCAACCTGATGTAGTTGTAGGTTTCTCTGTTCATTGCAGGGGAGTTTAACTACATGACTTTAAGGGTCTCTTCCTACTCAAACAATTCTATGATGATGTACAGATATCCATGAACTGGTCCATGTTAGAAACCATGTTCGGTACCAGAAACAGTAGAGCATCTACAGTAATCAGTCCAGATTATGGCACATTAATTTTTTCAGCAAGAATTTAGACTGTTTTTCTCCAAACTTTGATAATCTTGATTGTCCGTAATGAAATAATTTACATGTACAGAATTGAAAATTGTATTGGCAATAAGTTGTACTCTACAGCTAACATACTTATTTTGCCTTACTCAAGTAATTAACTTTCAGCAGACTCCATTTAAAATATTCTCTACATACTGTTGTGTATTACTGACACCAGATGTCTGTGCCTTAGAAAGACAAAATGTGAACTTTCAAAATGCGATGATTCATTCTTCTGAGACAGTAGTTTTTGTATTTAAACTGTGTTTAGCTCTGTAAATTGAGACTAATTATTTTTGTTCTTCTTTAATTTAGTAGTTAAGCATAGGAAACATAACTGTAATTTTTATGTCAAACAACTTCATTCACAAGCAGAGAATATGATGTTGAAAATGCTTCTTCACTGATGGATGTTTGCGTTCTGCTTTTCTTTTCCAGTCATCTTGTTCATCACAAGAGAAACTACACCAGTTACCTTACCAACCAACACCTGATGAACTACATTTTTTATCTAAACATTTCTGTACCACTGAAAGCATTGCAAGTGATAACAGATGCAGGACCACAGCAATGCGCCCTCGCTCCAGAAGTCTCAGGTGGGTTTGTCCATCAGGTGAAAGGGGTTGAGTTTTAATTGACGTACTCTAGAACATTGTGGTTTTGTGTATTGGGAGCATTCATTATTTTCCTAATGGAATACAAGAGGTAAGAATCTGTGCTTGAACTATTAATAACCCTTTTTAAGTTTTTGTTCCTATGCTCAGCAGTGTAAGATAAGGCATAAAGGTGGCAACTTAACCCCTTCTAATGAGCTATGCCTTACTGATCTAGAGACTTCTAGAGTTCAAATTGCGTAAATAATATTGTCTTTTTTTTTTTTTTTTTTTTTTTTTTTAAGTAATTTGAAATGCATTTATATTCTAGAAGTGCCTGAAAAGAACTGTGGTGAAGAATAAATGGGCAAGAAGTTGGGGTGGAACCATTCATTAATTCATTAGTTTTCTTTAATAAAAATAAACTTCAGTTTCTTGTTTCCCAGAGTTGACCTTTAGAGTTTCCTTTGCAGTGACATTTGTGTGAGGTGTATTTTATTGAGGATCATATTTTTTATGGTTCTTTTTTGCTCTTCTAGAGAGCTGAAAGCCATTTCTTTTGCTTATATAAGAAATGCATTTCAAGAAACTTCTATGTACGTGTTAAGAAGAAGACACTCCTAGAGGAGGACATTGCCTTCATGGGATTTATTTTACATCTTTTACACCATATTTGGGTGCACTGGTGTCTTCAAAGACAGATGGACATTTTAAAAAATGAGGTTTATGATAGTGAAAAGGAAGTTTGCTAGGTTAGCCAAGGCCATGGGTACGTTTTATAGATAGTTTTCCTGCAAGTTTCACGCTTTTATTTTTTTTTCCAGGCACGGTGTTTGTGGCATGGAACTTGTGCATGTTACAGCATTACTTGCAGAAGTGACAGCTTTTACCTGCCGGTTAGATTGGAAATAATAGTTTCAACCTTTTTCATGATCAGTTTAAAAATACGTATTTATATGTGGGTAAATGTGTATGCATATGAACTCCTCACAGACTGCTGAATGTCTTCACTTGCAGCTAGTGGAGTTCTTGGTCAGGTTTTGCTATTTTGGTTGTATATAACCTTCAGAAGGGCAGATGTAGTCATACATATAATCATCTGTTAAGTGGATGTCTCATCCTTCTGAAAAAAAAACGTAATGTCGTGTTGCAAGACATGCTGAACTGCAGTTAAAAACTAAGAAAATAGCATGTTTGGCAGTCAGATGTCAAGCATATGATGTAATTTCTAAGGCCTGGTCAGAAATAACAGAAAAGAGCAAAGCATGCCACTGATTAGAAATTATACCTGTTTAGTAAAGTGTTTGTTGATTTCTTGGTGCAAATGAGCTGTTAAAAAAAAAACCTGCTAATTATAGCTAGCGCTGAGACAAGTATAAAGAAATAATTTGCTTTGTTTGCAGTCCTGGACGTTCTCCTGCCTGCTGTGACAATGAGATCATTATGATGAACCATGTCTACAAAGAAAGGTTCCCAAAGGTAATAAATTATATTTAAGATACACAGTATCTAAATCAATAGGCAACATAGGTTTTAAGTAAATTATGTTTTTGTTATGGAAACTAATGATCCAAGCCTGTAATGGCTTTCACAAAGCATCACCAAGTTCTTATTACAAAGATAAGATCGCAATAAAGAAAATCCCTGCTGAGAACTGGACATTCATTTGACGAGCTGCTGAACTGGTTTTGAAATTAATCATGCTGGTAATATATTCTGCTGATTGGAAAGAAACAATAGCATCCACTTTCAATAGGTGGTATATACTTGGAGTTAGCTTATATTGATTTAGTAAACAAAAACAATTTTGATTGCTCAGTCTTTTTGCAGAATCTGTTGATAAACCTGCAAACTGCTGTTCCATATTTCTCTCTTTTCCCGGACAGTTGTCTTAAATGTTTTTTTCAGTGGTAAAGACCAGCATGAAGTTGTCATGAGTTTGGTTCTGAGAAAGCAACTCTGGCTTGTCCAGAAATCTGAGACAAAAATGAGTTCCTCTGTGCCACATGTTGCTAGGAGCACTGTGCTGTTAGTTGATCCTAGAATTTATATGATTTCTGGAAAATAAAATACAAGTGAAACTGATACAGTTCCCCATAGCGCCTAAAAGTAGTAACTATAGGAAATCTTCATATCTCTTTATATTTATAAATTTATTTTTATTAAATGTATGTAATATTTATGTTTTTATTTGTAGAAAATTATGAAGATATTTGTAGAGAGCTTGAGCAGCAGACACCGGTTTGAAATGAGCCTCTCATTTCAGTGGATCAGTTATGAATTAAAAGGAGTGAGATTATTTTTAGTAAGGACAATACTGTAGTTATCGCCAGTATATTTTTATAATCTGCTATAAGTGAGAAACAAGACAGTTGATTCTATAAAGCAGGCATATCATGCGTGCAGCAAACGTCTTCCAGTAACTATAAGCCTTTGGGTTTTTTCAGTCAGTTAAAGTGACTTTCAAACCCACTCTGTTAAAATGGGTTTGTGGTGTAACCTGTACAAAAGGAAGGAAGATAATCTGGTGTGTAGCATTTGCAGTTTTAGCAAAACATATGAAGACCTCCATAAGTTCTCCTTGCTTTTATTTTGCCTTGAACTTAGTTTTACAGTCATGAGTGTATTTTAATTATGTTGGTGAGTGAGCATCATAAGATCACTGTTTATTGCTGGGGGCAGACAAAACTGGGGTCTATATAATGGAATACTAAGACTTTCATTTCTATGTACTGGTAATTGGGGGGTATGTAGTCTGTCACTCTTGTCTATTTCCTTGCTTTTTTCTTGAGTCATTTTGTGTAATAAACATAGGCAACTTCTTAGGTACTGCAGAAATGTTGTAAAACCAGGAGTAATTGTTGAAGTTGTGAGGCTGATGTAATATATTGTGTGTACATTTGTATATAGGCCACAGCCCAGATGGAAGAGAGGCTTCAGGACGTTATAACAAATCATTCTCCAGAAAACGTCCTTCCGCTGGCAGATGGTGTACTCAGTTTTACCCACCATCAGATCACAGAACTGGCTCGAGATTGTTTGGATAAATCCCACCAGGGCCTCATCACGTCTCGATACTTCCTTGAATTACAGCAGAAATTAGACAAATTGCTACAGGAGGTATGAGCTGTTATGACTGGTAGTAAAATGGTTTAAATATGTTTGCAGTTTGAAATAGTTATGACTGTTGCACTCAAATAATTTGTCAAAGAGATGTTCATGGCAATTTTAGTCTACATGATGACCACTACAAGGGCCAAAAGACATTCCTAATGTAGTCTGTGAGAAGTAGGTTGTAAAGATTCAGAAATAACAGCGTTTTGTCTTGCAGTGTTAATTATAAATTGCTTACAGAAGCATGTGCATAAGCCCTAAGTGAGGAAGCTTGCTATTCTGTTTGCTGTGGATAAATGAGGAAATGTATACCATTTCCACTCTTTCCACTTTATCAACCTTACTAATTGCCTGCTGTGTTGACAAAGGAGGCAACAGCCCTTATGTTTCCATTACTTGGAGGTTATTATTAATTATTTAAATATTTCCCTCCTTCATAATTAAAGTGTTTATTAGCAGAAATTCAGTTTTCAAAGCATTGAAACTTCCGTAGAATAGTCTGGTAAATTAATTAACAAAAGAGTGAAACTTATTTATAGCGTGACACTGTAAGTCAATACAGTTTATATATACATCATTTTTAAAACAAATGAAATACTAAATGGTATAACTGTAAATGTGGGACTTGATAGTATGCTGGGAACCAAAGTTAATGTGATAGACTAGCAGATTTGATAGACTTGAAATTTTCCCAGTGATATGTTCAAGTATTCTGCCTTGTTAATTCAAACAGTTTCTTCTGTTTTCTTTTAAATGAAGGAGCAATCTCTAAAGATTTTGATCGTTTTTGTTGCTGTTTTTGTTTTTTCCTGTGCTGATTTTTTGTTTACTTCTATTCAATAGAATTTACTTTCAGTTAATTTCTGCTACTGCATTCTGAACTTCTTGTCATAAAGCAGTGTAAAAGTTAAGGCATCGCTAAAATATGTATGGATTATTGAAGTCCTGTCCTTTAAACAGAGAAAATAAAAACCTCCCAGCAATGTAATTCAGCAGTAGGAAAGCCTGCTCCTTTCCTCAGCTTAGCTGCGGACACTTATGATTCGGATGCATGCGTCACATTTGTTGTCAGTTACTAGCTGTGATGCTCAGTAGAAGGCTGCCTCTCCTACTGCTACTTGGCACCTTATGATTACTGTGTATATTAGAGGAAGGCTATTTCAGTGCTTGAGTAGCTTGATTCATCTCACACCTTTGTAAATCTAAGGTTGAGGTTGGGTGTTATCAGTGTCCTTTCCTGCTTCATCCTACTTTAACATAATATATATTCAATCTTTTGTTCAGGTATACAACTGAGTGTTCACAAAACTATACAAAGTTGCTTTTAATTCTGCTGGTGATCAAAACAGGCTGGCATTTTGTTTACAAGAGTTCTCTTTGGGCTTGGTTGGTAGTATGCAGAATACAAATGCATATGTCTGGTTAAGGTACTTCTGAAACCCATTACAGAATGCTAGATGATGTTCATGCCTTTTTTTTTTTTAAGTTACCTTTTTTTAAATCTCACAGATTTATTTATTTTTCAGCTACTTAATATATTTTTAAATTACAGTGTTGAGAGCAGCATGTAGCATCATATTGTTGCAGGATTTTTAACTACAAAAATAAAATTAATGATTATTTTATACGAAAAGTACTTAGTTGTCCATATTAATCTCTCTTAAAATGCTAGTTTCTTGTTTTTGTTTCAGTTCTCTTAATGATTTTGTACAAACAAAAGATGAGGAAAACTTTCAGTTCGGAATATTCAAAACAAAGAAATACTTTGTGTGTTTAGAGGGCTAACAGTATGTTTCAGTGAGGAGGAGGACCATATGGCCTCTTTGCATTCATTGGCATCCTTGTTTGCACCTTTTGTTCTTAAAGGAGAAAATTTAAAAGAAATTGAAAATGTGCTTTAGCCCATTATGCAAATATTTTTAAACCTTCCAGAATTTTCTCTGTATTCTTTTGTAACAAATTTTTGTTCTTCATTACCTCCATAGAAGTTGATTTCTCAACTGTATGTGGCCTCTCTCTGCACAAATTAGTATTGACTCTGTGGATGTAGTACATTGTTATTTGGCTAGGAATTGTGAACGTAGGAAATTATGACCAATTTGACATGAATGTTGCTTATGTTCATGAATATTTCATTTTTCATCTTTTCCTAAAGCTGTTAGTAAACAGGGAGACAAACTGCATATGTATGTTGTACTGAATCATAGTCCTTTTTGCGAAACTGACAATGGTAATATTATGTGATTTTTTTAAACCATTACAAAAGCAGAAATCGTCCATTTTGGACAGTTTAACATAGTTGTTACAGTATTAGAATTGTACAAACGTATTAGTTCAGCATGATATTTTATAATGTTGATATTCTTGATATTTCTATAATTGTCTTGAAAATGATGTACTGTTGTCTCAAGTTCACATTTCAAAACCTGCAAGTATGTCTGAAATAAGCATGCAGGAGTTGTGCATTGAATGCAGTTTGTTCTCTTTTTCCTTTCTGTCCATGTTCTAGGCTCAGGAGCGATCAGAGAGTGAAGAACTGGCATATATCAAGCAACTAGTCAGAAAAATCCTCATAGTTATTGCTCGCCCTGCTCGTTTACTGGAATGCCTGGTAAGGTGATGCTACTATATCTAGATTTTTGTTAACTGCTATGATGCAATGGGAAGTTTCCCAGATTAGTATTCAGTTTCCTTTACAGTACCGTCAAACAACTCGGCAAGGCTTTATTGTTGGTGGGATCTTTTTTACTTCTATTTCAGAAGCAAGATACTAGTGGAGAGCTCCTGCAGTTGTGTTTGGCTCCCTGCTATTGCAAATGCTTCGTTATTAAATCCCTTTCATAAATTTAGGAAGCTCCAGTTTAAAATGGGTTTGTTTTTTCTATTGCTTTGTTCAACGTTGTTACTCTCTTGGGAAGATGTTTCCGGAATCATAATTGGTTGGTGATTTTCCCATTGTTCTTCTTGTAAGTTTTATAATTTTGTTGCACTGAACAGTTGCCAGGGCTGTATGCAGCTTGCAGTCCATTCTCCAGTAGGGTATTTGGAGATACAGGTAGCCTTAGTGAGCATAGCATGTGTGTTGCCTTATTGGGCTAGCTTGTGCCAGACCACCTAGGCATGTTTCTGTTTCACTTTCCCCTGCTGTGAGAACTGGGGAGGCTCAGGTGCACGAGGTTGTGCTTCAGTTGTTCAGTGGAAGAAATTAATGCTCACAGAACACAGTGCTCAAGAGGATGGTATAGACACCCAAATGCCATGTAAGAGCCAGCCTGAATCCAACAGGCTTGGCAGGGAGCCTGAACTGATTTTGTCTGCCAATTGTCTATTGGCAAGCTGTGCTTGCCAATACCAGGATCGCAGTGTTGACACTGCAAGCAGCTATTTGAGGCTGGCAAGGCTTTGTGTATGTGGGAGCCACTAACCTGCTGCTAGACTCAAGTTATGCCTGGAAGTGTCATAACTGCGTGTGCATACCACTGATTCTGAACTACTCAGTCTTTCCAACCTGATCTTGGCTCTGTGCTGTGTTTCTTCATCTGTGGCACAGTTAATCCATAACCTAGATTGTTCTGTTTGCTGTGGGCATT
This sequence comes from Tympanuchus pallidicinctus, assembly GCF_026119805.1. NCBI lineage: Eukaryota > Metazoa > Chordata > Aves > Galliformes > Phasianidae > Tympanuchus > Tympanuchus pallidicinctus. Next base: position 2,536,407 of record NW_026294813.1, on the reverse strand, counting down.
TTGAGAGATGACCCTTTTGTTTTGGAAACACCATGTCTCAGTGTTCCCAGTTGCAGTTTGTTCATGTAGTTCAGCAGAAATCTAAATATGGTGTGTGCTCTGAAGCAGGATGAATGATGTGAAAATAATGACAGGATCTGCGGAAGAGGATGTGTTAGTAAACATTGAATGCGGGCTTGCGCTGTGTCTTCACTGTGTCCCCTGAATGTTAATTCAGCAATGTCTGGAGTGATCTTCCTTGCTCCTTTCTCACAGTTCTCATAATCCTTCTCCAGCCCTTTACACAATCTCTGATATGAAGCCTTGTTTCTCTCCATTCCATGATTTCCTTATTGCATGTTCAAAACTGCTCTTAAATACATACTGTGGGCTGACAGACCTAGGCTTCTTTGTAGCACTTCATCCTCTCCTCACATATTTTCTTTCTCCCATCCACTCCTGTTCCTACTCTTTTAATTTGGGTTCTTTCCTGGTGACCTATTTGGCTCCTGGTTCATTCTCTGTAAATGCTAAATTTTATAGCTGGCAAGTTCCAAATCTACATTCTCTTAGCTTATGGCTTTGGGATTTTGTTCCAGCCTATCACAGTTGAACTGGAACTGCTGCACAGCCTGCATTTGTCCCTTTGCTGAGCCTGTTGATGTGAGTGGATGGACAGTATTTTTCATTTCTCTCAGGAAATGAAATTGTGCTCTCAGTTTTAGTGCTTATTTGCTTCCAGCTGTTGTAGATTTTCAGAGCAGCAATGGCAGAGAAAGCTGGCACAGCTTCTTTGGAGTGTTCTTACTTGGAGTCTGTAGAAGATTTAAGCTGAAACGTAACAACTCTTCTTACAGTAGGTTCCTTCAGAGGCAAGTGGCTTGAAAAAATCCAGGCAGATTGTAACAAGACCCACATATCCTACACAAGGTGTTAAGACCTACCAGTTAAGTCACTGGAATCATTTAATCATGTAAAAACAACATTGTTCCTTTTCTGTAGCTATTCTCAGGAACCTTTTAAATAATATTGGCTGATATTTTGAAAAGTCTGTCTGAAATAAATACTAGATAGGACAATTTCAGCCTCTGTAAGAATTTCCATAGAATCACTGGAACTAAAACAACACTTTCATCAGAAGTTTCATGTACTGTATAGTTAAGTAACCAGTTTTCTTCCTGCTTTTTAGCTAGGGTTTAGCTCAGATGGTGGTGGTATGTGTGTTCCTGCTTGTATTTACATGTTAATCATATGAGTAAAGACTTTCTGTAGTTTCATGTGTCAAGAGCTACTTCCAAATGTTGAGAGATTTTCTCCATTTGTAGTTGCTTCAGTACATGAAGAATGAAGGACATAAGTTTGAAGTTAAGATGAGGAAATTAAATTCTTCTAATATTGATGTGTGTATGCATGTACTCATACTTGTGTGCATTATATACATTGTATGAATGGTTTGAAGAATGTAGTGCCTATGAGTGAAATTTTGATATATGTAGATACAGGCAGAATATATTGGAAAGAGAACAGAAGATTATTAAAAAGAATAAAAATGCCCTATTGGTAATCCTTCTTGTTCTATTAAATGATTTCCTGATTTTATCTTCTGTTAAAGTAGTGAAATAAATATGTTTCTAAAGGACTTATGGGATAGGGAAGGATTTCTTTTCTTACTCTTGGAAGGCATGCCTTCTACATGTGGAATAAATTATATAGTAATATAGTTGGCTCCCAAAGGGTAGTGTTTTATTTCTAGTTTTGAAATAATTGGATCAGTGAAGCTCCAGTGTTGTTTTCAGTAGCTTGCAATAACTTCATTCTAAAGTCAAGTACTTATTCAATTACATTTTCCTTAAAACAGTGTACAGTTATATTTACGTAAAATACTTCAGAATTTCGTTTAGAAGTGGAGAGCAATTTATTTACATGGTTGATTTCAGTAGCAGATTTTTGTATCCAAGCAACTGTAGGGAGTTGAAGTCTTACGTGAAATCTTGTTACTGAATAATGTGTTGCTGGTTATGTCATTTCACAGAATACTGTGGTGAGTTCTGCTGGCAAGTAACTTCCTATTATAAAAGTACAGGATGCAAAATTGTATGGCTTACAGAATATTATATTGTCTAGGAATGATAATAGAAGCATAGGCTACTAATACTAGAGTAATAAGGTTTGGTGTTTTTTTTTTTTTTAAATAAGAGAAATATTTGTGATAGATACAGCTAAGGAAGTTATTCTGTTAGGTTCTAATACTTCAGTTTCTGCAGAGAGAATGATAGTTACTCTTTTTCTTTCAGGAATTTGATCCAGAAGAGTTTTACTATCTTTTGGAAGCAGCTGAAGGCCATGCTAAAGAAGGACAAGGCATTAAAACCGACATTCCCCGCTACATTATTAGTCAGCTGGGCTTAAATAAAGATCCTTTAGAAGGTAAGTGCATCTCTTGGTTCAGCTATAAACGTCCAGATGCTTCCTTCCCATTATATATGATTGTTGAGATACTCAGAGTGTGCCTCAAAGAATCACAGTAGAAATGAGAGCAGAACAAAAAGCATTCACTTCACCCACAGGTTCTGTCACAAGCTTAAAGGCATTATAAAGGCCATCTGAGATTTTCTGCTATGAATACCATTCACAGATGACATTGTATCAATGATACTCATCTTTTTACATTCAGGCAGTAAAACTTCCTTATTTGAACTCTACCTGAAATTTACAGCTCTAATTTGGTATCTACTATTATCCAACTGTAGGTATAAGTGAAACTGGACTGGTAAGTAATTTGCCTTTCACAACTCCTGGCTTTCTACATCGTATTCTCACTGAATACATATTTTCCCTTTCCTATTGAAACTCTGAAGATTTCTTTTTCTGAGCAACCTATGTGTGCATAGTTAGGACTTATAAAGGGGAGAAGTTGACTTGGTTCCTGTAAAATTATTGTCATTGCAGAAGATTATTTGTTGCCTGATTCTTGTTTTAAGGACAGCGTTGGTAAAACTAGAATCACTTGTCTCCTGAGCAGACCTTCTTCTCTTTCATACTCAAATCAAACGCTGTTAGTAGTGAAAAGTGGAAATTGGGTTCATTGCATACTGTGCTAGTCTCACAGTTTAGAGTGCAGTAGAAGTGCTGTCCTGGAAAATGGATCTAACTAGTGTTAGTTTGCTTGTCTTTTGTGTTATGAACAAATGAGACCTCTAGGAGGGGACTTGGTAACACAAAATCATATTTCTGGTATTTAAAGGAAGCTTATGAGCAGGAAGGTGACCAATTTTATACGTGGTCTGGTAGTGATATGACAAGGAGAAATGGCTTTAAACTAAAATAAGGGATACTTAGGTGAGACATAAGGAGAACATTCTTTACTCAGAGGCCAGTAAGGTGCTGGCGTAGGCTGCCTGGAGGAGCTTTGAATGCCCCACCCCTGGAGGAATTAAAGGCCAGGTTGGATGGTATCTTGGGCAGCCTGAACTAGTGAATGGCAATACTGCTTGTGTTAGGGGTTTGGAATTAGGTAATCTTTAAGATTCCTTCCAACCCAAGGCATCCTATGATTCTGTGAAAACAGTTGTGGTAAGATAGGATTGGCTTTTTCTTTTAATCAGTCTTCATAATGCAAAATCATATTTCATGAAGTCTGAGAAGCTATATGGTGTATTAAAATGAATTTTTTTTTTCTTCAACTTAAGCACTGACAGATATTGTCATGTGTTTGGTTAGATCTAATTAAATGAATATTAAAAGATTGAAAAATCAAAATTAAAAGATAAATGGAAGCTGAGCTTACTAATCCTCTTCCTGTCTTCTCAGAGAAGAAAATTGCTTTCAGTTTGAAATTGGTACCATTGCTTAAAGGGACATACCATAAACAAAAAATAAGGAGAACGGCACTGTGAGGTTTATGCCTTTGAATTAATCATGTAAAGAGAATTATTTTCAGCGTTTTATATACATTACTGTAAAGCATAAAACAAGATGAGAGCCTTTACACTTCTGTGTCCAAAAATGGAATATACTGAAAAATATTTAGATAGAAGAAAAAAACAGAAAGCTTTCAAATAATTATGTGTCAGTAACTGCAATTAGAATAGCAGCTCCACATAGAATTGTATTTATTTTAAGTGTTTAGCATTTGTAAATGTTCATGGAAGGGATTTCACTTTCAGTTCAAAAAAAGAACTGAATGCTTTAGCACCTTCCCTACTTGCCCCCTTTGTTTTCTGCCATAGCTGAGTGAAATGATGCATGCATTACTTGAGAGATAATGCCAGATAAATTTATACTGTACTGAAATCTGTACCACAGCAGATTCATCACTTATCAGAAGCTGGTGGCTGCATTTCTGAAGAGTTCCCTGGGGAGAAATTTTCCCCCCGGTTTTTAAATTTCCATCTTTACCTTTTATGAATCATGAGACTTCAGAAATGGTTTAAATCAAGGAAAGAAAAAGGGCAGATGTTTAATGGTATTTAGATGAGTTTTAAAAATCTCTTCAGGCATTACAAAATTGTTCCATGGCTCTGTGTTTTGATAGCTGACTCTTAGTTCCATTCCATTAATACCTACTATTTGTAAATAATAGGTATTTCTCAGATAATGGATATTTTGCAAAAGTTCTGTTTAACAATGGCCCATTTTAATTTCCTATTTATGAAAACTGTCTCAATTGAGAAGGCTGTCAAAGCATATTTTTCTATCTTGTGTAGTTCTCACTCATACTATTAAGGTTTCATCAGCACATTTATTATAAAACCCTCATGTTCATGAAACTGAGTTTTGACAGAAAACTCCACTCCCTAGTTAGAATTTGGCCTGTACTGTTTAAGCCTAGGCTCTCTTTTAAAAATGTTTATTCTTCACGGATAATTCTGATGGTTCACTGAGATGATTCTTCACTTTTTGTTGACTTGTGTTCAGATTTTTCTTTGAATCTTTCTAACTTCTGTTAAGCTTTAAAGATCTGTTTTGTTTTTGAAATTAAATTTTGTGGTTTTTGTAGTGATTAGATATGAGAGTTACTCTCAAGATGCTCTACAAGTAAATTATCTACATGCTTAACTTACTTACAGTTAATGATTACAGTAAGTGTTGTGCGAATAATTACCTAGGATTTCACTTCTAGTAATTGATTATTGTATAGAAAAATCCAGCTTATATATATTCTATGTGAATATTAGGTTACTTTTTTTATTCATAAGTTAAAAAGTAAGTACTGATGGTGAAATTGCATCTTAGAAGTTTCAGGTAGTCTTTTCTTTGATCCCCATCACATAATTATGATCAAGTGTAGATCTTTGATTCTGCAGAGTGTATAATTAACAATGTATATTTAAGTTATATTAAGTTATCCAAAGTCTTTTTAGGTACCAGCTTTCCTGTTCAGCTTTTGTTACCCAGAGGAATTCTTAGTTCACATGTCCCTGGAGAACATAATAGAGTTAGGAACTCTGCACCATATACAGATCAGGACAACCTGGTAAACTTGCTAGATCAGCCAAAATCCAAGCGTTTCACAGAGAAATAGTCTGTATTAATAATTCCATAAATGATAAGCTTTGAGGAAAAAAAAAATGGCTTTTAGCTGGGTCTGGTAGGATTATCAGCATTTCTGTGTATAAGATGGAAACATTTGGAATCCATATCAGCCTGAACTGGAACCTTACTGTTCCAGCTATGAAGCTTTAGGTAGTACATAAAAGATATGATGTGCAGTTTAACCCCCTGGTGGTCTAAGATCCTCATGATTTTTAGAAAATTAATACACACAGACCACATAATTCTTGCATCTCAGCAGTCACAGTACTTACTGCTGTTTATTGGTACTTAGCTGTTTAAGATCACACAGACAATGAATACCACACATTCCTTTTTCAGATTGTGCTCTGAATTATACTCAGCATTAATACTCTAAATGCTTAGAAACAGCCTATAGTTATTTGGCAAGAACTACAGAATGATTCCAGAAAAGTGTCACTTCTCAGATTTTAGTTTGGTACTTAATTTTATACTTACTGAGGTTTAAAAAGGACTTTCTAATATTTGTTTCTAGAAATAGCTCAGCTAGCTAACTGTGACAATGGGACAGCAGAATCTCTGGAAATGGATGAATCAGTAACTGTAAGTTTTCTTTTTACAATGCTGCTTATGCTGAATGTGAATGAAGAAGAAAATGTCTGTCTTCTGTTTTTCTTCTGGCATGGGTAAATTAGTAGAATGGATTCTTAAAAGTTACAGGGTTTAGCACCATGCCACTCAGCAGGTAGAAGACTCATGAAAAGTACTAGGGCAAAACTTTCTGTTTTCCTTGGCACTGTGGTATTTGGCTTTCATGAGGCTACAGTAATCGAAACAAGAAGACTGTTTTACCATAGTTTCCACCAGTGACTGCTTTATTTCTGTTTCATGTAATCATTTTCCTTCTCTAAGTATTTACATACTTCTTTAAAAACAAAGCATTTTAGAACTATTTTAAGTTGGTCTGCTTACAGTGGCAGCTAATGACCAAATTTGAGTCTAAACATATCCAGTCAAGACATGAGAAGGTAATAAACATGTTGCCAAAAAACCTGTTTCAGGAAGCTGTCTTGTAGTCTGGAATATTCTGCATTATTCTTTTGAATCTATGTATGAAAATATTTGGCTACAATCATGTGTATCTTACAGTAAGATTTTGTCAAATGCTTGCACAGGTTAGCAAAAGAAAAATGACTTGCTGGAGATGATTGGTCTGAATTTTGTGGTGGGTTTAAGTTCTGTTTATTTAAATTATAATTTTAAAAAGTTCTTATACCTTGCACGTCGATCAATAGTAAATACAATTCTATTATTGTTAATTTTTAATGCAAGCAGACAGAACAAGTCAGTGCAATTCTGCAAGGATGCATAGATACTTTGCTGGCATCTGTAACAATTAGTAGAGTTTAAAATACAGGCGTGGGGTATCTGCTAAGGTAGTATCAACATACTGCATTACGGACATTATCTTCTCTGAAATGTCTTATCTTAAGAAGGTTCCTGGTGTTTACATAAAATACAGACCTGGGCATTATTTATTGGAACAATACTGACAAATTGGATAAAAATTAGATAATTAAAATGCTGAAGGAATGTTCTAATTTAGATGGGGAATATGTATCTGTAAGACTGGCTTAGCAACAGGTATGAAATTGTAATTCTGAAGGTATTTATATTGTGCAAATGCAAACTTCTCAAAGTTGAACAAATGAAGTGAAAGGAAGAATGATGGATTGTAATATGGGAATGTAACTGGGACTGTGGTGAAACTATATGAGGAATGAAAAATAGAGGGTGAATGTCTAGAAATATTTTACCAATGTGGAGTAAACATAAGATAAAAACAACCCATGGAAAGTGTAAAGAGGCATAACTTAAAATAGAACACAGAACAATTTAAAAATTAGGAAGAATCCTGTATTTGCAAGCAAGTAGCCTAAGCAGTTTAATAAATTCTCTTCCTTCTCCTGTGTAGTTTCTTCTGTTACCATACTCACTTCCTTAACACTGGACTGTTTCTTTAGTAAGCATTTCACTGAAAGTCTTCCAAGCAGATCTACACCCAACCTTTAATATTACTGAGTTGTCTTGATAGGGATCCCAGAACTTTTTGGAAATTTGGGAAGCGCTTTGTATTTTGTAGGTTTGGAATAAGAAATGTAGGAATCTGCACTAGTGCAGGCACATGTGCCCCACACCTCTCATTCCTAATTTACACTTGGTTGTTAAGATTCATTAAGATTACAGCTAGAAAGAAAGTTGTACTGCATTTCAAGATAACTTTGTTTTGAAGATGTTCTTGCATAAAAATTGGTGAAAGTGACATTATCATGATAGAGTTATTGCATTTTTGTCTTCCCTTTTTTTTCTCTTCATGTGTCTTTCCACGGTCCATCCTAAATTATATCACAGTCCTAGCATTAGTCAGAAATGTACAAAACTTTGATGTTAGAAGAATTCATCTGATTCAGTTACTCCCAGGCTGATTCTGCCTGCATACTGTTGGAATCACTTTTACTCAAAAATGAAGGCAATATCCAGCGAGTACTTAGTGCAATTCCCAGAAGTTTAGACCCCAGATAGGAGTTTCCAGTATTTCCCCTTACCAGAAGCCATCGTACCTATCTGCTTTCACCCTGACATGGAGATGAGGGGACAGATGGCTCCAGTGTTACGGATACCTTTCTGATGGAGAGGCAGCTCTGTTTCAGGAACTCCTGTGTCCTTCACTTCAGCCAAAATGTGGTCAACTGGCTAGGTCTTTCAGCTGGTTTGTTGGGGTGTGACAGACTCATGGTACTTGGAATTATGTGTTGGGTTTTTTTTCCTACTTCGAAGAAAAAAAATACTGTACTGACTGTATTCTTTCTCCTTTTTTACTTTGAAGAGCTCTAATACCTCACTACAGCTCCGGAGAAAACCTCGAGAAAGTGATTTTGAAACAATCAAACTGATTAGTAATGGAGCTTATGGGTGAGTAATTCACATTACTGTAACAGCTTTTTCAGAGTTCTGCATAACTTCCCATTATTTCTTACTGTGGGGATGATTATGGGGGGGATTTTTTTGCACTGATGTATTCTTAATCCTGCTTTCCTACTTTGTTGTTAATGCTGAAGTGCTAATTAGACCTAAAGATATTGGAGAAGTGGAAAAAAAATTTCCTTAAGAAGGTCTGAATTGTTTTCTTTTTTTTGTTTGTTTGTTTGTTTGTTTTATCCCCTTCTTTGTGGACTCTCTTCGATCCCAGATGGCTTTTAAGGAGTTACTGTTACTTGGTTGGATTTTCTGGGTACTTGTAAAAGTAGAGAACTTACTGCACAGTGGTATATAAGTTGTTGTAGATAACTCTGAAAGGCCAAGAGAGAATTAACATGAAAGAATTCCATAGCTGTAGTCTAAGTATTAAGTCTGCCAACAGGTAGAACTACTGGTTCGTTTCATGTTCAGGTGCCTTCATTAGATCTTTGCTTGGTTATATTTCTCAGCGCTAAATTGTATAAGGACAGGAACTGCTGATCAGGAGTAGGAGACTTGGTACTGGTTCAAAAAAGACAGGTTTCTGTCTGTCAGCAAATGAGGCAGTGTTGCAGAACAGCATTGAAGGAAAGGGCTGTGCTGATCCCTGGCACAGGTCACGTTGTGCTGGCTCTATCCTATGCTACCTCTGTTTGAGGTAGGAAACAGCAGCTACCTGATAGGACTCTGGAAGAGAAAAAGAGAAAACCCACTGGTGATCTGCCCACTGGAATTTTGCATGCTGTTTTAATGGCCTGGGATTATGGGTGCAGCAATGACTCTCAGGTCATGTTATTTAAAGATATCCCTGAGCTCTGATGAGACAGTTAATGTTTACTACTTCTGATCATGACAGCATATGGAGAGACTGTTTGCTTGTGACCAGACCTACTTATGTAGTTCAGCAAAAAGCCTACAGAAGATAGGGTAATTTGAATTAAAATTATATAAATATCCAAATATAACTTCTCATAGTTCAGCCTCCTCACAATTCATTTTCTCAGAATTTCTCTGTAGTCAAACTCATTAGTCTATGCCAGTTACTTCAGATTACCCCTAAATTTTAAAAGCCTTTCTTCTTGCACTTAGCAGTAGTTTCTGCTCCCATCCCTGGCTGTATCCGTTCTTCTTTTCCCCCCTTTGTCTCTATCCAACTTCCTCTTTGTCTTACTGAAGTAGAAGAACAAGAACTGTGTGGGTAATGTTCGTGTCAGAGAAATGGGTGTCTGAGTCAGTGGACCCGTGCAATTTCCCAGTAGTTTTAGGTTAGTATGCAGTGGGGAAAGGAGGGAGTGGTGGCACACAGGCATGCTGCAACTGGCAGTGTGTGATTGAGTGCCTGAAGTCAGTTGTACAGTAGGCCTCTTGCTCCATACCCTCACAGCCACGAAGTCTCAAAGGGCTACTAAGAAATACAGACTGGAGACAGGTAAAGATTTGTAAGGTGGAAAAGAAAGGATGAAAAAAGCTTTCTGTGGCTCTTACAACGAGGGCATGTAGAATACATTTTCTCATGTTTGTGGCAGGGAAAATCAATACTGTACTATGTGAATCACCTTCTTAATGAACATCACAGGTAAAGTTGTCACAGCAAGTATAATTTTTGTTGAGATCTGGCTGAATTGTTGAGAAAAGGGAAAGCTGAGTGAGGGTGTATATGCATTCTATAGGAGCTGTTATTGCCTTTATAAAACATTAAAACAGAAGCATGCTAGAGGTAATGCAACAGTAATGGAAACTGAAGTGGAAAGTGAAAATCCCATCAACTTTAGTGAAGTGCTGTTATTTCCATGCTTAAGCAAACAACATCAAAGTTGATTTTGTTGGTCTGGATTTTTTGTTTAAATTGTTCTTACAAGAAAAATAAAGAAGATGGAAACAAGAAGGACTATGAAGGTAAAACTGAAAAATAGTCTAGAATGAAAGAAACACATTCAGTGAACTGCTTGAGTGCAGATTTTAAAAGTATATACTCAACATTTTATAAAGTGAGATTAGCACTTGATCCCATAATGATGCTGGGAGTAGGCTTGAACTCTTTCAAGAATTTCTGTGCACCAGATAAAGAGGGACAATACTATTAGCAGACTTTTAGTGAGTATCATGTTTATGTTGACATCATACAGCTAGAGATTAATTTACTCATAAGTTATGGTCAAATTTAAAGAGGAACATAACAACTATTGCCCGTATACTTTTAAACTCTACAAAATGGAGCATAATTAAGCAGCAGTATCTGTTCCATCTGTAAATACGAAGCAGTAAATTGCCCAATGGGCATTTATTGCAATGTATTACAAGTATAAGCAGCCAAAATAAAAGTTAGTGTTGTTATGCTACAAGACTTTTTTCCCACTTCCACATTTTTCTAGGCCATTAACTTTTTGAAATAACTTGAATGTGCATGAATTCTGTAATTCTGTCTGAACTTCATTGATTTATTCTCCAAAATACATCAGTAGGCATCTTTTGCGCTCTGAATTAGTATTCTACTGTAATACTTTACTTGTTTCAAGGAGGTAGTAGAAGGTTATGTTCAGAACCAATTTATGAAAAAAAAAAAGCAATGTACACTCTGATGTCCTTTATTTTACTGTTGTGTTTTTGCCTTCATTAGTGAAATAGAAAACTTTGCTTGACAGGATAATTTTTGGTCTTGGCATACTGTAGCAGAGATTTGTCAGATGTGCTAAACTTGATGAGTTTAAATATCAAGTATTGGTTGGGTAAACTAATTTGTAATGCAATTAAACGACTGTGTAGTAGATTAGGTGTATCAGGCCGGGAATACACAAGAAGTTAAACAAGCTGTGAATCAGTAAACAAGTAGGACACTGGCCAAGTCACTAATGGTTTCAAAGCTGTCTGTCAGACTGCTTTCCAGCCAGGCAAAAATTATCAGATTTCCCAATTTTTCGAACTTTTGCTGCAATTACAGCAACTTTTTTTTTTTTCCCGTATTTCAGCTACTGAGAGTTAAGAAGTAGTGATGGTATCAAATTTTGTCCTTCCTGAACATGCGGCATACTATAAATATGTGAAGGACTCTATTTTTCAAGTGTTTTTTTTTTTGCAAATACTGAACAGTTCTTAGGGAGTTTATTCACAGAAAATCTAGTACTAGTTTTATCAGTGTGTGCCTGTGTTTACTGGCTTCCATAAAGGTGGAAGTTGTTAACAGTTAGATGTAGACAGGCAATTTTACTGGCTGAAGTATGTGACACACTGAAGTGAGTAGATCTCTCATACGAAAAGAAGAATCACAGCCATTCTGTTCTTTTCCCATGCTACAGGGCAGACTAGGGTGTATCCCAAACACGTAGTTCACACTACAGTGGATGCTTGTCTTAGGCATGCTGTAGGCAGCGTTTCCTCCTTGCCCCCAAATAAATCTGATTTGGTGATGGATATCATCTAGGTGGGAGGTGGTGCAGAGCTGTTTTTGGTTCTGGTGGTTCTGATCTTAACTATCTGTAAACTCTGACATAATGCTATAACATGCATCATGGCCTCACAAATGGCTGCCTTGGACTGGAGATGATTCAGGCAGTTCAGAATTCAGCAATCCCTTCTCAGAAAATTGCTTTTTAAAATGTAGCATAATTCTTGGTCAGCAGTTTTAAATTTTAAATAATAAATGCAGCAAGTACGACACCTGTGTTTCCACAAGGAGTTTAGGGTCCTCTGACAAATTCAGGAATCATGTTAAAAGCAAGTTACCTTTAAACACAACAACATCAGCTGAAAGTACTGAATGTAGACTAAATTTTAAAATATCTCGGAAAGTTACTGAAGATCTGTAAACTAGGGAACGTAGAAACAGGAGGGAGACTAACTTCTCAAATGGGCAGGTAATGGAAAGACCAAGGGAAACAATTTTAAACTAAAAAAAGGTTTAGATTAGGTACTATGGGGAAATTCTTTACGCAGAGGGTAGTGAGGCACTGGCACAGACTGCCCCATCCCTGGAGGTGCTCAAGGTCAGGCTGTACGTGGCTCTGGGCAGCCTGAGCTGATAAATGGCAGCCCTGCCTGTAGCGAGAACTTGGAATTAAGATGAGATTTAAGATTTCTTCCAACCCAAGACATACTATGTTCTCTGACAGATCTGTAGACTGTTAGATTTTAGTTATAACCAAGAATCGTTGTAAGCTTTGAAAGGTAGATTGCATAACAATTAAGTTGTAGCAGGTTTGTTTGTTTTTGTCATATCAACACGTGCATAGCATTTATATTTTTGCCTAGGTGTTTTAGATATACTTTTTCAAAGTAAATGGAAATTCTGTACTAGAAGTAGAGGAAGGTAGTGTTTGGACAGTCACAGAGTTTGTTAATTTCTTTTATTTCTCTTGTGAAATAAATTTTGCGTGATACATTTAGATACATTATCAATAAAAAAAACCAGGTCATTTGTGTATCTGCTGAGATCCATGCAGTGAAATCAGCAGGTGTTCTGGAAATCCCATGGTGACTTTATGAAACTAATAGGGCAAGGCAGGAAAGCAAATTCTTGGTTTGAAAGCATAGGAGGTTGCAACACTGCCTCTGTGGTTGTGGCTTTGCAGGCAAGGATGGCATTTGACTGCATTTGACTGTTGTTTATTGGATGGACGGAGCAATTTGATGTTATGGATGAGTTGCTTTTGTATTAACGGAGTTCTCAGACAGTTGTCTTTTCACTGGAAATCATGAACTGGCTATTATTGTTCAATGCCAAGAAAATGAGAGTGAGAAATTGTGTTCTCTTAAAAGCAGAAGTGAAACAAAGATAAAAGTCTGTCTAATGCTTCTGGAATAGCATCTGACAAGTAAGGAATAGAGCAACAGAGTGAAATGAGCCTGACTTGAGAAAAGAAAAGCTGAGTTCAGTGCAGGAATGAGGATAATGTAGCAGGAGAGAGCTTCAGGGAAAGCAGAGGGAATCAGACCATCCCATTCTGCTTCATGGCTTAAAAGAGAATACCTCAAAACTTATAAATCAGGTTCAAAATAAACAAAGCTAGAACACCAGAACTCATTATGGTTGTTCTCAACTTTTTATCTGGAATTTCATTGTCTTCAGTGTCTTGGCAGCTCTGTGCTTTACCCTGAGCTTTCCGTTATTTTGATTAAGTTGAAATCCCAGGGAGGTGAAGCTTTTTTTTTTTTTTGCTTTTTTTCACTTTGGTTTGTGGTTGTTTTTGTTTGTTTTTAATGTCCAAGTAACTTCTACATTTTTTCTCTTCGTTTAACTGCTTGTCCCTGGGAAAGTTTCATATTCCATTTATTAGTGACATCTCAGCAAATTCTTTCAAAGCATAGGAGTCTCAGTAAGTTCAGGTTGCGGTTCCAATGATCTGCCTTGCTGGTCGTACTAGTAAGCAAGGGAAATGCATAGTTGTGAAATGAGACTCTCCTGAAGGAAGATAGGTAATCTTTGGCTGGAATCCTTTGCTTCCATTTAGAGCATAGTTTTGTTCGTAATGCTGTTAGCTCAAGTTACTGTGTTACACAGATGTGCAGAATGATGTGCACTCTTGTATACTGAAGATCATTTAAAATCACCTTAATCAGTACAAATGGCATATGAATGTATAAGCATAAGACAGAGAACTGTGTTGGTTTTTTTTTTTTTGGTTTTTTTTTTGGTGAATCTAGTATCTTGTAAATCAGTGAAATATTTTTTTTCCAAGCGTTTGTGACTAAAACAATTCTGGTAGAAATTTAGATTATTGTCTCCCTGCAAATACAAGGATAGAGAATCTAATTTAGAGAACTGTGGGAATTGTAATCATCATATCTGGATCTTCACTGCATTGAATAGTTTAAACTAACTGCTTCTTCATCTTTAAATATGGTAGTGGCTGCTCTACAGATGCATATGATGGAAAGTATACTTAAGGCACCTGAAGAACTCACTTTTTTACAAGCCAAAAATTCATGAAGGAACTGAAATAGGAAAAGAATACATAGTATTATAGGAGATTAAGAAACTTATGACAAATGAGCAACAGATAGCACCTAAAGAAAGATGAAAAAGAGAATGCAAAGGAAACAGCTGTGCAGGAGGTGTGAAGAAAGAAATGAGTGTGCTGGGAGTGGAAGGAAGAGGTGTATGAAGACAGCAGGAAAGCATACAGGAGTTGAATAACTTGATCTTTATTTGAGTTTGGGATGGGCAACAGACAGCAAGACTTAGTAGGAGGCAGGCACTAAGGGTGAGGTTTGTCTTGGATTTTGCCCAAGGTGTTTTTCCCCTAGTTTCATGATGAGGTAATGTTTTCTACCTGCCCTGTGCTCAGACTGTAGCAAGGGATTAAGGAAAACTTTCAGAATCTGTAAGAGAAACTCTCATGTCTAGAAAAAAACACTCCACAAAGCAAAATAGAAGTTGTTGCTTTTTTCTGTGAATTTGGTAGCAGTCTGAAGATTTAGTTGTAAAAATAATAAGGCAGAAATTGCTTTTTGTATTTGTATGCTTGTATGCTGATAATTGCATGTTGTGGGGACAAGTAAATCAGTTTAAAAACTACATTACTGGGTTCCATTTTTTCTTTCTTTTTTTTTTTTGTCATTTCTCTTTCCAAAAAAACAATGGTATTTATTAAAAAACAAAACAAAACATGTATTTATAAACTGGAGATGCTATGTGCGTTGAATACTGTGAGGTTGATATCAAACAAAGCAGTTGTTTTCAGGGTTTGTCTTGAGGGACTTTGAGAAATGCAGTGGTTCTGTCCTGTGTGTTTTATGATAAGATTATGTATTTTTCCGAGCCTTGAAAGTAGTCCATCTGAGGTTTTCTTTCACTTTGCTGCCCTGATCACCTTGATCTTTCTAATCAAGCTTATGTGAAACTTTGTATCCAATAGCCTAGTGAAATTTTGGCTGTTGAGATGCATCTTATTCCCACATTACCAGGTAGTATATGTGGTTTTTTAATTTGTATTACCTACTGGTGACCTACCCATGATATTTATCAGTGCTGATGTCAGGGTACTGTACTGAACAAGTACAGATGATACATTTTGCATCTACCAATTGGGGAGAGCCACATCACTGAGCAAACCTCTGAGCAGCCTTCTTGAGAAACCTATGATGTGTTTTAAAATCCCCCTGAAAAGAGTCTGCAGTCAGATAATTATGACTCACACTTGCAGAATAAACATTTGTCGAAATGGTTTATAATATTCTGTCATGGCTGGTTTTCATCTATAATCCTTTGCTGATGGAAACTTCCAAAATCTGAGCTTAGTATCTGTTGTGGATGGACTGTTTGTTTTGTTTGTTATCAATTTGTATGCTAATTTGTGTTGACTGAAGTCATCCTGATGAAACATTGAAACGTAACAAGGTCTCAATCCATTGTTATCTGAAAGGTTCATCAGCTATATTAGATTAGAAGCAATGAAATGCATATGCAATATTTTGGATATATTTACTTGTCAAAAATGTATTTTAAAATAGCTTTTAAATTTAGTGCTTTTTCTTTTTCCATCTCATTTGGACTTCTTCAGTGCGGTTTATTTGGTGAGACATAAAGAAACCAGGCAAAGATTTGCCATGAAGAAGATAAATAAGCAGAATCTCATCCTTCGAAACCAGATCCAACAGGCCTTTGTCGAGCGTGATATCCTGACGTTTGCAGAAAACCCCTTTGTTGTCAGCATGTATTGTTCTTTTGAAACAAGACGTCATTTATGTATGGTCATGGAATACGTAGAAGGTAAAGTAGTCATTTTTAGAGGAAGGGAGTATTTTTTTAATAATACCGGGGAAGAAATAAAACCTTGATGGTGCTTGCATTAAAAGGACCTTCTTTATTTGCTGTGTGTTCTGGCTGTACAGATTTGGGATCAAAACTCAAGAGTAAGATGGCTTTTCTCGCACTCATTATTCTCCTAGCAATCAAGATGAGTTGCTGTGACTGTGTGGACTTCTTTTAAGTAGCAGCACAGACTTTATTGGTTTCCTGTTGAACTCTAGCATCATTCTCTCCCAGCTTCATGGTTTTTTCAGTACAGTAGGTATTGTGATTGCCTGTTAAATTGGATCATCTGATTGGAAAAGAAACATTTATGACTACAATTTATGTTCCCTTCTGCAGCAAATACATCTAAAAATTTATGCCGCCATCTTCAACATTCATCCTGTTTTCACAGGTGGAGACTGTGCTACTTTGATGAAAAATATGGGCCCCTTACCTGTGGACATGGCAAGGATGTATTTTGCAGAAACTGTTCTGGCCTTGGAATACCTTCATAATTACGGAATTGTACACAGGGATTTGAAGCCAGATAAGTATGTATATAGAATATAACAGAAAGAGGACTTAAATTGATCAGTGTGAAAAGTTGATCCTGGTTGTTTTTTGTTTGTTTGTTTGTTTCCCATTATCTAGACATACAGAATCTCTATCTATAAGTAATACTACAGCAAGTAATTATAGTGAAAAGTGTGGATGTTGTATCTCCACTTATTACAGAATCAAAAAATATCCCAAGTTGGAAGGAACCCATGAAGATCCAACTCCCGTTAAGTCCAACTTCTGACTCCACACAGCACCATGCAAAAATCAGACATGTAAACTGTACACAGACGTTCTGAACTCCAGCAGCGTGGGGCTGTGACACTGCCCTCTGGTGCACACCCTGTCCCCAGCCCCCAGCTGCCCTCCCCTGGCACAGCTCCATGCCGTTCCCTCAGGCCCTGTCACACAGAGCAGAGCTCAGCGCTGCCCTCCGCTCCTGTGAGGAGCTGCAGCAGCCATCAGGCCTCCCCTCAACTCCTCTGCTCTGTGCTCAGCACACCAAGGGACCTCAGCCATGCCTCATACATCTTGCTTTCTAGAATCTTCACCAATCTTTGCCACCTTTGCGGTGCTACTTGGAATGCTAACAGCTTTGTGTCCTTTGTACATGGTGTGTCCAAATGGCGCTCAGTGCTGGAGGTGAGGCTGCAGGGACAGCTCCTCCCCTCGCCCGCTGGCAGTGCTGGGCCTGCTGCACCCCAGGTTTTGGTTGGCCCTTAGGGCTGCCAGGGCACACTACTGGCTTGTGTTCAATCTTCTCCTTGTTTTATATTAGAACAACAAGTTAATAACAGTTTAAAAAAAAAAAAAAAAGGAGTTGCATCAGTGAAAATATCTTCTTCCATGATGCTTCAGGCCAGTGTGGTGGTATTAGTTACCAGCTATTTTAATATCTGGGTTTTTTCAAATGAATGACCCAGCCTGCTACTGGTAGAAAAAGCCTGCCTCACTTTAAAAGTTGAATTTATTCTATTCTTATTCTTTCAGAATGATGACTATTTCATTTTCTTCAAACATATGCCATTTAACTCTTGACACTTCATGATTCTGATTACATTCAATTGTATATGAAAGCTTTGTTTATGTCTGGTGTAACAGTAATAAACGTGTGACTGTGTCATTTATTCAACCTATTTTGTTCTGGCTAAATTACTTTTTAAGATGGGTTTAATTTTTTTCAGTGCTGCTGAAACATTTATTTGAGTGTAATAATAATAATAAGCATGTAATCTTCAATTATATCACAGTAACTTGAGATCACTTCAATTTTCAGTTTATTGGTAACATCCATGGGCCATATAAAGCTTACAGACTTCGGTCTATCAAAGGTGGGGCTAATGAGTTTGACTACCAATCTATATGAAGGTCACATTGAGAAGGATGCCAGAGAATTCCTTGATAAACAAGTAAGATACAGTTTTTTTTCTTTTTTATATTGTTTAACGCAATAATGTTTTGCTAGCAGAATCTACTGCAGTAGTTTATAAGCTGTTATTTCTGCATATGTGTTCTGATTGTATTTGTCAATTACTTTGACTAATGCCCAGCAGATTATGGTAGGCTCTTTTCTTTCTGCATTAGGATCTATTAATAAGATGAACAGCCTGACTGTGTGCAAGTGAGTCTGTGAGAGAGATAAATAGAAAACTGTTTTTAAGAGGAATTCAGAAGTCTCAACAGTGTGCTTGTGGAACTGATGATGCATGATACTACCAGGGGTTCTAAATTCTTTGCTATGGCCCATTTCCCTTTAAGCGTGCCTCATTATCATTGCTTGCAATCTGTTCACAGTAAAATTTACTTAAGATAAAGCCGTCAAAACTTTCATGTAAAGCTAAAGATAGGTTTAAATTAAATAAAATATTTGCTCTGATCGACTTTCATAACGTATCAAAAACAAACTGTCTTTTGCTTTACAGACATGCAAATGCGATTGATGCCTATATTGTAGATGGAGAATGCAGAAAACAAGTTATGCCAGCAGAATAGCCTAGGATGTACTGAATTTCATTTGTTTTTGTTTCTGTGTTATTCTATATTTCAAGAAAATATATTTCAAGATGTGATATAGCAAGTACTGTTAGACTTAATATACCATTATGCATATTTTCTTTCTTTCAGGTTTGTGGTACACCTGAATACATAGCTCCTGAAGTAATACTGAGACAAGGTTATGGAAAACCAGTGGACTGGTGGGCTATGGGTATTATTCTTTATGAATTTCTTGTTGGGTGTGTGCCATTCTTTGGAGATACACCAGAAGAGCTGTTTGGACAAGTAATCAGTGGTGAGGATCATCTTGTAGAACCAGATTTCTTTGTTTGCTGAAATGTCAAACGTTTCCGTTTATGTCAATAGTAAAAATACATACAATGTTACTTGATACACTAAGCTAGTTTTTAAGCTAGTTTTGCTCAAAAGAGCAAAATAGCAAGAATAAATTTGTTGTAAAAGCTAAACTTACCATATATTCTTGCTAAGTACAGAAATGCAGTAATACAGGGTACAGTAGCTAAGCTACACTGTTTGAGAAAAAAAACATGGGTACCGCAGCACAGCGTTTTAGGTCTTCAGTAAAGAAATCCCAGAAAAGGAATGGTTAAATACATTTGCATAAATGGGAAAATGCCTCATGGCATGATGAAGAAATTAACAGAGATGTGATAAAGCCTTGAAACAAATGTCTCCCAAATAATAAATAATGAGAAAGAGAAGGAAACAAATTCAATTCACAGATTGTTAATGATTTCATTTGTGATTGTTTTAGTGTAATGTTATTCCTGTAACAGCTGTTCTTCTTTCATTTAAAATTCAATAACCTTTTAGATGTTAACCTGCAAGCTGACCCTAAGTGTTGTTATGAGGCTTGTGGCAAAACTGAATGATAATTAAACAGAATCATTTACTATCGTACCTGCTGTTTCCATAAATTTTCCAGATGCATAGCTGTAGAAGGCCTCTATTTATGCCAAAAGTTTAACAGAACAGCACTTCTGTTACTGAATTTTTCCCAGTCTGTCTTATGGTCTTCTTAAAAGATCCACTAAGACCGAAACAAAACTAACCAAAACAAAACTAACTGAGCCTCTGTATCCTTTTTGTCCGAGAACACAGCAAATCCCCATTTATTCATAAGGAGATAGTTTGTCGTCACCGCACTCTTCTCCGTCGGTGATGCTGAAAGCCAAGTATGTTTGCAGACTTCAATGAAAAGGATTTGCTTTTGACATATTACCACATTCTAGCTGTTTATGGATATATAACCATGATGCTTTCCGATGTGATATGCTGAGGCCTGAGTGGCAAAGAGAATCAACTGTTTAATTAACACAGGCAACAGATGCTGACTTTGTTCTTGATGCATCATGTCTGCAATATATAGTATGCTTTATTTTCCAAATCAGGTTTAGACTGCTATACAAAAGCTGTGGGCAGGTGAACATGGAAGTAATCTGTGTTTTTACTGCATTTCCAAACACATGTGCATATGTTTGTATCATTAAGATCTTTGAATGGAGGTGAGGGAGTAGTCCAAATTTAATGACTAAATTTGATCTTTATATTTTGCACGTTACATGAATTTTACATTTTGTAAACTAAAATGTCGTACGTTACAAACTAACTGATACTTAGGCAAATAACTTCATCCATATGATTTGTCTAGAGATTATTTATAGAAGTGTATTTATGCAAACATGATCCATTCTTGCTACTCTACAACACTGTTGTCAGCATACTTTATTTTTTGATATTTTTCTTGTAATTTTTTCCTTTAAGTTTTGAATGTCCTCCTGTAATCACTCCTACTGTCAGTATCTGCAGATGGATTCTTTTCTTGAATAGATTTCTTTGCAATAATATATGGCCCCTTTGAATTCAACTGAAAAAGTCATGTTATGGAGTCCAAACTATAGCACAGCATTGTATTCTAGTCTCTGTTCATGAGGTCTGCATTTCTCATGACTCAGTTAAGGCCCCTCATTTTAGCTTCTTCCTTTTTGGTTGTAGTTTGCCTCTCCCTTCAAGTTTTATGAGTAAACTGGGAGGCTTCAGTGTAAAATAGATGCCTAATATGATTGGGTTTAATAATCCTCCAGAAACAGGTTACATTTCATGCCTGTTTATTTCAGTACCTTTCTTTATACTTCAAAACACAAAGTTTAAGCCTTCTGATAATTGTTTCTCAAATGATATAAGTTTCAAATAAAAAATCTAAGTCATATGATTACAACAAAATCCTTAACATTCTTTTGTTTTCTGAGGTCCTAACACTCTGTTTCTCTGATACTGAAATCTTTGTACCTCCTAAAAAACTACTGGAGGATTTTGTGTAAACCTGTGATGTATTACATTTGTGAAGGCAACCTCACCTAAAATTCAGATAAAAATTATTGTGTAAGCTGTCACAAAGTTTGTGTTAATCTTTAAACTGATGCTATTTTCCAATATTTAATTTAAACGTAGGTTTGGAAAAATTTTTATTCAGTTTTACTTGAATGTTGCAAAGTTAATATTGTGATTGCAGGATTTAGGTGCAACTTGCTAAGTAAAGCCTCTTTCATACAGAGGTGCAAGCGTTTTCGTGTGAACTGTGGGAGACCTGGAAAAAAGCTGCACTGACATAGTCTCCCAGAACAGATGATAATACCTCAACCTTTGCCATGGGTGTAATAACTTCAGTGTACCTAGTAGTGTTAGAGCAGGACTATGGATGTGATCTCTGACTGCTGAGTCAGGTCAGCTGTGTCTGTATTATCGGCAGTTTCCATGGAATAGAACTCAAATTTAAACCATAATGATACGGCATTTACAGGGATGGCTGTGAGAAGGATGAATACAAGCATGATAGTGTTAATAATAGTTTTCCCTGTGGTTAAGCACTGTTTATAAAAATAAGTTTATGGGGTCTGTGTGAAGATTATGAAAATCAGAAATAATTGGTATGCAGCAGAGCAACTTGATAAAGTTTCCTGAACTCAGACTAGCTTATGATGACAGCTTCACACAGTTCTTTTCTGAATGTTGGAATCAGACTTAAATAATAACAAGCTATTTTTTCTGTTAGATGAAATCATCTGGCCTGAAAAGGATGAAGCACCACCTCCGGATGCTCAGGATCTCATTACCCTGCTGCTCAGGCAGAATCCCTTGGAAAGACTGGGAACAGGTTAGGACAAACTAGTCCAAGTATTGTTTCTGTGCTAGAAGTAACTTATGTTCTGCAGAGGTCACTACACTCTTACTCATGGCTGTTTTTGTTTTTTTTGTCTGAGGAACATCTTTCAGGATGAGTAACATGACATGCAGTTATGACAAGAGGAAATTTATGGATTTAAATGAGTAATAATGCCTAAGCAAGATGATGGCTGTTCATTTTGTGATGTTTAAATATGATTATTATTTTACTTCTCTTTTACTTGAATAAGTAAAGTAAAGATGTGTCAGAGATGCAGTTAGCCATTAAGTGGGGTTTTTTCATGAACACAGTATTAAATAATTAGACATAGAACTAGAGAAGGAGAATACAACTGATGCTCTTTCTTCCAGAAGCATCTTCACCTGGCAAATTAGTTCCTTCAGATTTTTGGATGGGTGATGAATTAATTACTCAGAAATGACTGAAAAGTCCTACCATTACCTATCAGGACTAGAGCCTTGCATAAAAAATAACGAAATTAAAAGCACGAATGTTAAGAAAATAAACGGGTATCAGAGAGAACACAAATGGTCAGCTTATTCTGCTGTGGTCATTCAGTGCCAAACATGTTCCTTATCAGATGAATAATTTGACATTCTGTATTTGGTACAGTTAGCCTGTACTGGCTAATTAAAGCACTTTGACTTCATGTAATAGAGTTTATGCATTAGTGGGTTGATCACAGAATCACAGAATTGCAGGTGTTGAAAGGGACCTCTAGAGATCATTGAGACCAACCCCCTGCCAAAGCAGGTTCCCTACAGCAGGTCGCACAGGTAGGCATCCAGGCAGGTCTTGAACATCTCCAGAGAAGGAGACTCCACCACCTCCCTGGGCAGCCTGTTCCAGTGCTCCGTCACCTCACTGTAAAGAAGTTCTTGCGCACATTGGTGCAGAACTTCCTATGCTGCAGTTTCCGGCCGTTTCCCCTTGTCCTGTCTCCACTCACCACTGAAAAGAGTCTGGCCTCGCCATTCTGCCCCCCACACCTTAGATATTTACAGACCTGGATTAGATCCCCTGTTAGTCTTCTTTTCTCCAGGCTGAACTGACCCAGTTCACTCAGCCTTTCCTCATAGGAGAGATGCTCCAGGCCCTTCACCATCTTTGTGGCCCTCCGCTGGACTCTTTCCAAGAGATCCCTGTCTATTTTGTACTGGGGAGCCCAGAACTGGACGCAGTACTGCAGATGAGGCCTTACCAGGGCAGAGTAGAGGGGGAGGATCATCTCCCTCGACCTGCTGGCCACGCTCTGATGCAGCAGGATGTTTTGGGGAATTTGAATGAAAGACAGAAACAAAGAATATTGCATATTATTTTCAAAGTGTTAGTGTGTGTGGGAGCCCTAGTCTCTGTCCACCATCCCACTCACAAAGGACTGAGTAAACAGAGCAGAAGAAGCTTTCCGTGTAAAAAGGCCTAAATATATAGTCCTTCTTAGGCTAAATAGTGTATATCATTTGTATATGTATAATGTGGACTCTAAGGAAACCAAGTGGCAGATCGAGTCATCATGACTACTGATAAAATTACTGTCAAAGCTAGGTCCCACATTCAGAGGATGATGCATATTTTTCAAGCTAAAATAAAAAGTGGTGGTAGTAATCAGCTCATAACTGATCTATTCATAGGAACTTGAATACAACCCAGGTTCCAAGTGCTGTTGACATGGTGTCAAACTACAGGTCTTCTTTTGGGAAGTGGTCAAGTGGCAGAAATGACTTGCTCCCTGAATGCATGGGATCTGTGAACAGTCTTCCCTGTAGCTTATGATTTGGAACAAATTACATCCAGTAGATTTGTTTTTCACTCTTGCCCAATGTTAAAATAAAGTGAGGGAGTTGTACTGTGCCCAAGGTGGTTGCTTTCTGTTCATCCTACTGCAGAGGGCACCATCACTATAGTTAAAATGAAGAGCCAGGGATAATTCTGTTCCCTTGTTTCAAACGCATGCATAAGCATATAGCACAAAATACGTTTCAGAGAATTTTGTTTCATTGCCAGGTTGCCTTTTCCTAGTCAGTTGTAGTGTTTATGCAAGACTGTCAACCTGTGAGAGGCTGAACTACAAGTAGCTTGCAAATTCTGTCTCCGTTTTGTAATGGATGAAGAAGTAAATTGGCAAGAATTAGGCTTAAGAGTTGCAGTGATCAGTGCAGCCACATGGAGCATCTGCTCTGTTTACCTAGGAACTGGCTTCTTTGGACTGTTTGTGATCTCTCAAGAGCTGGCAGTCTGAAGAAAAAATCTTGCAGCCATTTCTTTGAAGCACAGAGGAGTGTTCAGAAGCCACAGTGCAGTTTTTTATTAGTCAGAAACAACTCACAGAAACAGGAGTCTGCAACAGAATGGGTCCCACAGGGGCAATGCAAAAAACCAGCGTGTTTTATCCCAGGCTCCACCGTGCATTTCAGATGATTGTCCTATCTGTTTAATACATATTAGCTAGCTGCATAACATTCCATTGAAATGGTAATTGTGCATTTTCTCAGGAGACCTTAGTAACATGGTCAATTTGAAAGACAGGTACTGTACTCTTTTGAAGAAGGAAAGTGATGGATTGATTTGAAGTGTCTGAAAACTAGTCAAGAACTATAAAATTTGCTGTAATATCCCATTGTTGCTTTAAGAAAGGTGATTACTCTATGGCTAGTTACTTATGACTAGATGTGATATTGATCTCTTTTGGGAAGATGTGGCTTTTATGAATTTTTCCCAGCTGCAGCCCAACAAATCAATGAATCCAGCTTAGAAATCTTGAAATATTTGTAGATCATAAAGACCAATCCTAGAAGATTCATACTTTTTCCATGGCTTTGTCCTGACTTACCCTTGGCATATCAAGTTGGATTGACTGTGCAGTAGTTTGTATGTCCAGCTTACAAAATTCTGTGCTTGTTAATATCCCCACTCACCTCTCCAGGCAATTTCAGTATTTTATTGTTACAGTTTACTGTTATTTCAGTATTGTATTGTGTTCTAACAGTTTCTGTTTTTAATTGGAAACTAATGCAGCTGTTCAACAGATTATAAAATCAAGGCAGTGATCCATAATAAGCTAAATTACAAAGTATTTTCTGCAGAGCTGTGTATCACTACCGTAAAACACCAAAAGGAATTCCTAATCAGCAGTGGTATTTACATTGAGCAACTATTAAGAATAATTCTCCCATACTTTCTAACTTGCAATTACTCATGCATCTACATTTTACTTTCAGACTTTACTTTTTAGATGATGTGTGATTGATGCATTATTATTAGTCTATCTAGAAAAATAGAAATGTTGAAAGAAAAGGCAATACCACCACCACTGAACAAAGAAAACAGGGGTGCTGCTCTGACAGGTTTAGGTGACACCAGTGAAAAGGAGTAGTAAAGGTTCCTGCCTGCAGGAAGGGATGACTGTCCTTTCCATGGTAATTTACATTCTCTTGACCAGGAATTTAGTTGAAACAATGTCAGAGGATTTGGTGTCGTTTGCTCACTCTTTTTCTCTGGCTCCCCCAGGTGGTGCATATGAAGTAAAGCAACATCAGTTCTTCAGTAGCCTTGACTGGAACGGTCTGCTCAGACAAAAAGCAGAGTTTATTCCACAGTTGGAGTCCGAAGATGACACAAGTTATTTTGACAGTGGGTATTTGCTTGCATTAAAGAAACATGCAATGAAAATCTTGTTAAAATAATCTTGCAATTTGTATTTGTTTAGAGCTTACAAGAACCACTGGCAGCTGTACAGTTTCAGTGGTGGTATGACAATGCAGAACAAATAAGAATATAATAAAGCTTTTGGCTAATAATAAGATTTATAACTCAATCCTCCTGAAAAATTCAGTTAATTTATTTTACTTATTTGTAGCTCGTTCTGAGAAATACCACCACATGGAAACTGAGGAAGAAGATGATACAAATGATGAGGATTTCAATTTGGAGATAAGACAGTTTTCCTCATGTTCACACAGATTTTCAAAAGTAAGTAAAAATTGCTATAATGTTAATACATATCATATGCATAAATATTTTGCTGCTTTTCTAGAGTTTGGAAATGTTAGAAATGGAAGAGGTGCATATAGCATTGTTTCTTGAAATTTTAACTGAAAATGATGGGTAAAAAAAATGGGTATTTTGCAGATGATGATGTAAAAATATAGTGGTAGCCAATACTAGCAGTGAGTTTAAATGACAATAAACTGCAATGAAAAGCAAGGTAGTATTTAGCTTGTCAGTTAAGGAAAGATGTGGATTTGAGCAAGTGATTTGAATGCCATGAAGACAAACTGGCTGTCTAAAAGGAGAGAGCTAATTACTGCTGTACAGGAATACAACAAGAAGAGTGAATGTGCTCAGGATCTTTTGTAGAGGAAAAACTGGCAGAGGGTATAATGGATTAAGAATCAGAATGCCTCATCAGCATGCTATTAGTCTTAAATAGCAGTCAACACTGATTTGGAAAAGCTTTCTATTAACAAGCAGTTTCTTGAACCTGTTTAGAAACTATCTAAAGGTATTTTGAAAGTGTATGTTTATATCTTTTGTCTTTTCGGACTTATGGTTTAACTGGTGCATTTTGTACTGGCTTTGCAGTATCAGATGTCTATTATGTCTGTGATATAAGATATATAGATGAGCAGAGGGAGGGGCTGTTGATATAATTGTCCTTATTCTACGTGAATTCCTTATTTTCACTTGATGGCACATTTCAAACTCAGATATTCAGATATTAACGTTGCAGCTATTCTGAGGATAACTTGGACAAGAAGGCTTACTTCTTTGGAGACAATTTAAAAAGAGGCAGTGGGCTCAAACTGAAACTCTGAAAGTTCAGTATGAGCATTGATTTACTGTGTGGCTGACAGAGCACTGGCACAGGTTCCCTAAAGAGGTTGTAGAGTCTCCTTGGAGATCAAAAGCCAGCTGGAAATAGCAGCCTGCTCTGGGCTGGAGCAAGAGCTTAACCAGGTGACCTCCAGAGATGCTTTTCAACCTCAATCGTTATAGCATTCTGTGAACTTCTACCTTTTTCAAAGCTCTGTATCACAATGGTGATTTGTTGTGTTAGCATCATTACGTCATGACATCTCTAGCTGCGACTCACAGTATGTAGTATATTACAGCCAGCAGTATTTGTATGCTACTTGTCAGATAAGTAAACAGACTTCTGGTGGTCAGATTTTTTTCTAAATCCTTCAGCTAAGTCATTTATTTTTAACTTCTGCGTCAATTGAGATTCATTTTTGTACTTTCTTCACCTATCTAGTAGATACTATCAGTACCCAAGGGGTAGGTTTTCTCTTTTTTAACTTTATGATTTGGAGTGAAATCAATATTTGCACTGATAACCTGGAGACCTCAAGCCTATGGATTTTGTCTGTTGTCTTATGGAGACAATGAAATTGGAAGAAAGCTGTTGAATTTACAATGAGAAGAGTTGCTAATCAAGACCCTCTCTGTAAGGAGCCAAAAAGCAAAACAAGAAAATGTGTTAAGAATAGAACCTCTGCAGAAATTTTTAAAGGCTTGAGAATTGTGTAGTTTATGTTGTTTACTTGTATAAGAATTTGGAACATGTAGAGCACCACTTGAATAATTTTTTGTATCAAATGTATCAGTGATGAGTCGCTTCTTTATGTCTTTTGTTGTTGTTGTCTGTAATAGGTGTTTAGTAGCATAGACCGAGTTTCTCAAACACAAGGTGATGAAAAGGAGGATGCAGGAGATAAAACAAAAAGTGTCACATTGCCTTCAGTGGAATCTTTAAGCTGGAGTTCAGAATATTCTGAAATGTAAGTAGAAGAAAGTGGTCTGTGTCCTGCTTGTCAGGTATCAGGCTGCCTCATCTTGGTAACTGCATGAGAGTTTGCTTATTTTTGATGCAGACAACAAGTATCTACATCCATCTCCTCTGACACCGAGAGTAGCAGGCAACGACATAGTTCTGGTTTGTTGCCAAAACTGGCCATATCTGCTGAAAGAGAACAAGATGATTCTACCTGCTTAGCGGGAGCGCAGGAAGAGCAGGAAAAGCCTGCATTAGTGAGTGAAGAAATAGTGCCAGACGAGCCTGAAGTAACAACTCCAGCAAGTACAATAAGCAGCTCCACACTGTCAGGTAATTCACGTTGTGTCTCTTAACTGCTGATGTTAGAAACAGTTGTGGATCTTTGCTTAGCACTATCATTCATGGATTTAGAAATTCTGTGTTTCAGTACCACTTTAAAATAAAAGGTCCTAAAAGGGTTCTGTTTCAGGCTGAGTTTCATATCAGTAAAATCTCATAAAACATGAAATAGCATGAGCATTTTTTAGAAATGCCAGCAGTTGGCATTGTTTCACTAACTCTCCAGCGCTTCTAGCAAGTGAATAAAGTGCTGATTTGTCCATAGATGCTTGGCAGAATCCTTTTCTTGAGAAGATGAGTCTTAGATAATATGAGAACGCAAAGGACTGTTTTTATTTATTTTCTTGTCTGTGTTGGTGATTTTTGATTGATAATGCTAGAGTCTTTCCAGTTGATGTGTTTTCCAAGGCTGTGCTAACACTTCAGAGTGTTTCTAAGACTTTGCAGTGATATATATTTGTTTCAGAATTGGCAGTGTAGCCTTTGACTTGTGGAATCACTTGTGTCATTTAAAATCCAGGAAGAAATGTAGTAATCCATTCTCTGCTTAAATAATATATCTCCTTTATGCTTCCATTTCCCAGCACAAGCATTTGAGTGCACTGCTGAGGAATCCAGAGCCCTATTATCTTGCTGGTTTTTTACCTTCAGAGGAAAGTTTTATGTAACTGTTGGAAAATCTGGTACTTAATACAGATCTAGGCTTGTATCAATCTCATATTTGTCCCTGTGTTGGCTTGAATTACTTCATCTCCATATTTACCAGATGATTTGTAATTCAATGAGTTGACTTGCTAATCATTGTATTCTGTCTTCTTTCTATTCTCATACCCGTGATTTCCTCCATAATCTGCATTTTTTCTTCCCTCAACCACTAGTTCTGGGAATACATCCTCAAACCTGTTGAACTGTATAACCACCTCCATCTCTTTCCCTTTTCCAAAACCTTGTGTGTTCTCACTCCCTTCTCAGTGTCATGTTGATTAATCTAGCTGCTAGCCAAAGATGTTAACACAAAACATCTCTTACTCTTTTGTCAGTTACTAATTACACTTAAGAATAATTTCATTTATTTCCATATCCCATTAGCAATGGGATATTCTGTGACTATAAATAAAAAATAGGAAATAGTTTTAATCGAAGTTAGGAGACTCTTGATGCTCATTTCATACAATTTTACTGGCAGAGGTCCATCATTGTTTTTTCAAATTCTATTTTCTTTCATTATGGGAGGTCATAGAATAATACCAGTAGGGTTGTAATACTGAGTCTTTAGTGCCTGGTATCTTCCTTTTTCTGAGAGTGATTAAAAAACAAAAAATCACTGAACAAATAAAAGCAAAACATAATAATGAAAAGTAGGAGTACAGGTAGTGTTTTAATTACTTTGGAAAAGTTATTAAGCTGTTAGCAACTTAGGGTTGGAACCTGTTGTTTGCTTTCGACGTCTATGTGAAAAATAAATGTTTATTGTATGTTTATGTGTGTTCAATGCATGTTAAAGTTCTTCAAGGCTGATGTTGCATGTTGAGCTACCAGACTTGCTTCTGCTTTTGTTTACATTCTGCTTCCGTCAGTGAATACAATATATTGCAGACAGTATTATTTCAGTTCATTCTGTTGAATTTGTGCATGTTTGAGAGAGTTCTTCAGATTTCCAAATTGGCTTTTTGTGAATTTCTAGACGGAAGGAAAAAACTTCTCACAATTGCACTGTTTCCTTTCCCTGACCTTCAGTTTTGCCTCATTGTGTTTATCCCATTTTCTTTCTACAGTTGGCAGTTTTTCGGAGCACTTAGATCAGATGAACGGACGAAGCGAATGTGTGGATGGCACAGATAACTCCTCAAAGCCTCCCACTGAAGTTGCATTTCAGATGGCTCGTCAGAGATTAGAAAGTACAGAGAAAAAGAAGATCTCTGGAAAAGTTACAAAGTCCCTTTCTGCAAGTGCTTTGTCCCTCATGATCCCAGGAGGTAAAGCTAACTCTGTCCTTTGATGTAATTTGTGCATAGTGCATGGTTTCTGATGTAAATCCAAGATTTTGTTGAGTCCGGAATGGGTTTTTTGTCACATTTTTATTTCTGTAATTTATATGTGACTAAAGATCCGGTCTGGTCTTCAATTTAGAGTAGTCAAATTACAGCTGAGGGATTTGCTCTGACGACAGACTGTCACGCAGTGGTAACTACAGTGCTGCGCAGAAAGGATACAGGCTTCACTCTACTTCATCCTCTAGTATGACTGTAGTTTAAGTCCTAAGCAGCTCACTTGTACAGCATCATGAATAGGTGCTATTCTGTTACAACACCCTAATTCTTTCATCTCTTCAACAGAAAGATGATGAGCCAGAGTGAAGTCTGAAGTGAAAATAGCTTGAAAGCTAAACTCTCTTCTGTACTACATTGGCTTATATGTAGTAAACCAATTGTAAAGCCAGAAATACTGCTTTGAAGTGGCGAAAGTATAGGAGTAGTACTGGGTGTTTCTAGACGGGGCACTGGCATTTTATGCCATAGTAATTCAGAATAAAAGTCCAAATTGCCGCAACTGAGCAAAAAGGACTTGCATCTTATCTCTGCTGCCTTCTGTGAGTATCTAGGCTTTTTGGCTTGTCTGAGCCACATTGAGTGAAGAGGAATTAGCTTGGGCCATACATAAAGTTTATCTAATATAGTTAATATATGTAAGTAACAAAACTTTGGCATCTTTGTTTGTTGTTAAAAAATTTACGAAGTGGGAAACACTCTGAGCTTATTCTTTGTGTAGACTGTTTCTTCCAAGTAATCACTCTGTCTGTAAGTCAGAGATGTTATTTGATGTACCCCTGTAGCACTCAGTACCAGTTTTTTCTCCTGCTAGTAAAAGGCCTACAAGGCACATTAATTATTCAGACTGGCCATCAGAAAAGTGTGATGCACGTGTAGATAATACACACAGCCAAGCATGTTATTTATCAGTTTTGTATTCTAGTGATTCATTTCACAGGTTTCTATATTTCTACAGGTTGAGAGCTGCTAAGTTCAGGGATGGTGTAGTCTGAGTTACCATGTTTGTTAAAATGGGGGACTCTTTGAGTTTAATCTCAACATTCTATGAAATCTAAACTTAGCTTTGTCTACACATGGGAATGTTGTCGTTACGTTTATATCAACCAAAATCTCATACAATAGCTCTAGATATTACTAACAAAAATCCCACCTTATTCATGTTCATGAGTAATATTAAGTATAGAAGGGGATGCCCATTGTTAATGAGTTGTAAGACCTATGGCTGAGAGTCAAAGGACTTGTCCTGCATTTCAGACAGAAGAAGATGGGGTAATCTGAGAATGCTTCCGTGTCAGAGGGTGACATTAAAAGTTCTCTGTGGGTTAGATTGCTACATGGGATTTCAATGTTAACTCATGTGATACATGGTTACATATCTGTAGGACCCTCTGCTGGCTCACATCCAGGAGTCGGACTGCGGTAGTTGGTTGACAAAGTGTTATCTCTCTTCACATGACATTACTTGGCACAACAGCCAGCTGGAATATTTCTGGCTTGCATTCCTTTCAACAGCTGTCACCGTGTTGTAATCATTAAAGTACTTTTTTTATTCTCCCACAATTGTGTTTACATTTGCACAAGTGTGAGCTCAGGGTGCTTTCAAAACAGTAAAACAAATAGTTTTTAGAAATTGAAGTTTGGTACAAGCATTCTGAGTTACTGTCCACGTACAACAAGATACTGTGTTTTTAGGTATGTGACTGAATCCAAAAGATAAGTCTTACCACTGCTGGTTTACCACTCAGTGCCTGGTTTTGGGTATATTCCCAACAACATATGTGTATTTTCTAATTAAAAGGACAAAGTTTACATTTAACGAGTTATTCCTGAGAAATAGGGATTTTATTGTGGGAAGAGAAATTTATTTCTCATATCGGGTTGTTTGTCAGGCTTCTGATTTACTGAGATTCATGCTTAGTGCAAAGGAGAGGGGTTTTAAGCCAAGACAGTGAAATATTTTGGCAGAATAATGCCTTTAAGCAGATTGTGAGATCTGTGTCTGTGTTTGTGTGCGTTCAGAGTGACAGGTGTTTTTTTTCTTCCAGATGTGTTTGGTGTTTCTCCTTTGGGAAGTCCGATGTCTCCTCATTCGCTATCATCTGATCCTTCGTCCTCTCGAGATTCCTCTCCCAGTCGTGATTCTTCAGTTGCTACTGCAAGTCCTCATCAGCCAATTGTAATTCACAGTTCAGGAAAAAAATATGGCTTCACCATCCGAGCAATCAGGGTTTATGTGGGAGACAGTGATATTTACACTGTGCACCATATTGTTTGGGTAAGATAATAATTTTATTTCCATAAATCCAGAGGAAACTAATGATATATTTACTTTCGATCTTTTGTACGCAGGGTATCTGTTGACAGCTACTCTGGAAATGTAGTGTAGTATAAGTGGTAATGTGCTGAGTAGTAGTTTGAGAAGAAAATTTGTGACTGCACAATGCCAGTGCTGGCTGTAGCAACCCAAACCAATATAATACACATCTTTGACAGAAGTAGTACCTACTTATCGTCACAGAAGTACAGAATGATTTATGTTGGAAGGGGCATCAAAGGGCATATCATCAGGGGACATATCATCCACCTCTAACCCCCATGCTATGGACAGGGTCACCTCCCACTAGACCTGGTTGCTCAGGGGCCCATCCAACTTGCCCTTAAACGTCTCTAGGGATGGGGCATCCTCAGCTCTGGGCAACCTGTTCCAGTGCCTCTCTGAGTAAAGCATATCCTCCTAACATCCAATCTAAACTCTCTTCTTTTTGTTTAAAAATGTTCCCACCTGTCCTGTCACTATCATACCATGTAAAAAGTTGATCTCCCTCCTGCTTATAGGCTCCCTTTAAGAACTGGAAATCAGCAGTGAGATCTCCATGCAGTCTTTTCTTGTCCGTACTGAATAAGCCTAGCTCCCTCAGCCTTTCTTCAGAGGAGAGGTGCTCCAGCCCCCTGACTAGCTTCATTTACTCCTATGGACCCACTCCAGCAGGTCTACATCTCCCTTGCTGGGGCCCCCAGACCTCATGCTGACCTTCTACATTGGTCAGTTTTACTTCTAGCAAATTTGGCATTTGTAAACAGGTTACAGTGGCTTATAAAAGACTAAAGAGTAGATGCAGCCTTTCTTTGGCAGCAGAATCTGCAAAACTAGAAGATTGTAAACTGTTGAAATATTAATGGAGTTTATTAAACTGCTTCAGTTAGGAGATTCATAAAAGCCAGATTAGTTAGATATTTTACTACTCACAAGTAGGATATTTTCAACTACTGACTTTTTTTTCTGTAGAAATTTGCAAATCATTTTGAATGGTGAAAACCTTTGAGGATCTATTGTACAGAAAAAAGACTAACAGAATATATGTGTATATATATATATTTATAATTGAATTTGATTGTGTATGATGTTTATATATTATACGTCACATATAAGTATATATTATATATGTAATATGTATGTATATACTATATATTTTACATATCTTTGTGTATGTAAACAGTAATCTAATATATTCCAACTACCTTAAAATAATTTTGAAAAATTCCTTACAGGTATGTAAGAAGCTTTGGAGTTTTGAATGAGATTCTAAGTATCCATTGTATGCTTTGAAATAGCAATGCTACTGATGAAGTAGAGTATCATTCATGTTTTATTCATGTTTTTTACCTCTCAGACCTATTAGTTCATCAAGAACCTTGAATGCAGAGAGTGTGTATATGTGATAACAAATCCAAAAATTGGAGTTCTCATGTCTGATAGGGTGTCAAATCAGTGAAATGAAGGGAAGAAAAATAATTTTGCATTGCAGTAAAAATGAAACTTGGCATTTTTCAGAAGATTACAGATATTTATTTATTCTTTCATATTTATGTATTCAGCCACTGCTGAGGCTCTGTAGCCTCAGTATTGACTACATGACCTAAAATTCTTGAAAAGCTAATTTTAGAATGTAATAAATTATTTAAGCCACCTTCAAAATTATTTGCAATTCAATTTGTTTTGGTGCTTTACCAGCTTTGTCCTGCACTGTTCTCTCCAGTGGGTTAGGCTGATGAATTCGATCCAAATACCAAGAGTCCATGGCTACGTGGTGGAGTTAAAACTTTGCATTGTGATTAGAATACTGTATGTGAGCACTGCTTTTATTACACAAGTATTTATCACTGTCAGATGTTAAAATCTGGATCTGAAATTTTGTCTTGGGCACGCTTTTATGGTGCCCTGCTAAACAGAATTAAATGGCGACACAGCATTTCAGTAAGCTTTGAAACAATTCTAGCTCTGTACTCAAAGATGAAGCAACAATTGATGATGAAATAGTTTGCCTGTACTTTTTGTCTTCCTTCATTGAACTTGGTATCTGTAAGTTTTCTTTTTTGGGTTAAAAAGCCAACTGTTATTATTATTATAATGAATATTATATATTTATAAGCAAGAGCGATGAAAAAAACCTACTATTGGAAGTCTGGGAATTAGTTAACAAGAGTTTGTTTATTATTTTCATTTGTGATTTCTAGAATGTGGAAGAAGGAGGCGCAGCATATCAAGCTGGTTTGAAAGCTGGGGACCTAATTACTCATATCAATGGAGAGCCAGTGCATGGTCTTGTTCATACGGAAGTCATTGAGTTGTTGTTAAAGGTAACTCCTAGACATGTGGGATACAAAATCCATTGCTCTTTTTCATGTAGGATCGTGGGGTTACGTTTTCTTTCTTCAGAGAGAAACACACTTCATAAAATTCTGATCCCGCAGTTGGCTTTTCATGAATAGCCTCTGCAGTGTCTCTCTTACAGAGTTTTTAGAGACCTGTTCCTTTAGAAAATTTAGATATGTTTTATTCTTAAAAACAAAAGATTTTAACTATTCACTGTAGCTCATTATGCTGCAGATTTTTTTGTAATCTTTGTAGCACAGACTGAAGAAATTCAGAATTATTTTACATAGCAGTATATTAACTTCTTGTATTAGTAACAAATTTAGTGGTGCTCCATGCAGTTTTGTTTGTAAAAGTGAGTTATAAAATTAGTTATAAAAGAAGACTAGAAGGCAATGAAATAGAAGGAAATAAAAAGAGCTGGGGAAAGATGCAAATTAACTTAAGCTTAAATCTTTTTTTTTTAATGTCTTGAAACAAAGAGGAACTTCCACATTTTACAGTTCTGCAAGAAACCTGTGAGATAAAATTTTGCAATGTATGGCAATTG
Organism: Tympanuchus pallidicinctus; assembly: GCF_026119805.1. Lineage (NCBI taxonomy): Eukaryota > Metazoa > Chordata > Aves > Galliformes > Phasianidae > Tympanuchus > Tympanuchus pallidicinctus. The sequence continues at coordinate 2,501,039 of NW_026294813.1, read as the reverse complement.
GGTAAAACTGCATAAAAACTGCAGAAAAGCAGAAACGCAACAAGCTTGCACACACAGTGCAGAAGAATATACTTCATATGAATGTACTTAAAATATGAAATTGTTGCTATCCAAATGTGATACCATACATTAATTTATTGAAATTCATATGAGCATTAGAAGTGTGTTGCAGTACTATGCCATACTAAGAGGGAGGCTTGGATTTTTAAAAACAAATATACTTATTTCCACTTGTATTTTTTTACTGAACTGCTGTCATCTCTCTGTTCATGTAAGCAACCCTAAAAATCTTAATTTAGTTATACGTTCCTTTTTTTGAATAAAGTAAAAGTACTGATCAGGACCCATAGAAATTTATCTCCTCTGTTTTGTCATTGCTAGTATCCTGAGATGTGACTGGCTAGTGAACAGAGCGCTGTGCAGTGACAGCTGTTCTTGGTGGGGAAAAAAGATGTTTCTATAGAAACTTTGAAGATTGCAGTATTATCCTTTGTCTGTCTAACTACAATCACTGGAATTTCCCATTGTCTTGAAGCTTTTTCTTGTAATGGAGGAAGTTCAGAAAATTTGACAGCATTTTGAGAAATTTCCAGTCATTGTTTATCAGAAATAAATCAGCTGTGCAACTTCTGCATATTGTTCCCCTCACTGCCAGCTCTTAAGCTGATGCTGCTTTGAAGCATCTAGGTTTTAAGTGTAACTTCAATTTAAAGCTCAGTGATCTTGTATTGCTCAACCTAAAGGTTCTCTGTATTTTGGCAGAGTGGCAACAAAGTGTTGATTATGACAACACCTTTTGAAAACACTTCCATCAAGACAGGACCTGCCAGGAGAAACAGCTGCAGGAGCCGAATGGTCAGGCGCAGTAAGAAAACCAAGAAGAAAGAGAGTTTAGAGAGGTGTGCAGTCCTTTTGGTTCATTACAAAAGTGTGTTCTTGTGTGTATGTATACATAAGAATTTGTTGAAAAATGAAGCTAATACAGTTGTCTCTTATGCCTTTTACACCTCTTTTTACCTTCTTCTATGAGATTCTGTGGTCATAATTTTATAGCACTAAGTTTATATGCTTTTTCTACTTTGTGCTAATTTTATGTGTGTTCTGCAAATACATTGCTAGTACTGTATAAATAGTCCTTCAGTTTTGGTGGGCTCTTAAATTAAGAAAACACAACTTATAAAGAACTAATTGTTCATCTGGAATGCTGAGAATAAATTTTAGTACAGTTAGATCGAATTAAAATATCTATCTTAGCTATTAGCAGTCATGATATTTTCAGAACGTCATGCTTTGCACTGTAGTTTGTATTCATGCAAACAAGGATATAATGTTTCCTTTTTTGAGGATAGTGGTAGATTGAACTTCATCCACAGAGCTTTGCCTGTGGTAATAGTTTTCTTTGTTCATCTTACATTTTTATTAATGCTTTGCTCTTCCCACACTAGGAGGAGGTCTCTCTTTAAAAAGTTGGCCAAGCAGCCCTCTCCTCTTCTTCACACCAGCAGAAGTTTCTCCTGCCTGAACCGATCACTTTCATCAGGGGAGAGCTTACCTGGATCTCCAACTCACAGCTTGTCTCCAAGGTCACCTACCCCAAGCTACCGTTCCACTCCTGATTTTCCATCTGGTGAGTGTGAAAGAACAAAGGATTGAGTGACTTGAAATTGAAGTGTATTCTACTTCTTGTGAGGCCCTCAAATCTATTATGCTCTGCTGAGAGCAGTAAGTTTAGACAAACAATCACCGAACAGCTGGTTTCTATCTAAACAAGACAAAAAGTTTCTACTGTGAAACCAAAGGTGTTCATATAATACAAAAGTACCTAAAATGAAAATGTCTGTGAGGTTTGTCTGAGAGAAGATTTAAGTCCAGTGGCTTCAAGTTCTGTAATAACCAATCCAGCTTTGAGTTAAAAGTAAAATCTTGTCTAGGAGAGGCTGGTAAAAGAATGTTGGTAAAAGAATGGAACTAGCATGGACTCTTATGTGAATGCGAATGCAACTTGTTGAAAAGATGAACTGGGTGCTGAAATATGGAAAAAAAGAGGCCTCATCTGCCTCTTTTTCATATCATGATTTCAGTGTCTACTGAAAACAGAAACTGTTGTACAATCTCTTCCAGAAGGTAAATTATTTGGAACACCCTGATCATTGCTTTGAAGTGCCAGAAAGCATTTATCTGTTCTTCTTGAATAGATGTAGGCAAGAACTTGAAGTAAAGGAAACAGAGGGGAGGAAGGAGAAACACCAACATCCTGAAATAATGAGGTTTTTGAAGTTCAGTGACTCACTGTCTACCAAATCTTGAAACACTGTAGAAACAGACATCACATATTCTTTTAGAATCAGTGCACACACTGCTTATTTCTTTGCTGTTGGTCAGTATTCAGTTAATCTTGCTAATCTTATGTTTATTTTGTTTGCTTGTTCTTTTTGTAGGTACTAATTCTTCCCAGAGTAGCTCCCCTAGTTCAAGTGCTCCCAATTCTCCAGCTGGGTCAGGACACATAAGACCCAGCACTCTTCATGGCTTGGCCCCAAAGCTTAGCGGGCAAAGATACAGATCTGGAAGACGCAAATCAGCTGGCAGCATTCCTCTATCTCCTCTGGCAAGAACACCTTCCCCAACACCACAGCCCACATCACCTCAGAGATCTCCATCACCATTGCTAGGGCATTCAGTTGGGAATACAAAAATAGCTCAGTCTTTTCCTAGCAAGATGCACTCCCCTCCAACTATTGTAAGACATATTGTTAGGCCAAAAAGTGCAGAACCACCACGATCTCCTCTCTTAAAGAGAGTCCAGTCAGAAGAGAAACTTGCACCCTCTTATGCTAGTGATAAGAAACACTTATGTTCACGAAAACATAGTCTTGAAGTGACTCAGGAAGAAGTGAACAGAGAATTGTCCCAGAGGGAAGTAACTCTTCAGAGCTTGGAGGAGAATGTATGTGATGTGCCATCACTCACACGAGTCAGACCTGCAGAGCAAGGCTGCTTGAAGCGTCCCATCTCCCGAAAACTAGGTAGGCAAGAATCCATTGATGAATTAGACAGAGAAAAGCTGAAGGTGAAGATAGTTATGAAAAAACAAGATTTTGCTGAAAAAGTGAATGCTGCTATACATGAACCTAGCACTGAACCAGAAAATCCCAATACCATAAGATTGGAAGAAAGGGACAAAAAAGCATTCCAAAAGGTATTAGAAAGATCAAATCCATTTGAAACAAAAATTGTTGCTTTAGAGACCCAACCAGCTGGAGGCATACTCAAAGACACTCTTCAAAAGAATGCAAACTTGAGATCAAACGACTGTAGTGCTTTAGATACACAGATGCTGTGTCATGGGTCTCCACTTAATGAAGTCAGTCATATTTCTTATGAGTTCAAAAGGATTTCCCCTCCATGTACATTGCAAGATATGCCACCTCAATCCTCTGACAGGATGCTAAATGGAAAGGGAGAAAACACAGATAAAAATGTTCCAACAAAAGAATTTGTCAAATATGAAAGATTAGATGGTAAACTTGCAAATATTGATTATCTTAGAAAGAAAATGTCTTTTGAAGAAAAAGATGAGAGTGTCTGCCCAGTGCTAAAACCCAAACTGACATCGAATGTTCATGAAAGCCTTCAACTTAATGCAGTCAGGCCCATAAGCATTCAGCAGGATTCCACCACAGTTGCTGAAGGTAGAGCATTCATTAGCAGTGCACATGCTTCTCAGATGAGCTCAGTTTCTTTTGTTCCCCTGAAAACATTGAACAGTCGAACAGAAACAAGTATGGAAAAATCATCTGTGATTTCTGCTGAGTCACCAGTCAGAAAAAGTCCATCAGAATATAAACTTGACGGGAGGTCTGTTTCCTGTTTGAAGCCAATAGAAGGCACACTAGACATTGCTTTACTTTCTGGACCACAGGCTTCGAAGACTGAGTTACCTTTGTGTGTACTGCCAGAAGGACAGAGCAGCAGCAGTGATATGGGATCTCCTAAACCTTCAGTACCACAGGGGAGTGGTGGAAGGTCAGAACTGGCCTGTCAGAAAGAGCATCTGTTAAGCCATTCAAAATCTAGCAAAGTTAACCTGCCAGAGGCTCAGGTTCTGCAGACAAGCAGAGTTAACCTGCCAGAGGCTCAGGTTCTGCAGACAAGCAAAGTTAACCTGCCAGAGGCTCAGGTTCTGCAAACAAGCAAAGTTAACCTGCCAGAGGCTCAGGTTCTGCAAACAAGCAAGAGTTCTCCCAGTCCACCAGTCATCCCTATGGCTGCAGAAGTGGTGGCAGAGAAAAAAACTTCTAGTCCAGCTGCTAAAGTCAGCATTTCTATTACTGAAGCTGTTCAGAAGAAGGACAACTTTCCTTCAAAGGAAGACAGTTCAGTGGAGGTGAAGTCCTGTGTTACTCAAAGTCAGAGTGTTAAAAGTGCCCTAACATACTCTAAGCTTTCTACTACCCAAAGCACTCCTGAAAAACCTCTGAACAAAGAGAAGCACGTACAAAAGGAGTTGCCTGGCAGACAGCCAGCAGCCCAGAGAAATTGTGAGCCTATCTCTGCAAAGGTGGAGGTGATCAGGGAGTCAACTTTGAAGGTATCTGTCTCAGATATCCTGACAACAAACTACTCCAAAGGCAGTGAAAAAAAATCTGCTGATCTTGCCATTCCACCTCAAATGCAAGGGAATTTGCAGGCAGCTGGTCCAGCGGCACACCCTAAGGATGGCAGAGATTCAGTAAAACAGCTAAGCAAGGAAGATGCTGTTGTTGCTAGCAGTTTTCTGGAAAGAGACATAACCAAGCAGAAAGTTCTCAGTGAGTCTAAGAAAATTATTGTAGAGTCAAAGAGTGAAAATCTATCCAAACCCTCAGTAGAAAGTGATCCTAGAACTGAGAAGATTGCATTGGTGTCCTCTGTGCAGAAGGATAAAACCAGAGATTTGGGAAAGAAAGATCAGAAACAGGTCCCTGACATAAGGCTTCCAGCCACTGAGAGAGAGCAGTCCAGCCAAGTTCCTCAGCAGCAACCTAGTGCTCCAGTGTCCCCTGCTGTGAGAGATGCTGTAAGCAAACGCTGTGCTGTGGATGTTCACACAGATATTCAAGATCACATGAAGCCTCCTACCACTGGTGTGGAAAGCAGTACTAATAAACTCAGGCCCATCTCTGATATGAGTTCCTCTAAGTCTAAGCACTTGGATAAACAGACATTTTCACAGAAACCATGCACTCCAAACACAAAAGAAAAAGAAACAGTTGTTCAGATGTCTGCCAGCTCCCGGAAGGATGGTAAACATGCTGGTAAAAATGTGCCAGATTCCTCTTTTTTTGTATCGGGTTCTTTAAGAAAAATGAACAGTGAGCATACTAAATTTGAAAGGCCTGTGATTTCAGAGCATGGACTTGTATCCACTCTTCAAGTGAGCAGTATCACTCCTGATACAAAACCCAAATCATCTACTGTTGACTCAAGACCAACAGGCCCTGAGATTTCTAAGCAAATGCAAAAGCAAGAGCCAGCAGGCTTTGGGGATTCTGCTGATCAAAAGCTGTTTCACTTCAGCGAGAAACAAACTGTTTCTCCAAAGTTTTCCACTGTGAAAGACTGTCTCTTGCTGAACAAACAGGCAGACAGAAGCCCTAATAATCAGACAGCCTCTCCAGATAAAAGACCCGAAGGAAAAATATGCACCGATGCACTTTATGTTCAACATGACAATGGGAAAATGGAGTCTACCCTTTGCCTCACAAACTGTGATGTTAGAGCAAAAGGATCAGAAAAATCAACCTCAACTAGCAAATGCTCTCCAGATTCAAAAGGGAAGGGACAAATTAATCAAAAACAGCCTGAGAATGCAAGCAAACAAATTGCAATAAAACATATGCCAGCTGCCAGTGGGCAGAGTTCTTACCATGTGGCTGCTGTACCAGGAAAGCCACCGGCTAGTTCAGCCAATTTCTCTGAATGTAGACAAGAAATATCTGCTTTGTCTTTGGCAAAGAGTGATGAATCTTCAGCAAAAATTAAAGTAGGCTCACTTGAGCTTCCTTCATTCAACTACAAGGAACAAGTTAAGAAAAGCACCTCTTCCACAGGAAATTCTAAGACAGAAATCACTAAAAGTGTGTCAATGATAACCTTGCACAGTGCTGCTGTTGCAGAAGCCCACCACTCTGCTTCAAACCTTGGAGGGAAACCTGGAAGTCAAGAAAAGTCTTCTGTTAATACTGTGGATGTAAAAGGAAAAGATGCTGCTCAGGCTCAGCAGTCTGCTTCAAAAAAACAAAATGTTGGTAAAGATTTAACTAGGTCAGTAACCACACCTGATCGTCCAAACGCACTTTCTAATGATAAAGACTCAGTCCGGCAGCGTCGAGGGAAAGAAGCTTTACGAAGCAATCCTTACAAAAAATTCTGTTGACTCTAATATGTGGCAAATAAAAATTCAACACTAACAGAAACAAAAACAATATATTTTGACTGTCTCGAAACCAGCACTGTGTAGTGTCTTTATGTGGCAAAGCTTTCATGTCACTGAAGAGGATGGGGATATATAGAGAAAGGACTTTTTACAAAATGCCTTCTCGATTGTAACCGGTAAAACTGTTACCATATAGTATTTGTACAAATATTCATTTACAGCTGGAAGCTGTAGAAGAAATAATTTCCTCTGTAAATACCTAGCATTGTGTTTGGGGATTGAATGTAGCATATATATGTTGCTGCTGATTGCATTGTTTACTCTCCCCTTTTTAAAAAATAGTTGCTTTGCCATTTATTTGCCATAAATATGAAAGTAAATTACTAAAAATGAGACGTGGCACAGACATGCACAAGCGTTGTCTGACAGGAGGGCAAAAATCTACTACATTTTTACTTACAAAAAAAAGTCCTAGCTAGAGTTAAAAATGGAAGGAAGAAATAAGTATGGTAACTTATCCTGAGTTTTTACATGTATTTTTAGTAATCACATTTTGATAGTACTATCTGGCTACCTGCTTTGCCACGCCTAACACAAGATGAAACTGCATCTGCCAATGGCACGAAGCCTGTCTTATAGAGTGGGGTGTGATTAAAGCGAAGGGAGGACTGGTTGGCTATCACAGAGTCTCTGGAAGACTCGTGTTCTCAGTTGGAATGGTAGTTGTGGTCTTTTCTGTGGGTCGCAGGATACACTCTGAGCAGATAAGGATGAGACTCTGAAGCACATGCTGTGTCCTTGGTTTCTGCTGCAATCCTCTCTTTGTTTCCGTGAGCTAGTTTTAAATTCGGGCCCTTACAATTTGAGGCACAAGTTACAAGTACATGATTTCCAGGACTATTGTGTTCATCCCTAGTTTTTTTTAATTAATATAGAGAATACGTTTTATCATAGCATATAGGTCTGCATAATTAGCTGTAGCTTTTTTTTCTATTTTATGGCTATTAAGGTAAAAAGGAAAGAAAAAAAATAAAGCAGTTCCATTGTCATAAAAAATTGTAGGACATCAGATACATTTTAATGCATAGCTGGGGCCTTATGTTGTAGACTTTAACTTGCTTTTTTTAGCAAGTAATTCTTGATTTCATGTTCATTTCTAAATGCATTGAGTAGCTCCATACATTTCATAACATAATCTTTTTATTTATATGCAAAAAAAGTAAATGTAATTATAAAAGAAACATTGTGTAACAAATGAACCTGTTGGAGCTATTTGGTGCTAGACTGTGACTGTCCTTTTACTTTTGCTAAGCCTTATTTAAATTTTGTATACTGTGGAACATGTAGATTTTGATCATTTTAGTGTGGAGGTATTCAGTTTTGAAGGATGAAAGATAGAATTTGAAACATGTGCAAGAGCACTACAGAATATGCTTGTTGATGCGTGTTTTTAAGTGTTTGGGATCAACAGAGTGGGGGTTTGCTTATTTCTGTTCATGTAGCTAAACTAGAGCTAGGCCCCTAGCTGTTTCGTTGAGGCTTACAGATTGTCTTTCTGTCTCAAATGCTAGAAACTTGTTCTTAAAAGCACAGTATAATCTTGACTTAGAGGTTTGTGTGACAACTGACAGTGTGCAGAATTCATTTCCTCCTGGGAGACGCTTTATTACACTAGTTAAGTTGGATTACAGCAGACCTGCTATGGAAAGATGAAATCACAAACTACAGTGTGATTTTTTTTTTGTGATGCACCAGAATATTCGTGCTGCCTTTTATGCATTCACAGAGGAGCTGGTTAGCAATGGGTAGTAATTTTGAGCAGCTTTGAAGAGAAAATGGTCTCAACATTTACAGTTCACCTGTGCTTTGGCAATTAATACAAACGAATGCTAATGCACTTCCATATAACATTTCTGTCTGGGAGGTATTTCCTAGTTTACAGTCTTCTGCATTTTTAAACTATCCTCTTGTTTCCTTTAAAGCACATCTAGTTATTTGTTTACAGTGTAACTTTATGTATATTTTGTATAGCTCATTATAACTTCTGACAAATAAGTTTGCATTTTGGAAGTGTAACAGTGCGTAAGCTTGTGTTTATGTAGTACTGTTTGTTGGTGTTTACCTATCAGTGAGCTGTTAGAGATCCTCCTACCTGTGTGCTGCTTGGGTCAGTCTTTTTGTGATTGTAGTTCTGGTGTGCTCCTTTGTAGACTTCCTGCTGTAGATTGCTCAGCTTCAAAAAAAGTAAAAAAAGAAAAAGAAAAAAGAAAAAGAAAAAAAAGTGAAAGAGAGAGAGAAAACAAAGACTAAAAAAAAAAAAGTAAAAAAAAGTTAGGGTCTGTGCAATAAAGTGTTTGCAGTCTTATTTTCTCTGAGAAACTCCTTATGGATGTCATAATTGTTGTACATTGAACACAATTATTTATACTTATGCAGTTGCATAACATTGAAATAAAAATTCAGCATGAAACACTGTTTTGTTGGTACTTTCCCTTGAACTGTTTTCACTCCTGTAACTTTAGCTTCAGGCACTTCCCTGTTGTCCTTGTGGGTGGATGGTCTTTTTTTTTTTTTTTTCTGAGGCCAACTCAGTGCACTGCAAGCACATAAGCAAAGAAGACTTTGAGTACTTCAGCCTTTTTCTTATCTTTGATGGCAGTGTTGCCCTCTGTATTTAATAAAAGATGGAGATTCTCTTTGGCCCCCCTTTTGCTGTTAATGCATTAGAAAAAAACATTTTTTTTTATCTTTTACAGTGGTGGCCAGATACTGTACTTTCACCTAATTTTCTCTCTGCATAACCTAGCAATATCCCTGTACTCTTCCCAGGTTGTCTGCCTCTTACTTCAAGGTGGTAAACACTCCTTTTCCCCCGAGCCTTAGCAATAGCTCCCTGTTCAGCCAGTCTGGTCTATCTGTCAGCCCATCTTACAACATATAGGGATGCATTTTTAAGATATCCTGCATCTTTAAGATATCCTTCTACAAGAATATCCAGCCTCTGACACCTTCTGCCTTCGAGACTATCTCCCAAGGAACTCCCCCAACCAACGTCCTAGTCAGCCCAAAGTCTGCCCTGCAGAAGTCCAAAGTAGTGGGTTTACTCACCCATCTTACACACGAACACATTCGCCGTTTTGCCTTTCCAGTCAGCTTCAAGTTCTAACTGACAAGGCCAGAAGTGAAGCTAACCCATGATGCTGGGCGGTATTTCAGAAACAGGCAAAGCTAAACTCCCCTCTTTCTCTTTCCAGCTGAGTGACGTAATCAGAAAGTGTATACCAGCTCAACATGTAGTTTTCTCTTTAAGTCACTGATATTTGCAGATCTGCAGTCCATTCCTGCAGTGTTTTTTTTAGCATCTGTTCCAGGCTATGAACCACACCATGCTCTATTCACTCCGCTATTTGTCTATTGCTTTCCTGAACCCAGAAATGCAGGAGGGAAATATCTGAAGCGGTTCCTGAGGAGAGCCCAAGCTGGTATTCATGCTGAATTATCAGCGCAATTATTGGTGTGACTTGTTTAACCAGTCCAATTTACAGAAGACAGGAAAAGCTGCCTTGAGTCCTGGGCTGCCTGGCTCTCCGTAGAGGCTGGGTTGTCCTCCGACAGCAGGCTGGTTTGGGTCAGTCTTTCAGGAAGTGCCTGCCTGTGGGGCTGGCAGCAAGTCAGCATTAGCGGGGAATGCCGTAGACAACACAGAGCTGTGAGAAGAGGCCTGCTGTTGCCCAGGATGTGCAAGTGTCCATGGGAAGATGTGTTTAAGATTTCACAGGAATGCTTTTGGGACTGGAGCTGAAACTGAGTTTGTTGTTCCCAGTGCAAGTGTTCAAAGTGAGCTCCGCTTCCACCTCTCTGGGTGACCGCAGCATCACCAAATGCAATTTGGAGCCTTGCTGTGGTCAGAGCGAGGCCACACATGGCTGTGCCTGGGGAGAGTTGTCAGGCCATGCCTGTGCACTGCCTTGGGACGGACAGTAAAGCTAAGGAGTGCTAAAGGTAATGTTATGAGATAGGCGTAGTGAGCAGGCATGGCAGCTGCTGCCGCTTGGCCAAACGCACGTACTTTCACAATCAGAATTTAAAGAGAAGCATGATACTGGACGGTAGGTCTGCCCTGCCAGAGTCATCTTGAGACTATATGAATGTTGCTCCAGTCCACCACAGAAATTCGTGTTTTTTGTTTTAATTGAGCAATATACAGTACTGCCAACAAAAACACTGTTCTTCAAGTGCATCTGATTGGGAGTGAGAAGGGTGAGAGATCTGTTGTTCTATTGGGGGTGATGTGAATTCTTTTATATATTTTTGTTATTATTTTCAAGAGAACTATGCTTTGTTCTTCAGCTCTTGGATCTCTCTTCTGTGGGTGCATTAGCCCTGTTAGCTGTGACAGCAGTGCTAGCATGCGAGATGAGCTGGGGATTATCCTTAAAAGAAGTTAATTCATGTTAAAAACTCAGGTCACAATTTATTTTTCAGGTCCCATAGAAGATATTTTATTCTTTTTCTAAATGAAAATAGAGTATTACAATGGTTACATGAAATGCAGGCCACAAGCAAAAGCAGTAAATTGTCTTACACTCTAATCCCCTTGCTGTACAACTGTTTGCACTGTGTGCTCACAATAAACTCAGATTTGCTGATAATTTTGCTTGAAATAGTGAGCACCCCAAATAGAGATGGCGACACAGCACAAAACAACTAGGACAGCTGCAATGATTCCTGCAGTGCTGATCCCACATGAGAGTGAGATTGTGGCTAACAGAGCCCCAGCTAGCGATTTGGGTTCAGAACATGTTGTTCTTTTGGAGTCTTCAATTTTATCCAGATGCTGCCTGTACCAGGTGATGAAACCAATATTGGAACAGGTGCATTCCAAGGGGTTGTAACTCAGATTGATTACGCTGTGGCCAGGCAGGGATTCTAGCTGGTCACGTGGTATAATATGGATCCTGTTGTAGGCAAAGTTGAGGTAGATGCTCTTGAGTTTTGAAAATACACCTGTGCTAAGTGCAGTAAACTTGTTGTGGCTCAGATCAACGTGCCGTAACTTCCCAAGGCTGTGGAAGGCTTGGTTATTCACTGCTGTCAGTTCACAGGATGATAAAATTAGCACCTCTAAATTGGATAGCTGTTGAAATACTTTGTCATCGGCCATGATCCCTGACTCAAAAGTGTTTTGACTAAGGTCCAAGAGCACAAGACTTTCCAGGCCCTGAAAGAGATGTTGAATGCTGGTATTAATGAAGGAAGAGGAAAGGTTCAGGACTTGCAAGAGATGAAGATTCTGGAAGGGACCCTGTGAAGTGCCAATATGAAGATGAGTGAAAGCTATGTCCAGTAACTCCAGGCTTGTACCCTCCTTGAAAAACTTATCTTGGATATGGAGCTTTGTGTTGTGACTCAAATTTAGGTACTGAAGGCTACTCAAGCCACTTAGTGCTTTGCTGCAGCAGTCGAGGCTTTCAACATGACTGTGGCTTAAATCAAGATGCCGGAGCTCTGCCAGACCTTCCAAACAGCCAGAGCCCAGCTGCAGTGCCTGCAGGTTCCCTTTGATGTGAAGATGGGTGAGGGATGGGAAGGTGGCAGAGCTGATGTTGCAGAGGTGCTGGAAGGAGTTGATGTTGAGAACTAACTCCCTGAGTGAACTCATCCCACTGATTCCAGGTGGTAAAGCACTGATGTGGGTGTGGGTTAGGTCCAACTTTCGGAGCCTTGTCATACAGTGAAACGTGGCAGCATTTAGGTTTTCGAAATGCTGTAGTTGCAGGTAGAGATCCTTGACAGAAATGTTGCAAAGGCCTTCTAAAACACCTGGAGTTATGTCAGGCTTCTTCTCCACATCACTGAATGTTCCTAGCCAAAGGGTCTGGGTAGTGGAGTTCCGTATTCCTGCAAGGATCCCAGGGATGTCAGCACAGCCCCCGAAGTCCAAGCTGTAGAAGTGGGATTGGAGTGCTCCAGGTTCAATGTGTAAAATGTCATTGCCTTTAAATATTAGAGTCATATTACTGGTCTTCTGCAAAATGCTGACATCTTTTGCTGTGATTACTCTTATATGGTTCATTTGAAAGTCAAGATGTTTGAGGTTTTTAGTTGGAAAGTTGGGAGGGAGCTGCAGTGAAGAGATGTGGTTGCTGCCCAAGATGAGGGTGTCCAACCTGTCCAGATTTGTCATTGGAATAAAGGATATCATGCTTATTCCTGTCTGTGTCAATACAAGCTCCCTCAGGGACTGAGGACCAGCAAATGCTGTGTCAGATAGGAACATGAGCAGATTTCCAGTCAGCACAATGGTCTGCAACCGTCTGTTGTTGTGAAAGGCATTTTCATACACCCAGTTGATCTGACACCTTGAAAGGGCAATAGAAACCAGCATTACTGGCTGTACTGTAAAGCCCTCACTTAATAAGTGATATCTTAGGCTGCATAACATGTGTGTAAAGTCATGACCAGTTGTCTGCAGTGGGATACAAGTGTCCTTCCTTTTCAGTGATGCTTGCCTGGTATTTGTAAGCTCACATTTAAGTGTAGCAACCTAAGTAGGAATCTGCACTGCAGTGTAATGAAATGAAAATCTCTTGTTGGTAGAAAATGTTGGGCACTTACAAAGACCAAACTTGTCTTTCCCTGGACTTTAGGGAAGAATGTTTTCAGAAAAAGTACACACACACAAAAAGGCAACAACAACAAAACCAAAACAAACAAACAAACAGACAAAAAACAAAACCCAAAACACCTAATGACTTTACTGGTATTGGCAACAGTATATATGGAAAATACACATTTCACCACTGCCTAGCAGATGACTGTTACTGAAGGAGAAGCCTGGATGTTGCTCAAGAAGATCAATCTGCTTAGCAAAATAATTCAGCAGTCACCTGTAAGTGCAGCTGGTAGCTTCCCCGTGAAGGCAGGGGAGCTGCTGTTGGCTCGCTCCAGAAGCTGCCAGCTAAGGGGAAGAGTGGGGGAGGGGAGGCTGACCAAGGTGATGCGTAGAAGTGAGAATGCTCTCCCATACCTCGTCAGGTCCAAGTAGAGTAGAGATTCCAGCCCAGAGAAGGTTGAGTTCTGGAGGGATGGGAGCATGTTGAAGCTGAAGTCAAGGATTTCTGTTGTGACAGGTAGACTTCCAGGAATCTCCCTCAGTCCTAAACCTTCACAGCTATAGCTTTTATTCATTGTGATCTGAGGAGAACATTACAGTGGAAATCCAAGAGATACGTACTGTTAATGTAAACTGGAAACTACCCCACTTTAAAAAATAAACAAATTTGAATTTAAAAATGTGGCAGTAGGACCCTGTAAAATACCAGCACGGGCTTGAAATACACAAGACCTAGCATTCTGTGGAGTGAGCTTTCAAAACGAGTACCTCGCACCTTGTTCTAATTCAAAGTGTCTCATCTGTACTACTTTCTTACCATAATTAACACATTTGAGAAGTGTTTACTGTTCTGGATACATCATTAATCCCTAAGAGTAGTAGTTTTTAAACAAGTAGCTTAAAGTTCTGTATTTCTAACAAAGGTTAGTCTTGGAGAAGTCTTACAGGAAATCTTGCAGGAAGGAAGTAGAAAAGAGCAGACCCCAGGAATGTTTCCAGAAGGAAAAGGTCCAAATTATCTTGATTCCAGCTGTGGTTATGCAAGGGAAGAGCTAGACAGAAATCATACCTGATAGGCCAAGCCTTTAAAATTCCTATCAGGGCTTTTCAGTTTAAGCAAAAATGAAGCCGTCTGTGTGTGGAGAAGGGCATCCTGTGAACAACAGGGAAGCTCATCAAACAGGACTAGCCTGCCTTTGTCTGCTGCCCACTTGAGAGTGAGCAGCTGGAGCAGGGACTACTGCAGGACCCCACCCTGTAGTCTGAGGCTTGGCTAAAGGGCAACCTCCAAGGGTTCCTGCTGGTGCTGGCCATGCCCAGTGGGGCTGTAGGACAGGGACAGGGTCACAGGGTCATTCATGCCTGCACCTCCCAGCTAAGGTCAGCCTTGTGTTGCCACATTGTTCCCACAAGCTGTCAGGCTGTCACCAGCAGCATGCTGGGAGCCTTACAGGAGCATACAGTGCTGTGCATGCAGCCTATCAGCGAGGAGGAGGAAATGACAGGTGTGTGCCCCGTTGATGTGGGAGAATCATGAAGCTCTGCTGGTGCCCTGGGAAGGGTGTGCAGCGGCCAAACCATGTCTCTGTGGTCTGGAAGCTGAAGAGGTGGTGAAGGCTGGAGCAGGGAGAATGAATCATAGAATCATAGAATCACAAGGTTGGAAAGGACTTACAAGGTCACTTGGTCCAACCATCCTATTTGCATTACTGCCACAAGCTTCTAATCCATATGTTGTAGCTCCTCACCCAGATGCCTCCTGAACACTGCCTAGGACAGCGATTCCACCACCTCCCTGGGCAGCCATTCCAGTGCCTGACCACTCTCTGAAAGAAGTTTTTCCTTATGTCTAATCTAAATCTCCCCTGGCACAACTTGTGGCCATTTCCTTTGATTCTGTTTGTTGCCTGGGAGAAAAGGCTAACCCCATCCTCATCACAGCCTGCCTTCAAGAAGTTGTAGAATACAATGAGGTCTCCCCTGAGCCTCCTCTTCTCCAGACTGAACAATCCCAGCTCCTTTAGCTACTCCTCATAGGATTTGTGCTCCAGACCCCTCACCAGTTTCATTGCCCTTCTCTGGACACACTCCAGGGCCTCAATGTCTTTCCTGTAGTGAGGGGCCCAAAACTGAACGCAGTACTTGAGGTGCGGCCTCACCAGAGCTGAGCACAGGGGGATGATCACCTCGCTGCTCCTGCTGCCCACACCATTTCTAATGCAGGCCAGGATGCCGTTGGCCCTCTTGGCCACCTGGGCACACTGTCTGCTCACATTCAGCTGAGCATCAGCCAACACCCCCAGGTCCCTTTCCTCTTCACACTCATCCAGCCACTTGTTCCCAAGCCTATAACCCTGCATGGGGTTATTGTGCCCAAAGTGCAAGACCTGGTACTTGGCCTTGTTGAACCTCATCCCATTCACCTCAGTCCAGCAATTCAGCCTGTCCAGACCCCTCTGAAGGGCTTCCCTACCCTCGGGCAGATTGATGCTACCTCCCAACTTGGTGTCCTCCACAAACTTACTGAGGATACACTCAATCCCTTCATTTAGGTCATCAGTAAAGATACCAAACAAATGGGCCCCAGTAATGACCCCTGGGGGATGCCACTTGTAACAGGTCACCAGTTGGACTTTACTACTTGCTGAGCACAGCCCTCTAGCCAGTTCTTTACCCAGGGAAGAGTATACTGGTCCAGGCCACAGGCAGACAGTTTCTACAGGATAATACTGTGAGAAACCATATCAAAGTCTTTGCTGAAGTCTAAGTACACTGTATTAACAAGCTTTCCCTCACCTACCACTCTGATCACTCAGTCATAGAGATGAGGTTGGTCAAGCATGACCTGCCTTTTATGAACTAGTGCTGGCTGGATCTGATCCCCTGGAATCCATGCATATGCTGTGCGATCTCACCCAAAATGATTTGCTTCACAACTTCCCCTGGTACAGAGGTCAGGTTGACAGGCCCGTAGCTCCCTGGATCATCCATATGGCCCTTCTTGTAGATGTGAGTCACATCAGCAAGCCTCCAATCCTCTGGGATCTCTCCAGATAACCAGGATCACTGACAGTGGAAAGCAGCTTGATACCTCTCTCAGCACCCTATGGTGGAGCCTGTCTGGTCAACTGACTTATGACAGTGCAGATAGAGGAGGAGCTCTCTGTCTCTATCTGAATCAATGGGAGTGTATTCTGCGTTCCATGCCAAATGGGATCCCAGATGATGTTCATGGCAGTCACAGGATGTACAGAGAGAATGGTTTCTTCCTCCCTTCTTGGTGCAGCCAACACAAGGAACACCTTTGACACTGTCAGAGAGATGGAGCACCGGAACAGGCTGCCCAGAGAGGTTGTGGAGTCTCCTTCTGTGGAGATATTCAAGACCCACCTGGATGCCTTCCTGTGCAACCTACTGTAGGGAATCTGCTTTAGCAGGGGTTTGCAATAGATGATCTCCAGAGTTCCCCTCCAACTCCAACAATCCTCTGATTCTGTGACTCTGTAACACCTGTTCCTTAGGGGAGCTGGGGAGCATCAGGGGGAAGCTGGCCAGGAGAGGAGATTGGAGCAGCAGTGTGATGCTGGCCATGCCTCCATCAACCCTTGAAGCCCTGAGGCCTGCCTGGGGCCTGGTATGTGGGTGGAGATGGAGGTAAGAGACATACCCAAGCAGTGCTGGTATCTATGGAAACAGCAAAATGTAAACGTGGAAAACACAACACTTTCCATAGCAGCAGGTGGAGCTGCCCACTGCAACACACAGTTTAGAGAGATAAAGAACACCTTGCTGTTGCTACAGAGATGAGCAATGCCTGTGTCCCATCATAATGCAGTGAGTTTGCTTCCTGCCCATGCTGCAGGGCAGACAGCAGGGCAAGGGGAGCCAGGGAGCAGCTGCCTCTGTGGCATCCCACTGTGCACTCATGCACCTGTGTGAAGACTTCACTAAGGGATTTGCTTCTGACCCCATCTGTGCAGGGAAAAGTGCTGTTGTCCATGGAGCTGTATACCTGAACCAACAGAATCTTTGCCTTCCCCCACCCTACCCATCTCCCACTTTAAAAATACAAAGTTAAAGCTTTGAAGACCAGCCTTTTCCTTGGCTCTGCAAAAACTCTCTGCTTTCTCACTGTCCTCTTGGGACACAGCACTTCTGAGCAGCACACGAAGACATCTCTCTCACCCTGCACATCAGGTGCTGGCTGGCTGGAAAGCATAGCTCACAAGAGACACAGTATTGAACCCACCCTCCTTCTGGCTCAGCTGTCTGCTGAAGATCCCCTTGAGCACTGTGTCATCCTCCACTTCCTGGGAGACCTAGAGTGGTGCTACAGCATGGCTGCAAAGAGGAGGAGGAGAAGGGAAGGAAACAAGTGCCACCAGGCACATGTCCCAGCGTCCACTTACGGCTCTGACAGAAGCCCCCAGATGCAAGGAAACCTCTTGGTGACCTGAAGCTCTTGGGTGCCAGCAGATGAACTCCGGTCAGATCCTGCCACCAACACACACAGTCTCTGTCCTGGCAGAGACCAGTGACTAGCACTCACCTCAGAGCAGGTTGCATCCATTATGTGGGTGGCTCTGCAGCTGGCACAGGCAAGCATAGTGGCAATCAGAAGGCAGGAGCTGCACATCATGTCTGAGTGGGGTTGGGAGGCTGCCGGGGTCTTCTCTCGGAGAAAGTAGGACGGGGCGATGGAGGTTGGACAAGTCTGGCTGAAAGGAAGTTGTAAGGAAAAGTTGTGCTTGGTTAACCTCCTGGTCTCAGTGTGAGTGTGGCAGTAGTTTCGGACAGAAATAGGAACTTCCCCACTTTAAGTATAGTCAAATGACTGTGCACTTACGTTTATCTGGGGCTGAACAGATTTTAAAAACGGAAAGTGAGGAAAAGGCCTTTTTTTTGCTTATGCAGAACAAATATCTTCATTAAGTACAGTGGAGTTGTTATCTATGAGTGAAGAAGGGGGAGGAGCAAGGAAAGGGAAACAAGAATGCAGTATCACACATGAAGAGTTAAGTGCAAGAGAAAGTCTGAGTCACATGAAAGTCAGTGTGCCACTTGCGAAATGACAGCATTTGTAAAGCAACTAAAATGCAGGCACAGTTTTATTGCAAAGAGGGTTACTGATGAGAATGGCTTCTCTTCTTAGAAATGAAGCTGAAAAACAAAAGCTGAGTCTGGAAGAAATGCTTGACTGTATTTAGACTAAGAGGTAGGTTAGGTTACGACTGAATTTTGGGAGTGAAACAATACTTCAAACCGCCCTAGGATGGGCATGTGTGCAGCTCCTGCAGGTGAGAGGAGATCCAGGCCTGGTCCTTGCCACCCAGCACAGCATGGCTGTGTGCTCAGTCTGGCCACCCGGCCTGCCAAACATGGATTTATTTAGATTTCTTTCTTTTCATTGGCTGAGTCATTTGTGTGGTAACTTGGTCTCAGCAGGCCGAGCCCAGTAGCCTGCGTGCTGAGGAGTGGTTTTGTGAAGAAGCAGAATGAGCAGTGCTGGGCTGCTGGGAGCATCTGTGTGCTGCGCAGAGCCTCCTAGCAGCCAGCTGCTTCAGCATGCAGTGGCATGAGAGGAGAGAGATTCTAAGTAAGAGCAAAGCAGACACAGCCTGGGCAGTAGCAGGAGCAAGAGCTGGTGCGTCCGTCAAGTGTTGCCCAAATCACAGCTGTGCTTGTGCCTGGAACTGGGTGATGGCAGGTGGGCCATCAACATACAGGAACACTGCCTAGAATCCAGTGTAGAGCAAAGTCCATACTGCATTTCTGTATAAACTCTTTGCGTACCCGTATCAAGCACAAGCACAAGACCCGTGGCCTTGGTTACCCGTATCAAGCACAAGCACACCTACCACAGCCCTGCAGCTGTATTTGTTTGCAGATAGGATGATCTGTGCTTATCTGATAGAGCTATATTTTTTGTTGCTGTTTCTGCAGTTGTACTTATTTCATTAAATTTAAAAGCAAACATTCTCTGAAAGGAAGTCTGGAAAGCTCACTGGTATCTCCTCCCTGCCTTTCACTGCCAGCTCCACATTCGCTGGAAATCCTGCTCCCTCTGCCAGCCAGCAGCAGAAAGTTCAGAGGAACTTGTTCATGATGTTCGCTACTTGTTCTCTTCCTGTGCTCCAAGGCTTTTCCTGGCTGGCAGCAGCTATGGCTTGCACCCTTTTGGGAGGCCATGAGAACGTCTGCCATGGATGCCTCCACAAAATCACCCACACCAGAAAGGTCTGTTCTAAGAAGAATTGGTTGTTCTGGAAGAAAAGTCCCCTAAATTAGGAGGAGAGAGCAGTCAAAATGAATCCAGTTTCTCCCTGCTGTGCAAACCTGTTCTTATGTGTTGTGTAATTCATGTATCATTAGTATAGAAATAACTGCAGTGATTTACTTTTTTGTGAGGAAACACTAAGGGTTTTGTTGCAGATAATCCCAGGGTCTGCCTCTGTTATGGGCAATGAGGGTTTAACTGTTGAAGTGAAATTGGAGGTCTGGTGCTCACTGCTCATCCAGAAGCTGGGGAGCACAGAAGATATCAGAGGTGTCTGAGCTGTTGCCTGAGCACCCATCAGGTTAATTCCACTCTCTGTGCTCATAAGAGGCTGCTGTCCCCTCCCAAGCATCCTCCTTTTTGTAATTTTACATCTTCTACAGAGGTAGTCACCTCTGACAGTGGAGGATTTGATAGTGTGCAGACTCAGGAGCTGATAGCTGGTGCTGGATGCTGAGCACCTCAAGGCTGAGCTGGCTGCCTGCTCTGCGCCACCCCTCCCGCAGCCCCACACCATTCTAATCTATTTTCTGCGCCAGACAGAAAAGCAGCTTGCAAGGCTCACCAGCAGTCAGTGACTCACCCCAGTGTGTGCCCACGTCCCCACTTTGTGTTGCGTTCTGGCCTGTTCCCTGTTGGTGCTGCCAGCCTGGCCAGCGTGGCATGGCCACGGACATTGCGTCAGCACAGGCTGTTATCAGGGTGCAGGAGTGCTGGGACAGTGGCCCAAGTCCCGCTGTGGGCAGAGGGCCCGTGTCTGTTTGCCATCCCAGAGCCTCTCTGGGATGCAGGCCCACGGGTTACCCAGTGTGGGTAACCAAATCCATCCCACTAGCCCATTGGGTATTAACAGGATGAGAACTGTGTCAACTCTCTGGGTCTTCCACAGCTGTGAGTAAGAAGGGATTTGCAAAACAGAGCAGTGGGGCTTCCAAAATCTGTCTATGCAGGATCGAAATACTAGAACAATTTTTGTTCATTTCCTTCAAGAATGGATTTACAGATTTTTCTTGTTTGTAGTTTTCCTTCCTAATACAGAGATGTACACACTTGAATGATTTCTTTACTTCTGGGTGCAGGTGGTGGGCTGCATCAGGCCAGTGCGTGTTCCTGCAGCTGCAGCACACCGCCCCAATAACCCCTCTGTGCTGAGCTTTGCCACCCCTCCTTGGAGAAGCATCAGCATGCCAATTTGCTCTCTGACACTGATGCTAGTGCTAAAAGCACATCACAGTTTCAGCCTGCAGTTTCCATGGCTAGAAGTAACCACCTGCATGGGTAACTACACTGGTTGGCATCCCATGGCAGAGGGAGAGAACTGGACCAGGACTACAACTTCAGCACTCTGTATAGAAATGTCCCAAATGTGTAAAGGGAGAGTTCCTTTCCTGCCATCTCTGTGGACAATTTGTTCTCTCGTGGGCTTTATCTGAGGCAGCTTTCAAAAGGAGTTGTGGCACTGAGTGCCTACAGATGTGCTCACCTGGGATCTGTTCCTGCAGGGCCCTGGGACCAGCATGCTTTTGGGGGAGATCAGTGCCAATTTGTTATTGTGCAAAGTGAACAAAGCCTCAGCTGATGTTTGAATCTTATTAGGGGCTCTGGGGACACCGGGCTTCCTGGCCCTGTGCCTGCATCCTGTGTTCACAGTGTATCAGCCAGGAAACCAGTGCTGGCCGTGGCAAGGACGTGTGATGCCACGTGAAGTCCTGCAAACAAATGAAAACTAAAAATAGTCAGGACAAAGTGCTAGAAAATTGCTGATGGGAGTTGGAGATCAACTAATTACAGACATTTTGTACATTCCACTTCAAAGGGAGATGCCTCCTACACTCTCCCTGCAGATACTGTTCCTGTTTAATATCTGCTGTTGTGTTAAACTCAAGCATCTTGTGATTTTTCAAAAAATTCATTCAGGAAGTGAGATCTGAGATCCTGTTACTCTTTGAAACAGCTGTTACTCCCTACCCCAGAAAAGAATGTCCATTCCTTGCTCAGCCCAGTGTGCTCAGTTCCCATGCATTGTATTAGTAATATATGGCCAACATAAAATGCAAATTTCAATGATTATTAACAAGCCATTCTGCCCACCTTCCAAACTTGTCTTTTCCTCTTGTGGTGGCTATGGGAGCTGATACGTTGCGGCTAATTGCAGAACTTTTGGCACAGGCTCTTTCAAATGACAAAAGCGCATTGCAAAAGGAAGTCTTGTAGATAGTTGATGCAAATTGCCATTTATAGAGCTCCAGTAAGAGAGGAAAGGCACCTCCTGTGGGTCTTCAGGCCAGAGGAACTGGCTGGGAGAGTGTGTGGTTGGAGGTGTGCCATGCTGTTGTGTGTGTCTGGCAAATGAGTGGCCTCGGTGTGGCCACATGTGCTGAGAAATGGCCAGCTGCAGCTCCTAGAGCTGCAAGAAACCCAAAACCACTGCAGCGAGGAGGGAAAGCTTTGGTGCAGTGTAGATTTGGCTACACTTGCCAGAGTGTCATGCAGTCTGAGATTGTATCCCTGGATGTTTTTGCCTGCTTCAATCCACTTCTTTACTATCTGTGTCCATGCTGAGAAATACAACGCTGTGGTCATGACTGCCTGTTCCAGCTGGGAACACACTTATAGCCTAATGTCATTTTGGCACCTTCTGTTATCCTTTCCACCCCTCACAGATGTATTTGCCGTTATTGCCGAATGTGATCCTTGCAGATCTGGTTTGCTTCTGATAAAATAGACTGATTTCATGCTAAACTCTGCATTTTGTTCTCAGAGTGGCTGCGTCTGGATGATGCACATGAGCTGGGTGCTGTAGTTTAGAAAGGGGGGGATGCTCTTATTGCCCATGCTGAGTAAGGACCAAAGATTGCAGCCCATCACACACAGACTACTAGTGCTGCAGCACTTACCCATAAGCAGCATCTTGGCTGCATGTGAGCTGCTAGTGGAGTCATGTTTCCTGCTCAGAAACAAAACTCCACCTGAAGGAGTGATCAAAACAGGTGCTGGCACTGCAGTCCATCTCAGTGCTCTGCTGATGAGTTGGGCATGCACAGCCCAGTGCAGCTGGGACACTTTGCATGCTTATAGGGAAGCAAGGGCTGTAAAACCTGGGCGGGAATACATCTCTGCCAATCTTCCTCCTGCATGGGATGTGCTTTGTTTCTCCATTGGAGAGATGTGTGTCTTGAAGACATGCCAGGGCTGCAGGATTGGCCCTTCAGGCAGTTCCTGAAGTCCCTTCAGACTGCTGCTGCATGGCTGTGAGAGGGAGGACAGTATCTTACTCTGTACTGTTTTTCTGCCCTGACAGTAAGCAGGGCAGGCAATAACACTGCACATATGGTCTTTTGTACTCAGGTGGAAGTAAATCTTTGGAGGAGGAAGGTGATGTGAACAATGGCAGGAAAGGAAATGCCCATGTTTCAGACCAGATTTCCGAAACCCTCCTCCCAGGTTGTCCCCACTGGATTTCAGCTGCCTGGGCAGCGTGTACAGCTGCATGTTTCTTCCTGCCGATCCCAGTTTTGCGTTGCCCGGTGAGAAGCCATGATGCCCAGAGGGCTCAGGGCTGCCTGGAGGGTATGGGAAGGAGCTGTGGTTGGCACCAGATAGAGAAGGCTGCTCACTGCCACAGCTGAGTACCCAGTGGAGCTGCCCTTTGCTTGCTTTCCTTTTGCTTGCATGTTAGTGTGGTTTCTCCAAGGAGACTGTTGTACCAGTGGTCAAGCAGCGTGCACTGCTGGCTTGTGGATGTCCAATGCAGCTCACTTTTTTTTTTTTTTTTTTTATCAGACCTCTTCAGCCTGAAGGATATAGTATTCTCCTAGATGGTTTAAGTGGTGGTAACAACGCAAAGCCAAAGGAAGTGTCCTTGATACTGAAATTCACTTATCTCCCCTCTATCTCAGGATATGGATTAAAAAGACTTTAAAGATAAACTCTGTTATGAAAGGCAAAGGGTAAAAAGTGGAGCCTGGATAAACAGGAGAATAAATCACTCTGTACAGTAGGATAGGGGGAGTGATTATTATTGTAAAATGTAACTCATAGGTTTAATGCCATGTATGTACTTTGTATTTGTGATTGAGAGCGCTGCTTATCTAAACTGGAAATTGAAAGATAAGAACACATCTGAGATGTGTAGTACAGATGTTCTGTCTGGTTTGTAAGCACTCAAAAATGGGTGCAGACATGCCTGAAATAAGCTGCAAAATAAGCAGAGGGAACAATGGGATGTAGATGAGGAAAACCCAACAGCTTCTCAGCAAGGCACAGGCTGCCGTTGTAAATTAATGGCGAAGGCAGAGGCCTGCCAAGAGTGAAGCGGCTCTCTGGGAGGACATCTGAAGTGGAGCTCTGTGGGGCAAAGCATGGAGCACTACCCTGCCCCAAACCTTTCTGTGAATGTCGTCAAGCTGGTTCAGGCAGGAACCACATAAATGTCATAACTGTTTGTCAGAAATCTGATGGAATGCATTTTTTTTCTGTTGGCTTTGTGCAAAGTTTTTTTTGCTTGTTTTTTTGTTAGTTTAATCAAACCTGCAACTTGGAGCCAGACTCTGGGAGAGAAGGGACTAACAAACTCCTGCTGATGGGAACCAAACCCGCAGTTGGCGCATGCACCCAGGAAGCGTGCTGCCAACATTTTCTACATCTTTTGTCTCTTTTCACGGCCATTTGCTCCCACTCTGCTGCTGACTTCCACGAGATGGAGCTATTTTAACACGGGTTACGATGAGCTCCTTGAGAGAGTGGGCGGCAGGGGAGAGCTGCGCACTGCCGCGTTACATTTCGGTGACAGTATTTCTAAACCTGTTAGGCTCTTACGAAAAATTATCATTGAAAAAGTATACATTTATATGCTGCTGGAGCTCAGTGTGCTCGATGTTCAGTTTGCTAGGCTGAATCGTCAAGAGGCTTTCTGGTAATTACCCCATGCACACTGCTGCTAGAGGGCAGGTGTGTGTAGAGCATCATTAGTCCACGCTAGGGCTCATGAACCTACCTGTCGATGGTGGCCCTTTCGTGCAGCATTTCTGCCCTTTTCAATTCACAGGAATCTCTCTCCATGTCTCTTCTTCTCCCTGCTCCCCCTCTGCTTTGCCTCCATTGGCCCCGTTGCCCACTGAGCATCACTTCTGAAGCAAAGCGACATAGACACAGCTGTCCCGTGATGTTCCCTGTCCCTCATGGCATGACCTGTCCTTTGAACAGGTCATACCCAGATCCAAGCTCCATGCGCCCAGTCTTTCAGACACACCCTTGTAGACTCCATCAGCAGCAGCTCAGGGAGATATTACCCTCTGGGGAGTTTCTACAAGAATTGCCACAATGAGGGACTGGGTTATATGTGATATTCACAGTACTTTAAAGGAGGATATCCTGAAAATATTCTGCTTGTGTTGCAAGCTGTTTTGTGACGATGGCAGTGTATCTCTCTGCAGAAGGGATATAGGCTGTATCTCTATGACAAGACAACACTGGCCATGTCTGCTGGCCCTTCATGGCAACAACAAGTGCTCCAAACTGCAGCAGGGTTCCCTGCCTCTTGCTGGGTTCTGGTGCTGCCACAGTGATTTAAGTGTGGGTGAGTGAGATCAGGTAGAGGGCTGCTGCTGCTGGCTCCACTAATGGTGTACCTGTCCAAGTTCCCCTGTAAAATCACAGTTTACAATAGGAGCATAGATGTCCTTTTCTTTTCCCCCAGTGTTCATTAGCATTCCCTCCCCAAGCCAAATTTTCCAGTAGAGAAGACTCTGGAGGAGATCTCAGGAGCTGCCCAGCAGAGGGGTGTTCCCTTTCCAGGTAGTCCTGAGGAAAAACGAGATCTCTGGCACACTGCAGGCACACAAGTGCAACACCGCTGTGATTTCAGTGTTTTTTACCTGGAGACCATCCCAGAGGCTGAAGAACACAGACCTTGGCTTGGAGGCCGGGACAGAAATCAGCAACCTCATGCTTAGGGAGCTCTGAGCTGTGGGCATTGAAGTTCTCTTACCCTTCTCCCCAGCGAAGCCCACGAATGTCACCTTCCCTGTTCATCTGCTGGCCAGAACAGCAGTGAGGTGTGTGGTGGCTATTGCCAAACATCAGTGCCATGCGTATTTGTTCTTTCTATGTGAGAAGAAAGAAACATTAAGAGAAGCTTACAAGCCACAGCGTAAATATTTCTGTTTGAAATACCTGGGCTAGGAATTACTTGGATTTCCATGAGTTTCACATGACTGGGGTGTGGGTGATTTAGGCTAGTGATTATTCAAGATACAGGGTGTGATTGAGTATTTGGGATTTGAAACCATTAAACTGCTTGTGAAGTGGGTATTTAATTTCTCTTCAGTTTTAACTCATTCTTTGTAAATGTTAAAGCTACAAATTATCATGCTTTTGGTCTGTGGCACAGGAGAACCTGTGTTCATTTTCTCCCACCTTGGCTCAGATTAACCACTTTCCTCAAGCACTCCTCATGACACATAAAATGTGACTTTTCCTTTCCAAGCAGTTCACACGGCCATGTGCATGCGCACTCGGGCAGGCATATGTGTTTCGTAACAGGTTGCTGCACAGTGAGTCAGAGCTGAAATATTAAGCCATAACACATGGTTGACATCTGGAATTCATCCGCAAGATTTTGTCATTTGAATAATGAAAGCCTCAGCTTGCTACTCTCTTCCCTCCAGGATGTAGCTACACTTTCTGCATCTAGAGCTCATAAAAACAGAGGTAAAAGCCTTTACTGGCCCTGTTGGTGTTGCTTGATCAATGTAGGCAACATGTTTTGTTGAAGCCCACTTAAAAACACACGTGTTCAGAGTGTTTAGCAGACATATCTTTCTCAACAAAGACCCGGCTTTCCTCATCTTTGGATTTAAAATGATTGCTTACCATGAGAATACCTTAAAATTGCACATTTTTTTCCCCAGTAAGAGTCTGTGCTTGCTCAGAGCACAAGCAGTCACCTGTTAGCTGGTAAATTTGGATAAGAATTGCAGACAGATTGCACTGGTGTTTGAATCTAATTAATTACATTAATTCCTTCAGATGAATGTCTCTCATTTGGCAGGTTTTAGAGCAAGATTAAAGTATTCTGGTTTTCGATGTGATGTGAAACAGTTTGTCTCACCTGTGCCTCACACTCTATTCTCATGCTGATACCGGGCATTAACCAAAACTGCTGTCTGCCTGCTGCTCAGACAATTCTCAAGGAAAAAGGGTGGACTAGGGGAACAGCTTTTGGCTCTGACTGAGAAAAGTATTCCCAGCTTTAATCAGGAAATCATGCAAGCATGTTCTCAACTTTGGGGACTGTCCAGTTTTCCACTGATTTTGAGAAGCATTAGGCCTTTGTTCACAGCTGCTGCAGAAGGAAAGGAAGAGATGCAACTGGAAGCCTACTTGACTCCTGGACAGTAATAATGTGTGGCATGACTTCTAAGCATCTTCTCTGCCTGGTGAGGGGCTGCAGAAGAGGGGTGACTTTGCCACCGAGGGAAATGAAGGCACTCAAAGATTTCTGAGGCAGGCATGTGAAGATTTGTTGCAGAGACTCATCAGTCTTTAGCTCTTGGAATAAAAAGCTGCTCCGCTGGTGAAACACAATGATGTCTGACTGTTCCATTCACAGTAGCTGAATAAAAACTTGTCTCAGTGCTTCAGAAAACGATGTGAGCTCTGAAGTCTCCTCTACTTCTGTTTAATAACTGCACTATGACAAGACAGTCTGAACATGGAGCCTGTGGTATTTGAAAACATGACAGCTGGAAAAAACCTTGCCCGAGGCCCTTCATCCTCATCACTACTGACCAGAGAAGGCAAATCTGCACCGTTTCACTCACCCGTCACAACGAAAATGGAGACCTCCAAATACACATGGGTTGATTTCATCCATCTGAGAGTCTTTGGTGCTGGAGGTGATTGTGGTATCCACGCTAGTACCAAGGTTACCCAGTGCACATCGGATCTCTTTGAACCCACAAGATATGTATATCAGTGCCCAGTGCTATGCCCTGGGAAGTGGTGGTGACCAGGGCAGAGCTGACCCCTTTGTAGCCCAGAGAATCTAGCTCCATCTCCTCAGTCTGATGTGCAAGCACAGTTTCGTTTAGCTGATGGCAGCACTGCTAATTGATTATGAGAATATGCAAAACTGATGCACACTAAATGGCACTTAAAACTGTGCTGTCAGACTGTGAAAATCAATCTCAGTTTTGGATGCGGCCAGACATGCTATCCCTTTTTTCTCTTTGTGAGGACTGAAGTTTATTGTTACACTTAACTGGTACTTCCGATTGTTTCCAGTCCCTCTGTAGCTTTTGATAGAGCAACAGCTTTTGAATTCAACTCTTTCTCACCAAATCTCCAAGCTGATTCTGCCAGGTAAAAGCCAGCATGAGAAAGCTGCATGGACTGAGCCTTTTTACTGGAATGTGCCTTCTCTTGCTTTGAGGACGTTTCCCTAAGCTTGGCTAGATTACATGCTTTTTAGAATTCAGTTGACTATTGGTGAATAGGAGCTCATGACAGCTCAGTGGTTGTAGACCTGTGATCTGGGGTGGCATGGGAACTGGAGTGCTCCCCAGAGTCTGGTCCCTTTTGAGGCCGGCAAGGTGGGCTTTTTGTAAGACAGAGCTTATCAACTCTCACACCTCCCCACTGCTCACCCATCTCCCCAGGCAGCTGTGAAAATTAATGTCTTGTTTCTGAGGCACTTGCGTGCTGTGGTGGCATGCGAGAAAACCAGGCAGAAATTAATTAATAAGTCTGTCTTCAGAGCAGGGTTTTGGGGATTATAGAAAATAAGCCTGTTAACATTAAGGGAAAACAGAATGCTCTGTACCAGGTCCTCACTTACTCTGGGTACTTAATGACATGTTTTCACTGGAAAAAAAAATTGTATGATCATGTTAATTAAAGGTTATGCCAGAATGCATAGGTACAAGGGAGGTAATTGAGGGATGCTGAATGTCTGCCAATTTGATGTTACCTAACTAGTTTGATTTTCAACCATAGTAATACTCTTGTATTTATTTATTTTTGAGATGCCATAGAAATAAAAATATTTTTGCAAAATAGCATATTGTGCAAAGTAAATTATGCTGGTAGGGTTTCTTGTTACTTTGTGCTTGGTGGAGACAATGAAAAAGGATAGTAAACAGCAGAGAAGCACCAGTGTGCATATCATTCATAAAAAGGTAATATAACAGCAGCGATCTGCCTGCCATGGTAATGAAGTCAAACACTTGGAATAATATGATTTCACAGCAAGGAATGATAGCAGAGATGTGCTGAATCTCTGCATCAGATGGTTGCAACTTATCCACATGAAACTAGAGAAAAGGTTAAATATTAATTTTATTAAATGTCTACTCACAACAAATAGGCTCATCTCTTCTCCAGATCCTCAGATTTCCCTGTCTCCATCTTGTTATCTGTAAGAAGCTGTTTCTCTCACAGGTCTGTGGGCTCCCTGCAGCACTAGGCTCACAGGCTCTTGATGCTAGTCTCCTTCCCCAGGCTCCTGCTCTTGCTCTTATACTGCTTTGTCAGCTGCCATAACTGAAGCCGTCTCTACCTTTCATCTGTACACAAAATTGAAATATACCTGTGGTAGAAAAAGATGATTCTGTCCCTGTTTTGCAACCAAGTAACTCTAGCACAATAATATTGTTTCCCCAGCAAAATGACAACAGGTTCTTAATGACCTGATCTCCAAGCATCTTAGACAACTAATTCCAATTCTACTCTCCCCTGTGACTTTCCTTGGGCTGGCACTGGGGCACCCTAGATAACCAAGTTCTCTCTTCCTCCCTCAAATTCTTCTGTGCCATATTCAGAGTTTCCATTCTGAACTAGGTGAAAAGATTTGTGCTTTCTCAGGTAACACCCGCTCAGAATTACTTCTGCTGGGACCTCCAAGGAAAGAGAAAAATCTGATTAAAAATAGAAAAACCAAACCACACCACACACAGCATAATTAACCCTGAGCCTCTTGGAAGGTCAGCTGATTCTGGAGATGATTTGTAACCATTAAATTGCACAAAGGCAGCCATGCATCATTACATGATCTTATCTTCTTGCCCTCACTGCCTTTGATCTCCATTTGTCCTTTTCCATTTGTTTATGCTCTTTCATGCCTCACTTCAAAGCTTTTGGGGCAAAGACCAGTGGTGTGGTAAATGCAAAGGACAGACAGACTCCACTCTCTTTTGGCCCAGTCTTGACTGTGAGAAGTGGGTAACTGCTGAATTGCCAACAGTAAGGATAGGCAAATTAATTGCTGGAAGGAGTAGGTTCACCTACTGTGGTCACAGCAGGGATAGAGGTCAAGCATCTTATCTGGATTTCTTGATGGCAAAGAGAGGGAGTAGTCACTTGTGCCACCAGTGCAGTTTCCAGAAGCCAGCCTGGCATTTGCTATGACAGGTTACTGGCATGAAAGAGTCTACTATTGTAAACAACAACAACAAAATCATAGAAACATTGGATATTCTTAGCTTCAGCTTTCGTATTGTTTTTACTCCAACTGGAAGTTTGCAAATGTTTCCAGTGTTTCTGTGGAGACATACATCTTCAAGACACACTTGAATGCGTAGTTATTGTCAGATTTTAGACAGAAAATAGGATGAGGAAAGCCAGAGATAAGACAGTCCATGGGGAAATATCAGAAGATTACCCTAGAAATGTACATTGATCTTTTTAATGCTTTTAATTGTGTTTAATGCTTGAGGGAATACTCTATGAAGAAGCTGTTGTAATGCTAAATTAGGAAGGAACAGTTGCAAGAGAGCCAGGCCTTAAACATCTGGCACAATGCAAAAGCTCAGGATGAACCAAAAATGCCACATACATGCAAATATCAAGCAATGTAGCACCAGTAACTTTGTTTTCCCTGGAGAATCATCCCTAAACTTAATTATACTTGTTGGGGGATATCTTTCATTTTCTTAACCTTTTTATTTCCTCATGCTTCATTTTTGTCTCTTTCACATGTTTTAAGAGGGAACTGTGTGAGTAGCTTAGTGTCTGACTTCTTAAATCTGCTAAAAATGAAATGTGACGAACATGTGGATGAAAGTAGAGGTAGTAGCTACCGATTCTTTGTAATATGAGTAGTTTTTAGTTTAGGTTGGCAAATTCTTTGAACATGAGTCTCTCTAATTCTGCATGATGGCTTATGTTTGAGAAAATCTAACTTTTTATTAGTGATATCCTCAATTCTGTCATTCTCAATAGATACAAAACAGAGGACCAGTGCTTAAAATCTGAGAGGAGATGTAGTTCAACTCACTAGCGATAAACTCACCTTACTCAACATAGAAGCCGGAAAATAATAGAATCAAAATGGAAGATCTGTGTGAGAAGTTTGGCTGAGATAGGTTTATGTCCACTACCCCCTAGCACTTTCATAAGTTATCTAGAAGATGGATTATTAAACATGCAGATGACAGTAGGAGGGAGTACATTTTAGGACAGGTTTGAATTCTTAAAGGATCTCAATCATTTGGGCTGAAAATAGATGGTGTAACTTGATAGAAACAAGTTCAAGACTGCTTTCTCAGAAGGGATCAATACTCACAGGTAGGAAAGGACTTAATAGTCAAGAATTTATCAGAAAGAAATCCGTGGGTTTTAGTTAGCTACAGAGTGAACATGAGAGAATATTATCCTCCAGTTACTGAGAGGGTAAAATTAGTGTGCCTTTAGGGACAGCAGTACAAGGTGTGCTGAGTCTTGTGAATAAACAGGCCATCTCAGCAGCTGTCTATAGAGCAGTGAAGTCAGGCATCAACCATAGATTATCCATGCAGTAATAGTTCTCAAGAATGCAGCAAATAATGACTTCTGATGGTGAAAAACTGTGGAATTTTCAGTCCAGAAAGTTGAGTAATAAGGAGGGAGAAACAAAAACAAAACAAAACAAAACAAAAATTGTTTGTAGTGCAGCACTGCTGTAAAGTAAGAAAAAGGCTGCTTACAAATGGGAGTGAAGAAGAGTCTAATTTGGAAATGGGAATGTTTTTTTCTAATAAGAATGATGATGAAGCATAGGAATTGGATGCAAGTCTTCAAGAGCAGTTGAGAGAAAGATTTCTCAGTAATGAAACTGGAGGAGATCATTCTGTGCTGGGACAATGTGAACAAGAATGAAGGTTTTCAAATCTCTTTGAGCTATATACTTTTATGATTCTACCAAATAAACATTTCAAAGCATTTTGTCACTGAGCAAACTGAAAAGGAAGATACCCTGGCTTCAAATTTATCTTGCTTGGTACCTTTGCTTTTCACAGAAATACGCCTTTTGTTTCATTACACACCACCCGCTTTTGGGTGAAATGAAAGAAAAAAATATGAAGTTTCACAACAGGGAGGAGTTTCTTCTGAGATTAATTGTGGTTGGTGTCTGACCTTGGGTAAGCGTTTGGAATCTTACCACTTTTAACATAGCTTTATCTTGAGCTCAGAACATCTCTGCTCCCTGTCAGCTCTCATTTTTGCATCTGATGCCAATGTGATATTAGACTTTGTAGTCTGTCTATACAAAGGTAACTATAAAATGCAACATGTTGGGAGCTTGATTCAAGCTACAGCTTGGTTTGGCATTTAATTTTCTATGTCTGTTTCGTTGTAGCACGAACTGTGACTTCTAGAGGGGAAACAGAAAGCTAAGAATAGTGTTAATAGGAATGTGGCTTTGGTGGTTTTTCTTAGTAAAGAGACAGACGAACAAGACATAGCCTGCAAAAGGAAAAAAAGAGGGGTGGGTGTGGAGGAGAAAGGAGTAGATAATGAGTTTTGAAAATTCCAGGTGGGATCTAGTGGTTTGGGCATGTTGAAAGGTAGACTGGATTTCTCTAGCACTTAACCACCAAAGACAACTTCATACTCTAGCTGAAACAAGGATTACTTCCTCAGATCATATTTTTTTTAAGCTATTTCTCTTATGTAAGTACTAGAATGAAATTGTAAGCAATTATCTAGGACTAAGCTAAGAGCATTGAATAAACACACTGATCTGAAATATTATGCTTCCATCCTTAGTGCAATTACTCTGGAGTTTCATGCAGAAGAGTTTCAAAGACATTTTTTGGAGAGACTCAGAAACTCCAACAGGACAGATAAGATTCAGCCATTTCCATTAAAACCGAAGAGTTCTATGAAATCATGTAGATTTTCCTAGAATTTCAGTTTCACAAAGAAGGGAGAATGATAGAGGAATTTAACAGAGGAACAGTGAGATACTGTAATTACTTCTAAACATTTCAAAAAGATTTCCCCCCAGAATGAAAGCTGAATGCTGCAGAAAAAATAAATATAAATCACAACAATAGAGGGATGCTTTCGTTTTTGTTGTTCCAAAATGACTGGATGATTAGAGATGCAATGTTGTTGCAGAAACTGCCTTTTTCAAAAACTGGTAATTTGGGAGGTGTGCTCCAGACTGCTGAGGGACCAGCAGATCTTGCATAGCTCTCCTTGAATGCTTTCTCATTTTACGGTTTTTTTCCATGTAATGAAGATCAAATAAAAGAATGAAAGCTGTCCTAGTGAGCCAGGTTTTTCACTGTAAGTAGGGAGTTGAGACTGATGCCAAAAACTTCCCAAAGCCTCTGAGTACTAACTCCATCCAAAGGAGAGTTTCCACCTACAGCAGCTCTGTCCTACTAGCTCCTGTGTTGTGTGTGTGATGTTCTGTGACATCCCTACTGCCTGCAATTGCTCACCTAGAGAGGTCAGCAGAACATTTCAACATAGAGCTCAATAACCTTTTACTGGACAATGCATGTACCTCTGCTCTCACTTCAGTATCTGAAGTGCAGACTTAACACTGAAAAGCCGTGCAGTTTTTACTGTGGATGTTGTTCTGCTCAAAGAGCACTTCCCCACAGAAGCATTGGTATTAGACCAAACATTAGTTGACAGTTGTGCCATGTCATTTCCACTTCTTCCTCATCTTTACTAACTGAACTGTTCATTTCCTCCCTTCAAAGAAATTTCAGCAACAAAGGCAAAAAAAAAAAGTTTCACTGTTCAGTTGATTGATGGCTTACATTGAATTGGCTCTAGCCACTAGAATACCATCAAAGACTGTCTGTGTGGAGTCACCCTTTAATCACATCAGCCATCTGAAGGGAGTGTGGTTGAATCCTAGAAGGCAATCATTTAATTCTGCATTGCTCCCCTTCTTCAGCTCAGGATTGCATCTTCTGTTTGCTGGTAAATGATTACTGAAGACGTTAAAAAGAAAAAGGAGTTGTTGTATTTGCTTCCAAGCACTCCTCAATCAATTCAAGATCTGCCATCATGTTATGTCTGCTATGTTCAACTAAGCTTATGATTTTGCTGATGAAGCAGGGCATCTTGTCTGCACATCAGGGTTTTCTTGCAATGTCCAGAGCTTGATGCAGCTATGTCTTACCAGGCACATGACCACAGCTGTCTCAGAATGAGCAAACTGATTTGAGGAGTGGGAGATCTGAATTTCTGAATGAGGTAGAGCCAAGGTTTAAAACTGAATCTGTTCATGTTCTGCTTATTATTTTAAACCAGGGACCAAGGGACCATGCTAATTCTTTTTTTTTTTTTTTCTTTTTTTTTTTTTCCTGTCAGAAATATTGTAGGTCTAGCTTTCATTCTAATATGGGATGAACATATTTGATTTTTAGTGGATTAGGATTTCTACCTAACCACCCAAGAGAGAGGCATTGCTTTTCAGCTTTGTGGTGAGAGCGAGCAACCAGAGCCACATAGTGACCCATGGAGGTAATAAACATTGCAGATAAAGAGAAATCCTTGATGTTTGTTACTGAGCAGTTGTCTCTCCTTTACAAGTAGAAACAATGTAATCAGAGAAAGGTGTTAGTGACTAATGGTAGGCAGAGTACTTCTGTATGGCTTCTGCTTCCTAAAATACACTCTTTTTTCTCCTTGGTTTCCTATTATCCTTCCTCTGTATCTGCTAAAGACTTGTCACAGCATCAGTAGACAAGGGAAGTGCCACTGATATCATCTATCTCTACTTCAGTAAGGCCTTTGACATGGTACATCTTTCTCCTCAAATTGGAAATAGATGGGTGGGCTGTTCAATGGAAAGAGAACTGGCTGCATGTTTGAGTGCAGAGAGTGGTGGTCAACAGCTCAGTGGAGATCAGTCATGAGTGGTGTCCCACAGGGGTCGGTGGTGGGGCTGGTACTCTTTAATATCTTCATCAGTGACATTGAGAGTGGGGTCAAGTGTATGCTCAGCAAGTTTGCTGATGGCTCCAAGCTGTGGGACACACCAGAGAGACAGGGTGTCAACACACCAGAGAGACAGGGTGCCATTCAGAGGGACCTAGACAGACTGGAGCAATGGGTCCAGGTGCAAGACCTTGCATCTGAGTTGAGGCAACCCCCATTACCAATACAAGCTGGGGGATCAAAGGATAGGGCACAGATCTGTCGAAAAAGACATGGGAGTATTGGTGGATGGACATGAGCCAGCAATGTGCCTTCGCAGCCCAGAAAGCCAATTGGATCCTGGACTGCAGGTTGAGATAGGTGATCCTGCCCCTTTACCCTGAACTGGTGAGCCTCACCTGGAATACTGTGTCCAGATGTGGAGTCCTCGGTATAAGAGACAGACCTGGTGGAGTGCGTCCACAAGGACCATAAAAATCACCCATAGAATGGAACATCTCACCTGTGAGGACAGGCTAAGAGAGCTGGGGCTGTTCAGCTTGGAGAAGGGAAGGCACCAGGGTGACCTGAGAGCAGGTCACCCTTTTAAATATCTAAAGGTGGGGTACATGAAAGAATGGGACAGGCTCTTTAGCTGGGTTCGTGATGACAGAACAAGGAGGAATTAGTTTCAAGCTCAAAGAGGGTAAATTTAGGTTGGATATAAGGGAAAAATCTTTTACAGTGAGGGTGGTGAGGCACTGGAACAGGCTGCCCAGTGATGTGGTTGATGCTCTGTCACAGGAGACTTTAAAGATGAGGCTCGATAAGGCCCTGAGTAACCTGATCAAGCTGTGGATGTCCCTGTTCATTGCAGGAACTAGACAGCCTTCAGAGATCCCTTCTGACTCCAGGGATTCAATGAGTCCGTGATTCTGATCTGGCAGGGCAAACCTAGAAGGCACAGAAGATGTAAAGTGCACTTTTGGAATGGACCCATGTCTTGCAATTCCCCTTGAAAGTTGTCTCTTCTGATGCATCGGTCAGAATGCAATCATTAGATAATAATAAAGACAAATGGAGTCATGGATGATATGTGTCTACATGGAAGATCTGAAGTGATCAAGTCATAATATATAAATAAAATTTTGCCAGTGCTTCCTCCCTTGATTTTTCTTCTTCCCACTATTTGATAAGGCTGATTAGGGAAAGAAGGTTGCTATTTTTTGTCTTTTTCTTTATTTGTTGAGGCTCATGTAATGAGGAACCTAATAGTTGGTTCAAACTGGGATTCGCTGAAAAAGTACTCATGTGAATGCTAGGAATAGTGAGAAGGGAATATGAAGGCCTGAGAAATGAAAGCTTTAACGTAACATAACTATGTTATAGTTACCAAGTTAAAAATCAACAAATACACCAAAACATTCCAAACAACAACAGAAATTTTTTTTTCAGGTGAAATGTAATAAAGAAAATATTACCTTGGAGCTATGGAGTGTGTTAGATTTGTCTCAAATTAAGTATTCTAAGTTTGACACTTGGAAAACATTGAAACAGCTGTTTAAAAATTCTTTCTCACCTTAGTTGGTCTAATTCTATTTGATCTTAATTGTTGACTTTTATAGTTGACTTTTGATCATCTACGAAATTGCATGCTTTGTTGCAGCTCTGTAACCTCCCTTCACAATTGTCAGCAATATTTCCATGTTGTCTTAAACAAAGAAGTCCATAAGCAAAAAAGTAGTGGGATTGCTGGCAATTATGTATAATACTGTTGAGATTCCATTGTAGAAATGATATGTAGCAAGACAGATTTTTCTCTGAGATGAGGCCTCGTTGCTGTCATTCTGCTTCACTGTGCTAGGGTCAGTGGCCTTGACTCCTTGCAATACCTCATGTACTTCCACAGCTAATGTTCTGGCTGCTGTGGCAGCTTTTGCAGAATTAATCAGCTTTCAAGTTTCACTGGCAGCTGGAAAAAATAACATTGTACCTTGTACCTCTCTTTTTTCAGAATTATAGAACCCACAGGATGACCCATCATTGTGTGCTTTGCAGCAGGGACTCACTACGGGCTCCAGACACTGTCTCTTGGAGCTCTGAAGCCTCTCCAGTAGGGCAGCTTTGTAAATGGACTCAGCTTCTACCATGGTCAGGAAAAACACTAGATGCTGACATCACCATGCTCTTTGGAAATCACTTGGAGCTCAGGAACACAACAAAGATTACTTATCCATGTGTGAAGACAAAATGTCTGTAAAAAGCCTTGGCTTTTCCTTTGCTTTCCTACCAGCTGCTGAGATGCATTGGTATCTGGTGAATTTGCAGGGCCACTCACTGGTGTGCTGCAAACTGCAGCTGCCTCTGAAAGCCTCCCTTGATGGTCAGTCCCTCAAGGCTTCAGTGATAGACATGACCTTCCTCCTGCCCCAGGGTTTGAACCCCACCTTTGGTGCCAGCTCTTGATTGATGTCTCCAGCATGTGCACACTTCTGTTCCCAACCTGGCCACCAACACTGTCTGCTTTGTCCAGTGCAGTGTGTTGGCTTCTTGCTGCCCTTGAGTGAGCTCTGGTTGCCTACTTCCCGTGGCCAAGTACTGTAGCAGTATATAGTAATCTCACTACTTATTATTTCATATTTGCATGGATAATCTAGCAACTCTCCATATCCAGTTATTTTCTCGGATACTTCCTTTTCCCATGAGTTGTGGCTTTTCCCAGGGATAACACACTTTCATTTCAGACCTGAGAAAATTCTTGAATGCTGAAAACTGGTGTGTGTTTCTCCAGCTGTTTAGCAGCCTAATAGAAGATTTTGCTCTCTGTCCACAGGCATTCTTGGGAGTGCTTTTGTCCCTTCCCCTTTACAAGCATGGAAAAGGTGGCTTGCTCTTCAGGCTGTGCTGGGATATTTTCCAGTGCTCCTGTTCCTCAAATATGAGGACGAAGGCATCCTATCTATTTTTCCGTGCCTGCAAGGCTGGAGGAGTAGAGCTTTGGGTCTGTTCTGCAGGCACTCTCACTTCTCTTGGATGGAAAATCAACAAGTGACCACTTGCATCTTGCTCTGTAACGCACAGCATTTAGACAAAGCAAAGTGGAGATACTGCAAGTGCTGCAAATGTGCATTTTAATCATTTTAAAACAGTTTTCCTTTATTCCACCAAAGGATGGTGGACATGAGCTACTGTGTTGAGACAGAACATTTAAATGTTATAGCTAAGCCCATTTTTCCACTGCAGGACATCTAGTTCCATTTGATACTGCTACTCAAAGTACATCAGGTTGAACAAAAGTGAATTAGATACTTATAGTCATGTGTATTTTGTAGTGAAGCTGTTTGTAAGACGAAGATTAATTATCCAGGTCACAGACTGCTGTGATTTTCCAGCCACCCAAAACATATACTTTAAATTTGTTCCAGGGTTCAATTTCTGTTATGCCACAGGTGCAGGCTCTTCCTCTGACTTGCTGTATTTTGATTAATGATATGGAAGTCTCATCTGGCTGCAAATTTGAGACTGATATAAAACATCTCAGTGTTTCTCCTGGGTCTTTTCAATCCTTGACTGACCTTCTTGTGTCAGCTGAAGAAATAGAGCAGTCCCACATCAATGTCAGGCTGCAGCTCAGATAGCTGAGGAACAGTTTGGGATGGTCATACTTTTGGAAAAGCTATGTGGAAATGCGAATCCAGGAAAAGCATCAGTGCAGGGCTCAAGGCTGGTGGATGAGTAGTGTCCTCCCGCTTCAGAGCACAAGCCCTGCAGATAGAACCCACTATCCAATATTTCCTAACCAGTTTGTGTGCATGACGCCCTGGTCTAGAAGAGAGATCAGTAACTACAGTATCTACACAGAGAAGCTAGAATGGTGCTTAGGTCCCTGAATGCTGCGCCATGCCAGTAGCATAAGCCTGCTGGGTCACACCTTACTAGTGGCTTGCTTCCTCACCAGGCATAGCATGTGGCTAAACCATGTTAGCTATACATTGAGAACTGCCAGAAGTTCATCCCTGCTAGAAAAAGGATCCCATGCCTTCTTCCTAAAGCAGAGCTAACCTCTGATGGCTGCTGGGAGCTCCTACACCTACGTCAGTGCACTGCCAGTAGTCCTGTACCCAGCCACAGACTTAGCTTCTCCACAGGCTTTGGATGGCTGCCCCCTAGGGTGGGAGTCCCAGCTTTTCCTTTCTCCTTGTATTTTTCTATCATTTTTAAATAGGGGCATTTCTGCAAAAAGGACATCAGCTCTGATGTGACCCTTGCATGTTCCCATGCAACGCAAAACTTCTTATTTCCTGAATGGCTTGCTCTGCTCTCAAGTTAACTCAACACAATGGATTTTGTCCAAGTACATTTTGTTTCTTGACATGAGGCCAGGCTCTGCTGGGCTGTGGTGCCGTTTTCTTGTCCTTGCTCTCCTCCCAGTTTCTTTATTATCATCCTCATTACTGAGTGTTACTGGCACTACACAGCCAAGTGGGGGAAAGCAAGCCCCTGCCCAGGCCTGCCTCTGACAGCAGCTGAAGGGAGCACACTGCAGCAGTGGTGAACGCCTTCCTCAATGAGCCTATACACTGAGCTGTCCTATGCCTGGCCTGGCACTGGAAGGTATGTCTGAGTCCAGCTGAAGCAGAAAACATTTGAACTCTACACTCTGCCAAATAGCTTCCAGATGTGTGAGATATAGCCTTGCTGTGGACTCTGACTGTAGGTCTGCCAACATACGTCTGCACATTTCTGGTGCACAGGGAACACAAAAGTAGATCTTTTACAACATCTGCTGCTTTTCCCCACTTCTCCCTCCCTGCTTCTTGCAGCTCTTTTCCTGTATTTCATGATTCTATATAAAATATTATGAAAGGATTCAAGCTTTTTCTGCTGATTTATTAATTATTTCCTGCACGTTTCATACCTAGCTGTGCAGGCAGTATGGTAGAAAGGAAAATACAGAGAGACACCTTCTTCTGCTTGGACAGCAAGCCAGTGACCATGGCCTTTAATGAATACTGTATTGATTCAGAGCTCAGTTGGGTGCTCCTCTTGTAGAATCAAATCATAAAATCATATCAAATTTCACTGGAAAGGGGCTTTTGTACTAGAAGCTGATATTTATCTTACTGTCACAGTCTGGACTTGTGGGATGCTAGAGCAGAGCTGGACAGAAGAGGTAAGGGAGAGAGCAGAGACTCTGGGGATTAAGTTATGTGATCATGATGTGATAGCAGCTCTAATTTTCAAATAAGGAAAATTACTAAATAACCACTGCATAAGTTTTTACTTTTAAAGTAATACTTTGGCTAAGAAAAAAGACAATGAAATGAAAGCCTTTCTTTTCTGCTGTTCTCAAACAAAAAGGAGTAGTTATATCTTCATGTTCACTAAGACTCCACAAGTAGTGGTTGTTCACTGTCCTTTTTTCCTACATCAAACCAGTGTATACTTTATTAAAGACTTATCTTTGCAGCCCATAACTGTGTTGGTATCATTTGTTTTTGAATGATAGTCTGGCCCAGGTTGGGGATGCATTTCGAAGGAAGACCACCTGGGAATCATAGAAGCCATCTACACACATCAGGGAGTTGTGGTCAAACTCTTGGCAAATTGTAGACCACAGGAACCTAATTGAGTGGATGACTTCATCTGCCCTATCATCACTGCTGGTTGATTGATGAGGTGGGGATGCAGCCATGCTTACATACCTGTCTCTGACCTCCTGAAACAATGAGCTGGGACAGGCTGTGTGATATCGAAAAGACCTGTCAGTCAACTCGGAGGGCTTTCATGGATAGAAATGTCAAATGGGGGATGTCTGTAGGTAGTGCGTAAGGAGGAGCTGGGTGAGGGAGATGGAAAGACACAGCCAGATGAAAGACAAGATGTCATCTCTTACTTTAATCCACCTATAAAATAGACTGCCTGCTTTTATTTCTCTTGATTTGGAGCAGGCAAAGCAGTATATTCACCCATAACTACAGTGTCTGCAATGAGTCTGCCTGGGTGACACGTGGCCCTGAAGCAACTCATCTCCAACTCATAAGAGTTGGAGATCTGTGTGCGGTCACATGGCTACGATCTCATTGCGATCACGGTGACGTGGTGAGACAGCTCACATGACTGGAATGTTGTCATGGAGGGCTATGTGATTTTTAGGAAAGATCAGCCAGCGAGGCGGGGTGGTGGAGTTGCTCTTTATGTAAGAGAGCAGCTTGAATGTATTGAACTCCACCTGGGGGAGAGCGGTGTAGCAGTGGAGAGCTTGTGGGTAAGAGTCAAGGGGCGGGCTGGTATGGCTGACACCGTTGTGGGTGTGTGCTACAGGCCCCCTGATCAGGAGGAGGAGGTTGATGAGGCCTTCCACAAACAGTTGGAAGCAGCGTCACGATCCCAGGCGCTGGTGCTTATGGGGGACTTCAATTATCCAGATATTTGCTGGAAAAGCAATGTGGCCAGGCATGCGCGGTCCAGACGGTTCCTGCAATGTGTTGAAGACAACTTCCTGATGCAGGTGGTTGAGGAATCGACGAGGAGAGGGGTACTGCTGGACCTTATTCTCACTAATAGAGAAGGGCTTGTCAGGGAAGTAAAGGTCGGGGGCAGCTTGGGTTGTAGTGACCACGAGATGGTGGAGTTCAAGAGCCTGAACTCGAAGAAGTAAAGCAAAAAGTAGGATTGCTACCCTGGACTTCAGGAGAGCCAACTTCAATCTCTTCCGGGACCTACTTGGAGCTGTCTCATGGGCTAGGGTGTTGGAAGGCAAGGGGGCCTGTGAGAGCTGGTCAGCATTTAAGCAGCTCTTCTTCCAACCTCAGGATCGGTGCGTCCCTGTGAGGAAGAAATCGGGAAAAGGTGGCAGGAGACCTGTGTGGATGAGCAAGGAGCTCGTGCACAAACTCAAAGGAAAGAAGAAGGCCCATGAAAAAAAAAAAAAAGGGTCTGACTACTTGGGAAGAATACAGGAACGTTGTCAGGGCCTGCAGGGATGCGACGAGGAAGGCTAAAGCCTACCTAGAATTAAATCTGGCAAAGGGGATAAAGGATAATAAAAAAGGTTTTTTTAAGTACATTAACAGTAAAAGGAAGACTAGGGAGAATGTGGCTCCCCTGCTAAGTGACGGAGGTGTTCTGGTAACGGGGGATGCTGAGAAGGCGTAGATACTGAATGCCTTCTTTGCTTCTGTCTTCAGTGAAAAAGCTCCCCCTTGGGAATCTGAGACCCTGGAGGTTAGTGAGAGGATCTGGGGAATGGAAGACCTCCCTTCTGTCAGAGAAGAGGTGGTCCGGGAGCGCCTAGGCAACACCAATGTTCACAAATCCATGGGACCCGATGGGATTCATCCACAGGAGCTGAGGGAGGTGGCAGAGGGGATTGCTGAACCTCTCTCTGTCATCTTTGAGAGGTCTTGGAGGACGGGGGAGGTGCCTGAAGACTGGAAGATAGCCAACGTCACCCCGGTCTTCAAAAAAGGCAAGAAGGAAGACCCAGGCAATTATAGGCCAGTCAGCCTCACCTGCATCCCTGGAAAGGTGATGGAACAGCTTGTATTGGATGTCATCTCCAAACAACTGGAAGAAGAGGAGGTAATCAGGAGTAGTCAGCATGGGTTCACCAGGGGGAGGTCGTGCTTGACCAACCTGGTAGCCTTCTATGATGTTGTCTCTGGCTGGGTGGATAGGGGGAGAGCAGTGTCTACCTTAATTTTAGCAAGGCATTTGATACTGTCCCCCACGACATCCTTATAACAAAGCTGAGCAAGTGTGGGATAGATGAATGGACAGTGAGGTGGGTTGAGAACTGGCTGACTGGCAGAGCACAGAGGGTCGTCGTTGGCAGTGCAGAGTCCGGTTGGAGGCCTGTAAGCAGCGGTGTTCCTCAGGGGTCTGTGCTGGGTCTGGTCTTGTTCAACATCTTCATCAATGACCTTGATGAGGGGATAGTGGCCACCCTCAGCAAGTTTGCTGATAACACAAAGATGAGAGGATTGGCTGACACGCCTGAAAGCTGTGCTGCCATTCAGCAAGACAGGCTGGAGAGCTGGGCAAAAAAAAAACCGAATGAGGTTTAACAAAAGCAAGTGTACAGTCTTGCATCTAGGGAGGAATAATTGCATGCAGCGGTACAGGTTGGGGGATGACCTGCTGGAGGGGAGCCCTGCGGAAAGGGACCTGGGTGTCCTGGTGGATGACAGGTTGGCCATGAGCCAGCAGTGTGCCCTTGTGGCCAAGAGGGCCAATGGCATCCTGGGGTGCATTAAAAAGAGCGTGGCCAGCAGGTTGAGGGAGGGGATCCTCCCCCTCTACTCTGCCCTGGTGAGGCCTCATCTGGAGTACTGCGTCCAGTTCTGGGCTCCCCAGTACAAAAAAGACAGGGATCTCTTGGAAAGAGTCCAGCGGAGAGCCACAAAGATGGTGAAGGGCCTGGAGCATCTCTCCTATGAGGAAAGGCTGAGTGATCTGGGTCTGTTCAGCCTTGAGAAAAGGAGACTGAGAGGGGATCTGATCCAGGTCTATAAATATCTGAGGTGTGGGGGGCAGAATGGCGAGGCCGGACTCTTTTCAGTGGTGAGTGGAGACAGGACAAGGGGAAACGGCCGGAAACTGCAGCATAGGAAGTTCTGCACCAATGTGCGCAAGAACTTCTTTACAGTGAGGTGACGGAGCACTGGAACAGGCTGCCCAGGGAGGTGGTGGAGTCTCCTTCTCTGGAGATGTTCAAGACCTGCCTGGATGCCTACCTGTGCGACCTGCTGTAGGGAACCTGCTTTGGCAGGGGGTTGGACTCGATGATCTCTGGAGGTCCATTCCAAACCCTACAGTTCTGTGCTTCTGTGATTCTGCGATTTTGTCAGGACAGCCACTTTGAGAATTGTAGAGCAGTTCTTTACAATTCTCACCAGCAACCACATTTAGTCAGGTATGAAAGCACATATTGATTCCTGGTGTGTAAGTGTCCTGGTTTTATCAGTATTCCGTATCATGACATTATGATGTCATGACGTCCAACCAAAATGCTATGCACTAAGCATGTGTGTAGGGATCTGCAAAATCCCAGCTGTCAAGTCTGGCAGCTAGATGTGGAGGGGCTTGCCTCTAAAGATGGGTTTCAAAGACAAAATATTTCTATGCAACAATTAAAGATGGTGGAGAAGAGGCAAGTACCCTGAACAGAGTATGCAGGAAAATGGGTTTT
Source organism: Tympanuchus pallidicinctus (assembly GCF_026119805.1). Classification (NCBI taxonomy): domain Eukaryota; kingdom Metazoa; phylum Chordata; class Aves; order Galliformes; family Phasianidae; genus Tympanuchus; species Tympanuchus pallidicinctus. Next base: position 2,457,391 of record NW_026294813.1, on the reverse strand, counting down.
AGGAGTTAAAGTAAATATCTTAAGTTCCCTTCTCCTCCCTTCTTCCTGGAATGTAATGGACAGAGTTAAAAAGAGGCTCTGGTATTGGCTGATGCTTCATCTCTTGACTTGATTTATGTAATTTTGTGTCAAAACTGAAAAGATCTGGATGAAAGAGCCCTGTTTTTACAGAGACCCACTCCTCTGAGTTTTAAATCTTAGAGACAGTTTTATGTAGTGAAACCTCTGGAAATCTTCCTGGGCTCTTTCCAGTGTGGTGTCCCATGGAATACCTTTCTTTGAAGGCACCCAGTGTGTGCCCTCCAACTTCATGCCTACAGGACAAAAGAAAATATCTCAGATTAAAATGTTCTGTGCTCCTGTTCCTGTAATCTGTGCCTAAGTGTTATCTGCACAGAGGAAGAGGACAGATGAGTAAGAGTAGAGCCATTTCAATTGCAGGGAAGATAGCTCAGTCTAATAAACACTACCTGTGGTCTATTGCCTATTAGTGCCACCATCTTCTTCAGTTCCTGACTTGTAACATCCCTGAGGGTCATGGTAATTTTGCTAAGCAGAGTACAGATTTAACAGCAATAGAAAAAAAACAGACTTGCTTCAGTTCTGTCAGCTCTTCCTTTCACTCAGCATGTTTTGGATCTGAGTTTTTCCATTCACAAATCATCTCTTTGATCTGATACCTCAAGTACATCCTAAGCCACTTCTGTCTTCTTTCTCCAGTTTCTTCAGCTTGTGTTATTGTCCCTAATGGTTCTGATCTCACACCCTGAGCTCCAGGCCATTCTGATATTCTCAGTGAAACCCTTGAGCGCTGGGCAGCTAGAAGCTATAAGGTTTTGAATGAGCAGGATGTGAGAAGACATTAACATCAGAGGAAAGCAAAGCATACTCAAACTTCCTCTTTTTGCCTCTAATGGCCACTGTTTGTTTCATGGAGGGACTGATCAGATTTCCTCTGCTGAGACTCAGTGAGTCGTGTGGATAATTACTTTTTCAGAGGATGGACTTTCCAAGTACAGTTCATCTTAGTAATTTGCATCAAGGCCAGCTAGGATCTGTGGTATTATGTCCTTTTCTTTCATGAATAGCTAGGAAGTGGAATGAGTATTGCTGACTAAAGGATTTCAGTCAGTGGATCATGATCCCATATTATTCATTATTGTAATGATACTGTTGTGTATTATGAAAAAAAATTACACAACCTATGGTTTTCATTATCAGTGCAGGCTTTTGCTCTTTGACTTGGGTATCATTAGTAGAAATATCACCTATTCAGTCTACATAAATGTCAGATTGAACATGATTATTTTGGATCATGTGCTTCCTGTCCCTTCTGCTCTACACAGACAGCTGTGTGGGGACCCTAGATGGCACTAGCCATGGGCTAATGATGTAACTGTCAGTAACACCAAAAATTCACTCTGATATAAAATAATATCTACTTCATTGTTATTATTGCACAGGTGGAATGTGTTTAGAACTGACATTTTCAGAAGTAGGTGCACAGATTTGGGAGCATACAAAAACACAAGGGGCAAACACCAGAGTAGACATGTGGTATCTTAATATTATTAGGATATATTGAAACAGCATTTAGAAAAACATCCGTAGGAGCTACTTCGCAGCTGTAACCACAGCAAACAAATAGTCTTGACTAGCATCAAACTGCCCTGAGAAGTTCTTACAAGTTCTTGAAAGGAATGTGATAGCATGTTCCAGTTCAGCAGCAGAGCAGCGTGGCCTCTTAAACAGGTAACATAACACTCAGTTAAAAAGAATTGAAAAATTTAGGAGAAAAACAAAATACCTGCCTGTAACCTGTTACGTGTACTTGAAAACAAGGGCATAATCACTCCAAAAGAATCTCACTTCATCCACCAAGTTTTGAAATGAAGAATGCAAAAACTTCCAGATCTGCTTCAAAAGAATTCATAAATAGAAAAGTGGGGGAAAAATGATTTTCCTAGAGTTTCAGAGGCAAATATTGAGGGATTTAGTGCAAATGTAAATAACTTAGGAGACATCACTTCGTACATAATCTATATAAATTCTTGAAAAATGTCAATTCAAAGAGAGAGAAGAGAGCAGGGGCCTTGACATTGCTTCTTCTCAGGCTTGAAGAGCAGGGAATAGGTGAGCAGAGGAACAGGGAAGATAAGCTAAGAACAGATAAACAGATAAACAGATAAGATAAGAATCAAAAGGAAGAATCTTTTTATGTCTTGCTAATCTTTTTTTGTTAATATTACTATTTTTACTTTCTCTATTTCTTTTTTTTTTTTTTCTTTTTTTTCTTTAAAATCTCTGTACTGATAAATTAATGTCCCTGTAGTGCTCCTCTGGGAGACAACCAAAGGTTGATGGTTATTCATCTGTTCTCATCCTTTTTGTCAGTTCCCAAATATCACACAAAGGAAGTGTTATCCTTTGTCAAATTATCAGAGATATGATTTTAAAGTGCATTCTACATTTCATTGATATTATTTATATGCCCTACCAAATCAGGTATGTATATATTTGTGTACATTTTGTTTGTAAATAGTCTTTTCCTCTATCTCTCCAAAGCATTTTCATTCCTTTGCATCCTCATGATTTTTAACCTACCATTTAGAGACTCATTTTTGTTTTCTTTTCAGCCATTACACTGCATATGCCCATTTTTAGAACTGGGGACTAGGACTGAAAGAACATAGTCTTGGGAGTCCTGCAGGCTCATTGCTGATGCATCTTGGTGGTGTAACTCTGTCATGTTCTTCTGTAAATTCCTGAATGTGCTAACTTTTTGTTTTATGCAGAGATGGAAACTCTGGTCAATGTCTTCAGAAATTTTGCAAACAGTGGAAATCAGGCGAATAGAGACCGAGTTCATTCTTGAGTTTGTTCTCTGTATTACCTTCCCATCTAATGAAAATGTGCTCATTTCTTATGCAAAATAGAAACAAATGCATAACAGTTACAGTTTTCACACGCTATAACTGCATATAGGTAGGTGTTAAAAATGCCCCCTCTCTCTCCATTTTCCTCTTCAAACTCCTTTACCTGACTTTTTATCTCCAAGTCCAAATCCTGCAGAACAAATATTTCAGCCTCTCCTTTCACAATGAGTGAAAACTCTTGGGTGAAATGGTTTAGAACTGACCTCTTTTGCAATTTAATACCTTGCAAGGCAGCTCTAAAGATGTTTTTTATTATAGAGAAACTGGTTTCCTTGCTCCTTCAACTGTATCTAAAATGAGTGTGGCAAAACCAGAGTTTTAATGAGGACCGTTATTCTCCTTGGTTTTGAAATTCCCCTCCTGGCAGCCATTAGGATCTTTCAGCAAACACTATCAAAATGGTATAATGTATGTGTCTGAGGGCTTGATTAGCACTTGATACATAAAATCTTGTACAGCCTCCAGGACACTGTTGCCTTTCCAGAATTAAATTGGCAGAGACATTCTTGTCCGCCTTGTTTGTACTTAACAATATAAAAATGAGGTTTCCTGTGTAAATGAGGCTTCTTTTGACTGAAAGTGAGAGGTTTTAGCTCTGCATGTCATCTACCCTTAAGCTATGAAACAAGCAGGTAGGGAACACGTGTTTTAGTGTACGATTTTTTTCCTGACCTCTGCTGGAATAAATAATCCCCCTATGATCATTCCAATGTGCTTTCAGTTTTAGATACTGGCCTCTATGCATTGCTATACAAATACCATCTGAATCAGATGAACGTTTTTTTCCCAGAATTCAGGGATATGATGTGTGCTTCTACTACTTCCCAGAAGACTTTTTTTTTTCAGCAAGAACGTTTTATGCCTCATTGTGTAGGCCTTTTCTCATTTGCAATGGATAATTTATGGATAATCGCTATTTATTAAGTGATGCAAGAACACTTCAGGGTGGGTTATTGCTCTCAAATATATTCATTATTTTTAGCTTTGGAACATACATTTTCTAAAAAGGAGAGTGAATATATCTTCTTCTGGGTGGAAGGGATACTGAAGTGCAGGGCAGCAAAAAGTATCCTCAGACTCCTGATACCCTTTGCTTTTATTCCCTCCTCCCCATCTCTTCCTCCTGCCCCATGGTTGGTACTCACACATATCACACAGGATATGAGAAATGAAGCCTGAATATACATTCATGAATATTTATATGCCTGCCTGTTGTTTCCCAGTTATGCACATGTTGCCTCAAGTACTTTATCTGGAGAATTTTTATTAGCCAAAGAGTATACACATCTTGGATCTGCCCAGACAGCACATGTCTCTTAGATCTGTACTTCATCTGGTTAAAAAGATGGAAAAGGCTCGCTCATGATTAGACGGTCAGAGCCAGGTTAAGAAGAAGTGGTCCAAAAGAATTTCCTATTCTTTTGGAATATTCTTTTCCTAAAAGAAAACCCTATTTTGTACAGGGGACCCTAAATCCCTACTCTTCACTCACGTAAATCACTGTGGAATCTAACTAATGAGCCTAACAAACTAAACAGGGAGGGAAGTTGAAGTAGACGCTGAAACAATAATAGTAGCTATAAACAGAAAACTGCATATTTTGAAGTCTTGGTCAGTGGCTGCGTAGGATGGTTCTCACTTTTATCAAGGTGTTTAGTAATCATGGATATAACCAATCCTCTCTTTGTAGCCATTCTCCCTGAACTTAATTGTTTATACTACATTGCAGTCAAGTTCACTACATGAACATTTCACGATAAAACTCTTCCAAAATAACTCTAGTCCAAATGTCTTCTTCTTTTGTAGAAGAGTCCTAAAGTAGTAATTTTTGCTTTGGTCCATGGGTACCCCAGGTAGACACTCAGGCTGAGGTTGGTGATTTGAACCCACGGTCCTAGGCAGTGTCAGAAGATATATAAATGCCAGGCTAATATATCCCTAAAAGACAGTATTTGGCCTTTGGTCCAACTCAGTGCTGGCTTTTGACCTCTAATAATTATCCAATTTTTTTTTTAATTATTATTATTATTATTATTTTTTTCAATGACAGAGGCATAGGGAAGCTGTGTGATTGCAGCTGGATCAGTTTGCAGACCTGCAGGCTGCCTACACAGTGTACATGTTATGCTAAATTGTACTACATATTCTGGTTTATTTCCCATGTAGGATTTTGGTCCTAGATTAATTTTAGCGTTTTGATTTTATTACACATCTATGTTAGGTTTGCATCTTTCAATAAATGTTGTAAGTGTTTGGCATCACTTGCATTGCATAGATTGCCTCATAAGCATCCAGCCTGATTTACCTCCTCCTCACAGCTGCCAAATGATAATCAAATCATAAAATGATAGAAGGTTTTGCACATTAATGTTTGTCTTCCCTTAGATGTACCTTTAGTTTAGTTGTTTCATGAAGAAATGACATTAAAACCTTTACCATAATTATGATGTTTAAGAGACATGGGAACCATTCTTCAGGGCTCTTTGGGGGAAAACTGTGGGAAATCTGATAGGTCATATCTTTTAGCAGAAGACAAAAAACAGGAGAATTCTTGAAATTTTCTTTTTTTTCTTCTTCTTTCTTCTTCTTCTTCTTCTTCTTCTTCTTTTTTTTTTTTTTTTTTTTTTTATGTTTAGTCAGCTTAATTACATGCCTGCATTATTTACAGTCTGTTATTCTCTGTAAGATAATAGGGTATCATGGATTCTTGAGTTGCTAGTCCTGCAAAAGCATAGCTCATTTATTTTAATGACTGCATAATCTAGCCAATTAACAAGATGGTCAAGCTCTCATGATGAAGTTCAGTAGCTCAAGCATTAGCAAGCCAAGCTTTTTCCTAAAGATGAGTTGTTATCTAAGAAGCATTTGTGTTTTAAAGCTCCCTTTGAATGGTTAGATGCTAGTTGTTGCTGTGGATATTGATCATAGATTTTTCTTCAGTAAAATGTACAAATGCTTTTTCACTGAAAGTATCTGAAAAAATGTGGTTTGCATAAACAGCAGTGCGAACATCAAGCACTGCGGCAGAGGTGATACCCCTGCACTCTGATTTGACGGTTGTTGCCTCTGGAGGGATTTTTGTCTCCCCTAATTTTGCACATTGATGTGTTTGAACTCCCTGCATGTTGCTCTTTCTTTGCTGTTTGCTGTACTCTGTGCATCCCCTGTACCAAAGGAAGGTGCTATATGGCATTGATGAAGCTACCATCAGAGTGAGAATAAACACTGTCAACAGAGTAAACCCAGTGGCTGTAAGAGCATACAGTGACCATGTAGACCTGAGGGATAAGTGCTGCTCTAAGAGCACATTTTTTCCAAGTATGAACTTTCAACTGGCAAACCAGTCCAAGATACTGTAATTTGCCCTCAGAAGCTGAAGTGACCAGCCACAGTGCAAGTGAAGAGCCACATGAAAGGCACCAGAAGCAGAAGAAGAATAGTGGCTCCTGACCCACTGGGAGACAAATGGATAAGGCCAGTCTATTCTTGGTGATGTGTTGCAATAGGATAAGGAGTAATGGCCTAAAACTTGAATATAGGAAGTTCCATACTAACATGTGGAAGAACTTCTTTAAGGTAAGGGTGACTGAGCTCTGGAGCAGGTTGCCTAGAGAGGTTGTGGATTCTCCTTCCAGGGACAAATTCAAGATCTGTCCGGACACCTGTGCAAACTATTGTTCCTGAACCTAGGGTTCCTGCAGTAGCAGGGGAGTTGGACTCAGTGATCTTTTGAGGTCTCTTCCAACCCATGTGATTCTGCGATTTTGTGAGGTGGATGCCATGATGGGGTGTGAGTACAACTACAGCTTCCTCTCAGTAAGAAACAGGGATCTGAAAATGCTCCTGGACGTTCCCCATAAGAAGGATATTTCTCCAGTTTATGGGAGATGTAGGGCAGGGCTGGGCATCAGGCATTGGTCCCATCACTCTTTATTTCCTAAGGGGCAGCATACCACACTTAGGGAGAATATTAGTGAGGTTATTTTGAAGATATTTTAAGAGGGAGCACCAGTAACATTGTCATCAGATATCCATTTCTTTCTGCTCATCTCTGCTGTGAAATTTCCTAACAAATGCTGTGCTAAAATCACTGTTTTAGGCTGGAGACCTCTCAAGCCTTTCAGTTTGGGTTTTTTCTCTCTACCACAGAGAAAAAGAACAGACATAGCATGCCTTGCCACATACAGTATTTCAAGAAAATATGGAAGAGCTACCTTTTTTCTTCAGGCTCTGCCTTTAAGATTTAAAATGTCTGGCACGTATTCATGCCTTTGCATTTCTTGATTCCTATGGAGCCTGGACTATTTCATATGTATGCAGCTGGTCTAAGAGAGCCAGAAAAAAAAGACAAAAAAACAAAAAAACAAAAAAAGCTATCCTGCATAAAATGAGTCAGTTTAAAAAGGAAAAAAGGATATATGTGAATGTATGTATGAGAGGTGTAATGCAGCCTTGCTTCCTGCTGCCTGCTCTGAAGTCTGGAGATCAGAACTAGTGAGTTTGCTTTATCCATCCCAAGAGAGACCTTGCACAGTGTTTGAGGTATTATGCACTGAAAGACTCCATTAATGATGCAAACACTTCAGCTGTCACTGACTCATAAAAAAGCTCAGAAATGGGAAGGTCTGAAGGAAATTGATTTTCTTTAATTCCTCTGTAAAGTGTCATGTGGAATACTGATCACTTCAGTAGAAATAATTTAAATTTCCCCCAGGCATCTACTGCAAGGCAAATTTTTTTTTTATCTGATATGGCTTTTTTGTTGTTGAATCATAGTGCTCATCAGTTGGATACTAAGATACTCAGGACATTCACTATGGTTTCTCTTTGAAAAAAGAAGCCACTTGGACTGGAACTATTGGAGAATTACTATTTCATGTCATGTTAGGCCATCTACAACTGTTTTAAGTGGCTTTGCAATGAATAACTCAAAACATGTGGTGTGGAAGGCACAGTACTGCTCCAGTGCTGTTATGCCCTATTTTTGGATAAGGATCAAGGTGAGTAAAGGCTCTACTCTACTGAAACTTAGCTAGTCAACATGTAGTATGCTTTGCTATTAAAGTTAGTGAAGAGAGAAATGGTAATAGAAAATCTTATGGAAAAATAAATCTGATTTAAAATATGTCAATTTTCTCCCCAGCTCCCGCGGGTTGTGAAAGTAAATTCATAAGTTCATAAAGCTCTGGGTGTCCCTGGGTGGAAGGTGGGATAGGGCTATAAAGCACTTTATTTCCTTGGTATCCATGGGGAGTTATTACTTTGCTCCTACACATTATTATAGAGCTTTTGGAAATTATGCTGAATGATTCACTTGGACAGACCAGTGGTAAATAATGCCTGCTTAGACCTGCTGTCCTGTGAGAGACATTTTGGCTAGAGAATAAGTTAAGATTTGCTCAAGTCAATATATATTTCTAGAAAATTTTATCAAGGTCACCTAGAATAATGATAAATCAAAATAGTAGGCTGTGATATTCACCTTCTCCTATTCCTGATCGCTCTGGCATTTACATTACCGTGGTCTACTAGCTTCATTATAGGTCACATCTTTGTGAGATTAATCTATTCTGCTGTGCACTGAAGCAGTGGCAAATGTTTAAAGAAAGTGTGTGTGTGTTATAAAGCTGTCAGTGATTATAGACAGTTTAGGGACTGCAAAGTGAGAATCTTCATGGGGAGAGCAGGGCGAGGGTCTGAACTGAAAAACACAAGCCCTCATGGTGAGCTGACATCAGAAATAAGGATGCAGAACAGTGGTGCAGGTTTCCAACTCCCATGTGTGAATGAAAGCTGCATCCTCAAGTGAAATCTTTGGGAAGTTTGCATGCAGATCTCATCTAAATTCAGCATGTTGAATTCTCTCTGCTCAGCAGTGCTATTAACCTTATTCATTATTGCTCTCCAAGTTAATGATGGGTATCTGATCTGCATAGCGATCTTCTCTCCTTTGCCATATTCATCACAATACAACTTCAGCTAGGTCGTTATTAAGTAACAGAGGTGAGATGTAGGAGAATCATTTTCAAAATAAATGCCTGTGCCTGTATCAAAATACAATCCTAAAGTTGTTGCCATTAATCTGACACTCAGGAACCTGCTGTGGTGACTAATGGTCCATCACAGACCAGTCTGTGACCCCCAAGTGATCCCACTCTGTCAATGGGGGGGGGGGGGGGGGGGGGGGAGGAGGGAAGGAGGAAGGGCGGGGATTGGCAGAACTATGTGGCAAGCATGACCTTGCTCAAGGAGGTGTGCTGCTAAGGGCAGCCTGGTTGACTGAGAACCTCTCCCTTTTCTGCCAGTCCTGGTATCGAAATGCTGTTTTGATACAACCTGCTGGAACAGAGGATGATGTTTCCACCCCTTAGGGAGTTAGGTCAACACCATTCTCCAACCCTCCACTGTGGCAGCTCCCTGTGACAGACAACACGAGGCCATCAGGGCTGCCCTTTGGTGCAGAGACATGGGAGCTGGGAGGACTGAGAGAATCACATTCAGTGGAAGTGCGCAGACCAGCGCTGTCATCTCCAGCCTCTGGCCCATGGCACTTTTGGCACTGCTGCCAGCCTCACACATCAAATTCAATTGCTCAAATTCAACCCTAGATCAGCAGGTCTGATCAAGGGGCTGCTACAGCCTATTTTCAAGGAGGACTTGTCCTTGAAAGGAGGAAATAAGGTACAGAGTACTGCAATATTCTGGCAAATAAATTGTAAAAGGGAAATAAATCAGCAGGGGATTCTTAGCTGAAAATCTTCTGTTGGCTGCATTAGCTACAATTTAACGATTTGCACAAGACGCACTACCCAACTTGTTACACAGTATAGCTTAACTGAACTTGAGACATCACCTCTGTTTGGTTCCGAACGGCACAGTTACAGGCTGGCTAGAAGTAGTATGCTGATTTTCACTTCCAGCTCAAATCTTGTTCAATGACTGCAACACTGTCCTCTCTTGTGATTTGAAACATACAAAAATCTTACATTATTTGGAATGGATTTTCTCCTGAAGCCTTAATACATGCACACAATTCACACCCAGCCTTGCTGCGGCATTAAAACTGTGCTCAGTTTCTGATGTAATTTATTCCCAAGAAAAGAGATTGAGGTAATAATATTTATGACTTTACAACAGATTCAAACACAAGAAAGGAAACTGAGAAATGAGGTGCAAAGGTCCATTTCAAATAAATGTCTAGCAATAAAAATCCTATGATAGTCATTCATAGAAACAGGAATGCCTCCTAACCATGCTGCATCTTCATGAACTCCCTGTCTTTCCTACTCAATGGAGCTTTCTGCCCTTGCTGGTTGCAGTGAAAAATTTTGTTTCTGTGCTCAGCTGCTGCTCTTTCCACTGTGATACTGCAGTGGTTCGCAGTAACGGACAATTCCTTTTGCAACAAGTCCCTGGAAGACAGCTTGCCCTGATGTGAGGGGATGTGGCTGCTGGTCTCTGATTTCTGATCCTCCTGGAAATGTGATCTCCACAGCAGTCTGGTTCTCCCAGTAATGTGTGTATGGCATTTTTCAGGCTGCAGTTAACAGCTGTGCATCTGCTGGATCCTGCATCCTATCCCCCTTGATGGAGAGGTGCAAAGCACAGTGGTAAGACTTGTAGTGCTGCTGCAGTAGAGATCTGAGAGCAAAAACAACCAGTGTTTAGCTGCTATGTGGTGATTATGCTGTGAGATTGGGAACTGTGCTACACTCACAGTAAGGAGGCAGGTTTGCAAGATGATGATGGCAACTGAGAAAGGGAGTGCAAACAGCCTTTCAGGCTTATCTTTCCCTGGTAGCTCTCCTGGATGAAGCAAGCAGCAGAAATTCACAAGGCCATGCACCAAAAAAGCCTGGGCTGCAGTTATTTCTAGCAGGAAGCACACTGAGGTCAGTGGCATCCTGAAGTAGATTAATCATGAAACGTGAGAGGAAAACAAACCTGATGTTCACTTATTGGCCTCACTGATCAGAGAGTGTGTGTCACCAGTGTGTGACATCCTCATGCCTTGGAGAGCCCCTGCACTCATCACCTGGCCACACACTGCATGGGCACCACAGCCTCAGGCAGAATGCAATGAGCAGTGTTCACAGAGCCCTCAGAGCTTGCAGGGGGCTGCAGCCATGCCATGGAAAGCAAGGCCTGGGCCACAGAGGAAGGAGTGTGTGCAGCTGTCTTGCCTTACATCTGCTGACCTGGTGGCACGTTTCTCACATGTAGCAGGGAAAGTCTCCAGTTACCACTTGGAGACCTCTGGACAGGAAACTCAATATAGTCTTATAGCTTCTGATGCTTTTCTTGAAGCCTTCTATTTAAAAACACAAAAACAAACAAAAACAAAACATCCAAAAACCAAATAACAACAACAACAACAAAATGCATCCACAAATGAGAGCAAAACCAAAACAGAAAGCTATACCAATGCTGCATTAAGGAAGTTACGCTTTTGACATGCAGAGTAAGCAGGTGGGGTGTGGAACACCACAGACCTGCTGTAAGCAGCTGCACCTTGTTTCCAGGAACACAGCCTCCTTTGTTTTCCAGTGGGGACACTGCAGTCCCCTCCTTTCTTGGTAACAAAGAGCTTTTTAGCTTTCTGCCTGAGTCTTATCCAGGTGCCTAGTGGTGTTTGAGGCCTTCTTGCCTGCTTCTTGGGGGTTGGACTAGATGATCTCCAGAAGTCCCTTCAACCTTCACCGTGATTCTTTGAGTGCAAAGGCTGATGGGGGGACTGGGATGTCTTGAGGGCTGAGAAAAAGACTAACAAAACAGAGAGTGGAATGTTCAAAAATAAAATACCAACATCACTCAAAAGCTTTAGAACTCTGTCCTAAAAACAACCCAGAGCATAACTTAGACTTCTATTGGCGGCAGTCTTATTTCTAAATTGAAGTTCTGGCAAGTGAAATGCTATCCCTCTTAATCAGCTGAGCTCAAATTCTCCTTCTGCCACAAGGAGCTGCTCTAAAAGAAGAAAGAGTGGAAATAATGAATATGAGAACACACAGTAAGGGATTGTGTCTGAGCACTAAATGACTGGTGTTAGAGTGAGGCAGAGAGCTTGGTCCCATTGCATGGGCTGGCTGTAGCTAACAATGTACTGCAGACATGCAGTGCGTAGCCATGTCCCTGGAGACATCCAAGGGCAGGCTAAGCAGAGCTCTGAGCAGCCTCATCTAGCTGTAGGTGTCCCCGTCATTGCAGGAAAACTGGACTAGATGACTATTAAAGGTCCCTTCCAATTCTAAAGATTCTGTGATTCTGTGATAAAGGTTGAAATGTTCAACACAGAGGTGCAAGCTGTGCTTGTTGGGAAATCTGCTTGTGTTTAATTTTAAAATCACAACTTTCCACTTGGACCACTTGAATCAGCTCTGTCAAATGCGCATGATATTTTCTCAGTTTTTGCTCTGCTGAGGGGAGATGATTTTTACCTTTTTTTTTTTTCGTTTTGTATTTGAGTTAACACAGCAAGCTGACAGAATCAATTAATCATATGCCTCTGGTCCTGAACAATGAGGCCAGATTCCAGGCTGTGGATATTTTATATCCAAGCCCCATTTGAAATGAAAGTTCTTATTAGCTCTTATGAACAAAAAGCTGTGTTTCATAGGCGTAGGCATATTTTTTTCTCTCAAAGTAGTTAGTTGTGTCTGTATGCAAGATTTCCTGTTGATTCAGCATTTTCAGCAGATTTTAGTGTGATTTCTTGGAGCACTTACTTTCTCCTAGCTACTGAATTAATTGATCTTCTAAGAACTGCATATCTGTCCTCATTTTGAACTTCTCAGCCAAATTCTATGAAGTGCTAATGGCATGCAGTAGTGCAGGGGGCTTAAAAAAAGGCCCTGTAACAGCTGTGGAATTCATATTCCTGCAAAACATGTATCTTTAAAACAGTGTTCAGTACATTCAATATCCAGGAAACATTGTCCAGGAATAGGTTTGTTGTAAAGAACAGGTTATTGAAGCCAACCCAGACAGAAACCTCTGTAGCCTGCTCTTACAGCCCCTCATTCAATTAACTATTTTAAAGCAACTTGAATAGAAGAGTCAACATGAAATGTGGCAGCAGGACATCTGTGCCACCATAATGACTATTCAGAGGATGTTTATTTGATTGTCAGTTTTGGCTTCCTGGAAAAAAATGATTTACATATAATTTCTGCAAGCTATTTTTATGACAGTGAATTCTTCTTTTTATGATAAATCAAAGTTAAACTGTTTCTTTTTCAGAGGAACTATGGGTATCAGTGAGACTCCTGTGACCTGAAAGAAGGCAAATTTGGTAAGTCATTGTTTCTGTGCTTTTTCAATTTTCTTTTATTTATTTTTAATTAAAATACAACTGTAAATGTGTGTTCCCTGATTCATTAGCCACTTGGGGATGAAAGCTAATGCTATAATTAGAGCTTTGTTCCAAATCTTGATCACAGTGACAGTGGGTGTTTTCTAATAATTAGAACTTTTTCCAGCTGATTTGTGAGCACTATGTTCATTGACTTTTTTTTTTTTCTTTTTTTTTTCCTGTGGTTGTCACTGGAGTTCAAAGGCTTTTTCCAAGCAGCTCACATTGTTCCTGTTCCTGCACAGTGGTTAAGGTGGGATGGAATGGGCAGATGTTGGGCTGCTTGGGAGCACTCACTACAAGAAGAAGCAAAGATTTTGGTGATCACAAGACATCCACTCATTGCACACTGAGGTGGGAGTTGTTTTAAAAAAGACACCACACAGGCTGGCTACCGCTGTGCAATCCTGCTCAGGTGCCGGGTTGTGAGTGGCTTGCTGCCTAGAAGATGCACACCAGCTCCAAGCAGGAGGCTCAGGGCATGAACTGATTGATTGATCTTTGCAAAAAGCAACGTCAGCAAAGAAATAAAATTGCATTATTCCCAGCCAGTGCTCTAATGGAAAGACAAGGCTCAGTTTTACAAAGCAGCTGTTTCGAACTGTTCTTCTGGCATCCAAATGCCTCAGAAGAAAGGGATGGAGGTAAGAGTAGAAACATCACAGAATCACAGAATTGTAGGGGTTGGATGGGACCTCCAGAGATCATCGAGTCCAACCCCCCTGCCAAAGCAGGTTCCCTATAGCAGGTCGCACAGGTAGGCATCCAGGCAGGTATTGAACATCTCCAGAGAAGGAGACTCCACCACCTCCCTGGGCAGCCTGTTCCAGTGCTCCGTCACCTCACTGTAAAGAAGTTCTTGCGCACATTGCTGCAGAACTTCCTATGCTGCAGTTTCTGGCCGTTTCCCCTTGTCCTGTCTCCACTCACCACTGAAAACAGTCCGGCCTCGCCATTCTGCCCCCCACACCTTAGATATTTATAGACCTGGATCAGGTCCCCTCTCAGTCTCCTTTTCTCAAGGCTGAACAGACCCAGATCACTCAGCCTTTCCTCATAGGAGAGATGCTCCAGGCCCTTCACCATCTTTGTGGTCCTCCGCTGGACTCTTTCCAAGAGATCCTTGTCTTTTTTGTACTGGGGAGCCCAGAACTGGACACAGTACTCCAGATGAGGTCTTACCAGGGCAGAGTAGAGGGGGAGGATCACCTCCTTCGACCTGCTGGCCACGCTCTTTTTAATGCACCCCAGGATGCCATTGGCCTTTTTGGCCACAAGGGCACACTGCTGGCTCATGGCCAACCTGTCATCCACCAGGACACCCAGGTCCCTTTCCACAGGGCTCCCCTCCAGCAGGTCATCCCCCAACCTGTACTGGTGCATGGAATTATTCCTCCCTAGATGCAAGACTGTACACTTGCTTTTGTTAAACCTCATCCGGTTTTTTTTTGCCCAGCTCTCCAGCCTGTCCAGGTCTTGCTGAATGGCAACACAGCCTTCAGGCGCGTCAGCCAATCCTCCCAACTTCGTATCATCAGCAAACTTGCTGAGGGTGGCCACTATCCCCTCATCAAGGTCATTGATGAAGATGTTGAACAAGACCAGACCCAGCACAGACCCCTGAGGAACACCGCTGCTTACAGGCCTCCAACCGGACTCTGCACCACCAACAACAACCCTCTGTGCTCTGTCAGTCAGCCAGTTCTTAACCCACCTCACTGTCCACTCATCTATCCCACACTTGCTCAGCTTTGTTATAAGGATGTCGTGGGGGACAGTATCAAATGCCTTGCTGAAATCAAGGTAGACTACATCCACTGCTCTCCCCCTATCCACCCAGCCAGAGACAACATCATAGAAGGCTACCAGGTTGGTCAAGCACGACCTCCCCCTGGTGAACCCGTGCTGACTACTCCTGATTACCTCCTCTTCTTCCAGTTGTCTGGAGATGACATCCCATACAAGCTGTTCCATCACCTTTCCAGGGATGCAGGTGAGGCTGACTGGCCTATAATTGCCTGGGTCTTCCTTCTTGCATTTTTTGAAGACCGGGGTGACGTTGGCTATCTTCCAGTCTTCAGGCACCTCCCCCGTCCTCCAAGACCTCTCAAAGATGACAGAAAGCGGTTCAGCAATCACCTCTGCCAGCTCCCTCAACACCCGTGGATGAATCCCATCGGGTCCCATGGATTTGTGAACATTGGTGTTGCCTAGGCGCTCCCGGACCACCTCTTCCCTGACAGAAGGGAGGTCTTCCATTCCCCAGATCCTCTCACTAACCTCCAGAGTCTCAGATTCCCGAGGTGGAGCTTTTTCACTGAAGACAGAAGCAAAGAAGGCATTCAGTATCTACGCCTTCTCAGCATCCCCCGTTACCAGAACACCTCCGTCACTTAGCAGGGGAGCCACATTCTCCCTAGTCTTCCTTTTACTGTTAATGTACTTAAAAAAACCTTTTTTATTATCCTTTATCCCCTTTGCCAGATTTAATTCTAGGTAGGCTTTAGCCTTCCTTGTCGCATCCCTGCAGACCCTGACAACGTTCCTGTATTCTTCCCAAGTAGTCAAACCCTTTTTCCACATTTCATGGGCCTTCTTCTTTCCTTTGAGTTTGTGCACGAGCTCCTTGCTCATCCACACAGGTCTCCTGCCACCTTTTCCCGATTTCTTCCTCACAGGGACACACCAATCCTGAGCTTGGCAGAAGAGCTGCTTAAATGCCAACCAGTTCTCACAGGCCCCCTTGCCTTCGAACACCCTAGCCCATGAGACAGCTCCAAGTAGGCCCCGGAAGAGATCGAAGTTGGCTCACCTAAAGTCCAGGGTAGCAATCCTACTTTTTGCTTTACTTCTTTGAGTTCAGGCTCTTGAACTCCACCATCTCGTGGTCACTACAACCCAAGCTGCCCCCGACCTTTACTTCCCTGACAAGCCCTTCTCTATTAGTGAGAATAAGGTCCAGCAGTACCCCTCTCCTCGTCGATTCCTCAACCACCTGCATCAGGAAGTTGTCTTCAACACATTGCAGGAACCGTCTGGACCGCGCATGCCTGGCCACATTGCTTTTCCAGCAAATATCTGGATAATTGAAGTCCCCCATAAGCACCAGCGCCTGGGATCGTGACGCTGCTTCCAACTGTTTGTGTAAGGCCTCATCAACCTCCTCCTCCTGATCAGGGGGCCTGTAGCACACACCCACAATGGTGTCAGCCATACCAGCCCGCCCCTTGACTCTTACCCACAAGCTCTCCACTGCTACACTGCTCTCCCCCAGGTGGAGTTCAATACATTCAAGCTGCTCTCCATCCAGGAGTGATGAGCATGCGGAATTTTTCACATTTTACAAAGGCTTCTGACATCTTCATTTGTGAAAGAGGAGAGAACAGTTCAGCACATGCTTATGCTTGGGAGCCTTCCAAACTGTCACTTTTTTGTTTTGTTATGTTTTGTTTTGTTTTTCTTGACCCTTGCTTCACATACTGCTTGACTACCCCCTTGTTCAGTGAAGAAATCCTATTACAGGCATACTGATTACCTAGAAATTAAATCAGATGCCATCATGCTGCTACATTTCCACCTCAATTATGCAGGATGGAATTAAAAGTATCCTAGTATAAGACCCCTACTGTTTTATGAACTCCAAACCACAAGAGAAATATTTTACCCAGTGACCTTTATCTGCATATAATTACAGTCTGAGGCATTCTTAATCATTTGCTAAACTATTTCTAGTGTTATTCCATGGTAATCTTAAATACCTGGGGATTACCAGAGATTACTGCCCTATTTTCAGGCCACAGCAGCTAGATTTCTAAGTAATTCTGTGTTCTTACAGCAGGCATCGTTGCATATGATAAATATAACTTTTTAAATGAAGATCAAAATTGCTGTGTAACAAAGAATAGAACAAATATATAATTCTTCTTTAAAACTTTGAATAAACAAACAAACATGAGGCTAATGCATCTGTATTTAAAAGCCATGCTTCTTTTTGCTGAAGTTTGCTGTGTATTGCAAGCAGTTTCATGACCCTATTAAATGATCATGCTTCTAGAGTAAACTTCTTCATGGAACTAAAACTCCAGACTTTTGCTGCATGCTATGATACCTCCAGAAGAGAGTGAGTGGAAATTGTCATGTACATGCCTCAGGTCGGCACAGTGGCTTCATTCAGCAAATAATCTGTGCACCAAGTACCATTTGTAGGGGATGGGATATGGTTCCATGAGCCTGAAATAAGCCGCTGCTAACCTCTGGGTTACAGGCATTTGAGCATGCAGTAGTACTATTGGTGGATAAAATTAACAGCATGTGATAGGTCTTTGTGAAGCAAGCCTGTGGCACTAGACTTGGGTGTTTTTTTTTTTTTTTTTTTTTTTTTTTTTTTTTTTTTGTGTGTGTGCGTTTTAATTATTATTTTGTGGAGTAGACAAAAGTTTGCAAGCTAACAGTAAAAAGTATTTTCATCTGTAGTGGAGACTGACATGAGCTACTGTGCCACAGGGGCTGAAAAAATCATGTCCCCAGAAGGGACCACTGAGCTCATGGTCTAGCCTGCTGTGTGTGGGACATGGCCCCACAAAACCACTTGTTAAGTGGTCATCACCTGTGGCTCACAAACTGGAACTGGGCAGAAGAATTTTGCCCCAGATCATGAGTCAAGGTTCATCTGATTCTGAAGCTATCAGCATAATACTGGGAAAAGCATAGGAAGTAGAAAAACACCCTTAACAAACAGCAAAAGATTGCCCTGGAACACTGAAATCCCTTCACAGTATTATAGAAATAAGCACAAAATGGTCCTTCTCTCCATACTGTCTGAACTCTCTGAACAAATAATGTTATTTTCCTATGTGCTGCAGCAACCATTGTGTGACTGTCCCAGCTATTTTGACATCTTGTAGGTGATGAGAAATTACATGGCTCTTTTCTAGAACTGGTGAATGTGGTGGCATGTTGCAAGTGAGAAGAGTTTTATAGTAATCATGCTAAAAACAATTTGGATTCTTTTCACAGTATTTGTTGAGATTGTATCATATTGTTCCCCGGCTTTCTGTTTTTTTCTTTGAATTATGAGCCAACAGGGATGTTTGATTTCTCCTTAGTGCTGAATATCTTTCAGCATTTTTTCTTTGTAACCAAACGAGATTTTTCTTTCCTTAAATAAGCTCAGTAATGGGGCATAAACCAGTCTTAATGCTATAATACATTCGACACTTTACTGACGCTTTAGTAATCTCTGTATCCCCACATGGATGAAGGAGGATGGCTTCCTGCCACCCATAGTAATGTAATTAAATCCTGGAATACACTGTTGAAAAAATGTTAGTTAAGAGCCCAGTGCCTTTCTGGTACATTGATGATGTCTTTTCAGAGCTGGCTCTGTCCCCTTGATTACACATCTGTCTGTACATATATATGTTCCGTCTTTGCATGCATGCAAACAGGCTCTGAACACATTGTTCCATGCTCAGTGTTGCCTACAGGCTCTCTGATGTGACAGCAGTAATGACCCATTACAAGCTGATGCGGGTCATGCTTGGAAATCTCCGGAAGGCTGTGGATGTATTGGAGACGACTCTGCTATCCTGAACAACACATGCAGGAGAATTAGATTGCTCTGTGAACTGAGCTTCAGCATTTTCCACAAGCAAATTGAGATCCTTATATTTGAAAATGTAAATACAACTGAGTTCTGCCAGTCAAATCATTCAGATCAACAACAAAGCTATCAGGCAAACAGACATCTTTTAATTCTTCTTCACTTTCCTCTCCCCTCTCTGTCCAGACTAAGAAATCTCCTCAAAGCTGAAATCCTGGCTGATAAGTGGATCAAGACTGGCAGATGTTTCTCAACCACTCATCTTTTGCTTACGGAAGTCAGCAAAGCCCCTCTTTCATCTACCTCTCTGCTCCATGGCCCTTGGTTGCTGGGGCTGCTGCAGGACTGCAGGAGGGTGGTGGCACTGAGATCAGTCATGGACTCTATATGTACATGTTCGTATGTACACAGCTGCATTGTGAAAATTCTTATGCATCTCAAGTTTTACCAACAGCCATATTAATTTAGAAATCTATTCTCTTCCTTTTTTCACCCCTCATTCATCTTTTGTGTCCTACCTTGTTTAACAGGTGAGGGCTGTAGAACAGACAGGAGGTGACTGCCAGTGTGTGGATCTTCACCTGCTGCACCTTCAGTCCATCCAGGAGGCATATAGCTCTGCAGTGAACCCTGGCAAAGAACAGTACAGATGCTCAGATTCACATGGGGTGAACGAGTGTATTGACAGGACATTATCCAATACACCAGAACCGTCTTTGTCTTGCTGCTACTCCCAGCCACATGTCACCGTTTGTTGGGGCATTAGCAGGATGAAGTAACTTTTTGGTGTATCCTTATCTGCCATCCTTCCAAGTGCTTTTGGTCATTGTTGGAGGAAGGATATTGAGCCTGGCAGAACCCGTGGTATGGCTCAATTCAGGTGGTCTCAGGTGGCATAGGCAAGCTGAACAGCAACTGATGAAGTTTTTGCTCCCAGTCAGCAGCTTTCTCTGGGTTTTGCACACAGATTCTGAATACAAATGTAGGAGGAAAACAGTCTAGAGGTTATTTCAGTGGGGCTGATAAAATTCTTTTGGTTTTAATCCCTGAATGTGTTGAGAAAAGCTCAAAAATATAGAGGTGGCTTGGAGGACTGTGTGGTGGAACCACTGGAAGAGAGAACTGTGAACCCTCAGAGGGCATCTCTTATGCTGCTCATCATAGAATAGACCAGGATAGGAACCTTCAAACACTACCCTGGGCTCTCAGGCAATACATGTGAAGCTGCAGCCAGGAACAGGCAGTGATCCTGCTCACTGTCATCTGGAGCCACAAAGCACTGCATGCATTGTCCTGGGATGCAGAAGATGAGGTGCTCAAAGACACCTGCTGCAGTGTCTTAGCTTAACTTCTCAGGGAACACTCCTTAAATAGAAAACATCTGGTATCAGCTGTGCTGCAGGCCAGCTAAGATCCAGTCAGATAAAATAAACATTTGCTTGAAACAGGCTCCTGACAACACGCGTGCAAGAAAGGTCATTTCTATGCCTGCCTGAGTGATCAGAATACAAAAATGGGGATGAAATGTTCTGTCCACAGCCTTGATACGGTGTGATTAGTTTTTCATTTTTATTCAAGGCTCATGTATTGTGTTTCCCTGCCTCTCTTTCATTGGCACACCATCCTCTATTTTTTTCTTTTTATACGTCTTTGGACTTGAACAGAATATTGCTGTTGAAGGGCCCTGCTTTGACTTTGCCGTCATCTGTCCTTGCAGATTAGTTTCATTAGGGGTTGTGGGGAGGCAATGAACTCGCTTTTCATTTCCAGCATTAATGAGGAGAAGGCTTCCGAGGCTTCAGCCATCCCCTTTAGTTCCACCTGGTGAACGTGCACTGCATGTCACAGCATGGGAAGCTACTTTGGGGCTGCTTGGATCTCGTGTCAGCGTAGTATGGAGAGCGTGACACTGCTAACATCCTGGGGCTTCTAAAAGGCTGCCAGTGGTGCACAATCATTAAGTAACTTACAGATGAAATTCTGCTAAACCACCATGCTCATATCCTTAAAACGCAGGATTTCTATTCCTGTCATGTTTTCCAGTGCAGCTTTACAAGTCACAGCAATACCTACAAGTCTCTAACATGTGCTTTCTTTTAATCGTGGTTTATTTCTTGTAAGTAAAGTGCTGGAAACAGTTCTGCCTCCTCAGTGCTGACCTCTCTAGACATTGCGGTGGTACAGTGTCAGATCTGGTCATACGCCAAAATTTCTGCTCAAAAATCACCCTCTGCCTGGGTAGATTCTGTTGTTCATTTTTAGGCTCTGTTGTAGCATGACTTTTTGGAGAGGCCTGAACAAGAGTTCAGGGATGCCTAAGGACATCCTACTCTTTTTACTGATGCTTCTTAAAGCCAAGCAGTCTTTTGTTAACTCTTCACTATGCTGTAAAATTAACATTGGACTTGTCAATTAATTACTCACAGACTCAAGGCCCACTGAACAACTATGGTCATACACACTTTGCCATTTAATGACTACAGCCCATTTAATTTCTCCAGAAGAGGATTAAATTGTGCAAGCCCCCTGAAAAAGCAGGGAATCTCGTTTCAAAGACTATGTGATAAAAAGTCTTACTCATTATTCCAGTAATCCGCTATGCCTTTTAACTACCTTTCCTGTTGTGAAGCAGTATCTCATTGCAAGGTCACATTTATTTATTTTCATCTCCCATCTCTAAGTTTAAGGTTACCTAAACCCTTCTCTTTCGTTTTAACCCTATTCTTCTTGGAGGAACCTGAATTGGCAAATAAGTATCAGAACATCTCTTTTATCACTTCTTTTGATGCAGTGCAGTGCACTACTTCTACAATCTATGGAGACCATTCAATGTGATGATTCATGTCAGCCCAGAAGACCAGCCTTTTCTGGTTGTCTGCCATCCCACTAGTCTTTGTGCTGCCTGCATATTTACATGGCAAGATTTGTATCCCATCCTTCTTTTGCTTGGATAATTAATAATGGCAACTAATAATTGGACTGTTCAGAAATGACACCTCCTATTTTAATACAGAGGTGGATGCTGGTGGTATGATAGTAGAGGTTGAACCTCTCCACCGATATCCCATTCTATGTAGTTGCCATGTGACAGATGGCAGCCAAGAGGCAGTCTGACAGAATGGCATCTGACATGGAAGTGCGTATGGAGAAAACATGTGATACTGAATTCCTCCATGCAGAAAAAGGCACCCACTGACATTCATCAATGTTTGCTGCATGTTTCTGGTGCCTAAATAGTAGATGTGAGCACAGTGAGCAGTGGGTGGTGTAATTCTGCAGTGGCAATGGTGACAGGGGGTCACCTCTTCTTGTGCAGATTTTCACAAGCAGCATTTGGGCTCTTAGTCATTGCTAGGGAAAATGCATAGCTCATGGTTGTGGCGATGTTGAAAAACATTATTTTGTAGTTGAAAATTTGCTCTATCAAGTAGTGTTATTGTGCTCTTATATCTCCTGCAGTTTCCATGGAAATAAATGGGAGGCATTACTTTTGGTGTGACCTTAAGGAAATCATTAACATTACAGTTTGAAAAGGTATTAGCGAATCACTTTTAAATACATAGAAAGTACTTATTGATTCCACATACGGAAAGCCTTTTATTCAAAATATTATATAATAGTAATAGAAACAATTTTTATTGACACAAACATTTAAATTTTGAATGTTTGATTGAACGTTTCAACTACGAATCGGCATTGACTGGAATTTACTATGCTCTAACTCTTTGTTGATAAAACTCTGAAATATTTCTAACAAATTAATATCAGTTTGGAACATTACTTTCTCTTCTGAAGCATAAGAATTACACTTAGATATACTCTCCTTAAAAGTTTGGAATTTTTCTAATATTCCTTTAATAGTCAGCTTTATTGATACAATGACGCATTCTGCTCTGATTAAGGAATTTGGTCCAGCTGATTCTAAGTTGCTGAGTTTAATTGGAATCCCCATTATCAGAGAGAGGCCATTGTTAAAAGAATGGTTGGTTAAGACTTCCATAGCAATAGTAATAACAAGATTTGCTCTCATCATTTCTTCATTTTTTTCAGAGGCACATGTCTGACTGAATGTGATGCTTGAAAGAGCACCAGAAACGTGGAGACAACTTTATCTCAGTGGCAATGAAGAGCATGAGAAAATTAATGAGGACAATCTATAACTGGAAACAGTCTTTTCAACAAAGCTAAAGTTATTCAAGCATACTGCTACATTAAGGACAGTCCCCAGGAAGATACAGCTCTGGAGCAGGTCAGCAAAGGGACACTCCATCCATGTCCAGCAGGCTCTCCTCTACAGGCTCTTCTAAGTGAAATGTTGTGTACAGCGTATGTCTGCAAATGTCACTGGCAGCTTGTCTAAAATGTCTCTGACATGCTTATAGGGAGGCTTATAACCCAAAGGCCTGGCAGTGTGCTCTCCTTTCAGCTTCCCAAATTCATTCCTGGGGTAGAGTATGAACAGATCTTGGGGAAAAAGGAGGCCATAGAGGTTCAGTGCCTGAACTACAATGGAAAAAGAAATCCAGCCAGCTTATCTTTGTGTTTGATAACCATGTCATTTCTTTTTTTTCTAAGGTTTCTCACATGAAATTGAAATGTTTTTCCTTCACGTTGGGCTGTAATATGTCTGAGAGCACTCTTCCTTCCAATAACCTCATGTCATGCTCCCTCAGACATTTTCACTGAGCAGATGCTCAGCCCAACCCAAGCACCAGCACTGGTGGCAGCTCTGGCTGTGCTTGTGCCAAGAGGTGGGTCTGGGGAGTATTGAGTGTTCTTCCCCTCACTCCTTTTTTTCCTCACTTTGTTGCAATAATGTTTATTCAACAAGTAGAGTCTCTCCATTTTTTGCAATTAGTTGGGGACTTCACTTAGAAGATTTTAAAAATTAAGATAATTGGCTTAGACTTAGACTTTATCAGCTTTATGCACTTCTCACTCAGGAAGGATGTTGGAGTATTCTGGGTTTCTGATTTCACCAGAACTCTGTAGTCCCACTCAGTTTTAATTCCAAAGCTTTAACACAACAGCTAGTTTAGCAGTTAAGTGCCTTAGAAAGCATAATGAATTACTGAGCAGTGGGTGATAGTCTAACACTTGATCAATATACTGCAGTTAAAGCATAAATATATATTCTCAGGCTGAAAATGTCTTCTGTTGTCAGTAGGGAGAGTACTTAGGGCTATTTATCCTGTCTGTCCTATACAACATGGAAAGCGGTAGTATAGAGACCAGACAATTTCTTTAGGGGTTTCATGTGCTTTGCAATCATTAATTCACTGAACAAATTTTTGGACTCGTGCATTTATCTACCTTACCCATTTCTGTAAGTATCGCATACATCAGCTCTTGAATATGAATTTGGCACTTCCCATGGACTGAGGTTTCTTAATTTACATTAGCTCATAAACATTTTAAAGAAGGTTACCATGAGTGTAACTCAAGTTGGCACTAATGTCCTGCAAGTTTCACAGAAAAAATAATTTAATACCTGATTTGTTATCAACTTATCATTTTGTCATTGAAGAGGAGGGAAAGCTGCTTAGGCTCACATTTCTGATGCAGTGGTAATGGAATAAAATCATGAAACATTCAGGAAATCCCAAGATGGATACATAAACTTTATGAGGTAATTTATAATTACTCATCTTCTTCTACCTGCATGTTTATGTGTCCATCACAGTAATTTAATATAGAGGTTCATTTGTTCATGACAAGTAATACCAGAGAGCCGTATGGCAAAGCCTCTTCAGTCAATTAAAGGAGACTCCAGAGGTGAAATTGTGTGGAGATATTCAACTCTTCTCCCCACACTTTTGCTTACTTTCTTTACTAAAATTCCTTTTTCTATCCACAGCAGAAGCAATCCATGAAGGTTTAGGAGACCAGAATGTTTTCTCTTCTGCCTTGAATCACCATAGACTTGATAGACCTAGAAAATCAAAGATTTTGATTGATTTTCAATAGTTTTTCTATGAAATAACAAATCTGTTGCCTTTAATGTGAGTATAAAAATGTCTCTCTCCTCTTTTGTAAATAACTATTTTGTGAAGATACTTGACAATGATAAGCACAGCAGAACCTATATAAATGTAAATTTTGTAAGATCACGTTGGCAAGTCAAATGTCCTTTTGGCACAATTTTATCAACAGTAACAAAAAATGCATAATAATTTGTAAATAAAAAGGACATCTTTGGCACTTGCACAGCTATTAATGTCATGCTCAATATTGCACACTAGGTTTCCTGACATTAGGTTAATTAGTTCTTTTCTGGGGCCATCATTAAGCCACCAAAACCAAACAAGGAAAATTTCATCCCCTGCAGATGATTTAAGAGACTCCAGCAGCACTGGGAAATGGCATATGCTTTTGCCTGCCAAGGCTGCTTTCTTGTTATTTTTGTTTTCAATATTTTTTAGACTGCTAATACTGTAATCCCATCAGGAAAAATAATGAGAGAAGTTGCCTGCTTCCTTGACTAGAATCAGGTTATATTGGAGTGAAAACTGCTTGTGCAGATGTAAGTCTGCCTTGGGACACCATTTTATTCTCTTAGAAACAGGTGGATATGTCACAATTAAATACTGTGCATGACAGTGCCTTGCCATTTATACACTCCATATGATTACATATTTTTTTGTCACTAACAGATGCTTTCTGTCTATGTAATAAGCAATGATGTAGGTTGTAGAAGGACAATTAATGTCATGTAGATTAATAAAATAGGATGAGACTAGATCAGGATATGCAGTACTAAGGTATCTTCTATCCTCTTTTCCTCCTGTATGAGCACGGAGGGTGGTTCAGCACATACATCTACATAAGTGTATAGCCCCATGCAGCTATACACAGGAAAAGATGGAAAGAAAAGATCTCCTTTAGGAAAAGAGCTGGGAGATACCCTGTTTTTCTTTCTGAGCAAGGTGCAAAGAGTCTTATGAATGTGCTGTGGCTGACTGTCTTGCTAGAAGAATAAATTCCCATGGTAAATTCCCGTGGTAAATTCCCATGTTTACCTTCTATTCCCACTGGGAAGACAGGAAAGGATTCCCCCAAGGACAGAGAGGGCTGAACTACAAATGAAGAATGAGGAGTTTCCACAAGTGCTACAAGGCAAAAATGTTAGCCATTGTGCTCAGGAACAGCATAACTGCTGCAAAGTGGCCAGCTACATGGGGCTGAGATGACAATAACTTTCACAGTTTCAAAATAAAGAATGGATTAAGGCTGTATACCACGCTGTTATTGAAAAAGAAAAAACAAAGAAGGGAAAATAAAAGAAAAATGAAAGAAGAAGATCTGAATGCCCTGGAAAAGACATTAACTTGATGAAAGGGATTTATAAAATCAATTTTTTCTGGTGCTGCTATAAAACACAACATAGTATACAAGGGCAGTAATATGTTTTGTGTCCAGGCTGCATTTCTCAGAGTGACACCACCACCATCTCAAGGGATTTGGGGGGTGGAATTACAATCCTCAAAATAAATAAGTCCACTTTTGCCATGGCCTCCTGTATTGAAGGATTCCTGAGCCCTGTGAGAGCACTGCCTGCAGCCCCCCTCTGTAGTGAAAGTGCCCCTGAATAACAGACTTACAGAACTGTGCAGGTAACTCCAGTTAAAGGTGACCTGTGGTGACCAAAGTATGTAAGAGGGTGGCCTGGGTGAGTGCTATTCTCTGTTGCCTTTGAAGCCTCTGCAGAACAGTTAGCAGATCTGCCTTGTGACGTCAAGCAAGTATTTTCCTCTTTGCGATCAACTCCCATGCCACACTCACAAGGTCATTCCTGAAAACTCTTGTACTCTCAGAATTGCTCCCAAGAATACAGTCCACAAAACAGAGAAACTGAGCTTTAGATCTTTACCATTTGAATTATATCTTATCCAGAAGTTGGATGTTTTAAAAGCGGTTTTACCATCTCCTTATGCCTGAGATCTAAAATCTCTTCTTGAAAATAAGTCTGCGACAAAGCGCTGAATCTATTGTTGGTATAAATTTTCTTCAGCACTTAACTGCAAAAGAGTGGAGAAAAAGTTTCCTCTTCCATCTAAATAAGCCCGATTTTGTCTGAAGGAAGGTGCCTGCATGCTGATATACAGGAGTGCCACATTACATAATGTAAGAAAACTCTGATAGGCCAATTGCCACAAAATTATCCTTACTTGTACCTAAGAGAGACTTTCAAGAATGGGGAAGATAGTAAACTAAAATTTACAGATTTAAAATTAACTATGTACATATTTATGCCAAGATCACATCTTCTGCTTGCTTTCATAGAAGAAGGAAATGGTATAAGATTGATGATAGAATTGAGGAAAGAAGAATGAGAAATCACAGAATCACAGAATCCTTGGAGTTATAAGGGCGCCTTAAAGGCCATGTAGTCCAACTCCTCTGCAATGAAAAAGGACACCCACAGCTAGATACAGCCTGGCCTTGAATGCCTCCAGCAACAGGATTTCCATCACATCTCTGGGAAACCCGTGTCAGTGCCTCTTTTTCCTTATATTCAGCCTAAATCTCTTCTCCTTAAGTTTGAAAAATACTGCCTCTGTTTTTGGTGTGTTGTAGTTGCAAAACAAAACACCTCAGTGATAAATGGATTTTCAGTTGAAGTTAAAAAATGCACGTCAGAATCACTCTAAAATGGAAATATTCAGAAGATTAGCAAATTGAGATGAACTACTGTGTTTATTCTGAGTCTTCATGTCATTTGTGGTGTGCTTACTGCAAGTCTGGTGTTCACTAGCAGATATTTATGTAAAGTTGGCTATGATTAAGCAAACTTGAGATGTTTGACTAAACTCTCTGATATAGTTATCAACTAATTAAGTAATAACTACTCTGTTTCACATGCTTCTGTCGCATGAAAACATAATAGAAGCATTTGGGGTGAAATACAGTGTAAAGTTTTAATGTGTGCAATAAGCAAGATGGATACAGCTTGACAAACAGAATGGAAAATACTATGAGCTGCTGCAAGAACATCCCCAAAACCTAGGTTATGAGTCTAGCCACACAGTTTCTCTGGCTTTAATCCCTGTTAGATTGTGTTTGGAAAGTCATCCTGGCTGCTGAAGAAAGGCTAGAGGAGAAGGTGCCCATTGGGTCAGGAGGCAGACAGGCAGAGATGGGAAGGTACTGGTCACTACGCTGCTTGAAGCACACAGCCCTGTCAGTCAAGATGTTGCTAAAAGCAGTGAAAATATGCTTTTAGCAGAAGCATGAAATATGAACAGAAATATGAACAGAAATATAAACTAGCTGGTGTTCTTGGTTTATCAACAGAGGTAGAGAAAATGCAGACTATGCTAAACTTCACTGGGAATCTGCATTTTTGAATCACTTGAAGGGCTACCAGGCATTGGAGGTGGAAGAGGAAAATCAGATCTCACAGGCACTAGCAGATATCATTGAGTCACTCACCTTGGGTGGAGCCAGAAATGCCAAGAAGAAAATAGAACCAAAGGAAGAGGAAGCTGGCTGCAACTCTGCTCCCCAGAGTGACATCCCACACATGGTGTGGTGCCTTGCTTGTCCCTGCTGGTGAGGACAAGTTCTGCTCCTCTGGATCACATTCTGCATTGGGAGTGCAGCCTTGCTTGTGCCATCCTCCTGCCTCAGAAAGATCTTGTATCCATAACCCTAACAAGCCTGATTTTCTAAGCTTCCTTTTCATTTAATGGGAAGTAAAAGTCATTGCTCTTCAGTGACTACTGAGAAAAGGATAAACACAGGTTGATGAGATAAAGTAGAAAACTGTCTCTTTCTATTTAGAGTAGTGATCTTCAACTCACATAAATGGTGGTAAAAAGCATGGTTCTCCGTTTATGTCAAAATAAGTAGCATCAGTAAAAGTAAAAGCTTAACACCGTGAATTGTTCTGTTAGTAGTAATGGCAATAGTTTTCATTTACAGTAAAATATAGCTTTCTTCCTTTTGTTTTTTTAAAAATATATATATATACTTTTTTCCTTCCTTTTAATGGCTCTTTATAAGGGCTTTAAATATAATTGAATAAAATGTCCTGGTTAAAACATGACTGGTCTGCAAATAGGTTTAGCTGTTATGGTGTTGCCAGTGAAGAAAATAAAGAGTTCTGTTAAGAAATCAATGAAATGCTCCCTTAGCTGTGAAAGAAACCAGTGTACCGCTGCTCCCCACCAAGCACTCCAAGCTGGTAATGCTGTTACAGGTAGGTGAGCTTGTCCTTATCAGACCTGACTGCATCAAAGGTGGGAGAGAAGCTGGCTTCTCTGGTCTACAGCTGTGAGTTTTGCATGGAGGAAAACATCCCCCTGATATTTGACATTAAAACATTTTATTTAAGGACTCATAATGTTTTACAAGTGTTAGCTAATGAAGCCTTACAACAGCCTGCAGTGCACTGTAGGAAAGTGCTGTATGGAATTATTAATTTGAAGTACTGCCAGTTGGCAGGAAGCCCTGCAAGAATCTTCTTGCTGACCCACAACACGCAACTGAGAGACCTGCTTAAATATGTGCTTGGCTGCTCTCCCTTACCAAAAGCAGACAGACAGATATCTCTGACAGTGTGAAGGGGATGTCTCAGCTGTGGTGTGCTCAATAATAACATTCAGACATGATTCCATGTTTGTAAAAATAAACTGGTTCCTCAGAAGGCAGATATTGAAAGAAATATAACTGTGCACAGCATTGCAGCCTTGAACTTAAATGCTGACTCTTTGCGTCTCTGCTCGCCTCCTCCTTGCAACTTCTCTTTCAGCACTTTCTGCAGGTTTTCAGAAATGAAACAGAAGTGCTGGGTTAGGGCAAGCTGACAGGCAGTGAGAATTTATCAGTGTAATCCAGGGCAGGCCCAGGTGATTCATGGGTTAATGGTTGGACCAGGTGATCTTATTGGTCTTTTCAAACCATCATGAATTCATGATTTTATGATTCCATTTGTGAAGTTGTATTTGAGTAGGCTGCATCCACAGATGCTAGATAGCTATGCAGAAGGAAAGAGTGGGAAGAAAAAAAACACACACAAAAAACAGGTAACGGTATAGCTGAAAAGCGCACAGCAAAGAAGAGTAGTAGTGGCAGTTAAAAAATTAGTCAGCCAGGTATTTCAGTGATAAAACAAGAGCATGGTTTTAAAGTTATTACAAAAAATAAGCAAGTCAGGGCATTTAAAGGCTTGGTACTGCTTACTCCTCATACAACATCATCCCACTGTGCCTCCACGGCAGCAGAGACTAGGATTTGCTCACAGGCAAGAGCACAATCTGCTGACTCCACAGATGCCTGCAGAAAATCTCAAGAGTGAGCTAGTCAGAGGATGGCCATGGTCATTGATCTGGCTCCTGTCACTTGTCTTGATGGCTGAATGATAAAAAGAGAAAACTGGGGGGAAAAGTGTCTGAGCTTCATTAAAACTACGCAGCAGTCCTTGAGACTCAGTTAGAGGATGCTTCCAAGTGCCTGGTGTATTTAGTTCAGATGCAGGGTCATTTTATTTCTGCTTACTGGGACAGAACTGCAGCATGGTTGTGGCCATGGCACTGCTTTCAGCATCAATATACTTAGAAAAAAGTGTACAGGAGCAGTGATGGTGATGGTGATAGTGGTGGTGGTGGTGATGGTGCTGGCAATGGTGGCAATTGTGGTGGTAATGGTGGTGGTGGCTGCTGCTGGGTTCCAGCAAAACACTCAGTGCCTAGCAATCTGCACATCATGGACCATCGGCTTTATGCTCCTATGTATGTAAATGGGTTGCTACTGCTATTTTTCTGCTGTCGGATGCAATCATTCAAACTGCTGCCATGTCATCTCACCTCACAATTTGTTTGGAGTGCCTTTTAATCTGGACCTCCCTGCAGCAGCAGGAAGCCCCAGCAACTAAACCCTGGTTGCATAGTTCAATAATCTATTTCACTTGAAGCTTAGTTCAGAGCTTTGAGTTTTGCAGAGCTTGGTGAAACTTGCCTGTGGGCTTTGACTCAGGCACATAGACGTGGGAGCCACCTGACCAGTTTGGACCTTGATGGGAATTTCCTCAGATGTTTTGGGGCAGGGCACCCCAAAGTTAACAGCACACTGTTGAACATGTTCTTGCACTCTGCTGTATTTTTCACAAGCTGCCTGGGCTTGCTTTAGATATAATAACATGGATGTGTTTTTATAGTGAACAGTTTGAGACACTTGGTACACTTTGCTTTTTCTCATTCAGTATTTCAAATAGGCATACTATTTACAGCTATCATTATAAGGAATAATCCTTCAGGCAAATTAACATGCAATTTCTTTATTCTCCCTGTGAGCCTGGAACATCAAGTCAGCTTCTGAAATGATAATAAAATTTTGCTCATCTTGTCATGTTTATTTTCTTTTATTCGGACAGGACCCTCTGAAAAGCTTATTTTTATAGTTCTTCTTTCATTGTGGTTTTCAGTGCAACACATTTTTCATAACAAATCCAGCAAATTCAAACACAGATTTTTTTTTATTATAATAGTTTTGCAGATAAATCACTTTTCAGTGTAGTATCTAAATATGTGTATTGTGTATGTTTTGGTAACATATCTTAGAAGGGCATAGAATCATAGAATCACAAAGTTGGAAATGACCTATAAGATCATCCAGTCCAACCACCTCCTCATCACCATTGCCACCACTAGCACTAACCCCTACCATACAGCATGTCATCCAGACGTCATCTTGAGCACTGCCAGGGACGGCGACTCCACCACCTCCCTGGGCAGCCATTCCAGTGCCTGACCACTCTCTGAGAGAAGAAGTTCTTCCTTATGTCCAACCTGAACCTCCTCTGGTACAACTTGCGGCCATTGCCCCATGTCCTGCTCATTGCCTGGGAGAAGAGGCCAAACCCCTCTTCACCACAGCCTCCCTTCAGGAGGTTGTACAGTGCAATGAGGTCTCCCCTGAGCCTCCTCTTCTCCAGACTGAACAATCCCAGCTCCCTCAGCCACTCCTCATAAGACTTGTGTGACTTGTGGCACTTTGTTTAACACCAGTGATGTTTTCTAAGTTGTTCTGTTTTATATCTGCCTGTATTCTCTATTTGCTTATTACTTACTACACATTAACTGTGTCTTCATTGTTGGTGGGCATAACTCTTAAGGCACTTTCATTTTAGACTTAATTTCTGCAGAAGACCTTTCTTGTCTCTTAGTGGCCTTCTTGCTTGTCTTTGCCCCTTCTCTGGTGGGTGTGCATACACAATCATGAAATACAGCTTTTTGAGGTAATGTCATGATGAAAAAATGTGGATTCTGGCTACATTCAGGTTTACATACTGAACAGCTACCTCTGAGGAATGAAGATCATCCTGATAATTTCCATGCCAATTATGGCATGCCATTTGGGTTTTGCCTTCCTATACGGATTTTGCTTTCGATATGGGCCATCACCGTTAGCTGAGCAGCTCAGATACAGACTGTTATCCATGTGTGAAGTGGCGGCAGAACCTCCTGCTTGACCTTAAAGCCAAAATAGATTGTGTCTTACCACAGTGCTCAGCAGTATCTTGATTGGAAGGGCTTGATTCCAGCAGAAATGCACAAGGGAAGCCATAGGAAACCACATCACTCTCCCTTCTGCTCTGTATGAAAAATCCAGCTGTAATTGCATGCTTAGTTACTATAGAACTTTGTAATTCTTCTGTTTTCAGATGAGAAATCACATCTCATTTGGCCAACTGTTATGGAATCAGAAATACAGCTGGCCAAAAAGAAACATAACATTTGTACTGCTGTCTACATTTGTGTCCCTTGTCTTCACAGCAGTCTGTGTACTGCTTTCTTTTTGGAAGACTAAACAAGTCTGAATGTGCCAGACAATGATTAGTTTGTAGACCAAATTTTTAAGGAAAGGTACCTTGACCGGCAAGCAGAGTGAAGCTGAGTTCTCCTGTGAGTTATGGATCTATTGTTTCCACTCATTTCCAACACTGTATTAAAATTTATTTGATATTCTGTTACAAGCTGACACTGCTTCATATTAAGTACTGCGAACCTCATGGCATATGCCATTTTTTGACACTAAGTGAAAGAGATGCTGAGGCACCTAAGTGGAATGAATGTGTGGGCACCAGCTCTGAGCACAGGCTGGTTTTGTCAGTGTTGCAGTATGGAAGCTCTCCCCATGAATATAAGCTTTAGAGCAAGCCTGTGTAGGCATAATCCTGAACTGCACAGAGTGAAGATGGGGGAAACAAACAGGGAGAATGAATCAAAGCCAGGAAAATGAGGCAGTGTAATGATTCTGCAGGCCACAAACCCCACTTAAAACCTGGCTCAAGATACTGGGGCTTCAGCACTCAGCACAGCCGGAGATTAAATGCAAGCAGAGCTCACTAACTCTCACGGGGAGAGGCATACTGCTCTTTCTAAGACAGTATCCGAGAAGAAAGGTTTTCTAGAGGCTTCAGGAAACATTCCTTAATGAAGGCATATAAAGAGAATTTCAAGGGATGAAGGCAGGCAACAGAAAGGTGAAAAGAATCTAAGAGACCTATTAAAGTAGACATATGTGAGAAGATGTTTTGGTAAGTGTCATCCCAATGCTAGAGAGATATAAAAACTAAAACATGCCTCGTTGATAAAACAGATGTAAGCTCTTTAATTGCAGATCTATATGCAAGTTTCTACTGATTATCAATTTAATTAGCAATGATTGAAGAATATATCCATACAATAAAATTTAGAAGAGATCCTGCAGAGCTAGCTTTGAACATATAACAGAAAGCACTTTAAGATTAGCTAGCTGCCTTGGATTTAAGTTAATCTTTTCTTAAATATCTAAATTTAGTTTCTGCTCTTCTAACTACTTTCCCCCTACTTCTAAAACTGCACTACCAGCTGACCTTCTTGGTAAGCTCTTGTCAGCACTGCACTGAATGCTACCCAGAGCCACCTGGGGGTTCACTGTATTTTCCATATGGGAAAATGAAGAAAAGTTAACCGTATAATTGTTTAATTAGGAAGGGATCCTCAAAGGTCATCTAGTCCAGCCTCCCTTCAATGAACAGGGACATCTCCAGCTAGGTCAAAATGCTCAGAGCCCCATTCAACCTCATCTTGAATGTCTCCAGGAATGGGGCACCTACCACCTCTCTAGGCAGCCTGTTCCAGTGCTTCACCACTGTGATTGCAAAAACTTTTTCGTTATGTAGTAGTTTAACTTGGCAGGTGGCTCAGCACCACACAGTCATTTGCTCACTCCCTGCCCTCTTCCTAGTGGAATGGGGGAAAGAATTGCAGAAAAACCAAAACAAAGCAGAACTTGTGGGTTGAGATAAAATGACTTACTAAGATAGATAAAAGGAGAAGGATTATAGTTATGACTACATATATAGTACATATACATATATACATAAAACAAGTGATGCACAAGCAATTTCTCATGACTCTCCTACCAAGCTGAAGAGAGCCAGGTGAACTACTTTCTTCAGAACTCCTTCTGCTTGATGTCATATGGTATGGAATATCCCTTCTGCCAGTCTAAGTCAGCCGTTCTAATTCTGTTCCCTCTCAGATCCTTGGACCTCCTCACCAGTCATTTGCTGAGAACTGAAATGGACTTGGCTCTGTAAAACACCACTTAGCAACAACTATGAACATCAGTGTGGTGTCAGCATTGTTTTTCTACTAGAAACAAAATACAGCATCATACTAGATTCTCTGAAGAAAACAATTCTGTCCCACCTGAAACTAAGACACCTTCTATCCAATCTGCATCTCCCTCCTTTACTTTGAAACCATTTCCCTGTCCGTAGTAGACCCTGCTAAAAAATCATAGAATCATAAAATCATAGAATGGACTGGGTTGAAAAGGACCACAGCGATCATTGAGTTTCAATCCCCCTGCTATGTGCAGGGTCACCAACCACCAGACCAGGCTGCCCAGAGCCACATCCAGCCTGGCCTTGAATACCTCCAGGGATGGGGCATCCACAACCTCCTTGGGCGACCTGTTCCAGTGTGTCACCACCATCTGTGTGAAAAACTTCTTCTTAATATTTAACCTAAACCTCCCCTGTCTCAGTTTAAAACCATTCCCCCTTGTCCTATCACTATCAACTTTCGTAAACAGCCGTTCCCTCTCCTGTTTATATGCTCCCTTCAAGTACTAGAAGGCCACAATGAGGTTTACCCAGAGCCTTCTCTTCTCCAAGCTAAACAAGCCCAGTTCCCTCAGCCTTTCTTCATAGTAGAGGTGCTCCAGCCCTCTGTTCATCTTAGTGGCCCTCCTCCGGACCCGCTCCAAGAGCTCCACGTCCTTCCTGTACTGGGGCCCCAGGCCTGGATGCAGTACTGCAGATGGGGCCTCAAAAGAGCTGAGTAGAGGGGGACAACCACCTCCCTCTGTCTGCTGGCCACCCCTTTTTTAATGCAGCCCAGAACACAGTTGGCCTTCTGATCAGCAAGCACACACTGCTGGGTCGTGTCCAGCTTCTTGTCCACCAGGACCCCCAAGTCCTTCTGTGCAGGGCTGCTCTCAAGGAGATCTTCCCCCAGTTTATATAAAAACCTGTGATTGCCCCGACCCAAGTGCAGCACCCTGCACATGGCCTTACTGAACCTTATTAGGTTTTCATGGGCCCAGTTATCCAGCCTGTCCAGGTCTCTCTGAATGGCTTCCCTTCCTTCCAATGTACCACTCAGCTTGGTGTTTTCTGCAAACTTGCTGAAGGTGCATTCCATGTCATTGTCTATGTCATTGATGAAGATGTTGAAGAGCACTGGTCCCAAGATCGACCCCTGAGGGAAACCACTTATGACTGGCCTCCACCCTGACATAGAACCATTGATCACAACCCTTTGTCTGCAACCAGCCTGCCAGTTCCGAATCCATTAGTCCATCCTTCAAATCCACACCTCTGCAATTTAGGAAGATGTGCTGAAGGACCATGTCAAAGGCCTTGCAGAAGTCCAGGTAGATAACATCCACCGCCCTTCCCCCGTCCACCGAAGCCATCACTCCATCATAGAAGGCCGCCAGATTGGTCAGGCACCATCTGCCCTTAGTGAAGCCATGACGGTTGTCTCGAATCACCTCTTTATCTCATATGTGCCTTAACATAGCTTCTAGGAGGATTTGCTCAGTGGACTTCCCAGGCCCAGAGGTGAGGCTCACTGGCTTGTAGTTCCCCGGTCATCCTTTCTCCCTTTTATAAAAATGGGAGTTTTCCCTTTTTCCAGTCACTTCACCAGACTTCACCAGACAGCCACAATTTTTCAAATATGATACAGAGCGGCTCGGCAGCCATGTCAGCCATCTCTTTCAGAACCCTAGGATGGATATCATCCAGCCCAATGGACTTAAATACGTTCAATTTCAAGAGGAGGACTCGGACCTGTTCCACAGTTACAGTGGGACAGAAACCATTCCCACACCCTCACCTAGAGGCTCGCAGTCCTGGCAGACACGGGAAACCTGACTATGTGTGAAGACTGAGGCAAAGCACTCACTGAGTACCTCAGCTTTTTCTATGGAAGGCAGCTCCCCATTACCTTTCATCAGAGGGCGAACAACCCTCTTGGCCTGTCTCTTCTTGTCTATGTACCTCTAGAACCCCTTTTTGTTATCTTTCACATCCCTCGCCAAGTTCAGCTCCATCTGCTCCTTGGCTTTCCTAATCCTATCTTTACATACATGGACAACAACCCTGTATTCCTCCCAGGCTACACAACCCTGCTTCTACTTTCTGTACATTTCCCTCTTTCTCTCAGTTTAAGCTGCAGGTTCCTTACATAGCCATGATGGATGCCTGCCTCCCCTGCTCAACTTCTTCTGCTGGGGGATGGAGAGCCATTGTGCTCTCAGAAGGGTATCCTTAAAGAGCTCCCAGATTTGTTCTGTGCCCATGCTCTTAAAAACAGTTTCCCAGGGGATCCCATTCAGCAGTTCCTTGAGCAGCCACAAGTTTGCTCTCCTGAAGCACTGGGCCCTAGCTCTGCTTTTCCAGGTCTGCATTCTTCAAGATCACAAACTCCACTAAGGCATGGTCACTACAGTGCAGGCTGCCTCCAACCTTAACCTCTCTAATGCTCTCCTCTGCATTAATGAGCACAAGGTCCAGTAAGGCTTCACCTTGGATTGGTCCATCTACTACCTGGACCAGGAATTAGTCCTCAACAGATTCCAGGAATCTCCTGGATTGTCTGCTACCCGCCACGCTGCTGTCCCAGCAAATATCTGGGTGGTTGAAATCCCCCATCAGGACAAGAGCCCACAAGTGTGTCACCTCCTGCAGCTGAAGCAACAGGCTCCGCCTGATCAGGTGGCCTGTAGCAGACCCCAACCACTAGATGTCCTTTGCTGGACCGATCCTTGATTTTTACCCATGAGCTCTTGACCTGATCATGGCTGTTCCTCAGAGACAGCTCTTCGCAATCTATCCATTTCCTAACATAGAGGCCAACTCTGCCACCCCTCCTACTCTATCTGTCCCTTCTGGAAAGCCTGTAGAAGCCTAAAGAGTCTATCTCCTTCTTTCTTACACCCTCCCCTTTGGGTATTGAAAGGTGGCTCTCAGGTCGCCTTGGAACTTTCTCTTCTCCAGGCTGAACAGCCCCACCTCTCTCAGCCTTCCTTGTAGAAGTGTTCCATCCCTTGGATCAATTATGTTGCTTTCTTCTGGACATGCTCCAACAGGTCCATGTCTCTCCTGTACTGAGGACCCCACATCGGGATGCAGTACTCCAGGTGAGGTCTCACAGAACAGAGCAGAGGTGCCGGATCACTTCACTCAACCTGCTGGCCACACTTCTTTTGGTGCAGTTTAGGATACAGCAGGCTATCTGGGCTGTGAGAACACATTGCTGGCTCATGCCCAGCTTTCCATTCACCAGTATCTCCAAGTTTTTTCTGTCAGGGATGTGCTCTATCCTTACATCCCCTAGTTTGGGTTGATAGCAGGTGTTGCTGTGACCCA
This sequence comes from Tympanuchus pallidicinctus, assembly GCF_026119805.1. Taxonomy (NCBI): domain Eukaryota; kingdom Metazoa; phylum Chordata; class Aves; order Galliformes; family Phasianidae; genus Tympanuchus; species Tympanuchus pallidicinctus. The sequence goes on along the minus strand of NW_026294813.1, from coordinate 2,419,571 downwards.
GGTGCAAGAAATTGCACTGGCCCTTGTTGAATCTCATGGGGTTCTCCTGGGCCTATTACTTGAACCTGTCTCTCTGGATTGCACAGCCATGTTGACTGTACAGTAGAGGCAGTGCCCTCAAAACCAGCAAACAGGACATGTCTCTTAAAAACAAGGCATACTGGCTCTCTGAGTTTCTACTCTGCTGCTAACTCTACCCCTCTCCCAGCTGGTTTCTTCCTCAGCTCTTCTGATACTCAGGAATTGAGTTTGGCTTGAGGCTAGAGCATGTGTCCAGGTACCTGAAGATAAAACAGGAGGAGCAGTGGTGGTTTCTGTGGCCTGACAGACCTCAGAGGAGTGCTTCTCTCTTCCAAGCTAAGAGAAGGACAGAGGTTTGAGACCAGAGTATAGCTACAGACATATAGTGAATTTAGAAAAATAATAAACTAATGTAAGGGATGTGTATTCCAATTCCTCTGACTCAGGACTTGTGGCTGTGACCACGGTTTGAACAGTAATGGAAAAATCTTTGGAGGTTCATGGAAAGTCTCTTGGGAAAATGTGATTATTGAACCATGCTTGAACAAAGAGTTTTGAGGTATCCTTGATTCTTTGCTTGAAACAGATCCGTATTTTAAGTGATTGAAGTGAGGGTCCACTTTCAGCTTCTGGCATTGAGTTCAGTCATGTGGTTGCACTCAGATTTTCACCTAGAACTACATCCTTCCAGTTACCTGGTCCTGAATACAACTTCTTGGAGGATTCTGAATCAAACTTCTCCTGAATTATGGCTTCTCTTGGGAATAGATAGGACAATGCACTTTAAATCTGCTTTTGTGACTTTCCAAAAACCTTCTTCTTCAAACTTCTATAGAGAGTTGCATAGAAAGGTGCCTCCTTTTCCACAGTGTATGCAGGCAAGCCCATGTTACTTATGTTCTTATGAATGAGAATAAATTTTTGATTACATGGTGGCGCATGTCCCTGATCTTATTGTCCAGCCGCACTTAGCAATCAGTGACAGTACTGGGGGACAGGTTTCCTCCTGAATCTGCAGAGTAATGGTGGAGCTGAAGTACCTCCCTGGAGGAGCAGCTGGAGACCCAGGAGATGCGTGACATGAGTATAAAGATGGCACACGTGCACTGCCTGTGCTTGTGCCCACACCGCTGCCTTGTGATGACACTGCACCAGTCCCAGTAAGAGGACTTGGCTGGATCCCCTGGAGCAGCTAAGTGGACATTGTAGAGATCTCATGCCTGAGTCAAACTGTTAATGACCAGAGCCACAGACAAATTTACAGAAAACCTATGACCACCCATCATGTTCACCAATCATGTGATTCAGAAACATAAAATAATATAAATGGAGCACAAAATCAGGCAGAAATATCAAGTCTGGAGAATGAGAAGTGCCTGCTTATTAAATTGGTAAAAATAAATTTTTGCCATTGCTGAGGAAAAAGAAATAACATTGCTGTTATGGACTTGCTAGAAATATGTTAGCATTGATAATAATGCTCATTTGTTTTGAAAATGCTGCTTCATGGCGAACATCTGCTGGTTGCATATCTCCCTGAAGGGCTCTGTCTATAATAGCAGCCCTGCTTCTTCAGAAAGTGCTGGAAGAATCACGGGAAAAAATGCAGCTCACTCTTTCAGGAAGAGTAGTTGCCTATAATTATAAATGTTGAGGGGATTTGGTCCCAGAGGCACTGTGTAAATGTTGGAAAAAACTCTCCCACTGAGCTACAGCAACTGGTTTAGTCACTAAGGTTGGCTTCCACTGCAACCATATTTTTTCCCATAAAATGACCACAAGAGAAAAAATAAACAAACAAACCACCAAGATCAGTCAAAGAAGACAGCAGGAAAAAAAATGGTTTGCATTTCTGCATGTTTCAAGAAAGGTACAGAATCACAAGTTGGAAATGACCTATAAGCTCATCTAGTCCAACCGTCTCCTCATCATCATTGCCACCACAAGCACTAAACCATAAGAAAGTAAGAAAGATTGGAAAAGTTACAGTCAACCAGTTTCTTAAGAGATAGGTGACAATACTGTGAGAGTTGGGGATCAAAACTGCCCAAAGCACTGCCTGCAGAAACATCTCCCTCTGTCACATAGGCAAAGGTATCTGATCCTCATCCTGATGGCAGCCTGTCAGAATCCTGAATCAGCTCTCAGTGATACCTGATGGTGACATCCAGGGCAGGCAGAGCTGATATTGTCCTAATCCTGCTCCCCACTTCAAGACCTATAATGATAGAAATTGTAGCCTGAGAGTCATGAGGGTCCAGGTGTTAGGAGAGAAGCTGAAACTGAAGCGTGGGAGAGAGATAATAAGGAGGTAAGGAAGGAGGAGGGGGCAGTGTCTTTGAGTAGTCAAGCAAAAAGACCTTGCTGACTCCTGAAACTGTGAGTTTGACTCCTGGTGTGCATGTATGCAATGGCCCTTCCAAAATGAGCTGGGCTATAAGCAGGTATTCAGTGCTTGGAGTAGAGAAGTGGAAGATGACTGGATGGTCTGTTCGTTGTTTTGTCAGCTGCTCTCCTGTTTACTGCTCAGGACTTGCTTGCTACTAAGCCTGTAGTCCTATATAGGCACTGTTTGTTGTCTTACTGATGCACACAAAAGAACATCACTGATGTACATATGTAGCTTTATGGTTTAAGATTGATCTGGTTTTGGGACATACACAAGGAATAATAGGAAGAAAGGAATTTGGTACCAGTGCTGGAAGAGTAGCCTATATGAAACAGCATAGTCAGAAATCAGTTCAGTCACTTTCAGAGACTGAGGAGATGCAGTAAATCCTCCCCAAAAATACGGCCTTTAGGCAGGGAATAATAACAAGCTTAAAAAAATTAACAATACATGGGTAAATACAGGGGAAAAAAATCCAGGGAGAGCTGGCTCAACATGAGATCCCGTAAGGAGAAGTCATGTGAGGATCTCCCAAGAGTGGCTTTTGGGCAAATCCCAGGCTGGGGTTAGAGCCAGGCTAGACCACTGCACACAAAGACCTGCAATGTTGTATCTCTCCAGAATAAGGCATAAAATGGGCAGATGGCCGTGACTTGCTTCCTTGTGGTCTGGCCTGGATCCATGAAAGGTTAGTTTAGTGAAAACAGCTGCAGGGAAAGTTGGCTTCTGAATCCCGTGGGGAAAATGAATTCACTGAGGCCCGTGGAGGAGGAACAGAGCCTGATGGATGAAAAAGGAATGGAGTGACTGTGAAAACTCTTCATCTCAGCCCCAAATAAATGGTGATTATCAGGAAAAAGAAAAAAAAAGAGATTCTGTTTAATCTGCTTTGTTCGATCTGCTCTATGTTATATTTTTGTAAACAACAGAATACTATCTGGTGTCTAACCTTCCATTTAAAAATGTTTTAACATTGTTTATCTGTAAGATGAAGAGTGAACATTCTGCTCACCAAGCAAGAACACAGCTCTCCTCCTGGGGAGATGTCCCTCTCCTATCTCCTGGGAAGCCTTGACCTGCAGCATCACCTCCCAGAACCACGTGTCAGATCCTCAAGTCTGTGGATTTGGCATAGTACTCCATCTAGGCAGATGAAAAGACGATCTCTTATCTGAAATGGCTCACCACTGTTATTCTACAGACTGGGACTGAATGTCTATTCTGATGTCACCCTCTGTGCGTTGCTGTTGGGATTCAAAACACTGGCCCAGGCTCAGGGCTGTTCGCTTGCTGGCATGGAAGATTGCTTTCCTTAACAAGGTAGGGAAAATTATCATTGGAGAAAACGATATCAGTTTCCACAACACATAACATCACCAGGGAGGATGGGTCATAACAGCTTCCCTACAAAAAGGTTCAAAGGTCTATGCTAGACTGCTTCCTATGGAGAAGAAGGCTTTAACATACTGGAATACTAATATATCTTTTAACAGGGAAGGGTATAAGTACTTATTCCTTTTCTTTTCCATGCCCAGAAGGAAAATAAGTCTTAGAGCAAATAACTGCTTCCAGAAGTCTGACCCAATATGCCTCTTTCAGGACATAAAACAATCACTTGTCTGAAGCAAAGGTTGCAGAAGAACTGTTAGCTTGAAGCAGTTTAGCTGAACCACAATACATATGACCCTGCCAAAGTGTGGGAAGAGCTTGGAATAAACCTGAGCTTGTCATTTCCAGGAAGTAAAGTTTTCAAACTGTGGCCACAGATGCTACAGACCTGAGCAGCACAGCTCTGGAAGGCATAGATAATTGTGTTGGCAGATGCTGGTTGACTGTACTGCTGTCAGGTGCTGTGTCCAGGTGGGGCAGTGGCAGGATGTCTGGTTTCTCATGTGTTTGGTTTTCTCCTGCAGATCCTCACAGACCATCTGGTTGCTTTTCTGTTCCCTTTTCTTTAGCTCTTGGGGAAAATGTGGTGTCATGCCCTTTGGAGCTGTACACACACTATTAATCCAATGGCCTAATGGAAGAAGTTGAAAGTTTGATTAAAATGAAGTTGTGGGCTTATACCACAGCTTCTGCAGAGTTGGGATTGATTCTGTGCCTACAGCACAAGGACTCCCTTTCATTCTGGAGTTTGGTAGGAGGGCTACAGATTCTGTGTTCAGTGGGAGCCTAATAAAGGAGATAATGGGAAGTTGCAGGGGAGTGTTGCCTAAATGAAGCTTTTGGTATGGAATCACAGAATCATTTAGGTTGGAAACCATCTGCATAGTGGTTTGGAAAGATCCTTCCACTCAGTTGTTAGGCAGGTGGAGTATCATACCTTGCTGGAACATGCTGCCCTAAGTCAAAGCCTTTTTTTATTATTTTTATTGCAGAGTTCCTTCACAAACAGACCAATGGTCTTTGTTTAGAGGAAAAAGAAACAGTTATTGGAGTGTCTGTACGAAACAACATATATAGAGTGTCTGTATATACATATGTATGTATGTATGCATACCTCCTCAATTTAGCACATGGAGTTAAGATGGAAAAAGCTAATTTTGAATCAACCAACCTTGAAAAGCTTTTCAAAGACATATTTCTTAATGCAGAGCCAAAACATGAGAAGCTGACCTAGGCTGGTTTATATATATGAGCAAAAATATTTACTCAGCTAGTAAGTATTTGATTAACCTTTGTTTATTGCTTCAAGATGAGAGACAGTTAAAATACAGGAACTCGTGGATTATATTTTTGCTTTTTGGCTAATTTTCACTTCCTCCACAGAAAAAAAATATGGTGTATTTAGGAAAAGAACATATTTCTTTCTCATCTCAAACTCAGTATTTCAAAGTCTAGAGGTGAACTAGAGAGATGTGGCTATTTGGTTTGTTCTGAAGAGTGAAATGGATGACTGTTGCAGGCAGGCTGAGGCTGTGTGCCTCACACTGCCCAATGAGGCAAGCACAGAATTGCAGGTAGAAGCATGTTTTTATTTATAATTTAAAACTAAGCAAATTCAGACACTAACCTGAGCCTTTTTGTGCACCTTTTGTTTCCAGGACCTTACAATAAGATGTTTTACACTTTGAACTAACAAATTTCAAGGATCCTGTTTTGTGCTGAGGACTGCTGTTAATAAGACCCACTTGCCCAAGCCAGCTGCCTTCCTAGCACAGGTCAGTGCAGCAACCATGCCCCTCCACTCAGGGTCCTGATGTTGCTTTGAAAGGTGCCATGTTTTTTTTCCTGCTGTGTAATCCAAATTAGGAATTATTTTGTCCTGAATAATGTGTATTCAAGTATGAAGGGTGTGCTGCTGGCTGCCTGAACCAGGGACTGGGAAGGGGGGCCAGGATGAGCCTGAGACCTGCTGGGAGCTACAGCTTTTTTTTAATGCCCGACGTTGCAGGGCATTAAAAGAAGTGTTAATTGCTATGCAACTTTGAAGGGCTAGAATGTCTTTCCTGGCAAACTAGATCAAGACATTTAATTTGGGTATGATTGTAGCAAGGTGTAACCAAGAAAGCAAACTTCAGAGGTTTAATTCTTCTTTTTTATTATTTTTTTCAAGTAGAATGATTTTGCTCAGTAAAAATCTCAGTAAAAATCAGACTGAGTTAGATTGCTGGCATGCCTGAGCAATTTGTTACTTGAAGATCACTCCTGCATCAGGATTGTCAAGGAGAGAGCAAGTGATGCAGTCCCATAGACCCTGATCAGAAACAGGTTTTCCTGCTGTGAGTTATTTGGCTCCAAGGGCAGAAGAAGATTGTGTCTCAGCAGTCCTGGATGAAGGGCTCAAGTGAGGTTTGGAGTCATGCAAGGATTTTGATCCCCTCCTGTCATATGTGGTCCTGTTCACATTTCATCTGAGGCACCTTCTAACAACTGCTCTTTTATAGATGCTGTGCTGCAAAATCAGCAGGTCTTAGGTGTTATACCTGGCATGGTCCCTCTTACATGGAAGTGTAGTAGTGAAGGTGGCATTCCTCAGTAGATCTGCTTCCAGGTGGAGGCCCATAGCACAGAGAATTGCTGCAACTTGTTCAACACCACGCAGTACCTTAGTGGAAAACTTCAGATTTTGTTTTGAGATTTTTGATTCTCAGTCTGATTCTGTGTCTGCTCCCAAGATAACAAAACATTCCTACATTTCCAGAGAGGAATGCACTTCTGAACAAGACCCTGCAGAGTAATTCTGTCAAGACCCCCTGACTGTAAGATGAGAAGCAGCTATATTTTAATGTTGATTTTTCACATGGATAGTAGTAATTATCTAGTTTGCTCCTTATTCTACTCCTCATGTATTTAGTATTTGGAAAGCTCTTATTGAGTTCAAAAGCAATTTGGCCTGGGCCTGCTGTGGTCTCTAGTCTGAGACTACGATCTGGGCAGTGGAGGATGGAGGTCAGAGTTGAGCTGATCCAAGAAGCTTGTAGATATGCTGCTTCTGAGGAGTAAGCATTCAGACAACATTTCTGAGTGTAGCAGAGAAGCAGGTTTACCAGGACCAACAGCAAAGACATGCTTCTCCAGCACTCTCTCTGGGCCTCAGCTCACCTGTACGTGATGTGTTTAGGAAGCAGCGACCCTTCTTGTTATTACCAGCTCTGGACTCCCCTGATTGGGCATTGCAATAGTATTCCCATCCATGAATGTGTCTGCAAGACTGCCAAGTAGGGACACAATCTGCAAGAGAAGCTTTGGTACTGTTCCCACAGTACCGTGTATTCAAAATGTAGTTTCAGTATCAATTCAGTTTTTACTGATTCAGTATATGCTAGCTGAATGTTAAAAGAACACAAGTGTAAACCTGATCTGTATGAAGGGTTTTTGTTTTTGTTTTTGTTTTTTTTTTGGTTGGTAAGTGGGAAGGGTAGAGTAGAGTTGGTGGGTAGAATGTGTTCCTCAAACATAGGAGAAGAAGTTTGGGATCCTGATGGAACCTGAGTTAAGCACAGCACTATGCACCACTTGCTGGGAGACCTCTGGCAGGTAACTTGACCTCCCTGTCCTCCAGTAAACCAAATTGTGAGTTTGTTTACAAGCTGCAATCCAGATGCTGCACCTGGGAAGAGTTGGCTCAGGCAAAAAAACCCTCAGTCTCCATTTCCAAGGCTTCCACATCCATCTCTGATCAGTGTTGACCAGACCACCAATAACAGCATTTGAAGTTGAAATGGTCTTTGAGACTAAGTTTGATTCAGTTTTTTTCCTTATTTTTTTTCCTTATTAAATATTATTCTGATTCTTTGGAGGATGGAAGTATGGGCTGAATTACTGTCTTGAGGTATAGCAGAATTCTGAGGAAAACTTTTCCCATCTTCCAAAGAAATTATTTAACACCTTGGTTGTAAGTTGGAGGATCACAATAATCAGACCCAGATGTCCGCAGAGAATTCCAGAGAATTTCCATTGAGAGACTTCTTCCCTCAATGGCAGTTGTTAAGCCATATTCATCACTAGTAAAGCCCCATAAGCTGCCACAACAACTGGTCAGATCATGCTTTGGGAAATAGTTTGTGCTTTCATCTTTCTGTTTTTGGTACTTGATGAGAAAAGTAAGCTGCCTGCTTCTGATATGTTACTTCTTTTTGTTCTGACAATGCATGTGTCTTTTTGGCTTTCAGCCCCAGGTGTCAAATCATCTTTGGGACATTGGTGGACTGTAGACTGCTGCAAGAAGTGGCTGAAAGCCCACATTGATTGTTGGTTATGCACAGAATAATGGCAGAGAACAGGAACAAGCGTGTGAGGGATGGTCTGCACATCTCCTCATGCACCATGTGACAAAGCATGCAAGCAGTGCTTTGAAAGAAGGCACTGATACAGTGTTATTTCTGAGCTGATGTACCTGTGAATGCCTTCTCTTAGTCATGGTATTTTGGCCTAGTGTCAGAGGGATTCCTGGACTATTTCACCTGCATGTACAAATCATGTGAATATGGGTTTTTCAGACTGGATTTTGGTATTAGATAGCACTGAGCAAACCTCATGTGTGTTCTTTCTATTTCACTTTCTGAGTCTTGGAATGAATAAAGTGAAAATATGGTGTTGATGTGAACACAGAAATAACTTCTTAGCCATTGTCTTTCTTCAAATATTAAAGCTATTGAACTAGCTAACTGCTGGATTATTAGATAATTTTCTTATTTAGGGGACATATTTGTGTGACAGTTTTTTCCTACATTCTAGGTGTCAAGAGAACAAAAAAGATTTGAAATATATAACTGTACAAAAAGTTTCACTTTGTTCTTAAGTTTGCTAGTACTTCGGTGAAACCTGGAAAAAAAGAAAAAATTCCCAAACATTGGATAGATCATTTGGACAGATCAGAAGTACATCTGTGAACAGTGGCGAATTGAATTATATGCCTAGAGTTAATGGAATCACAGTTGCATACAATTAATGAGATAACAGAATCAACTCCTGTATCTTTGGAATTCTTAGAACTCTGTGATTTATAGCAATTAAGGATAAACTAAAAAATTAATGTATGGGGCAGACAAATTTTATGGAGAGATTTATGAGCTAAACAAACAACACAATAAAGTTTACTCTGAACTGGAACTATTGAGAGTCTTTTATAAAACAGCATGATTTTTATTGCTCTAAACAAACAACTTTTGATATTAGGACTTCCTTCTTATAAAGCAAAGCAATTACCACTCCAAATTAAATGGGCATGTGCTTATCTGAAAAAAAACAAAACAAAACAAAACAAAACAAAACATATAGTGGTATGAATAGAGTCTGGAGTTAAAAAAAAATAAAAAAATAAAAAAATAAAGTAGCATTTAAAGCAAACCAAAACCAAACCAAAATAAAATGAGAGCTTTTTATTGTCATAATTATTACTATACCAATTTAAAACAAATTAGATGGTGGTTTTTGGAATTACATCCCCTTTTATTTCTACGAAACCCAACATTGTGCAGGCTGCTAATTTTTCATGAAGGGAAACGAGTGTATTTTATCAGGTGGCAGCCACTGACTTCACTCAAACTAAGTGTTGCCAGCTGGACTCCAGCTGTTTCAGAGCTATGGAGAGAAGTGATTCTCTGAAAAATGTGGGTCTTGTTCAAAAGAAGGGTCTTTGCTTTGGGAATGATAGCTAATTCTTTTGTGTTTCTTAATCCTCTCTGTTCCCAGGCCTTGATCTAGGAAACATTGAGGTGTGTACTGAAATTCTACCTTGAGCTAGAAAAACATTTAAATGCATACAACTTCTTTTCCTGTGAAATGAAGGCACCATGTTCATTTTGTTAGATGACCCACTGATTTCTCTACTGAGAGTAGGTATGACTGTGAAGGGAGAGAAATGCTGAGACATTGCTTCCTTTCATGTGACTCAAACATGTGCTTAAATTTAAACACATGCTTAGCTGACCTTTCTGCACAGGAATGCTTTCCTGACTCTAGACCTTAATTACAAGCATATTTTTGGCGACTGTTTATATTTCTGATGCGAGCAAATGCCTTTGCAGGAGTAGCTTCTTCAAAGTACGGAAAAATGACAGAAAGGTAGAATCTGCAAATACCAGCTCCTCCAGCAAAAGAGGAGGACAGGCCTCTGTTAAGGTACTTATTTTGGTAGGAAGAACATGTGTTGGGGTTGTAAAAATCCAGTTCACCTCAACAACAGTGGGTAAGACTGGCTCCTTATGAAAGTGCACTTAACTGTGCAAGCATGAAATGATCAAACTGATTTGTACAGAGCAATTTCATTTAATGGATAGTGATTTGAGCCAGCTAAAACCTGTTGTGAATTAATTGATCACTGGAGGCATTCACATGCAAATTTTGCAGCTGTAGATCCAACTGGTTGAGGTGTTCAAGAGCTATTGACTGAAACAGATGAAAAATGCTGCTGCTTTTATTCTTAGATGACTTAAGAAAGCCCTTCACAGTTTTGGCCAACAACACAAAAGATGAGCTGTGCCAGTGAAAGCAACAGCCCACCCACCATAAACTGTCCAGACCAGATGTGATATATTCAGTGTCTTTGCAGAGGTTTCTTAGCACCACAACCATTTTGTATTGCAAAGCTGGAGTCTGTTATTCATAAATCATTAGCTTGATGACACTACAGTAAATTGTACCATTTCTGGATTAACCCCTTATACATCAGCTTGCAAAACTTCTGAAACTGCAGGTACATTTTACATGATTTCAAAGGGGTTGAGACCCGTTTTAATCCCTACTTTAAATTTCCTTCAGAGTGTTATTAATTGAAAAGTTCCACCGGAAAGGAATCTCTGTGTTTTCTGGCAACTGCACCAAGCAGTACCGAGTCATTTCCCTTTCCAGGAATATCTGTGAACTTAGTTATGTGAGGTGCTTATGCATAGCAGGTGTTATATTTAAAATAGTGTCTCTCATTGAGAGCTTAAAAGGACAGCTTCTGTTTTTCTTCTCCTCCCCAACCAAGGCAGAAAAAATATCATTTTTTCCATAATAGTGACCAGGTGAGGCAGTATAGGGAGAATAAAAAGGACAGAATGGAAAGGTTGTTGTTGTGCACTTCCCTTTTGCTTCCAAATACTTGCTCATGGAGCAGTCTTTCCTCACTGGTTTGCTGGCAGGAGGACACAGGGCTCAGTTCTTACAGTCCCAGAAGTGCCTCTGTCTCTAAGGCCCAGAAGTATTACTGTCTGTCCCTCCTGGGCTCTTCCACCTTTCCTCTCCTGCCTCAGCCCTGGGGACCAGGAGAAGGAGTGGTCCATCCTCCCCTCCCAGGCAGATGCACACTAACTGGGTTGAAACAAAGCTAGTGTGTGCTCCTCACAGCTGTTCCTGTTCTCCAGCCTTGCTGGATAAACTCTGGCTCAAATAAAAGTACATTGGTCTTACAATGTAGTAGAAAGAAGGAAGCATTCTTTCTTTTGTAAGGTGCCAGATGCAGGAAGGATCCTTCCACCTAATCATGCAACCGGGCAGAACCATCCATTATATCCATCGATTATACAGTTACCAAAATGCCATACTAACAATACTACCGTGCTCATTTTCCATGCTCTTCATCTCTTCAGTGCAGGACAGTCCTCCAGGACTTCCTTTAGAGTGAGCTGTTTTTTGAAGTTGCTGTATGCAGTGATTCCAATAGCAATATTGCATTAACATGACTAATTCAAGCAACTGGAACTCCGCTGACATTGGTGAGATGGAGAAGCCACCATGTAAACATCAACCACGTCTGAAGGCAAGCACTATGGGCTCCATCCTGCCGACCCAGAAGACAATGGTAAACCTCCCACTGGCATCATGAGAAGCAAGATCTGACATTTAATACAATGTCTGGAGAAGCTTACTTATGAAGTCTCTGGAGAATTTACAATAACATATGTTTAGTTATGTGTGTCCAAATGTGAGATCACTTGTTCAATTACCCACATTCTTAAAGCACTTAGTGGGCAATGAGGAGAAAACAAAGAAGTGCTTGCATTTGCTTATAGCACTGGATTTTTCCCCAGCACTAACACAATGGCACTAGGACATTTTGCTCTTACAGAAATGTACAGAGCCAACAGGAAAAAAAAAGCAGCCCAGAACCGTGGCTGTAAAATGTTACTGAAAGGATTTATAATGAGCTCCAAGGGAGTTTACTGAATGGCTTTAGGAAAGCTTAATTCTTCAAAATCATTTTTGAGGTGAATATGTATTTAATTATATTTCAATGGTGTTATTTAAAGGCCTCCTGTTATTAGGGATTGTTCAGTGAAAAGTTCCTGTTTTTTTTCAAATGTACCTCTTAATTCAAATCTTTTCCTGCAATTTACTTTTGAGAGGGAAGCTGTTTTTTCATTCTAATTACTATTTCTATGAATCTTGGGCAGATAAGGGGAAAAAAAAACATTAGGAGAATTTTATTTTGCTGGCCTATTAGCTGCTGTAAAGCTTTGTTTGGATGAAAATGAGTATGAAGTGGTGCAATTAGTCATCATAAAGGGCTTTCCTTCCAAGAACATCTGTGTGGATGTACGGAACATCTGATGGAAGCAGAACTTCAGTCTGGGCTCTTAGGCACCTGAAGCGAGCTAGAGTGGTGTGATCCAAGGGCTGTGTCAAAGTGAGCCTCAGTGTGGGGCATAGTCCCTCGTTCCTCCCATTCCCATCACAGCCACTTCCAGGAGATGGGAGCTCACTCCGGCCTCTCTTCCTGGTACAGTTGTGTCTTGGCTCCCTTCCTCTGTGCTGAGCCACGCTGTCTGTGGACTTACGTAGCATGACATTGAATACATGACCATTGGTTTAAAAAATAGAGGAGTTACAGGTGAGGAAGGACACTGGTGAATGAAATTCTTAATGAAGACATTACTTCATAGAGTCATAGAATGGAAGGCTTGCCTGCCTGTCAGCCTTGCTTTCCTTCTGCAAAAGTATCTCTATTCTGGTCCTGTTGTGCATGCTAACCTGTCCTGTGACTGGGGTACACCTCAGCTAGTGGGAACAAAGTGGCCTGTGGGGGTCACATACCTATAGTCTCCCTACATAGATATGAAGGGATTACATGTCATTATTACCAAGGATCCCTTCAGGTCCGGACACAGCTGTGTGCCATAAGAAGGTTGCCACAGCAAGCCCTTGGGCTAAATCTATGAATGGGCAGCCTACTTGTCTGGCTTTTGTAAGAAGGGTTAGAAAGTCTGATGGGGAAACATTACCTGTTGCTTAGTCTCAGGCTGCAGTGGCAGTCATTCCAGCATATGCTTGACAGAAATTCTAATATTCACATCTAAAGAAAGTAAGGCTGCTGCAAAATCCAAAATCCTTTATGCAAAGAAGAGGGATAGTTCCTTACAAGAATTGTCAGAAGATTCTATTCCAGCCTCAAGCACGCTGCTGCCTTGGCTCAGCTTCTCTGCCCAGTTTAGCAGAGACCTCTGACCCCAGTGATTTTCCACTGCAATTGCCAAAGCAATTTGAGAGTGGAATATTTTGCAAAAGTTTTGTGACAATTGAACTTTTTGTGAGAACAGCAACTAGTACTTTGGATTAATGACTACTGTGCTTGTATTTTTATTGCTAATTTAACTAGTTCCTTTTGAGTTCTATGTACTTGCATAATATGTATATAATTTATTTTTGCTCCCACCAAGAGGCAATTACAATGTATATCAGATAATGTAGAACACAGTGAGGACACAGCAAAGAATGCAAAGTAAAAATTACACAGCATAAAACTGTGGCTGCAGCTTTAGTCATAAAGTTTTTGTCGGTTTGTACAGTTTGTCATGTTAGCCAAGAAATGGAAACGGAGTTCACAAAGTGAGTTGGAAGAAGCACACTCAGGAGTGGAACAAAAAGCAGCTTTAATCTTCAGCCTGTTCATTTGTGGCTAGTATGCTGCAAGTTGTAACCTACCTAGGCTTCTCATCACCTTATTTCAAATGACTTCAACTGTGCATTAAGACAATTCCTGGGATGAGAAAATATTTTGCCTTTATTCCCTTGATTGAAGGTGCTAGTGTATTCTATTTTCATTTCAGGCTTTTGGGCATGAACTAACTCAAGCATTCACAAGAGCAAGATTGCCCAGTCATGTCTTGGGAAAAGCAAAGAGAAGGCTGAGGCTCACATCTTTCTCTCAGGCTGTCTTTTTTTTTCCCAGGCTGCTGAAGACTTTCCTTTGTCTCTGGCAGGTATTTTCTGTTCCTCTGATAACAAGAATTGTTTCTCAGCCTCCTTGCTGTTAGGACAGTATGGGGCAATGCAATCACCATGACATGTACCGGATTACTAGCAAAACACCCTGGCTTTGGTGATTAGATTTGACTGAACGTGCCACATTAAGAAATAAACTAGTTTCTCTCCCTCTTCTCAGTACAAAAGAGTAAGTGTCAGCCACATGCAGTGAGAGTCTTGTCTGCCCTCAGAGGTCTTTACCTTTTCCATTTTTTTCCCAAGTCCTCTTAGCATTTCAAAAGTTCTTTTGATTTACTAGTGAATACAATGGCCTTTTATTTGCCTACACCTTGATTATAATGGAGTTTGTTGGAGTGTTTAAAGGTTCTTTCCCCAGGGCATTTGTCATTCCTCTGCTGGAGACAATGTTTGCACAAGTTCTCTTTCATCCTCTTTCCCATTATCTGTGATTTCTGCAACACTGTGAGATCTCTTGCACAAGATCATCACTGGTACAAAAGCGCCATGTATCATTCTGAAAGGCACTTCTTGTCATCTCTTACTTGCTGTTGGGAAGGGCTCTTGGCACTGTTCCTGGAAGCCATATAACCTCTTGCAGGGCTGGTGTCGTGGCATCAGCCTGACGTCAATCCATGCCCTTTCGACTCTTTGCCACGTGCACCCACACTTGCTCTCTGTACCAGCGTGCTGAATAGTGCTGCTGAAACTCTTCTACAACAGATTTTGCAAATTGGCATAATTCTCCTGCAGTTTAGCACTCATCATTTTAAAACAGTTACTTGAGCTGGTGTAGAAGCCAGCCATCAGAGCTGAGGATGTGGCTAGATGCCCTTTGATCCCCAATCACTTGGCAAATCTCCCTCACTGAGTTTCACATTCTTCTGCTGCAAGTTACTGTCTGTTCTGCTCTCCCTGCAGGCCCCAGGAGGCTGCAGGGATGCTGTGCGGTGTCCCCCCAGCAGGAAGGGACTGCCTGGGGCCGCGCACAACCACGCGGCAGGACCGCACCTCCCCTGGACAGGCAGAGCTTGGCAGTGTACTGCTGCTGTTGTAGCAGACAAGTTTCCTGCTATTCAAAAGGGTCAATTATTTCTGATTAAGTTTGAAGTGAGAAGGCTGAAGGTTCCAGAAAGAAAATCAGCTCCCCACATTGCTGAACCACAGTGCGCGGAGAAGGGAACTCTGCAATGCTTTGAGCTGTTAATCTGCTTGTTATCCCAGCAAAGACCTGGGCCCAGCAGTGTAAAGAGCAGATTGCTTTTTAATGCCTGGGTATCATTCACACAGTGTACAGAAAGAGTTTTTGTAGTGAATAAATTGCAAGTCTATCAAACCTTTTCTTCACTTCCTCAGTAACATAGATCTCTATCTCCTTGCACTTGCAACCTCTTTTCTTACCACTGCAAAGCACAGAATATCTCCAGCCTGTTTCAGAGACTTCTGATTTCAACTGCTGTGCGCATGTGTCCACTCCCATTTCAGTGTTCATTTCTTTCGGTGGTTCTCTGTGCCTGTAGGAAGCACTTGGCACCTCAGACAGAGGATGATCGTAGGAGATGGCCAGGAATGCTTGGTAGTTTGGGAGACCTTCTGTGCTGAACCCTGTGCAGCTCAGATCATTCTCCGCAGAAGGCTGCAAACCAGAGGCATTGCAGCTGCAAAGCAATGCTGGTGACAGCTGGAGCAATCGGCTCGCAGTGGAATCACACTGAGGCATCATGCATGCTATCTATGATGGGTGAGCACTGAGTGAAAGCTGGCCGGTTTTATAGTCAACTCCTGGCATCCGTTCCACCTAAGAACTGCTTTTGGCTGAGTTGGCAGTGGTAGTGTGTTACCATGTTCCATGTCATTCAGAACTCTATTTAAAACCGGTGATAAACACAGCTAAATAAGAAGATCCTTCACTAGTGCCAGAGGTTCTGGAATGTCAGGTCCTACCTCTGTACAGAAAAGAGATAGTAAGGAAAACCAAGCACTTTATTTGATAGGTGGAAGGGTGCAAATAAAATGTGTAGGAGGAGAATTAGTGTTGGTGAAATAGTGAAACACCAACATAAAGTTAGCAGCTCTGCAGGCAGACATTGCGGTTAACAGATATTGTGTGTTCTCATCTAATTTGTTTAAATGCCATGTTGTATTCCTTTCAGGTATTCTCTTCAAGCTTTATTCAAACTTGAAACTAGATTTACCGTTCATTTTTGAAAAAACCGTAAAACAATGGCAACCCAAGTGAACAAACTAAGCAAGATCTATGGCTGCTGGGGTCCAGACAGGTGTAAGAATTGAAGAATATGGGAGCTGTCAGATGTGTGCTTTCACTTATAGCCTCCAGAGAAATGAGGTGAAAGCTACAAAGTTTAAATCTTCATCTTTGTACTTGTGATCAAAGTATCAGATTGATCATATCATTACTTTTCAGGTCAGTTTCTCAGGAAGCAAGTAAGAAGAACTGATTTCAGTAAAATTTTATCACCAAGTGAAGGGAAGTCTATAGGTTTACTTTATATAGTTTTTATTTTCTATGAAATCTCCAGAAATAACTGTTGACTGGGGGCTTCAAACATTCTTCAGATGTAACCTGAGATATTTTTCAAGAAATCCTGATGGTTTGGGTGCTAATTGACAACTACTTTCTGAAAAACAGAGCTTTCAAAAATATTTTATGTTGCGGTGAACACACTGAATCTTTAGTTCCCTTTTAAAATCTCATCCAATAAAATGAAAATAATCTTTGGCTCAGTTCTGGTTTTCTTATGTTATCCATGGACCAGATCCTGTTTCTGCTAATCTCTGTGTCAAAATGTCTATGGATTTTTGGCACTACAATTGACTCCTAATTTTGCAAGAGTTATCTGCAAGGGATCAGCATAATTTACAAAAATGTAGTGACCTTTTTTTTTTTTTTTTAAATCACTGGCTCAGTGTACACCAATTTTGTTCTCTTGCCATCTTTCCTTCCCTGTTTCATGTTCTGGAAATGTAGCTAAGCTGCTTATAATAATTTTCTCATTCATCAGACATTTCTTCCATTGCTTTCCTCCCTCTCCTGAGTACTCCTCCCCAGTAATTTGCTTACTTCATACTTCTATTTTGAAAAATTGCCTCTACACAGTAAGAGCCACTTCCTCTGATTTGTATTTCTGTGGAGACTATCGGCATGATTCAAGCAATCAAACATATCAAAATAAAAGCTTGGCCTTATCTTCTACAATTCAGCTGCTGACCAGAGATTAATGAATGCTTTGCAGGTCTTTGAAGCCACCATTCGGAATTCTTTTTCTACCAATGGCTAGTGTTCACCTCAGAGCTGTTGTTTGATAATAGCACTATTGTTTTGATGAAAGTTTAGTTCACCCTCTGGGTGAGCACATTTTAACTTTATTGTGGTATTTTGGGGAGGCAGAAGTAGCTGAAAGAAACTACCCTTGGAAACCAAAGTGGCAGACAGGAGCCTACATCCTATTTAAGTAACACTTTCCTACAGCCTCTTCTCTCCCTGCAGAGCAGCTCATAATCTGTTGTTTGCAGGACAAGAAAAGAAGAAAAGAGGAAGTCTACATTTGGAATGGCCCTTAAAAGATCATCGAATCCAACTACCTGATCACTTTGCAGCTAACTAATAGTTCAAATGCGTTACTGAGGTCATTGTCCAAATGCCTCCTTAACATTGACAGAGAGAGCCCAGGGAAGCACTGAGAGGCAGGAGGAGTGCAGTGTCTGATGGGCAGGTGGGTGCTCACGTGCTCGCCCAAGAATCTCAGCCCTTGAGAGCAGTGGAGTTTCATGTTTATTTAGGAAATGAGTAAGGCTTGCTTTCTTAGGAAAATGTGGCTCTCCTTCATCCATCAGAAAGGAGAAGAGTGGAAGTGACTCACCTGACAGCAGGGATTTAAGGAGACATTAGTTATTGCTCTGAGTTGCTGCTCCTCCAAAGGTACCTGTCAGACGCAGGCTGACACTTCAAGAAAAAGAAATGTTTGGCACTATCTGCTCCTTGAGAACACATTTTATCCATTCCCTTTTCACACACTCGCTTTTCTCCCATGAGGATCTGTGTTACCAAAGTTCTCCACTTTAATTCTCTACAGCAACCAACAGAACCCAGGTGCTGCCTGCAGGCTTTGCTGTTTCCACCTGTTTTCCCTGCTTCCCTTGCTATCTAGAAGGGCTGCTCCAAAAGTAATGGCCCCTATTTTATTATGTTGGCCCATGACATTAGGAACAGGTGTTGGTGGGTATGGCAGTGGTATGGCACTTTCCCACCATAAGCCATTCCAGTTGTTGCTGGGTGACAGATGGCAGCAGTGGGGCAGTCTAACAGAACGATGTCTGACATGGAAGTGCATATGGAGCAAAGGTGTGACACTGAATTCCTCCATGCAGAAAAAATGGCACCCACTGACATTCAGCAATGCTTGCGGTGTTAGGCCAGTCTCTTTTCTTGAGCTTCAGAGAAAGCCTTAAGAGAAGCTTCCTTCATATGTTTTGTACCTTCTGCTAGCACCACTCAGCTTTGCAAATTCAGCATTTTTATCCTTTATTGCCTGGACTTCTTTGTTCCTAGCCAACAGGCTTGTGCATGGTATCTCTCTGGCCTTTTGGGCTCTGCTTCAGTAGTTTTGGCAGGTCACTCTTACTGATCCAAAATCTGGGAAATTAGCATTTTTTGGACCACTGAAACTTGTAGTTCATGGCAAGAGCAGCAGAGGATTAAGCATGCAGACACGTTTTCTCAAACATTCTATTTTCTTTAGCAAATAATAACAAAATAGACACTGGCAGTAGGTGAAGCAATAACTTCAGAATGAATGCATTAAACATAAAAAGTCACAGCAGGTTTTCTATGTCAAAAATAAAGCACAAAATTTACATGGACTGTATAAATATACAAAGCAAGAACACTGCAGGCGAATGCTTACAAGACAGATAGTTAGCTAGTGTCATTGTGTTCCAGAAATCTGAAATGCCAAATGAAAAGTCCTGCATGGTCATTAATTTTGTCAAAGGCTGTGAGACTGCAGAACAGCAGTGAGTCAGAGCTGTGCTGACAATGAAGACAAGCAACACACCTACCAAATACTGCAATTTTATCGTTTTATTGTTAGCTGAAGTCCGTATTATTGTTTTGAATACCCATATAGTTATCATCCAGTACTTCACGGAAAGCTTTCTCATTGTATCAATAGCAAAACAATTTCCAACCTCACTTAGAGGTGAAATCTCACCTCTGTTTGCCATGGCTTCAACTGGTCACCATACCACTCCCTTGAGCATGCCTGACATCAGAATGCTGTTTGGAGTGGGGACTTATTCCAGTCACACAGAGCACATGCAAGACAGATACGATTCCATGCTTTGCCTACCAGGTAGATTCAGCCCTTCGTAGTTGCAGGATTGATAAGCTTTTACAGAGTTTCTTTTCCTACTGAAGATTTTTGAACATCCTTGTATTTTCCATAAGGTCTTCTGAGCTAGGTGGTAGCTGAGCATTGCTTTCCTCCAGTACCATTTGTGTTTTACAGTTGCATGCATTCTTCTTTAAGCTGTCTCCAAGAGATCACACATGCAGACTAAGAATATTTTATGACACTTGATGCCATGTTTTGAAATATTCCACAGATATTGTTTTACTAGTATTCCTAGTGTGACAGTTTTGCCTTGGAAGATTAGAGGTTTCTAAGATGGGGAGAATTTAGCCAAAAACGGCAATTTTTATTCATTTATTCTGTCTCTCCTGAATAACTTAGAATAGTTGTGGCTGTTCTTGAGCTCAGCCCCATTAGTATCTGGTTGGAATCATTCTCTCCTAGCAGAAGACAACCTGGATAAGCAAGTTGGTCATATGGGAAGGATGTCCACGCCCATAGCTCACCAAAGAAAAATCATCCTCTTTGACACAACAGATGCTCCAGAGCTATACAGCTGTCTGAGAGAATGAGATTCATGTGATAGCTCTGACCTTCTTTCTTTCCCTCTGCAAAAACTTCTCCCCCATTTGAAAAGCCAACCAAATATAACTGCCAAATATAAGCATTCTGTAGTTTTGTGCAGTGGATAGATGTATTCTTCTAGGCTCCTTCTGCACTAAACAAGGCGGCAGCCCAGCTGGGCTGCAGCATCTACTGCAAGTCCCTGTTTCTCTCTGCTTCTGTCTCATTTCGGAATGGGACAGGAGGTCACATAAAGTGGGTGGAATAAGCCTTAATTTTGGCCACTACAATAGTGGGCACAAATCCTTCAGACCACTGAAGAGATGGCTGTCAGATGTGATGAAAGTCTGTCACCTCCTGTTCTGGATGGGTGTTTTGACGAAGTGCAGCTGGTTTGCAGTGGCACTTGGGGACATACCTTGGAAGACCTCTGTACATGTGTACCAACATGGGTCATTCTGGACTGTAGTGCCTCAGATCTGGGGCAGGTGCTGGCTTGCCTATACCAGACACAATGGAGCTGTAAGGAACAGAAGAGCTTAAAAATTAGAGAAAATGTACTGGTAAATAAACAACAGGCCCTTGCTGGGATGGGTAAAGACTCAAGGACTGTGTTCTGAACTCATTTCTGCTTCATTTCTACTCCGGGTCCTTATGTCCTTACCTGGGCTCTTCCCTGGGTGCTTGGGTTTCAGGAGTGACTATACAAAAAAAGGAAATGATGTGTCAAAGCCAACTACTGCAACTCCAGCTAGGTAGCATTGCACTGTCCTATGTGACCTCCCTCCTCCCCTCTCCTTTGCTCTCTACATTTCTTATATTACCTTTTTCTTTCCTGCAGATATAACTGACAGAGATGGGTTCTAAGGAAGACATACCTTTTTTTGTTCCAGAGCCATAAAAATAGTTTCCCTGGTTTTATTAGCAGTGCATGGATGTGAGTTCAGCCTCCTCTCCAAAATAGACAATGAGCAGGAAGTACTCAATTTGGCAATGCATTTGGGGTTAGAAACATTGCTGCTTTCAAAACATTTCACCAGAGTCATTAATTAAGTGCTAGAACGGAGAACTTCAACCAAACAAAACTAGGGGAAATTACATTTCTCTTTCCTGACCTATATAAAAAGTATTTATGCTTAAATCATATTGAAAGCTTTAAAGGGACCCCTTTCCCAGTGGAGCATGCAGAAAACATAAATGTCCTGCAATAGGTTTATTAGGAGGATTTGGCTGTGTTTCCTCTTTTAGGAAATGTTTAGTTTACAAGAGAGTCAGGGCAAGAATAGTGCAGATATGGAGTTTCATTTTTCAAATGCAACAACATGAACCAGGAAATGTTCCCCTAATGACCAGGCTTGTCCTGTCTGAGAACAAAGATAAACCCCATTTCTGTTCAGTGCCAGTGACTAACAATGGGATCAATTCCAATGCCTTACTCAAAATTGTTGGGGAGCAACTTCAGTTTCAACAGTCCTAGAGACATGGGTAATCAAAGAATCAGAGTGCTGAAGAGCATCAGTATTCCCTGTCTCTGTTATTGAATGTGATTTGATAACCACAGCCAGAGAATGTGGCTTTCATTTGACATGTGAATAGACCATAGGAACCCACATAAGGGAAGGTCTCAGCACCCAGTGCCTTGTGCTGGAGCACAGCCAGCCCAGTACTGCTGGGTCCATGCAGATGTTCTGGCTCACCGTGGGGTCAGCACATGGCTGCTTTGCTGGAGATCCAGAGGATGCCCTGCTACTGACCAAGCCCTGACCACAGAGCTGTGAATGCTACAGTACCCGAACACCATGACACTGTTTCTGCCCTAAAATGTGGCACATCCCCTTCACTGCCAAATCTGCCCTGCCTGATTGGCATTATCCTCAGGGCCCACAACAGATGCACCCTCAGCTACAATCTGCAGCTGACTCTCTGCCTCTTTCCCCTGTGTTTGCTCACTGGCGTGGATGTGGACGATAGGTCGAAGTACGTTGCTTTAGGAGCTGAATGCCTCCTTCTCAGACCATGACCATCTGTTGCTGGTGCTAGGAGGGATGTTGGCTTCTTGGAGTTGCTGCTCTGATGCTTTCTTCTTTTACCCTTCTCTATTCCACTCAAACAACTTTTCTGTTGCTTTTCTGTTCCTGTGGTTTTTTTTTTTTTTTTTCTTCATAGAGAAGTGATCTCCAGCTGCAGTTGCCTTTCCCATAAGAGACAATTTGTTCTTTCACTCTGTTTTCATTGATTACTCATCCCTTTATATAGTGTAGTTCATGAGTCACTTTGCCTACCTACCTGCAACCAGCTTGCTGAGCTATCCATCAGTTCCTTGTTCTGCAGTAATTGCCAGCCTTTTTATTGCTGGATTTTTCTCCTGAGGACTCCTCCTATGCCAGCATACTTCATTAATTTCTAATTTTGCAAACCACAAATTGTGACATAGCTGTGGGAGCTGGAAATGGGAAAGACTGCATATCCTCTCCTAGAAGTATGCATAGGAAGTTGGAAAGGAACTAATGCTGACATTGCCAGCAAGTCCCTTACAATTGTTTTTTGTGTGATTTATCCAGCCAAATTTTTCTCTCATGTACATTTGTTCATTATGAAATTGTATAAGTGGGCTCAGTGGCCGTTGGTTATACAGACGGACCAGAAGATGGGAAGATTGCCTAAGACAGGAACAGACTAAATTCTTCATATCTTACCACTGCCAAACAAGGTGTTAAGGTGTTAGGAGGTCCCAGACATAAACTCTGTCACGCCTATATGGAGCTCTGCTTTTTTTTTTTTTTTCCCTTCTGGCCAGTCTAATTCCATGTTATTTTCTTACATGAATATCTCTTAATGCTGCTTTGAGATCTGGAAGTAAGAAAGCAGAAATCTATTGCTAGTGTGGTACAGGCTATTTTATAAATATTCACATGACAGATTCGTTCTGGAATTAACTCTTGGACAACGTTAACTTGACATGAAAAAACTAATCATTGAGCTATGTATATGTCTTGGATAGAAGATACCTAAAATTGTTGATATTGTTTGCAAGTGGGATGCATACCAAGTAGGTCTGGGGCACTGGAGCAGCAATGCAGGATTTCTGTGATAAGAACAGTGTGTGCTGCAGCCCTGAAATGAAGCTTAATATAATCTCAATTGACCTTTCTGTCTCCTCATCTGCAGGAGACCGAGGGGAGTTGTTTGCTTCTGCTGTTCTCCTGGATGTTCTACAATATCAGAAGAAAAAGTGCAAACTTGTTTCTGTTTGTCATCTGATCTCAGCAGGGAAGGGTACACTCTGAAAAAACTGATAAGCTAATCCTTGATGATGCAGCTGATCTCTCTGGTATATCTTTCAAGAAACAAGTCCATGCGCAGTCACCCAGACAGCGCAATTCCATTCAGAAGCATGATCAGAGCATTAAACTCTTCATACGTAGGATGTGACTGCTGCTGGTCAGAGGGGAGCTCAGCACCCACACTGGAGTCCTGAGAGAGCTGATCCCTCTGAACATCAGTGTGGGTGGGCACGGGTCCGTGCTTCAGAACGTCGGCCTCATTTCCCAGTTGCTATGGTTTGTGTAGAAGTTATTTAACAGATCATTCAGGACTTGTAAAGTCACAGCACTCGCAGCACTACAGGGTACATTCTTTCCTTGGCATGTTCTATTGTACTAAAAATGCTGTGCTGTTGGTTTTTTTTTCTTTTTAATGGGAAAAAATAGGTGTTTTTTGTGTGTGTGTGTGAGTGTATGTGTGTGTGAAAAGAATAGAAACTGAGGTCCTTTCTTGATCCTCTGCCTCTCACTTTGCATGCAGCTCTTTGTTCTCATCTAGATACAAAAACCATTCCCATCATTTCATTATAATTCACTATTTTTCTTGGTTCTAGTAGTTCTCAAGGATTCCAGTCTTGTGAAATACTGTATAAAAATGAAGAAAGGCCTTCCAAAACATCCCTTACATTCAATTAAATGTTGATACACTTTTTGTGTTAATATGTACTTTCCATCTTCAACCACCATCATATAAATCATTGCTTCAGCCAGCTGAAGTAAGCATGTGCCTTGGGATGTAATTTCCAAGCAGTCCTTCTCTGTACATTCCAGTCTTGATTTAATGCAGGTTTATTTCAGCTTTTCTTTAGCTGGTTGGGAACAGGTTTAAGTTCGACTGGACAAAGTCATCCTCAAACTGGACTGAGACTGTGCATACTGGCTGTTCTATTAATTAACGCAAATGGACTAATTCACTGAATGGATGCAGACTCTGTATGTAGAAATCTTCACTGGTGTTCATCATCTTTTCACATTTTTAGGGAATCTCTTCCTGCTCACATGGTTGGCTATTTTCCACTGTTCCAAGACTGTAGCAGAATTTTAGTGATTGGGGTCTAAAAATTCAGAGAAAGCTATGTACAATCAAAATTTTAGTTGTTTTAACATTGATCGAGTCTCATCAGAGGGTAGTGCAGTGAATATTTTCAATGGGAGACTCTGCAGCTCCCTATAGCTTTTGGTACATCAATGAAATCTTACTTTCCTCCTCATCCAACTGTTGTAAGAAAAGTTGGTATGTTCAACAACTACTGAGTGAAACAAAAAATTTTTGATGGAAACGCTGTTTTTAAAAAAGTAACTTTTTTTTCCCCCATATCTTTACAGATGCTTTCTTTCCATTTTGCTTGTGGAAAAATTAAGCACAAAAAAGAAAAGCCAAAAGCTGGGAGAAAACTGTCAGTATTTAGACAATGCCAAACAGAGTAACAATGTGTGCCAAAATAACAACAAAAAAGCAGTCCTCCTTTTTCCATACTCTCAGTCGATGCTGAATTTTCACTTTTCTCCACGAGTGTTTGTTTACAGAAGAATTTTCCTTTTCTCTCAGTGGTGGTGCAGAGTGGGCAGCCCTGTGCACAGCCGGTTCTCCAGCCACGGTGCTCAGCTGCTCCCTTTTTTTCCAGCTTGAGAAGGCTGTGGAAACAATTGTCAGAAAGTCAGCTGTGTTCACTGCCAGGGTTGGATTTTTGAACTAGTGACACAGGATCTGCAATTTATTATCAGTCTTCTGCATTCTCTTAGACACTGCACAGCAATTGTATTTTATAACTAGGTAAAAAAAAAAAAAATCTGGGTAATTTAATAAGGACTTGGAAATTGCCAAATTACTTAGCTGGTCTGTCCAGCACAGCAGTCTGGAATGGAGAGGCCAGCACCTCACCCTTGGAAGGAAGAGGCAGAAATAAATCTGCAATGGGCAATTAGGAAACAGCCAGCCAGCTGGGAAGCTTCTGATTACCTCATTACTAAACACATGGCTGATGCTGCAAGAAAAGTCTTTTTTTTTTTCTAATTCATATGAAATAGCTTATTATACAGTATTATTGTGAACATTCTCCTTATTCATGTATATTTGAATCACATTAAATTGTTGACATCAATGATACCTTCTGGCAGTGCTTTGTATTGCGTAATTAATGCTGGGAAAACCATGATTCCTACCATTTAATGAGAGTCATTATGTATTAATAATTAGGCAGATATTAATTACATTTAACAGCAAACATTTTTCTCAGAATCCAGTTGTGTATGTATAATGCTAAATGCACTGTGGGTGAAAGTGTGTGCAGCTCTCCTTGCACTCTGTTAAGAGTCAACACTAATGCTTCCTGCCTTGTAAATCTGCCCAGTTAGCTGTGTACCTGGGGAAAAGATTCTTGGCAATTTTAGGCATACTTTTTTGGAGGTCAGAGGATTATTATTTGCAGAAACAAGGTTCATAGAGCAAAAGAAAAACTGGTTTTGTTTTGGTTACTGTGTTTGGGCTCTCTAAAAAAGCTATTGCTGAGTTTGAAACAGACCCTTCAGAAGGCTGAGCATGGTCTCTTTTCACTACTGCAACCAATGGACTCATCAGGAATTACAGAAGTTGTATTTTCTTTGCTTCTGATTCCTCTTCTAATATCTCAGTTATCATGGACGTAGCTTTCCTTTTCGAAGACCCAGAAGACCAGGACATCTGGGCTAGCCTTGCAGAGAAAGCTGTCTTAAGAGATCTTGAGAAGGAGAACAGGGAATGCTTGTATAATGGTCTCCTCAAGCAGGTAGGAAGCCCTGACTCAGCTGACTAATCAGTAAGAAGTCTGTTGACAGATTTGAAAACAATTTGACTGAGCTATTGAAAGAGTGTGTCACAGATCACAATGACCGATGCAGAACAGCCTTTTAATTATTTGAACATTAGTTTCCAGTAAGTCAAAGAAATGGGACCCCAGTGTTTATCACAATAATGAGATCTTCCTGCTATCCCTTCTTCTGGCAGAAATGTTTTTGTTGGTTTAGGTGGAAATAAACCTGGATATTAACTCTGGTTTCTTCATTGTTGTTTTCTTCCCCTGTGTATTCTGGGCTTTATCCTATCTTCTCCTTCTACCAAAGCCTTGGCCCTTGGTCCCCATTTTGAAACACACTCTAAATGAACTTTTGGCTTGGATGAATTTTTTAAAAAATGGAAGACAGCCCCTGTGGAAAGGAGGTATCCCCATGGACTGTTTGCTTAGGCCTGAGGCTAGCTTCAGGCTCAAGGGACAGTGCTGAGAAAAATGTAGAGGGAGCTTCAAGTCTCCCAGTCTGCTGATGGCTATCACAAACATCAGCTGCTGGGAAAACCCCATTTCTCAGATTTTAACAGGCCACATTACCTTCCTCTGTTTCAGCTGGCACCAAGATGAATCAATTCCTTTACCGCCAGACTTGTCTGAAATTCCTATATAAATTCCAGGTTTTGTCCTGGAGTTCTCAATATTCTTGTTCCCTTTAACCTTCAAATGTCAAATACAATCTTTTAATAGTCAGAACTATTGGCAAACACTTCTCAAATGCTAATTACCTTCAGAAGGATGGAATCCCAATTTCACCATTAAAACCTGGTCTGATTTCAGAGCTGGTCCTTCTCTGAGCAGAGGTTTGGGGCTGAGGACACTCAGTCTCTCTTCTAAACTGAGAAGTCCATGGAGAAACAAAAATAACCACAAAAAAACTAGTGCAGAACTTCCACCCTTGTTGGGTTTGAGCTGCAAATACTGATGAGTATTTAAACCAGATGTTTTGTTATCATAGAATCATAGAATGGCCTGGGCTGAAAAGGACCATTGTTCATAAATGCATTTTAGTGAGTCTGTACAGGACAGCCCTGCAGGTCTAGAACTACTTGTATGCAGTTTCTATGTTTGTTTGTTTGTTTTTTTTATATGGAGCTCAGCACTAGAAAACCTCAGATTACATATTTCTTCAAAGCACATTGTCTTTATTGTTTAGTAAAAGACAATTTTGCTACACAAATTAGAATTTAGTTGTTTTGTTTCCATAAGATGAGATGAATTGTTTGTTTGTTTGTTTTTTTCCCACTCTTCTAGCCCACTCACCCTTAATTTTTGTCCCTGAGAGGCAAGGGCAGTTAGTTTATCCCTGTGGACTGAGTAAGGAAAGAAGGTATGTGGTGGAGGAGTTGGTGGCATACTGCTGTGAGGCAGAGATGAGGCTGTTAACAAACTCAGATTGTGAGGGAATCACCACATCCCTGAAGTTATTGTCCAATTGTTCTGACACTGAATGGCCTATAAATTGCAGAGTGCAGTATTTATGCACGTTTTTATGAGGCACACGAATATCACCTTACATGTTGCAATGCTTCTGCTACTTCAAAAACCATCTTCCTGACCTAGTTCTCATTGCTGCTTTTCTTTGGGAGGCAACAGTCACGTGTATCAGGCTGCTGCCAGTTGCTGTGATGGATCTCTTGCTCCCTCCTAAACACTGGTTCTGTGTTGGGAGGCAGCAACTGTGCAGAGCCAGGGTGTACCAGTGGATAAGTCACTGTATTTCCTCTGCTTGTCTTCTGCCAGAGTGTGCTGTAGCCCTGGGTTTGCTCCATGCAGAATAAGGCATTACAAAGACTTTTTCTGATAGTCATTTCTGCGTGTGCCATGGTGACACTAAAGACTCTACTGAGCTGAAGTATTGAACTGTGGTCTGTAAGTACTTGAAAATCATTTACATTGGGAAATACCTGACAGCTGTGAATTAATTGCTATGGACGAAAATTATTGAGGGTGTCATTCTGAATGTAAGGTTGTAGGTTATATTACTCAAACTTCTGGGAACATACTGACTTCACAGCTGCAAGACTACTTGAACCCTTTTAGATAATGCCCCTCATTCTTTAAAATGTGAAACTAATATTGAAGTGCACTGGGCAGCCTGGTTCATCATATTTCTGTGCAGGTATTTGCTCACAACCAGTGCCCTCTTTATGGCTGAAGACCCCCATCCTGCCCCACATCCTCATCCCATCCTGAGAATTCTGACTCTCTAGCAGCCATGGTATGAATGGCGAGAGAACAGGAGCATCTAGCATGATAGCAGCTAGCTGCATGCATCCATCTTTTATAGACAGAAGTAAAAGTATCCAGGTAAGATGAACACTGCTCAACAGTGCGTGCTTTATCTCTAACAAACTACTCTCTGATTTTGGGATGGAGTGCACAGTACTTGGGAGCTTGTAGGGAAATGCAACATTATTCATTTCCTTTAGGTAATGCTGTCCTGTGCACTTTTGCAGGGGTTTCCAGTTGACAGTTTTGCCATCTAATAGGTCAGATTGTCCTCTGAAAAGGAAAAATAAATCTGCATAAATTGCTTTATTGTAGATTTTTTCAATAGAACTTTTTATTTCCTTTTTACGCAGCTATAGGCCAAAATAAATACACATGCACATATCTTCTCTCCTTATAGATAGGTAGAAAAGGGCTTGGAGGCTTCAAAGCAGAGCCATAGCCCTACGAGAAAATAAAAATAATAACCCCAGAGTACAGAACATGTAGGATTCCAATATAAATGTCTATTTTCTTTTGATATCTTTTTAAAATAGTGTTCAAGATAGAAAACATCTGTCACAGATGTAAAATTATCTTATATGTTTCACTTTGAAATGTTACCAGATTATTTACAATTTCGAGATAAGTGGTTAGTGACCGTATATTTTCTAGTCTCTGTGGAAAGGTAATTAAGCTGTTCAAATCACAAATGGAAAAGCACGGCGCAGAAAACTCCTGTGTTTCCTTTTCCCCTCTAGTGCCTTCCCCAGTCCTCCTTTTTTGCCTGCTCTTCAGCTCTTCACTTGAAATCCACCCTCACTTTTCCTACTGCTCATTAAGAAAATAAAAATTTTCTGTTTGTATAAATTACTAAATGTGTACCTAAATTTATAATGAAAATTTTGAAATGAAAAGCACTGATATCCTTTACCTTTTCTTACAGCTTTCATTAGTATCACTGGCTTATGAACCACTATAGGACAATCTTGTTTTTGTCTTTATTCTTCCTCCTGCTTACTCAGTAAAGATGTGAATTTATCTTGCTTCCTACTTTCAAATATAGGTATAGAAGCATCATTCCCCTATGGTGCTGTCACTTGCAAAAGCTTTTCTGTTCCCCTCATGTTCCCACTGTTCCAGAAAAGCATATTTCTGATCTTATGGATCTTATTTGCATTTTTTTCTGCTTTCCAGACAGGAGAGCTATGCTTTGACTGTCGTCCTGTTGTTCATGGACCATGTATGGAGGAGAGGGCTCCTGAAATGCCGGCCCAACTGCAAAATGAGAGGAGAAGGAAGAGGAAAATTCACTTGGAGGTGGTCTGCAGATGAGCTTTTCCTATGAATGGAAACCAAATTTGACAGTAAATTCATGTCAGGTAAAGCAAATATTTTTCTTTGCCTCAGCAGATTATATTTCTTTGTTTTCCTTTAGACATAAAAGAACATAAAACTTTGACAGCCCTAAACAAAGCACTTATTTGAAGTCAAAGTTCACTTAGAGAATGTTGAAATTAAACAGTTACTATTTGATAATTAATTATCTGAGCTAGAACAATTAAATGAATTCAATCTATATGTTTCTGAAAGTGCTGTAGAGTATGAATAAGTATTTTACAATCCTATGGAAGTCCCTTCTCCTCTCCTGTTTATTGAGAAAAAAGTTAGGGCTCTCATTTTACAGAGGAAAAGCCAGGGCAAAGGGAGCATAAGGGTCTAGTTTCAAGTCCTTTCTTCTCTCTCCTATATATTCATGCTCGTTCTTTAGCAGGTCTGTAGTTCTGACCTCTGTGAAACATTCCTGCAGGGCCAAGGGCATCCCCAGTTCAGCAACAGCACAGCTGCAACACTGCCATCCAGGACATCATAGAACCATCTATGTATCATTTGAGTTGGAACAGATCCTAAAAGGTCATCTAGTCCAATCCCCCTGCAATGAACAGGAACACCTAAGGCTACATAAGGTTGCACAGAGTCTGGTCCAGCCTGACTTTCAACATCTACAGGATTGGGGCATCCACCACATCTTTGAGCAACATGCTCTAGTCCCTCACTGCCCTTATCGTAAAATCTGCTTAAGAGTCTACACCTTCTTTCTTACAGTCCTCCCTTTAGATACTGAAAGGTGACTATCGGATCATCTGCAGAGCCTTCTCTTCTTCAGAATGAGCAGCCTCAGCCCTCAGCCTGTCCTTGTAGAAGATGTGTTCCATCCCTTGGATCATTTCTGTGGCTCTCCTCTGGATGCCCTCCAACAGGTCTTTCCTGTATTAAGGATTCCACATACTGACACAAGACCGCAAGTGAGGTCTCACAGCACAGAGTTGAACAGCAGAATCACCTCCCTCACCCTGCTGGCCACACTTTTTGATGCAGCCCAGGATCTGGTTGGCTTTCTGGGCTTAGAGAGCACACTGCTGGCTCATGTTCAGTTCGGCATTCATCACTTTCCCAAGGTTCTTTTCAGAAGGGCTATGCTCAATCCTTTCATCCCCAGCTTTTATTGACTGTAGGGGTTGCCGATGACCCAGGTGGAAGGCCTTGCACTGTACCTTGTAGAACCTCATGAGGTTCTCCTTGGCCCACTTATCTAGCTTGTCTAGGTCTCTTATAATGGCATCCCATTCCTTAGTGTGTTGACTGAACCACACAGTGTGGTGTCATCTGCAAACTGGCTGATGGTGCACTTGATCTCACTGCTGATGTGGCAGTGTGAAGTTGAGCATTAAGGCAGGATTCAAAGAAATAGGATGAATTAATGCCATGGTTATTTAGTTAGTGAAGTTGTCTGGAAGAAAGTAAAATATGCAAGGAAAAGCAAACCTGTGGTTTGAAGATATTCTTCTGTATGGAAAAGTCAGCAATCAGGAGGTGAGTGAGACTTGGGTTAGAGAACAAGTAGTTTTGAAGATGGGGCACTTGTCCTGGAATTGATGGGTGCAGACTAGTCCATGGAGGTAGCTTAATAAAAATAAATAACTGGGGAACAATCTTTCCAGCAGTATTATGAGAGCTGAAGGTGAGATGTGGTTTCAATTAGCAAATCTAGACCATTGCTATCCTCAAAACAGGAGATGGAAAAGGGTGTAGTTTGGCTATCTTGTGGCTGCCCAGATGATGAGAACAGTGTCATAGACGGGTTGGGTGGTGCAGGCAACTGGAAGATATTGAAGTGGTCTGCATATGTGTGCTGAGCATTATCTATTGGTTGGAGCTGGAGCTCTTGGCTATGTGAAGCATTAATCACGTATGACCAGAGAGAAACGAGGAGTAAAGGGGTTTGAGAGGACAAATAAGAGCTCAAGTGACAAAACTAAGCTTCAACTGACCACTGCATATCACAGGAGGAATCAGAGAATGTTTGACAATGAACGGAGCTTTAACAGAGACTTTGCCTTGGCAGGAGTCCTAAATTAGTGGAGAGCAAGTGAATGGACATACAGTCTCTAATGAGTCGATTCACAAGCTCCAAACAAAATAACCGTTCATTTTTCTCATTTCTTCTGTCTTTCTACTTCCTTATTTGTGTGCAACTCCAAGTGGAAATGTCAAATGGTGGTTTTCCAATGTTTCCAAGAGAGATAAAAAAGAAAAATAGCAGAATTAGCTTTGCTAATATTCTTGGCATGATGTTCCAGATAGATTTCTAGACCAAAAAGTGATTTTGATCTAGATATTTGGATACCTTCCAGACATCTGGACTTCCTGAAGTCAGCTTAGTTTTCATCTACATTTTTTGTTTTTCCTTTCATACTATCAAAAGTACCGCAAAAATACTTAAGCACAGGAGGAACAAGCTTACAGGGAAATTTTCCAGGAATTAACTGTATGCATTTGGCTAGGTGCGGTTAAGGAAGTGTGATGAGGATTATCTTCTAGGCATTCTGTCCCTTCAGAAGAAAAGTGAAACATCTGTGGGGCAAAACCAGTATGTAATTAGAAGTAATGGAGTCCTGCTAAGGCTCAGGCTGTGGCTCTTGGTTCTATTCTGGTTCCTACAGTTTTTACTTGCGGTCTGTGGAGAGCTGACAGGATATGTCTCTGACTCCTTTTTTTTCCAATCTATTTATTGTCTAGGAAGAGCAGCTGGAAATTTTCTTTGTACATTCATTATAAGCTGCATCTACACAAGAAGATCAGCTAGATCAGTTGTGACTGCAAGTTATAGTCATCAGCGCTTCGTATCTGCATAGTACTAATGGAGCAATTTTATAAGGAAGATTACAGTAAGAGGACAATAATAGGAAGTAGAGTGGCATCAGCAAAATGGACATCAGCAGAGACAGGTTAAAAAAAAAAAGGGAAAGATGTATGCAGAGAAGGAGGGACAAAAGGGTGTGGGGACTGTGTTGAGCAAAGGCATCCCAGAATCTGGTGCTCTGTTATGCTCTGATGTGCAAAGAAGTAAATAGGGCTTCACTTGACATGATGATTGAGATACTGAAAGGCAAAATCCCTATCAGATCTACATAATCTTTTTTGCCATCTTGGTTTTTCAGTGGTTGCCTGAAATACAAACTTTATATTGGTTTGTGTGCTTCTTCGTGTATTTATGGTACTACACAAATTTTAGGGACAAGGCTTCCTCTCTGTATGTGCAAATTATGTGTCCCTTTCAGGTTGTAATTGGGACCTTGGCTTCTTTTGTGGAACACTGTGTGCTTTGTGACTTTTTCTAATACTTGGGTTTTTCCTTTTTTACAATGATCATAACTTGCGTAAGACTGTTATTCATAGCCCAAGTAGAATGAGGATCATACAAAATACCTGTCATCTTGATGATGTAATTGTTCAACTGAAGAAGTGTTACTCATGGCATTACGTACAGACGGTCTATAGCATCTCAAAGGTTTTGACAGTGCACATTCACAAACTGATACTGAAGTGGATGCAGGTGCTTTCTGCACTCCTTTTCAGCTCATAGAGAAACATTTTAGGTGAACAAAGAGAGCAGTCAGATCTCTGTCAGCACAAAAGACCTAGAAAACAGAACTTTTTTTCTCTGTGAAGAAAAGAAAGGAAAGGAAAGGACACTATAAGCACTAGGACACTAGTCTTGGGCACATATATGAAGAGAGTATATGAGTTTTGACTCAAATTTTCAGGGGTTTGGAAGGCTTTGTGTGAAAATGCAAAGTATACCTTTGGGAGTCTGAAGGCAGGCTTAGCTGAAGCATATACTAAGAAGCTGAAAATAATTCTGAAGCAGGCAGAAATTGTTGAAATTTTGAAATTTTAACTCCTGTATAATTGAAAATACTGATAGTACAGGAATTATCACAATGCCAAGACTACCACTTGGAATGATGGAGGAGCAGAGATAATTCAGTTATTCTGAAGATCAGAAAAGTAAAAGAAAGGAAATGAGATGTTGCCTACAGTCTTTTAATTATCTATCATCATCTATATGTCTGAAATGCCATACTTTAAACACTGTCAAGAATTAGAAATAATATGATAATCAAAAATTTTCCTGAAATTCCACCTCCTTTTGAATATATTTACCCAACCCACAAATAGTAGCTCTGATATTTTACATTGCCTGAAGAAATTTGCTTCATTCACTGGACATAGATCTTACATTGTAACTTGAGAACTTCCCCACAACCACCCCTACCACATCCCATTTGTTAGTAAGAGCCAGGATGAAAAGTATGATGTGGTATTATTCTTAACTCTTTTAATCTGACACGGCTTGTGTATATTTGTGTGTATCCGTGTTCACATTTATATGGATTTATTTCTCTACAAAAATAAACATACACTACTAAAATTTTGAAGCAATCAACCAAAATGCAACTGTGATAGCGGCAATTCTCTTATGAAGTGAAGCATGTTGAATGGTTACTGCAGGATATTTTTAATGTGGGGTGTAACGGATGAACTGTAAAGTTTTTGAACTGCAAACAGGGAAATTATTAGCTCTACAAAAATCTCATTTTTCAGTTTGTATCTAGATGTTACAGTGGACATTGAAATTTCTTCTTGAAGTATTCCCTAAACCTGTCAGTTTGCTGTCTAATCCCATTGGTTTGCAATGTCAATATAAATCAAACTTAACACCCATAAGTCTTCTTAAGCTCCTAACAGCAGTATCCAAACACAGAGCTGGGGTCTTTAACTGGGCTTAGAAAGAAGTTAGTTACACTACCTCAAAACCTTTTGGAATATCCTACTCATCTAAATTCTTTTAGCGTCTCACTAGTTAGTTGAAAGTTTCCTAGATGTCTTATGTTTCACTTCTTTTCATCCATGGCATGCCATAACTTTAGCAGAGGAGAAGTTTAAAACTGAGCAGATATTTAAGCATACTGGAACAAAGAGCTAGGTGTCTGCCAACAGGAGAGCTCAACACTAAAGGTGTTCATTGGGCACACCTAATTTGAATCAAAAGGATAACATCATGTTATCATTAAATGTGTTGTAGCCAGCAGTTCATTCTAAAAGCAATAGGAGAATGATGGACGGAGGTGAGCAAGGGGAGGAGGATATGGCTATAGACAGGATGAAAGGCAATGGGACTCCAGTCTCTACTCCCAGAATAGTCTGTGCATTTCTAGTTGAATTGATAGATGAAGTAGTGAGGCAGTGAATAGTGATGGGTCACTGGCTTCATAGGAGAGTAGCCTGACTACATGATCACAGAGTAAAGTTGCCTGCCCTGGTTTCTTTCTGGGCTGACAGTACTGCCTCATACTACAAATGATGAGCTAGTTTCAGAAATGTAATCTGTCCGGTGTGCTGATTGGACTAGATGGAAGATCTGTGTCAGTACTCCTTAGGGAACAGTAAGAATTGGTTTCATGTCTTCCATTTTCTGTTGTCTAGCATGAGGCCACCAATATTCTTAAAGAAAAACACTCTGACAGTACTGGTGTAGGCATCTTACTTTTAGACTTGAGAAAGCAGTGCATGGGCGGGCTGGTCAACTGTGGGAAGCTGTGAGGAATGAGATAGTTGCCTGCTTGCCAAGGTGAGGTAATTTGGACTCCCTTCTGACATGCCACATTCTTATAGGGGTGCAGAGACAGGTCTGGTAACTGCTGTACAGCATGTGTGTACCACAAGCATAGCTGTAAGATGCCTAACAGCTACTAGATCGATGCTAAATATGCTAAATAGAAATCGCTGAGAAAAGAAATCAGAGATCAGCTAAACTGAAATTGTCAAACTGACTTCATTTGAGCCAGGAGACCACATAGGTTCAAGCCAACTTTCTTCTTGGCTTCCAACACTTTTCACAGGAGAGCTCTAATACTTAATCTTTCCATGAAAACTTTGTTTCTTCCATTCTCAGCTATATTCTCCTGATAATGGAGTTGGTAGCTTAGAAGTCAAAATAACACTGGTGTATGTGAGTGCATGTGGAGAGAATCTGTGCTTTGCAACTATTTTTTAGTTTAATTTTTGCAGCTGGAAAGTCAGGTTGAAGTAACCAGCCAGCTGTCTTCAAGGCAGTCAACATTTACTGCTCAGAAGTTAAGACTTCCTCTCCTAGATGCTTGTTTCTTTTCATTGCAAAGGGATGGATAAAATACATTGATCTTGTTTTAATGAAACAACACTGCGTGTAGAGACCAGACATACCAAAATTTGCAATCGGCTTACAATGTGACATCTACCCACCACTGAAGATAGGAAGTCAGCATGACTGTAAATGGGTCAATTTGGCAAAAGATGCATGTAGAAGGCTTCTGGTTTTTGTTCTCAGTGTGCTTTTTATTTATTTATTTATTTATTTATTTTCCCTACCAGTGGACAACGTTCATGAGTGAACAGCAATCACTCTCAGCCTGTATCTTCAATAGCAATACATATAAAATGGCACTGCTCCAAGGTGCTTCTTGAAGCTAAGCTGAAGGAAATGAGTATGAGTAATCCCTCTCAAGGCTTTATGGCTAAAAGATGAATGAAAAGTGTGGTTGCATATAGTACTCTGAATAAATAACATCTAATTACTGAACCTTGGAGGCTCCTTTGGTCTTTGTAAAAAATTTTCCAGAGAAACTCAAGTCTTCTTTTCATCAGTCTTGGAGGATTCTGAAAACTGGCCTGTATCAACATAAAGGAATACTCTCAGCTTCAACAGCACTGTAGGTATCTTTGATGATCTCCAAATGATGTTCAGCAACCTTCTCATATATCCTAAAAGCAAACTAGCTTGATGGGAATAGCAGACCTTTTGGCCAATTAACAGATGCTTTCTTTAGAAAGACATAGGGAAAATCCAGTGAGAGAGAATTTATAGAACAATCAGGCCAATTCATTTGGACTAATCTTTCCACACGTGTTTTTTGTTTTTCAATGTTTCTAAACCTATTTGTCTTTGAAATATAAGTTTTTGTTTTATGGTACTGAATTTATAGAAAATCTTTGCTTCTTACGGCAGTAAAGGTGTAATTATCAAATCAGGCTTTAATTCCAGACACAACATAACAAATTGGATGTTCGTTTGTTTTACATGCACAGAACTGGCACTCATTTACAAGAGAAAATGAACACTAGCTGGAACCAGAAACAAATGCAATTTTAGTTCATCTTGGAGTTTTCTTGAGTATTTTGTGCAGTCAGAGCTTGGGTCTGCAACTTCAGACTCTGAAAATATGTGGGCCGTGGGCTGACCACTGAGCATCACAGCTGCCAGTGAAAGGTCCAGGTTTTCAAATTTGCCTTGTAGTCTTAAAATGCAAAAAACACCTTCACTGACTTTTAAAAGCATCCTAGCTCAGTGGTGTCATTAATTCTAAGTTGCAATCAGAATTTGTGAGTGGCATATTTGTAAATCCCGCCAGATACTGCTGGCATTTTCAGACACCAAAATGTACTTGAAAGCCTGTCTTTGATTCTTCCCATAAGCTCTTGATTATGAAGGTTGGCAGATCACGTAGGAACACTGTGGGCATTTTGAGTGCTATGTGGATTTTGTAAAAAAAAATTGAGAAGTCTTGGTTTTGACACTATTCTAGTTGCTCCTATTTAGTTATAAAGTACTACATGGTGAATAATTTGCAGTTCCAAAAGTTTGAATAAGTGGAGCTAAACCCTGCCTGATCAGTTGCCTTACTTACATAAACCATTAGACTTCCTTGCATCTTGAACTTGGTCTTTGAATTCTGCTCCAGTCTTACCTTTAACACTCGCAGGTGTCATGTCTAACACATACCAGTGCTAGTGGACATGCACTTCTTGTTCTTGTTATTTAATATTATTAGATATCAAGCTGTTTTTAAGTAAATCACTGAGCTACAGAAGGATCCCAAAGAATACAGGGGAACAGAAGTTATTTACAACAAATCCACATATTTTTTATTTTATTTTTTTTCCAGGTAGTTTAATTTTACAGGCTGATATCCATCACTTGAAGTACTGTCTCTGCACCATGCTTTTCTGGGTGAAACAGATTCCTCTCCATCTTTGCATGCCCCAATTCCAACACCAGGCGTGCAT
The DNA here is from genome assembly GCF_026119805.1 of Tympanuchus pallidicinctus. Classification (NCBI taxonomy): domain Eukaryota; kingdom Metazoa; phylum Chordata; class Aves; order Galliformes; family Phasianidae; genus Tympanuchus; species Tympanuchus pallidicinctus. Next base: position 2,381,788 of record NW_026294813.1, on the reverse strand, counting down.
CACCTAGCTGTTATGCATGTCTTGTTCCTCTGACATTTAGTTCTCATTTTTCTGATGAGTCTCACAAGAAAGACACAAGATAAAGTTGCACAGCCTGTGCAGAAGCAAACCATGCCACTGTCCATTTTGGACTACCTCCATTGTATAAATCCCTCAAAGGCAGCCATGAATGAATGAATCCACTTCTAGAAACAACAGAGGACTCGAAGGATGACCAAACAAGCAGCAGTAAAGTTAGGAGAACTGGGAAAGTGTTGCATATGAAGGAGACATGTGATAAAGAAAAGATGAGGCCATGGCTTCACGTTCTGGAAGAGTTTCAACTTTCCACACTTCACCAGGGCTGAGTGCCAAAACATCACAGGTGTTTGCTCTGTGCAGTTGACAAGGATGGGTTTGAGGTTTGAGTTGCTCAGAGACTGCTGCAAAGCTGCAAAGGAACTTGGCCCTTAGGTGTACCTTTGAATTGTTATTATGTTAATATTCTTTCTTAACATTGTCGGAGAAACCAACATTTTTCCCATGAGAAATTCTGTGTCTTTTACTTCACTGTAATCTGGCCAGTACTGTTGCTGTTGGAAAGGTGAATAAAGGAAGTGAGCTATCCAAAGAGCTCTGGCAATATATATACATATATTACTGGTCCACCACATGAATTTTTTTTTAAAATCTTCAGGGTCTCAGGAAATACTTATGCATCAGAAAATAGATGTGACCATGACCATAAATGGCTAGAATTAAGTGAGAGTTATACAGAAGTTGCTTTTGACTGAAGTATGTTTTTCGGATCATGATTTGGATGCAGATACGACACATTCAGGGCTTTCTTTCCCTCTTAATCTCTCTTCTATTTTTTATTTGTTTGCTTATTTGTTTGAAACATTTTTCTTTCCTTTCCTGTTGCCCAAAGATGCTCCACTTGCACGAGCAGAGTTTCATATTTTAAATGACAGAGATAGAAAAATGTTTCCCAGCCTAAGGCTCAAGCCCAGGCCCTGGGAATAAATCATAGAGCTAACAACAGTGTTTTAGGGATTTGAGAGCTGAGACTTTTAAACAAGATTTCATGGAATGGAGTTCTACTGGTTCATTGACTCATCTAAAATTAAATGGAGAGTTTCAAATAAAAACTACTGTGCTAGTAAAACCCAGTGAGAACAGAGAAAATATGCAGGTTGAATAGAATTACTCTAACAAATGTTTCCAGTTAATTCTCCAGAATGCTCCATATTTTCAGCTAGCTAGATGACTTAGAACAGGCCTGGGCTTCCAAGTCTCATCATCTGTGGGAGCGTGCGGAAGGAATTCTTAAGTCTCAAGTACAGTTGGTCTCAGTCAGAAGTCTATTTTCAGAACAGGGCTCAGAAAATCTATTCATGATTTTTCAATTTTGAATTCTGGAAAAATCCATGGTTGAAATTATCGTAAAAAAAAAAAAAAAAAAAAAAAAAAAGCTTCTGTTTTTAGTTTGGGATATCTAAGTTTTGAGTTAACTCCGAAAATATCCAGTTTTAAATCTTCAAAAACCAGTGGTCTGATTTTTACCTGCTGCAAGTTTTGAATGATACAGTGAAAGAAACAGAATCTTTCTGGAGGAGGAGGAGAAATCAGGCCCAAATCTGCACTGGTAAGTACATGTATGAACTGATGCAAAAAACTGAACATTTAGGCTGTATATATTCGAGAGCACTGACATCCACTTAACACATGCTTTCAGGACTCTATAGCGCCCAACTCTTTCTAAGCATTCCTCCTGTATCTCATCTTACTTTTTTCTTCCATGGCAATTTTGACAGGGAATACATCATATCTATGTTTGGGAAGAGTTTTATAAATTTACAGCACTATATAAATCTTTTATAATAATCCAAATGTAAACCTTTACTAGCTACAGTAACACAAATGGAAAATTCTTTGTTCATTTCTCAATGATTAAGTACTGCCTTTTGTGTTGTATTTATAGGAAGTTTCTTTTTGTGTGTTTTACTGTAGATGCTATTCTTAGAGTTGGAGTTAGGAAAAGCACCAATTCAATACACATCTTTTACTTTACTTGAAGGGCAATGAACTTTTAATAGTTATGATGCATTCTTCAAGCAGACAGTAAGCAAGAAGGGCCTTTAACATTACGTATGGGACAATAAGAAGTATTTTGTCTGTTCTGGAGTATATGGCATCTACTTCCATACCTACTGTAATTATTTTATGGGATCCCTGAATTTTTCAAGCCTTCTCAATTTGTGAGTATTCTCAGCAGCTAATCTCCGATAATTATTTAGACCAGGATATCCTTCTGCCAGGAGAGTCTGAGCCAATACATCTGACCTTGGTTTGAGAAATCAGAAAAGATGTCCTTGGGCTACTGTCTTTATATGGCAGCCTTTCCCTCCAGACAGAGCATCCCTGCACACTAGTCTACCATAGGTTGAGCAAGAGAAGTTATACTGCTGTGTGGAAGTCTGCATCTTCTCATAGCCAAAAAGGATGCTGTGCTTAGCCTCAGATGGCTCTGAATGTAAATAGTCAGATTTTCTATTTTTCTTGCCTCAATTTTGTACAAGCTTGTGCAGGGTATGATGTAGTGGAAATCACATACAATAAATCAAGATAAATTCCCTTGTAAAACCAACATGCAGACATACCTCTCTTCCTGCATTATTGCTGAGGTTCCTATTGAGGTTTCCTGCTTATAATTTATTTCACATAAGCTGATTAAAAAGTCATTAAAAAACAATCAAATATTTCCATAGCTGGAACAGGATTACAAAGATGGAGCAATTATTCATTTGCCATCTTGCTGTGTTAATGGAGCAGCTGCTGCCACCACTCTTTTAACACTGCTGATCATTCTTGCCCAAGCTTATCTTCACTGAAAATAAATGTTTTGCTTTTCAGGTCAAGATGACTAACTGAGCCTGCTTGAGACAATGTGCATGTCGTTCTTGCTTATCTACATACATAAATTCATTATATTCTAGTAATACTACTTAGAAGAGAACTTCAGAGACCATCAAATTCAAACTCCTGCTCAAAATGTGAATATTGTCCAACACATGACAGGGTCAGCCATGGATTTGTCCAGCCAAATCTTGAAAACCTCCAAGGATGGAGATGCAACAGTGTTTCTGGACAGTCATTTCTAGCCCCTTGCCATGCTCCTACTGTAGAAGTTCATGACAACTTATACTTTTCCTTTGTTTTTGTGAAACTAGCTGTAGTAGTTAAAATGACCAAAGGATTAGATTCTATTGCAAGTTAGATCTCTTTCTATAAAAACAATGTTTATTTTGCACTGATAGCAAGGAGTGGTGCCATTACGTAAAAGAATTCAGAGGACTAGAGTTAACTTCATTAGAATACTGACTTGCTAAGATGTTTGCTATTTCAGATGAAGTGTAAATATCTGGGGTGAAGGATAGCAGCACTCAGAGTAGATGTGACAACGCCAGGAAGCTGATTTTTTCTTCTGAGGTGATAGCATCAGTTGGAGTGTCCAAACAGAAGATAGAAAGGGATTGTGTGACACTGTACGACAAGGTTTTTGCATATTCAACAAATAGGTATGCATGGAAAAAGAGGGAGAAATAGTGAACACCTCTGTTAAAAGTAACAATTCTGTTCATTTGGGAAGGGCTTCATCATTCAGAACAACAAAAAAAACAACCCTGAAAGTACCAGGCAAGTGTGAAACAAAGCCATTTTGCTACCTCACAACTTCTCCCACCTGTAAAAATGTTAAGTGCTAGCAGAGTCGAGTTGTTGCCACGTTTCTGTTCTATCTGTAGAACTAGAATTGCTTAATGTCTTAAGTCTAACAGAACAGGAAAGTTAAAATTATCTTCCAAATGATCAGTTACACCCACATGCTGTCTTTCTCTTAATGGTAAGTTATCTAGAGAAGGATTTCTTGCAGAAAATTGTTTGAGAAGGTAACATTAGAGAAGCTGGAACAATAAGCCTACCAGGAGGCTGTCTTCTTGTTTGTTAGAGCAGAGGCAGCATGTGCTGATGTGCTGCTCAGAGTCTAGTGCTGGTTAAGCTGATGGGAAGCAGATGGAAAGAAATGCGCAGAAATCCAATGCTCACCTCTGCCTTACACTATAGTCAGCATAGTTGCTCAGTGGGAGAGGAATGTTTGCAAGGACTGCATGTTCTAAGAAACTCAGATCTCCTTGGGCTTTCCATTATTATCGGCTTTCCAGCTGATTATTATGGCTGGAGCATTACACTGTCTCCCCTCAGCAGCTGTTCAGAGAGAGCCGCTACCTGCTCAGGAGTCTTGGCAGCACGCGTATGCCTCCTTTCTGCAAATACCTCCTAGCAGCTGTGTCAGAGAGCCTCCAAGGCCTCTGTGAACTCGTGCGGTGGGGTCAGCACTGAACAGCACGTTCTGGAGAGTGCCGGCTTCTTTCCTCTGCATGGCCTCTTGGCCCTGCCTGCAGCTCTGCGGGCAGGAGTCGGACTGGTGTGGTATTGTTCCTGTGCTTGGCACAGGCATGCTGCATAATGTGATAATCCCTGTGGGTCAAATCTGGACTGTCCTTGGCCAAAAAGCTGCACTTGGATGTAAACTTCTGACCTCATGTCTTTTTTTTTTCCCTAAACAAATAACCAAAACCATTTTGGAAAGAAGTGATTGCTATCCTTTCATAAGCCATTCTTCAACCCAAGGATCTGATTCTCCTGTGTGCTACTGTGGTTTATAAAAGAAACAGAGAGCAATTCACATGGTCAAGAAGCTCCAGCAAAAACAATCACAGAGGCACCGCACTGAGGCAACGGAATACTTCTGAAAAAGATCTTTTTGTAAGGTCCAATAATACTCTGAAGTCCTACTCACACTTCAGCTCTGGCCAAGAGAAATGGCATTGCTTCTTGCACATTAATTATCTGAGCAAACCACAGAGCACAGGGCAATTATCAAAAAAGAAACAATTTTTTTTAAGAAAAAAGTCTGTACTTGAGGTGTTGTCGAACTAGCAATCGATGATAATTAGCATTTCTAGAGAGAGTTTTTAAGCATTCCACAATTCAGTGCTAGCTTGCATAGAATAACTATGTGGCTACATGCAACGCTTCATCCTTAGCTTGTGGGCTTGGGCACCAGTGCAGCGTGGTGAAGGAGTGTGTACAAATAAAGAACTTCTGTTTTGTAGACTACAGCTGTGAAAGCTGTAGTCTAATAAGTATTGCTATCTCCCCAAACAATAAAAATTGCATTGAAAACGGGGAAAAAAATAAAATTGTGCTCATGTAGCAATGCAGTGTTTTCAGACTGTACATTTAGAGAGAGGAAGAACTGCAAAGAAAGCGAAATCTAGGTATTACTCAGTATCCTAATGTGCTATCCTAATGCTTTCTTACGTATAAGAGTCAAGAGGACAGCAGATTTGGCTTACTGTCCACAGAACACTATCTCCAAATTTTTAAGCATCCTTCACTTCACTTCCTGTTTTTCATGTTATAATTTTAATATGCCTATAATCGTAGCTGCAACTCCTTATGGATTCAAGTGAGGTTACACAGACATCTACCAGCCTGATTTGCTGCAATCAAGTAATTGATCACTCAAGTAATTGTCACTCAGTAACCAGCCCAGCAGCATAGACATTTGCCAACATTTGATTTCCAATATTATGGAAAGCAGTAGTATTGGGTTTGAACATGCCTCCTGCAGTGAGAGTCACAATTAGGCTTTAAACATCAGCTGCATGCACCACAGCAGACAGAGCACAATGATGCTGCCCATCATTTAGCTTGCTTGGCACACATGGAAGCCAGGCAGACCAGAATCAAGCTCTGCCACAGAACAAGAATGCCACACAGGGGAACCAGTTGGTTCTTCTGCATTGTCAGCACTGGAAGGTCTGTGAGAAAGATTGTCTATTGTTCTAATCTCCCAAAAGCAATCCTAACTCCAGCCTACCTAACAAAGAGGCAGCTGAGTTATGTGTTCACTGCCCTGAAGATGAAGACTGTTAATAAGTACCTCTGGTCCTAAGGACTGCCCTTGAGGAACTGGTATGCAGAGAGGCAGGAGCCTGACGTTTGTAGGACGGGAAAAGAAGTTCTGGAGCTGAAATTTACAATGTTTTCTTCAGGAGAAAGCAAGCCACATGTGCAGTGTGATCAGGTGCTATTCTTGCTCATCTGTGGGAGGATGAGTAGGCACAAGCAAGAGCAGGGAGTTGGGATGCTCTGCAGGCATACCTTCCTGCATGACTACTGCTCACTTCCCTGCTAGGAGGCAAAGCTGTGCTGAACCCTGCTTTTTGTTGTCCGTATGTGTTGAGGGAGGTGGGGAGGGCTGCATGGTTGCTGACTGGTAAACCATGTAGCAGACAGCAAGCAGGAAAAAGGTGCTGTCAGCACTCAACCCTTACTCATATCTCATGCCAGCAGGAGAGATGATGGCCAATGCCAGACTGTGGTAGTGCCTGGTTTAACCCCTTCGCTGCCAGGGACTGCACTGGCCTTGCACACTCATGATGCCTTCTGTCATGCAGTCCGTCTCTCCAGGCCACCTCTCTAGGCTTGTGACTTGTCCCAGCCTGCTCTCAGGATCCATGTGTGCACCTAGAGTCCTGCTCCCCCATGCCACCACACCATTGTTGTAGGGTCATTTTCAGTCTTCCTATTCATGTACTCAAGACAAGGTTGTTGATACCCAGTCAGCATTTACAGCATTTCCAGAGTCTATTCCTGTTGTGGGCAGGTCTGCAGTTTTTATTCCTGGATTATCAAAAAACTGTGGCATTTTTATTTAATTTTAAACTACCTTCTGTTAACTTTTAATTGCCTAAATCTAAGACAGAGAATGTAAAACTACCCCAATTCTTTCAAATTCTCAGCATAGAACAATGATTTAGTGGCTGTGAAAAATCATTCTTATCACAGCAGAGTGATTTCTCTACTTAATCCCATTCTCCTTATTCATGATTAAAAAACTGTTTAATAATGAATTTTCATTTTCAAGAAGTTCAAATTTGTCTTCAGAACTGTGCTTGAAGTTGGAACTCTGTAAAACAAATCTCAGCTTGGAAACAATCATTTGTACAAAGCTGCAAAGAAAATCAGTTGGCTGAAGGCCAAAGCTTGTGTAAGAATACATTCTACTTCCACTCTTTAAAAGAATAATCTAAACAGTGCTTACATATAGTTCATCATCTCCCTGTAATTTAAGGCTAACTGTTGACCTATAAATAAAAGAAATTTCTTTGGAGCTACTTCACTGTACAGCAAACACAGTTTGTATGACAAAAAAAAATGGAAAAGACTAGTATATATGCTAAATAAATTGTTTAAGTTATATTTAAAGATCCCCTCCACCACCAGAGTATGCTTCTGAGTAGAAGTGGTGTGAGCAAGATGGCTGGTGCAGATGAGGTTATAGATATGAATGTTAGTGTAACATAACCTAGATATATAGAGTCAAAGTTTATGGCTTTTTTATTGTTACATTCTGTGAGTACTTCAACTAAATATCTCCTACATAAAATGAAAATCAAACTGGCTTCTCCCATTACCATTCAAGCAGAAATTTTTTGTTCTTAGAAGTAAGAACATAACAAACCATTTTGGTGGATCAGGCCTTAGATGTCTCAGGACTTTAAATTTGTCACATAAGTGGAAATTAGAGAGGGAGATAATTCACCACAGGAGTCCAAAAATGCTCTAGAAGGTCTGCTGCAGCTCTGAATTAAGTGTAGAAATGATTATAGATCCACAGAACACAGATCTGTTGTTGAAGTAACTTCTTGAGTAACAGAATAATGACAAAAAAAAAAAAAAAAAAAAAAAAAAAAAAGAAGGCTTGGCTGGACCACCGTCCTCATTATCTCACCGGTGTGGAAACATTTTTTGCCTTCTGTAAACACAGATGCTTAGTATCTTAAGTTCTGTACACAGACCACATGCAGCACAGGCGAGCAGTGATGGTGCTGACTCCAGCTAATGACTCAGAAACAGCTTACAAGAAATATTAGTCTTCAGTAAGTCCACAGTGAATGGCAATCTCATGTGAAGAAATATGGAGCTTGTGGTCACCGCAGATGGTTCCCTGGCTGTGAAACTTCCAATGCACAAAGGTCTCCTGAACTCACTGTGGTGGAAAGATGCTTTGCTGGAGCCTTTTGGGGTGAGTTGGATCACGTAGGGATTTGTCATCTAGTTCCTCTAGCCATAGATAAGTGTTCAGAAAAATACCTTGAATACCAAAGGAGCACATTTCCTTACAGTTATTTGCTTTGAAAGGTTGGACTCATTTTTTTCTAATGCTTCTTTCTTTCTTTTGTTTTATAATCATTGTATTTCTTCAAGAGAAAGACTGGGGACAGGCCTGTGCAGAGGTAGAATGTGATCAGCAATCAAAAGAGGCTCCTGAGTCTGGTAGGATTTAAGGCATGTTCCTGATAGCTGTTTGTTTTTTAGTTGCCCAAATGGGCATTCCTCATAAAGCTTGGGATTAAAGCATAAAACCTGGGCAAGATACACTGCCCATATTTTTTAGCAAGTCTCCCATTCTGCTCCCCCCCTCTGCACCTTGGGACCTCATCAGGCCTGTTGCAGCTGGTTGTTTCCATGGGGAGCCTCCAGTTGCTTGGTCAGTGGCATGGCCAGTGCCATTCAGCCACAGGGGGACAGAAGGCTCAGGGGAGATGGAGTGGGTTTGTGTGGGTCTGCATCCACTCAGAGCTTATGCGGAGGGGCTGTGAGCTGGGGACAGCTTTGGCAGAGCCGTTTTCAGGCAAGAGCATCTTTCTTTCCCTCTGCACATTAGAGTGTCTGCTTCAAGAAACAAATAATAAAGCTGTCAGCTCGAGATTCCTGGTACTTATCAGCCTGTGCCCAGACAGCTGAGAATATTCTTTGGGAAGATAAAAGAAGTTCACTTTATTTACAGAATGAGCCCTGTTTCTCCTCCCAGGTTTAAGGCAGATGTTACTTTTGTTGGCTTTCTACCAGTCCTGGATCCCAGGTCTGCAAAAAGGAGAAGCCCATGGTCTGAAGAAGCATTAGTCAGATCCTGCCTAAACTCAATCAGGAATTTAAGGAGTTGCTTCTTTCAGGTGGGCACTTAGCAATGGCAGAGGCAGGGCTGCTCAGTAGCCCTGTAAATCTACTTCACTGGCACACTTTATGTCTCTCTAAGCTTTGCAGATTTCACATGCCCTCCAAGGGCACCTTTCTTCCTCCTTTCTATCATTGCACACAGAAAATGGACACAGTGGAGTTTTCTCTTTGAACTTATTTTTCCTTCCAGTGAAACAGCAGTGAGCATATCATTCAGCCAGAGCTGGATGGCTGAATGTCCCCTGGCCTGGGAAAATCACAGCTCTCAGGATCATGGGCTCTGGACACTTTTGTGATGAACTCTCTCAAACACTTTTCCATCTGTGAATATGCAGCCTTTGTTTCTCCATCTTTGAATAACGCTTTGCATAATGGAATATTCTGGATGGGAACAAATGAATCTTCAGGCAGTTCTAGAGAATGTGATGCAGAAAACAATAGGCTGAACCAAATTCACTTTCTTCTCCAAACCTTCTTCTGACTTTTGATTGTCACTGCCTATTCATTTATTGCTGCTTCTCTCTTGTGGAATAAGTTTGGTTTGTTAACCTGATTACCTTTGTTGTGTAATGATAAATGACTTCACCCCAGTTGCCAATAGTCCATGATATCTGGAAAATAAATCCATGAGTCCAAGTTGTTCTAACAATTTGCTGATTTCTTTGGGGAAATATGAACAAAATTAATGGGATGCTTATGTAATCACTTACTCAAGATATGAGTAATTTGCATCCTGGCAGCAATAAGAGGAGATAAGAAGATGTGGCATAAATTACACTCCTATTTTTCTCCATCCATCTCTCTGGTGCCTGCGGGTGCTTGTTTGCTGCTGCAGAGACGTGCCTCTGACTGGAGTCACAATCACATCCTCGAAGAAGTGCTAACAGTAAGCTAACAAACCTTCCCAGACTCATGCTGGCTTGTGCAGGGCCAGCTCTGGCAGCTGGGCTTTCCACATACCTCTGGTCTCTGCCTTCTAGGAGACTGTTAGAAAGTACCAGTAGGAATTTCTTTGGAGTATTTCCTGAAGTGAATACTTGAGTCAGCCCACTACAGAAATCTCTGCCCAAATTGACAGGAGTGGCCTGAACACTCATAAATCATCTAGACTAAACCCTAGCAGCCACTGGCAGCTGCTGCAGGAGCTGGGCCACCCAGTGCCATTGCACATGTTATTTTCACCTTCATCCCATTTAATGGAGAAGAAAACCAGCAAGTTCAAAAAATGCTGAGAGGGATGTGGAACTGACAGATGGGCATAAACATTGTCATTACAGAAGCCTAGCTTCCTTAGGAAGTCGAGATAAAAATGAGGTGTAAGTATTTTCACAATGGTGTCTGTATTCTGGAGACATGTCAGTACAGGGCAGTATTGAGCCTTGCTGGTCCTGAGCAAGCTCCAGCTGAGATTTCTTGTCAATGGCACAGTGTGTACAGAGATGAGTTTGGATACTAGAAGCAACTCTTCCATTCAGGGGCAGCTCTGCTGTTTCTGGTTTGGGAGACAGTTCATCCAACATCAGTTTGAGGAGCTCTGTGGTACATTGCATCGTGTAGTGCAATATACTCAATTAATTCATCAGAATAGTGGAATTCCCTGAAAATGTTGCTCTCCAAGAGTAGATCAGAGGCCAAATTTGAGGTCATTTGAGCAAAGAAAACTGAAAATGCAATCATTTTTTTAAAGCATCATATGCCATCCCAGTGTTACTGCTGTTGAAGTATTTTATTTTATGTTGCTCAACACATCTGGCTATCAAACTATGACTTGGATCCTCCTCAGGCTGCTCTCTACTTGGAGCCTGGTGTGGAATAACACCCAAGGGCCCTTGGGAAAGGTAATACTAGAAAAAGTAGTGGGTGTACAGTTTGAATCTCTCAAGATTAAGATGAAAATTAGGAATGCGTGCAAAACAGGACAGGTTTTATGGGCAGTTGTTTGCTGACAGCTCTGGGGATATGAACTACAGGATTGCCAGCTTTTCACCTGCAAGCTGCAAGGTTTTTTTTTCCACATTTCTCCTTGAGAGCAGAGCTTTTGTCCACATGGGCCATGTTTAAAAGGGCTCTGAAACTACATGCATGCCCAGTTTCTTCTGAAAGTTGCTATACCTTAGCAGGGCCTGAGGACAAATGCAGTTTGAGACCACTTGACACAGCATATTCTGTGGAATCTGCCTTCTCACACACACATGCAGCTGCCTTTCATATTCAGTGCTCTAAAGCCTCCAGCCTGCCCACTACCAGTAAGCACAAATACTGTGGACGTTTGGTGGAAATAGGGAATCTTTCTGTCAATAGGTTCTTGAGGTGGGAACTGTAGAAAGAGAGCTTCCTACATCACTTTCCAGACTTCAGTAACTTTTGTACTACCTAATAGGAAAACAAACAAACCAGAACAAAACAAAGCAAAAATCAAACTCTTCACAGACTCTCTGACCTTGTTCCATTGTTCCAGTATGTCATGTTATCGCAGTCCAAATGCTTTACTGCCTCTCTCTACTGCACCTAGCACTTCCTCATAGACCCCCCACTGAGAGATGATGACCCTGCAGCAAGCTTGCCCATCCATGCCTGCAGCACATGGGAGCAGATTTCAGGCACTGACATTTCCCTGTCCCTCCCACTGTGACTATTTGTGAAGGAAGCTGTGTGACGGTTTGGTGGGAGATATCAGGGACCACGTCAGAAAAGGAGCATTGCTGCCATGTCCTCAAAGCGTCAGTAAAATGAATTGCTGTTATGTAAGAAGGTTAATGGTGCCTGATACTTTCCAGAACATTAAGTCAACATTTAAAGGCTTAAAGTATAATTGTCTTAAACCTCCCGATACGTGGAAATCTGGAACTTGCCTTCTGCAATACCCTTTCACAATCACCTTAACACTCCTTTAACCAAAGAAAGAGCTCATCAGACTGTGATGATTTTCAGCTCTGGGAATGTGCAGGAGTCCAATCAGGGGACAGGGAAGTCCCATAGGGAAAATATGCATTTAAGTCAACGTAATGAAGCAGAAGCTAGATCAGCTCTATGTGTCCTTGCCTGTCTGTCCCACTTGGGTAGAGAACAGGCTCCATAGGAGCTCATGGCAGACTACAACAAGTCTTACGTCTCTGAACCCTTCTGTTCTTCACAAGGCAAAGAGATGGAGACTTTCCAAGCCACTTCCATTCTCTCCTGGAGCCTCTCAAAAGCAGAGCAGCAGTACTTAATGACAGCCATAAATCATTAAGTAATTAAGCACGCAAGCTATAAAAAAAAAAAACATGTGCAAACAAACCTTGTGCAGTGATATATACATTAAGTTTGAAGTTAGAAAGCTAACATATTGCTACATTCCTACAAAAACATAGCCAGTGCTGTGCTGGAGATCAAGATAATGTGTGGGGAAATACTCTTCTTTCTCCCATGAGCTATTATTATTGGACTGAAAAAGCTCATTACCATAGTTATATGGAAGTTAGCAACTGGGGCTAAAGTTCAGGCAGCCAAGTCTTAAAAATGTTGGCACATTTTGTGAAGCAGAGATGCCAATTTCATTCCTGTTTATTCCAGTGTTTTTGTATTATATCCTAGCAGTCTTCACATTCAAAGATTTTTGCCAAATCCCTTCACTTTTTATTGCATTTTCTATGGAGTGCATATCCTCTTTGGTGTTCTTCAGGGCATATGGCCTGCTGGTGGAGTGTGGCAGGAGTAAGCACTAAGAGCTATGGCAGTGGGCACCTGTGTGGGATCTGCTGGAGTTTCTCTTCCACCAGGTTGAGATTTCATTTACTTCAGTTCTGCTGCTTCTGATTCTTTTACATCTCTTTTCAGTCGAGATTTCATGACCAAGGGATGTCACCAAATGGACTCATGTGCCAAATCTTTCTTCCTTGCCACAGCATCAAGATGTGCAGGGATCTATATGTCTCTAGCAAGACATTCTCTGGAGAGAGCGTTTCCACATTAGCACTGGATCCTGAGGGAACAGAGTGCCCCTTCGCCTCCAGATACTGACTTTGGAAAGATGGATATTTTTAATTTACTCTGAGATGAAATAGCTGAGACACTTTTCTAGCATTTGGACGTGCCTTCATGAAAGGGCTGTCTGATTTCCTTCTCTTACTAATCTTGGATTATACTGTATTAGCTCCTCTGGTGCTTGCATGTGTGACCAGCCATAGGGAGCCTGCATGACCAGCTGGAACGTGATTTCCCAAATCATCAGCAGAGAGAGAGATGCAGCCCTGGGGCTGCTCCCTCCTTCTTCTGCTTTACCTCCTGCCAGAGAGCTAACAAGACAACAGAATGTTCCTTGTTTGGTTTGACGTTATTTTCTCCACACTGTAATATCACAGAAAAAACCAAGGGCAGATAGTGCTCTTTGATCTGATAATTGTAAACACTCTGGCAGAAAACCGTTGTTATACACAAATGTTTCAAAGCAGTGCAAAAAGCAGGAAGGTAGGATTAAGATATACTCAAAATGAAATAATTATGTTAGACCGGATGGATTTGTTTTGTGCCAAACTCTTCCCTGCCTCCTGCCAGCAAATAATATTGCCAGATGATAAGAGGTTGAAAATTTCTGGTCACATTTGTAAAAGCTATCACTTCTCTGATTGCATAGATCTTCCCATAGATCTGAAGGAAAATATGATCCTAAATAGCACAAGTATGCTCAAACCAGCAAGTATGGTCATCTGCTAGCCACTGAACACCAAGGGCTTGCTTCCTCCAGTTGCAATGCACGGACGTATTTGGCATTGTTTATAGTTCAACTTGAGAATACTGTGTAGATTTACTTTAAGAAGATTAGATACCAGTCTGAAAGGGGCATTTTCTATATACTGAACTGTGGGGGCATTTCAACAGAAGGTGACAAGAATTCAGTATAGGAGAAAGAATTTGTAACCCAAAGAGCATCTATGGGAACTTCATCAGGTCCCAGCTTCATGGGCTTAGCACAGGAGTGGTTCTTCTGATGTTTGCGGTAACACAACAACATAAATGCAGTATGACTGGGGAGCCATTTGGGGATGTGGCTGTCTGTGGAACAAAATGTCATTCACTGCATCACTACAAAAGTCATTTAGGACTGCAAAATGTTTCACAGGCTAATGGCCCAAATGTCAATGTCCAGCCCGGAGTGAGTGGTTCAGTGACATTGCCTTCAGTTGAGTTGTAAAATTAAATTTGACCATGTGCATGTGAAAACTTCGTAAATTAAGGTCTGATGTCCTACAGGCATGCAGGGAAGGGTGAAAATGCTTGACTTAGTTGTAAGGGAGGATGACTATTGCTCTCCTCTCCCTTCATGATTTAGACATTGGGTGGATTATGCACTTCTGCTGCAGTAGATGGCAGGCTCAAGAGTCTGGGTAAAACAAAGGGCTTTGAAATGAAACAGAAAATGCAGCAGGATTTTGTTAGATCCAGAAAAAAAAAAGCAGAAATTTCAGAGAAAAAGTTGTGCAAGGCCCCCCTGTGCCACTAGCTCTTCTCAGGGCTACTTCTGCTGTTCTCGTCTCAGATGCCCTAAAAAAGGACTCAGCAAGTCTAGTTACCAAGGTAGATCCTCTGGTGTCCAAGAAAGGCACCTCTTCACTAGGATGAGCAGCCTGCAGGCCCCTGTCAAGGCAGAGGACCCTGATGTGTGTCTTCACTCAGTAATATCCCCCAGTTTATTAAAGCTCCTAGTAGTGCAGAGCAACATGAGAGAGATTGTGGTAAAGATTTCACACACTATAGTAGATGTATTAGAGGAGACCTTTGGTCATGCCAGAGGTGCTTGGCACTCCCAGGGCCTGCTTGCCCGTTATATGGCCTCTTCCCCACCCTAATTTCTAAACAGAACATGCATGTCTAAGCACATGTGCATCTAGCCATATGTATAAATTGGATCTATGCTTAAAGTTCTCTGGTAGCAAGGATTGCTATGATACCACATAAAAACATTTAAATATAAAGTGCTGGAGTTGGCATCCTTCAGAAATGCTGCAATTTTGCCAAACTTTGCTGACTGAACATTAGCCCAGGATACAAACTTTCATATAACTATGGTAATAAGTATTTTATAGGCCAGTAGCTCAGAGGATGAAAACTGCTTCCCTCCCCAGAGAAATCATCCTAAACTATAGTGCTAAGTATGCAAACAAGGATGCTGCTAAGTAGCATTGGGTCCTGCTTTCGCATTTTTTCTACATATGTGAAGTCATATGATTTCACATTTATTTTTTTTCATAGGCATGGGGAAGTTATAAAACAACATTCTATCTGGAATCACCAAATGTTTCAGCTTATTCCTCCCATCTCTGCTGTGACAAAACTAGGGATATTTTAGGACAGCAGCAAGCTGCCAGGTCTGCTTTTTCACACAAAATGGTGTCAGACGTAAGCTAGGCTCAAGCCTCACAGTGCTTTCAGGATGTGCTCCTCCACAAGGCAGTCTGGACTCTCACTGGCTCTCCAGGGTATCCAAACTTCCAGTTGAGGAAGGAAGCAGAGAACCCATCTATCTGTCTTTGCCTCGGAGCCATCAGTCTCAAAGCATTCAACCTGGAAACACTGGGCACTTGCAACTTCATCTTTCACTTTAGACAAAATCTGCTGTGTCTTTTGTCACAGACCAAACATCAGAGCAAAAAAAGAAAAAACGTACGAGTTTAGTTTCAACCAGCTGCAGTTTCAACCAGTTTTACAACAGTTTTGACCTGGCTGCCATGTGTTTCTTCTTTGCTTAGTCAGTTCAGATTTTAGAGCCCTACTTTGCAGCAGTGAAATTCTCTCTTAGACGTGGCCCCAGCACATAGAAGTTATCCTCATTATGTTTTGCTTGCAGGTTACACCCCTGTGGTTTTTCTGTTGTGCAGAAGGATACTTTCTCCCCTTGCTGATGGTTAGATCTAGAGGATGAAGAACTGTCCATGCAGCAAAAGGACTACAGAGAGTGAGCACAGACTTTGGTGGCAGGCTAGTTTCCAGCCAACTCTGCCTTTATTCTGTTTTCAGTCAGCTGATGAGAGTTACTCTTATTTTAAATTACTGAGAAACAGCTGTTGGTCCAGAAGGCAATGTTGATTTGCAAGTGCCAACCTTGTCAGACAGTAATTAAAGGCAGGCTAGAAAAGAACATTCCAACCCAGCTTTTGTTGCCTCAGTGCAAGTACTGTTCTTTTCACCCAATTTGATTTGGGAGTTGGTGCATTAATGGAAGAACAGTCTAGAAGTTCTGAACTGGTACTGCCTTGGCCATTAACCAGTTAATAGCTGTATTGTTGTTCCTGAGAGAATCGAGACCACAGTATTCACATCACAGATGGTGTTTGGAGAGAACTAGGCTGCAGGGCTGGGCTGGATCCACAGCTCAGGAGGCACTGCCATGCCCTGTGGCTGGAATTTGATGCCATCAGAAAAAGACAGTTGAGAAAACTTTGCTGGAGTTAAGCTGTGCAAAATAACCTAGAAATGTAAGAATGCTGTTGAGAAGGGGGAAGGCTCCTGAGGGAAAAAAGTCTGAGTCAGGCAGTCTCTCAATTGAAATGCAGAAGAAAAATTAGGTTATCTGATGATCTGTGGGAAATGTGAGAGTTGAAGCATACAGTGCTTGAACTCATACACAGGTTGGAAAGAAGTATGTGCGTGCAAGGAATATGCTTTTTCAATCCAACCTTTCCAGCAATATGCATTTGGACAAGAGCATTCACCATAAGAGAAGCCAGTAAGGATGCTGTCAGCATTTTCTGATGCAGACAGAATGATTCAGGACAATGCTGAAATCAAAATAAGCTCTCAGAACCATACCGCATCAATAACTTGAAGTGAACATGATAAAAATAGTTTCATTCTCTTGCTAGAGAGAGAAGGTGAGGCTGTGGTGAGGCTGCTAGACTGGAAACATCTTACTGATAACAATCTTATCTGCTCAGGTTTCTCCTGCACCTTGCAGTTGTTTTGTGGCACAGCTAGGAGATCCCCTGTTGTAGTGACATGACAAGACCGTACCTTTGTGAGTGATGGCAGGTTCAGACACGTTAACTGTGGTGCTGGCTGACACAGCAGCCTGCGGCTGGGGACCTGAGGTGCACACAGGGCCACTGCCTATATGGAAATGAATTAGGCACCCATCTGAAAAAGGGATAGACGCATTTGGGTTTGATTATGGCTTTTCCTCTGCAAGAGAGACTGCAGGGAGATTGGAGCGTTATCTTCAGAAGCAGGTAGAGAAAAGTAGATTTCCTTTCAAAAATTAAATCCTGATGGTCTTAAATCCAGCATTTGCCTTCAAACGCTGTGTTTTTCATTTTTGCCTATCTGTAGATCATGTTGTATGACCTTCGTGTGTAATGATAGAGAGTCCTCATATACATGTTTGGTTTTTTCTGTTGTTTTTTTTCCAGTTATTTGACATCCTCCTTGCTGTTATAGTTGCTAATTGGAAGAATTTGTTGCACCGTGAATCATAACATATCATTAGAAAAATTGTTTGCTTTTGGATTACATCCTGGATTCTCTGGGAGCATACAGCACAACTGTGCAATAAGGAATGTATCTACAGGTCAGGAAAGGAAGTTGTCTCCGTGAGCTGCCTGCAACAGCCTGTGTGTGAGAGTGATTTAGAGAAGGCTATGGCCTGTGCTTGTATAATCTCAGCAGATGTGAGTACTCCAGAACTGATTCTTTACTAGAGTGATATTCTGGATGAGATTCAATAATTTGCTGTTGATAAGAGAATTTCTCTTACTGTCTGTCTTTCTATTCAGTAGCTCTCATCTGCTGCTTTTCTAGATCTGGCAATCTTTCTTCAAAATTGTTGCACAGTAAAAAATTATAATACTGATGGCAGTTCCTAAAAAAAAAATTATTCTACTTGGAGAAAAATGATCACAAGCATCTTTTTTACATAGCGACAAATAACTCCAGCTGTTACTTCTGCTTAGAAGCTCTGCTGGCATTATGTCCTCCCTTTTATCATTCATCAGTTGCTTAAGCGTAATACCACTTATTGTACATTAATAATAGAGAAGCAGAGGAACTCTCCCTTTAAGAACTGTTCTAAGGCTAGAATTTGGAATTGAATCCTCCTTTGCTTTCAACAGAAAAGAGTAGCTGCTAGCCTACTTCTGAGAAACCACTGTATGAAAGTGCAAATTTTTGTTTTCTTTCACACTTTCATTTCTCTGTTCTTTCCTCGTTCTGTAATTTAGTGATATAAAACTTTCACAAGCACTCAGTGAGAAAAACATTGCCTCAAAAAGTATTTATTCTGAAAAAGCATTTTTACATCAAGATGTTCCCCTGTCTTCACAGAGAGATGAAACTTAGAGAC
Organism: Tympanuchus pallidicinctus; assembly: GCF_026119805.1. NCBI lineage: Eukaryota > Metazoa > Chordata > Aves > Galliformes > Phasianidae > Tympanuchus > Tympanuchus pallidicinctus. Next base: position 2,363,403 of record NW_026294813.1, on the reverse strand, counting down.
GTGCTGCTCAGGCCTATCTGAAATAAAAGCTACCTCATATGGGTTAACATGTTTGGAAAGAAAGAACAAAGGGAAAAAATCGAAGGAACTGAGGGTTTCTGGTAATATTTCTGATCCTAGACACTGAGGATAGTTAAATGATCAGTTTTTAAATGATCATATAAAACAAACTATTCCTATTAGTGTAAATGTGGACCCTTGTACTTCCTGACAAGTAACTGACAAGACTGGGAAGTAGAATGATTCGGACTGTTTGTTTGGAAAAAGAAACATGATAACTTGTGCAGATCCAAGTTCAGCACATTCAATCTCAGGAAAAAAAAAAAAAGAAAAGAAAAAAGAAAAAAGAAAAAAGGAATTAAAAACAGTGCATTTATACTCAGTTTCTGACTTTCTGCATCATGCTCCAGGCACATTCTTGCAGCAGTTCATTCCTTGGCTGAGTAGTAAGTACCCCTGGCCTTGTGATAAACTGCTTTAAAATTCAACTTAACTTCATTCCCATCTCACTGATTTTAGAGGTGTGAACAAAGTAAGCATGCTCACATGGCACTGGAAAGAAATATGGTGCAAAATCTTAATCGTTTGACAATATGAAGACTAGAAAGTTCATAACGCTAGCATGCCATGTCTGTATTTGGTCTTCTCTATGAGATCTGACCTCCCCACTGATCTGCTCCGAGGAGGAAATACTGAGCTCCACTGAAGTCAATGGCAAAATTCAGAATGTCCTCAACAGAGCCAGGGTTTCATTACTATATTTATGTATGATGGAAGAAATTGAATCAGAGCAAAGCAGATTGCTTTTTACGTATGAACATATTTTATGTAACAATTATTTTATTCATTGATTATTTTATGCAATGACATTTTAATTTTTCAAGATATTTGATCCTTACCATAGTAATTATTCAGTGGAAAAACCTTGGAAGACAATTGTAGCCTTCAAAGTGATGATCTGTTTTGAAACTAAGCTTAACACTATCTTCGTATGTCTGGTGTAAGAATGCTAATTGTAAGCTGATAATTTGCAACTGGTACGCACACGTTTTTCTGGCCCTTTTCACTGTTCATAGATTCCCTGTAAACAGATTGTGAAATCATGTGAATTTCACTCCTATTCCAAACTGGACATGGATTCCAATTGGAAATTGCTTGGGGACTACAACTGATTTATAAATACTCACACATTACATCACTGAGTATGTCACAGGATGTTCTTTCATCTGTGTGGAAGATTTGGATTTGTCCAACTTGATGTCCAACTTAATTTATGTCGTGTGCCACATGACACTTGTATTTTCTTCTTTATAGTGTGAACCTTTGACTAACAGAATCTAAATGTGGTGGGAAGATGGATAGATGGTGGTGAATATCAAAGTTTGCAGGCAAATCAACAATCCACTGGGTAGTTATAAAGATTTCTTGCCATAAAATCTTTATGGAAAATTCTCAGTAAAATGTTAAGGAAATTTTTAGAAAGGGAATGGAGGAATTTGAGGCTAGCTGAATATAAAGAGAAGATAATAGTGACAGAAAACAAAGGTAATTCCGTAGGCATTACACCTGCTTATGAATAAAAAGTGGTTCTCTCATTTTTGGATACACATTGTCCTCTACAAAGGAGCTTCAGTTAGGTATTCAGGTGTTTTTAAGCCATGGAAGGAATATACTTCCCTGTAGTTCCTCTCTTTTTAATCTCAGTGTTTCAGTGTTGGTGTTGTAGAAGTTTCCCAGCTTCTACTACAGCACTTGTCCACCTGATTTATTCCCATAACCAAAACACTATGGTTATCTCTCCACATTCAGGTTACTGTAGCATATTTGTCATTGTTTACATCTATTTCATGTAAATAAAATTTCAAATATACATGAACTGTTCTTCTGGCTAGACTATTTAGACATGGTGCAATGATAGTATTCGGGTCTTTCAAACACAGGAAACCAGGAGTGTTTAATAAGACCTAACAGAAGGCAGCCACTTTAGCAAAAGAGATTTATTTACAAACACATCAAACAAGATAGACCCTCAGGCCAAAGGGCAGAGGAAGACCACATTTTGTTTCATAAACATTCATTTTAATGGTTCTCAGTATGGCTGTAGGATGGCAGCAGGGCTTTACTGGCTGAAAACAAAGCCACAGGTAGGTAGGTCATGACTCTTTGTTCATTAAAAACGTTTGGAGAAAATTAGGCCTTAACTCAATTTAAGTAGGCACTTGGTAAGGGTTGATATTTCAGAAGGGACATATTTATCTTAAACAAGGAAATGAAGGGACATAGTGAAGAGTTTGGGATCCAACAGCTTTGAATTTTGAGGAAATCCCTGCAGTAATATGAGCTTTGCTGTTTCTACAAGTCCATGCTGGTGAAGTTGGGCCTCTACTAACTCCTTCCTCAGGTGCATCCAGATGAGCACAGGTGGTTTAGAAATAGTTGTGTGACGACTGCATTAGAAACCAGAGGATGACTGGAGGATAAGGGCATGTCAGACCTAATGAAAAACATCCTGGCTAAATACAACTAGCAACAGCCAATACAAACAAACAAACAAGCAAAAACAAACACAAAAGTGAAAACAACAACAATCAAAAAGCCCCACATAGTGTTTCATCCTCTTCTAGCTCCCATTCACTTTGACATAGAGCAAAATGCTGTCGGGCTTTGGGCCACTGAGACACTGCATGGATAAAGCTTGCAATGGACAATGCCTGCACTGAGATGGGAGAAAGCTGTAATTGTCTTGCATTAGTACAGTCTTCTCTGCATGGTACTACCTCAACCTCCAGATCTGGTGGGAGCAACAGCAGGTTGCTACCTGCTAACACACTCAAATATCCTCTTCCACAGCCTCTGATTGTTGAACTGTCACTTTACTCAGCTTCTTGAGGAAACTGCTAAATCTGAAGATTTCTCAGACAGCTGTTGGAGCCACAGCTGTTGTGAAAAGGTGGTGATGGATCCTGACTCAATGGCTCTCCTTGCAAACCCCAGTCTCTTCCCAGCCATTTGCTGAGTGGAGAGTTTTGCCAGAGTAAGGACCAAATAATGACTCCACTATTTGGACTTGCATGCAGTATTCATCAGGCTGTGACAGAGCTGGTTTGCAAGTCTTTTGACCATCTTCCAAGATGCTTTCAGTGTAACATAATCTGGTAAAAAAATTCAAAGAGTGGTGCAAAGGATGCAGTAGCAGTAAATAAGCAGTTCACAGAATCACAGAAACACAGAATGGCCATGATTGGAAGAGACCTCAAAGATCTCCAACCCCCCTGCCACATACAGGGCCATCAACATCCACATTTAATCCTAGACCAGGCTGCCCAGGGCCCCTTCCAACCTGGCCTTGAACACCTCCAGGGACGGGGCATCCACAACCTCTCTGGGCAGCCTGTTCCAGCATCTCACCACTCTCTCTGTAAAGAATTTCCCCCTGACATCCAACCTAAATATTCCCTCCCTCAACTTAAAATCATTTTCCCTTGTCCTGCTGTTATCAACCCTTTCAAAGAGTTGATTCCCCTCCTGTTTGTATGCTCCCTTTAGGTACTGAAAGGCTACAATCAGGTCACCTCGCAACCTTCTTTTCTCCAGGCTGAACAAGCCCAGCTCCCTCAGCCTGTCTTCATAGGGGAGGTCTTCTGATCATCTTCGTGGCTCTCCTCTGGGGGCTCCAGACCTGGACACAGTACTGCAGATGGGGCCTCACAAGAGCAGAGTAGAGGGGGACAATCACCTCCCTGTCCCTTCTGGCCACCCCTCTTCTGATGGAGCCCAGGGTACCATTTGCTTTCTGAGCTGCAAGAGCACACTGCTGGCTCATATTAAGTTTTTCATCTATCAAGATCCCCCAGGTCCTTCTCCACAGGGCTGCTCTCAAGGATCGCTCCTTCCAGTCTGTATGGATGCCTGGGATTCCTCTGGCCCAAGTGCAAAACCTTGCACTTTGCAGTGTGGAACCTCATTAGATTCACCCAGGCCCACCTTTCAAGTCTGTTGATGTTCCTCCAAATGGCATCTCTTCCTTTCACCATGGTCAACCACACCACTCAGCTTGGTGTCATCAGCAAACTTATGGAAGGTGCACTGAATTCTGTCATCAGTGTCATTGATAAAGATGTTAAAGAGCACTGATCCCAAGACAGACCCCTGGGGGACGCCGCTCGTTACCGGCCTCCGCCTGGACATGGAGACATTGATGACCACCCTCTGTCTGTGGCCTTTCAACCAGTTTCTTATCCATTGGGTCCACCCATTAAATCCACATTCCTGCAATTTGGAGACAAGGATGTGGTGGGGGACCATGTCAAAGGCCTTGCTCAAGTCCAGGTGAATGATATTGGTCGCCTTTCCCTTGTCCACCAATGCCTTCATTCCATCATAGAAGCCACCAGATTGGTTAAACATGACCTTCCCTGGTGAAGCCATGCTGACTGTCTCAGATCACACTCTTATTCCTCATGTGATCAAGCACATCCAGGAGGATCTGTTCCATGATCTTCCCAGGCACAGAGGTGAGACTCACTGTCCTGTAGTTCCTGGGGTCCTCCTTGCTCCCTTTCTTGTAAACGGGAATGATGTGACTCTTCCTCCAGTCATCTGGGACCTCACCTGACAGGCACGACTTTTCAAATATAATGGAGAGTGGCTCAGCAACCACCTCAGCCAGCTCCTTCAGAACCCTGGGATGCACGCCATCTGGCCCCATAGACTTGCACACATTCCATCTTATGAGGCAATCTCAGACTTGCTCTGTCCTTACAGTGGGTGGGAGGTTGGGGGGGGGATTACCACCCCAGTCCCCACCTAGAGGTTTAGGTTTGCAGGGCTCAGGGACGTGAGAAGTACTGGAATCCTGGCCACCAGTGAAGACCAAGGCAAAGAGCTCATTCAGTACCTCAGCCTTCTCTTCATCTGTTGAAGCCAGTTCTCCTTTTACATTTCCCAGAGGAGGCACACTCATTTTGGCCTGTCTCTTCTGGTCAATGTACCTGTACCCTCAGTATTCCCAGCAGGTCCTTACCGTGCCACGGCGGCTTCCTACCTCCTCTGCCCGCTTTCTTATTCAGAGGGATGGAGAGCTCTTGTACTCCCACCTACCATCTTGTGTTCCCCACCTACCATTACTGTCTGCATTCATTAGAGAAACAGATTGTACAGAGTCCACACAATCACATGCAAAAGGTAAAACACAAGCTGCTAGGAAATAAATTAAGGCAAGCAAAATTATTCTGTATTTTTTAGAGAAGAGGCAAAATAGCACCGTTGTTCAGTCATCTGCAGTTTCTCTATAATTAGTATTACTACTTTTTTTTTTTTTTTAATGGAGAAATTATTTGGAATTACGATGTATAGGAAATCGGAACATTTCCAAGCTGTGCACCTTGCAAAGTGGGAATGAGCCATGGTGTAATTCTCACTCCCGTTGCAAGCTGCCAGCAGAACTGACTGCCCATTTCAAGGCGGTGTCCTTGGAGCAGGGATGGCTGCCCCCACATCCCCAGGAGTTGCAGAACACACGGTACCAAGCTTCTGGGCTGTAACCTGGTCTCCAGGAGAGAACAGAGATCAGGTATCATATCTGATGTCCTGTCTCATCTAAGTGTTTTTTATTGAAAACAAGTTATTTCTGGGAGTGGTGCTTATTTTTCAGGTGAAAAATGTAAAAGCTCTTTTGGCAGATGGTGGGATCATAGGAGGACAGAGTGAGGATTTGTGATGAGACTCAAAATGACAGACGTGGGAATGTCTCATATTCAAATTAAAAAAACTTTCAAAGGAATCAGTGAAAAAAACCACACATCTAGATTTGCACAATCTGGTCAACAGGAGTGACCTGATATGGCGCTTTCAGCCACTATCTGCCATGGGATTAATGGGTGACTGAACCATCATCATCCTGCCAAGACTAGTGAAGTATCGTTGTCAGGAGCTAGCGGCCATCTGTTCAGCAGAGATGTAGTATAAAAGCATAAAGATATTAAAATAGGGGGAGAGAAGAATAAAAACACATGTCTTTGGTTGTTTCATATTTTGAACGTAGAGCATCCAAATAGCTATAATTTTCATAACATTTTCCTCATCATTTTTAAAAGACAGTGGAAGAAATAACCCTAATGAGAATTTCAGCAAAGACACTTTCTTCACTCTGTATGTAACATACATAAACACATGACAGACAAAACATAGTTGTGCCCTTTCAACATTTCTTTTTTTTTCTAATAAGAATATGGAATTGTCAACAGTTTTGTCTCTAAAAATTTGTTTCTAGTCATGGCCCTGTTAGCATACAACTGCTTCAGCATCACTCTTCTGCACTCAGAGGAGCTGGTGAATGTTTTCCAAAGAAGTAAATCCAGAGTGGGGCAGCTTTACCAATCCAAGCCCCATTCTGTCAAGATACTTGCTAAAATTTCAATTGTATGATATAAATTATGGCCACGAAGGTTGACAATTAAAATGACACGTGGATGTACTCTCTGAGGTAAAACTCATTTTGTTTTTTTTCTTCCCAGTTTTGTTTTCTTTAGACAATGAGATAAGGGTTCAGTCAGCTCGCTTGAACTCACAGGATCGGAACAGAGGCCACAATACCCTCAAACAAGTATTATTTGCATCTGAAGAACAGCATTCTGGCATGTCAGCAGTTATAACTGACAATTATAAAGGCACTGCCAACCCTGAGAAACCAATCAGTTATTAGTAGAGGAGTCAGACAGCACTAATCTCTTCACCAGCTAGTCAGCGCTTTCAAACAGCTCGTGGCTATGGCAGATGCTGTTTACACAGTACAGACTTTGCAACTACTATTGTAGTGAATGCTGGGAAAAGTCAGTGGTCAAAATGTCATATTGGTCCCTTTGAAGTGAAGAAGTGCTCAAGCATTCCCCTGCTTCCAGCCTCTTTCTTTGTGTCCTTTCTTTGTTTATTTCATGTTTGTGTAGTTGTATCCTTTTGGCCATCGGGTGGATTCCTTCTTCTTCAATATTCACTTAGAAAATTTAGTTGAAAACATATGCTCATCCCCAAATACTGCCTCTTTGTCTCCTTGGGTGGAGACAGCGTCACAATAATGCAACTGGCACAGTGCAATCTTACTAAATCCGTGCAGCACAGCAAGCCCACTCCCAGTGGCACCTTCAGCAGAGCCACCAGTGCCTTCAGATGTCACTGTCACTGCCACGAGCAACGACGGCTGAGGGAAGCTGCTGCCTAGAGGGATGTGTCCACCAACACCTGATCAGCTGTTTGCAGATCCTATGCTGACATCTGGAAATAAATTTGGGCTGCCAGCCCTGGAGTTTCTCATCACAAATGTGCCTGGAACTCTTGGAGAGTGTGAGCATGCACTGCCTTCCTTGCTGAAGAAAAATATGGAGCAAGACCAGTGACATACAGAAACCCATACACCAGCAGTGCTGCTACACACATCTCCCTCCTCGGCAGGACTATGCCTTGTGTGTGGATAAACCTCCAGTCCAGCCCCAACATCAGTGGTGCAGCTCACTGGCCATTCCCATGCATGAGCCGGGGCCTTCACTGCTCCTTCATTTCCCACACACCTGAGCTACAAAACAATCCCTTCCAACTATTGATTAGCTTTGACCTGAAATGTGTTGTTTGGGTTTTAATTTTCACTTGTACATGTTGTCCTGCTCCATGAGATACAGGGCTGAAGCAATTCGAGGGTCACTAATGGGAATGAATGTGTCACCACAGATATCTCAAGGAAATCTGACAGCTTTCTGGAAATGTTTAGTAGGACTCAAGCTGCTTCAGCTACTTCCCCTTGTTTTATTCATAGCATGGCTGAAGATGTTTTCTTGAATCCCCCTCAGTTTCACATCCATTTTTCCTTCCCTCAGCTCCTTTTCTTGTGTGGGGAGATAGAAATCAGTCATATGAAAGAACTCAGAGCCGTGATGGGTGGGGTACTAAATACTGTCAGGGTCATGTCTAAAATATCATTACAGAGCAACTATCTGTCTGAGCTCTCCATCTCACTGGGGCACTGCAGAGCCCCTCTGCATCCAAGAGACATATTCTGCTCTGAGCTGGCCCTAAAGGACGTGAGAGGAGAAGAACACTCGACACAGTCATTTTGGCTTAGACCTAGATGAACTTGCAAAGGGAAAATATATGTGTGTCAATCTGTGTCAATCCCCAGAGCAGTTTCAATCACCATTACACCCTTTTTAGGATGCTTTCAGTTGAATCAGAGCAGCCTGGGATTAAAGATTGCAATGAAACCTTGTGAGCTAAGGCCTTCAGCAGCATCAAATGCATGTACAATTAATTAAAAGTAGTAACTGCTGCATGCTTACTAGCAAGAACCCATAACATTCAGCTATTCAAAAACATGTTCCAAATGTTGCCTGTGCATTTATTATATTCATATTAACACAGGAGCTCTTTTATGCTTCAAACTCAGAAATAAATTTATTGGAATATGCATTTAAGATCTGTTTTATGTGTTGTTGTTTGTTGTTTTAACCATATAACCTCTTGTGCATAAAATATATTACAAATTTTCCATATGGAAGCTGAAAAAAGCAAATCAGAAGCATGGCTTGATTTGGATTCATGTGCAAATGTAGAAATTAATGTATGTCATTTATAAAAGACACCTCCACTGAAACACATGATCATGTCTATTTTTGACATTCCTATGGCAACGATAGTAATAGAAAGATGAAATCTAAAGTTTAACATGTATTCCTTTCTGATACTCTCCAAGTTAAGTGTCTTCAGCTTCACCTAAGTCTAGAATACTGAAAGCAGCAGAAGCTACTTGTTTGCTTGTTTTTGGAAAGTAAGATCAGTGAAAGGAAAACAAGATAACACCATGAGAATTTCTTCTATTTTACCCCCTCCAAACTACCAGTGGAAAATGTAAAATGCCTTTGTGATGAACTGTGTGTCAGTGTATAATTTGCATTGTCTCATCCAGGTGATATTCCCAACAGCAACTCAAGAAGGCATACCTGTGACATACTTTTCCATACCTGTAGCCTTCTGTGTTCCCACTTCTCCGTGCCTATTGCTTCCTCCCTCCATGTGCCATCTGTGATGCAGCAGTTTTTTGTTGCTTACCTTAGCTGTGGGCATGATGCTAGTATTTGCCCTCTACACCCTTTATTTGATAAAAAAATGTTTTATATCTTTGTGATGAAAGGCCAACAGGCATAAATTGTTGCAGAGACCTTTTGTCTTGTGATATTAGTGAATTATGCTGGAGCAGAGGTGGATTTAGGGAATTAGTAAATGGCAAACCTCTCTGACCTTAATTACTCTAATGCCTCCTTTAATCCCATCAGAGCTATGTAAATGAAATGCACTTCCTGCATTCAGAATAAAGACAGCTTGGTCAGTTTTAATCTGTAGACAGAGCATATAATGTTAAAAAATGTAATACAAAGGCAGCCAGGCCACCCGTTGGGCAGATCCCCATCGGTGTGATGGAGCTCTCTGCTTGTGCTTCTGGCTGCAGCCAGAAGGTAAGACAGTTCAGGCTCTTTCATTTCTCCTGCCCACTGCACTCATAGGAAGGGCTTTTCCAGAGGGGCTGACAGAGTGGAAGCTCATCCTGGACTCCTTTAACCAACTCTCACACAAATATTCAAACCAACCTACAGTGATGCAAATACGTATATTTACATGTGAAGCAAATGTTCTGAAGAGCCAAGGATACTTGTAACTACCAAGGAGGCTGAGCATGAACATGAATTTTGCTATTCTTCTTCTGCACGCAGGTCTTTGGAAGCAAAATTTGTTACCCTAAATGTGTCAGATTTTTTACTCTCCCAAAAAATTTACTCTCCACTTAATTTCTATAAAGTAACCTTGAAGTGTTGGGCTGTTGCAAACATTTTAGTGGATGCCTGGAAACTCACATAGCTGTCAGTTTTTCTTGAGTATCACCACAGGACAAATTAACCTGGGCTCAATCATGCTGGCACCAATCTTGCTGTGCGTGCAAGCATGTACTTATCTCCCAGCAGGTACCTAATCTTGCCAAATTAAGGAGCTGATCTACTTGTGCCAGCACTAGAAAGGACTTCTGTGCCATCTCCATATACCAGTGAGCACTCATTGTATATGCCCACTGAATTCAATCTGTACTTGTTGCTTTTTAGCTAAAGCTTCAATGGAAAATACCTCATGGGCTACCAATAATAAAGCAGATGTGTATGCAGCTGTCTCATCCACAGCGTTTTGGAGTATGCCATGGCCAGGGAAGGGAGCCATGCTGGCATTTGAGACCTGTCTTGGGTACAACAGGGGTGTTTGGATTGTTGCAGCATCCCACTTGTAGGCTAGGCACTTCTGTGTTTTAAGGAAGTGTTTATAATTTCAACAAGCATTGAAAGGAAAGAAGAAAAGAAGAAAAAAAGCACTTACAGAGTTTAAAAAATGGGAGGTAATCTGCAATTTATTCAGTTTTTGCTGCGGTTTCCTAGGGTGCATTTGCTATTCAAAATCAGTTACAAAAAGGATCAGATCTTAAAAAAAATTACTGACCTGCAGGGTGTCAACAGCTTTCTCCAAGCATTTGACATTTTAAATGTACTGGTAACATTTAACCAGGCACAAAGTACATAGAAATTTTCTCTTGCTTTATAATTCCTAAAATCAGATTTTGGCTGCAAACAGGCACAATTATGAGCTTACAGTTAGCTTCAGTAAAAGTTCTGTCAGGATTAATTCAAATTCACTTCTTTTTGTCAAAGTGCTTGCAATGTGTATTTACTAGAACATTCCTAGGAAGTGAATTCAACAAGGGTTTGAATGTAGGTGATACTAATTATTTCTTATTCTGTACAATTTTTACAGGACTTTTCAGGTGTCAGGAGGATGGATCCTGGCTCTTCTGAGTAATATCCAATGATAGGACAAGAGGCAGTGATTGCAAGCTGGAACATAAGAAGTTTCACATAAATATGAGAAAAAACTTCTTCATGGTGAGGTTTACAGAACACTGGAACAGGCTGCCCAAAGAGGTTGTGGGGTTCACTTCTTTGGAGACATTCAAAACCCTCCTGGTGGCATTCCTGTGTCACTTGATCTAGGTGTTCCTGCTCTGGCAGGGGGACTGAACTAGACGATCTTTCGAGGTCCATTCCAATCCCTGACATTCTGTGATTCAGTGTCACTATAGTTCTACAGTCATGTTTAGCTTTGAGAAGGACATCAAAGTAAAACTGAAAAATGACAAACATTAAGCCCAACTCTTAACTGTGAGCAAAGAAACTTTGTGCATAAAATAAAAGTTCAAATATTGACTGTATTTGGACAAATTATATAAAACAGCCAAACAACATGTGTAGAGCTTTGCTACTCTTCTTAGCAGATTTTTAACAGCCAGATATAGGCTCCTCTCTTCTGAAAAAGATTACTTGTTTTCAATGGATTATATTTGGGATTAATTCGGTGGAATCCCAGGAAGAAGTAACAAATACAGGATTTGAGCTCTGAATGTATTAACCAAGGATAGCCAGCACAGCTCCAAAAAGAGGGTAAATAGTCCATTACATGTAGATGCTAGGCAATGGCACTGAAATGGGAAGTATCAGAAAATGTATCTTACTTCCCACGGTTATACTTCAAAAATGTTGACATCACTGAGAAATCACTGGGGAACCATGGAGTAGAGAGACAGCAGTTGCACAAAAGCTGTGGGGCAGACGAAAGCCACCTTCCTACCTTGCTTCAGGAACTCGTTGACAAATCAGGAAGAGGTGCAGTGCTGTGGTGAAACTGAGGCATGATAACGAATAGTGATGTCTGGAGCAGATTGTCTTTGGCAAAACATGAGAGCTTGGAGATGTCTCTTGGAGAATACATCCAGTCAGACATACCTGGCTGCTTGGGTCAGGCAAGAAATGAAGACTCAGAGCTGATGCCCCCTTGTTACTTGCACTGCTGATAACTGTCATGTCTGGGTGGCCTCATCGTGTGGGACAAGATTGCAGACATCCCTGGGGAAACACTAATGATAGACACAATTGTAGTGGAGAGGTAAAATGTGCAGTGCTGAGCTCAAAGGGTTGTGCCAGCCTCAGTTATGCAGGATGACCATGAATTTGGTCCCATAGGTGAGCTGGAAAACAGCTTTAGAGAAAAGGAACTTGAGAAAAACAACCAAGTTGAACATGAGCCAGTAGTGTGCCCTTACCACAGGGAAGGCCAACAGTATTCTGGGCTACTTTAGGTGAACTATAACCAGTGATAGAAGAGAGGCAATCCTTCCCCTCTCTTGGCACATCTGGAATATTGTGTCCAGTTCTGGGCTTTCAAGCCCAAGTGAGACCTGGGCATACTAAAGGAAGCCAAGGGAAGATCATTAAAATGATGAAGGGACTGGAGCTTCTTTTCTGTGAGGAGAGGCTGAGAGACCTGGTGCTGTTCAGCCTGGAGTTGAAGAGGCTTGAGGATGAGGGCACAAGCTGGAACACAGGCAGCACAGGTGTGGGTTACCCAGAGTCTGTGAAGTCTCCTGCTTGGAGATCAACACTGACACACTGCTCTGGGCATCCCTGCTTGGGCAGGAGTTAGGGCAGATATACCCACAGGTCTTCAGCCACTCTGTGATTCTGTGATTTGCAGTTCAGGCTAACTTCGTGGTTTGCAATGAATGAGATTTTCCTATGCAACTGAAAATGTTGTCACGATTGCAATGAACAAAATGCCTGTATTTCCCATCAAAATTGTTCTTTCTAATCCCATCACACAGTTCTCTTTATTGGGCAAGTGCCTCACAGTCTCCATCCCTCCTTTGCTGGCATTAGCATAGTGCTGGGCAGATGGGGGCAGAGCACTGTGGTATCTCCTTTCTGCTTCTTCTCTCTGCCCACCATCACCAGATTCTCTTTCCCATTCTGTGGGCTGAGTGATGTGAAAGGATGCTTCTCCAGAGACCTTTTCACCCATGAGCAGCTCTTCTCCTTTTGACCTGAAAAGCTGTTGAGGAGAAAGCGTCACCATAGGAAGCGGTGACCAGAATGTGCGTAAAGGATGAATCACACACCGCACCCCACTTGGCCATCGGTCAGGCAGTGCAAAACTCCACAGACAAAAGCATGTACTGCTTGAGGGCATCAGTTTCCTGCTAACAAGTGGAAAACTGAACTAGCTCCTCTCTTTCACAGTAGATTTTCTTTGTGTCATGGCAGAAGTGCAAAGTAAGGTCAGAAAGCTCCCTGAGGTGCCTGCCTGCCTGCCTGCCTCTTAGGCAGTGCAAAGTCAGGGGCCATTCCTGACCCTGCAAAGCAACTAGCTGCATGCTGCTGGTCCTGACATTGCCATACTCCCACCACAGGGGAAGCCCGGGGGCAGCTGCAATGCAAATCCACAGGCTGCAAACAGCCATATCATGTCCAGCCTCATTAACAGAAACTCATGGCTCTGTCTCAGTACAGGCCAGCTCCAGTCGGGCTTGTGCCCGAGCAGCCACTAGATATTGGCAGGCTTTTGCCTAGGTCATCAGGTCTGCCAGCTGTTACTGCAGCGTACTGGTCTCAGCTGCCCTAGATCTGCTCTCTTGCCTGTACGCAGACAGAACAGGGAATGAGCAGTCTGTGCACAGAAACGTGCTGAGCTGTTTCCATTTTGTGTGGGGACAGCACCTGAGAGGCAATAGAAACGCCAGCAGCCCTCAAGCACACCCTTTCTGCAATTTGCTCGACACACCAGAGGTCAGTAACTGCATGAGAAGGCCATGAAGCTGCTGTGTTTTTCACTTTTTCCTTCCTTCTTAGTCTTGCCTTTATTGCCATGTCACTGCAGATTTTATTTTTCTTTATTATAACTTCCAGCCTCCTCTGACAGGTCAATCTCAAAACCTACTCATTAGATAATCAAGAGCTCTGCGAGCCTGTCTTTTGTTAGGTTAGCTACCAAGAGAGCAGACTTGGAAAACAATTTTTTTTAATCTCAGTGGCAGCAATTTCATTGTTGTGTTTGGAGAACAGATTGTTCAGCGGTTAATTATTTTTAAAACTTGGCCAATTTAGAGGCAGACCTGCAGGTGCCGGTTTTCCCTTCCAACCTGCAGGTGAACAATATGAAGCATCAGAAAAACAAAACACCTGTGAACTACTAAAGTGAAATTAAGTTTGTAAGCTGCATATATCTCCCCCTTAGACAAATCTTCAAAAAATAACAATGTAAGTCCTAACATTTGATAAATATCTTCACAGACTTTTAGATGGGAAAAAAATTATTAGGTGAACTTAGCAAGAAAAGCTACCTAATTTCACCGTTTCCTCTCCTTTCCAATAAGATCATAGGTGAAGTGGTATATAACACCAGTGAAGAAAGTGACATCTAGCCTACAGGTCTCTCAGTGTGACAAAATGAGGAAGACCTGGGGAAGATTCTTCTAAAGTTGCTGTGCATAGTTTGAAAATGAATCAGTTGATTCCTGAAGATTCTCTTCAGAACATACATACATTCTATATTTATGGATTTGAATTTGCATATAGATTTTTCTTCTTCAAGCTTTTCTGCTTTCCTATTTTTAATTTAAATTTTAGATGTATTTTCTTGTAATAACTCTACAAAAATCCAAACATTTTGCCCTGCAGAGCAAATTCTTTTCTGTGTCTCTCTAGGCACCTGTGGTTGGTTTCAAGCATCTCTGAATTTCCTGTGGGAACCACACTGATTTTTGAACTGCTCTTTGTCTTTCAGATTACTGCCACTAAGTCCCTAGTCTGTGTATCTAAAATAGCCACTTCACTCACTTGCCACAGCAGCTCAGGTATTTTTGTTTCTTTCAGGACAGTGCACAATGCTGACTCCTTCTCCCTGTTGCCTAAGTTGCCTAAGGCTGCTGAAGCACATCTTCTCTGCCTGAGAGAGAAGTGGTGTCTACTTCCAAGCAAGGGCAGATTCCCATTGTGATCTGTGCAGGCCAGAACTGAGAGTTTCAGTAGAGTCTCATAATTTTTAAATACTATTCTTATTCCTCAGCCTGCATCTTCTCTTTGTTTTTGGATTAGTGAAGAACAGGCATAGAGTGATAAACTGATGCTGGATTTCTTAGTCACTTCTTAAGTTGCTTAAAGCAGGTCTTTTAAAAATGGCCCCTGGCTCTTTCCAATGGATGGTCCAGTCGTTCAGCAGAAATCTGCATGAAGCCTGGAGAGCCACTGACCACAGTGCAGTGGTTACAGCACTACAGGTTACAGCAGTAACCACAGCTCCCATTATTACATCAGCATGCTTCCTCTTACCATTGCTATCTCCGTGCTTGGAGATATCGCTATTTTCCTTTTTGAGTATTCACTTAGGAAAAGAGTGATTGAAATAGGTCTAAAAAAAATGTGTACTGTATCAAGAATACTTTTAAATCATACTTAGTACAAGTACATACCTAGTTCAAGATCTAGCAGTACGAACACTGCTAGATTTCATTAGACTAATTGGGATCTTAGCAGTAAATCCTGTGTGAAAACATGACAGAGGAAAAACTTGCAAAAATGTGCCATGTAAATGGCATGTGTATATCTGTGTGTAAATGGTGAGAAGGTAGATGGCACATGGTCTGTTAGAAAATAACATTTTATTGTTGCAAATTAGCCACAGCTTTTTATAGCAGCACTGGTTGCATAGCCGTTAGCAAAGGGATGAAGGTCACTGATTATGAGAAATAATGAAGCTTGTGGATTCAGCTAGGCTATATAACACTTTATTTTTTATACTGTTTTCACTTGAAAGAAGTGAACAGAAATCTATGCTTACCTGACATCTGTCTTCACGTACGTCTTCCTGCAAGCTCTCCTCCCTTACAGTATCCAGCCCTGTTTCTGCTGTTCTACTCCTTAATTTCTTTGGCACTTATGAGCTGGTGTGGGGGTGTTGTAAAACCACATGTGAAAAGGAATCCAGTGTAATACCATACAGGCTAAAAACTGGAACACAGCCAGTTAGATGGTTTTAACCCAAGAATGTTTGCTTTGAAGCACAGTTTGCAAGTTAAGGAAAGGGATTCCCAAATTATATTGCAGGGCTTTGAATGTTGCATGATGCCTATGGCCAGTCTACAGAGAATTCAACCAATTTCTTACACAAAATCAGGTGTAGCTTGTCTATTTCTGTAGACATAAAATAAATTGATTAATTCCTGTGACATATTCTACTCTAAGCGGATCTTGCAAAGACTATAGAAATCCCATGCTAGGTTTACATTTGTTATTTTATAGAGCAGTGGTCTGTGTGGTCCACTGCGTGGCCAGTAGTTGTTGACTTTGGGCACAACTGCTCCCTTCAAGCTTCAGCCTGTGGTAATGATGCAGTCCTCCTCAAGTCTGCTCAAGTGTTGGAAAACTGGAGAATCTGGTAAGGAATGAGACTTGGCACACAGTGAGGCTCAAACACTGATAATAAATTGATCAGCAAGAAGGAAGTTGAGTTGCATCATTACTGTGCTCAGATGATCATTTAATGGGTTACCAACCTTTAGGGCCATGGCCTGTTCGTTCATTGCAGAATAGCTCCCAGCACTGCAGTATAACAACTAATGATTTTGAAGCCTGCTAGATCTTCCACTGAATGTGGAAGAAATCTAATAGTACAGGCATTAGGAATGGATGAATCTGAATTTTGTCAGAAGCCATCTTTCAGCAGAGCAGCATTCTGCCTTGGAGTGATAGATTTATTGGGTGTTAAATCACATTTCTTTAGAGTGTGCTCTTGCAATCTAAATTCACAGTGTCTGTTTTAAGATGAGAAAAGGAGAAAAATTTGTTTATGTCAGAATAGATGAGAAAGGATAAATGAAGCAATACACAATAACTTGTCTGAAGATACTGACTGACACTAGCAGCAGGTACAGAATAGTTTTTAAAGCAAATGAAAATCTCAGTCATAACAAAAATCAGGAAGTCAGCTTGTCTAACCTGCCCCGTCCTTGGACGTGTTCAAGGCCAGGTTGGACGGGGTCCTGGGCAACCTGATCTGAATGCGTATGTTTGGTGGCCCTGCTAGGCAGGGGGGTTGGAACTACATGATCCTTGAGCTCCCTTCCAACCCTGGTGATTCTGTGATTCTACTTCAAGCAAGATGTTCGAAGTTAGTATCTACAGACATAAACAATATCTCCCAATTTTTTTATTTTTTTTTACTTACAACATTTTATTTCTGAGATGTCAGGTGTGTTTTATAATGCATGGTCACAAATGACATCCACTAACAGAAATCTCTTAGGCAACTTTGGATTGGAATGCTATAATTCCTTGCAGCATTTAGAGAAGCAGCCTGAAAGTTAAACAGATGCTAAGAAAGTCTCACTTCTCTTCTTAAACCATTTATCTTGCCTCCAATGGTGCATAATCATGGTTAATTACATCTACCTTCTATCACAAGGCCATCTTCTTCCTTTAAAATAGGAGTTGCTTAGCATTCCGATAGAGCAGTTTTATAAGGGAGCCTCTAGGATAAAATGCTTGCTTGTTTTAATTCCAGATTTTGCTTTCTTTTACAGAAAAATAGAGAAAAAAGTACTGTATGGAGTCTTCAGATGTATCCTAGTACACGTGGTTTAGTATCTCTCAGCTATGGAACAACAAGGAAGTTCTCACTCTGTCCTTTAACAGGACAATCAAGAACCGTTAAACAGAATGCTAATTATCTTCTCAAACTTTTTTATTATTATTTTTTAAATACACTTACAGGTGAAATTATGTGTGGTGTACACACAATCTGTCACTTCAGAGACAATTCTCCTTGTTTTGGATTTCAACAAAAACAGAAAATGCCCTTCCCCGGTGTGAAGACTTCTCTTATTCTTTGCAGCAAGGTAGTGGCTGAAGCTGCCCAAGCAAAAGCTCACTGCAAAGGCAAGGTACACGGGCTGCATGGATTTGGTTGAGCCATAACTTGAAAAAGATAGAGATAGTGGCTGTTAGCAAAAAAATCCCCAGAGGAGCCTGGAAATCTCAAGTTCAAAGGAAACAGAGTGATTCCCTGGTTGCTGCATTGAACAATGTGTTCAATAGCCACAGAGTCGGAAGGCTTATCTGAGTACCTTCTGCTTAGAAAAGGAAATCTGCTTCTTAGATAATTCTTTACTGAAGACAAAATCTGAGCAGTGATAGGAATGCTGCAAGAGCCAGTGTTGAAATTGGGTGTAGTCACGTTTTCTTTTCCTCCAAAGAGAAATATCAGACAATTTATTTTGAGTCACAGGGCAAGTGACTAAAATGGTCAAATGCGCATTTTCTAGATGTTATTACTGATAGCACATGGCTGGTGCTTCAACATGTCCACACCCTCCTAGACTGCCATGCTTGGTCCACCTGTGTGCACTGAGGGCTCAGTACCCCAGCACATCCTTCAACTGCGTCGAGGCTCCTCCGGTGAAATGCCGAGATTGTGAAAATGGGGAAGGCCAGTCCCATCTTGCTAGCTGGCACAAAGGCCATGGCAGAGATATGAGGAACTCTGCCTTCCAAGAACAAAATGACTGCTGGCAGTACACTGTGAACATGTCAGCTTAGGGGAATATATCAAGAAACGACCCATCAGTGTTTTTCTTTCTTTAAATGGTAGCCACTGAAAAGTTATGCAAACACTTCAGCTGTGGAATATATAATCTGACGTTTGGCAGGGCTTCTCTGTTGATCCAAGGAGGGAAGTATGCAGTGGATGGCTAGCAGTTGTTTCAGTGCTTATTCAAAATGATAAACTACATTAAATGTGTTTTCCCCCCATCTTTTGCTCTAACCAGGTCAATCCCCATAAATAAACTCAATTGCCCTATTTTCTAGCAATGAAACTCTCATCAGTTGCAACAAGCTAGTGCAAAAAAGAAGTCAGAAAGGGAGCATCAGCTTGTGGCTGCAGATGAATACAAGCCTAAACCAGAGCCAGTTATCTGAAGCAGGCACCCAAGCAAACACAGTTGGTTTTAATAAAGTGGTTTCCTGATCCAAGCCACTGAAGTCAAACTGCTGGCCAGAGAGGTGTTCCTAAATCAAAATAATTTCTGTTTCTGCCCATTTCTTGTCAAAAGGAGGTGTACAAAACTGGAGCATCTTTGTGGAGCCTGCTCATCATCACAAATTTTGGGCTGGAGTTTGCTGGAGGAGTTAATTTTTCTCAAGTCATCCTCTTTATCTTCTGGTGGCTTACTCCTCGCAGCTATCAATCTCTCCCTCTCAACTCCACTTAATAATAAAACTGGGGGGAAATAACTCACAAGTTGTGTCTCAAGAAGTTATTCAGATTACACTCATTGCCTAACAAGGTATAAAGGATAAATAAAGAAACCACTCTTGCCACCGAAGCTCCTACAACACCTGACATAATACTCAGCCTATGCAGTTTCTGAGGGAATGAAACCTTGCTGACTGTACGTATTTCTTTTAATACCCTTTTAGGGGAAAAATAAAAGACCTGATTAAAGCAAAATATTAGTTTAAGCTTTCAACAGCTTTCTTTCTGTACTTCTATGCTGTGTGAACACTCACTACTGGTTCATTTTAAAAAGCTAAACTCTTTGTAAATGAAATGAATTTTTATTATAAGTAACAGTTATATGGCTTGAAAAGACATACAGCTCTTCCTAAATTAAAAATAGAGAATGAACCAAAAAAATACCAGTAATTGAAATACTCTGAAATAAACAGGATAAATATGAATTTATTGGCCTCGCATTATTTTGGCAGGAACAACCTGCTGTGAGGAGACAGTCCTCAAATTATTTGAAAAATAAGACAGAATTTGAACAGAGTGGTTATCATGTGAAGAAAAATCAGGGACTGAAGAATTATGTGAGGACAACACCACAAAATATTAAATACCACTAGAATGCAACTACACAAATTGGAAACTGTGGACTGCTGTTATTCTCTGATCAAAACTGCACATTAATATTTTCTATGATTTTCCATTAGTTGAATTTCTTGCTTGTCCATATATGCACTATAAAAAGCACACAAACCCACTATCGTTTGATAATAAGCACCTCTTTGAGCTATGTATGTTTCTTGCAGTTTTTGATTGTTTTAGAGTCACTAACAATAACTGTCCCTGTTGATTATACACTATTGTCATTCTGGATCCACATAACAAACCTGAAGTAAAATCCAAACCAGCATCTTTCTGTTAAAATTGTACCATTTGGTCAAAAGCACAACACACTGCTTTTGGCCTTGGTTGTCTTAAGACGCCCATTGACCTTTTTCGTGGCCAAAAGCCTATAACAACTCCTTTTTTGCACTGCATGGTGTTAGCAGACACCTCACAGTTAGCGCAGGAGTTGCTTTCCACTAGCCAGGTCTATTTGTGCTTCACTAATTACGTGCTTCACTGACTGTTTTGTGATTTCTCCTCGAATCCTCCATGAGACAGAAGGGCTGAAGTATCACATGGGATTATTCTGTGCTGTGTTCTCATCCCAGAAATGTGCTGATACCCACACTCATACATACAGAAGCTACACATCCTGCCACTATTCTTTGAGGAATATAAAATATGCCATACCCTTGTGGTTGAAGAAACCCTGTGAAAATAAATCCAATCCAACCAGTGTATGGTTACTTTGCATGAAATATTACTCAAACTAGACTTGATGTTACACAGCATCTGCTGAATCAAAGAGAAATGAAGGAAGGAAGCCATCATTTAAAACACTTCAAGGAATAAAAGATGTTCAGGATCAGACTGCTTTTTTTTGGAGAATGAATAAGGCTTCATGTTCCCTGCAGCATTCTTCACTCAAATACGGCAACTATAACCAAGACATCTGGTCAAGAGCTGCAGCACTGGTGGTACTTACTCTACAAAGGAAAAACCGTGCATAATTTCATTAACTTTGCTGGACAAAAAAATGACATTTCAACATTCCAGCAGTAATATGCTGAGTGATAAATTTCCAAGTTTAATGTCAAAAAGAGCTTTTTGCATTATGCATGCGAGAAAAAAAACAGCCTTAGCTTACATCCACATGAACAGATTCTAAGTAAGCAAAAGTCTCTCAAGAAGTAATCCAGGAAGATGGGAATCACTGAAGACCACTCGTCACTAGCACCTCCTCCATGCCAAGAAAGCTGGACATGAGGATTTGTTAAAATGAGAAGCAAGCAAAAGAGAAAGTGTCACATGCCATCACAGAAAACAGCATAATGCTTATTTCAGAAATACTGTGTTCAATATGAGCTACTTGTACCGAGAAAGAAAAGCTTCAGAAGGATTTGTGGTAAGGAAGATTTAGGCTATCAGGTCCTAACCACCACCACTGTTGGCCTGCATGAGTCACCAGCCTTCTCAACAGGGGCTTCTGCTTGCCGGTGGTTCATGCACTGCACAACATGATGTAGGAGTTTGGCAGGGTGGGTGTGCAAAGCTGCTGTCATGCCCAGGCAAGACAGGATCTGAAGGGAAGGATTGTAAGCCCACTCTTCAGAAAACTCAGGGAGACAAGGTGAGGTACAAAGAGGAGGGGCTAAAAGCATGCCACACAAACTGGCCACAAGCTGGGTCCTGCTGGGGAGTATCTCGCAGGGGGAGCATGCCCCAGTTCCCAGCATCAAACTGCTTGCTGGGTGGCTCTGCAGCCTGTGCTGACTTGTGTCTGGGGCTGGGTGAGGTCCGCATCCCTCCTTGCCTGCCTCCACAGGCGGCAGAGGAGTGACTTGGCGCAGACATTCCCCTTCCTCGTGCTCTGACCCAATGCCAAGCTCTGTGCCTTGAAACAAGGGCAGGTCAGAGTCCTGTCACGGTCTGGAGGCTTATCAGAAATGTATCAGAAGTAACACAGCCGCTGGAAAGCAGTCTAGAGCACCCACAAGGAAAGATTTATTGCACTTTTTTCTTCCAGATGGGCTGGAGTTGCTGTAAGAACATTTTTTATCTTTCTCTCCCTTTCGACATCTGACAATTTGACTTCTGCCTGGAGCTTGGAAGCCTAGAGGTTGGTAAAAAGTAATCAAGAAATAATTATCCTTTCAGAAATGATTCAGTTTGGGTTTGGATACAATTTTAGATGGAGGCTTGAGGGCAGTGGAGAATTTTTATTGTATTGGAGTCTTCTGGCTCTGCCTTAGGCACATAAGCTGGGCTGTGTTTTAGTTTGCTCATCAGGGCAGCAGTAAGCTGGCTTGCAGGAGCTCATGTGAAGGTATATTTATAACAAAGTTATGCTAAAAGTCAGTGTTTGTTATCTGTCCTCTCTGCTGTCTTTAAAGAGAATAATTTGAGTTTTCAAGTCCTTGCTACTTTCCACGAACCCCTCATTTTTAATGAAAATATTTCCCTCTTTGGTGCTCAGCTTTCACCGAGAAGCAATTTTCTCTCATGGAGATGAAAAGCAGGAGGTTAACAGCAGCACTCATGCAGCCAGAACAAGGCCTGGTGCTGAACCACCACCTCTGACACCAGCCATGGGCCTTCTCTGGTGGGACCACGTGTAGCACATGGATTCCTCTAACTGCTGGTCCCAACAATGGTGATTCCCAACAGTGGAGGTTTGAGTGCTGGTAGAGAAGGAGGAGCATGAGAAGGAAGAGGAGCTGCCTCAGGCAGGTGGCACCTGGATGCTTGTCCCCTGTTGGAAATGCCACATACTGGTGGGCAACCTTTCCTTCCCTTTTTGCAACAGCAGCTGGATGTCCCACAGCTTGTAGCCAATAGAACGTAATTGTTAAAGAGGCTTCAGAGTCTGAGCTCATTCTGTAGTAGCTCTGTTATAGGTAAAATGCCCACCTTACCTTTACTGCATGGACCTGCCGCGTCTTCCGTCCCTTCTGCTGCTCCAGGGGATGCCCCTGGCCACACATGTAGTATAGGAGACACAGGAAGGGTTTGTCGCCTCCATAGGGCACAGAGGTGTCCCAGCCAGCTCCCAGGGCTGGTCTACACTAGAAGAGGCTGGGCTGAGCAGGGAGCTGCAGAGAAACAATTCAGGCAGTTGCTGAATTGTACTTCAGTCCCTAGTTTGTTCTACGTAGTAAATTCTCCTTCGCTCTGAGCTGAAGGATAAATCCGTGCTTGAGCCCACAGTGAGCACAGAGAGGAGAGATAAAGTAAACCACATGTATGATTTCCTGAGTCTCTGGCAGAAACCTAGCAAGTAGAGGGACTGCTCTTGGAGGCAGCTATTGCTGTTATACCTCTGCAGAAAACAACTTTGTACCCATCTCCATGCTGCCTAAAGCCTGTGGCAGCACACAGGATACCATGTAACACATGGGAGGCAAGATCAGAACTGCCTTCCCTGCTGCAATCGCTCTGTCTGGGTGAGAGGCAAGGAGGAGTGACATGGGATAATGCAAATCTTTACCAGCCAGTCCACAAGCTCTGCATTCAGGGCATTGTCCAAAGCCCAGCATTTGCGAGAATAGGTGCATGGTGTTCCAGCAGAGCCCTGGAGCCATCCCGATCATCCTAGGGGTTGCAGCCTGTGTGCACAGTGGGCGTACGAGCTGTGACAGAGGCTGATCTCAGGGTATAAAAAGTGGCACTGATCCTTCACTCCTGGTGGTACATTTCCATCCACCACACTGCCAGAGAAGCTGCAAGCTCATAGGCCCCAGGATGTACAGGATAAACATCTCTGTACTTTTCTATCTTTCTACTTTGTTCTCCTTTTATTCTGCGCAGTTTTGCTGAGGCCCTGGATCTGGGCTGTGCTCTCAGCTCCCAACCAAATCTGAACTAACGCCAAAAACAATGGCACTGCACTGGCAGTCACTGGGAACCTGTTCTGGTGTTTCACTACTCACACAGTAGAGGAATTGCCATTATTGCCATTCCTAATATCTAGTCTAAACCTACCCTCTTCCAGGTTAAAACCATTTCCCCTCATCCTGTTGCTACATGCAGTTTTAAAAAGTCTCTCCCCAGCTTTCCTGTAGGCCCCCTTCAGGTACTGGAAGGCCACTATAAGGTCAGAGCTTCTCATCTCCAGGCTGAAGAGCTCCAGCTCTCTCAGCCTGTCCCTGCAGGGGAGGTGCTTCAGCCCACTGATCATCTTCGTGGCACTCTTGTGAACCAACAACTCTATGACTTTCTTGTGTTGGAGGCTCCAGTCATTTCACAGAACTTCGCAGTCCAGCATGCAGTCATTTTAGTGGCTAAACCCGGACTGTTTGAGCTTCAAGACAGAAGAGCCAGCATGTTCCAGTGCGTCCCTGCAATCTTTAGATTTCCTCCATTTATTTTATATGGTTTTGCCAGCAACCAGTGGTGGGGACCTGGATCTCACTGATGCCTGCCTATATTCAGTTAGGCAGCTTGCAGCCTTTCCTCTAGCCAGAACCATGTTGAAGTCAAAGGAATAAATTCTAAGGACTGTTCTTGCAGATTTTGCTTCCTGCATTCCTTTTTGTACAGAGATCCATTGTATTGCAAGAGATTTTTCCAGACTGCTGCTGTAGTCAACAGGAGTTCAGCCTAGCTAAAGATCAAGCCAAATAATTAAATATACTTTGCATTGAGTACAAACTCTCCATCATACTGGAACATCTCTGCTGGTGATGGGATCCACAAAAGAGCAAAGATAGGCAGGTAGACTTTTTGTTTGAAAAAGAAGGCAAAATTCTCTAGACACTCCCTAATAACTGGATGATACTACCTCAGACTGGTTGAAGTATCGACTAAACAGAGAAATACACCATGGCTTACTTGTTCGGTAGCTCTGTGGTAGTACGCATCATTCATTGTGCAGATCCAAATTATAGTTACCAAAATTCATGTGTGCATTTCACTGGCTTGCAGTTTTTAAGGCATACGTACTATTACAGTTTGGTGCAAATCCACAGTGGTCTCAATTGAGTAAAGTGCTACTGGTGTATGTGCACGTTTCTTTGTGCTGTGATGGTCTGTAACAAGCTCATTTCAGAGGCTCTTTTTTTCTTTTTTTCTTTTTTTCTTTTTTTTTTTTCTTCTTTTTTTCTTTTTTTTCTTTTTTTCTTTTTTTCTTTATTTCTTTTTTTCCCCCCAATCTACCATGACTATACTTTCAGTGAAATCTTGGAAGAAAGCAACTCATCAAGATTTCGTATTCCCCTCGGAAACAATGTTTTGCAGCCTTCATTTCTTTAGATTTCTGAAGCAGTTTTGACTTTTGCACCTACTTCCGTAGCATGAACACTGAGTGATTCTTCCTTAATAGTTGTCTTGCATTAGCTACAGCCCGGTAACTAAGTAATCATAGAATCATAGAATTGCTCAGGTTGGAAGAGACCTTAAAGGTCATTATGTCCAACCACAACCTAACCATACTACCCTAACAGCTCTCCACTAAGCCCTCCCTGAACACAAAATACAAATGGTTTTTAAACACATTCCAGGATGGTGACTTAACCACCTCCCTGGGGAGCCTATTCCAGTGCTTTACAACCGTTTATGTAAAGACATTTTTCCTGATGTCCAACCTAAATTTACCCTGGTACAACTTGAGGCCATCTTCTCTTGTCCTGTCACTTGTCACCAGTGAGAAGAGACCAACCCCGCTCTTGCTGTAACCTTTCAGGTATTGGAAGAGAGCAATTGGAAGAACCTCTCCCCTCAGCCTCCTATTCTCCAGTCTAGACAGCCCCAGTTCCTTCATTCTCTCCTTGTAGGGCATATTTTCCAAGCCCTTCACAAGCTTTGTTACCCTTCTTTAGACCTGTTCCAGCACCTCAATGTCCTTCTGTACCGAGGTGCTCAAAACTGAACACAGTACTCACCAGTGCCAAATACAAGGACAGGATTACTTCCCTAGTCCTGTTCACCACACCATTCTTGGCGCCAGGATGCCACTGGCCTTCTTGGCCACCTGGGCACACTGCTGGCTCATATTCAACCGACTGTCCATTAGTATAAGTTTCAGGTATTTCAGCTGACTGATTTGCAATCAGGCTCAGAAGCAAGTGTTTTGGACTGCCATCCATCACCTCTGCTCCTCTTTTAAATAACTTTACTGGATAAGATGAATAAGAAGACCAGGTAGCTGATCATCAAAATAAACACCTACATTAAAAAACAAAAAAGAGAAAGAGAAAAAAACAGTTCTTGATGAATATCCACAAAACAAAATATTACATAGTGGCTATTTCAGACAATCTGGCTGAGTTTTAGCCTGGGAAATCTAGAAGTGTAGGAAATTTTGGCATCTAAAACATCTGTCTTTAACTATTGTTGGTTTCTTAAGGCTGTGATGTAAACAACAAAACTCGTTGGTCGCATATTGTTATTTTACCAAAGATTATATTTATTGAGCTATTTGATAGAATGATATTCAGTAGACATGCATTAATAATTGTAGCGTGTATCATAAAATGAGGTATCATACAAAGATAGATTGGAAGCACTGCAGAATGAAATAGAACAATCATAGCTTGTAAAAAAAATAATTCAGGGCATGCTTAAACCCCTGCATTTTAGAGATCCTATATGTTTTAAGATAAGGGCTTGTTTGAATTACTTTTGAATAGTAGCAAAACAGAGAATAGAAAGTGGGATTTGCAGCGGATTTTTTTGTTAGATGTGAATTTGCTCTGGTGTTGACCTTCAGTGGTCAGTACTAGGACTGGTGCTCTTTAATGTATTCATTAATGACATCAACAGTGGGACTTAACATATCCTCAGCCAGTCTGTGAATGATATCAAGCTGTGTGGTGCAGTTGACCTGCACAAGGGATAGGATGCTATCCAGAGAGACTTATACAGACTCAATCAGTGGGCCCAGAAGAACTTTATGAGGTTCAGCAAATCCAACTGCAAGGTCTTGCACCTGGGTCATGACAGCCACCGCTACCAGAACAGGTTGAGGGATGTAGATTATAGCCTGGCCGAAAAAAACCTGGGGGTACTGGTGGATGGCAACCTGGACATGAGCATGTGATATGTCCTTGCAGCCCAGAAAGCAGAACATATCCTGGGCTGCATCAAAACAAATGCGGCCAGCAGATGGAGGGAGGTGATCCCGCCCTTCTATTCTGCTCTGGTGAGGTCTCACCTGGGGTACTGCATCCAGATGTGGAGTCCTCTGTACAGCAGAAACATGGACCTGTTGGAGCACATCCACAGGGGGGCCACAAAAATGATCCAAGGAATGGAACACCTCTCTTACAAGTACAGGTTGAGAAAGCTGGGCTGTTCAGTCTGCAGAAAGGAAGGCTTTGGGGAGACCTGATAGTGACCTCTTTCAGTATCTAAAAAGGGGTTCTAAGAAGAAAAGGACAGACTCTTTAGAAGGGTCTGCTGTAACAACACAAGGGGAAATGGTTTCAAACTAAAGGAGGGGATATTTAGATTGTATATAAGGAAGAAGATTTTTAAAATAAGGGTGGTGAGTGACTGGAACAAGCTGCCTAGAGAGGTGGTGGATGCCCTATCATCAGAGACATTCATGATCAGGCTCATGGGGCTCTAAACAACCTGATCAAGCTATAGTCTTCTTGTTCATTGCAGAGAAGTTGGACTAGATGACCTTTAAAGGTCCCTTAGCACCCTAAAGGTTCTGTGACTATGATTCTAGATAGCATCTGTTACTAATTATGATCAGGTACAAAATGTTAAATTGGACCACTGTCTGATCTGGATTTTTGCTTTGCTTAAAACAAATAATTGCAAATTAGTTTTTTTTTTAAGCATTTCCATATTATAATAGTTGAATTGTTAATGGAAAAAAATTGGGGATGGTGATTCTTCTTTTTGGTATTTATACTATTGTCTAGCAATGAGTGGTGGTGGATTGCCACTTCTAAGTTCACTAAAGCTTCCACTTTTACCAGTCACTACTTCTGACTCATAGCTTAAATTCATGTGTCAAGCCAGTACAGGACTTATCAGCTCACATGTGGTGAAGGCACCAACTGATTGCAGCTGGAAATGGGCACACTAAATCATAGTCTCCTCAAGTGTTTTACAGCTTGCAAGTTTGTAAGTGAAAATGCAATCTCATTTTGCAATGAGATTCCTGTGGGTGTTATCCATGTGCTGTCGTATTTCATCAGGAGTCTTTGCTTACATCTATTTTGGTGTTTTTTTCCAGAAATGTTGGCCTTGTAACTTGCACAAGGTTTAAATCCTCCTGCAAAACTTCCTGTTCTATTGCTTTTCAAGAGCTGTTAGCTGTTAGACTAGCTCCTGCTGTCCCTATGTCCTGGTCACTCCTACTCGCTGAAATGCACCAAAACTCCACTTCAGGATGAACTACACAAGAGGAAAGGAATTTTAAACTAGTTCATTTGAACAAAGCTAAGATAATCTGTGGATTAAAGCTAAATTCATCAATTTTTTCTCTGTGTGACATAATATATAAATTGTTCTTCCAGCTGTGCAATGACAAGCATTTGATAAAACAATTTGTTTGAAAAGCAGTTGGTGCAATTTTGCAGATGCATTCACTGGCAGACTTTTTTCAACCTGCTTTAGCAGTAAACAAAACCAGAACGAATGTATCTACATAGATCACTCCAAAAGTAATGCCTCCTGTTTATTTCCATGGAAACTACAACAGTTACAAAGAGCACAGTAACACCATTTGATAGAGAAAATTACCAGTGACAAAAAAAACCCAAAACCCTACTTTTCAACACAGTTGTCACCATCAACTGTGCATTTTTGCCAACAGTGAACAGCATGTTGCACTTGTAAAAATCTTCTGTATCAATGGAGGTGATCCATCACTGCCACTGCTGAAATGCACCACCCACAACCTCACTCTGCTCATATCCACTGTTTATTCAGCAAGCATTGATGAATGTCAATGGGTGCCTTTTTTTTTTTTTTTTTTTGCAGAGAGGAACTCAGTGGCATACTTCACTTTATCTGCACATCCAGTTCAGATGCCACTCTGTCAGAGTGCTCCTCTGCTGTCATCAGTCACATGGCAACAACATGTAATGGAATATTGATGGGAAAGATCAACCTTTACTCCCATATTATCAACATTTGCTTCTGATGTGGGCCACAATCATAAATTAGGAGGCAGTACTTTTGAGTAGCAGTTGTACTTGTACCCTTGTACCTTGTATTTAAGGTAATATTCACCATTAGTATCTTCCCTTAGATCATGAAGTGTTTGGCTATGATAGATCTGTACAGCTTGAAAGTATTTTTCGTCTTCAAGCCATTCTGTGTTACCTTTTCTGCACGTTGCCATTGCCCGTAAAGTCTGATGAGCCATAATTTTCTTGAGCTGCAGCATGCTGCCTAAGGTCTAGTATTTGTATCTTTCTCTCTTTCCCTCATTTTGGCTCCTTCTTTGATGGTTTCACTTTATTCAGATTAGCAAAAAAGATAAGGCAGCATTTCTACTAATAAGTCTCCTGAAGTCCCAGCCAACTGGCTGAAGGGCTGAAGATGCTGAAAATACATATCCAATTATGATCTGGCTGAGGTCCCTATTTGGCTAATGTATCAAATGTCAGTTCCAACTGAAAAAAGCACACCCTGTCACTAATGTTGTTTTATACATAGCACAAAGTGTACTCTTGAGAAACAGCCTCATTTTCCGATACACTGAAAAGCTTTGTCAAAAGCGGGGAAGCATAATCTATCCAAAATGCAAACAGAGACACGCAAGAAAAGATTATGCAAGATCATTCACCAAACTAACGTAGAGATTGGCATATTAACAACCTTGATTAATTCCTTGCCATGGATTTTTCAAGATTTGCAGCGTGTGCTCAAATATCACAAATTAGCATCAAAATCAACATCTAGAACTGTGTTCCAGTTGCAGAAAAACCACTAATGGCATACATGTGTTTTATGCACCAGGCAACAAGACAAGAGTTCAAGAATATACAAGTATGCATTGGGGGAACTATAGTTAATGTAAGGAAGCTGTCCTGGCACTATGTATTATTTCACTCCTCCACTCCCAAGCCTTTTTTTTCCAAGTTAGACTGCTGTCCCGAACACTGAAGTATCAGGTATAGTTCTCTCCCTTAAGATGCTGTGACTGTTGCCTTTCACCCTTTCTCCTGAAATATTTCTGTAGTGCACTGGAATCTTGTGTAGAAGGGAGTCAGTATTTTTGTTTATTTTTCCAGGATGAAAGACTTCTGGATAGAAAAGATCCTCCCTTTGATTTATGGGTTGCGCTGCCCATGATTAGTAAATGCTTATTTGTTTTTTCATGCCTTGGAAAGGAGTGTGGTGGTTAAAAAAAGATTCTCTTTCCTTGAGTTCCTGGCAAAAAAAAATTGTAAAAGAACTATAAGCTGAGGCAGGAGAAACAAGAATATGTGAATATGTTGTAATATTTTAGTCACAAATCACTCATCTCTAAATAAATGTATTAAATCTTCAGAGAGTTGGGCTCAAGAATCATTTGTATATCTCATAAGCATAGTTTCCTTTTGCAAACACCAGATCTCATGTACTTCTCTGTTTGATATTCACCAGCATTTTAGCACAGAAAATAATTGTACTTTCTCTCTATTTCACTATAAATTTATATAAAGTGCAACACAGTAAAAGAAGTCTGTTTCCACTTTAAAAAGTTTTTGGTCATAGTAATTCCAAAACATACAATTATTCAAAATAATAGTGATCCAGGTTCATAAATGACAATATCATCCTCACCCTTGAAAGTACATGTTAATTAAATAAAGCCAAATAATTTGTCACCTTCACATGGTATTTAGAATGTATGTCCAAGATTTCTTGATGTAAGATGTAGACTTACATCTTACGTGGATTTCCACGCATAGAAAACCAGCTGTGGATAATATGCACCCCTTAAAAAATCTTAGCTTTTGAAAACCAATTCCTTCCAATTCATAGACAACTTATGGGAGGAAGACATGGGACTGGCAGTGGTAGGCACTACTAAGAGCACTTGGGGAGAAGGAGCAGGCTCCAGGTCCGCAGTCAGATGGACTTTGAGGGACAGAATGGGCCCCAGGTTTTTCTCTGTACTCTTTCTCAGGTGTGCAGTCTCACTGCTGATGAATCCCAGGGCCTTGTTATCCTGCAAATAACTTCTCGGATACATACATGGAAATCCCAGAGCCTGCTGCCAACTCTTCTCTTGCTGGAGGTGGCAAACCTCACGCAGGAGGTAAAGCCATTTACTGGTATTTCATATTTGCATCTACCAGCATTCTCTGTGACATCTGGTGCCGTGTATTTTTAAAGCCATTGACAATTATTTCAGTATCAGAGGCTAGGCCTGGCAAGGGCCAACTTGTGTTGCTCTAGAAGGGTTTGAAGAGAGCTTAGTTAAATGATTATAATTTCAATTTATCTTTCTTAAACTAGGCCACTAGGGCCTGGCAGATGGCCTGGAAAGTCCATGCAGACCTCATGCTGTCAGCTCAGTTTTACAGATCTCATTTTGGTCTGGCAGGTTTCAGGCTGCCCAGGGAGAAATTTGGGCAGTAGCTTGTTAGCGCAGCGGACGTTTTCCAAGTGGGAATGAAGCCAAGTAATTGTGAACTTTACAAATAGAGGACAGGGCACAGAGTCTGTAAGTTGGAGTTGCCTTTCCAAAGACTAAATCAAACTACTGAGAACGCAAAATGGAAAATATTGCAGCAAATGGCATGCAATATGGAAACAAACTATTGGTCAGGCTAGAGGTTTGTTGGCGAATCTTTTCACAACTTAAACACCCTTTCTGTTTGCTCCTGTTTGCCTGGTAGGGTCTTTGCAAGCCCTGGGTGGTGGGATTGGACTTCGGTCATTGCTGGTGGCTAGGGAGGGATGAGAACAACCAGCACTTGGACAAAGCCGGCATTCACTGAGCCTGACTTATGGAGCTCCAAAGTCAGGGCCTTGGTAAGCAGCCTGTCCCACAGGTTGAGAGCTGGCCTGAAAGAGCCATTGGCAGGAACTGGCTTCATTTCTACATTTTCATGGACAAGTAATTTATCTTCCTCATGGTGATAAAATAGTGTAGTTCCTAAATTTTCTAATGTACTGCTGTAAATTTGAGATATGTTAATTACTTTTTGAGAATTAGATTTAAAATACGATGTTTATTTTATCCACTGAAGAAAAAGCTGCCTGTTTCCCCTTCTGAGCACCAAGACATGCTTTAGTATCCAAGACTGTACATATGTACACATCCATGCAAGAACTGTATGAAAAATCCTGAAGTTTGAATATGAAGGCATAGGCAGGAACTGTGCTTGGAACTGTCAGTGGACATACTATCTGTAACAAATAAGCCTGCACACACAACTGAAATATCTATGAAAAGAAAAAAAGTCAGATTGAGCTACAGAAGAACACCTCCCCCCCCCCCCCCCCCCACAAGTTCTCTTAAGTCTCTTGGATGACAGTAACTTGAATTAATTCACAATCTGCCAGTGAAGTCTTGACAAACATGTACAAGGCTAGCCCAGAAAAGGCATTTAAAGTCTCAGTACTTAAAGGGAAGAAAAGAAAATGTACATTTCTTGTGTCTTTGGCTGCTAATTATATTTTGAGTACATTGCCGAGCCCAGTAGGCCTGACTTATGTAACAAATAAAAAAACTGAAGCACAGGTCTTGAGAAAGACGTGAACTTCTCCATACAGCTCCATCACTGCTTGTTAATGACCTGTTGAATTAAGTTTCTCAGTACTTCAAAGGTTATATATTTAAAGACTATTTGAAGAGGTTCTGACACCTTTGCTACTCTCAAAAGACCTTTGAAAGCCTATGGGTTGATGAACTACCTTTTCTTCATTGTATAAAGTTCCATTCAGGAGCTGAAAAGAAAAAAAACACACAACAAACTGCTACTATTAATGCCCTTACTCTCACTGTGTTCTCTGGGAAAAAAAGTAAGATAGACATCTCTGAAAGTACTGAAAAGAAAAAAAAAAAAAAATAGGAGGCGAAACAGTTAGCACATTTGGATCATGTCCCGTGCTCTTATTCCTATGAATAAAATTGTTAACAATGTAATGGGAGTGAGCCAAGAGGGTTCAACAGGACCAAAACTGGATATTATAGAGAGGCCTCTGAGATACTTGCACTGTATTTTAATGTTGAGATTCAGAGAGTTCTGAAAATCTTCAATAGCATTTGCTAGGAAATAGTATATGTGATATAAGAATGATTATGATTAGTTGAATAGCACTTCTGGAAAATCACTGGTTCTAGTTACATTCTCTAGGGCACTTTATAACTGAGAGTCCCAGCATTTCCTCCAGGGTCAAGCCTGCTCACTGAACCTCAGATAGGTTTGTATTTATATACACTTGTAATGTAAATAACAGGCATTTCTCCATCCATTTAGTCAGTGATGAATGAACGTTGAGCATACAAAGGAAGATATCATGATGTTATGTTAATCAAGGCAATGGTGTGCCTGAAAATTAACAGTGTCTGCGATTCTGTTCTAGGAGTATATTTAAGCTCTGTGTACTATTTTCACATGGAATTTTATACATTTGTAAAGCTATAATTAAATTTAAAAATAATGAAAAGCTTATTTGAATTCAAATTAGATAGAAACCATGCCTTAGCCTTGAGCCTTTTTTTCCTGCATTTTCCCACTTGTGGTTTTTTGTTGTTGTTGCTGTCGCTCTTTTTTAAAGAAAGAACAAAAAGAATGGAAAAACTCTGCATCTGAGTTTTAATGGTAGATTTGGGGTTTCAGAAGAATTTGGATAGAACATAAATGGTGGCAGGACATGATGTCAGAGGCACAGTGGGAAAGTTTTTAACATTTTCTTGCTTCAAAGAATGTCTTCCTGGAGAATAAGGACCCTCCAAGTGGGCAGCTGCCTAGGAAGAGGAAGAAGAGGTATCATTCCTGACTCTTCCCCAGGCTTCCCATTTGACCTTTTTGAGTCATCAAGAGCAAGAGCATAGCACTTAGCCAAAACCATCTTGAAGATAGGTATCTTAGCTAAGCTAGTTATTTAGGCCTCCCCTATCATTCAGGCAGACAGACAGGCATCTCCAGTGTACGATTCATCCTATTTTAGGATAGTTGTCCAAGAAAGGAGGAATGAATCATGCTCTGGAGTTACCTGTCTTTCTTCACTGACTGCAGAAAGAGCCTAGATGACTGAGTTTGATTAGATGCCTGATTTTGGGGGTAAGTAAAGTGAAGTGAGCTCAATCTCTCTCTTAGCCTCTATAAACCTTCATCTGTTTGTTTGTAAAATTATCCTTAGCTCCTCAGAGTTCACGTCTGGCAGAACTGTTGAATGGAGCACCCACATAAGCCTTTGAGAGAGCTCTGCTGGAAGACACCTCTAATACTTATGGTCAGGAACACCTTCTTAATTAATGAAAAAGACCCAGGTGGAAGGAGCTTTCCAAATACAACAACTATCATGGGGAGAGGTGTCTACCCAAGGGAATTCATCTTGTGTATACATAGAGAAATGACTCAGGTTTTGCACTCAGCATCCATGTTTCTGTCTGGCAAGTGACTGCTCCATTACAAATGGAAAATACCTGAAGTTAGTTAAGAAATGTCTGTTATGATACCTTCTGAGGAGAAAAGAGATCCTATTCTGAAAAAGAGAGACTGGAGAAACAGCTGTCCACTCCAAGATGTTTCAAAGCAAGGATGAGAGACAAAAGGAATCCCATACAAAAATGTTTGTTAGTAAATGAGAAGGAGATGGAAGTACTTTCCTGCACAAGTGATTTAGCATTGCGATGGACTGCTGTTCTTTGAAGAGTTTTTAAGACTTCTATTCTGTAAGCCAGGCTCAAAACTTCCTGTTCCCATGACAGTCCTTGGGGAAAATGTATGTTGAGGGCTGGGCCATACTCACAACTGCAGATAACAGAGATAAAGGAAGCAGAGACATGATATTCTATCTGGAGAAGGTATCTCTCTGTGCTATGTCTCTAGCTATGTCACAACGGATGCTTTTGTCAGTCCCCCGTGACAAAATATACATGCTGCCACCAGTCTGGGTGTATGTAGCACTTCACATGCTGAACACAGAAGATCTGAACTCACAGCCTGTTGTCGCTGGTATACCTATGGACCTTGAGATCCCTTGCAATGAGGACATATAAAATGTAGTAAAAGCCACCCTTCCTTTCTTTTACTTGGGAGACAGAAATTGTCCAGGCAGAGATAGCCACTAAAAAATTGTAAACAGGAAAAACTGGAATAATTGTAAATAGATTTTAAAGCCTTTTGACTCCTAGTGCATATTCTTGTGCTGGAGAATAGGATATTAGAATCATAGAATGGTTTTGGTTGGAAGGGACCTGTAAGGTCACCTAGTTCCAACCTCCTGCTATAGGCAGAGACCTCCCTCTAGACCAGATTGATCAATGCCCCATCCAGCGTGGCCTTGAATGCTTCCAGGGAGGGGGCATCCACAACCCCACTGGGCAACCACTGTCTCACCATTCCCACAGTAAAGTAGTTGCCATTCCTTGATATGGATTCATGTCATCACTCCAAACTGTGGATCCCAATCCTTGCACAAACCTCTCTGAAACAAGAAAGCTCTATAAAGGTATCAGCATGAATCACTACTCTTGTTAAAGCTGGGATGTGGATATTAAAGGGTGGTTTAACAGCTCACCAGTTGTGCTTATGCTGTTCAGCAGTTTATCAGAAATCAGATTTGAACCTTATAGTGGAAGAGCATACTTTTCATTCTGTTCCAGTGCACAGTGGAAGCTAAGACCCATGCTTAGCTGTGGCAGTTTTATAGGAATGGCTACAGTATTTCTATCTGTCCTTTTAAAAGACAGAGAATCTGTACGGTTGGACTTAATTTGTAAAGTTTTACAAGGCACTGGGCACTTTTGTTGCAACAGACTCCATGCCAGCATGCAACTTGTTCATTTTATGTTCTGAACATAACATTGTCCATGTGAGCTTCACAGTTGGCGGCCACCAGCAGCTGCTTTTCTTTATTCACCAGCTGGCATACTGAATACTCTCAGCTGTAATTCACTTTTTCATTCCCCGCCATGAATACTGATGCAGCTATGGAAGCTGAGCTTGCATTCAGAGAGCTAATTTTCACTAGACCTTGCAGGAAAAGGAGGAAAAAATAGCTTTTTTTTTCCTTCTTTTTTTCTTTTTTTTTTCCTTTCAGGACTGAACAGACATATATGAAGCTGCTTTTTGCATCAGAAATAATAATAATAATAATAATAATAATAAAGCAAGCTGTTTATATCTACTTTCACATAATGTATGTATAGCTGTGCTGCAGGGGCTTTGAAGTCATCCACATAGATATCACTCCTGGGTGCAATTATAAGCAAAAGCCTATAGTATGTGTTTATTTTGGAAAGTTACATAAGAATAATTGTTAGTGTGTGACAGATGATGCCAGCATTTTATTTGCTTTACCCTCTTCTCTTGCCCGACTATTCTTCCTTGCTTTATTCCTTCAGTCTTGCTAATACTCTCAGTGTCACCATTGCTTATATGTTTTCTTCCCTTCTACAGTGATTTTTCCGTGTTCCCATTATGTGTCTGGTTTTTGGAATATCAGTTCCAGCAGGAGTCTGAGAAGTTAGGTTTCCAAGAAGACATTTCAAGCCACTAAGTGGCCCAGATATTTGGAGTTTTAGACAAAACCGTCCAGGTCAAAGATGACAGCTGCATGTATCTCTAGTGTATTTAGTCTCTACAATGCAAGGGGTTTCAATGTGCCTGATTGCAGGTTTCTGACTTTGCCTTGCAAGCCTGTGTAGGTGACATATGTGCACACTTTGCTTGAAGCTGCCTCATATTTGTGCCACAGTTGGAGCTTAGAACCAGTGACTTGGCAGAAAGAAATAGCATGTGGTTTTCCAGAGAAGGGGGGTAGAATGATGCTGACCCAGGATAGGAGATGATATTGTTTTTTGTTGTTTTTTAACTCGAATCTTTCCAAATGGATCAGCAGCATGCAGCTTCTTTCTCAGAGAAACTAGTTTTAATGACCTAAGGTGAGCTGATCCAGCTCACAGCCCAAAGAAATGTTAGCCAGTCAGGATTACAGGTAAGTGCCTATGATTTTCATTATGTCTTCTCTCATATTCTGCACCTCAGTGAGCCATGCTCAAACCTAAAAGATGAAGTAAGTTGCAGCCTAAAACTGCCAATGAGTAGACAGAGTGAGGAAAGAACATCTGTGAGATTTCCAGCCTTGGTGGTTTTGCAGGAACAAATGGATTCAGTAGTGCATGTCGAGGCTTTGGACTCGAATCAGGGAGGAACTTGGATTTCCCTCCATTGTAGGTCATGCAATAGGTAACAGCGGATTTCTCTAGCCTGATAGATAACAGATACATAGACAAGCTACAGCTGCCATCCTCAAAGAAACTGGTGCATCCCAATATTTCAGTTCTGACTTTCCTTCCCTCACATCATCCACCACTCCTTCTCAATCATCTCCTTTGAAAATCTCATGATTTTTAAATGAGAATTAGAAGAGCCTACATTATCTAAATGTTGTTAGCTGTTACCATGTCAATAACTACATTCCATGTTAGAGCAGCTATGTGCAGATTTGATTGTAAGTGTACTGAATCTTTATCCCTCTTAAAACTAACCTCATCTCACCAGCCTAAGCAAAAGGCATGTTAGCAGGAGAAAGCCCAACGAGAGCAGAAAGGACTTTCTCAGGAAAACTCCAGAGCTGTGTAAAATGGCTGAAAGACAAGCAGATGAGCTTGTAAGGACACTCAATAGAAATATGATATGGATTCCTGAAGTATGCTGCTTATTTAGGGATCTTTATACAACTCCAGTGGTTCTTTTTCTCTTTAGACACGGATGAAAGAGGACAGATAAACAAATGCGCACATTTATGCTTCTTAAAGCTAACAGATCAATTATTATTGCCTTTCTGCATACCACTGTAAGTCTGATTTCTTCTGCCTCTATTTTAGAGTATTTAATAAAATCAGAAGTGATTTCTGTGACAAAAATGTTTGCTTTGTTGATAGAGATTATTTAATAAGTAAATCCTTTTTCATTGAGGGTGAAACAGCACTTTAAGTAGCAGAACTGACTGTAGAGGAACTGAACGGGTCCCAGAGGTCATTTAGACCATTTTCCCCAACCCAATGGCAGAAGTCACATACCATCATTTTTGACATCTGCTTGCCTAACCAGTTCTTCAACTTCTTACAGGTGAGGGACTTTATAACCTTCCTAAGCAGCACAGCCCCCTGTATCCCTCTGCTTAATGAGTAGAAAGAAGAAGGTATTGCTCTCATCTGAAATCACCTTTGCAGCAATTTGAGACAGCGGATCTGGAGAATGGCTTATCAGTGTTTACTGTGCAGTACTCTTTCATAGCAATTCAAGACAACAATCTTGTCTTATCTGCAGCCTAGTGCACATCTATGTGAATTGAGTGCATCCTCAGCAAGTTTGCTGATGACACCCAGCTGAGTGGTGCGGTTGACACAGCGGAAGGAAGGGATGCCATTCAGAGGGACCTCAACAGACTCAAAAGGTGGGCCCAGGTGAATCTAATGAGATTCAGCACAGCAAAGTGTAGGGTTTTGCACTTGGACCGGAGGAATCTTACACATATATACAGACAAGGAGGAGAAATCCTGGAGAGCAGCCCTGTGGAGAAGGACCTGGGGTTCCTGGTGGATGAAAAATTTAACATGAGCCAGCAGTGTGCTCTTGCGGCTTGGAAAGCAAATGGTACCCTGGGCTCCATCAGAAGAGGGGTGGCCAGCAGGGACAGGGAGGTGATTGTCCCCCTCTACTCTGCTGTTGGGAGGCCCCATCTGCAGTACTGCATCCAGGTCTGGGGCTCCCAAAACAAGAAAGGCAGTTGTTGGAAAGAGTTCTGAGAAGGGCCACAAAGATGATCAGAGAGCTGGAGCACCTCCCCTATGAAGACAGGCTGAGGGAGCTGGGCTTGTTCAGCCTGGAGAAAAGAGGTCTGCAGAGTGACATCATTGCAGTCATCCAGTACCTAAAGGTAGCCTATAAACAGGAGGGGAGTCAACTCTTTACAAGGGCAGATAATGGCAGGACAAGGTGAAATGATTTTAAGTTGAGGGAGAGAAGGTTTAGGTTGGATATCAGGAGGAAGTTCTTCACCAAGAGACTGGTAAAGTACTGGCATAGGCTGTCCAGAGAGGCTGTGGATGCCCCGTCCCTGGAGGTGTTCCAGGCCAGGTTGGATGGGGCCCTGGACAGCCTGGTCTAGTATTAGATATGGAGGTTGGTAGCCCTGCCTGTGGCATGAGTGTTGGAGTTTGATGATCCTTGAGGTCCCTTCCAACCCAAGCCTTTCCACAATTTGATGATTCTATGATATTGCGTTATATATATCCCTACTGATATATTTCTTATTTTCTTATCTGGCATCATAGACAATTTACAGAAAGATGTTCCATGCAAAGTATAGAAAATGTGCAGCAGCAAATTACAAAGCATCAAGTCTGAAGACATCCTTGACATGGGCCTGTCACCTGCTACCTACCTATGTAAAGCACAGCCTGGAAAATTCCTCCAGGAACACTTGGGTTGGCCAAGAGAAGGGTGAGGCTTTCCTGCTGCTTTAGGAGTAGGGGATTCCTGAAAGACCAGTTCTTTGACTCAACAAGTCAGA
The DNA here is from genome assembly GCF_026119805.1 of Tympanuchus pallidicinctus. Taxonomy (NCBI): domain Eukaryota; kingdom Metazoa; phylum Chordata; class Aves; order Galliformes; family Phasianidae; genus Tympanuchus; species Tympanuchus pallidicinctus. Next base: position 2,323,956 of record NW_026294813.1, on the reverse strand, counting down.
TGATAATTATATTGCTGCTCAGGCTAATAATGTGTGTATATGTGAAGAATTCTGTATGCTATCAAAAGTCGCAATCACGATACAGATTATTACTTAGTTATTGTGAAATATGCCATGAGGAATTTAATGAGAACTCAGGGGTGAGCAAACTGCATAAGACATTTTGGAAAAACAACATAAATACACAGCACAAACACAGAAGTCTTCTTAAGTGCAGCCTGATATGTGAGGCTTAGTTCCCTTCACACAATGAAAGTAAAGGAGTGGGGAACCCTTTATGTGTCCATTTTATCCCTAGTCTTGGAATTATCCACAAAACAAAAATATATCCTTAAAAAGTAACCTGCTTATTACATGCAACTGGGAAATGGAAAAGGCATGTAAACAGCAATAAAGCAGAGCTGGGAAATGAGCTAAAAAAAAATCTACTCTAACTGGAAACATAAATCAAATGCAATGTAACAAAGGTTCTTTGCAAGAATTTGTTTATGGCTGCAGGCTCCACAGAGCCAAAGCCAGTATGTGGTTAGCTCAGTGATAGTCCACAGAAGTTCGTCAGCCTGTTCAGTTCAGTGCCTTGCTGGGAGACTGTCCCCAGGATTCACATACTTGAATCTTTCCATTCAGCTGGAAGGATAAAAATGAGAAAGTAGTTCAGCATGTATGAATAAGGCACAGAAAAAAGAAAAAAATGTAAATGCATTCTCCTTCATTTCTTTTAAGTTTAAGAAAATTTAATGGGAGATTTAGATTGGACATAAGGAAGAAGTTTTTTACAATAAGGGGAGTGAGAAACTGGAATAGTTTATCCAGAGAGGTGATAGATGCGCCATCTTTGGAGACATTCATGGTCAGGCTGGGCTGGGCTCTGACCAACATATCTAGCTGTAGGTCTCTCTGTTCACTGCAGGGGTGTTGGACTGGATGACATCTAAGGGCCCCCTACAACTCAGAAAATTGCATGGTTCTGTGAAGTGCAGTCAGCAGTTCTCATGGTAAAGCTAAAATGCAGCAGAGCTGATCACCGCCCATCAAAAGCAAGTAAATCTGTAAATAAATAGAATCACCAACAACAAAGCACAAAACATGACAGAATTAACACTTAAATCACTTTCCGTTCCCATTCTTGCACCATAGATGTTCATTCCTACTTTCCTGTTGTCCTTGAACAGTTTTTACTGTTCTGCAATTCTTGCTTTTCAGACTATTTGTTATCTTCTACAGTTTTGAGCTGTTCCAGTTCCAGCTAAGAAGACCTCACCCAAACCCGAGGCTTTCTGCTTATCTTTGATGAGAAGAACAGGACTCTCATGTGTGTATAAAGAACACAGGGTTTGCTATAAGCATCATTTATCAGAATTTCCCCATGAAAATAGCAACATAGTTTTCACTGTGTATTTATACTGTCTTTATGTAGGAAAATAGATGATAATGCACGTAGATACTGGGAGAGAGGAAGAGATCCTATCACATCAGGGCGAGGGATTCTGCACAGAGGAGAGCAGTAGGACTGATGGGACATTTAAAAGCTCAGTATTGGTGTAGAAAAAAAGCATGCAGAAAACCAACAGCAAATATATTTTGAAATCCATTGTTTTGCTTCTTTGGAAAAAATTACTATGTAAAACACAGGCAAAAAATAGGTACAGAGCTACAAGTGGCAAATCTCTGTATTGGTAGCTGTTATTTCTGAAAAAATCATAGAAAAAAATCATAGAATGGTTTGGGTTGGAAGGGATCATCAATTTCCAGCCCCCTGCCACGGCCAGCCAAGTACTAGATCACATTGTCCCATCCAAACTGGCCTTAAACACCTCCGGGGATGAGGCATACACAACCTTTCTGGTCAGCCTGTGCCAGTATCTCACCACTCTCGGTAAAAAAAACTTCTCCTAACATCTAATCTAAATTTCCCTTCCCATAGTTTAAAACCATTTTCCCTCATCTGATCATTGTCTACCCTTGTAAGGAGTTGATTTCTCTAATGTTTATAAACTCCCCTTAAATACTGGAAGGCCGCAATGAGATCTCCCCACAGTTCTCTCTTTTCCAGGTCATAGTATACAAGACTGTGGTATACAAGAGCATAGATTCCTGATGAAAATGAGGAAAAAAAAGGAAATTAACTAATGAGTTTTTCCTGGTTGAACAAAAACACGTGGTCAGTTGCTGCCTAGTGAGATGAATCTCTAACTGCATGCAGAGGTGTGCACAGATATACCCCCAGAAGCTCTTTGCCAATACTAATCAGCTTATTCAGCTGCAGGTGCTGCTGTTTTCTGCTTCTCCTGTCCTTCACTGCAGTCAAAACTGAGGCTGGGAATAAAAGGCAAAGTCTTCCTGTTTCTTTCATTTCTCCGTAGAAGAGAGTGCTTATAAATTATTACAGAGAATAAACCCAGCCCTGACAAGGAGGGCTAAATTAACCGATATTCCTTTAAGCTCCCCATAACAAAAACTATGCATCGTTAACATTACATTGTGAAAGTCACAGTTTTTTATTGAGTAGATTCAATTAATTGAACGGTTCTTATATTTGAAGGGAAGAGAGCTTTCTCCAGCTTGCTGTGCTGCTAAAGGAGGAAGAGCTTTCACAGTTCTCACAACTTGCAAGTTTTTCCTCGCTAATCCTGAGAGTACTCAGGTTTCTTCTTTGGCTCAGCAGCATCTGAAGCTCCTTTTAAAGTACAGATATACCTTTTCTCCAGTGAATGTGTACTTATCAAGAGCAGGCACTGAATATTTTGAAAACTTCAACTGAAAGTATTTTTTCATATCTGAGTACAGAAATAATCTATGTACAATTATTTCTTTATTTATTTATTTTTGCTTATGGCTAAATGGATTGGATGCAGGGGATTAAAGGGCTTTAAAATCAAATGATCATTTGGCCATGATGAATGAGTGCAGCATGGGAGATCACTGTTATAATTTTTTCCAAGCAAAAGGAGCTTAAAATTACTCAGTAGGGTATGTAAGTCCCAGCAGGAAGGGAAGGTGTGGAGCTGAGCTCAAAAAAAAACCTAGCACTTTCCTACTGCGGGTAAGCCAAGCTCTAGGATCTCTATGGAGATTGAAAAATGTGCTCAAACTGTGATTCTTTACAAGTCTAAAAAGAGTGACAAGCTATTTTGGCAAGCTGTCTGTACAGATGGATTTTTTTTTTTTTTTTTTTTTTTTTTTTTTTTTTTGTGAGGAAGGCATAAAGGACTAGACTGGCCCTTCTATTCTTCCTTCTAACTTTCTTTACAAATGTTTATCAGAGAGGTGAGTTACAGGAAAGTGCTGTTCAAGCCAAAGAGGTCACTTCACATTTAAGGGCAAGTAGGATAAGGGGCTTGCACTGCACTGGCATAAAGTGCAGTCTTTTTTCTTCATTAAAAAAACCTAAGACTGAGAATTAACCATTTTTTTGCAGTAAAAAGCACCACCCATTGCTTTATTGGAGATGATCTAAGACTGAGAAATTGATACATCTCCCAGGCATTACAGCTGTGGCTCAGTGCAGGCTCTGTCTGGCAATAACATTCAAGATCAGTTTACTGCTCCTTGTCATGTGCTGGTCACAGAATCACAGAATCACAGAATCACCTGGGTTGGAAGGGACCTCAAGGATCATGTAGTTCCAACCCCCCTGCCTAGCAGGGCCACCAAACATACACATTCAGATCAGGTTGCCCAGGACCCCGTCCAACCTGGCCTTGAACACGTCCAAGGACGGGGCATCCACAACCTCCCTGGGCAGCCCGTTCCAGGGCCTAACTACTCTCCTTGTGAAGAACTTCCCCCTAACATCCAACCTAAATCTTTCCTCCTTCAACTTTGATCCATTTCCCCTAGTCCTGCTGTTGTCAGCCCTTCTGAAGAGTTTACTCCCCTCCTGGGTGTAGGTTCCCTTCAGTGATAGTCCTACTGTTTCAACCTGGAAGCCATCTCTGACTAGGACTCACGGTCAATAAAAGCAGCACCTAAACATGTTTCAATACCAAAACACCTTTCATGAGAGCAGATATTTCACAGGAAGTGTCTGCTTTCCCTGGGACATCTTCTTCTAAATGAACATCTCACAGCCAAAAAGACTTTGATATGTACTTATCAAGAGCAGGCGCTGAATATTTTGAAAACTTCAACTGAAAGTATTTTTTCACATCAAAGTACAAAACACTAGAAGTGTCAGATATCCTCCTCAAAAATGCTTCTGAGGGTAAGTAGTCCTGACAGGCAGGAGAGGGCCTGGCTTGCTCACCGTGCCCATCTCTCTTCTTCAAAATCCTGTTCTTGTGTTCACACGACACTGTCCCACACCTCCCCATCAGCACCAATTCCTACCCTGTAATTTCCAAGCAAGTACAGGAAAAAACTGAAGATGGAGTTCAGCTCACTCCAGCCCATATTTCAGCCAGTGCTGGGCCAAAAAGGTTGTAGCTATATCCTCCTAATGGGGAATGGAGATGCTACAATTTGCAGTGCAGAGAGAAGATATGGGCACTGCAGATCTCATGCACTGGGATCTCACAAGAGGCTGTGCTTCACTCCATGCCACCTCAGGCCGTCAGTATTTTCCCAGAAACAACTTATTCGTAAAGTATCATAACTGAGAGGATTTTTGTTAGGAACATTTTCCTGTCAGATGCCTGCTTGACTGTAGCTGTGTAAGCATCAGATTTGTGATGCTAACCCTGCTCCACAATGATGTGTTGCTTTACTGAAGAGCACAAAAATCAAAAATTAACAGAAGGAGAAACTGCCCCTAAAAATGCCATCTATAAACTAAGGTCTTGTAGCTGCAGGCCTCAGCTCACAGGAATTAGCTGAAGTCTATGCAGTGCTCTCAATACAATTTTACCCCAAATCTTTTCTCTCTGTTCAAATCTCTGTGCATCACAAAACTGCCCAGGATGATTTACATTCTTTCTGTGTGACAAAACCTCGGAAATGATATTGCCTGTCACCCACTAACTAGTGTGCATCTTACATCTGCTTCCTGTCTTCCTGGACCTCAGGGCTTAGGGAACTGCAGTTTGGGAGTAAGAAACAGTCTGGAATAAACCTGATTATCTCCTACTCCATGACTGAGATTGCTTTTCTGACTGCAGTGACATTACATTTTTATCAGGAATGAAAAATTTGCTGTGATTTTCCCTTGTTTTGGAAATTTCATGTCAATTTCTCTCCTCATTTTGATATATTAAGGAATAACTTCTTCCTCATTAACTCCACAGTGACTTCAAACACATGAGTATAGCTTATTTTTTATGGTAGCAAACTGGTTCCTTTACATACATTTGCAAAAAACCATGATTTTGATTTTGAAACACAAAATAATGCATAACAAATATTAAATAATCTTGCAACTGTTCTGTGAACATTCCAGCATAACAGCTGTCCTGAATCAGCTCGCAGATCTCCTCAGTTCTGTACTCTGACTGTACTGGATGCTTACAAATGAACTAAAAATCGACTGTTTCTCCCAGCACAACCCCTTGGTATTGAGAGTTTAAAGGTCTCCCAAGATTAGCATTGCTGTTATTCTGGATATATCCAGAATGCCTCCTCTGTTCAACACTTTTTGAGTATGTTTGCTATTTTGCCAGATTAGCCTCTAACAATGACTTCCATAGCTTGGTTTTGTTGGCTAATGAGAGTTAAATCCACGGGTTTTGTTCTTTGTGCCACCTCTTATTTGTACTGTATGCAACAGGGAACTAAGTGAGCCCTTTTTCCCTGCAACTTCATTTTGGTGGCCTCTATCACAACACTTTGTACCGCTCCTTTTCCAGGCTGAAGAGCCCATGTCCATTTATCCTCTATCTGCAATACACTCCCCACTTTTGACCACCTCAGCTTCCTCCCTCCATGCAGATTCAAAGTGCCAGTGATATCTCCCTGGACCCATCCTGCATCATCCCATTGCCATCCTGTTATTCAGCTGGCTGGGGTTTGTTGGCTGCAGCTTGGTGCCCGCTCAGCCTCATTGGAAGGCAGCTCCCTGCAGAAGGACCAGGGGCTGGACATGTCTGTGGCTCTGAGCAGGCAAACAGCTAGCTACTGGGATGGGTAACTGCTGAGGCATGTGCTCTTTTGATGTCCCCTCTCTCTGTGGGTCTGAGGCACCACGTGGCCACATCTGCATGGCAGAAGTGCAGCACTGCTGTGATGTGCTGTGCTGCTCACAGCTGCTGAGAGCTGCAGAGCTGGGGCGTGAGGGGGTCAGAGGTGATCTCCCCAGGCAGGAGGAGAGCCCTGCTCGCCACATAACACCTCTGGTTTCTGGAAACCCTCCTGGCCAGCAACAGTGAGGCCCCATGTGGGATCCAGCTGACTTTCATGGCGTAGGGAGAAGCAAAGTCCCACTATGGCTCAGGGAAGGTAAGTCAAAATGCTGACCTACTTGGTGGAGCCACTTTGGAATTAAATGGGTTCTCCTTGAAGCTGTGGAAATCTCACATCTCTGACAGCTTGGCTCCAACCCCAGGCAGCAAGTCAAGGTGTGCAACAGTACTGCTATGCCTGGAGGTGTCTGTGTGGCTCCTCAGTCCCCGGCATACTGTGAAGCCTGGCTGTGTGGCTGAAGATTTCTGTTTCAAGTCTGTTTCTAGGACTGAAAGCCTTCGGCATATCTTCCACCATGCTGATGTCTGCAAGGCTTCATGGAAGCTCTCAACTGAGTAGCATCAGCACCCTGCATTGCGCTGCTCTGTCACCTCAGCCAGAGCAAGTTGGGGTGAGACTGTGCTGCAGGAAGTAGTGCAGGCCAAGGGCTTGTTTTGTCCTACGTGTGCTCTGGGCCAGCTCAGCCTCACTGAGTTTCCCCTTCTCCATGTTCACAACCTGTGTCATATTTATCAGAATAGAGAAAATGAACTGAACCTCTCAGAGTAGAAACATAAAAAGCTCTGAAATATTTTTGAAGGAGAAACGATGTAAGTCAACCTGAGGGTATGCAATTTTAAAATTGTTCATTGAAGTGCAAGCCACAAATTCAGTGTGATTTGCAAGCATGGCAGATGTGATCTCCTGCCCCACTCTGAAGGCACCAATGTTCAAGCAGCTATAGTTAACTAATGAAAAACAGCATTTCAGTGTTGCTGAAAGATGAAAAAAAAATAGTGGTGGAATAAAAGAAAAAAGTAAAATTCTTATATAAAAATCATGTTGAAAATGAGACACATCACTTTCCAGCTGCTTTTTTTTTGAATCGCAGTGAGATGCAGTACTGCCCATTTTTAAGGTTTTAGTATTTCTCTTGAAAGCAGTAGGAAAACACATTCAGCAAAACATTATCTATTGGAGATTAAAAGCAATCTTCAGCTGAGGTTCAGGAACTCCATTCCATTTAAAACAGTGCTTTTATTATTAATCATAAGAAATTGCATGAGAATTAAGTGGGTATGAGCAAAATAATATACCGAGTGACTTGACATTTTAATTCACAAATATGTTTTTATTTTAAAAAAGACCTACTGAATAGCCAGAAAGTATCCTTTGTAGTTATAAACACAAACACATTTACGAGCTGAAAGTGTGTTTTAGATTGTTCCACAAAGCAAGACTCCATATGGCAGCTGAGGTCCAGAGCCAAGATGATTCAGGAAATGGGGAAGATGAAAAGATCAGCACGGTTTATTGAGCAGGTCTGACAGACCCTGCAGCATCCCCACTTTACTGGTTGAAAGGGCAGATGCAAGAGCCAGCAATGCTGAAGACACATTTTTAAGGAGCTGGAATTCACAGCTACAGATCTCAACAACTAATTTTCTAGTAAAATAAGCATATAATGCAGTTCATTTTAAGGTCTTTTGTATGTAGGATTTTACAGAGGGAATAGGCAATAAGAAATATGATTGATGATAGCTGTAAAATGGCGGTGTATAAAGCAGGTAGTAAAAAAAGTCCAGAAAATAGTCATGAAACGTATTTTTATGAGACTCAGGAGGTTGGAAGCAACTTTCTGAGCAGAGATTTTAGCTGATAAAGTGAGCAGTAAAGTCACCCGTTCCGAATGTATGAAAAATAGGTAAGCAGAGCACTGTTCCAACTGGAAATTACCTGCATTTTCTCTCGGCTATATTTTTACCTCAACAACTGTTTGTTTGCCTTGCTTGTGGAAGCAGAACCCACTTCTGTGCTTTGAGTCCGCAGGAGCTGCACAGGGAGGAGGCCGGGCCCCTTCCCACAGCCCTCTATGGCGGCTGCAACGTGAGCGCTGCCAGCCTCAGCAGGGTAAAGGTGTGACAGCAGTCCTACTTACACCTGTCCTCTATCATGCATGAGCTACGACCAGGATCAGCCCAAGCTGCATCACTGCTGCAGACATTGCATCCCTATGCCATGTCCAGACTTAAGGCAGCTCTTCGGAGTGCATATCCTGCTCCCTACAGCAGACAGGCTTGCTTTCTCCCCAGCCAACCTGGTGACACAGTGGATGTGCTGTATGAACCTGCTAGCCAAGGCTGGGAATGTGTGTCTGGGGCAGAGGAAGAGCATCTCTGACCCCTTCCAAAGTGGTTGGAAGCAGTAGTGGGAAGTGTTTGGACTGGGAGCTGGGCTGGTTGCTTCCTGTGCCACATGGGAACAGTGTGGGCTGAGATGCACAGGTGGTGGCATCAGTGCAGCAGGTGGGCTTTGAAGGCAGAGCAAGAAAATGCTTCAGCAAACAAATAGAGGTTGTGTGCAGAGCAGCAGAGCTAATGGAAAAACAAAAAAGTGTGGATATAAGAGCTTATAAGAACAAAGAACGTGCAAAGGAAGGCTTTCTAGGAGCTTGTTTAAGGTTTGGTTGCACCATCCCAGAAAAACAGAATGTGTGGTCCTTGGTAAAGGGAGGGTTACTGGGTGACAGCCCTACCCCAACAAAGCCACAATCTCTGTCCCATCTTATGTCAATGCATGGTCTTCCCCAGAATCTCCCTCTGGCACCATGGTTCAATGGGAACAGATGCATGATGAGTGCTTGCATTTCTGCATCACTGCGGGCAATCCACAATCCATAGGATGGTAACAGCTTGAGCTTTAGGGGCATTTGAAAATGTTTATATTTTTACAGTGTGTACGAAGACTTGCTGATGTGAAAGCCCTTGAATTTTAACATTAAAACTAAGTTTTAAGATTCAGCAGAATGTATGTCTGTGTGTGTTCCTATGGTTTCTGAAGCCAAAACACACAGAAAATTAATAGACTGTCACTGAAGAGTCCAAAAGTGAGTCTATCAGGAAGAAGGGAAAAGTACATTGCTTCCTCTCACTTTCACTGTTATTGCTTTATTTCATATTGCTCTTGGCATCTTAGCTGGTGATTGAGATATTCAAAACCCATTCCTGACTCTTTATTCACTTCCACAATTTTTATGTGCACTACATCATCCTCGGCTCTGAACATGCCCAGCATTGATTTCTCTTCCCAGCGTGATCTGAGTAGGAGATTTCCTCGTGTGCCTTCTTTTGCAACACTGTGCTTGGAAGCAAATACCACCCTCGATGTGGAAATGCATGGCTGGTGGAGCAGAAAAACAGAAGGAAGCCATAGGACCACAGCAAAAGGAGCTATATATACCACCCTCAGGAAGCCTTCCCCATGTCCCATGGTAGGGTGCTTACATGAACAAGAAGGGGAGAAAGTCCCAAGCAGAGGGATCAGTGGCACAGGGATGCAGACTCAAAGCTCTTGGTAGTGAGAGGAAGCTCACACAGACATCTGTAGCTTTCATCATGCCAACAGCTACTTTCTCACCTACAGTTATATATGTGCCCCTGTGAGCCTAAAATGCCTGGAAAATAAGATGCATGGTTGCATCTCTTTCAGTTTTTCATTTGTTTGGGGCTGCTTGGGTCTGAGAAACACACTCACATCCACTATTGGAAAGAGAGAATGGGCAATATAGTCCTAAATGTGGTGCCATTTTAGCATGTCATAGGTGAAGAAGGATATTATTTCATCGAGTTGCTCTTTTGCACACTTCCTGTTTTTCCTTCTTCCTTTCTTGCCTCCTGGCTGCATCAGGTTCTGATCATCAGCTAAAGCAAATCCACAGAGCTTTATGGCTGTGGTAAAGCTACTCAAAGACCTATGTAATGACCACCTTCTCATGGTGTGTTCTGCAAGATTTGCAGATTGCATTTTGCAGACTCCTGGTGCATGGGAAAGCACCACTGGGTTGTGTGGGGCATCTGCTGGCAATCACTGCAGTGGGTTTTGTTTAACTGTAGCCCGACCAGGAAACTAATAGTTACAGTGTTTTAATATAACAATGTGTATGGAATATTATAATAACAATAGTATAACATCGTGTAGGCCAGGTAACAACTGATATATGACCTTGTGGTGAGGGGTGAGAGGTCCCAGTGCTAGAGCTACGGGGTTTTGCATAGATGCAAAGTTAGCACCAGGACTCACCACTGCTCAGAACCGGTGCACAGGATATGCTGGTGGCAGGTGAGTCCAAAAATGACAGCAGTGGCAGGAGCTGTGTGCCTGGGCACAGAAGGAACCAGTGCCATGATGAACCCCCATTCTGTGCTAGGTAATGGGCACAAAGCTTGGGAGATTGACAGCAGATGGGCTCTGGTCTGATCCAGGAATAGCCTTTCACCTCCCAGAGCCTGAGAAATCTGCAGGCAGTGGACGCCCTTTTAGGTTTTGCCCTGAGGGGGATTTCCTCAAATCAAGATCAGAAGCTGCTAACTCATTTTAATTCCTCTTTGATTCAACAGATGAATTTATTGCTCACAGTCTGTGATGCAGATACAATCTGCAAAATTACATTATTGCCATTCTTGTCTTATTTTACAAGCGCAGAATTACTTTCTGGGGCATTTTATTTATTTATTTTACTTTATTTTGTTTTATCCCATTTAATCTTATTTAGGTGGTTTTATTTTTTCCCCTGTGTATAGCATTACTCAGTTTGTATTGAATACGATGAGCTGGCTTTCCGTGTTTCTGTCTCTTCCCTTTAGCAGACGGACTTCCTCAGCAGGAAGCTCTGGCCAGGATAATCACTGCTGCAGATGGAAGGGTGTCCCCGAAAAGAGATCAAAGAGAATACCCATCATGGCAACCATTAGTGCAGGAAGTCTGGACAGCTGAGGCAGTGGTATGTTTTGAAACCTGATTAGGAAAGAGATGAAGTTTTTGACATCGGTTCTTGTGTCTGGGCGCTCATTGCAGGGGATGAGGTCGAGGGTGCAGACCACAGGGAGACTGCTAGTTTTGTCTGGTCTGTAAGGGCATCTCTTGTCACAAGTCTGGGCTTGGTTCTTAGTTAAAACATCCCAGAAGATTGTCACTACAGTGAAGTTCATTGTCTTTCTGGACACACAGAACATCTCTCCTAGAAGAATGCCCTTGTTTTTGAGAAAGAAATGGAAAACCCAAGAGCTATCACAGAGCAAACATAACCTTCCCCAGTCAGCCACATCTTCCTTGCTATCTGAACACCAGACTATTACAGTTTACATTAAGTCTGTACATCAATCCACTTACTCTGATCTTCATGTACAACATATCGATGTTCCATGTTATTATTCCAGTTTCCTGCTTGCATCAAGGACATTTAATTAAAATTATTCATATCTCAGATTCTTGATCTTACAGAAATGAGGAGAAGTAACTGTAAGTAGATACCATGTCTGGAAAGATAATAAGTCAGTAAAGTGTTGCTCAGGTTTGTAGAAATTATATCCTTCAGTATGCTGGAAGGTATCATCAAATGCAAATTGCTCACATATTCACATAAGACAGGCATCCAAATCTCCATCCAAAGCTCGGTCAAAGGTGAATCCCTCAAATCTAAATCCAAAGCCGGATATGCATGGCTCTAAATTTAATTCACTATACTGGCAAATGCTCTCAAGAGCTTAGACATCTTGAATGCACTGCTGTAGTTTTGAACTCTAGGGCATAAGGTTTCTTTTCCCACACAGCTCTGAGGTAAGGTAACAACAGATTGCAAGTGTGTGATGAAACACTGCGTCCTTGTCATTTTTCTTCGCAATTTAGATATTTTTTTCTGAGGGAAAGGCTTTGCAATGCCAGTGGGTGGTGCAAAGGGATTCACATTTATCTGCATACATAATGGTCTGAAAATATGGTAGAAAGAGCTGAATAAAAGCTGTCACATGCAAACCAGAAGTGTGCATCTAGAACCTGAGAAATTTGGATAACCATGGTAAAGCACAGAAAACAAATGCATGTGTTGCTTTTGTAAAGCAGAGAAACACTGAAAGAGAAACCCTATATGAGTTGTTCAGCTTGCCTTTGGCTATCAAGTTAAGGGCTTTTCACCTTAAGAGTTTATGCTGCTGCTGCAAAGCTGCAAGAATTTTTATTTCTTTAAAAATGCATTTCAAAGATCAGAAGTTGTTAAAGCCACATGAGATTATTTATGATGAGATGGCTAGATGATTCAGGAAATTAGTAATGGTTTATGAGTCCTTTTGCCTTTTAGGTCACTGGCTTAAACAGAGCTCATTGCTATTAAGCTTTGCTTTGAATTTTCTTAAGTGAAAACCAAGGATCTAGCTTTGCAATGAAGTGCCATGATGCAGTTTGCAGAGCTGCTATTCCTCTGCATGTACAAAGATGATAGGACCCCAAATAGCAGCACCCAAGCTGCAAACAGAAGTGTGATGCAGATAAGAGGATTCCAGAATACATTTTTTGCATGAGAAAGATGAGAAAAAGATTATGCATGAAAACTCTGGACTGCTAAACAAGAACAAAGTGCAGAGCTGGGGGGTATTGTAATGGAGATCTGTTACAGCAAAGGAATTGCAGTCTCTTGGGGTAGCACAAAAATAACACCTTATTTTTTCCATCAAGTGCTGCATTCAGTAAGGGGTGGACAAAATCAGGTCTTCCTATGCCTTATAGCCTTGATAGCGACATATTTTTCGACATATTTTTTCTTCCTCATGCATCTGGACAGGAAGTTAGATTATCAAACTTCTTAGTGGGACTGGAAATGCCAAGTCACTAGTGCCAACATAGCGAAATACAATTTATTTTGTTTAATCTCTCCAACCCACATGAAATTATTTTGGACATCCGAGCCAAAACTTTTCTTTTTAAAATTACTTTTAAATTGTGCTCTCAAGGGAGTGAGCACTGACTCCTCCAGATCATCATGCGTGGTCCTTCCCAAGGGATGAAGATTGATTCAGCTCAACCTTGGCCACAGCATAAAGGCAATGCAAGACGCACGCTGGCCTCTGCCATTACCTTGGCTCCTTGGTTATTTCCTAAAGGAGAAAAGACATCCCAGACCTCCTTCTGCAGCAGTTATAGCACTTCTGGGACAAAAGACTTTCAGATTTGACTGGCCTCTACTGAGACTTTTGTAATGATGTGTCCTCAGGAAGCCAGATCTCTCAAGAGTCTTGGAAGACAAGCACCTCCCTTCTGATGGAATATTAAACTTAGCAGGACATTGTTGCCCAGATAGGAACAGATGCATTATGCCTTTACAAGGCACAAAACAAGTGTGTTGATCTGCTTTCAACACAGAGGTTCCATTTTGGCATATCTACTCACAGCCAGTAGTAACATAAGTAAAATCTCAAATGAAATCTTCCTACCATGTTGGGTGCCTTCCTCTGAAGGCGCTCTGAGAACAGAACAAAATATTCCTAATGCAAAAGTGAGCTATCCTTTGCTCATGTTCACTGAACTACTAAACATGCGTCATGCTCCTGAAGTCTTTACAAAACTGGATCAGAAAAATAGAGAAATTTTGTAAGAATAAAGAAAGGGAAAAAAAGAAAAACAAGTTTCTGTGCATCATATATTATCATATATTCATCATATCATATTCATCATATATTTGATTCCCCAGCTTCTTTTCTCCTAGATGTTGCCCCACCCCTACTGTATATACCTGTAATTGATCCTGAGAAAATCTGGCATGTTCATCGTGCACTGCTTGAAGACAATGTGGAATACGAGTCTTGGGAGGGTGGATAATAAACACACTGGAATTTCCATCTCTTTCTGGTCAACATCTTACTGATATCACGGCTTATTAAGAGCGTTACAATTTTATCTTGTAAATAGCTTACTTGAACTCATCCTCCCTCCAAATGTGTTTTTTCTTGATTATTCCCAATCATAAGTTCTTGATAAACTCCTAATTCCATTATCATTCTTTGGTGAAGTATTTGTAATTTTATTTTGAAAGGAACAAGGAAATTTGCAACTGTCTTTCAGTTTTTTATAAGGTGAGACGTGACTGTCTACAGAAAAAGTCAGTAGTTATTATCACTTTACTGTTTTATGCAAGTTTTTGTTTCTTTGTGCACTTCCCTCATCGCTGATTTTGCTGCTCATATCCTTCAGGAGAATCAAATTTCTTTAAATATTTATATCAAAGCAAATAGTCAAATCCAAATTATAGGAGGAAGAAAACAGGCAGAAATGAAAGGATGCAATAAATGCCTTCAAAGGCATGTGAGTGGCCTTGAGAGGCTCAATGTTTAGCGGTTTCTGTGTTTAGATGAGGTGCTGCATACACATCCAGCAGTTTGTAAACAGCCCAGATTTTTCATCCACAGTCCAACAAGCAGAACATAGACCACAGGCTCTGAAATCTGGACTACAGAAAATTAACCAGTTGGCAACAACATTTGTAAGAAGAAGATGATAACTTTGAGAGGACTTTTTAATCCCAGTTTACTGATTAAATTAGCAGACTGTTATGGGTCTCCTGCACACAGACTTCTTGATCTAAATCAAAATTTGGCAAGAGCTCTCAGTTGGGAACACAAAACTGGCTTCACTTCTGTGACTACATTGCACAAGCAGTCTATTGCAGCTTGCAGCCATGTTCTTCATTCTGCAAAATGGCTTCTCAGTTTGGGTACAGTCAGGACCATGTGCCATTTTGCCATGTACACTATGTGCAGAGCAACTTCAGGCTGTGGGAGCAAGCACTGCTGTGAAAGAAATCAAAGACCTCAGCACTGCAGATGCTGACTCTTCAACTCCAGTGACTTCTGCACTGCAGGTACCGCTGAGGAGGAGCAGGGATGTCTGTGAGGCCGTGGGACATCTTCCAGCTGCCACCAAGGAGCCATGGAATCAGCTCCTGAGAGAGCTGGAGAGCACAGGGGGACACTGATGTGCAGCAATGGCAGGGGTGGGGATTGGCAGTAAGGATTGGGGGTGGGCAGCTCTGGAAGAAAAGGGCACTGGACCCAGGGACCACCTCTCCACATGTCAGGACAGATTTCACCTTTCCTTGCTCTCTGCTCATTTGCTCTCCCCTTTCCCTTGGAATGTGTTTATTGCCATTAAGCTCAGATACACCTTCAGGGGGACAGGCTCTGGGTGAAGGAGGACTCCTCACAGAAGCTGGCAGCTCTGGTGTCCTCTGCACTAATGCACATTGTCCCTCTGCCCTATCAGTTGGGTGGCACAGAGCATCTTCCTCCATGCTACTTCCAGTTCTCCTAGACACATATCTTTTCTCAAATCTCTACAGATGCCTCTATATGTAGAATCTTGCCAGCCTGATATTTTTATCCAAAGCTCAGGAATTTCTATGACAATGTATTTTACAGTTATATTGAAGAACCGAGTATCTCTTCATTTAATTTAGAAAATAATAGAAGAATCAATTTAGGTACAACTTTGATATCCAGATAAAAATCAGATGACTGACCCACTGCCCCCCAAATTTCCAAAAGGTCCTAACTTAGTCATGTCTTAGAAAACCTGTACCCTGAGGCACAGTAGAGAGGGCTACATGGGAGATGCAAGCAGCTGAGCACTGAGCATGAGTGGCAGCACTGCCTGTGGTCATCAGCATCTGAAATGGAACACAGACAGCACTGCAAATGAATTCCAGCTCTGTTTGTTGATAGTTACACCTCAGATTTATATAACTATCCTTTCTTTTGCTGATTTGGAATTGTTTTGCAATTTTTCATCATCCTTCCTGGCTGCTTGAAAGAAAACAAGGTATGAAGTCACATATAGATGGACAGTAGTTCAAGGGCAATTTTAATCCAAACGATCCTGACTACTATTTTAAAAACTATGTATCCAAACATAATTTCATGTAGCAAGAATTTACAATATCTTCAACTATACCTGAGTGTTTTTCTTGCCAGATTTCACAGAGAAACAAAAAGAGACATGGTTATTATGTTACTTTTAATAGGAATAATCTCAAAAGTCATGAGCTTCTGTCTTCATAAATATTTATCATGAAGTTTCCATTTGAATGTGATTAGATGTTAAATAGCAGTGTTCTGAAATATCATACTTGACTGATGAAAATTTCAATTTTATGATAATAACAAGGTTTTAAGGCAGTATTTGCCTATTACTTTTTTTTTTTTAATTATTATTTTTTTTAAGGCAAGTATAAGATTATTCACATGCAAAGCCTTTCTAACACATCATCTTGCTGCTTCTTTTTCTCTGAGCACAGAGAAATTAATCTTTGGGGGAGAGATTTGGGGTAATAGAATACAGTCTGCTTTGGAAGGTGGGCGTAATTCCATCAAAGCTTATTCTACTTAAACTCCAGATTCTTTTTCTTAGGTATATCCATTACTAATGAATTGTATAAAAGTGTTTCTTTTCAGTAGCTCTTAGCACTGTTAATGGTTTATAATATGTTTATTGCTTTTTCACTGTTGCAGCCCCAAAGGCTCTGTTCAGATGACATTTTGGCTCTGGAGAAGTAAGTAATTATCCCTACAAAAACAGAGGGCAAAGTTCTGATCGAAGTCTGAAAAGACAGCAGGGAACATGTGAATGACAAAGAGGAGAAATATTCGACAATAAAGGCATACATTGTATTCAAAAAGGGACACTTTCTTAAATTTTGTAATACATGGAAGATTCTCACTTTCCTTAAGACATCAATACTGTTGATTTGTCTACCTCCTACAGACATACATGGGAAAAAAAATCACAATTATTATTATTTCCAAGTAGGAGAATATTAAATATTCCTGCATATAAGGAACATGAGGAGGAACAAGAGGAAAGAACTGAACAGGACAAGAAAAATAATAACCACGCAGGCCTTCATATTCGGTGGTGCTACAGATGCTTCCAAGAACAAGCATACTCTGCACCACATATGACAGAAGAGCAGCTTCAAGGGGGAAAAATGTGTATGGTTTGAGTTTAAAACCAGAGCTCATTTACATTAAGAGATCAATCAGTGGGAAAACCCAATCGGCTGTGCTAGCCCATCAGTAAATGAGCTAATTGAATGCAGAGCATGGCAGAGCATGGGTGGCCTCCTTCCCCTTTCATCTGAGCACAAAATGTGCAGCAGCACTGGGTTTCCCCTCTGCACACCAAGCCTGCGCCTGCCAAGCAGCAGCTCTCCCAGCCAGCCCCTGGCTCTCTGAGCCCTTTGCACCTTCAGAACCAGCCTGGTGTGCAGGCTCAGCACCTGCAGGAGCAAGATGCCAAAGCCAAGGTGCAGCCCCATGGTGTGAGGGGGCTGGAGCAGACGTGGCTGCGTGCAGCACGCAGTGCTGCCAGCTCCCTAAATAAACATGCTTACATAACATGAAAATCATCCCATCTTCCCCCCTAGGTTCTTTTGGCAGGAAGGCTCACAGGAAATATCCTGTTAGTGGAGATAAAAGGTTTGATTTACTCTGTTCCTGATAATGCATAACTGCTTAATCGCAAGCACGTAATTAAACTCCATTGGGAAGGCTGAAGTGACAAAATCACTGAGCAAAGATGAGTTCCCCTAGAGAGGCAATCTTTGCATCAGCTGTATTTTTTATAATGGGAATGAGGAGAACATAACTAAAAAGCTGGCATGTTTGGCAAGAGCTGTGGAGCCCTGGGCTGACAGGCTGGACGCAACTGGCAGACAGCAGCAGAGGGAGGCAAGATAAGGTTTTACACTAACTGAACCATGCTGAGCTGCTGGTGGGAGCAACTCCTCTGGAGAAGCAGCGAGGAGGCCAGGAATCTCTGCAAGAAATGCAGAACCTGTTTCCAGGAATGAGACCCCAACATCCCATGGCTGTGCTGACCCTATTGAAAGTTGGTTGTGCAGAGCATTCACCCAATCCTGTCTTTTGAGGAGAGTCCTTAAAAGCAAAATTTATGAAGACCCATCTGCAGGATAACAGGATGTATGCAAGGCACCTGAACTAGCGGCATCCCCAGGACAGTTTGAATACATCTGTGCGGTGTAAATACAGGACAACTGCAGAAGACCCTTGTCCAACAGAGCACACACACCAGGGTGGCACTGCTCCCCAGCACAGAATAGTAGGGGTTGAAAGGGTTGAGAACACCTAGACCAACCCCTGCTGAGGAAGGCTCCCCACAGTAGGTTGCGCAAACTGACAGCAGAACCATGCTCTGGTTCTGTCCTGCAGTGCCAGTAGAATCTGAAAGCTATTCTTCCCACCGATTGAAGGCTATTTGGCCAACATGCGTGAGTCATGATGCCTTTTATTGAAACCTGTTCTCTAGTCATCTGGAAGCCAGCAGTAAAAGATATTTTTTAATTCCTTTGTCATGTAAATTCAGTGTCACTGCTGCGTGAGGCACCCTACCCTCCACAAAAGAACAGTAGTTCACTGAGATGTCAGAACCTGGTGTGCATGTCCACAGCTCTAGGCTTCCTTTATATCTGTGTAAATGAATGAAGTCCTGTTTGCACATGGAAGAGCACTGCATTCATTTTCATTACTGATGATGAAGAAAGTCTGAGAGTGTTAAATAAAAAGCACAAAAAACTTTCCATACACAAGAGCTGCTGTGTTCCTGAGCAGAAAGAAGACAGTCAGTTCCAGTTTGGAGAGCTGGTCTGTAGAAGTGCGAGTAAAGAACGTCACTTTGCAGGCTGTACAGCAAAAGAAGAAAAATCTCTGCTTCAGAAAATGGTGCTTGCTTTGAGCTGGCAAGAACTATTTCAATAACAGGTTGTGGAGAATGTTATTTCAAAGTTTTGAAGTCTACGGAGTTTTGGAAGCAGTTGCTGAAATTTGTATCCAAAAGTGATTTAACTTCCCCAGTAAGTGATGTGTATAAATGGCACGCACCGCTAAACCACATACGCACGCAATGTATGAATTCCCACATTCTTGACTTCCCATTCCAGCTTTAACATTTTTTCCAGCGTAAAAAGAAATGAATCAAGCTTGCAATAGGACGTGTATATAAATGCCAATGAAAAAATTAAAATCAGCTGCTATTTGAAAATTACAGAGCCCGGAGTCTTTGTTTAGGTACTTAATGATCTCATAAATTGTTTATACCACTGTGGGTAACCAGCTAGTGGTGGAACTCTGTATGGCAAAGCTATTCTGGGTTTCTTTGGCTTTTTTTGGTAGCATAACCTTCTATGGTGACCCAAATAGTTATAAAATCACCAGGATCCATGGGGTATATTGTTCTTCTGTGAACTGATTTCTTGTAGTGTGGTAATTCACCCATTTCAAAAGCATTTTTATTGCTGCTGCCAACGTAGAGACGTGAACAAAAAAGAGTAAATGCTTATGTTCAATACTTTTCTTTGCTCCCACTTGTCCTGTTAAGAAAGAATGACATGGAAGCGGAATGGTGACAGTTTGTCATGTATGAAAAGTTTCTGCAGCAAAGAAGAAATCCTCTCAGTCAGCCTGAAAGTACAAAGTACAGCACTCAAAGTTTTTAGGAGAGAGTTTTCTATTGAGGTTTTGTCAGTATAATTACAGCAGGAATAAATTTACCAAAATAAATCTTCAGTTAATAAATGTCAGAGCTGTCATCTTTAAAATTGTTTATGTATGATACAGGAAAAGAATGAGGCAAAGAAGTGTTACATCTTGTTTAATATCCTAAAAATAACACCACTACCCTGATAAATAAGAAGGGACATAGTGTAATACCTGGAAGAAAATATTTCATTTTTGTTGTGATATTGCTTATAGTGAGTTCATCTGTACCTGTGTGAGAATATTATGCAGGGCAGAACAAAGAATCTCATTTCACCTAGTGGAAGATTCTCATTGTTACCTCTATTACCCATTTTTTTTCCATTTTTTTTTTCCTTCTCAGTGCTCAGTAGTGTCATTCTTCCTTGAGCACATAGGAAGGTGCATGGGCCAGGAAGGCTGCATGTCACCTTCTGCATTGTGAAAGCAGCACACACATCTGTTGTATTTTATTTCTGTGTCCACATCTTGAGTTCTTCCTTTCAAGGGGAAAGGTTGTGCTAAGGGCAGATCCAGACTGGCAGCTCTTCATTCGTCTTCAGGACTCCTCCCAGCGTCATGTGCTACAGACAGGCTTTATGTGGACTCTCTCTATTAAGGGGCAGAAATGGAGACCTGAGCATGGCAGTTGGTATGGTGAACACATTTTTCAAGCAAATCTACATCTGCACATATTTTACTTCTTCAGTTTTCTCATACTTGCACTTCTACAGCCTACTATCATCCACTGCAACATAGACAACAGCCAGCAAGAACAAGCAAGTTGGAGGTTCTTACCCAGAGGACCTGAAACTTACAGAGTTGTGCATGGACTCTGAACCTGCCTGCAGCCCAGTGGACACATTTTTGACGTTATCCACACCAAGTAATAACAAACCATTTGGAGTTTACAACACTCCTGGGGAAAATGCAGCATTGCTACAGCCAGTTGCCATCACTTATTGCAGCTGGAGCTCAATTCTACAGGGATGAGACCAGGAACTGAAGTATCACTGAAATACACCATGGCAGATGTAAATAATGCAAAAGCAGTTAATACTTCTGTGTGATTTGTAATGACTCTGCTCCCTAGTGCAGTAGAGAGGCTAGAAGGGCAGCCTCTCTACTGGTACCTAAACACCTTGTAAGTGGCTCTCCTATTAAGGTTACACAAGACCCAGGGCATTCCTCTGCAACATGATGTCAGCTCTGGCTCCTGGCCTGACACACACAGTTACACAACAGGACAAGACGAGAGGAGGACACAGAGATGCTCTGGGGCTGACAATTTTTGAAATACAGTTTGCACACATAGTTTCTATTGCAGTCAGTTGTGAAAAACGTCAGAGAGATCAGTATGGAAAATTCAGGTTTAACTAAAACATGCTGGCCTTGTTCCTTTTTGTTATATTACTCTTTACTCTCTTCATGTATCTGTCCTGATTTTCCCTCTCTTGAGTCTTGGCAGAGGTGCAGAAAGAAGCTCAGAAGTACATAGCATACAGCTGAGCAATGCTTCACTAAAGGAAGGGAATCTTTTTTTTTCATTTTTTCGTGATTTTTCTTACTTTGTGCATGAGCTGTTAACCTACAAGGCCTCCTGATATACGCATTCCTTCTACACTGGTTAATTGTGCTTGTTGCAAGAAGCATGTGGAGAGGACATGCAACCCCCACTGATGGAAACGTTCTCACTGTCGCAAGTGGGGAAAAGGAAGGCCTCTCCCATGTTGCACTGCTCAAGCACAGGGAATAAAGGAACCCAACTTTTTTCCTCTCTGCCTATGTGCATTTACTCCAACATAGCAGTGAGTGCTGGACGGTCAAGGAAGAGTGTCTGAGATGGAGAAAACCCTCAAACACCACCCTTCTAGGCCAGACTGTGCTGTTCTTTCTTTCTGTGGCTGTTCAGAGAGATGAGGGCTACCAACCATGAAACATGCAAACATTTCTATTCTCCTTCTTGCTGGATACTAGGAAGAATTCCTTTTCAGAAAAAGTGGTGGTGCATTGACGGGCTGCTAGGGAAGTGGTGGAGTCACTGTCCCTGGGGGTGTTTAAGGAAAGGGTAGATGTAGTGGTACTTAGGGACATGGTTTAGTAGGCAGTATTGGTGGTTGGCAGACCATTGGACTAGATGATCTTAGAGGTCTTTTCCATCCCTCATGATTCAGTGATTTTATAACTCAACGTAAAGAAATTGTATATTTGGCCCAAGTGGGGGAGGGAATTGCCCAGGATGAGCAGGGATGCAGGCAAATGAAGGACACATGTTACACCTTATCTTAGTGCCAGCAAATACAGAGGGAGAAGAGGGACAGCATGCACTGTCATCTGTGGTCCAGCTCTTTATCTCACTATGTGAAAGGAAAGTCTCTGACCATCCAAGCTCTCTGGAAATTACCAATAGCCCAGAAATACATAGAGGCTTTGGCAACCCTGTTCTTCCACTGAACACCTCCAGCCTGTTACTTATTCCCTATTTTCCCATCACCATGTGTACAGAGTTTAACCAGTCACTTATTCACTTGATCAGGAAATTGCATTTGGCCGACCTGTATGAGCTCTGCTTACTCGTGTATGTACTTGTGCTTTCCTCTTGTGCTCAGATTGGGACCAGTAAGAATAAAGTTAGAAAATTTCTTTAACAAAAATAATTTTGGCAATGAATGTTTGAATAGTACATGCTGATACAGTTCAGTCTGAATTAAATCTCTTGTACACAACTGTTTACTACAGTTTTCTGTTTTATTTCTGATGTCAGGTCACATAAACTTATTTTGGTGATATCCTGGGAGAAGACACCATAAGAAAACCACCTATCCAAAAACTCCCTTGCAAGTGAAGAAAGTTGAATCTGTATGAAACAGGAGAAAGCAAAATCTTGGGTTAGAAAACACCTGCATCCCTGTGGAACTTTCAACTCTGATCTGACCTTTGTGGCTAGAGCCTTTGCAGCTCATGGTATGTCTTTTTATGATCAAGAAAATACACAGATTAAAAAAGGCCTGCATAGTCAGGATCCCTCAAAACAAATGCATTCAAACGGAATAAATCAATGCAGAAAACTGGCTGCCTTCCTTTTTGCTTCATGTTACTTCCTCAACATCTGCCATAACTGCCCTTGGTAACAGAATTTTTCTGCAGGGTGTGTATTTTATACTTTGACAACTTGGTGCAGATATTTTATTGTCAGAATCAGGACACAGATATGTCAGCAATCCAAATACCTACTCTGAACTGCATATGTCTGAACTTGTGCATGTCTGTAAAAATATTAATCTTTTTTATTCCCCCTCTAATCTTAACAACTTACTTGAAACCAGAAGCAGCATTCTGGCTATCCAGAGCTTCTCAGAGAAAAGCAGCATGCCTTCTATTGCTTTATTGAAAGAATCTGATTTCTCTGAAGCAATACAAGTTCTTTGTACTAAAAAAATCCATTCCACATTAATGCCAGTGCTACATCCAAGTGACATATTTGTGCACAGAGTGACTTTGAAAGAATCCCTTCAGAAAATCTATTTACATCAGGGTTTGCAACTGGTGGGGCTTCCATCTGAATGTTGCTATTGTTCTACTCCATTTGCTTTACCAGTCAGTTTCAGGTGTAACTTTCCAGCCACAAGAAATTTTTTTGAGTTGTCAGCAATCTAATTCATCCAGTTTGTTTTTGTTTACTGGAAGTTGTTAGTGTCCAATGAAAGGAAGGGATTTTGCTGTCAGTTCTTAGTCATTATTGGACAAAATGCAGGCAGGAGAGTAGAGTTTCATATATCCATTTAACTTTTTGTTCGCGTTACTGGCTTAGCCTAGCAATAAGTTTGGATTGAAGTATCTGTGCTATACTTGGGGAGAGCAGGACTCAAATAAGCTGGTGCTTAAGTAAGCAGCCATGTCCACAGCCCCTTTGTATCCCATTTCTTCAATCTACATCAGCAGGAACCTCTGTCCAGCCTCTCTCCCCATGGCATGCTAACCTATGTCTGCTGCTCCTGGCTCCTTAAGACCTCTGATGTTGGAAAGACCACAGTTCCTTTGGCAAACAGTTCCAGCTTTTGTCTGTCTTCACAGTCACCACTTTGTAACCTAAAACTCTTTTAGGCAGTCCAAGATCCTTAGCTTGTGTAAAATGAAAAGATCTCTGCTAACAGTGAAATCTCACCACAAAACATGCTTTGAAGATATGACCCAGTACTGTCAAAGCTCAGTCCTTTTACTTGCCTCTTAATTTTTCTTTTCTTCCTCTTTATCTGTTGATAGATTCACAATGTTCCTTCTGCTCACTTCAACATCTAAGCAGTGTGAAAGTGCTGACGTTCACTCCTACATACCATCATCAAAATTCAGTTCTCTTCTGTTCATATTCCTAAACTTTCAGATCTTCATCTTCACACTTGCCCACTATAGCATTCTGCTGGGGATCTAAAAGCCACACCAGACACATAAAGAAGCGTTTCTGAGATCATCTTCCAGATTTGGTCTTCCTGAACAAACAAGCCTTCTCTTTGTGACCCTCACCTGGATTCCCAAGTTCAAATTTTTTGAGGTTGCCTTCAATTCCACTTAAGGTGCAAGAACTTAGTTAGTTCTTCTCTTATCCTCTGTGTCCTCTTGCCTCTGTAGCAACCAGTCTCAGCCTCCAGTATTCATTTGTCCTATTGCCTAAAAGATCCCTTCATGTTCTCTTCCTTCTGTTTCCTTTTTTGAATGCATAGCTTTACAAAGCTGTACCTTAAGGCTATTTTTCTGCATAACATCAGACTTTTCCTTAAAGGTCACACTGCAAAGTCTACAGTAGACTGCCAACTGCAAATGTCTAAAAAGAAGACAGGATGCACCACTATGTTTTAGTTGCTGTTATTGATGTTTTTATTGTTGTTGTTTTTTTGTTTGTTTGTTTGTTTGTTGTTTTTTTTCCTAGCTACAGACCTACATTATACATGGTCTTGCTTTGCCTATTAGGTTCCGCATATATTGTTATATAAACCCATTGGGAATCTGCTGTGATCTGCACCTCTGCATGCTTTCTCTTGTTTTCCTACTTCAGTGTTTCTTGTGCCTTCATCAGGTAGTACTAATCACCTCACTGAATTGCTACTGATATCCTGCAAATGCTTAAACAAGTACCCTAACCCAAAGGGGATTCTGGACTTATTGAGGAAGAATATGAAGAGGGCTGCTTCAATTATTTATTTGCCTTGATATTTCTTCAGGGATTCCTAGAATTAGAAGGGACTAGAGAATAGGCCAGTATTGGCAAGCACCATGTAGGAATAGCAGATGTGCTTATTTATCTCCATTAAAAATGTCATCAGCCTCACACTGCTGCCTTTACCCACCTCAAAAACATTTCTGCAAGGCAGCCATATGCAGTTGTACATCAATGAAAATCAAGCTTGCTTTGTCCTTGCAATTCTTGCAGGGAAGAAATGTTCAGAAAGTTACTGAAAAAACAATGGAAATACTTCTGCTTCGGGCCACAGAAAACTGAGATCAAAGAAAAAATGCTTCTTCCTGTTTGGTCATTTGCCTGCAGAACCCATGGGTATCTAAACAGGAACAATATGCACTGGCAGCATAGCCCATGCACAGGCAGAGCTCATGGCAGAGCCTGGCACAGCACCAGGCAGCCTTGTGACAGTGGCCTTCAAGATCTGCTCCTCCCAGAAGATGAAGATCACAAAGACCTCTTCTTTCTGCCTTCTGCACACTTCTCAAGGCAGATCAGAGCCACCTCATTAAACAGGCTGTCTTCCAGGACCATTAGGGCTTACCATAAAAATGGGGAAACTGAAACTGCCACAGATACCTTGTTTGTAACAATTCTGGCAAAACTGTAATGCACGTACAAAGGCAAAGCAAAACATAAGCAATTTGTGCTCCATCTGAATATACTTTGACATGTTGGTAGCGTTGTCATTTTCTCATCATGCTAGAGGGAAAGACACTCTGTGAGCAAGCTAGATTTGCCTGTCAGCAGAATTGTGTTATTATGAACTCAAGTAATAGAAGAATAGTTTCACCAGCTGAAGTTAGCTTTAAGAAGCCCTGGAAAAAAAAAAAAAAAGAAGTCTGGTGCCTTCTATTCAGAAAACAATGCTTGACATGTTAACACAGGTAACAGGAGTGTTATGAAAGGGTCTTATGTGCTGTTTAATGTATTTGACTGAGCTCAAGTAATGTGTAGGGACTTCAAGATACTTGTTGATAAGAAGACAGAAGACTTAGGAGTTTGATCATCTGTTTATACAGTCACATGTGAAAGTGCCAGGGTAAACTTGATTATTTCAAGCATACCTTTGAGTGTGGCCCATTGTGTTCATTTACTTCGGCTCCTTTCTCAGGACAGTTTGAAGAGTCATCATGTTTTGTAGCAGTGCTTTGTTCGTGATGGATTGGACTGAGATGGTCAGAAAAACTGGAATAACACCTTGAAGTTCCTCTCAGGGTTCTTTCCCTAATGCTTTCCATTCTCTGCTCTTCAATTGTACAGGCAATTTGCACATGCCTTTAAGGAAGCAATTACACTATTGTTCAGCAACAACACAACATCCGAAGTGAGTTACAAGCTAAACAATACCACATCCTTCTTCCAGTGGAGTACACATTTATGCCATTTCAAATTTCTGACTTTTAATCTTCCACTTTTGTGGTGTTATAAAGCTTTGGAAAATGTAGAGCAGCTTCTTAGTCCCATGCATTGCTGAAAGCTTTTGCAGTAAAACAACTTTGCTTGGCAGGAGTCTCATGCTCCTATAAAATCAATCAGAGCGCTCACCAAAAAGAAACGGTTCAAGAATGCCCTCACTCATGTCACACAGAGCAACATACACCACAATACTCCTCACCATGCCAATTGCATACATGCCCAACACTCTTCCTAATGAGTTCCATTAAAGAAGACATTTCATGGTTATCACCTGTGAAATCGGAGTCCTGGATCCCCAGTGATACAAAGAAAAGGACTGAATCTTCACTGTGGGCTCTCCTTATTGCTGAGACTCAAGATGAGACTTAAGGGTGCTTTGTTTAGACCTTCTTCATAGCAGTTTTGCAAATGTTTCAGAATATGCGGTACAAATTTCCTGTGGATCCTTCATGACTTCTGCACTTCCATTCATCTCTTTTCTAAGAACCAGCTGCATAGATGAAAATATTAAGCTGCTGAGTCATATAAACACAAAGTTATCTGCAGGTTGGGTAAAAGTTCCTCCAAAAGTATTGCAATAGGGAATAAAGTGTCAGGTAGGAACTTTGAAGAGATGAAAACCAGCAAATCAGAATCACCAGCTTTGCCTTCTGTTTTTCCCAGGATATGCAAGTTCATACGGTCCATGTTTCAGCACTGGAGTCCTGCCTAACAAGATGAGTAAATGCAATTAAGAAACTTTGACCTTTGAGAGTTTTTAAGTCATGTATGGGTCCTAGACATAAATGTTGAGAAATTTTAATTTTTCACATCTATACTTAATTATTTTTCACATCTATACTTATAGTTCACGTCTATACTTCAAGTTCCTCATAGTTCCCATGGAAAACAAACCTTAAGGACTCATAGAAATAAGCTTGATTTCACATAAGGTAGATGATGCTCTACAATGCCAGTTCTGACTCTAAACCATGACCTTTCTGGGAGAAGGAAATAACAATTAATGGAAAGACTTGCTCACTCTTGCTCAGGACTCAGTTCTGCTTGTGTCCTTGGCATTTTCATGTGAGAGGTCATGAAAATGTGCTTTTGACCTTTCAGATGCAACAGCTACAAGAAAGTCAGTTTAATATGACAAAAGACTCTGAAGGTAACAGCTGTAACCTTCGGTAATAGTATTCTGAATGATGGGACAGGAGAGAGAAAGAGGAATCAGTTGTATCACCTTCTAAGATCTGGAGTGGTTGGGGAAAAACAAAAGCAGAAATCCTGTCAAGCCACTTGAAAAGTCATTGAAGCTTAGGGAAAAAGGATGGAACCTGGATGGGAAGAAGTTCCTTGCTGTGTGGCACAAGTTTCAATGTTTGAGCTCTATGACCTGTTTGAAGTACAGCACTTTTATACTCTTCTACCAGACTTGAATAGAAGTAACTACTGCAAATCTTGATGCAAATCTGATGCTCAGACTGCTCGGATATTTCTATGTGACTGTGCTGTGACTTCTAATGCTTGACAGGCTGCTATCTTCACTCCTTGAGGCAGGCAATGCTTTTGCAGATGTGAGAGGGGGGCAATCTGGCATAATGAATGCAAAGAAAGTGGATATTACTCATTGCTGCTATGAGGCAGAGACATCACTGGGAAAAGTGGTACAAATTGTGAGTTCCTCCATTCCTCTGAGTCTGAGCAGGGAGCAATCCAAAAATGACAGAATGGTAGAATAATTTTGCCCTTCTTTATTATCACATAATGTTTTGCAGAGAAGACAATTAAAACCAGAATGGATATCCCTTACTTTGCCCCTGAGAACTGAAATGCTAATACAGTACAGGGAATATGCACAAAAAGCTCTGATTTTGCTCCCTTCTGTCACTCTCCTCCACTATATTTAATTTTTAAGAACAGACTGTCCTTATGAGATGCCTCTGAACCTGGCAATGCCTAAGAAACATGCTGCTTAGTTATACAAGTGACAGTCATGAACAACAAAGCTGGTTGGATACATTATACGCCTAGTTTATCCAAAATATAATTCAAGACAGGCCATTTATTTGGTTCAACTACATGTAAAGCAGAAAGATTCTGTGCAGGAATGTGCAGGATTGGGAAGAAGGCCCTAACTGTGCTCACTCATGTTTACACATGCCTTCTCCACTCTTAGGAAAGCACAATATACCATGGAATTTCTTGGCCAATTGCTTTAAGTTGCTTTAACCTTCCATCTGCTAGATAAACACAATAAATCACAAGTTTGTTTAGAGATAGATCAAGCCAATTTCTCTGATAAGCAAACCAGCCTCCACAAAGTTATTTCCTTTTGATTCAGTCTCATTTTCACAATGAAAAAGCAAATCATGTGGCACTTAACAGTGCCACAGGATTAGGAATGAACGGTACAGCAGTTTAATATTTCTTCCATTGTCCACAGATACGGGCAAAAAAGGCAGATGATGAACTACACAAAGACAACTACACCATACTGGTTCTTATACTAGTCCTTTCTCCTTGTTCCCACCTTCTTTCTGTCTTCACCTACCTTATTTTAGCCAGCACATTGGTCTTTTGGGTAGAAATCAATCCACTGGAAGATCTTTGGACTGTCATCCAAAGAGACCTAGACAGGTTTGAGCAGTCTAGGGACCAGGAGAACCTCATGAAGTTCAACAAAGCCAAACGCAAGATCTTGTACCTGGGTTGCAGCAATCCTCACTATCAATACCAGCTAGGGGATGTAAGGATAAAGCACATCCCTGCTGAAAAGGACCTGGGGTACTCATGGATGGGAAGCTGGAGATGAGCCAGCAATGTGCCCTCACAGCCCAGAAAGCCAACTGTATCCTCGGCTGCATCAAAAGAAGCATGGTCAGAAGATCAAGGGAGCTGATCCTGCCCCTCTGCTCTATGCTGGTGAGTGCACTCACCTGGAGTACTGCATACACATATGGAGTCCTCACTACAGAAAAGCCATGGGCCTGATAGAGAGCATCACATCCAGAGAAGGGCCATAATGATGATCCAAGGGATGGAACACCTCAACTGTGAGAACAAGTTGAGAGAGCTTCAGCCAAGAGAAGAGAAGGCTCTGGGAAGACCTGAGAGCAGCCTTTCAGTATGTAAAGGGAGGCTGTCGGAAGGAAACAGACACGTTAACAGGGTCTGCTCTGACAAGACAAGGGGAAATAGTTTCAAAGTAAAAGAGGGGAGATTTAGACTGGATATAAGGAAGAAGCTTTTTTTACAGTAAAGGCAGTAACGCATAGGAACAGGTTGTCCAGAGGTGCAGTGGAAGCCCCATCCTTGGAGACATCCAAGATTGGACTGCAGGGGACTCAGATCTAGCTGTAGATGTCTCTTTTCATTGCAGGAGAGTTGGACCAGACAAATTTTAAAAGGCCCCTTCAAACAATTCCATGATTCTATGATTGCATGAAAACACTCTCTACTGACTGAGAACAGTCAGGAAGCTGTCCAAGAGGTCACTGAATGGGGCAGGATGGGGCCTGAAGGCAATGAGGATTGAGGCTTCTGCATCTGCAGGCAGCAAAGATGGTTGGGCTCACTACTGCAGCAGTTGGAAGGCCATAGCCCAAGGGGCATGGAGGCTCAGCAAGATGGACCTTCAGGACTGCAAATACAACCTCAGGACTTCAAGGTTGTAAAGGCTGTCCTAGCTTCTACTGCCTAGTACAGGCTCCCTTGCAACCAAGGAGCTTATGTTGATAATTGATAGGAGTTAAGCCATTCTGAGTGCACAAAGCCCCACATAAGAAAGTTTTATGACACTGTTCATTAGGGAATTGCTCAACATCAAAAAAAGACAGTCTGGTGTGGCACTTTCACTACCTGGTTTTAATGTATTGAAGGACTTTATCGAGCATGTACCCTCTGATGTTAATGTGATTTCTGAATAGCTTCATCAACCTCCAAGGATGTTTCCCCACTTAGATTTCTGGAAATGAGTAGTGCATTCTGAGCATCTCCAAAGAGACTATGAGGTATGCATCCATACATGAAAAAGTATAGTAGAGAATGAGTCATCCTGTACCTACATTATTTTGGAGAGAAAAAGGATCCCATGAGTTGTTTTTAGCACTGCACTTCTTAATATGCTGACATTTGTATTAATTTCAATACTCCTACCATGGTATATAGGATGAAACCCTAGAGGCAGTGTGAGACTCAAGGAGGAACTCACATTTTCTGATATTTCTCACTAAAAAGGAAAAGGTGGAGAAGGGACTTTGATGTTTGAGCTACTTATGAGCTCACTGGAGCTGCTCTCCCGTGAGGCAGTGACATGGCCCAACAGCAACATTGACCATGAGCCAAGTGCACTAAACAATTTAAGTCTGTATGCATATGCATGTGCATACATACTTAGACTAAGTTGCAGCTGAAGAGACTTAGAAACAATAGAGGAACAAAAAACAAACAAAGGAAAATTTGGAAAAGGGGTACAAAGGTCTGGCTTAGACTATCTGTGCATGACAAAAATCTCTTTTTGCCACTTTGCAAAGGTAAGCGGAGAAAAAAGCAAGAGTAATATTATTCAGTCAATAACAGTTGCAAATCTAAAACAGACTGCAAAGAATGAGTCATCCCCATTCTCATGGTCAATGACCAAAGTCCTCTGAGGCAACTGATAGGAAAAGTTTTGGCTGCATCAGTTTACAATCCATAATCCACAGGGTGACACAAGTTATGAGAAGTCAATCTCATGCCTCGGCATATGAGCTGACTATGTACAGGACTGGGAAAGGAATTTCCTTCTCTCAGTCAGGCCAGAGTCTGTGGCACCACTTCTTCACAGCTGTGCCTTGGCATGACAAGGAAAGTGCCAGAATTATTATGCAGTCCCAGCACTGACTAGAAGTACAAGTCCAACTGTTCATCCTACATTTTGTGGAGTTGGAAGGGAGGTGGGAGATAGTGTTAGTCCCAGATCTTTTAGCCCTACTCTTCACAGATTATTTTGGTTTTTGATGCTTTCCAGGGAAGAGAGGTGGGCAAAAATTAGGATGTCTTTTTTTTTTTTTTTTCTTTCCTCACCCCCATGTAAATACAGGGACTTTTTTTGTCAGCTTCTTAATGTGAACACTAACCAAGTTTCAGAGTATTTTCCCTTTGGTCTTTGTTCCTTGAAAGAGCACCCTAATGGGGGATTTCATCCCTTGGAAGAACTCCAGCCATAATTTATGGTATATCTCATGGAGGAGTGGCTCCCCTTATCATGCCTACTCAGCTGTAGCTACTTGCAGGACTCTTCCTCTTTTTTCCCCAGCCTCTGAGGTTGCTTGGCCTAAAGACTGAGCTCCTCGTGCAGCTCCCCTGGGACAGAGGAAAGAGAGAAATGTGCATAGCATAGACAAGAAAAAGGGAGCGTCTGCATGTACATAGTATCTTTAGTAGCTAATAAGTTTGGTTGCTTACTGGCAGCTTTAACTGCCCGCACATGTGATTTCATTGTGGGTACATTTGCTCTGAGGACCTTTGAAGTGAAAGGCAGTAACACTTCTGACCCCTAGTATTGCAACACTCTCCTCAAATAGCCACAAGCCCTTATCATTCCCACCCCTCTACTTCATTCTAATGCACTCCTTTTGCGCATTTTGGCAGAGAGGGGATCTGTTAATTAGCTAGACTTTGCATTTTTAGTGGAAGTCTGCTGCAAAAGTCTTGCTTTTCTAAATCTGACCTGTTGAGTGATTCATGAGATCCATATTAATACATGGCACAGTACAGCTCTATTGGTTAGCAGTCTAAATCTGCCAGATGGCTCAGTAAAAAGATAGGCAGCAAGAGAAAATTCACTCTCATAAATAGCATTGTGACAGCAGCATCTATTAGCCTGAAGTTCAAAACAGAAAGCTGCCATGCTATGGCATATTTTAGTACATTGCACTCTTAGCCAGGATGCAGGGAAAGATCAAATTTAGAAAAGAAGGGCTTTAAATAGAAGTTCAGTTCAAAAATACAGTGTACCCTTGGAAGTTATGTTCCTGTAATAAATTTAGAAACAAGAATAGAATGAAAAATTTACTAGCGTTCTCAGGTAACAGACAGCATAGTCAGGTGGACATCCCTGAATATGACATGCTGTTTCAAATACAGACTTCCAGGAAAAACAGGGGCAGGGACCATGTCTTCTTTTTCCATTTATTATACAGTGCTAAGAACACTGGAGATGTGTGAAAAACTATAAATCTTCATATGAAGGCCATCTGGCTTGAATGGCATGACAGCTCATATCAGAGTTTTGTGTACTTGCCGGTTGCTTCCTTGTTTCCAATAAATATCTCCGTGGCCAAATTTTCAATGCTCTGCTTGCAATGAAGCACATGAATGAGTGCCTATTTAGATGTGTTCTTCTCCTAGCAGCTTCCAGTCTGACGTGCCTGGATAGATTTTTAAAAGCATTTGGCAATAACACTCTGCCATTAGTCAAAGAGAACTGGGTGAGATATCATGGCCAAAACTATTCTGGTAGAAAATGCAGCATCTCCAACATTTAAACTTAATGTCGAAGAAGCTATGTTGTTTGTGTGAGAACCCATGGAAGGAGGATTTGAGCAAGTAAAGAAAAAAAAAAGAGAGAGAGAGAAAAAAAGAAATATGATTATGTAAAGAAAAAAAAAAGAGAGAGAGAAAAAGAAATATGATTATGTTTGTTTTGCCTGCAGAAGAGATTTATTTTTCTGCTCACTGATACTTCAGTGGGAAATTCTGTCCAATGTTTTGTTTAACTCTGAAAAATATTCACAACTGAAATGCAATATTGCGTGAAATATTAGCAACACATTATCTCTTCTGAGTTTGAACTATAGCAAAAATATTTTCTATAATCTTCTAGCTTGTTGAAGATGCTGAAAAAAATACATTTCTTGTCGACCTAGGTTCATTTTTTTTCCCAGCCACTGAAAGAAAACATGAACCAGAAAATCAGTGATCCACATGGCTTCAGTACCATTATGGGTTTTGTTTTGCTTTTTAAAATCTGTCTCTACTTTTAGATGACTGTACAACAGGACAGAGAATTTTTAGTCCCATACATGTCCCTGAAAATACATCTCATTGGATGAACTAGGAAGAAAGAACTCTCCACCCCAGCAGGTGATTTTCTTGGTCAGAAATATAAAGACAGACCTGCTATTTCAGTCAGCTAATGAAAGTATAGTGGAAACACTATTTAGATTTGCTCTATTCTTCCTACTGCGTTATGGAATTTGATTAAGAGAGGATTTGTCAATTCACCTTACTCATAGACTTTTTTTACAGTCCAAAAATATTTTTTTCCATGTATATTATCATTCGAGGAAGAAAAAGTAGCAATGTAATGAACTTTTTTCTGGTGATAGAAGTGTGATATTGAATAGAGGGGAAAAATAATAATCTGCCCTGCATTATAATCATTCAATTTCTGTAAATTTTAGAAATAAATCTGGCTATTACTCTTCCAAAAATTTAATTTGGCTTAGGTATGTGTCTAATTTTGTAGCAAGTTCATTTTTTGGATATAATGAGGAAATTACCCAGACTCTTCTGATCATTTTAATTTTCCATTGACCCATAAGAACAATAAATATTTGAAAGAAAAACAACAGCATCTCCCATGAAGTGTCCAGAGCTTCAGCTCAATGCCAAAAACCTGGAGGAAAGAAATAAAAATAAAAATTAAAATTAAAATTAAAAAATTGTCAAAAAGTTACTAGTTTCAAAACTATCATTTTTCAAATATCTCTTCAGGAAAAAAAAAAAATCTGGATTCCTTTCAAAAAGAAATTTTCTTTGTGATTTCTTTGTATTTTCTTTGTGCTTGCTCTGGCATGGAAATTACAGCTTTCATTGCCATAATAATTCTGTTATCTGAGCTTTAGTTCTCCATTTACAGACAAAGGCACTTTTCTATCCCACAAGGATAGTTCTTTTGTAGATATAAAGACATACTGGGTTGTGAAGTAGTCAACTAAGACAAGTCTGGTGTGTCAGGACTACTACAGTTCATCTGATCTCATCTACAATAAAATCATGTGCTGTGTGGTGAGCAAGAAGGCATTGATTTTAAAGAAAATGATATAAAATGGGAAAAAAAAATTACACTGGAGTTGCAGAAAGAAGAAACAGCAACATATCAGCTGGCGATTCCAGATTTTGATATTCATCAGAATTAAGCAGACAGTCCATTATAAAAAATAACCAGTCTAAGAAATGTTGCATTCACAGACATAAAAACATCTTTCACTAAAATTAGACTTCAGCTTTCCATGAGAGTACATGTTGAGGTGCTGGTTGAAAATCCTGTCAAAAGGCAAATTTGCTGATTTTTTACAGAAGTTGCCCATCTTCAACTACATGAGATTTTCCTTGGAAGATGTGTCTGTCTTCTCAGAAGAAATGAAACATCAGCAGGCCCAGTATGGAGGTAAGAAACTCCTTACAAATAAAATAAGGTATTTATTAAAAAGTCTTGCACTGAAATAAGCAGCTAAAATGGAGAAATAGCAATAGTGCTACCAAAGAGCAGGGTGTAAAAGCTGACATGCTAACTCCAAACTGACACAGAGGTACCACTGAGAGAATTACATCTGCCCAAAACAAGAAGGAAAGAGGTACAGTGCCTGAATTTAGGCATGTACAATGAGTGCTGAAGGAGATACTGGTTAGTTTCTTTGCTCTCCTTTGACATGTGGGCCTGCTGTCTCTTGACAAGGGCTACCGGGTTCTGAAAAGTTGAACATGAGCCAGCAGCGTTCATTTGCAGTCTGGTGTGGTGGTGTCCAGCATGGAGGAGGAGGGGATTGTTCCCCTCTGTTCTGCCCTTGTGAGATCCCACCTCCAGTACTGCAACCAGGCCAGGGGTTCCCAGCACAAGAAAAGCATAAAGCTTTTGGAGTGGGTCCCAGAGAAACCACAAAGAAGTTCAAAGGGCTGGAGCACTTTTCTTATAAGGAAAGGCTAAGGTTGCTGGGCTTGTTCAGCCTGGAGAAGAGAAAGCTCTGGGGAGACATCACTGCAGCCTTCCATTACTTGAAGGAGGGGGATCAGCAGGAGAGAGACCAACATTTTATACAAGCAGATAGTGATAGGATAAGGGGGAATAGTTTTACATTTAAAGAGAAGAAATTCTGATTAGACGTTAGGGGGAAATTCTTTACTCAGAGGAAGCTGATACATGGATAGGCAGCCCAGAGAAGCTGTGGATGCCCCATCCCAGGAGCTGCTCAAGGCAGGCGGGCGGGGCTCTGGCCAGCCTGAGATGGTGGCTGGCAGCCCTGCCGATGGCAGGGGATTGGAGTTCAAGGTTCTCTATGGCCCCTTCCAGCCAATGGCACTCTATGATTCTATGACATGGATGGTGAATAACCTGAATTAGATTTGCTGGAGAGTATCTCCCTGTGTTCCCGTAACTTTGCCTGAGAATACAAGCACAAAGTAGTGGAGACACGGAACACAAACACAGTGTGCACTGTTACACAAGCCCACCACTCTTGAAAACCAGATTGTGCATGCCAAAATTCTGATTTTACAAAGAAGAATCCACCTGCAGAATGAGTAAGGCAAAAAGTACACATTCTGGAAGAAGAGTGGAGACCAGAACTGGGCTGTTCTGGTCTCTGAACACAGTCCCACTAGGCCCTGTCTCCAGAAAAAGTGGCATCAACTGAGCAAGCTTCCAGAAAGCATAAGACATGAAGACATTGGTTGCTTTTTCCCAATGATAGCAACTTCACCTATGTCTGACATT
The DNA here is from genome assembly GCF_026119805.1 of Tympanuchus pallidicinctus. Lineage (NCBI taxonomy): Eukaryota > Metazoa > Chordata > Aves > Galliformes > Phasianidae > Tympanuchus > Tympanuchus pallidicinctus. Next base: position 2,287,898 of record NW_026294813.1, on the reverse strand, counting down.
TGAAAACTAAGGCAGAAAAGAAGAAAAAGATAGGGGATGGAAGGGAAATAAAGAGAGAGAAGGAAAAACCCAAAAAGAAAAAAATGAGGAAAGATTTACAAGAAAGCAAGTCAAGATTGTACATGCTACCTGGCTAAAAAGAGAACTCAAGATGATACAAGAAAGTCTTGATATTTTTCCAGAAGCAAGAGTAAAAATGATGGTGTTAAAACATGCAGAGATTAATAGAGCAAATGAATATCCCACAGCAAGCACAGACAAAGAGAAATGCATTGCCTGTACACCCTGCTTTCTCTTCAGGGTCTTTCAAGGACACCTTAAAAGAGAACAAGCAAATTCACTGAGGAAGAAAAATTTCACCTCATTGATCTAGGAAGACTGCCCACGGCAAAACAACACTGAATCATACCAGTGTGTACAAAACTTGTCCATGGCAGGCTACCTCAGTCCCACTACCAACAGTACCAGGCAAGAAGTGTTTCATAGGTGATCAAAACATGCAGGCCCTACCAAGCTTCACACCTGCCATGGAAATAGTGTTGTCCAGGGCATGGCAGTAGGAAGATCTGTGCATGGCTCTGACGCTGGATCTGTAAAGCTGGGAATTGAAGAAGACAGTTCTGGAAGGAAGGCTTATGCTAATCTTCAGGACACCAACTTCTGAAATTTTCGCTAAGCTCTTCCTCTTTTTCCATCTGAGCTGTTTGTGAGCCTGCCCCAAAACACGCCCAGCTTTAACTTTGCTGTTCCTTTCACGTGCACTGCACACTCTGATTCCAGTGCAGAAGAAACCTGGACTAGCATCCTGCCTGGTTCCAGGCAGTGAGGCTGTTGCTCTGCCAAGTGAGATGGGTCACATGCCATCAACACTGTCCATATCTTCAGGGCTGTCCTTGTCAGATACAGAAGACAGTGATTTGATTGTTCCTACTGCCTGGAGGCAAGCTCCCTCCAGAACCAGCTCAGCTGGGCATACACAAGGAGATCGGGACACTATCTTGCAGACTGGTACTAGCTCAGCTATTGCCAGTCTTCTCCTTCATGACACTTCCCAGCAATGGGGCACCAAAGCTTTCCCCAGCTGAAGGGTCAAGGCTTGTGAGATCTAAGATGGGGACACTGAGAGCACTCCTAAGTGCCTGGTGTCAGCAGGTGCTGGGCATTTTGTGAGCTGCATTTTGGCCATTCTGCCTGTGAGCCAAAACAGGATAATACAGTTGGGAAGCATTTTTATATCTATTTTAGAAGGATGGCTAATACAGCGTTCATTTCAATTACATTAAAAGCTGCGTGTCAGACAAATAACCTTGGGCAGCTGCTTTTGCAGCTTGCACAGATTTGAATAAATTCAGACTGTACTCCAATTTCAATCTGGGATTAGTCCTTAATTCTCAATCTCTTTATCATTTCATGTCATTTTGGCCCAGACAATCTCCTCCACAAGAGTTGACACAGTGCAGCATGGATGTCACTATGCCATTCACCTAGTTTGTGCCCTCCCACAAAACTGAGGATGCATAGCTTCTATTTATCTGTTTGTTTGTTTATTTTATTGGCAGGCTGAAAACTGCAAGTTTTAGGGGGAACACCTCATGATCTCTGACAACAGTCAACAATGAGTTTTTGCTTGCTGTAACTGCTTACACTGATTTGTCACGGCTTACACACTCAAGGCTGTCTTTCCAAGGACATGGACAAGAAACACCTCCTTTGTCCCTGTTGCTCTATTTTTCTGCTTTGTTTGCTTTTAAGATGGCTTTCTTTCGTATTTCCTGGTTCCCAGAGCTGGTGAGAAGCTACGAAGAGTGCTGAACAGAAGAAGCAAACACCTGGAGGGAATGTAAGGACTTATTCGATTGCTGATGATGGGACTGTACGGAAAGCTGAGACCAAGAGGTTTTTCATTGCTGCAGCTTTGTTGATATACTTGTGGATGTCCTCAGAGTTAGTCAGATCAGGATGGCAGTATGTACTTCCTCCTCTCATTATTTGACTTTCACTTAGAAATGCAGAGTGTCTTTGGTGTTAAGAAGCTTTTCATCTAACATTTGAATAATTATTTGGCTAATAACTTAGCCTAAATGAAGCTAAGAAGAAATCCACTTCAAAGTGCTAGGTCATGTGTCTTCTTAGGAGATCATTAAGAAATTTCCAGACTGGCTATAACTGTGCTCAACACAAGAGACATTAACTATCAGCATAATGTACTACCTGACCCATCTGCTATCAGCCATATTACCTGGTTTAAAAGAAAACAGGGAACAGTCACGTGGCATCTTAGTATCACTTCTTCACTGTGGGATTACATGAAAGCACTAGTTCCTTGGAGCATTACAATGCATGAAGCAAATGCTAGGCAACTGAGTGATTTCCACAGCTTGCTTAGGTATAGGGATTACACTTGTTCCCTGCAGCTGCAAGAAAAGAGAGCCTTGTTCATTTGTGAACAGAACAACAGAATGGGGGAAAAAGGCAAATGTCACTGAAGGACGACTCAAAGAAAAAGATTTATCTTATTGTTAAGCAAGATAAGATAGAGTTAAATAGAATCACAGTTATAGCATAAACCACCCCATACAAGCGGCATGGCTGCAATCTGTCACCTTGGCAGTGGCTGAGCTGTGGTCGTTTCTCTGCTCCCCACAGACTGTGACCTCTCCTCTAAGCTCTCCTCTGGCATCCTTCTTCAGAGGAGGGTGCACTGCTGTTTTCCAGAGTTAATAACTCTGGTCTTGAAGCTTTTATTCTGCCTCTACAGTCAGACTCTTTTCCTGTTCTATAGCCATGACTACTTTCAAATACTTATCAGACTTTATTTCCTAATTGGAGGAGTGTAGGCAGCACAACATGCATATTGCCAATAATGTGGTATTATCAATGGCTTATGGATGTTTATTTAGTATCTGCCAAAACTGTGACTTTTTTCCTGCATGGCATAATGTTTTGGCAGTCTTCTGACATAAAAAAAGAGAGAAAGCTAAGCCTTATCTATGCCTCAATGAAATTCAAAGGATAACATTCCTTTTAAACTTGGAAGGCCGTTACCACTCAGTGATGCAGAGAAATTATAGTATGAAGGACAGGGCAAATCAAAGATTAGGTTAGATTTGTAATTTCTGTTTTAAGACCCTGAAATCTCACTTCATTAATGCATGTGAATGTGATGGAAAAGTTTTAGCAACAACATGTTTCACTAAGTTAAGAATAGCAAGTTAAGGCAGAAGAAAAGTGTTTCCATTCCATTAATATCTAAACAGTGAGTATTCAGGCCTTGCAACAACATACAAATGGCTTTCATGTTCTGAAACTTCACAATGCTCTTAAACTTTACACTGCTTGCATTTAAGGATATTTTAAAAACTAAAATGAAACTGCAAAAACTGAAAAACTGGCTTCTGCTTTTCAATACACCTAAAAATACATCAGCATTCTGTCTTGAAGATCCCATAACAGTCTAAATTTGCTAACAAACATTATTGTCAATTTAACTAGTATAACTAACTGGATATCCTAATGTTCTTGAAGTTAACTTTCAATTTTTATTTTTTCTCGTATCCAGCAATACTGTTTGAAACAGAAGTCTCAAGTAAATTCCTAACATGAACATTGAAAAGAGAAATAAAAGAAGGAATGGAGAAATTAGTCATATTTTCTTTTCAGACTGAAATCTATAAACAAAAGACATCTCAAAATCTCCTGTTTCACGTGTTGCAATACCTTTTTCAAAATCATCTGCATCTTTCAAAGCTGAGTGGGGATGAAGATCATAGAGATAATCAATACTGAAAATTAACAGAAGTCTTCTGGACTTGCCCCTAATATGAGGACTTAGCTCTCATATTGTATGTATGAAGGATTATCTGTGAACTTCAAAACACACTCATGGCAGATCTTATCCATAAAAATAAATACATGACATGAAAAATTCTATCAACACTTCTGACAAAAATCTGTTCATTCAAGGCAAGGTATCAGAATAATGGAGATTCAGCGCAATCATCTTCTTATTAAGTGCCTAAACCTGCAGCAGCATTGAAGTAGGTGGAAACGTTAGGACATTTATCTCCCACCTACAGAGCTATACCATTTGTAGGCTGGCGTGTGGAAAAGGAGAGGGACTGTGGATTCTAAAAGCAGACTCCCCTTGTACACACATGTAAGCGCAATTCTAGCTAAAAACCTCCCTGGGAAACTCCAAGCTATCTTCTGGAAGACATTTGGTATGTGATGGCTGTGTTTTAATTAATAAGACTTTCAAGACTTTCAAGACTCCAGCAGTCTGAGAAGTTTAATATTCTGCTTGGATGAGTCACGCATCCAGCTCGCACAGCAGATACCCCTAACCTGACTTGCAGTGACACCATCATATTTCACTGATGCCAAGCACAACATGCAGAAACAGGCACAACTGCTATTCAAGTGGCATGAGGACAAGACAGGTTGTCAGAGACGCAGATCATCAGAATGTGATCAAGCAAATTCTTGAGCAAATTGCACTAGTTTTGAGGCAGCCCTACTTTCATGAAGGGGCTGAACAAAAGGACCAGCAGAATCCCTTCTGCCCCCAGACACCACACACATGGTGCAGTGGCCATGCGTTGCCCCACAGCATCATGCTTAGTGCAGCTGGCGTATCATGCAATATGCAGGACAAATCTAAGAACTGTGCAGCTCTGCTCAATGGACAGTGTAAAAAATTGTGCTAATGCTCAGGCAAAAGCCTTGCAACCATAATTTTATCTTGCTATTTCATGTTAAGTTTTCACATGATGGTTTTCATTTTATTCATACTTAAAGATTATGACTTTCAGATCAATGAAGCATTACCTTTTGTTGTCTTAAAAAGAACAATTTGTATCGAAAATGTAATCTTCCCTCTTAACTGAAATCTAAATCCCAGACTGATTTTTTTGCTTTTTTCTTCTATTTCTGCCATTGTTCAAAAGCAGATAGTAGGGGTAAAATCTTGTCCGTTTTGCACTTAGTGGAATTTTAAAAATTGATTTTGATTAAATAATATGTTTTAGAATATCTCTGCCATACTGCCTGCAAGATCAATAGTTGTATCTGGGATTATTTTTTCTCGTATGTTGAAGTTAGCACTTTCTGTGAAATTAATCTCAGTTTATTATTGCATAACTAACATTGCAAATAATTGTTCCTTTTTCTCTGTATACATCTGATTTCTCAATGCAATTCACAGGTCTCTTCATCTGTGTCTGACAAATCCCAAGATGTTCTGAACCTCTGCCATGTTAATTAAGTAAGACTGGACTTCACCCTATTCGGACCCTACATCTAGTCACAGCTATGTGATGTACTGCATAGCTGTTTGAAATTCATGTCATTTGCTGGCAACACTTCTATATGTATAATCCTTATTCACTATTCATCATTCTTTCTACTAGAGAAAATGCCAATATAGAAAATGTGCTAAAATACATCCTGACAGTATGTGAGTTCCCTAATGGCAAAGAGGCGGCCACTAGGCCAGTCTGACTTCCTTGGTGATCTGCTTTTACCACATCTGACTTTATTATATATATGCAAATTAGATTTGTAATTATGACTCCTGTTATCCAGCATTTCTAATATAGTGACAGATGTTCCCTCTAGCACTTAGCAGTTCCTAGGTAGAAGATAAGAAATGCAAGTTTGGGAAGGTAAGTTATTAACTTGGATTGTCAAAACACCATCAGCCAACAATGAGTGGAAATGCTAGATGATCAGTAGAAGTCGAAAAGGAAATCATTACACATTGAGACTCTAACTGAGACACGGGAGAACATACATGGAAAAGGAGCAGAAAATAAGCACCTATCCACTTGACGGGTGGATGTTTGTAAGGAAAAAAGTGTAAGTGGAAAAAAAAAAAAAAGAAAAGAGAACTTTTTTTTTTTTTAACATCAGTGAGCTTGTTTTCTTGTTTTTTTCCCCCAGTTTTTTTCTAGACTTCTTTCAAGGTTACTTAGCACTAACTGCTTGGGAGGTGCTGGGTTTATCTGAGATTGCTAAGAGGCTTGAGTACCCCTCACACTGGGAAATTAATTTTTGGCTTCAGTATCACAGAATCACAGAATTGTAGGGGGTTGGAAGGGACCTCCAGAGATCATTGAGTCCAACCCCCCTGCCAAAGCAGGTTCCCTACAGCAGGTCACACAAGTAGGCATCCAGGCAGGCCTTGAACATCTCCAGAGAAGAAGACTCCACAACCTCTCTGGGCAGCCTGTTCCAGTATGGGCAAGTTAGGTCGATCTGTAGGGTTTATGCTTCAGTTCCTATAGAAACTGTCAGAGAAATGACACTAAAGCTCTTTCACCCAGTTTTAATGAAACATCAGTCATCAACTACCTGAAAATGTGAGGCAGAGACAAAATCTCCAAGCTAGCAGCCACTCCTTCTCCCATACCCTTTCAGACAGTGGCTGTACCTATTTATGCCCATGGCTGGCATCCCACAGAGGTTTGGTAGGTTAGAACTCAGTCCTACAGATGTATGTGAGTGAAATGTGTGCATGTGTGCCTATATATACTTACACATATGCAGAAGGCTAATTTAAAGCAGAAGGTTCCTCCATGGGTTGCTGAGACAGAAAACTAACCACTCATCATCAGGTGAAGCATGCTTCATCACCAAAAGAGGACAATAAAAAAACATCATTGCTCTCCAAGATTGTACATACTTAATTTCCTTGCTTGCACAGGCCACTGACAGAGAGGAGTCCATGCAGACCCACTCCCCAGGAGTGCAGGACAAGACCGGTGTGCTGTTGCTTCCAGTATCCCCTCCCACATGCTCTGGAGTTGGCGCCTAATGGTAATATAGGGCTGTATGCCCTGGGATGGAATGGCAATGGAAGAAAAGCAGTGTTAGAAAAGCTGCTTGCATAGTGCTTAAATCCTCCAAATTAACATCTGTTTGAACCAGTAGCATTTTCCCCAAGAAAATACAAAACCCTCAGAAATATGTTTCATCTTGTCTCTTCAGATCAAATTCTGGATCAAAACTGACAGCTTTCTGCTTGGGCAATCCAAACACATGACCTAGAAAGAAAAGGGCAATGTATTTGCTACAGGGATTTGGAAAAATTTCCCTTAATTTGGAAATTATGGGAAAACAAGAGCAGTGTAATAGCACTGTAAGTTCCCTGTGGATATCCAGCCTTTCTGTGGATCCCAACATAGCCTGCCTGGTGTCCACATCCCTGGGGATCCTGGATCTCCGGGAGCCAATGTGTGACAGTCCAATGCATCTGAAGACCATCCTGGGCTGTAGGATGGCTGCTGCTTGCAGTGCTGGTGGCCATCCACTCAGTCAAGTCTTCAAGCTCATGTGCCTCCTGCACTGTATGTGCACTGCACCACATTGGCACAGAGTGCTGACATGGCAAATGGAACCTGTATGTTGTGCAAAAGCACAGGCGTGTGGGCATGTTTGCATCTGTGTGAGGCGGTACACATCTGATTTGCTGTTCGCAGTAGTGATGCTCAGGGCAACTCTGTAAGCCTGGAAGTCTGTGCCTGGCACTTGACATGCGGAAATCAAACTCTATAGCCAGATTAAGGATATAGAGCAGGTATGTTTATTTCAGCAGTGCGTATACACTGAGTGCAAGGGGAATAGATCTACCTAACTTGCACATCATCAGGAAAAAGTGTGCTACAGATACAGGCTGAACTAATACATAATCAATAGTTTTCCAGGAATTTGGATACATATTCATTACATTCCCAAGAATTCATCCGCATCCCTTCGCACATGCATAGTGGGTCATGGGATGAAGATTTGTAGTCTTCCTCGCGAAGGCTTCGTTGCCTTCCTTGCTGTAAATTTCTGACCTTTTGGGGGTCAGCCCCCCAAACCTGTTTCTTCATGCTCTGTGGTCATCTAATCACCTCCCTGCCAGCTGTTCTCGGGCTGTTCTCAAACCCTTACCCTTATGGCTTTCATTCCTCTCACTATTCTAGACCCAGTGTCTGCCATCCCTTATTTTTCTAACAGGCTCTACATTCTTCCTTCTACAGACTATCTCTAACTACCTGTATTCTCAGTCCCTGCGAAGCCCTTTTCACGCCTTTTATTTTTTTATTATGGGGCTTTTCTCACCCTTCACACTGCACTTGGATATTTTCCTAGTGATATGGGTGTCATCCAAGACGTCCATTCAGTTTCACATAGCTTCCGAATGAAGTCCTGAAGCTGTAGCACTGCACTTGGAGCCTCACAGACTCTTTAGTGAACTCTGGGACACTGTTCCATTTGCTGCAGGTTCTCAGATCTAAAAGAAAATAAAGAGAACTTATGTCTCAAGGGTACTCTTAATTTAAGCTTGTTAATTACTGTAACGTACAGTTATTACAGTAATGGAGACCATGAGCAGATAAGAAATTCTGCTGTGCTTAAGAAAAAGAAAACACCATTAAACAGTTATCAGTAGAAACTGTAAATATCTTCTTTTCCCCATGAAGCAAACCTCAAAGTGTATTCATTATGAGCTCGCTCTATGTTACATGGAAATAATCCTTTTTGCAAGATTGTTTATACACCACAGCATGTAAAAGCACACACCTTGCCTGCTCCTTCTTCAGTCTGAAAAAGCAATAGGAATGTATGAATGCAGGTAATACAAGAGGTAAGCACCACTGGTAAAGTGCAAGTGCAATCTGGGCCTGCCTGCCATGAACTGTGGCTGTTATTCACCTGGCTCCCATATCCATAGAACTGGAGTGTTCTGCCTCTGTCCTCTCTTCCACTCCAACGCAACTGCCAAGGTGAGGAAACTGGCCAGGCACTGCAGAAAAGAAGCAAGTGAGAGAGGGAAGTGTAACTCTTCTATGCTGTGATGGCTGCTTGTTAACTTCTGTTCATAGGAACAGTGCAACACTTTTTACTGAAATCAGAGGAAGTCAGCTTTAAAAGAAGAAAATAATGTCTGAGAAAGGTTGTTTGCCTTCACACCAGACTCATTTTTCACAGTCTGTTTCTATATATCTGAAGCCAGGCACTGATAATGGGAACCCTAGCATGGCCACTCTCAAATGAGCGGCACCAGCAGCTGCTGCTGCAGACACCAAAACAGCAAAGCATGCAGTCCCCCTGCAGCCATGGCTCCATCGCTACAGACTGCAGGATTTCTCCTAACCTACATTTTCCTCCAGTGTTTAAAAGTTCCAAACATGCCTCAAAAGACTTTCACTTTTGAAAAGATGGTATCTAATTGACAGAAGTCTGTAGCTGATAAAACATATTTCCGAATAATCAGCTGGCATTTTTTCAGGAAGAAATATGATCTGATGTAAGCAAATGCTTGATGAGATTGGGTGTTTGATGGTGGTTTCTTCTCCTCATCACCCCAACAAGACATGCTAATCTTTTTATTATCAGATACCCACAAAGCTCCTTAAACGTGACTTTTCTCTTCCAAAATCTCTACTGCCAGTGCATTTTCAGAGAGGAAAAATTTCCTTACTCTTTTGAAAGAAAAAAAATAAAATTCTAGACCTTCCCTTTTCATCCATAAGATTTCTGACATAAGGACATTTTCTTGTTTAATACATTGCTAAAGTATGCTGTTGACAGATACTCTGCCAGTAGTGATTTCCCTTGGGAAAATGAAGTAGTATAGACTTCCTTCCTCATCTGAGAAAAAAAAACACATTGAAATGTGTTTTTCCAGGCAGCTGGTCAAGGAAGCAGGTGTCAGGCTTATAAGAAAATCTGCAAGTTCTGCATCATAGATCTCTTTTTCCTCTGCTCAGCTGAGGGCAGTACCCGTCTCAGGCAGAGACCATTCCTTGTGTGAGTAAGAAAACACTTCCTTGTTATCCTAAGGCACATTTAGACTATGCTATAGATAATTCGACAGTCATTCTCCTGCAAGTCATAAAAACAACTTCCAGTTCACATTCTCTGTATTTCCTGCCACCGCTATCTGTGATTTTTGCAAATACTTTGGCTGTTTGTTTTGAATAGTTTTCAGACTTGGCTATATTTTCTAATTTCATAAACCTATTTCCCAGCCTTTCTGCTCTTCTTTCTCCCTTCCAGCAGCAGCCATCAAGCACACACTGCTATCTGACAAGCCTGCTCCTCGTTTTTCCAGATGGGATCAAAGTCCCCATCCATGCACATAGGCCACCTGTGGGCTCACTCCCTTCACACAGTGTTCCTGGCAGCATTCCTCTCCCCAGCAAAGTCCCAGGCTCTGGCTAGCACTGCAGCACCATGCCTCCATATTGCATGGCCACACAAGGCCTCACAGCACTGGGCCCAGTCAGTTGCCCTGTACACCCTGCCCTACAGCTGGCTGCTTTCTGCCCTCCACTGATCTGCAGGCAGTGAATCCAGGGTGATCACCGTGCTTTGTGGAGCTCTGTAGAAAGCAAGCTGGATTGAGTGCTTCACAGGATGAGAGGAGATCATATTGCATTTCATTGTCTCAAGAAGGGTTTGTCAGGCAGGTATGTTATCATATGCCATGGCAATAGCTGATGGAAGGGGAGATGTTATAAATACGTGTACAAGACAGAAGTCATTTGGGAAGCCAGCGAGGGTTACTTCACAATGCTATATATTATCTTCCCTTTAATAATTACTTCCTTTTATTATTTCCTTCTTTATATACTCCAGCTTTGCAAAGAGGAAATGAAAAAGGCAGCTTCTCAAATTCAGGTAAATTTTCACTGAGGTAAATTTTCACTAACGTCATATTTGTAAGAGCGATTATTGTATGCAGGTGATTTCCTTCAGTAAAGGCTGAGAATGCCTGTTCTTTTGTGGATGAAGTGAGGTAAATCCCTATGAATTCAACAAAAGGAAATAAAAATGAAGAGAAAAAATAAAAGCGAGTGGCATGAAGACTTAGAGAAACAGGTTATTAACCATTACAAACAAAGCAGTGAAATCCTGTTAGTCTGTTAGAGGTAACAGCAACAAAATAAGGGCTTTGTTTCTCGTTTTGCTTTTTTTTATAACGTGTTTTTTATTAAGGTACACTACTTATGAAGATACTGTCATCTATTTTTCCTGCATGTTTCTGTCTTCCTTCTCCTAAGTCTTCTGTGTGCACACTCCCCAGATAAGAACACATTCAAATGATTTGTCCAAGTTGGTCCTGATTGCAAAATGCTTAAGAGTGTCTTCTTATGTTTTACCTCCAAGTTGAATCATTAATTTTGATCTCCTATCAAGTTATTTGCTTTTATAAAACCTACAAGAACTCATTTATCTTTAAATCTTCTGCTCCTCTTTTAAATACACCCTCAATCAACCAACAGGCTTAAAACTTTCTGGAGGGGAAATGGCAGAAAAATGGACAAAACAATAGTTATCAAGATGCCCTAAGCCATATTCTGAAGGGAGCGTGTGCTGAAGTCATGGCTGCTGTACAGATGGCACTATCATTTTACATTTATTTTAAATCTCCTCACTGAACAATTCTGACACCTCAGTATGTGGGCCACAGCAGTTGTATCCTCAAGGTATAACAAGAATATGTGTGAAGAAAAGAAGGCAGATTATCTTCTGCTCATGCAATGAAGTGAGATGCTTGAAACTGGGTCTGCCTCTTCAGCTAGATATGAAAAACAACTTGTGTTTTCAAAAAGATAATAGGATCATAGAATATCCTAATTTGTATGGGACCCACAAGGATCATCGAGTCCAACCCCTGACTTTGGACAGCATCATCCAAAAATTCAGTGTTGTATTGTTGTACAAATGCTCTGTAAAGTCCAGCAGCTTGGGGCCATCAGCACTGCCCTGTGCAGCCTGTTCCATGCCCACCGCCCTCTGGTGCACACCCTGTCCCCAGCCCCCAGCTGCCCTCCCCTGGCACAGCTCCATGCCGTTCCCTCAGGCCCTGTCACACAGAGCAGAGCTCAGCGCTGCCCTCCGCTCCTGTGAGGAGCTGCAGCCGCCATCAGGCCTCCCCTCAGCTCCTCTGCTCTGTGCTCTGAAGCACCCGCAGGGGCTTCAGTTTCTCCTCATACATCTTCCCCTCTAGAGTCTTAACCATGTTTCTCATGTTTCTAACCCTTCTTGAACACATTCTAATCTTCTGTGTAGAATAACTCTTCTCCCATACTGTTGTCCAAAGCCTATGTGGCCAGGACCCTATTCATTGACTGGAACAGGAATGGCTACACCTATACTAGGAAAATTTCCCAATTCTTGGACATCCATCAATGATCCAGCCACAGAACTTTTCTATATTGAGGCAAATCTGGTTGCCAGACAGCCTGCAGAGAAAATCAACATGTGTGCAACAAACTGATGGCACAGCACTCTTTGGCCAAGTGCCCAACACTGAGTCCTTCTGCAGGAACACAGAGTGGTGAATAAGTTGTATCCTTGGATGTGCATTTTGACCTCCCTGTTACTCATATCACTCTTCACAAAAATCTAGATGGTAATAAGATTTCTTATTCACTGTTTCTTTCTCACCTGAAAAACAGTAGAGACTGTCTCAGAGCCCGTGTTTTCTATTACAGCTAGCACTACCCTGATGCTGTTTTGCACTATTATATGCTACTTTAGTAAAAAAAGAACAAAAACATAATAGTAATGCACACAGGTAGTCACACAAAAATACCTGCGTATGTGACATGCAGTGACTCAAAACTGTAGTTGCAGCTTTGCAACTCATTGGTGTAGCTGTGACACTTTCCAGTCAATGGTATTGCAGAATGGTAAGAATGAAGGGAGGATACTGCCAAAGTCAGATTGTGAAGAGGGATGAAGTTTACTGATATTTCTGAAACGCCAGGCACACTTCCTGCTGATCTGTTTCAGTTAAGGTCAAGAAATTTCTGCTGAGCCAGGAAAATTGCTAGCGACAAGGTCATTTGTTCTTCCTTATGAACCAGTTCATGCATGTGACAAAGCACCAGGAAGCAGACAGAGATATTTTTCTACTGAATGAGAGTTGGTACAACATGCGTCTAGACATGCTTCACACTTGCTACTTTCTGCAGCATGGGCACATGTAGCAATCATAGATTGTGTGCGCTTGGTCTTCTTACAGGAATCTCTGGAGGGTAACAAAATTAGACATCTAGTGAACTAAAAACACCAACAACAGTCAGTAATTTTTGAGATGGTTGGCTTACTGCAGTTCACATACAAACCAATCCTGCAAGTAACCTGAATGGAAGTTTAGCACTACATATAAACAGTTTCCATTTTGTGTGCACAACTCCAGGAATAGGATTCTTGTTTACTGGGAGGGAAAGCACATGAAATGTTCCATTTCACATCAGAATTGCCTATTATGGGTGATTTTCAATGATAGTTTCAAACGCCCTGTTATGCTGATGATTACTATATGAGTAACAAAATTTTAAAAAGACTAGAGCATTCACCTGTATCCATAGGTATATGTATGAGAGTTAATAGCCTGACAGAGAGAAAACATGTTGATCTCTTGCAGTTTCTTATGTTATTGTCCCTGTAATTACACATGTAATAAAGAGTCACCCAGTTAACAAACTTTAATTTCCCCTTAGCCAGAAAGAAAGTACGTTGGCATTAATTAGTTACACACATAACTGCCAGTGAAATCCTGGAAGCTGTACTGAAATCAGGAGTGACCCTATCTGGATGCAGCTGTATTTTTCTCTGCTAAAATGTAAACACATTTTTTTTTACAAATATGTTATTGTATAATATAAGTTTTACTGCAAGGTCTACAATAAATATTACACTAGTAAGTATATTCATCATCTAAAATTATTTGAGGAAATGATTCATTTTCTAAGGATTTGTTTGCATTGCTCCATAACCTTCCATCAAAAAGTTAGCTTCAAATAACCTGAGCTCCCTTCAACCCCCTTCATTTTCTTCCCCCTTGTCTTCCAATGCCATGAATGACAGCAGGTGCTGTAATCCCAAACTGACTGGCCAGACAGCCACTGCCAAAAGCAATGTATAACAGCTAAACTCTGCCCACAATTCTCTCCCTGGGGTACTCATTTAATCTACTCTCCCATCCAGGCACTGGTTTTCAAAAAACTTACAGGATTGCCCTTGTTAACTTCTCAGAACTCTCCTCCTGTGTGCCACTGTTCTTACTTGAAATCTGCAAAAAGTGGTTGGGAAGGAAAGGTGGAGAAAAGCTGTCAAATGTAGGTAGGCAGGCATATGGTAAATGGGACTATATACGTCATCTTCTATTAGAAAGTTTGGTTAAAAATGAGAAAAATTTACTGATAAGCCAACACTGCAACTGCACTATCAGAGGGAAGAGAGATGTTCTCAAGCCACGGGCAGCACAAGACCAATTGCTCCTTTGTCCTTTATTTATTCCTCAGTGCTGGTCTCTTTTGTTTTCTTTTCCCTGGACTGCAGCTTTGAAAATGTGCCAGAAATCTAGGATGTTGATTATGGGTTCATTTAAGAACTTTCAATGTAATGTAGTCTTTGAAGTTAGTCATAAAGGCAACAAGACTATTTCTATATCTTTAACAGCTACAGTAGTCTAATAATTTGGTATTAATAATAGGCCTTAGCTCAGCTACCTTAGCAGAGTATTTCTGATATGCATTTTCACTTCTTACGTGCTACTTTCAGCTGTTGCAGTCTTAAGTTAAAGATTGGTCAGAAGTATTGCATTTCTGAGAAACAGCCCTTATGATACTTTGCAGTCAGGGTATCTGTGTTGCAAGGCATGCTCCATAGTGAAGTGATAGGCATGTAACAAGCTGGTTGTCTGGCTGCTACATACCACACATTAGTTGTCATGCCTCGGTCAAAGCAACAAAGCGTGAAATACTTTTCCCTTTACTGAGAAATACAACATGTCATAATAAAACACAGGCTCCTCTCAATCTTATGGAAGCAACTTCCATTATACAGTTTGTCTTAGGAAACTATCTGAGTAATCAGATAAAACAAAGAATATTTGCATTTTCTTGCATCCATAGTTTGTACTGAGTTACATGAATTAAGAATATCACTTGTACTTCTGTCATAAGATAAAAAGGACCATGGATGAAAACGAACCATTCATTTGTATGGACTTAATGTTCCAGAGAGTTTAATCGATGTGACTGCATGTGTAATTTGCATCCAGATATATCTCAACTGAAATAGGGCAAGAATCACAAGTAACTAGGCAGCTTCTCCTCATATTCTGGGGGTTTGTCCTATTCCAGTTATATATAGAAAGTATTAGGCTTGTGAATGATGCCAGTAGGAGTACGATTGTAACAGGAAGACAGCAAACATCTTTCTGGATTTCTTGAATGTGACATTTCCTAATCCACCTTCAGAAACACTTGATACTCTGCACATTTTGCCCAGATTTTTTTAAATACTAATTAAGTGGATCTGGGGGAGAAATCTCAAAGGTCACTTAAAGGACAAGCTTTGATGGGAACAAAAATGTACCGCACTATGAGGCTGTTTTTAAAAAAAACCTCCTAAACCTTTCCTTCATCTCATAGAAGCACAGGCATTTTGCCTCTCTTAGTACACTGTAAATGAACTATAAAAGTAGAACAAACCTCTTTCTGAGATGAATCTGAAACAAGGAAAAAGTGAAACAAATTTGTTCACAAGTAAATGACAAAAAGATGAAGAATCCAGCTGCCAAGTTACAACAGAATGACTTCTGTATTTAATTTGCATTCTCATTTTTATACAAAGACTGGAATAAGAGGCTTACGAATGTACTTTTGGTCATCATTGTGCCACAGTTCTTATGTGCATTCTATGGTTCATTTACTGTCTACACACACCACAATTCCTTTTCTACCATATAACGAGTGCAGTAGGATAATGGTAGACTTGTTTTGGGCAAATTGCAGTAATTGTCACTTCTTGTCTATTCAGTCGTTTTCCAGGTTATTAAAAGGTGACAGTCACTGAGGACTGCCCTGTAAAAACTTGCCTTGTAAGTCACTGGTTGAAAGCTCTTTTAAGCTCCTGTCCCAACAGTAATTGCAGTGTTACAGCACCTGTTATAGTCTGAGAACATAGCTGAACAAAAGGTCTGTGTGAAATTACAGTTTCTTTTAACAGGACATCTGGTATAGGTAGAAGAATCAGACCAATATTGCAAGGGATGTATCCGTCAGGTCAGAAACAATAGGAGCAGAATTATAATCTAAATACATGTCAGACAAAAAGATGATACCTGTGGAGTAGCAGGTAGAAAGATTCTCACTGACTAGGCTCACCCTCCCATTTGATAGAGGTAGAAAGGAGCACCCTCAACGCTAGGAACTTCTTCCATACTCTGGTACCTGCAAAGTCTGTTATCTTAGCAATGTCTAGCTCTTCAAACACAGCAGACAGACCTGATCCAGTCTAAAGCTACATTAGTACCTGAGTGTACCACAGGCTTTATCTCCCTATCTTCTGGTAGGATAATACCTTCATATTAGTATTAGAAGTTTTGCATATATTTTTCTTGAGCTTTGTTGTTAACTTTCAAGGAACTTTTGGTGCATATACAGCAGCATATACCTCAAGGGACCACTCAAATATCACAAGAAATACTTAACTGGGAAGAGTGTACTTTAAGGTTACTGGATGCACGGAGATTTGGGCAGTTAGTTTGAAAAGAGAATAGGAATAGAATTAAATGTGAAACAGCAGAATGGGTGCACAGAGTGAAGGAAGGATGTTGGTACAAATTTCACATAGATTGAACCAAAAGTAGTGCCTCCTACTTATCTTCATGGAAACTATAACAATAAAGGAAACAGCTCTACTGGATAGAGAAAATTCTCAGCTACAAAACACTCTTTTTCAGTATAGCCACCACTATTAGCTATGCATTTTTACCAGCAATGAATGAGAGCCTGCATGCTACACATAAAAATCTGCACCAGAGGAGGTGACCCACTGTCACTGCCACTGCTGAAACGCAGCACGCCTCATTGTGTTTCACATCCACTGTCTGGTCTCGCATCAACATTCAGCAAGTGTCAATGAATGTCAGTGGTGCCATTTTTTTTCTACATGAAGGAATTCAGTTCCACCTCTTTGCTTCAAATGCATTTCCATGTCTGGCACAATTTTGTCAGAGTGCCCCTCTGCTGCCACCTGTCACACAGCAAAAACATGTAATGGAATTTTGGTGGGAAGGTTCAACCTCTACTGTCTTACCACCAGCATCCGCCTTTGACATCGTGAGTCAACATAATAAAATAGGAGGCATTACTTTCAGAGCAGCCGTAAGAGACGTAATACAAGAAATTGACTTATTTTGTAGCTACATTTCATTCCATCCCACCACGGGGTTAGCTGCTTCTTCTTTTATGGTTTTGTCAATAGTCTGTTGCTTGTTTCAATAGTCTGTTTATTCCTGCAATCTACAGGCTCATGCAATACTGAAGGCTCTTCAGACCCTCGTGAAGAACTGCAAGTTAGGGAAGCTTGGGAGTTTACCCATGTACAAGGGTGAGGGACAGCCCCAAGGGCAGAGCTGTCTCAGTTGCTGTACTTCATGGAACTGGCTTTTGCAAGAGGGATAATGAATGTGGAACTATTTTCAGAACAAAACACAAAGCCCATGTTCAGTTTGTTTGTGTTTTTCTTTTTTTTTTTTTTTCTTCACACACTCAGGACAATTACTCCCTTGTGCAAAGACACACCACAAAACTCACTGTTAGAAATGTACGCATAGACCCTCTGCTATGTAATCTGTTTTTCAAAAAGTTGGGAAGGCGACAAGGACTGTTGTGTACCAGGGAAACAGGATGAGATGCACATCCTGACAGGCACATGAGGAACAGAGTAGACCCAAGACAAGCTTATGCAGAAAATCCATCTGCATACTGCTTAAAGGACTACCCAAGACAAACGTCTCCATGCTTCATGGTGAAGAAATAGGGTAGTTGGCTCTTGTTCTTTTTTTCAGAAATACACAAAGAGTCAAAAAATGAAGCAAACCCTCAAAACTTCTGGAGCAGTATTCAGGGACATTTTAGTCAATGATGAGAGCTGCCTTGCCCAAGAAAGGGTTTTTGCTTAAACACATCAGATACAATACCCTGAAACTACTCTGAGAGTGGCCAGTGCTGGAGGATTCTTCATGAAAAATGAAATACCAGTGAAAGGTTATCTTTACCTCCACCACACATCCGCTAGCTTTTTTGGTTTTGCTTCTGATGATGATGTGAAGATGAAAAGCAGATAAAGAGCAAGAATAAATTCCTCTTCAATTTCTTAGCTTGTGATAATATATATTTCTACTTGGCTGTAAAACTGAACTGGAATCTATTATTACATTGGTAAAAAAAAATGCAGTGAGTTCCAGATAATATGCAAAGGAGTCCATGAAACACAGAGCTGTAAAAGGAAAGCTTTCAGATTAAAAGAGAGAACGATGAAAGTGCTGTTGATCATTGTCAGAGGATGAAAAAGTTGACATTTCATAAATGATGCTTAAGACAGTCTTCAGCTCCTAATTCTGTGTGCTACAAGATCACAGTAAAATTTTTTGAACATTGGAAGCACAAGTCTCCTTGAAAAGGCAACCATACCTGTTCAGAAAGTTCTTAGAATAGTTACAAACTTCTTCCATTTCATGGGATTTGAGGAATCTGCACCAGTACTCTGGGGAAAATTTCTGAAGGGCTGAGGACCAGATTTTCAGCAAGGGCAAAATGTGCAACTTTTTGCCACCGCAAGAGGTACTTGCAGAGCGATAAGAAATAGGATCTCCACAGTAAATGTTTTTCACTTCACTGAGAAGTGCAGAGAGAGAGAAGGGGCTGCCCTGTATTAAGCAGCAATGGCTGGAAAGCGCAGCATTCTAGGAGTGTAGACAATGTGCAATTTCACAACAGGAACAGATCTAATTTAAAAGCAATCATACAGCGAAATGAAACAAAATCAATTTGGCATTTACCAGCTGCATGCTAAAATTGACTGTTACTGGGAAAGTTGGCTTTAACAAAATTAGTCATTAACAGATTCCTGTATTTAAGAGAATTCATGTGTTGTTACTGATGTGTTTTTGCTGTATTTTTCCCTTGTAATTTGAAGTAACATGAGTTTTGAGTGAATGTTAACACAGAAAAAAGTGGATGTCTTCTTTTCAAGGAAACACTTTTTTATAGCTAATGTAATTTATAATTGAATTACAGCTGTATTTCACTTATATTTCACCTATATTTAACATGTGCTCTTATGTACACACAAGTTGCAGTAAAAACAAAGCCCAGTAATTAAGGCTCAGGTCTACTCCAGTGGTATTTATACTTACTCAGTACTTTCCAAGGAAGATCAAATAGCATCTTCCATGACTCAAGCCATGATTCTGACTGTATGAAACCCATCACTCTCAATTAGCTAATTAATTAATTACTTCACCCATCAGAAGATGAAAAGAGTTGCAGTGTGGAACTTACCTTGTACTCATCACATTTGGTAGTTTTTCATCTCTAAAGCACTAAACTAACATGATGGTGAATGTAAGAACATGGTTTATGAATATTCCATATTCCATAACTTCTCAAATACTGCTTCTAGCACAGAGATAATAATTACCAACATGTACGAACAGTTCCCAAGCCACTATTGCCAACACATTATGAGAATGCAAAGCTGAGAGGAATATCAGTAGAGCTTGCACCAGGAAAGACTAATTTTAATTGGTTTATCAGGATTAATAAAAAATCTAATCAGATTTCAAAAGAATGGACTATCACAAATAAGCAGTTTTTGTTCCTTGCAAAGCTGAATGTGTTTTCGTAGCTATGTTCAATACAAGTAGCATTAACTTTATCCTGATAACAAATGGCCATCTCTTGGAAAAACAAAAAAACCATTTTGTGAGATGAATAGCTCGTGTGCATATCTTATCTGTTTTGAATTGATTCAGCGTGGTTTCTTCAAAGAAGATTTAAAGTTGAGAAAATGCTAAGCTGACCTAGTTGCACAAGTCAGAAGTAATCAACTTTGATCAGCATAATCTCAGCAAAGCAAGACGTCAAATGAAATACTTTGAGCCTCTTCAACCCATTTTGAAAAAGTGAACTGAACCACCCTGACATTGACAGTATTTTCAACAGTGTGGAAACTGAGTTAGTAGAACATCTCTGCATTATGAATGTGGGTGGAGCTATATGCAATCTGTATCAAGCTTTAATGCATTATAACGATCTTTCATTTCCTGATTAACAAAAAGAATGTAGCTATCAATCAGAAATCCCAGCAGAAGACAGAGAAAGCTGATCAAACCCAGACTTACTTCTCTTAAACCTTAGCAAAGAACAATGGCAACTCACTCAGAATGGCTTTAAAAGGATGAAGCATACAACAAAAATCCAGATTTTGTTCCAAATAAACAATATTTCATGCCATGGGAACTCTGAATTATATTAAGCAGTGACTTAATACAAATAAAACTGATCTGTGGAGAGTTATGTAAACATCACACTACAGTTAGCCAACATCATTTTCCATTGTAAGTGTTCATAAGAATGTTCATTCTTACCACTCTGGCTAGAGGCCAAGTATTAAAAGTTACACAGATGCATTCAAGACAACGAAATCCTAAACTTTTAGTTTGTGGTTATGGCTATTCCCACCTAACTTGATGATGCTGGGACTTCGGCTCCATAGCAACAAAACTAGATATATAACGATCACTACCAACCTTCATTTTTTTTCAGAAAAGACTGCTTTTTACATTACTCCTGCCAGTAGCACAGGGTTAGTACAGAATAGCAGATGAAACTGCAAACTTTCTATACCTCAACTTTTTGTTAAAATAAGAAAAAAAAAAAAAAAAAAGATTCAAAGGGATCTGTTATTTGCACACCTTATTTGTTTCATCAGGCAGTGGAAAGACATTTTACATCCTTGTATCCACCTTGCCTAAGTGTATGGAGACCCCTGTGCTGTAATGTCCTTTGTCCACTCCATTCCTGTATGGATGCCTAGGCTCAACCAGCTCTGCAATCTGGACCACATTTAAGATCAGGAAACAATTTTCTATGGCAATGCTGGATTTCAACCAGACTGAAGTGGCATATACTTGCCTACCAATGACAGCCTCTTCTTAGTGTTGGCAACTAATGGTGCCAATTCCTTCTCAAATTATTTGTCACTCTGCATTTCCCTTTCCTTTTCTATGTCTGCTGCCAAGATAACAGTCCTTTGTTTCCAGCAATCCCACTCCCGCTCTCCTCTCCCTCAGCATGTCCCAGTGTTGCTGCCTTTCCATTCCCACACCACTGAATACCGTATTTAATTTCTGCAGTGGTCGTCTTTGTTTAGTTTCTGTATGTTTGAAGCATCCTCTCCACCTGCAACGTTCTTTGTCTCTTCACGTTCTATTTCCTTCATGGTTAGTAGAATGTTTTATCTGTTACAGAGCACCACAAACACTCAAGCTGCCATATAAATTACAAAACATGCCAACTAAAAGAAAAGAAAAGAAAATACTGCAGCCCAAATACTCCCTGCTCAGTTGCCAGAGCTTCCCTTGTTCTTTTATAGCTGCCTCAGATGCTGGTTCTCATTTATACCCACTTGATTGACCTGCTGGCACTACCAAAATGGTGTACTGTTGTTCAGACATAAATCTTAGTCAGGCTGTAATTCTGCAGTGCAATACTCTCTCTGAACAGAGTCCTATTCACTTGGGGGCATTTGCAATTGGTGAAAGTGTTATCCATAGAAATTGCAGTGCTGCACCAGGCCATTGGCATGGCAGCTGCGGTTGCACGGACAGGGCGGCTGAATCTAACTTAGGCCAAGAAATGTTTTGCTGCATGCAAGAGAGTTATGGATTCTCTTCCCCTTCTTCACGACAACAAAATTGTATTTCATCCAGCATACAGCAGCATATGGTAGTAACCTCCTCATAAACAAGAATGGCTTTTTCTACTGTCTTCCATCTCTGTGCAACAGATAGTCACTCGCCTTTGTCCCTATTTCTCCATCTTAACCCTAACATTTCCTCAGACAAAAGTCATTGTGCCTTCATCTCTCCAGTGCCTGGCAGCATCACCTTCCCACATTAAAGCAACTCTTGAACAGGATAAATCACTCCAGTGAGCAGAGCTAGGAACACCCCGATCCTGACAAATGGATGCCAAGCAAACAGCACCTGGCTCTGATTATCAAAAACAGGCTTATAATTTACATTCTCTTTGAAATGTGTAAAAAAAAATCTCAAAAGGAAAGATGCTGCACAAAAATGTGTGTTTTTGCTATGCAAAAAGATACACTCTATTTTAATGCTATTGAAAACCATCCCAGTTTAACAACACATCTCACAGGGTATTGTTAGCAAGAAGAAATCTTTGCCATGGGATTGCATGTGAAGCCAGTTTAAGCTTCGGAAAAGGATTAGGTATGTGAATGTGAAACAGGGACCTCCAAAGCTGACATGCTGAGGAATTCAGATTAATAATGCCCTCAATCCAACTGCCCCAGAGAGTCCAGGGATGGAAGATTTCTCTAAGCTTTGTGCTTCGCATGTCCCTCCTGATTTGTCATGCAGTGCCATGCTTGATCCTTTCCTAATTCAAGATCCTCTTCCAGACCTCTTCTATGAAGCCACTTATTATTTATGTGACTCAAAGACTCATTTAGTTGGTTCCATAATAAAACATAATAAAGTGTATGTTACATTTTAACATACAGGGAAAATAATCATGATTTTATCTTAATGTGCAAAATTCTTAGTATGTAAGCACCACTTTCTCTTCCTTTATTCTTATTATTTTGTGCTCTCCAAAACTACCTTATTATTCCTTTCCATGGACAGTTCAGAGCTAGCAGATGTACAGGATACAATGCATCATGTATTTTTAATCTCAAGAGACATCTAGAAAGCTCTGATGTCCCCATAATTACTAATAACTAAAGGTCACATAGCCCATCTTCCCGCAAATGAATCTCTTTCATACCTTCCCTTGTCTTGTCAATTTCAGAACGTGGATCCTAAAGATAATATGAAATAAGTTAGTAGAATAGAGGCTTTTATGTTATCTTTCAGGAACCAGTCTGCTAGTGTGGTGAAGTTTGCTGCAAGATTTTTACTGGAATTTACCACTGCGTTTCACTCTGTTAATTCTTATTCATTCTATTATGTTTAGATAATTAGGAAAAAAAAAAAAAAAAAAAAAAAGCTAAATAGTTCCAGGAGCAATCACACAGGCATATGGTGTTGCCAAGCAGAGACATTCTTGATGAAGCTGAAATTTGCCCTCCAGAGGTTCCTTCTCCAACTTGAGGGTAAGGGCTGCTGCAATTGCAATGCTGCCAGGACTGGCCGCATGCAGGCTATATCTTGAGCTGGTCGATATCAGTACTCAGTTGAAGCACAGGATAAGCACTCCCTTCCCTTTCCAGTCCAAAGTTGAAGAGATTAGTTATCCACAACTGGGAGGCAGTGTGAATCAACTTGGCTACCTCACACCAATAGAGATTAGGCTCACTCACAAACTCAGCTGCAGAGACTGTAGGCACTGTAAGGAGATGGTCTTCCCCCTTCTGCTCTCTGCCCCTTAGCTGTGTTAACCAGCACATCTTAGCCTGAGTCTCTCCTGCAATTTACATACACTCCATCTGCTGTCTAGACAGCACCCAGGCACTCATGCCTGCCCAGCAGGGTGGTCTCTTCTTATGGCCCTTTGCTCCAAGAAAATTCTCAGCAATCAGAAGGGATGAGTTCAAGAAGAGCATCAAAGCCATGCATGGCTGATGAGGTAGAAATCCAGGTTGGATGCAAACTGTGATTAACTAATGAGGTAAGTAAAGTTGATAAGGGAGTATTATCACTTATGCATACTGAGCGTTTTTTAATCTCTCCTTTTACAGGTTTTGCAAAATATAACTTTACCATAATACCTATCTACTTCTACTCTACTTTATCAAACAGCAAGTTAAGTCTTCCAGAGAGCTCATTATCGCTCAACAACAGTAAAGAAGGAATATACAGTAGTAGATCAAGATTTAGCTACGTGCAAATACAGCAGTGCCATGAGTGTCATGATTTTCATCTTTATTTGAGTCAAGGGGACATCAATACCTCAACTCTTATCTACATTGCACAGTGGAAAGCAGTGCAAAAATTCTCAAACGTTAAAGGGAGAGCAGCACAATCACCTTAGCATGTTAGTCCAACTAAAAAAAAAAAAAAAAAAAAAAAAAAAAAGGCCTGTTTCCTGTATTGCTTTCAGAAACTTAACTGTTATCTTTCTTGACACTGAACTGCCATGTCTCTATAGCAGCTCAACTGGGCTCTGTGTTGCAGCTGTTTATGCAGTTTCCAGTAGATAGATATGTCTCAAACATGTGATGTATGTACTAAGTAAGCTGGCAAAAGTGAATATTTTAGTGGAGATCAGTGTGCCGCTGCATCCAACAATACAGTACTGTAGAAGTACATCAGCAAAAAATGGCATTAAACTCTGTGAAATTCCAAAAGACTGTCGCCATGCTCTAGCAGCCACCAGTTTCACAATCCTGTTACCTGCTATGCCACTTGCATATGTGATGCCCCCCAGTGACATCACACCTTGGCTTAGTGCTATTTCTGCTGGATGACAAAACTTGCATTCACTTCACTGGATTCAGAATTAGATTTGTGCTGAGCACTAACCCAAATTCATGAGCTCCCGATTTCCACCTGCTGCTGCTCAAATGCAGTACTCTGCTGGAGTTAGAAGTGGGATGCCTATTGCACTTACTGAGGTTAGTTTACCTTGTGTTTCCAGTGGAACAGGAGAAAGGGCCAATCGCATAATTATTTAAGAGTTCTGCTATGCTACAGTGAGGTTAATTATTCAACTAACATAACAAGTTTGCTTGGGTCTTGTAAGTTGCTCACTATCCCACCAATGCCAGCATTATTAGTTTTGTCCTAGTATTCTCTGTAGCAGGAATGTAGCAGGCTATGTGTTAATATGGTTAGCCATCTAGACAAGAACAATGAAGGGATTTTCATTGCAGTCACCACATCTGAACTTCCTGAGCTGACATTTCATAAAATGTGTAAAAAAAAACCCAAACCACCACAACAACAGTAACAATTAAACAAAACCACTACAAAATGGTCCATTCCCTGTTTTCTATACAGAATTTACTTTTCATTGGAAGTTCCTGGAATTTTCTAGAGACACCCAGTGCCCAGACCTTCCAGAACAAGCCATCCAAGAAGGACAAATCCGTGAACCTGCTTCTCTGTTAGAAAAAGGGTTGCTCCGTGAGTTTATACCTGTAGGATGCTCAGCAGAAGTACAGCCTGGAATGTTCAGGTAGATAAGCCTAGCAGCATCAAGCACTCAGGAAAATATCTCTTCAAGGAAAAATCCTTGCCTGTTTCCTGGCAAGTTACCATCTGTCCTTTACCCCACCTCCACGCTTCAACTCTGTGCTGCGTCAAGTTCAGCTGGCTTTTAACAGCAAGAGCATCAACATCATGAAAAGATCTGCAGTAGTCTTTTAAACTCAATACCAGCCCAACAAACTGTATTCTCAATTAAAAATGTGCACAGACCTCACCCTATGTCAACAGGTGGAAGATTTTACTGTTTCCAGACCTTCCTCATGGTGAAGAGTAAGTACAAGGATTACACGGTGGAGATACAGCAGCACAGAGAAACAGTACATCTGTGAGTCATCTGCAGCAATAGAGTTTGCAAAGGCACAGCCTGGATAAAGGGATTAGCAAGGCAAGACAGACAGATACATGCCTTGGGAGCGCACACACCTGTGTCCTCTCATTAGGTGTCAGAATAGATAATTAAGGATTACATTGTATTAAGAAGATCAAGTAGGACTTAGGGTGAATTCACAAACCAGCTGCATTGGTGAACTGATCCCAGCATCTATGAAGCACTTTCTTCTTTCTCCCACCACTCGTTTCCTCCTCGTTGAGTTATACTGAAAAGCCTCAGTACTTAAAATAATAGCTTTAATATTTTTAATATTAATTTAATATTTAATATTAATAATTATAATATAATTCAATATTTAATATTAAATTAAAATATTAAATATTAATAAATAATAACATTAATCTTAATTTAATTTAATGTTAATAATAATTTTAATATTTTTAATAATAAAATTAAAAGAAAAGAATATATCTCACTACTTTTGTAAATTTCCTCAAAGTATTCAAGAATTTTATAGTATATCAATACAGAACCGTATAAATTAGAGCAACACATTTCCTAAAATGCCAGCACAATAAACTTCTCTTTCTTCCTTTCTTCTGTCCTAGAACAGTTTCTTCTATTAATAATTCTGTGCCCGCATGGGAAGAAAATCAGTGTGTCTGAGGGATCATGTGTGGCAACTGTACATGACAACTGCAGATAGAAAACACTGAACCTAAAAAGTAAACTCTCAAAGAGAGACACAAATGTGTTTTGTTTTGTTTTTTTTTGAATATATGTAACCAAATAGCAGCTACTAGAGAAAACCACTTAAAAATATTTGTTTCATTTTTGCTGCTTTGTGAAAATGGCTAGCACTGCACAGACTGTGTGTTAGAATGGAGTTACAGTTCCCCTCAAGCTTTTCTTCAGTTCTTTCTTATGAAAGTCTCCTTGTTGATAAACTACATTCTTATGTCTTCTCTATTGCATTCTCCTCTTACAATTAGGAGCATAATGGTAAAAAATAGGCTCTCTCTGTCTCTGTGAGGATATTAATATTATAAAATTAAAAAAACTTCTGTATTCTCATCAAACTGAATATTTGTAAGTGGTTTGTATCTTCCTAATCTGAATTTCCTTGCTTGTTTTCTGACTGTGTTCACCTGTAGCTCAGTAGTAGTTTGATAGAAGCAGAAACAGTTGTAGTCTGTGCCTATATGGAGAAAAACAGGGAATTTGAATAAAATTAATTGAGATTAGCATCTAATAAAACTCTGAACTAAATCCGGGAGCATGATTCATTGTGCTTCCTCATACTGGTTTTAAAACTGCAAGACACTGATATTTGGTAAATATCCAGTATATATTGGTGTGTTCTCAACAAAACACCCATAAAGCTTTCACGTCACCTTACCATGCATTTCTTATGTGCTCCGTTTTTGACCAAGAAGCTCATAGAGCCTTTACCAATTGGGAGTGTATGGCTGTTAGTGCCTCCAGCACAAAGCAATCTCATTAACTTTTCATGTTCATTAAGAAATACTCTACCCTTGCATATTTTCTTTAACGTGAACAAATCTAGCAGTTCTGATTCTAATCAGAAACATAACAAGAAGGGACAAGCTTTTTTCCTCCTGAAGCAGGAGCCAACCAGATGTGGCCTCTCAAGAGTTTGGGGGATACACAAAGAGGTGGCTACTCCTCATGCCTGGCATTGTGTAATCCATGGAGCTGAAGCCGTAGCCTAATTTGGTATGGGCACTGTCTTTCACTTACTCTGGTAAATACTGGGAATTACTCCCCTGAAGAAACATTTGCTAGGAGTATGCCCTTGCCTTCATGCTGATCCCTGTCCCTAGTGGGAAAAGCTGCCAAGGGATTTCGTTCCAAACTTTTTATCAATCCTTCAGATTTACAGCTGTAGCTTCCCATCATACCACTGAATGAAATGGCAGAGGTGGTTAGCTGAAAGCCTCCACACAGTTAGTGTGAGACCGTATCACAGAATCACAGAATGGCCTGGGTTGAAAAAGACCTCAGAGATCATCCAGTTTCAACCCCCTGCTATGTGCAGGGTCACCAACCACGAGACCAGGCTGCCCAGAGCCACATCCAGCCTGGCCCTGAATGCCTCCAGGGATGGGGCATCCACAACCTCCTTGGGCAACCTGTTCCAGTGTGTCACCATTCTCTGAGTGAAAAAGCTGCCACTTCTGTCTGCATAGGAAGAGGAACAATGCTTGCTGCCACTTGCCTGTGGGCACCACTGCATGCAACTCTGACCTGCCACTGCCCAGGCCTCCTGCCTGCCTGTGTCAAGCAATAGGGGAAGCATCTACTACACACCCCACCATGTTGTGGCTGAAGGTGGTGTGGTGATGAGGAGGGCAGGTCAAGTCTTGGAACACCGCCTGTTTAAAATGCCACAGAGTAGGAATCTGCTGAAACACGTGAAAGTCCATTTCCACTCCTGCTCTAAGAGGGCAGCATATTGTTCTTCCTCTTCATCTATTTCCTCTGAAATCTTTCACCCAGTTGTATTAATGAATGTTGAACTGATGATGACACATATCATATCAATGTGGATGTATGCAGAATTAGGTCATCCCAATGGAAAGCTGGCCCAGCAGCTCCAAAAGCACTCTGCCAAAGAAGCAGCAAGCTGAGCTATTCCCTTGCTCTCATTTCATTTATACGATATGCACGAGGATAAATTCTAACATGCTAGCAATGCACTTTAAGATCCCAAAATTTGCTCTGAATTTTAGTTTAAGACATGAGTTCAATACAAACTGAATACAAATACTTGATCCCTGGATGCCTCTAACATCTTGGTAGAAGCTGCTCTTTACAAGGAAGGAAGAGGGATGGTCTGAGAAGAGGAGAAAACAGTATGTTTATACATTCTATGAGGTGAAAAACGATTCTTAAACACTGGGAGAAGGGAAAGAATGAAGCCAAATGGATCTATCCCCACACTGATTTACTGTTACAACCACTGAGGTGAGTAGGAGAAATGGGAAAAAGCAAGGGAGTCCCAAACTCCCTTATCGTAGACCATCAGAAAAAATGATTCTGCCTCACAGTGCCATGAAGCTGTGCACAGGTGCAACTGAAAATTAGTGCATCATGATCTCACCACTGTACACTGTCAGGGTATTTGCTTACACAAGGGAGAAAAAGAGAGTGCAGGCTGAGTGTTCCTGCATAGTTCCTCCAAAACAAGCAAGATGTTTGTTTTCTGTGAAATTGTAAAGCTTGTTGTTTTTTGAAGTACAGAGAGTCAGCTGTTGAAGAAAGGTGTTCTGAATTGAGCCATCTTACAGCAGAACCTTTAGAAGTAAGGAGGGGTTGAAGAGCAGGCCTGAGATGCACCTCATTTATTCCTGTTGTATGCAGTACCTCCCAGAAAGCAGTCTCAGTTTTGATGTTAAATTTATGAACATTACTTCTGAGAAAGCTGGAAAAAGCGGGAAGATCCTGGACTTCACCTCAAAGAGTTAAAATTCAGCAAGTAAATTCAGCAAGTCAAAATTCAGCAAGTAATGAGGAAATCTCATGCTAAGAGTATGATATACTTCATTAATAATAAAAGAGATATAAAATCTGCAACCGTTACCCAGCAACACCTCAAATATGTCAGACATAATGGCATGTAAAGCCATCTTCACACTGTTCCACCTCCTCATATCTCACAGTAGCAGTACCAAGAGGTAGATAAATTGGAGCCTGATAGGCCCCACAAACTAAGGAATTGTAGGGCACATTGTAAGTGGTGCAACTCTACTGACCCACCACCACACTATAAACAGATTGTGAGTGCAGATGCTGGTGTTTGGGTTCTCCACCCTGACTAGACCTTCAGTAGTGCAGACCAAATGTGAAGTCAGCATAGAATACAGTGGCTACCAGGAGTTCATCACCTAGTCAAGCCCTGAACAATGATGTTAGAAAACTAAACTGTAAACCTAACTAACTTGGTTGCTCCGTTGAAATGTTCATTACCATGGCAATATTTCATTTCCCATATGGTTTATTATTTAAACCAAACCAGACAGAGTTTTTCTGATGCTAAGAATGAGAATACAAGTTGCATACTGATATATGTGAATAGGTGCTTGTAGCAGTGGTAATGCATGCTGACTTTCAAGGCAAACAGCACAACATTCCTGCCTGTCTGGAGTGAGAAATGCTGCCACATATTATTAAGTGGTCAGTATGAGACTGAAATTTGGTTCTAAAAAAGCCTGAGCTAGGGGAGAATAAGGGGGCTGGGATTTTTCATTTAAAAATAGCTCTTTTCCACATTTGTAGGTTGGTCTCATTTTGCAGCAGCTATATTCTGAACCAACATGTGGTAGACTAAAGATTAAGTCTCAAATTCCCAGACACTGGGTTAGAAGAGGCCAAGAATGCCACAGAAGTGGCAAGCTTAGTGTCAGGAGTTGGGGATTTGGTTGCCGTACTTTTCAGCACCTCTTGTTACTTGAGCCTCCTAAGAGCCTTGGCATTCGTAACAGAAGTGGCTTATTCCCACCTCTTTCTTTCTTACCAGCTCTCTTTAGGACTCAGCTAAAAAGAGCCATGCTGTGTTTTTTAAAGTGGCTGTAGCATACACTGCCCTACTGGCAATAGTAATGTTACCCTTTACATTTTATAAAGTGGTCAGGACTTCATTAGAGTGAACAGATGTGCAAGGAGAAAAATATGAAAATGAATACTAGTGTAATCACCCAGATTTCAAATGTGTGACAGTTAGTTATTCAGCTGCTTTATGAAGTGACCATGTTTTTGTAATCTCTGGCATCGAATGTGTCTGAACACCGTTTGACTACAGACAAAATGGTAGAATCATGGAATCTTAGAATTGGTCAGGTTGGAAAAGACCTTAAAGATCATCAAGTCCAACCACAACCTAACCATGTTACCCTGACAACCCTCCACTAAATCATGTCCCTGAGCACCACATCCAAATGGTTTTTAAACACATCCAGGGATGGTGACTCAACCAACTCCCTGGGGAGCCTATTCCACTGCTTAACAACCCTTTCTGTAAAGGAGTTTTCCCTGATATCCAACCTGAACTTACCCTGGTGTAATTTAAGGCCATTTCCCCTCGTCCCCTCGTTACCTGTCACCAGTAAGAAGAGACCAGCCCCACTCTCACTATGGTACATGTGCTTTAAAGGCCAAAATCTTGTCTGAGGCAAATACAAATCAGGGGCATATAACTGTAAAAAAGGTCAAAGGGATACAGACGTGCATCAGTGAAGAATATCTGTAGGACATCCTGGAACACATATGCCCTCATCACACGTTTGATCAGAATTCTGAACTAGGGGCATAGGCTGCTGTCAAAAGGATGTGGCACTGCTGGAGTCTGTGCTAACCTAGTGGCTTAGTTATATTTTTCAGTGCTTAAGCAAAGCTCTTACTGACTGCAAGATAAGAAATTACAAAGGATACATGTGGATATGGGAATCGTGCCGTTCTTTTGGGTGTTCTGGAAGCACTCCACAATAGCAAGAAAGTCACAGTGCTTTAAGGACTGTTGTAGGCTGTTTTAAGATACTGTCAGAACATGAGTCTTTTTCGTTATTTAAGTCTCTCACTCTTTAATCCTTATGCTACATCCTCAGCTCAAAAATTCTAAACTTCCAATTTTTGCCATTCATATGGAGTCAGGAAAATCCAAACTCACTCATTTTTATCTGCCACTGCCCTGGGATGGAATGTTATCTTGGTTCAGTTTGGGAGTTTCTGATTATGTGCTTCATGCTCTGAAGAGCTGAGATATGCACTGGCTAAGAGCCTACTTCAAACCACTTAGAAGAAAACTCAGTTCAGTTCTGGAAAAGGAATGTAGGATAGTTTTCAAATACATTTCCAAATACATTTTTCCTGGATTGTCATGCTCTAGAGCATCTGGAGATCCAAAAGCTAGCTTCAGATCTCATGGGAAATGGTAGAGGTATAAACCCAGAGTATTTCACTGTTTGCCAGGCTTTTGCATTCTTTTCTTTTACAACCAAAATGCAACAGCAGAAAATAATGTTTAATTCCACTCACATCTCTGAATGAATATTTGCATTTCTTTACCCTAATAAAAGATTAGCAGTGCCTTGGAATGGCAAACCTGTAGAGGTAGTAATAATGTCCATTTATAAATAGGCAAAATACAGCAGCATCAACGTTTGTTACTGATACAAACAGCCCCTCCAACCTAAACCACTTACTTGGGGTATCAGACATCACTTCTGTGCTTTCTAGTGCACTGTGCTGTTGGTTTCCAACAAGGCCCTATTTACTGTAGCTATTTCAGGCTACTGTCAACATAGAACTGTGCCAGTCCATCTTACACCAGCACTGTGAATGCTCTGACTTTTATTGAAGACTACAGAAACCAGAGGAACATGAAAGCAGCTCTCATATTTTCCTCTAACCATATCACAGTATGACAGTGCTAGATTTGAATATCCATTTCAAAGTAGGGCTACCAGTAAAAATTACATTTCCTAGCTGCTACCCTACCTTAAGGCCTATTTTTAAGACCAGTGTAGGCAGTAGGAAACTTCTCATTGACACTGGTATTCCTTCACTTTAAGGAATCACTTCCCATAAATACCACTTGGTCTGGCACTGTTCTTGCATTGGCTGTGCACTGATGGCTATAAGAGGGACTGCCACACTACAGCACATCTCCACTTAATATTTTGTTCCAATTGTGAACTGTCTGCGATTGAACTGAAGTTTTTCCAAATTCATTCTTTATTCAGCATTCCTCTCTGATCATTTTCACAGCCATTGTCTTAGCCTTTAGCTATTGTTTGTAGCTTTTGTCTGGTAGTTGCCATTAATATTTCAGACTGTTTTGGTTTAACGAAGTCATGTAAGTCACGTTAATGTAGCAGTAATAGCAACAACGCACCATATTTCTGTGCAAATTATGGTTATGAATTTGAAATTTACTCCCTCTGAATGTTTTCAGTAGCCTCTTAAATTTCTACTGCTGAACTGTGCTGTTGTTATCTCTGCACAGATTTGAAAGCCAGAACATTAAGAGGAAGTAGATAGAAAAGGGATGTAAAATAAGCTGAAGCACACATTAACAGTTCGAAAGATTATTTTTGAGTATTTTTTTGTTGATGTTTTATCTCCCAAAAGCCATTGATATTCAAGTATGAATTTAATGATCTAACTTATCTAACTTATTCAGTGAATGAGGTGATGCTTTACTTTTTTACCAAGTCACTAAGATAAATCATTAGTTCTACTATCAAGGAAATATAATAACGTTAATACATTTATTTTATATAATGTGTGATTTCCTGTTCTTGCAGCATTTATTCTTTTCCATTCCCAGATCAGAATTGACATCTGATCATATGGAGAATCAGATGTGTCAGAAGTATTCCAGAGTGTACTAAAAGAAAGGGAAAAATATTATGCAGTCCTGCATGGTTTAATAAGGTTGATGTGAACATGAATATCCACTGGCTTGATAGCTTTAACTAAAAGCTGAGCATCATAGTTCCTTTTGTCTCCTGCGCTGACTTGCCCTTTTGCATAGTTTTACTGAAGTTGCACTAAGTTTTGTATGCCCATTTCCACTGCATATTAAAAATGTGAATACATGCCATATGAAGGCATCTGACAGACAGCTAGTGCTGGGCAAGATGTTTTTGGCCAAAATATTGTTACTGTGCCACAGTCATTCAATGATGTCCATTTTAGTGTGTTGCTTACAGGAAAAAAAAAAAAGTCGTAAAACTGGAATGATTTAGTTTTGAGATACTTGGAATTTTAGTTTAAAGCATTTGGAAATCATTTTCAGATTTAAGAAAGAATGAGTAAACAAACAAACCCTCCTAAACCCCAAACCTTAATCTCAATTAAAAAATATTATTTTTCCTACTTTTGTATTTGACTGAGTACTTTATTCCGTCTTGATGGAAAATGAATTCTTGTAAATCTGCCAGTGAGCCCCCCAAGCTGACTAGTTGCCCAGTTCTGGATACAAAAGTCTACTTAGCAGTGCTTCTTTGGCAAAGGCAGCAGCTGTAATTTTTGTGTGAGTGTTGAACTCCTAAGTTATTTTCAGATAGATGAATGGTATGCTTTCAAGTGACTATTCTTCCAAACAATCTCTGTTTGTGCTTATTATGCATCAGTAGTTTTGCTTTCACATTGAAAATGTACAAAGATACAACTCACAGTTATTAAGTTGTGCTAGAATGATGCCTGCATGAGTCCAGAAAGGAATTTAGAATTCAGAATCAGGCTAGTAAGAAGTCTGTGGCTGAAAGGGTATGACAGAACTTTCCACTTCTGCTTTGCTGCTTTGAATCCTGGAGACAGTTCCTCATAACATAAGGCTGAGTGGAAGAATTTGCAAATAAAATTTGTGTAGACTAATATTATAATATCAATCAAAATAAAAATTGTGGACAGTTAGATGCCTGAGGCAACATATGTACTAGCATCTTAGTTGCATAAAATCCTTGTTCTCCTCTCATGCGTCAGGCAGATATGGCCCTCTAAAAGTCAGGGCCAGTCCTTCTACAATGATACCAGCATGTCGTGAGATTACACAAAAAAGGTTCTGGTTTTCCAGAACAGTGCAGATTGTTCATGAGTAATGAAAGATGAAATGCCACCTATTTATACAGCCTCAAAGTCAGTATTTGTGAGAGGCAAGTCACTCAGTGAGAAGTGTAGATGAGTACTGGTGAGATGAGTAGGACCTGGACATTTCCAAAGATGCTTTTTCATCAGAGCGTTGCCAAGAATGCTTTGAATATTACTCGTTTTATGGATGTACAGTCCTGAATCTACTCCTCTTTGTCCTGCTGGAGAACATGGCAGAGCCTGGTAAGGTTCTGGGGCTGAAAGAAAAGAGAAAAATTCAGATGGAGTGTGCGCTATTCAGTGCAAATGGCAGCAAAAATCCAGTTCTGCCAAATTCGAAACCGAATGATTTTCCCATTGCGATAGAAAGTAAAGCACAGCACATAGCTATGGACTGTAATACAAAACTCTGGACAAAACTGCTGTCATGTTCCCAAAATACACTACTATTTGCCAAGGACAGGACAATCTCCTAATCATTTGTAATGAACGCTGTAGAAAATCCTTCTTGCTGCATAGTGTGTGCTTTTCCCTATACTGAGTATGTAAACTTCAGCCAAATAGAATTTACCAATACCACCAAGTGTCATGTAAGTCTCTTTGGGACCTCTCTTATTACTCTTTCAAGGAGGGCAGTGAAGTTATTTGGAAAGTAATTCTTTCTTATATCATTATTGGGGGGTGAAAGATAAAATTTATTGTTTCTTGTAATGCTTGTCAAAAATATAAAGATGCCAAGTTTACCCATTAATTGTGTTTGACCCATTGTTTGAAGTTGCTGGTACAAAATGGTTTTTTTATATTCTCGTAAGTCCAGGCAACATCTGCCAGGCATTGCTAGTAACCAGCTGCCCATTTTCTTCTCTTTTTCAGAGGTAGCTGAATTCTCGCCAATTCTTTCAATCAAAAAAAGAAAGAAAAAAAAAAAGGAAAAAAAAAATGAGAATAAATGAAACAGGATGTTCAAATAAAATGAATCCCACTTTGTACAAAGTTCAGAACCTTAGAAAGGTAGTTCCCCATGGGGTATAATACAGTAGTAATCTACTGCAAGGCCTGAGCTCTGATGTTATCCATCTAACAAGAAGTGCAGTTTTGCCACCAGGATATTTTCCCTGAAGGGCACCTGCCTTTTTTTGTGGGAAGACATGCAATTTTCATGGAGACTCCTATAGTTCTCTACTCTCCTTTCTTCAGCAGGAGGAAAAAGAAAAAGAAAAAGAAAAAGAAAAGAAAAAGAAAAAGAAAAAGAAAAAGAAAAAGAAAAAGAAAAAGAAAAAGAAAAAGAAAAAGAAAAAGAAAAAGAAAAAGAAAAAGAAGCGTCAGCTTTATACTTTTGGTTTCACAATTCCCTATTTTTTGGTGTATATCAAATAAAATGAGGAGAATACCAACTCATGCATAAAAAGGAAATAAAATGAAAATGAAGGGTCAGGTGCTATTTAAATATTGTGCATATTTGATGTGTGCTCCCTATTTTGGGCAAAGTTCAATGGTACACAATTTATCTCTGTGCCAGAAAATCACTGGAATGGTGAAATTATTTCAAATAGAAGCACTCATAATTGTTAGAGGGCTAGAATGGATAATGCGCAAGGTGAGTCGGGAAAAACTGGACCTGGATATGTCAAACAAATGATAGTTTAGTGCCTTAGGAGACTGCAGGCCATAGCAGTCCATGCTTCATGGTGGGAAAAGGTGAAATGTGCTCAGCCCTGCTGCCCAGGGCGCTGGGTCCAGGAGCCTAACTTTTCCCATGCCCAGAAGGAACAGGGAGACCAAGCTTGGAGCTTGCCTCACTCTTGTACCACATAAGCTGCATGATTACCAACCTTTTCTGCAAATAGTGACCACTGAAAGGATCCTCGTTCTTTTGGTCTCCAGACACAGGGTTGAAGAGAGGAACAGCACACAGTGCTAACTCTCGTGGACTAGTCTCAGAGACCCTACATTCTAGTGTATAATTATTGTCCCTTTTCTCATAAAGAACTTGAAAAAGCTGCGTGATTAATCTTATTTTCTTTCTCTTCCCACCTTTCTTGTTTGCTTCTCTTTTTGTGAATTCATGGTAGATTTATTGCCTTGGGTGAGATTTTCAAAGCATTTACAGGTGACCTAATCTTGTTGCTGTAGAAGCCAACTGGGAGTTTTGCCAGTGTGTTTAATGAGAACAGTTAGACCAGTGCAGGGAGCTTTGAAGCCCCCGCTTCATGTGTACGCGTATGAAGGTGGGGAACAAGGTGCAGATAAAATAAGAACCAGTCTAAACTTGGATCCAGCAAGGGAAAATAATGCAAACAAAATCTTTCTTGTGGTTCAAAGGAATCTCTTCTGCCATTTCTTGCTACACTCCCAAAAAGCCTTGACCTGTTGTAATCAGCACAAGGACGCTCCCCTCTGTGGGGCCATAGCTTGGTTTACTATTGATTTCATTTACATTTTGAGGCTAGCAGTTTTTCACTGGGTTCAGAGCCCACCTTTTTTCTTCAAGTGCACCAGTGAACTTTTTGCTAGTAATTAGTCAGTAATTTTAAAACCAGAAAGAACCATCATAATCATGCAGTTAGACCTCCAGCATAATAGTTTGTAGAGTTAGTCACTATTTACCCACAACTTCTGTTTGAGTTACAATAGCATATATAATATTTTGCTGTGTGTATGTGTCTTCAGTGCCATAAATAGGCAAATATACATGTAATCTACCTGGGTAGGGTCTGCCACAGAGAGCGAACAAATTATGTGGACTGACACAGACAAGTCATACTGAAAGACAAACTAAAAAAGAGGTTGTTATTTATTAATTGCAGCAGTATTTTCTTGTTGCCCTTGAATACACAAAATTTGTTGATTTTGATTGCAATTGCCTTCTAACATTGCTAGATTTGGGCAAAGATTAACACAAAGTGCTTTCTTTCATAAGTTCAATTTCTTCATCAGTATCCAAGGGTAATACTAAGAATAGTATTTCTCCAGAATAGATTACTACACTTGCCTGACTTAGGCATTGCCAAGGGGGATGATAAACGCGCTTGAACTTGCTCAAAACGCTCTTGCTAGTGTTAGCATTTCATGCAATAAAGCAATGACAGATTTTATAGATTTTAGTATTTTTCATAACCTTTCAAAGACAGTTGGTTTTAAGGTATTATTGCTTTAAAAACCCTCAAGCCCTAGACGATCTTTGCTTAAAAAATAGCAGGAAAAATATAATGTTGGAATAAGAAACCTCCAGATTTAAGCCTTGGTCCTACAGTCAGATGCTCTGCACCCTGCTCAGTGTGACCAAGTCTCATGATACCTCCGTTAACTTCCTAAAGCCTTTGTCTTAAGTGGCTGCATGAGAAGTACAGTTTTTAGGGTCAAGGAAATAAAAAACTGTGGCCCTCATTGTGGTATCATAGGGAATACATCTATTTTTCAAATTCCATTAACGGTGTGGAGAACCATAGTTAGGCATAGTTCATGCTCAGTTTCTCATATTTATAGAAGATTATTCACATTGTAGAGACTATCAAAAAGAAGGAAACAATGTGCCTCAGAAAATCCTCTGCACAAAATGTTAGGATGTAAGAAAGAATGTATCACTCCCTGTTTGATTGGTGTGTGTATTCTTATACTCTTGCTCCAATATTCTTAGCCAGAGAAGTTGTCAGCAGTGATGCTGGTGGATACTGGGCTGTGTGGACCTTTGCCTGGCCCTAGTGATGTGTCTGTCCAAGTGAACACGAGGGGCTCAGGGAATATTGACAAGGAATTACCTTCTAGAAAGAGGGTCTGAGACTGATTGAATTTTTACAGGCTTAAATTCAGAGCAATTTCCAGATTCCTTGGGATGTAGTAAGGAGGTATGAAAGGACATCAGATGATGAAAAGGACGATGGGATTACATTGGAGGACTGTGTGTTGTGGAAGGCATTAACACTGGGGAAATGCCTACCATGCCTTTTTTGGGAAACAGTCTCTAAAGGCATTTGCCTCTAGAAACAAGAGTGGCTTTTCCTTGAACAATGCTGGTCAGATGACTCAGAAAAGTAGAGCCAATTATTAATCAGTCTGTATGAGCAAACAGGAGTCCAGCACTCTTTATTACTTCCTTGGATCCCATTTATTTAGCAGTGCAAATGTAGCCAATTCTTACAAGTCTGGGGGAGAATACTTAATTAGCAATTACAGTGCTCTTGCACTGTACAGAGTTAGTTAGCAAAATTAGATTAAAAAAAATATTTCTAACAATGGTTCTTAGAATTATCCTTGCAATGTTTAATAGTTTTATTATCAAGACCACTGACTTGCAGATATCTTCTGCAGCTTCATGCAAGAGCCTGGAAAGGCGTCTCTTCAGAATATGTTTTCTAGCCCGTTAAAAATCATGTTTTCATTTCTGCTTGAAATGTAACATTTGGCTGTGTTTCTTTAAAAGTTTTTTATGTACTGTTACTGTAAGTGCTTTGAATGTGCCTCTGAAAACCACTAAACAACAAAGTTGTTGTTACCATTGCTGCTTGATCTTTCTGGGAGGCCAGTCCCACACAAACCTCCTTCTCTCTCCAGAATACTGCGTATTGTAGATACAACAACAACTTTCAGTTTAGTCAGAGGAGAAAAATGCAGGAGCTTTTTCCTCCTTCAGATTGTGAATTCATTTTTTGTTTCGTGAATACCAGTTTCAATAGCTGCACAGCCATTTACGTTAACCAAAAGGACTCAGATATAACAAAAAGTGATGTGGTTGAAATGCCATCAATGCTCAAATTCACTGTTCTGGCACTGAACAGAGCATTATATTTAGAAATGCTCCCAGATTTTTATTTCTTTTCATGCTTTTAGACTCTTCACCTGCTGTAGATGTAGTGACAGGTATATAATTGAGAAATTTTTAAAAAACAGTTATTATCCTACGGCCAAAAAACTTTCGTTTTCTGTCTGTGTAAGTTGGAGAACTTTGACATTTCATACTGTGATAGCTCTAGCCATATTCATGTGACTGAACAGAAACTAAGGCAAACTGAAATAAGAGATAAACATAATATTATTCATTTTATATCTGACTTGGACAAATGTAGAAAGAAGATTACTCTCACATTCCATTCAAGTTTTTGAGATTTTTGCAGGTTTTCTCCAATGCTGAAATGGGAGGAGGAACTGAAAAGTAATGGAATGACATCAATTAATACACTAGAGAAAAAATAGTTTGGAACAGATGAACTGTATCGTTTTGTTTAGGCATGCTTAAAGTCTTTCATCTTAACTGTGGCCTTTTTAATGTGATTCTGTGTTATTATAACGGGTTACAAGTTTTTAGGGAAAATGTAAAATGAAGGGGTAAAAAGAAACTTGTGTGCATTTGAAATGTCTAAGAATTATATTAATCACTCCCAGTAAATATGGAAATTCTTTGAATCGGGAAACTTGTTGGAAAAGCTCCTTTCTCCCTGGCAGCTTCATTTTGATTAGATGACGTGAAAAATGACAGAAAGCTCTTAACTAGCTCTACTAAACATTTCCTTTATGCCATTTGCCACTTGGTCTCATTTTGTCTAAAAATAAGGTTATTCTTTTAAAAAACTGTTCTAATCCTTCCAGCCATGTGGCCCCTTTGCATATCACTGCCTGTAGTGCTGCTGCACAGCCATTCCTCTGTTGCAGGCGCGTACAATGCTTCCTGACAGCCAGGGAAAGGAAACACAAGCATGCAGCTAAGATCCT
The DNA here is from genome assembly GCF_026119805.1 of Tympanuchus pallidicinctus. Classification (NCBI taxonomy): domain Eukaryota; kingdom Metazoa; phylum Chordata; class Aves; order Galliformes; family Phasianidae; genus Tympanuchus; species Tympanuchus pallidicinctus. The sequence continues at coordinate 2,247,990 of NW_026294813.1, read as the reverse complement.
GATGAACGGAAGGCTCAAACAAGGCCAGTGGCTGAACATGGAGGGATAGAGCAAGGAGGGAATTGTAGGAAACACACCTTCTGTTTCTCTGCTGGCTGTTGAGAGACTGCATCCAAGCTACAAATTGGGGAATGGAGAGTACAGAAGGAGAGTAAAGTAGAATTGGAAATGGGTAGAAGTTGTCTGGGACAGTGAATAAAAAGGCAGGGAATTGAAACAGCTTGCAGAAGACAGCAAAGAATGAATCCAGATCTCAAAATAGAAAAGGGTAGACAATTCCACTTGCATCTCATCTCCCACATTTCTTCTCAGTAACTGTTGCTGTCTTAACAAATGTTTAAAAGCTAACAATATTTTAGGATGAAAGATGAATAACAGAACTTTTGGTGCTTTTATTTCAGTTTTTTTTTTTGTTCTAGTTCAACGAGTCCATTAAACATGTTTTCAATATGTTAAGGTTATCTGTACGAGCCAGAAGGGGTGGTTGCAAACCTCAGACCAGAACTGTTTGATGAACTTGACTGAGCAAAGCAAGGGAGTGCGCCTTGCTCTGACACCAAACTGCATGGGCACTGAAGAGGGAAAATAAGGTTTGGTTTCTGTGTTTGTGGAGGCAGTGGGCACCTGTGTGTGATAGAGGGAAGAAGGAAAAGCAGGAAGGAAGGAAGGAAGGAAAGCAGGAAGACAGGAATGGAAAGAAGGGAGCAGTGGAAGGAGCAGCTGGAGGGCAGGCCAACTGTGCACACATCAGAACTTCACAAGCCTGGATTGTATCCATCCTCAACAGCCTCATTCATTGCTCTTGGAAGATTTATTTACTCTTCTGGATTCAAATGGCTTTTAAATCTAATAAGGAAAAAGACTGGGATCATCTGGTTTAAAATACATGTATACCTTCCCAAAATGATCTTTACTAGTAACACTCAGTTTCTTCTGAATGAAGAACAGTTTTCCATAGTATGAAAAAATCTCTATGAGTTGGTTTTCTTCCACTCTAAAGAGAAATTTCTAAACCTGATAGGCTTGTCAGCTGCTGCACAAGTTTGCTTGTTTATTTAGGGTTTTTTTTTCTAGTTTAGTTAAGTTTTTTAGTTATTTTCTGAAAGCTGAGTTGAAGATCCCCCCAGTATTAATCAAATCCCTGCAACAAAGATTTTTATTCCACATATTTTCCACATATGATTATTCCACATATTTTGACTGAGAGCCAGAATAAAGTAAAAACTGTGTATTTGCTATTGCAAAAGATTAAAAAACAAACAAACAAAAAACCCTCAATACTTTGCTTACTGGGAAGTAGATTTAACATCTTGTATAGCAAATAGAATCTTGGTGTAAATAAGGTACCTCTTAGTATAGTCAGAAGATGGATGATTACTAATGAAATTCCAAAGGAAAGAGTTTTCCTTTCTCCCAGTAAAACATTTATTCCACAATCTGAGAAAAGAAGGAAATTTTAAGAGAAAAATATGTATGTATTGAAAGTTTCAAAGTAAAAAGTACTTCCAATCCAGGCTAGAAAAATGTTATGTTAATGTTTCAACTATAAAATGTTGAAAAACTGGAATTTCCCATAATAAGCAGATTACACTGGAAAAAGAAAAAACAGGCAACAAACAAACTGATTGCCACCAAATCAGCTCTTGGCTCCTACTTTGATTTTCACAGCAAGGTATGGCAGAATTGACCACGTAAGTGCTGAAATCCAGACTTCTCCTGCTGTGCTCTGTACAGCTCTTATAGTCTGAATTACTCTTTGTCAAATATAACAAACCAAGTTTATATGTACTAGTGTAAAAGAAGTTTGATGAATGCTTGATACATAGACTTTAAAAGTTCTCCATTTCTGTTGCAAGTATCTCTCCTGATCTAGCACTGTGTTTGCCTTTTTTCTGATTGCACTCCATTGGCAGGTTATAGCTGTTCTTGAATCAACTTCATACTAAGCTCTTACTCTTCGTAAGTCATTTCCAACTGATGCTTTTGTTATGAGTCACTACAGGGTCAAGTTCTGGAATGTCTTCATAAACCAAGTACAAGTAATTTCCATAGGGCATTTTTTTTTCCCTACTAAAAATGTGGAGTAGTTAAATTGCTATGTCAACATGAGATGCTACGAAGTTATAGCTTGGACTGATCTGTCATGTTCTGAAAAGTGCCCTGTGGCTTTGCCATGCATAGAAACAGCCTAAAATTTATGCCAATAAAAACTTTATTGCATATCACATCATTGGTATTATTAATTGCATATAATTTATTTGGATCTTTTCAAGTATGAGTCAGTTCTAAAAATACAAAGGATATTATGAAAAACATCCAATTTAAGCTAACCATGAATGTAAGAAATTTCATAAGACTATGTTAATGTTTGGCTCTCTAAATGTCAGAACTCTAAGAAAGTATTGAAAAATACATTCACAAAATCACTTTTTTGCCCTTTTATTGGTCCCTCAATGTATCATGCTAGCGACTGCATTATGACCTCATCAATTACTTTGATTCTTAAGTGTAGTGCAGAAAAGATATGGTGTATTACTTCTTCTACATCAAGGAACAATATTGTAGGAAAAAAATCTGCTATGTTTTGTTTACCATAGCATCAGGAGTCCACTCTGCCAAAGCAGAGTGACCACAGTATATGACTAGATTTCAAAATTACCTATATAAAAAATCTTACCTTAAGCTAAGTCAGTGAAAATGGCACTACCTGACATTATGTCTATATGAACAGTTCAAACATAGATGTTTTTTATAAACAGAAATTGACATTTGCATACTGTAATTTTTTACATTCATCTTGGAAGTAAAAAAAAATTACTTTAAATATGTTTCATATCTTCTGCTTCAGGTATATGGATCCTGAAATATCTGCTTAACAAAGACCACTTTTACTCATCAACTGCGTCTCTCCCCTAAACATATAATTTAGGTTTTTATGCAGTAAAATGCTTACAGTTCCAGATACGTGCCTATGCAAGTTACACATCTAAGTTTTACTGCTGGATGACATTTTTTCAGTGATAAATCTAGAGAGTTGGAATGTCTTTTGAATTTCTTATCATGGAACAAAGCAGTGTGTTTGCCAGGCTTGAAAAAAAAAAAAAGAGAGAGAAAGAAGAAAACAAAGAAGCAGAGAAGAAAAGATGATGAAAGTGAAAAGAAAAAAAATAGGAAAAGATGCATTTCATAAAAGGCTGTTGTTTAACTTCGAAATAGTTAGATATTAAATAAGAATACATGCAAAGTCCTGCACTGCAGTTTGAACCTGCAGTGTTTCTCTCTAATGCTTTAATCAAAAGGATAGTTTCATCAAATGTAATTTATATACTTAAGCATTATTTATTTTAGCAAAGCTGAGATTCTCATGTAGTTCTTAGCAGCTTGAGAGAGATGATAAACTGTGAATAATGCCAAAATGGTGTGTAATTCTCATTGATTTGAGAACATTTCATTCAGTCTTGGGAGGTTTGTGTCATTTAGAGAAGATTTTAGAAAATACATTAACAACTGTCTCTGCTTCTTGTGCTAGAATTAGGACAGGTACACAAACATACTAAGTAATATACTGATGTTGTTTTGGAATGCAAGGCTATTAGAGAATTATGCAGACAAGGGCTTATGTGTTGCTGGGCTTTTATTCTTGATAATACTGTGGTTATAGTGCATATTGGAGACTGGCTCAGCATTAAGATGATCTCAGCTACTGACATGGAAGAATTACTTACAGGAAGTAGAAAGCATGCCCTTTTCATGAAACAGTCTCTGAAACAAACTGTGATAGTAGTCCAAGACAATCCAGAGCTATGAATCTTGCTGACAGAAAAGTTAATCAGCAAAACTGTTACCAGCAACAGCAAGGGAATGCAGAAGAAAAATGTTGAAGCCTGGCTGATTCCTGACAGTCATGTAGCTATTTATCAAGAACGCCTTGCACAGTTTGTGGTAGGCAGTGAGTATGCCAGTATAACCCCAAGATGCTGGTCACTTCACAGCTCAGTGTGCCTTTGCCACTTGCATTTGGATCCTGAATGCTGGTTAATGAAATTCCATGAGGCTCACAAGCACCAGGACAAAGTCCTGGAAGAGTCCAGGAAATTATATGTGGTTCTGGAAGATACCAACACATACTTCTGCTACCCCTAATTATAGCTGTATGGATCTACCTTAGCCCTCTGATTTTAAGCAGTTATTTTACATAATTATTTAGTGCATTAAGCCTTATTTTTTTCTTGTTTTGTTATCTTTTCTATTCAAGAAGTTCCTCCTGGTTCTTAGCTTAGTTGAATTCATGTGAGTTTACATCTTTCTTGTCTGATAGTTTTGTTTAGTTTTGTCCTCCTTCCCTCTTTGTTTTCTTAATGCAATTTGACAACAATTTTGAAACAGAAAACAATTCCAAACTAACACCAACCACCCCAGGGTCTCTCTATGAGTATGTCAATTATACACATAGGCACAAATACATCTTAAGTGTTCAATAGGCAATTGCACAGATAGTTATGTTAATCTCACATGCAAAATACCCAAAAATAAAAAGAAATTCACTGTTCCTCTGAGTCCTGTCATAGAAATAGAAGTAGGGGCAGGCAACACACAGGCAGGCCACTTTTAGACCTCATTCCTGAGCTCACCCAGTGACACTAATTGAGAAAGGGTACCAAGGAAGTTGGTGATGAAAGCTGTTCACAGGCTCTTTTTACCTGATTTATTTCAGCAACTACTTCAGAGAATGTGGCCATGGACATAGCTCCTGGTTTTACATCCAGGGAGCTGTTCCCACAAGACTCCCCTTCTGTTTTGGGCTGTCTGTGCATGCTGCCACCTTGCTGCATGGCTCTTCATAATTGAATCTGTCACAGAAATGGAACAATTACATCATACATTTCTTCCAAGCACCATCTTAAGAATATTCTAGTCAGCATTGCATACAGCATGTAAAATACAGAGCAAGCCCATTGGAGGAAATGCCCTAAAACTTACAATACTAATGGTTGGGAACTGCATTACAGTCTTTCAGAGGCACGCTGAGCTCTATCTGGCTTTACACGGTAAACATCAAATTGTCTTCAGACGTCTTGTTCACATCTATCTTCTGCATGTGGAATAAGAAGCCAGTTATCAATCTGAACACATTAGGCAGGCTCCAGGTCATGTGAGATGGACTACATTTCTTACTGTGGCTCTGCTCTATCCATGCTGTCTTGCACACACTTTGGATTTTCATAGTCTCTGACAGATCTAGAGGCTTCAGGGTTGCTACTATTTCCAGTTCCGCTGGAGCCTCCTATAGTCATGCAACAAAATGCTGAGCATTTTTGTCAGGGAAGGGTGGGTCTGAAAATACAGACGGAGATGAGAAAGGATGAAATGTGGTTCATTTATAGACTTCTATTTAAATGAAAGGCTCTAAGGATCCCACTTTTCACTTTGTTTATGTTAGTTCCTCTCCAGGAGAAGGGAAATGAAAACTAAGGCCTCAATGCCCAGTATCAGGCTCCGCTTTTAGCTGCTGAGAGTTTTGCCTGAGCAACAGCAGCCGGTCACAGTGCACAGTCACAGCAGACTGACAGTTAGAATCGTCCATTTTACCACATGCCCAGACATTAACCAGAATTATACATGCAGAGTACTTAACCATTGATTTTCTGCATGGTAACAGCTGATACCCCTCAGTCCTTCCCCTCTCCTTTTTGGAAATTTCCCTCGAGCGTATGGTGCCTCATGCAATGGCCAAATATGGTTTAACTGTGTCTAACTCTGGTGTTGGTTGGTGACAATAATATTCAAGATATAAATATCCTAATTCTGGCTTAACCTTGGGCCACCAGACAGAATGATAAATATGCGGGGACCAAATATGTTCTTGGAGGACTGTAACTTGTGGCTGCCACAGTATACAGGCATTCCCTTTCAAAGGGTGCATAAAGATTCCCACAAGGCTAACACACTTCCCCCCTGAAATCTTTCTGGTAAGGAGTTATTGAGGTTTAGGACTGCTGATCATTTTAAGGCCAGTTGCATGTCTGTCTTTTTCTTCCTACCAGTAAATGCCCTTCTTACTGCATAGTACTTAGAAGTGTCAGTACAGATAACTGGTTAAAATTCACTTGTGATTTATAGCAGAACACAGGAGTTTTGCACAGCATTAATGAATTGAAAACTGTTAATCAATCTCAATAATAGTTACCTGGAAAATTACTCTGGTATCACTGATCACTTGCTGAAGGAAGTAGAAATGGTAATTTTCTTTTTAGCTGGCAAGCAAGTTAAAACTATCAGGGAAATTGCTCAACCCCTTAAATAAATACATATGATTTCATCTGCAGTGAACATTAGAAGCAACCAGGTATTCATGAGGGAGCCCAGAATGTCAGAACAGGGTTCCAGAAAACAAATCCCTTTTTTCAGATTGCCCGCAAATAGCTACTACTCCTTCTACAAAGCAAGGAGGACTAGTAACCTGTGAGAGCTGGAGAGCAGGAACTAACTACTTCAGCACTAGGGAAAAAAGCAGCTGAGGTGTGCTGCGTTGTATGAATATGCCTAACATATGCAAACCAAACATTACAAATCAGACTAACTATAAATGGTGCTTAAGAAATGACACACACACACAGAATCAGCACAAGTACTTCCCTAATACTGGAAGCCCTTCAAGGACTTGCACAAAACATACATGCTGGATGATTGATGAGAAAAGCTCATCCGTCAATGGATTTATTTGCAAACATCACGCTGTGTTGTCTCTGTCTTACAAATCTGCACATTACCTCATCCCACTAATATAATTATAAGGTTGCATGGTATTGACCAAGGTTAAATATCACTCATTTTATTTCAATCTATAAACTGAAGCCAATCAACGTGCCTTGATACCACTACTCAAAATTCTCAATAGGATTGCATAGTAGAGAAGAGGTAAATCAAAGCTAACTACTTTAGCTCCAGCCAGTCTGTCTCCACTCAAAGCATCCATTCATCTGGGAAGCATATCAAAATTTATAGCACAGACATTTACTGTGAAAAACTTTAACACTATGAGGAATCCTACACTCATGCCTTGAAAGCCAATAATATGACACAAAGCCTATATTTGCACTGTCCTACAAGAGTGCTCAGTGGCTGACAGCAACAGCAAACAAAAGCATTTGTTAGCTTGTGAATTGTATTTCATTTGTGTACACTGACACTAGATTTGTTTTCCCTGAAGCTGAAGACAACAAAATATTAAATATTGTTAACAACTCCCAGCCTTTTCTCTCCTACTTCCAACAGAGAGTTCAGAATCACAGAAGACTGATTCCTGACCTAAATAAAGCTTGTGCAACACAGCCATGTGTTCCCAGTGTCACAAGTAAGCAGAACAGAATATTGAAATTCTTGCGTGGTGAATATGGAGTAAATCTATTTTCTTAGAGTGCAAACTGGATCTTCTTTCAAATTCACTTAAAGAACATAGATCACAGAATGACAGGATCATGGGAACAGAATTGTTGCAAACATTTATTTTGCTAGCAACTTCATGTCTTGATGTTACTAGTGATGATATGAGAGAGGTAAGCACCTAAATTACCCCTTTCCTATAAAACAACAACTATCTGGTTTGGGCAGAACTTGAATGTGTCTGAGATAGCAGGCATAAACTTCTGTTTTCTCTTTTGACTGAAGTTTTATTTCACTGTATATTCCACATGGCTAATGGAATGCATAAGAGCTGTGTGTTCCACTGTGTTTTCCTTTTGTGTGTGGACATAAAGAAATCAGATGAACTAGTCCAACAAAATTTTTTCCAGATCAGATCCCACTTAGATGTAGAAGGTAACTGCACAGCTGTTGGAGTGCACATCCTTTGTACTGCTTACAGTCTGTTTGACAAAGCTTGGGTATTAGTAAAAGAAATTAGTCTTTGTGAACATAGCAGTTGTATCAAGCCAGAAGTCTAACCAACGAGAGAGATGCTTGATGAGTAGGGACTTTCCAAGATCTTCAGTGGACATACAAACAGGAAAATAAACTTGCATTATTTTTTCCATGCATTCATCAGCTCACATCATGTTATAATATGGATTGTATTATTTCACCACAAAGAACTACAATAGCTTTTACAAATTTCTGCTTTCCTAGCCAAAACAGGACAGTGTAGTTGGTTTTCCAAACCATTTAGCAGAACTGCTAACTGTAGCAATGTTCACTAAACACTTTGTTTGCTTTGTCTCCTTGTTTAAAGTATTTACATCAGTGAAATTCTTCTATGTTTTCTTTTTTTGCTTGTTTGTTTAATAATACTTAACTCTCTCCTCTTCTACATTTCCCATCCATCAAAGTTCACTGGTTGAACATTGAACCCCCCCCCCTCCACACACACACACACACACTTACAATGAGGGATAGAAAGTTTGCTGAAGCATTACAGCATTCTTTCAAAAGCAACTTCTCTTCCTGGCCTATACTTATCCTGAATAACTACTCATCTTTTCACCATTCTTGTTTCTTTGTCTTTTCTTGTATTTATTACTTGTTTGCCAGTTTAAAATATATATATATTGAAAAGTGGAAACAAAAAACCATACGGCAATCTGTGCGAAGCCAAGCATAGCCGGTAGCTCTAGCCTGCCAAGTTTAAGTTCTGATAAAATTCCTTTCTGTTGCTAAAGCAAGAGAGTGGAGGAGCACTGGCTGTTATAAAACCACTAGAGCTGATGAAAGAAAGAATTTCCTTTCCACTAAATATCACAAAACTGGAAGAGAAAGATGTTCCACCTTGTTCCAAAATTTCTTCAGAAATTTCAGAGCTTTCTGGAAAGAGAAATTTCCCATGACATTTTGTTTTGAATTCATGACAAGTATTTCATTTCAGATATCTCTAATGAAATTTTTACCAAGCACAGAAACAGCCATAGCTTCTGTGTGGCACCTAGCAAATCTGAAACACCGTGCACTGCTATCTGAAGGGCAGCAAATAGGATAGGCACCTCCAGGGGTGACAACCTCTTAAAACTTATTTCATAGACCTAAGGCTGCATTAAAGGTGGGTGACCAAGCATACAATTGAGCCAACCGGCAGACTTCTGAAAGAAATCAGTCTGGCAGGCACCTTTGCAGCACTCCTTGTAGGAAAAGTTCCCAGCTGTTCCCAGATTACCACACCAGTACTTTCCCTTAAAGCTGTGAAGCTGTTAATATTCTCCAGGACAGATACACTTATCTCAGGGCAGTTTGCTCTATCTTAGAGCACTTTGTTTTACATACTTCTGTGCAAGGTATCTAACTGAGGAAGATGTAGCTACAAGCTGACTACTGTGCACTTTGCTATGCCATACCATGCTCTGAGCTGATGAGCACTGCTGAAAGATGTGGAGTCTTGATAAGCCATTTCCGGTTATCAACATGCCATCAATGAATGATGACAGTCTGTAATGAGTTTCTGTGTCTGTCGGTCCTCTCTGTTAGTCCTCACTTTATGTCAGCAGTCTTGCCACCTGTGATGCAAATTTTCTAGCTGTCTCACAAATGATCTCATACCACATGCATCTGAAACACCAGAAAAGCATTGCTGTCAGATACAAAGCTTTTCATGTGACAAATATTTTGAGGTGAAGGTTTCACCTCATGCTTGTTGAAATCCTTCCTACTCTGAAATATATTTAAAGTCACGTGTGCACATCTACCATTTACCATGGTTGACCTCTGAAAGGCGGTAAGATTTGCTCAGATATATATCCTTCTTCAAAGGGTGCAACACTTACAGTACTTCTGCTTTCTGAAAATATTAACTGGAGTTATTTTCACCACTGCTATTCTAGAGACAGTACTTTTCCTCAAGAAATGCATTGGCCTTTACGCTCTGTGAAGGAAGCTAGCTGGCTGTATGTATTCATAATGTATGTACATCATCAAACACTTAGGTCAAACACCTGCAACTCAGATATAACCCCTTAATGAATTTCATTTCAGGAAAATGTGAGCTTCATCTAGTCTAACTTCCACATGCTGTCTGATGGCATTACCTGAAGAGAAACTCTTCTCATGTGTCTTAGATCAACATTTGAGAACAGCTACATGGGAATCCATAAGATCAGAAGAATGATTTGATGTCATTTTGAGAGCTGTCAAGCACAAAGTACTACCAAAATAGTTACATCTCTCTTACAGCACAGTATGGTTACCATATGTGATATAGGAAGTGTATTATATTCCAAGGTATGTCTAGTGCAGCACAAGCAACAGTAACCTTTCCCACCAATACATTATTGTAACTGATGAACTGATTTCTTAACTGCGTTTGTAACCCTTGTATGTTCTCACTCTATGAATGATCAAAATCTTGCCATTAGGAACACATATATTAATTAAAAGCGAATCTATACCTCGTTTGCTAAAAGTCTTCATTGGTGGTGGTGTTTTTAATGCTCTCATTTAATAACAAGATTTCAAATATGTTACAGGGTCGATAAGTTAAATACTTGTGGCAAGGTCTATTGCCAAGGCATGACCATGGTGAAAGATCTTAGAGCTACAGGGTGAAGAAGCAAAGGTCAATTGGAAAAGGTCACAGTCATCTGGTGCTCATTAGACTCCTAGGAAGAAGACTGCAAGAGCAGAAAATGAGAGAAAAGGGAAAGCAGCTCCTGGTGAAATTCAAAGCCTGGGGTTTGATCTTACATTGCAATGACAGAATTTCTATAGATCTTTGTGTTTTGTATTTTTCCTAAAGCAAAAATACCATTAAAGAGTATTCTTATCTTGCTCTGGCTTTCTAAGAACTCAGTGGGAAAGAATGAGGACCGCTGTTCTATTCTGCATGGATAGAAATATATCTGGAATGTTACAGATTTTGGATTGTTACTCGGGAATATTACTACTCTTACCAAATGAGATGGAAGAAATTACAAATATATTTACATTTTTACTGAGCATATAGGGAAGGTAGCATAGAGCAATCATCTCTTCAAGGCTTTGTCATAGAGGAGAGTCTTTAACAGACTGAGAACGTCCTCTGTACCAAACTAGTTCTGAAAAAAGCAGAAAGCTTATTTCCACCAAGACAAAATCTGCTAGTGGGCTGGAGCCATTTGATTGCTGTGTAGGACAGTTTTTGGGGGTGATCTCCTTAGGGGAGAATTTCCTAAGGACAGCAGAGGAAGCTTCCTTCTTCTTCTCATGCATTGTGCCTTAGCCAATGGTAAGAGAAATGAAGATCAGAGATCCTAATTCCCTGAAAGAATATGACTAATTAGTTGCACCTTCTCCTTAGCTAGCATATAGTACTGGCCCATAACAAGTCATGTTGTTCTACCACTGCAAGCAATAGCCTGATAAATCCTTAGGATGATGGCTCTGTTACATCCTGCAGCCTGACAGTCTGCTTCAGCTGGTGTTGCACCCACCTCAAGAAGAGGCACAACATGCTTGTCTCTCAGCCACATCATGCCACAAAATAGATTACAAAGGGAGCACTAGCACTGATAACTACCACAGACTGGCATCCACCAGGAATGTAGCAAAACTCCTGCCAGAGGAATATTGTAAGAACTGGAGTGGGAAAGAAAGGAGTTGCGCCCACCAAAGCCCAGGCTTGGTCTTCACATGGGATTAAAAAAAGGCTGAGGGGCATGAACTGGGAATTGTTCCCAACAATGTGGGAACAGATGCATTTGCAAATCAATTAATCAATCAATCAATCTGTAAATATCCATGTAATATTTTAATAATATTGCAGGCATTTTGATTTTACTGCAGTTCTGCCTGGAATAATTACATCAGGATTAACATGCAACCTCCCTATAAACGACAGAAAGTCTTACATAGATGGCCTATGCCTCTCCACAAATAAAGGTCCTTCTACTCACTCTCTTTGGAACCTTACCATCTTTCTGGCTTAAAATTTGCTGTGACTAAATAAACACTAAAGATTCAGTGCCTGTGTCCTCAGCAAATGCTTCTGCAGACAAAGAAAACAGATCAGAGCCTACCCATGCAGCAAGATTGCGAATGTCAGTGAAAGAGAAAAAGTAAGAATCAAAATTTTATTATCTTACTGGAAGAATGGGGAAAACTATGACTTGCCTGATGCTCTGCTGCCAGCCCTCAGTGTGTTAGTGTCTATGGCACAAACATAAGTGTCTGCCTGCATACAGTGCCCCTGGACATAAGGGTAGAACAGAAAGATTTGAGTGATGTATGTGTAGTCTGAAAAGAAAGAGCAATTACTCAGGTGAGAAATCTGATCTTGGCATCTGCCTTTAAAAACAACACGGGTTTGTTATTTGAGGACAGGATTGTCTAGAGAGCTAGTTACTTGTTCTAACAGCACAGACCAAGAGAAATATATCCAATCCTGTAGAACACTTTCAAAGAACAAGGCCAGCAGTGAAAAAGGATCAAACAAGAATTCATACGGATCAAACAAGTAAAAGGATCAAATAAGGTTTGGAGTTAAGTAGGAGTTATGATCCTGAGGGCAGGTTCTGGGATGCAGTGCGAATGCCCAAGGAAGCAGCAGGGAACATGGAAAGCAGGATGGGGCTGTAGGTTTGGGTTTGCAGTTTTTGCAGAAAAACTGCCTTACTCTGCACCTCAGCTATTCCGGGAATAAGAGTAGCACACATGCAGCAATCTCTCAGCCATTAACTGTCATATTCATGATTATAATACTTGATCAACGCACTATTTGATTGCAGCTTTATTGGGAAACCCGCTGCCTTTGCAGACAGTTGAGATAAGCAGCAGCATTCACATGGAGCCATGTGGCTGACTGCTGGCAAAGTGTGCTCTGAGGCCTGTGGGCTGCTGCTGGCTTTTGATAGGAAACCCACACAGGGAGAAGTGTTACAGCTTGGATATCATCATAGCTGGCACACAAGGGTTTGCCCTCCATGTTGAGCAGCAGAACAGTGCAGACCATGACCACAGCAGAATGTCCAAACATCACAGGGAGGAGGGTACTGCTTTGGTTCTATACAGAATGTAAAACAGCAAAATGAAATTTAGAAGAAATTATTCAATCTAGAACTGTCTTCACACTGGAAGGTGTTTCCCCATTTCCAGTTGAGGTTTTCATCACAGAAGTCTGAGTATCTGATGAGGGAACTTTGTGTAATTCATCGCATGAGCTGTAGAGTAGAAGATATCACACAAAATCATTAAGTGGAGACTGACTCCAAAGTTTTTAGGTCCCAGATCAAGTTGTCTGCTAAACTATGCTGTAATAAGCATTATCAGTTCCATGGCAGTGAGGAAAATTCCAGATAAAGTAAAGCATTGAACTAAGCAAAATCATGAATCAGAACATGGAAAGCTGTTAGTGCTGGGCACAAACACTCACTGTGCAATATCAAATGGTTATGACAACCTGCTTTGGAAGTACTGCTGGGCATGATGTCAGCTTGGAAAGCAGGCTTCTGCTTAACCACATGGACCTGTCACTTGGTAGCTGGGGTAACTGATAGCTGTACAGGGTTAGCAGTCATCCACTTACAGGATGGCATGGGGAATGCTGCACATTCTGCCAGTGTTTCTCACAAATGACTGCTGACGGGAGAAAAAGCAATATACCTTTACCCTTCAGGTTGTTCTCTATTTATTTATTTAAAGAGTGGCCAGGAAAGAAGGAGAAGGAAAGGTTACCCTATAATTTAGCAAAGATGAGGGTGTATTTTTATTTTCTGAATCGTGTTCTGAGTTGGGTTCTGGAATGAATATTATGCAATATAGAATAGATTGGAGAACTTGCACCATTCTACAAAGAAAGGAAATTTATTATACTTGCAATCGAATGCTGGCACAATCCTACCCATGCGACATCTCACTCTCTTACAGTGGACTGCATAAAAGGAAAGCACAGAAAAAAATATAAATCAGTCGTCTTGCACTAAAAGGAGATGACTGAGGGAGAGAGAAATTTTTAGGAATGTTAATAATTTATGAGTGACATGAAGTGAGGAAGAACACTTTGTATTCCATCCATTTCTGCCTGAACAATTCTCACGTTGTCATCCTGTTCCTGCTAAAATGAATACTAAGCATCCCTAATGGCCAATAAACCCCACTGCACTGTTCAGCACACTTCCAAAATCCATTTTTCATGTGCATCTTTTACAGAAGAAATCCCAGTGATTTTCACCAAGAGAACACCTCAAATCCTGTAAAGTAAGAATATATATATATGTATGTATATATATATATATATACACACATGGAATATAGAAGAATATACGTTGCTGATGAACTCGATTAATAATTCAGTAAGAAATGATAAAGCAATGACTGGCTGACATGATGCATCATCCATGCATTGCAATTCTTCAGACATGGAATGGTGAGAACCTGACAATACTGAGTTACTATGTTTACTAACTTCTTCAACATAAACAAAAATTAGTTAAATATTTGAAAGCAAGTAGAAAGAGCTATATCAGCTTAGAAATATGAAGAGGAAATTGTATTTTCTTGTTGCTGGTCTTATTTTATAATCAAACATTAACAGTGCCATACCATGAAAAATAAAGAACGTGAAATATTCAAATATACTTTGTATTGGCCAGCTTTTTGGAATTTTCTTGAAGAAAGGGTTAATTATACTTGCCAAAATATGATTGAAATGAGAGATGATGAGAAGAGCATTTGAAAGCAATGTGAGTAGGAAACTTCCAGTTAGGTCTCTCCATGGTCAGCATGTTAGGACTTTGAAACTAAAGACGCTGTTCTTTTCAGGCAATAATCAACTTGTTAGCAGTAGTGGAAGATGTGAAGGAGTTGAAAGTATTGTGAAGAAGTAACATGTAAGAATTTAAAAAAATACTACATCTCAAGTGATTTACAGTCACAGCACACACATATTTAACTAAAGCAACAAAAACTGTAGAAATGCTAATGTCTGCAGTGGGATGAAGGCTGGGTTTGAAAGAAAACATTGTAAGGATCTTAGACCTAGACCTCAGAGTTATTTCAGTGCCTCACTACCATTGCCTCTGACCATGGGAGTGGAAGTTAGTGGGGATTTTTCATATATTAACAAAATAACTTATAAGTCATGCTGCTGGATGGATTTAGTTATCTCCATGCCGATTACAAAGGGTCTCCTTTGGTATTGGCTATGGTAGAGAAGATGCGCAAATGACAGTATCAGCTGTGCTCAGGATGGAAACTTAAATAATCTATTGGGCATAGGCTTTGTGGCATAGTTACAGACAGATTTTGCTGCAACTTCCAGTTTAGATGATTTAGGTTAAGACACCCACATCTATAAGTAATTTATGTGAGTTTCTGCTTCTGGTATTTCTGTCAAGATGTATATCTACACTGATCTGCTTAACCACGTAGGTCCTGTAGACTAAGTACCCAAAGTGTCACTCAAGGAAAATGGATCTGATGTTTTTGTTCCTTAATAACATATGGACAAGTATGAGCAGCAAGCTAATTTTGGACATTACCTCAGAAGTGACTAAGTCAGGGACTCAAGCCATTCATTGTTATTCATTCAACTGGGAAAGCTAATATGATACAAAGCGTACTAGATGGGGTCCATTTGTACTCTCTCCAGCAGTAGCGGGACATTTACCAGTGAGTTCAGTGGGTGGAGACTGGACCTTGAACCTCCACCCTACAGCTCCAACTTCCATGGTTGCACTTAGGTGCTCTGCCTACAAATGAACAAACCTGGCTCTCACTGGCAACTTACACTTCCTACTCATCCCTTCAATTAATTGCAAAGAGACAATCCATGTGCACGCCTTGCAGACAACAGGACTTCTCTTGCCTTTTCAAACAGTTTCATATATTGGAAACATCCAAACTGCAGAGACACTTACTTGTTGTATAACAACAACCATCTTGTAAGAAGTTACTTTTGATAGCTGGGCTACACCTACTGCAGTTGGGAAGCCCAGTGCTTTATGCTGTTGAGGGAACTTTTTTCCTTCTCTATCAGTTTGCTGTTGTGGCAGTGATACTGATAACAGCTCAGTTGCAGATGCTATTTTAAATGCCAAGGCAGATTGACTCCATAAAGATACTCCAGCTAAGGTTAAAATCAATCTATAAAATGAAGAAAATTCTGCTTTTGAAGCTTGTTTACTGAAGAAAACACTTCCAAATACTGTAGATAGATGGGGGGTGGGGGGTGGGGGGGAGGAGGTTAAGAAAAAAAGGAGACATTAAACATCAGGCCATATTCATGCCTTCTAGCTTTTAGGGTCCATAGGACAAAAATGATTACCAGTGCAGAGCCTATTACAGAAGGTGAGAAAGTTCCTCATGGGTTTATTTTCTGACAAAAACACTTCATTTGGAGTTCATTCCATTTCTGTAGATTTCTACTCTAACAACTGAGTTTCTTATTAACAATTCCATTTTTTATTTAGGGAAAAAAATGTAATGAAGTATTTTGATAACACTGAAACTGACTTAAATGAAAACAAAACAAAACAAAAACAACCTCTTGAAAAGTTGTGCTACTGGCCTCTGGCCATCATATTTATATTGGCAATGCTTCCAAACTCAGTTGGAGAGTCAGCACATAAAAAGCCATCTTCTACTTGACTGGTTAGTATATCTTGTCGTATGTTTCCCTAGTGGAGAGAACCCAATAAACTTACAATTGCTCAGTTGCAGAAAGGCGAGAGCATTAGACAACACTGCTTTGAAATTCTAATTCTTACTGATTTTATGGTTTATTGCCAATAAAGCAAAGACATTTTTCATGTACAACTTTAAAATACGAACAATTTTTCTAATAAGTAGCATCTCTGTGTAAACCTGTAACAGACTTATTCTTCCATTGACAAGCTTGATGGATTCACACTTTCTAGGTGTCCTGAAAGCTTAACGTGTTTTATGGCAGCCTTCTGCTACAAGCTGAAAATGGAAACTACTGATGATGGGATCAAAGCCAACAAAAAAATCTTAACAGAGAAATACATACTTGTGATATGGTTGAAAATCAAAGGCAGAACTACTGGCAGCAGTGGATTGAGATGTAGAATACCTGCAGTGGCATCTAATATACAGTCTCATTTCATTGCTGCTGAAAATCAGTGAAGACCTGTATTCTTTGAAAGACCAATAAGGTGCTGCAAGCAGTTTTTATTAGAGAAAAATCTGCATCTAGAAAAATTCATTCTGCTGTGCACAAAGGTTTAGTGAACAAGCTTTTACCTTTTACTACAGAAATGTAGTTTACATCTACTGGACCCTGAAACCTCTCTGGCATGACAAGCTATGCAATGAGATGTGCCCAGCCCATCACCCTCCCAAACCCACTTCATCCTTCCTTACCAATGCCTTGCAAGTGGTAAACAAAGTCTGTACAAATTATAATCCATTACTGTGTTCATAAATGCAAAACAAATCAAGTAGATTGGTCATATATTTCTAGCTGAAAATAGTTATTTTCCTCCTTCCCTCCCTCCATCCCTCCCTTCCTTCCTTCCTTTCTCTCTCCATCCTTCCCTCCCTTCTTCCCTTCCTCCCTCCCTCTATTCATTTTCTTATAAAGGCCTAGGTACAAACTTAGAAGAAGAGAAAAGGTAGTCCTATCAGAAAGATGTTTTCTCTTTATCCAAACTATGTAGCACACTAAAAATCTGCTTAGCATTCAGTGTTTCTTACATCTGCAGTTTGGCCTCTTCTTTCTATTACCAATGCCAAAAACTGGCTTAGAGTGCTGAAACAGTTGTAGAGTGGTAATCAGCAAATACGGAATAACAGACCTATTCCACTACTGGAAAATGTGCACATTTTAGGTGATGATGCTCAATAGGAATTGCATTTATTTTCATTTTACTTACACTAAAATACATTTGAAAGTGAACAAATGTAGTGAAAATAACATAATTTATGTTGCACCAAAAAACGTACTGAATTATTTGGAAAAAAATTAAGTCTACTGTAAATTTTTTTCTCATCTGCATAGCTCCAGCCAGTATCTGCAGATGGGATAAACATTTATTAAAATGCAGAACAGAGGAAGTTTTAGCCAGTGGATTAAGGTAGAGGGAAAAGATTGTTTAAAAAAGTCACAGTGTCATAAAGAGTTGGTAAGTGATGTATAACTGTGAATGCCTACAGTTAGTGTTGGCAAACATGAAGCCCTTCTAAGTATTTCAGATGAGAGTATTTTGATTTATTTATAAACCTCACATACTCTGGAATTTTATTAGTCTGCATTCCACTCCCAGGAACAAGTTCCTAAGAGCTCCAGAAGAACAGAAAACAAGACTGATGTTTTGGGAGTGAAAACTGTGGCTATAAAGTAATGACACTAAGTGAGGAGTGGTATCTATTTAAAGAATAAATAGCATTAGGTAAACAGAGGGCTATTTGCCTTTTGGTTAGAGACTTAATGGAGCAAAATATATATGAAAGAAGGACAAAGGCCTATGTGGATAATAAAACTAAGGACTGACTATGAGTAATGCATGTCACAATCATCAGGAAAAGAAAATCAATGCTAAAAATTTAGGAAATTGCATTTATGGTTGCTTTTATTATACGAGCATGCCAATCTCTGAAGGAGTGTAAAGGTTCTGGGTTTTTCATCTCTCACCTCTGTGCTGAAATCCACCTAATACTTCAAGAAAAAATGTGATGTTTTTCATGCACCTTCAAGTTATAGAAAAGAAATATTATTTAAAAAAAAAACAAAACAAAACTATGTACAGTCTCTTCCCTTCTATATTTTTACCCCTGAGTTTCTCACAGGACTGACTGTAAAATGTCCATATCTGTATTTATGTCTCAGTGTACAATTCAAGGAGTAGAATTCCTTACCCAAGAAGGAAAAAAAACCTGATTCTCATTTTACACAGCTCAAACTTTCAATCTGCATCATTACTTTGTTTTTCATAATCGCAGAGTGATGATAAGAAAGTTTTAACTGCTGTTTGAAAGAACAATCTATAAATCCTTACCTTTCTTGAGGAATTATGTAGCATTTATCTCAGAATGTAGCACTTTCATACCTTACTATGAATGCTTCACTCTGAAGCCATCCTGAAGTCATTAATAGCCATGTGTGAGTCAAAGAACTTGAATTCGAGAAATCTGGATGGTAAATGTTTATCAAGGACACCTGCCATTTCAAGAACTATCTATAGGAAACTAAAACTCAGGAGTATATGGAAGGCTATGCACACTGAAATGCAACCAAGACGTTAGTGTGCATATAGCCACCACATGGAGCAACAGCACATGAAGGAAGAGGAGCTCTCTGAAAGCATGCCTGTCTGCAGAATGCTGCCTGGTCTGTGTCTACCATGTGTATTTAACATGTCTTTAACAGCAAATTTGGTAGGATTATGATAATTTATCTTGGGATCTATCACAGAATCATTTGTGTTTGAAAGGACATTTAAAGGTCATCTAGTTCAACTCCTCTGCACTGAACAGCAACATCCACAGCTAGATCAGAGTCTGGTCCTACCTGACCTTAGATGTCTCCAGGGATGGGACTTCCACCACTTATCTGGGAAACCTCTTCCAGTGCCTCTATACCATCACATCCTCCAGATGTTCTCCAACAGGTCAATGTTTCTTCTGTGCAGAGATCACATCTGGATGCAATACTCCAGGTGAGGCCTCACCACATAGAGCAGAACAGCAGGATCACCTCCCTCGAACTTCTGGCCATGCTTCTTTTGACGCAGCCCAGGATCTGTTTGTCTTCCTGGGCTGTAAGAGCACATTGCTGGCTCATGTCCAGCTGGCCACTGGTACCCTCAAGTCCATTTCAGCAGGGCTGTGGTCAACCCTTACAGCCCCTGCTTGTATTGGTTACCTCGACCCAGGTACAATACCTTGCACTTGGCTTTGTTAAACATCATGAGACACACCTGGCTCCACTGCTCAAGCCTATCTAGGTCCCTCTGGATGGCATCTCACCCCTCAACCGCACCCCTCAGCTTGGTGTCGTCAGCAAACTTGCTGAGGATGCACCCAACCCCGCCATCAGTGTTACTGATGAAGTTATTAAAGAGTATTGATACCAGCACTGACTTCAAGACGAATTCATGCTAGTTTGTTGTCCCTTCTGAAAAGCAGTAAGCTATTTCAGTTCTATCTTCCGTAGAGTCTTTGCAAGAAGATGCCCATATTCAATAATTGAAAAGTAGACAAAATAAACTGAAACCAGTCTCCTTCCTTGAAAATGAAATGCCCAGCACATAATTCAGGCCAGCCTCACCTTTTTAGTACAAAATGTTCTTGAATTTACTCAGTTGCTAATACAAGTCAACTAATAATTCGTCAGTCACCTGTCACTGGCATAAGAAAGAAAAAGAGACCCAACCTAGCATTTGACTGGAGAAAGAAACAGCAACATATTCATATTGAATGAATTCAGATAGAATAATTTTTTTGGCAAAGGCATGATATTGAACCAGGAAGATCATTGTCTTTCCAGCTGTGTTTTTCTTTCAGACTGTGAATTTCTTAGTGAAAAATTAAATAGGATTTTAATAATTAAATAGAATTTTAATTTTAATTTAGTATAATTTTATTTTTCCATTATTAAAAGAAAACTATAACCACCAAAATGCTGCCTGCAATAATACAGTCAATGAAAATGAGACACAGAAAGGATCTCAAGAGGTTATTTAGTCCAGTACTTTGTTTTGAAGGCGAGAAAATATGACTTCACAGTTCATGTCAGATGCTTGTCTTTCATGTCAGTAAAATGTACATTGGGACAAGAACATTGGGAGAATGGCAGAAAGAAATGTTATTTTTTGATGTTGCGTAAGAGCAGGACTACACAGTAAACATCACAACCAATTCCACTTCTGGAGATGATTATAAAGTAAACATGAAATTCATACTTAATACTAAGGACGTTTCTTTGGTCCATTTCTTTCCCACTCAAAATTACTTATTACTGAATATGAGGCCCAGTTTCTTCATTTCTTCACCTTTTTCTGAGCAAGAATTACATGACATTCGCTACACAGATGGACACAAAACTGAGTAACAGGATAAACAGGTCTTGGGGATTTAAGTTTGAAGGGGAAGAAGAATGATCTTTTTTTTCCCCTGAATCTCTTTGTGGGGAGGAGTAGGACAGGGAGGAAACGTTCATTTTGTTCATTTCATTCCTTTCATTCAGAAGACAAACAGCTGTTTCAGCTGACACTACATCCAGCCTGATAACAGTATGCTTTATTGGTTGTCCTGTTTCATCTAGGAAAACTTTGTTCACAATATACTATTTCAGGCCTGCTGGTCTGTGATGCTGCCTGTTTGAAGTAAGTCAAACACACAGAGAAAATCAAAGTATGGTAAAAGAGATTGCATTGCCTTTACTCAGAAAGCTAATACTAATTCAAGCAATATTCCTACAAAATTCAAGTGAAAGTTGCACGTTGTTCTTTTCCTTCATGGATGATTATGTACTTTCTTAGTAATCTATACATGTGGATCCAAAAAAACACAGTTACAGCTCACTACCCAAACTGCCATACAAGAGTCATCTCATCTCTGGATGTAAGATTCACCACTGATTGGAAAACCAAGTGTGTTATAACAAGTCCCCCAGTGTCATATAACTGGACTGGCAGAGGAGTTGCTAACCTGGTTTTGGAAATTCAATACATTCCATGAACTTTATTTCATCTTTACCAACATTATTGGTGTCCAACGACCAGCAAATGAACTCAGATTCAGTTAAAAGAGTAACTTAAAGAAAGAGCATAAATACTGAAGTGAGGCTAACCATGAAGATCCGTAAGTACAAAAAACTAAAAAGGGTATGTTCTTTGACTCCCTTTTCTCATCAAATTCAGAAAGAAGGCATGGAAAAAGTATTGCTTAGTAGGGAAAAGGTCTGTGACATTTTCCACTGAAACGAAAAAAAAAAATCAGGCAAAAGGGAGTTTCTTATATGTTACACATTCAAAGCGATACTATTTAAGAACTGCTGTCACTCCCAACAAGTAAGAGTGAAACCTCAGTACTTCTCTTCTGCTCAGTGAAGCAGCGTCAATGTGATCTGTGATGCATGTCCAGTTAACACATTTGTACTTGAACATCTATATATAGCAGCCTATTATCAGTTTAACACCATTTCAAATTACTATGAGACTGAATGAAGCTGTTTATTTTCAGTCTGTGACTGAATACTTTGTATAGAAGTCAATGAAACCAGTTTAGACTTGCTAAGAATTTGCCCTAAAACTTCTAAGTCTTAGCTATTCTGATAAGTATTTTCAGCAACAAGTAGGCTGAAAAACATAATAAATAACCCTTGCGTCCCACAGTAACTATGTTTAATCCGAAACACAAATAAGGTAACTTCCCAAAATTGCATAATTAATTACAGATACAAAGGCAAAGATAGGACATTTTTTTCACAAAGTAATCCAGGCTCCTAATATGGACCCAGCATATTTCCTTCCTGCCAAGCTTCTTGCAGAGGTAAGCCCATTCTAATATTAATTTCAAAACCTTCCTGGTTTCTGCAACACAAAGCCTCACCAGAGCTTACCAGATCCATGGAAAACAGGGTATTAGAGCACGCTATATGGAAGAAAAAGTTCTCTTCACAAAAAGGAGTAGGAGTAACTCTGTTTACCTCAGCACTGCTGTGCTGCTGGGAGTAGACAAACCCAGAGACCACCTTTTTAAAGGGATTTGTAGCTTTGAACAAATGCAATACACATTTTATCTGTCCATCTGTAGGATAATGCCCGAAGCTGATCTGCACTTGATGTGCAAATGGTAGGTCTAGCATTTGCATGCACAAGTGATATGCTGGGACCCGTTTGCACTTACATATGTAGAAGATGACATTTGAAAAACTGGCTCCTAGAATCATTCCTTCTGTGAATGTTATGCAGCCATCTGTACAAAAGTTAGCAACCAAATACTTTGCCATCAGCAGAGTGTTACCCTTTCAGATAGACTGGTTAAGAGCTGTTTTTTGTGTTTTTTGTTTTTTTTTTTTTTAAACTTCTTTTCAACAGAAAATAGTTTTTTCAACTAATACAATTTTCCAACATAATATAAATATGTTGTTAGTTTTTAGCTGAATCATTCCTTTTCACACCATTGCCAAATTTGATTTGATTGATCTGATAGCTGCTAAGCTTGACTGTGCCCTGGAACTTTAGCTTTCTCTGTTGTACCCTGATCAGAGATTCTCAAGTCAAATCCTAGTAGCTCAGCAACAGAAGTGTGATCTGAGGGGCTGCAGCTTACAGAAAGAAACATTACCTCAGATAGCACTAAAGCATTTTGGTGGGTGGTGAGGATTAAGGGGTGAGGAGGCAAAAAACAACTTTTTTTTTTCTTACCCCACTTCCACAAGCATAAAAAAATCCAACGTGGAAAGAATTATTTCCCCATCTTATTTTCAGTGATTCTGAAAACCCTAACTTGCCACAAAATGGTGCATTGCTCTTCCAGGAGTGAACTACTCAAGGACGAAGGTCTTTTCCAGATAAATTACTGGGACAAACTGTCAGATAGATTCCTTTACATTAAGATCAATGTAAAGGCAGCTGCTCACAGCCAGTGCTCTGTTTTCAATGAAATGTGCTGCCTCTTGATCAATGGTGTGGGTGGACAAAGCGTGTAGTGGGAGAGGCATGAAGGCCAGGGCCTCGAATGATGAGAACCACATGTGGAATCCATGGGTCGTGCACTGTGCAAAATGCTCAGTATGTTAAATCTATCAGGAGACTCTGCAGCGTGCCCAGTTACAGATATTAAATACGCGTGTTGCATGTTAGATTACATCTGACTCAAATAACCTAGACACAGGTGATAGCCAATGACAGAACCCATCATAGAGTCATGAAAACAACAGTGTGGCAGTTTTCCAAGATATGCTGAAACTGCACACATGCTAGGACAGGTGTTCTCTATTTCTACACTACGCCTGAGAAATTAATTAGGTAAGTGGAAGAGCAGCCTTTATTTGCCTTGTGTTAATCTTTGCGAATACTCACTCCGTTTTCGCCCTCCTTAGTACTTCAGTATTTTGTATGAGACTGAAGTCATGTGTGCCCACATGCACACAGGTCAGAGAGAATGACTGTATATTTTTTTCCAATTTCTTCTGGAAAAAAAAAAGGGGGGGAGGAGGGGAAGTACGTGGGGGGGATGAGAAGCCTGTTTCACTGTATCTATGTATTTACAACAAATTTTGCTCACATTTACATGAGAGCAGAATTGGCATCTATTAAATCAAGCATAATTTTAATGGCAAAACTGAATAAAAATAAAAAAAAAAATTCCTCCCAAAAAAATGCTGCTGCAAAGCAACTTCCCTTCCTCACTTGTAAAGCTTCTGAAGATCCAAGGTGCATTTGGATCTTCAACATTTATCCTCCTCTTACGAGGAGATATTTTTAAATTGCCTTTTTTTTGTTCAAAGTCCTGTTATATACAAGAATACTCAATGTGGGAGTAAAGTTGTCTTACTTCAGTTTGGTAGTGCTTTATCTTCCCATCCTACTCTCATAGCATTTTACACTTATATAAGCTGCGTACAGTGCATTATTGCAAAGGACAAAAGACAATGACAAACTGATCTAAAAGCCAATGGATTTGGTATTTTGCTTTGGATTTGTCTGAAAAATGAATTTTGATGCCCAATACTCCACTAACAATTGAAACCAGTCGGCAGTGCTTTGTTGTTTCTACCAGAAACCTTTCTGAATCACAGAAAAATAGACATTAGATAGTTGACAGCTTTTATGAAATACTTAAAATCATTTCCCTCTCTCACTACTGACGTCCATTTCCATAGAAGCAGAGGTGAAAATGGACCGTTAACATCTAGGAGTCAACTTAAGCTACACATACTTAAGCAGTCAACTTCTACCACTGAAAAAGACGCTGAATTAGTGAAAATGGGAGTTCTAAAATGACCCCTAAAACAATCTTTTCATGTATTTTTCTGTACTAACCAGGCTCAAACTCTATGGAACAGAGCAACAAAGGCACTTGTAGCTAGCAGGGAGGCAGAGGATGAGGATGAGTATTCCACATCACATGCAACAGCCGGAAAAACAAAACAAAACAAAACTAAAGGCAGCTGACATGTTGGGGTTCTAAAGCCCCTAAAATGAAATGGGGCTTTCAATTCATTGAAAATTGCATAGACTTGTTTTTTAAATAGTGGCTATTTCATAGTTTTGTTTATTAAAACAAATTCTTGACGTCCTTTAGCAAGTGCAACTAGACTCTTCAAGAAGCCACTGTCCTTGGAAAGGTGCAATTACGGGATAGAATCAGGTATATAGGTCATGGGGATGTCTTGTTACAATCATATATTCTCTCACACATTGTTTTTACCAGTGCAAGCTATTCCTGATTACATAAAAGAAGCAATTCCAAAGCATCGTATGGTATATACGTAATGCATAATTGCAAATGCTGAGCTATAAACATGTTAGACTTGCAGTCTGGAGATTATATAGCTTAGCAGCTTGGTAGAGATAGAGAACATCACTTTTTTTTTTTTTTTTGGCACAGCACCATTGCAGTTAATAACATTGCTCCTGCTTTCTAAACATGAGAAGCTTCCTTTGTGGGAAATCAAGGCAATCAAAACCAGTTTTGCAGTGGTTGCTTTCAAGGCTAAGCGTGCATGTGTTGTGCTCTATTTGCACATTACATCAATCACAACATTCAACTGCCATTTTTGCTCATGTCTCTGTATGCAGTTAACAGTTTATGTATTCTTTCTAGAGCTGAAAGGCACCTTGCGAAACTTTATCTAGAAGTCTGTGCTGTAAAACTGTGTTTCTACCTGAAGACAGAACAGTAACATTTCAGCATGGCAGTTTGGATGCCTGGAGCTTAGTAGCTTTGCATCTCTTTGGATGAGTTTCACCCCCCTCCCCCCCCTCGCAGATGGTTAAAGGATGAAAATTACAGGCTTAGTTTTTTTTCTTCAAGAATTCTGTCTGATTTCTACAGTGCATTGATATAAAGGTCAAATTCCATCAGTTTCTGCCAGAGAATTCTCTGAATTTTATTTTTTTTCCCCCAAGATACATAATAAAGTAGAACACTTGCCTTAAAAATGCTTCAACTTTGGGGGGATCTGTCAATTTCTTTTCTTACAAAAGAAATTACCTCTGTATACTATTTGTTAATTTCAGTATTTAGCTCCATTATTTCAGTACTTAGTCTTCAGCATTGGGTTGAGTCCTTTTTTTCTGTCTCCATAGCTCTCAGAAGTGAGAAAGAACATCGTGTTCCTGCAGATTGCCCAGGACACATGCTTCACAGCTGTGCCAAGTTTGCAGCTGACCAATTGGCCTACGTTGCAAGAAGACTCATTTTCAAAATTTACAATCGTTTTTTTTAATGTGTGCCAGATAGGCCAATTCACTGTGAGACTTCTTTGATTTTATTGACGTTTAGAGCCTCATCCAGTTCCCAGTGAAGTCAATGGATGTCTTTCCAGTCCTTATAGAGGACTTGGATGAATCCCTAAGTGGGCAGAACCGTTTCCTGTCACCTATTTTACCCTCTGAGACATTCAAAAGATCACTGACCGCCCCATTCTGTAAGACTGGATAAAGGCATCTATCCTGAAATTTAAAGGAAATGCATGATTGTCAAAGGTAGCCACCGAATCAAAGGTTGCAAGTCACTTAAACTAGCACATTTGCCAACATTAAGGCTTTCATGGGAATGGCAATACTTACGGCATTACTTTATTTGATCTGTTACAGAAATAATATGTACCTTTTAGAGTTCCAAGCCATTTGCTGGAAATGGCAGCTTGTCCAGGTGAAAGAAATGCATGAACAAGCAAACATCAAAAATTACATTACTATTTCATTAGTACAAATTTTATAACAGTGGAAGCAGGCATAATTCAACCATAAAATGTTTTGATTAGAGTTTAATGTCTGAAACTATTTCAGACTGAACATTTCAGTTTACAGAGCATATAAACAGAATTCTGAAATTCAGCATTTGCAAAGATGAAATCATAAGCTGGAAGACTCCAAACCCAGATGACAATTTGAGCCTGTAGCCAACAATAGCATCCACTCTGCAAAGTAACATCAACAGGGGAGCAGTGATAGCATATGCACCTTAAACACAAGAAACTTATTTACTATACACGGCCTGATGCGACTTCCCTGCTAAGTGCAAGAAGAAACAGAAAAAGTACAAAAAGAGCTGGGCAGTTTAAGGCTTTACAATGCATTCACCAGAGTATTAGGAGGAAATGAAAGAAAATGAAGCTGATTAACTCTTTTCCCCATTTGCTGCAGAAATTCTTTCTAGCACCTTCAAGCAGCACCTTATCAATACAGTGTACATAAGAAGAAAGGAGGGAGGCAAGAGAGTTCACTTGCTAAAATAATAGAATATTTGTAGTCTCCTTTTCTCTCCCCTCCTGGCTCTCATCTTCTTTTCCCTCTAGCCGTTATAAGGAAACACAAAGAGTCATAAACTGAAAAGATCAATTCTTACAAGAAACTACAAGAATATTTGTCCTTTAAAGAGTTTGTGTATAAAACTCCTCCTCCTCCTCCTGCTGAAAGATCATAAAGATCTACTATTCCAGCACAGATTATCACTTTGTGATGTCTGAATTCAGAGTTACTTCAGGCTCTAGATTCCTTGAAATTCTATATCTTCATGCATGCCAATTTGGCACTGCAGAAGATTTTAGAGAAGCACTCCTGAAGAAAATAACCAAAATCAGAAAGTGGCCCATTGAGGGCACAAAGGGACATGACTTGTCTGAAATTGAGCTATATCAGGGTGATATATTAAGAAAAGTTTTCAGTAGTAATGTCTAAAGGAAGATGACATGCTACCCTCAGATGTAAGAGTAGGAGAAACACAGAATAAGAGAATCATAGATTGGTTTGAGTTGGAACAGACCTTTAAGGTTGCCTAGTTCCACTCCTCTGCTGTAGGCAGGGACACCTCCCTCTAGTACAACCCCATCCAGCCTGGCCTTGAGCACCTCCAGGGCAACCTGTCCCAGTGTCTCACCACCCCCGCAGTAAAGAATTGCTTCCTAATATCTAGCCTAAATCTACCCTCTTCCAGTTTAAAACCATTTCCCCTTGTTCTGTTGCTACACGCCCTTATAAAATGTCCCTTCCCTGCTTTCCTGTAGGCCCCCCTCAGGTACTCCCAATGCTATTGCTCAAGGTGCTTGAGAACATGCCACAGGGAATCATTTTGGTATGGAAAGCATAAATTGGAAATATAATCTTTTTCATCCATACTTTCTCTACATTCTAACATAATTGAATGTATATCGATAGAATATCTGGCAGGAGGCATGGAAATGATTTTCTACTCTTCTGTAGAAAGAAATTGCTATAAAGTCAATTAAGAGAAGAACTGGAACTAAAAACAAGCAATTATGGGAGATATTTGAATGTAAGAATAAAAAAATCTTCCCCCAAAAGACAAGCAAAGACAGAATAAAAATCTATGTCACTGCAATTGTTAACATTTTCACTCTAAAATTGTTTTCATTTCCAATTGTATTATTCCCTAAAGAAAACAAAGAGGTCAGTTGTAGAAAATTGATGAGAACGTGCTGTCTTTAATAAAACGTCAAGTCCAAAATTAGGAAAAGCAAAAGTGTAAAATACCTGGACATGTTTCTTCCAAGACAGTTCAGAGTCATACAAGGACATTAAGCCTATTTTCCCATTCCCTTTGCCTTTGCTGTTGTGGCTCTAAACACAATTATCTCCATTCCCATCTTTGCTCTTATGTAGAAAAAGGAAGTTGAATATAAAGAGAAATATCAAGAAATGACTTTTCATGAGCCACTACATCTGGGGCTCTGCAAAGTCTGGATTTTGTCATTAGAGCAAGAATGCAAAATATGAAAAGAGAGGAAATCTGCCTCAGCTACTGGAATTAGTCCAGTGGCTAGCTGAGGTAGCAGTCATTGTTTATTTATACTACAGTATCATTCAGCAGGCTTGTTCAGACTGAAGTTTTGTAATCTAATGTGCTATATAAGCACAAAGAAAGGTACCCTCTCCTTTCTTTGGACAGGACAGGAAATATAAGGCAAAATTACTGCCCTGAGGATTTGGTAACCAGTAAGGCAAAAGAGAAAAATGGGGAGACAGCAGCTAAAACACGTGCCAAAGAAGGGGCTAGCAGGACTCAAGGCACTATTTCTGCCTAAGATGATAATAACTATTTCTCTTTGACAGCTGATAATGTACATGGGTCTCAGCACACTGGCATTCAGCCTCCTTGTCTGAACGAAAAGAGACTTACACAGTGGATGAATCTGAGCACAAGAGCTGCAGAGTGTGAAAGCAATGCAGCACTGAACCTGGGGAATAAGGCAGGTTCCAGAAGAGATTGTGTGTGCATGTGCACACATGCACACGTAGTATGGGAGAAGCCATGTCATCATCCTTCTTGTGTTTTGTTACAAATGTTTCTTTGCTTTTTTCTTCCATTTTTTTACTGACTACTAGCTGATCAACAATTGTACCAATCGCCTATGAGACACAGCACGATAGTTTAAGAGTAAGATAGGTTCATAGATCCTGTAGCATATGCTTTGCCTATTTTTTGGAAGAGCTGCACACCTGGATAAGACAGCTAAGACTGCTGGAGCTGACCAGGGCTTCATACCTCTTTTCTCTCTATATATCTACAAAAAGGAAGGACACGTTAAAACAGCCTCAGGCTGTGCTACTGGTCAGCTTCCATTTGACCCTACAGTCACCAACTCTGCACTTATGCCACCGATCTTTAAATGGAAGCATGAACTGAACCACAGAACACAAGAAAATGGCCCCAAACAACCAGCTCCATCATGGCTGAAGTAGCCATGATGCTACCAGTCATTAAATCCCCCTTTTAGGAATATTTATGAAAAGATCAGACAAAATTTCCCACTTAGCTTATTTTTAGCAATGGGCTTTTGAATACTATAAGCAGACAAATGTACAGAGAATAAATGGGCACATTTTGGAAATGATGCTAGATTTCATATGGGCTAACAATTTGCTTGGAAAGTGGCTGATAAAACTCCTAGATGTAGGAAGGGAAATTGTAACTAGTTCCATACTCAATTATTTTTACTGTCAACACTGCCTCAGATAATATTCATACATTGCCCACTGAACAATTCCAGCTCTCCTTCTCAAAGATAAGCATACCCACAACCAAGATGTTCTCATAAAAGATTAAAATTCCTTCCCATATCAACAACAAATTAGTCATTCATTTTCACAGTATTGCACTCTGGAATCTGAAAAAAAATCCATAAATTATTAAATGTTCTTGTGCTCCATTTACAAAAGCAACTATTTTAGTTAATTACTAATTTGGGCATGGCTTAAAAACTAATCAGAAAATATATTGTAAATGTTAGCACTCAAATATATAAAGTGAGTTCTACCAGGTTTCTGCCAGCTCTACTATCAGAGCTTACCAGGGAAATCTGGTGGAATAATCCTTCAGAGGAATAACTGCTAATGTAAAAAAGAGAGATTTGCAGACTATGCTTGGTAGTATAAAAATGGAT